>NC_087347.1:2500000-3750000 GCF_030014295.1 Loxodonta africana | reverse complement strand
CACAGGCTTTACAAAGTACACGGCTCCCTGGCTGCCCACGCTGGCCTTTCAAGGGGGGCACAGCATCCATCCTACACCTCCTTTGAACTTCAGGACAATCTTTACCACCAGAAAGAGAAGCCCTTATACACTTACTAATATCCTAACAACAAAAGAAAAACCAAATGACTGAACAGCGAGAGGTCAAACTGCTGCACTCATGAGAACAGTTCAGATGAAGCCAACACAATCATTTTCACTTTGAACAGAATCCTCTTGTCTGTCCTGCGAGATACAACCATTTAGGAGAAAGGCCGCTACTGGCTGCCCTGGTTGATGTGCCGTTTGAAAACACAACTCTCTCAAAGCACTGGTAACCATACAAGTGACTCGGTCCTGGGTAAGGGAGCCAAGTCTGGGATTTCACCCTGACTTCGGAGAGGGATGGAGTACACTTCAGGACCACCCTTTCATGCCTGAAGAGCCCCTGCTGCTGCCTCAGGGTACACCCCACAGGACATCTCGTTGGCATGATATCTGGGCTGGTTTCATTTTGCACACAGTCTTATTTAGTTTACAGGCACCACCTAGCTCATACCTTCCAGAAAACATGCACTGTGGCCCATCTGCCCCTTGGGGTAAGAGAGCAGGGAGGCCTTGCCCCAGACCCAGAGTAGTGTAGTGCTGACAGGTCAGAAGAAATGCTGTGGCCATGGCCCCAAGGGTGGTCCAGAGACATGGCCCTTAAGCAGACTGCTGGGGTCCGAGTCCTCAGCCCGGGCAACTCGAAGTGCTGGGGGGTTTCATGGGCCGTGCAGACCCACTGGAACCCACAGGTATGCTCCACCAAGCCAGCACAGCTGCCCAGTGGGCTCTGAAAGCCAGTCCCGAAGATAACGCTGGGCAGTCGTGAGGAGGAGGAAGGTGGGGATGTGGACAGGATGGATGCTCCATGGCTCTCACTGCACGACAGACTTTGTTCTGGGAGCGTTCGTCCAATCACAAGGACAGTATCACCCCACTGCACCGAGACAGGGCTGAGGTGCCGCCCACAGAGGGGTGAGGGCATATCAGATCCGAGCCGGCCTGGCCAGGCTGGGACCACGCCGCCCTGTGCACGCTGCTGCCCATGGCCTAGCTGCAGCTGGTCTCACCCTCCACCACAGGTGTCTAACCCCTCCCAGTGCAAGCTCTGGGCCTCAGAGGGCCACCACGCCTGGCACTCCCCGGAGAAAGCATGGGCCTGCTCGCCACCCGACAGTGACCCTGAACCTGGGGCCTGGCCTACCTGCCCGCCCCTCCTCCCTCACCTCCCCCCACCTCTCATTCCCTTACCTGCCACCACCAAACCCCAGACCCAGAGCTGGGTGTCTGCTGCTGAAATCACGTCTGCATTTCACCAGCTGGGAGCTGCCTGGAGCGGCAGGTGCTGCCACTCGCCGTGGAGACAAATCCACCTGCTCCACGCCCTCCAACTCTCCATCTTGACCGTGACTGTCCCTCAGCCCTGAGTGCGTCCACCATGGCCTGCCAGCAACATGACTCCAGCAATACACCGAGCCCCACCACATCGTCCTCCAATCCCACCTCCAACGGCGCCACACAAGAACATCTCACATGCTGTACACGGGAAACCAGCATAACTTTGGGGGGACAATAAAATACTGCCTCCTCAGACTTTCACTCTCTAGCTGATATTTTCTTCATTCCACTTTCAGGAGTCCAGTAAAGGAAATGGATATAAATGAATGACCATCAAGGCAATACTTACATCATCAGAAATGGAATACCACCAGAGGTGCCAGAAAGTGCTTGTGACAATATCAAGAGAGAAAGGCTATAAATCATACGTCTGGTATGAACCTGACTCTGAAGAACGTGCAGGGCAAGGCTGGTAGGATACACTACTAGTTAACAGCTCTGGACAGCGGGTGGGTGGGCACCTCACCTTCCTCTTTAAAGCCCTGCGACAGGCATGGGTTTGATGAATACCAGGGGGACGGTAAGAACCTGTTATCCCCTGGGTGGCCTCCCATGACCATCTCCTGCCACGGTGCAGAGACAGTGCTGGGGCAGCAGTCTCCCCTCGTCCTCGCTGTTCAGACGTATCTTCTGTCTCCTCAGTGCTGGACCGCCTCCCCCCGCCCCCAGCGTCCTTCTGGGACCACCCTTGCAGAACCCCTGGCTCTGTCTTCTGGACATTCTGCGCTGCTCAGAGCACCCTTCCCCATCCCAGCCACTGGGGGCTGCTGGCCTTGGGAGACGTAATCCTCTCATTCTTCTCTGTCCCAGACTCACATGTCCTCTGAGCACAGGCCAAGGCCATCTTCTCCCGCTGTTCTTGGGCCCCCAGCATGCACTGTCACCCAGGGCATTACTCTGCAGGCACGGCCAGAGGGTGCGCTGGTTTTCACCCACGTGGGGTCTGCTTTCTCAGATGGCCCTGCTGTCCTGGAAGGCCAGGCCCCATCTCGTCACATCTGTGGCTGGCACGGCCCTGGGCTCACCAACAGCATGAAGTAGGCACGGACTGGCAACACGGCCATGCGTTTTCTACTTGGAGAGATGGCCACAGACCGCGGGCTCTGAATAAAGGCCACGGAGGGAGGTCTAGCCGTGAGTGTGGCGGCTCCTGGGCACGCAGCTCCCCCCTCCTCCTGCAGGAGACAGCTGCCCTTGTGTCCACCAGTCCATCCCCCTCACGTGTCCCTAATTCCACTGTCCTCTCCCCAGCGAGGGACTCAGTGAGACTCTGGTCTCTGTAGAGGAGGCCTTTCCACAGAAGACGACCAGCAGAGAGAAGCCTGCTTGAGGACCAGAATGAGGACGCCAGGCGTCACGTACCCCAGGACATGAAGACAGAGCCTCCCTTTTCCTGTTCTCATAGACCCAAGAGTGTTCCAAGCCAGGCCCTTCCACCAGGGGCCTCCACATCCGGGCTGAAAAAAAATCCCTAAAATACATAGGCATGTTTGTGGGGTGAAGCCGTGGCCTCATGCCTTCTAGAAGGCTCTGGGACTCAGTTTTGGGTCTATGTGAGGACCAGTGACCTAGAGGGGCCCTTCTCACCTGTCCCTGTGACCACAGCTCACTGTGCTGTGACAGACCAGCCACAGAGTCTTAGACATCAGACCCAGTGCTCCGCTCTGTGAAGACAACCCCCATCTCCAGATTCTGGGCCCCGTGGGGTGACACCCCATCTAAAACCAAAACCAAACGTGTTGCCATTGATCAATTCCGAACCATAGAGGCCCTACAGGACAGAACAGAACTGCCCCATAGGGTTTCCAAGGAGTGGCTTGTCGGGCTTGTTCTTAGGTGCCATCCAATCAGTTCCAACTCATAGTGACCTTATGTACAACAGAACAAAACACTGCCGGATCCTGCACCATCTTCACAATCGTTGTTATGCATGGGCCCATTGTTGCAGCCACTGTGTCAATCCATCTCATTGAGGGTCTCCCTCTTTTTCGCTGGCCCTGTACTTTACGAAGCATGATGTCCTTCTCCAGGGCTGATCCTTCCTGAAAACATGTTGAAAGTATGTGAGACCTAGTCTCGCCATCCCTGCTTCTAAGGAGCATTCTGGTTGTACTTCTTTCAAGACGGATTTGTTCATTCTCTTGGCAGTCCATGGTATATTCAATATTCTTCTCCAACACCACAATTCAAAGGTGTCAATTCTTCTTCGGTCTTCCTTATTCATTGTCCAGCTTTCCCATGCATATGAGGCAACTGAAAACACCATGGCTTGGGTCAGTCGCACCTTGGTCTTCAAGGTGACATCTTTGCTTTTCAACACTTTAAAGAGGTCTTTTGCAGCAGATTTGCCCAATGCAATGTACCCTTTGATTTCTTGACTGCTGCTTCCATGGGTGTTGATTGTGGATCCAAGTAAAATGAAATCCTTGACAACTTCAATCTTTTCTCTATTTATCATGATGATGCTATGCTTACTAGTCCAGTTGTGAGGATTTTTGTTTTCTTTATGTTGAGGTGTAATCCATACTGAAGACTGTGGTCTTTGATCTTCATCAGTAAGTGCTTCAAGTCCTCTTCACTTGCAGCAAGCAAGGTTGTGTTAACTCTGGAAGAACTAGATGGTGCCCAGCTACCACCAAGGACTGCCCTGACAGAGAACACAATAGAGAGTCCCTGATGGAGCAGGAGAAAAGTTGGATGCGGACCTCAAATTCCAGTAAAAAGACTAGACTTAATGGTCTGATTGAGACTGGAGGGACCCCAGAGGTCATGGCCCCCAGACTCTGTGTTAGCCCAAAACTAAAATCACTCTTGGAGCCAACTCTTCAGACAAAGATTAGACTGGGCTATAAGACATAAAATGATACTGGTGAGGTGTGTGCTTCTTAGTTCAAGTAGACACATGAGACTATGCGGGTAGGCCCTGTCTGGAGGGGAGATGAAAAGACAGGAGCTGGCTGAACGGACACGGGAAATACAGGGTGGAGAAAAGGAGTGTGCTGTCACATTGTAGGAAGAGCAACTAGGGTCATATAACAATGTGTGTGTAAGTTTTTTTTATGAGAAACTGACTTGAATTGTAAACTTCTACTTAAAGCATAAATATATATATATGATAAATAAATAAAGGTCTTTTGTAGCAGATTTGTCCCCCCAGAAAATGGTTGTGTCACCTGCATAAAGCAGGCTGTTAAGGAGTCTTCCTCCAATCCTGATGCCCTGTTCTTCTTCAAATAGTCCAGCTTCTTGGCTTATTTGCTCAGCATATAGATTAAATAGGTATGGTGAAAGGATACAACCCTGACGCACACCTTTCCTGACTTTAAACCAATCAGTATCCCCTTGTTCTCTCCGAACAACTGCCTCTTGATCTATGTAAAGGTTCCTCATGAGCATAATTAAGTGTTCTGGAATTCCCATTCTTTGCAATATTATCCATAATTTGTCATGATCCACACAGTCGAATGCCTCTGCATGGTCAATAAAACGCAGGTAAACATCCTTCTGGTATTCTCTGCTTTCAGCCAGGATCCATCTGACATCAGCAATGATATCCCTGGTTCCACGACCTCTTCTGAAACCGGCCTGAATTTCTGGCAGCTCCCTGTCAATATACTGCTGCAGCCACTTTTGAATGATCTTCAGCAAAATTTTACTTCCGTGTGGTATTAATTAATTAATTAATTAATTAATTAAGGAGTGGCTGGTGGATTTGAACTGCCCGCCCCCCTGCTTAGCAGTCGTAGTTCCTACCACTGTACCATCAGGGCTCCACGCCCCATCTAAAACTCCAAAACCAAACCCATTGCCATTGAGTTGATTCCTACTCACCATGACCCTATGGGACAGAACAGAACTGCCCTATAGCGTTTCCAAGGAGTGGCAAGTGGATTTGAACTGCTGGCCTCTTGGTTAGGAGCTAAGCTCTTAACCACTGCGCCACTGGGGCTCCACAACTCATCTAAAGTCCAGTGCCTTTGGGTAGATTCCGACTGATGAAAACCCATTACTGTCAAGTCGATTCCGACTCATGGCAGCCCTAAAGGACGGAGTAGGACTGACTGCTAACAGCCCTACTTCCCCAAGTAGCAAACGCTGGCACTTCCGGCGTCGACCTCTAGAGGGGGGTCAAGAGCAGTCTCATTAAGGAGTTAAACCTGCTAGTTTTCCGCCCTCCTTTTAATTTCTTCCCCCTCGTAGGAACTGAAGGAGTCCTGGTGGTGCAATGGTTAAGAACTCGGCTGCTAATAGAAGGGTACGCAGTTCAGACCCCAGTGTCTCTGCGGGAGAAAGATCTGGTGATCTGCTCCCACAAGTGACAAACTGACAGGCGCTCTCGCCAGCGAGGACTCAAACGCTCCTCAGCGTCCTGGACATGTTTAATAGGCAGTAGGAGCAAGCCGGGGACATGGATTTACCACTAATAGGGCAAGAGCAGTTAAGCTGTCTTCAAAGAAACCGCAACTTACAGTGAGCATTTCCTGCGACACCAAACCTGGGCTCTCTCGCCCCACCTGTGCCCAGGAACGCCAGCCGTCAGTGACCAGCATCGGGTGCAGAGGTGGCGGGGCAGGGGCTCTGCCTGAGGCCCTCTGTGGGGTAACCGCCCTTGACCACTGCAGGACAAGACCAGCAGGGCGTCCCCTGGTGCCACTGGTGTGCACGGGTGGTTCTCCAAGGGTCCAGAGACAGACAGATGCAGGGCGGCAGGCGGGCCCCAGAGAAGAGGGCTGGGGGCAGGTTACCTCTCATTTGACATACCTGTGACATCCAATGGGCGCTTTTTCAGAGCGGTGACCACTGGCCCATCTTTTCTGCGCAACAGGGGGCTGCTCCGTCTCTCAGCCACTTTCTGCTTTAGCCTGGACCGTAACTTCAGGTTGGGCTCAGAAGCTGCACGGAAAGGAGGCGCCATTCAGCCACGCGGACAGCGCTTCATGCTATCGTACTGGAGGTTCAAATAGGGGCATGTGGACATATGGCTGCTTAATGCGGATGGCCACCCAGGAAGCACAGGGCAGGGTGTTCTCACCCCATCACTGTCCCCAGCACTGAGTAAAGGCTAACATCTGTGCACGCGAGGTTACACGGGTCAGCAGTGCCACTGACCAGGCTTCCAGCCACCCCCAACTCCTTGTGTCCGGCTTCCCCAGGACCTGTTGGAAATGCACGTTCTCAGCAGGGGTGGAACTGAAGGAAGAGGATTCACTGTGAATGGTGCAGGGCTGGAAACAGGAGGTGAGGGACCCACACAGGGGACAGCTGATGCTCTCCTAATCATTCGCCTGCCTTGTCCTGGCCACGCACCCCATGGGCTCTGAGGAACTGACCAACACGGTCGCTCAGGGCTCTGCCATGCCGGTTATCACGACTCCTAAACTACACGGAAGCTTGCCCTTCCACGTGGTTCAGTCCTTCCTCTAAATGGAAACTTCCAGAAACAAACTGCCAGCTCGGCTCCACAGGCTGTCCTCCACAGCCAGCTAGGACGTCCCTCAGTGAAGCCCCCAAACCCTGAAGGTGCCACCTTGAGTTAGCAAAGCCCATTCACAATACCTAGATATGGGGAGCACTTGTCTCCCCAGACTCATCTGGCCCTGGGCTCAGGAGCAGAGAGCACCTGTCTGCCTCAACTCACCCGTGCTGG
This sequence comes from Loxodonta africana, assembly GCF_030014295.1. Taxonomy (NCBI): domain Eukaryota; kingdom Metazoa; phylum Chordata; class Mammalia; order Proboscidea; family Elephantidae; genus Loxodonta; species Loxodonta africana. The sequence continues at coordinate 3,742,892 of NC_087347.1, read as the reverse complement.
GTTTGGGTGCAGGGAGCACCTGTCTCCCTCAGCTCACCTATGGTGGGGCTTGGGTATGGGGAGCACCTGTCTCCCTCAGCTCACCTGTTCTGAGGCTTGGATGAGGGGAGCACCTGTCTCCCTCACCTCACCTATCCTGGGCTTGGGTGTAGGGAGCACCTGTCTCCCTCAGCTCACCTGTTCTGGGGCTTGGGTGTGGGGAGCACCTTTCTCCCTCAGCTCACTTGGCCCTGGGGCTCAAGTGTGGGGAGCACCTGTCTCCCTCTGCGCACCTGGCCACAAGGCAAGGGTATTGGGTTTGGTGTGTACATAGCTCTGTTTGTGTGTACAGAGCCATTGGCAAATTTGCAACCTTAAGTTCACAAAGGGTCCTACACAGGGAATCCAGACTGCCCCCCAAACCAATTAAGTCACAATCTGGGTAGGGGGCACAAGTGGCAGGACTTGTGACGCTCCCAGAGAATCCCGTGAAGGTGAGTTTGAGAGACGGTGCCCCTGATGGAGTAGCCTTCCCCAGGAGAATGCCTCCCGGGACAGCCCTCCACTCGGCGGTATTCCCTGCTCATACTGGCATCTCTAACCAGGCTGCCATCCATGCCATCAGGGAGGTGGGGGCCGCTCAGAGCCAGGGACCATGTTGAGAATTCAGAGAGAAGAGCTAACTGGGCCTTTGAGCTGAGGTTCCCTTGGCTGTTTTCAAGCTCCTACCACACGTAGATTAGCAAATTAATGGCTTTTCACCTTTTTTAAAATTGGCCACCCTGCTGTTTTTACACTGTCTGGAATAGCAAGCTCACTGCCCTCCAGGGCCACGAGCTCATGGTCAAGTTTTCCCTGGGAATCAGGACCAAGATGGGCTAGGCAACTAGGGCAGAGGGGAGCAGGCCAGCTCTCGGGGACATCAGGGAGGCGGCACTGATGGCCTGGCCATGGCCAGGCTACTGGAACCTTCTCTATGCTGGCGGGGGCTCTGAGGCAAAACACAGTCATCAGTGGGCTCCGGAAAGAGGAGGGAGAAGTGAGCAACCTAAATCAGGTTTCCCAGTGAGATCAAAGACTTGCTTGAAAAAGGCACCAGATTTCAAGACCTTCAGCCTGATCTGGGCGTATTGCACAGTGAGAGAGACCCTTCCTGGGGCACCTGTCTCCCTCAGCTCACCTGGTCCTGGGGCTCCCTCAGCTCACCTGGTCCTGGGGCGCGGGTGTATACATCATTTGTGTATAAAAAGCAAGTGCCGACTCGCTCCTAAGACTTGGATGATGAAACGTGACAATGTTTCCATTACAAACAGCCTTCTCCACGGGCTAGAGGAGCCACTTCTACGTGGAAAACACTTATCAGTTGAGGTAATGGAGGAGTGTCACGTTCTCCTTTGTTCTTAAGCAGATTTCTTGCCAGCCATCATTTAAACAAACAAAAAAAGTCAATCAAAAAAGACTGATTAATACAGGCAAGAAGCAGTATCTCTTCGTTCACCAATATCTTGTTGGAATGCTTGGCTGAAACCAGAATGGGCTTCAGGCTCTGTCTGTCCAACCTGGGGGCAGGAAGCGGACGGTGGGGAGAAGCTGCTCTGCGGCTGCAGGCTGGTGCGGCCCTCACAAAGGGGACACGCTGTCCCTGGCCCTGTGGGGAAGAGCACCCTTTTGGTGGCGGCCAGATGCACGCGTGACAGAGGCGAGTGGAGCCCATGTACTGCCAGGGAATAGCGTGGGCAGTGGCAGGGCCGCTCCTGCTGGCCACTGAGGGCCTTGCTACTGAGGGGTGGGTGGTAAGTCCACAGATCACACTGCCCTGGCACACACACGTCACACCTTAACACAGGAGCACGGTGATGAGACCACGGGTCACGCTACCCCAGCACACACACACCACACCTTAACACAGGAGCGTGGTGAGGGCACACACGCCACAGCACGCCTTAAGGCAGAGGCGTGGTGATTCTCACACTGCCGGGCCCCCTCCTGTGCCCCAGGTTCTGCGTGAGAACAAGAGGCCGCACGAGGTGACCAGTACCAGGAATGCGTGTGGACAGAAATGGGGCCCTTCTCACGCTGCAGTGGTGAGGGTCAGGTATGAAAACACACCGTGTCCTGTCTCACAGTGGTGCCAGCTGTGTTCCATCGCTGAGGCAACATAGCTACCCAGAGGCTCAGTTACTAGCATTCAGGGAAAAATTCACTTGTTTATTGATACATTTTGTGGATAAACTGATTAAAAACGAGCCCATCTGGTAGCAGGTCTGGTGGAGGGTAGGGCTCCTGGGGGGTTCGGGAGCTGGCATGGTCAAGCAGGGTGCCGCGGAGGTGCTGAGGGGGACTGAGGGAAGCAACGGGGCTGCCATCCACCGTGTCCTATCGGTCCCACGCCCCAGCAGCCCTGGACTGGCTCCGTCCAGGGACACTCTGCTGCCTGATGTACATCCAGGTCTTGCTGTCCACCCTCCTCCCTGTCAGGACCATGACTGCCCACGGACACGTACCGTCCAGGGCCTGGCACACGGAGCGCACTTTATGAATGTCCACAACTGCCTAGAGGACAGGAACAGGGTAATGAATGTCTACCAGACACAGAATGGACAGAAACAAGGGACCCCACTGCTGCGTGGGCTGGTGCAGCCAGGTGGAGCCAGCAACCCTGAGCAGAGGCTGCCAAGGCCAACCTTGACGACACCTGCAACTGAGGTGGGGAGCCCCAGTGTGACCGGAATGGGGACCTCAACTCTGGCCACGTCACTGGGCAGTGGCTAGCCTTAGCTTCCTTCTCTGTGAGATGGAACTCTGGGGTCCCTCACAGAGAGGCATGCAAGCTATTCAGAAACACAAAAACATCACCCCGGGGTGCTCAGAGCCTCCCCAACAGTCACTGAGAGCATCAGCCGTCACTACCATCTAGTTCACTTGGGCCACTTGGCACACCAGGGTCCCTTCAATGGTAGCATGGGCTGTGGGATGAGATGGGTGTGTGAGGACACTACCTCACAGGGAACAGCAGGGGGTGCTCTCCGGCCAACAGCGAACCTCGCACGCTTACCTGTTTTCCTGAGCGGAAAGTCGTCTTTGGCGTCGTACATGCCCAGGACCGGGTGGTTGTAGGAGGCTGACACCCCGCTCTGGGGGGGCGAGCTCTGGTCGAGGGAGCTGTGCTGTGTTTTCCTGGGGGCAGAAAGCAGAGGCGGGGGTGGGGGGTGAGTACGCAGACGCTCAGAGGGGAATGTGGAAGCTGTGGGTGTCCGCATGATGGCCCGTCCAGGGGACACCAGCCCCACCTCCACTCCCTACCTCCTGGATGACCCCCCCTCTGCTCTGGTGGCAGTGCTGAAACCAAACAAACTCTGGACAAGCAAAGAACAGCAGAGGAACATAACCCCAACACTGACCCCTCCTCTGCTGTGAGAACCATGGTGCAGGGCGGTGTGGTGTGGAGCAGGCTAGGATGGCACAGTGTCATGGATGAATTGTGTCCCCAGAGTATCTGTCAACTTGGCGAGGTCATGATTCCCTTGTCTGACTGTCTACCATTTTATCTTCTGATGTGACTTCCCTATGTGTTGTAAATCCTATCACTATGATGTAAAAATAAGATGGACTAGCGGCAGCTATACTGATGAGGTGTACAAGATTAGGTAGCGTCTTAAGCCAATCTCTTTTGAGACAAAAAAGAGAAAATAGCGCCAGGAACAGAGCACGTCCTTTGGACCTAAGTTTCCTGTGCTGAGATACTCCCAGACCAAGGGAAGACTGATGACAAGGACCTCCCTCCAGAGCTGACAGAGAAAACCTTCCCCTGGAGCTGGCACCCTGAATTCGGACTTCTAGCCTACTAGACTGTGAGAGAATAAACATCTCTTTGTTAAAGCCATCCACTTGTGGTACTTCTATCATACCAGCACTAGATGACTAGGACACACGGCCTCTGCCCCAGGCCTGGTGCCTGCTCTCCACCCGTCCCACGTCCCTCGCACAGTGACCTACACTGTGGGTCCTCCAGCTACCGGGGCTGCAGCCAGCTACGCAGGGGTCGTCCTGAGAAGGCCAGGTGGGCTCACAGGTGGGGCTGGAGCCATGAAGCGTGGTAGAGGACGCTTGGAAAGTGGACGCTGGTGCATCTGGGTCCTCTCTGCCCCCTCGAGAGCAGGGCCCACGACTCAGGAAGCACAGGCTTCATCCAGCCTGCACTGGAACTTTCTTTCCTTTGGGGGACAACGGGTTGGCAGCAACCAACTCCCTCTGCCCTGGGAGTTTACCTGTGACATTTAATTCCTTTACAAACAGCCAGGCACTGCCCCCCGCGCCCCCCCCTAAAAAAAACACCAAACCCTCTGCCATTGAGTCAAATCCAACTCATAGTGACCTTGCAGGACGGAGTAGAACTGCCCAATAGGGTTACCAAGGAGGGGTTAGTGGATTCAAAATGCAGACCTTTTGGTTAGCAGCTGAAGGCTTTAACTACTGTACCACCAGGACTCCAGGCACTACCCGAACCAAAAACAAAAGCCAAACCTAGTGCTGTCGAGTTGATTCCAACTCAGAGCGACCCTGTAGGACAGAAGGCACTACCCAGAATCCTTCAAATGGTTGTTTTTATGTGCCACCAAGTCAATTCCGACTCAAAGCGACCCTGTAGGACATAGTGGAACTGCCCCACTGGGTTTCCTAGGCTGTAATCTTTATGGGAGCAGGTTGCCAGGTTTTTCTCCTTGGAGCTGCTGGTGGGTTTGAACCATTGACCTTTAGGTTAGCAGCCGAGCACTTAACCACTGCACCACCAGGCCTCCTTTTCAACTGGCTATGAAGGCACATTTCTGAGGGTCTGATAGGAAGGGTGGTCTCGGCTGCTCGCTGGCACTCAAGACGACAATCAATGAAACCTGGTTTTGCTGGACCACCAGCTAAGTCTTGCTCAAAACACTGAAGATGTAATGAATTCTGAGTGTTTAAACTGTGTAATCTGCTTAATGACTTGAAACAAATTTGCCAACTGGCTTATTTGGAATTTGCAAGAAGATTTATTTGAATACACACACCTGTACTGATTAAGAATACAAGCTCTTCTACACTCACAGGTGCACATTTAAATATGACAGTAGGCTCCTGCAAAGGGTGGTGGAGGGGCTCGCAGAGACAAGCCAACGACCACCATCTGGGCTATGCTGCCCCGCACCAGGGCCGTAGGTAGGGCAGGTATATATTTAACTCTATGAGAAACTGCCAAACTATTTTGCAAAGTGGCTGCTCCACTGGAATTCCCACCAATGTATGAAAGTGCACATGTGCCACACCTTTGCCAATACATGGTCCTTTTAATTTCAGCCATTTTAGTGGGATCGAAGCCCCGGTGGTACAGTGGTTAAGGCCTTCGCTGCTAACCAAAAGGTTGGCAGTTCAAATCTACCAGCTGCTCCTTGGAAACCCTATGGGGCAGTTCTACTCTGTTCTACAGGGTCACTATGAGTCGGAATTGACTCAAGGGCAACGGGTTTTTAGTAGGGTTGAAGGGACGGTGGCAGTTCAGCGGTCGAAGGTTCAGTGGTTGAATTCTCACCTCCCACACAGGAGACCTGGGTTCTGTCAGCAGAGGCTTGTGTGCTGCTATGATGCTGAACAGGTTTCAGACTAAGAGAAACTAGGAAGAAAAGCCTGGCAGTCTACTTCCAAAAAACAGCCAACAAAAATCCTATGGCTCAGATCACAACGGTCTGCTCCACAACTGATCGTGGGGATGGCACAGGGCCACGCGGCATCTCGGACTCTTGTGCACGGGGTGGTCTTGTGAAGGGGTGTCCCCCTGTGGTCTTGATTTGCGTGTACCTGATGACCAATGAGGTTGAACACCTTTTCATGTATTATTCATATATCTCATTTTGTGAAGTGTCTGGTCAAATCTTTTGCCCACCCCCCCACCCCCAGTGGGCTGCTTGTCTTTTTATTATTGAGTTGTAGGAGCTCTTTGCATATTTTGGATACAAGCACTTTACATATTTTGGATACATGCATTGTGAATATTTTCTTCCAGTCTCAAAGAGCAGAATTTTTTAATTTTGACAAAGCCTAATTTAATCAAGTTTTTGGTTTATAGTTAACGATTTTTGTGCCCTAAGAAGTCTCTGCCTAGTCTAGGGCCACGGAAATTTTCTCCTGTTTTCTTCTGGAAGTATTACAGCTTTAGGTTCTACGTGTGGGCCTGTGATCCACTTGGAGTTGACTGTTGTGCAGTAAGGGCCAAGTTCAGTTTTTTCTCTCTGGGGGCCCAGTCTTCTGACAAACAAAAGTGTTCCTATCACACAACCAGTAAGTGTAAGAGTTCCTTCTGATGTTTGATTTAGAGCCCCAACATGACACAACAAGAAAGTGCCCAACGTCAGCGTGAGCCACGCTTCCACATGACTTCCTGAAGCCTGAGTTCTATCCCACTTCCGCCGCACGCCCCAGAATCACCCTGGAAAGAGGGCACTCCCGCCAAGCCACTAAACCTCGGCAGGCCCGCTTGTCCTGAACAGGGACCTCCCTGCCCACCCCACCACCCCTGTCCAGGCTCATGGGGAGCAGCCAGTCAGCCCTTCTGAGACCACAGTGGTTCTGGCCCCACTGCTCACGGGGAACAACTAGTCAGCCCTCCTGAGACCCACGGCGGTCCTGGCCCCACTGCAAATGACAGGAAAGGTTAGGTCTCTACCTTCCCTTGCCTGCTGCCCGGCGCCCTGGTCACCCCCTCCTCCCTGAAACACCCCATTCCCACCCCTCACCAAGTGCAGTCACTGTCCTTTTGTGGCATCACGTTCCCGTGACCCCTCGACCGGGGACACTACCCCCTGCCCGCTGGCCTCCCTCCTCTCATGCACAAGGCCATCACCATCCCCTGGAGACACACCCTGCGTCATCACCCAAGTTTAGAGAGTAAGCGGGGCACACGGCCTTTCTTCTGTTCTTAGAATGAACAAGGCTCTTTCATGGCCTGTCAATCCTCCAGGCTTGGGAAAGGGCGTCTTATACAAAAATAACAAAAACACCACAGGTATGTACTGAACTGCCTAAGAATCTGGGAGACACGGGATAGAAACAGGGTCAGTGTGTGTGGACAACTCAGGCCTGAGCTCCAGCTCAAGCTGCTCCTTTTGTGGCTGGAAAACCACGTGAGAAGCCAAGAACGTGCCCACCTGTGTGACGGTCGCCACGCCAGCGGAGCCCAGACGCTCTCGACTGCTCTCGGGGGGACAGACGGGGTGCGGTTCTAACTGAACCACTGACTGTGGGGGCCCCGGGCCCCGAGAGGAAACCCAGGTGTGGGAGCCACGCCGCCACCCCGCGGACAGCCACTTACCCGTACCAGTAGCGAGGGTCACTGGAGATGCAGTGGTTCAGGCTGCGGTGGGCCAGCGCCTTCTTCTTGTTCAGGACAAACTCCTGTAGCTTCATCTTCACTTCCGTGCTGGCCACTGCACCTGGCACGTGAGAGAGCAGGATGGTGACTCAGGCAGGTCGGCGCGGAGAAGGGAAGAAAGGGACCGAGACAATCGGATTCTAATTCAGGACGCTTCCGGCACCAGGAAGGCGTCCTCAAAGGAAGGAGAAGGACAGGAGGGGTTTTAATAGAGGGCTTATTCCCATCAAGATTTCTACATAATTGCATTCTGTTTAAAATGCAGATTTAATCATCACAGAGACTTATCATTACCTAACACAAAACCCGCTTCTGAGCTTCTGAAGGGAGCTTTAACACGCTCACATAAAAGAGCGTTTGAATTAAGCGCTGGCAGCATGGTGGCCTCGTTCCTGCCTCAGCAAAGGCAGCAGAGGCTCAGAGAGAAGGTTTTGTGCACATGGAAGTGTCCCACCCGCAGCCAGAGGGTGGGACGGAGCATCCTAGGTAGGCTGGCTTTAAAACCGGCCACTGCCCACACCACCCGTTCACTTCCAACGCCATCAAAGGTCTGGTTCTTTGCTTCCAGCCCAGTGGCTACCTCGTTACGCAGAGTGGATTTCACCAAGTGGGACTAAAGGCATAACGGTACATTTTGTGGTCCTCTTGTGTTGGTCGTGGTCGGTTTCCACAGTCCCACTAAAGAAAACTGCCAAACTTGAGAAAACGGACCCATCCCAAGAAAGCCTAAACTCACCATCCTAATACAAGACCCGTCAGCACTGAGTGCCTTTCCTCAGTTACCACCTGCTACACAGCACCTACCTGCACGTCCACTTAGGAACGTCCTCGGAATTTTCCCTATCATTATGTAATCCCTAAACAGTGTTTTTAACAGTTAAAAACCATTTCACTCAACGAGTGAAGCATAACCTGGGGACCTTTTCCTGGTTGGGAGAGCACCCTGGATTATCCCCCCGCCCCGCCCATCTGTCACGAGAAGCTGTGTCGGTAGATGACACCTTCCATGTTGGGAATTATTTCCTTAGGAGGGATTAGCTGCGGTGAAGTAAGTTCCTTTACGTGGCCTTTTGCCTTGGTTCTCTAGAAAAACAGCTTGGGAAGTCTTCCCCCTAAACCCTGAGGAGCTGCCTTTCGCCTAGTTTTCTGGCCCAGAGGGTTTGTTCCTTTTGTCCAGGTTGACTGACATTTCTTGGATAAGCTGTAAACAACTTGATGATTTGATACTTTTTGTCTGGCCCTGGGCTGCAGTCTGCTCTGCGATCGGCCTATCTCATGCACCTTGCGGGGACTGGTTGGTTTACTGTGCAAACTGACCCAACAGGATTGAGTGACTTGCAGAGTTTGGTCCATCAGTGGTCCTGCTGGGCGGGTTATACCTTGAAATTGACAAGGAGCTTGCTTATAGAAGCAGCCAGCACCACCACCCCCCACCACAGAGGTTTTTCGGAGGTAAGGAGAGATGAGAGAAGGAACAGAATCAGAGAGAGAAGAGGTGAGGCACCTCCTAAGAGCCGTAATACAGGTCAAAGGCTGTAACACTGAAGGCAGCAAGCGGCCTGGAAGGGGCCCTGTGGCAGAGATGGCAGAAAGCTCCTTCTCGGAATACAGCTCAGAAAGCTGAGCAAGCTGCTATACTGGCTATGTGCTGGGCCACTTAGCAGCGGAAAGGCCAAAGGCACTGTGGGGCTGAGCTGGCCTGCCTTTGGCAGTGGCAGATGCCACCCTAAGATGTAACCCTAAGGCCGAGAGGGGGCATACACGGCCAAGAGAAGGGCTGCTTGCTTGCACGGCAGAGAGGAGCTGACGGAGCTGTCCTGTTGGAAGCTGTCCTGCACTGAAGAAGGCAAGGATATGCTCCCTTCTTGGCAGAGCCTTTCAGACCTCGCCTATGTGCTTCCTGATTGTGATCCCAGTCCCGAGTTGTGCCTGTTACTTCCAAGTTGATCCAGATTCCAAGTTGTAGTCTGTTACTTCCCTAATAAACCACATAACTGTTGAGTACAGTGTGTGAGTTCTGTGCGGCCACTACAACAGATTATCAAGCCCAGCAGAAAAGTGGAAAGTTCCATCGGAGGAATGGCTGGTGTCGGAAATGGAGAATAAATTGGAGTGGGGAGGTACGTCTGACCTCCACCTCATGGGAACCGGCATCGTGCTGATCCTGGTTCTTATCCCTCAGGAACCTAGGTGATTCCTGATGCTACAAGACATTAGCATGTTGATTAAAATCTGACAAAATGAATATACAGCCCTTGAAACAACTTGCTTCATAAATTACTTTATAAAATGTTTTTATAAAATGTCCACTCCCATCCGCAATGCGCCAGAGGGGGCACCCTGCTCTGTCTCGGCACTCAGGGTGACCACTGGCAAAAAGTTAGGTCACCTGGTATTGCACTGTTCATATCCCTGGGAACCACCAAGGCACACATTTATGTTACTTCTATCTCCTTTGCTTACTTGTCTTTTTGGGTCTTCATGGGGTGTATGTGGTGTGACTGGGGGGGGCAGTATTGTGGGTCTGTGTGGGCATGATTTAAATGTTTTTCCATTTGGGTTGTATGGGTTTTTGATGATAGTAAGTTTATTGACAGCTGCTGTATGCTAGGTCTGGCACGTTCAACGCTTATGTTAAACCTATGCACAGGTTTGTTAGTGTCCCCCGGTTATGGCAGGGACACAGAGGTCATCTCAGGAGGTCTGGCTCCAAAGGCCTGGCAGCTCTGGCTCTGTGTCATCCTCCTTGCATCTGAGCAACTGTTTGTCCCGGCTTCTTGTTTCCCCTTTCAATGTTGATTATTTCTGATACTCAAGTGCTAATTTTTATGAAGTCTACTCTGTTTTTCCCTTTGTGATTTTTTTTCTATTTCCTTGAAGCTCTGCAGCTAATCTTCCTTTCAGTGGCTGGATAGGTAATCAGCTTTGTCCTCGTTCTGCTGTTTGGTTTTCACTCATTTGTTTGCTGTTACTCTTCTTTCACACCTCGCTCTTCTGCACCTGAAGGTATATGTGGGTGAGTTTTATGAGGTAAGGCCCGGTGGGTGCTTCCACAAGCTGCCAGTGAGTTCTGAGTACCATCAGTGAAATTCTCTTCTTGTCCTCTTTGTCACACGTGTGTTGGTTACCAATCCGATGGACTCTGTGTTTAGTTACGCACACTTCTCACTGTGAGGCCAGATCCCACTGCAGTTACTCTGAGGTGGAATCTCAGAGTGTGCCGTGCACAAGAAGCATCTGTTGGCAGGACCTTCTCTGGCAAACGTGGTCCGACAAGGCTGCAGCATGACTCCACCTAGAGCCACCAGGGAAAACACAGAGAAAGTGAACACAGGTGATGGGAGAGCAAGATGAGGAAGCTCTGTCTGACCCGTCCTGATGCGCAGACTCTCATCTTGTTTCCATCTCAAGGTCTGAGGAAAGGACCGCTTTGCTCAAGGAGGGAGAGCTTGTGGGAGCCCCAGGTGCTACGCTATGGCAGACAGTGCATGACGCGAAGCCATGGCTGCGGCTGGCACCGGAGGACCGAGGACTCCAGGTGGTGTGGCTCCAATCTCCACGGGTAGAGCTGGCGATGCTGGGTGCTGCAGGCACACAGGAGGACTCCAGAAAATGGCCATACCTCTGTTCCAGGAGCAGCTCCTCTATGGGGCACACTGTCGGACCTGAACATCACTTAACACTTTTAGCTAAGTTCTTTCACGGACTTATCAGAAAATCACACACTTACGGAACTACTTAGATCTGCTCCTCGCAGGCACCAGCTCTGCTCACCAGCAGGAAGACAAGGTGAAGAGGAGGAGCCCCTGTGTGCTGGGGTGGAGGGCAAGTGCGAGGCTAAGTCAGCTGGGTGGGGGACAGAGCAGATGCGGGCAGGGAAGGCCCACCAGGCCAGGAGCAGAATGTGCAGAGGCCACTTGGATCTGAGTGACAGATAAACATCGCCACGTGCCGTCAGAGCTTGCCTTCTGCCTGAGTTTTCCTCCTTGTTCTCACCCCCAGCTCCACGCTGAGGAGGGCCGGCTTTACAACTGTGACAAAGGATGACTCTTGGGACCAGGTGTTGCTCTTTCAACTGCAGCCTTCAGGGCATTTTCGAGCATAGTGAAGGAATGACTTGTCAATAACAGTGAAAAAATGGAGATCCTATTAGTTTCAAACTGCTCAAAGGTCAAAGACACCTTCGCTTGGTTTTTTCCTCTAAGTACACACCAAAAAAAACCCATTGCCATCGAGTCGGTTCCAACTCATAGTGACCCTATAGGACAGAGTAGAACTGCCCCATAGAGTTTCCAAGGAGTGCCTGGCGGATTCGAACCGCTGACCTTTTGGTTAGCAGCCGTAGCACTTAACCACTACGCCACCAGGGGTTCCCCCCAAGTATAGTTAACCTAAATGAAAGCCTAATTGACTGAAGATAGCATATTTATACTGAATGAGGTGACAACTGCTGCAGGTTCTAAGGGGTCCCGGCTTTATCAACTTAATAGTGCTATTTGGTATCAATAAGTAAAAGACAACTGCAGAATTATTTAGACTTGAAAGTATTATAAATGGTTACAAACGTAACAAAACTTTGTACTAAATATTCAACAAGAAACTCGTAAAAACAAAACGAGAAACCATATAGCAGATGTTTGCGCTACATTTTTGGATGTTTAGGGCTGGAAAGACTTCATGCCATTTGCATTTCCCCCACAAATGCTCTTTAAGTCGGCATGAACAGGCCTCTTCTTCATGGTGGTGCCAGGGTCTCCGCTTACACCAGGGCCAGGGAGGCGTCCACGGCAGGGGCTAGCCGGCCTCGCCTTCCCACCGCGAGACTGCATTCTGAGGGCTCCGAGGCTCTGTGCTGCGTGCCAGACACCCCGACTGTACACAGTTTATTATTGATAATGAAACACGACCACCCAAATCCACAGAGGGGAAACCGTGGGCTGCAGCCAGTGACCAGGCTGGGGCCCAGCAGAGAACAGTGCTTCCGCCTGGTAAACAGGTCTGAAATGGTTTCTCAAGGCCTGTCTTTTCTATTTTGCGAGCCTTAAGTCAATATTTTATTAGACTTTAGTTAACAATGAAGAACTAATTCAGACTGAGTTAGCGAGTGTTACTTGCTAATTTCAATTTTTGCTATTTGAAAAATGGGGATTTTTTGGTTAGCTGTGGCACAAACCAACTAGCTGACACAGTTGAAATGTCAATCATTTGATAAACAATTATTGGTCCTACTCCAGAAGACAAAAGCACACAAGTCAGACACACATGGAGGTAGGAGCAGACGGCAGGACAGCGGAGGGGGAAGGATCCAGTCGGAGGCCTGTTTGTGAGTCCAGCCTCAGCATCAGCTGTGGATGGCCATGACCTAGCCCTCTCGTGGGGCTCCCATGAGGACCAAGTGCAGCGTTGGCCAGGGGTGGCTTTCCAAAGGGAACACGGCGCACCGACACTAGGTCATATCTGAAAACCTCACGGAGCGCAGTTCGGCTCTGAAACACACGGGGTGGCCAGGAGTCAGAATCCGCTGCACGGCAAATGGGAAGCAACAAGCGAGAGGATCAGCCTACCCTAGTGGTTCTCCACCCTGGTTGCTTGTACAGACCACCCGGGGGATTTTAGGAATGAAAATGCTGACGCCCAGATCAGAAGACCTGCCCTCCACCCACCAAACCAAAAAACCAAACCCAGTGCTGTCGAGTCAATTCGGACTCATAGCGACCCTATAGGACAGAATAGAACTGCACCATAGAGTTTCCAAGGAGCGTCTGGTAGATTCGAACTGCCGACCCTTTGGTTAGCAGCTGTAGCACTTAACCACTATGCCACCAGGGTTTCCCCCCCAGCAGCACTGGGATATTTTCTCGGCCCCATGCGCAGTCAGCCCAGAAGACCACTGCTCTACATGGTACAAGTTCTAGGTGTTACTCAGAGTAAAAACTCTCACGTGCTTTCCACATTGAAATTCTGTCAGTCCCTTTAAGTGAATATACATTTTCCGTATACTTACTATTCCAAGAGTACAATGCTGCAATAACTGGTAATTGTGAAAACTGTTAATTTTATGTACAAAAGCAATTACTAAGAACTTACAAATAGTTAAACAAAAAAGTAAACTGAAGATTAGGAGAGTATGTTAGTTACATGATTTTAGAAAAACACTATCTCTTTTAGAACCTACAAATATTTATGAAAATGTAAAAAATAATATAGGTATAATAATACAGATCAGAATATATTCTAACTTTTGTAGAGTTGTTTGGTATAATACAATTCATTACATTAAAAATAAGCTTAAGAAATGCATTTACTTGAAGTTACTTAACTCCTTTTAGACCATAAGGATTTTAGGAAAACACATCCCATGTGGAAATCCTTCAAACCTGACAAGGATTAATTAGAGGGAAAACGTCCATTTTGCAACCTCAAAATTACACAGGGAAGACAAATCCCACAACCAAAATATATCCTTTCTGTTCCAGGCATAATCAAGAAGATGAGGACTTCAAAGAAAAGTAGAGCGTGTTAGGAGAAGCTGAGGTACCCCAAACACATTTTCTTCTCAATAATATAACTTCAAGGATATTTGTTTCTGGTGTTGGCAAAGTAGGTTAATTCAAACTAAACCTACCAAGAATGACTAGAAGACCTGGAGTAAATATTAAACCTTCTGTTTGAAGGCACCAGAGAGCTACTAGAGCCGTGAGAAACAACAGTGCCAGGACAGAGAGAGAAGGAACTCCCAAGAGCTGGGCCCAAAGTTTGGGCAGACTTGTCCCTACAGGGCCTGCTGATCTGAAAAAAAGGTAGCTGAGAGTCTTTGAACCCACTCTTAGGGTCAAGAGCCACAAAAAGTGGAGGTCAGGACCCACTGAGAAAAGACCCTAACCACCCCAACAGGCTTTGGGTAAGCACCCCAAAGGGCTGCACCTTAAGAATAAGGGAAACCAGGAATAAACGCCACCTCATAAGGCCTGAGACCCAACTCCAAGTCATCTCAAACCTGACTGGATGAAGGTGGACATGGAGTTTTAAAGCCCCTGTTAAATGAGGAAGGAGCAAAATGAAATCCCATCTAAAGAGATATATCACCATCCTAGACCCTGTATAGGGACGCTGAGTCAGAATCGACTCGACGGCACTGGGTAGACCCTGTATCATCCCCATAACTTTTTATACACAAAGTCTGGCACTCAGTGTAAAACACCCAGGCATAAGAGGAGACATAACAATGTGACTGGCCAGTAACTGAACACTTAACCCTGGGTGGTGCAAGCAGTTAGCACCTGACTACTGGAAGAGAGGGTGGCACTCGGAACCCACCCAGAGGAGCCTCGGAAGGCAGGCCTGGTGATCTGCTTCTGAAAGGTCACAGCCTAGAAACCCTACAGAGCAGTTCTACTCTGTATACTTGAGGTCGCCATGAGTCGGAATTGACTTGACGGCAACTAACCACCACTAATTTCCAAAGCAGTTGTACCAACTTACACTTCTACTGGCTGTGTGGTGAGAGTTCCTGTGGCTCCATGGCTTCACCAACACTTGCTACTGTCGCTCACTTTAATGTCAGCTCTGTACTGGTAGCTGCTTGCTTCAGCTGCATTTCTCTGATTACCAGTAAGAGTTTCCAGATAGGAAACGGCAGTAGGAGAAATAAATAAATTGTGGGATATTCAACAAGGAATGCTGTACAGCAGTAAAAATAAGTTATATCACATCCATCCATGTTACAATATGGAGGAATATTAGAAACAAAAATTGAAGTACAAAAGCATGCTGCAAAAGAATATCTGTTGTACGATCCAGTAAAGATACACGTAAAACGAAACAATCCGTTGTTTCGGAATACAAAGGTGAGAAACTATAATGAAAATTTAAGAGTCAGAAACACAAAACTGTGGCTAGCCCTAAGTCGGAGAGGAGAGGGGAGGGGCTAGGTTAGGGAGGCGCCTGTGGAAAACCTCAAAGGTAACTGGAACATTCTTCTTCTAAAACTGTGATGCGCATTCTTTGTTTTATGGTCCTTTACACTTTACATATATTTTGTAAATATCCTTTTATATCTACTCAATATTAAGAATTTTAAAGACTAAGTAGAAAGTATTTTACTAAGAAATACCAAGAGTCATGGATAATTAGACAACAAACTCTCACTAAACTGCACAGAAGCACCTGGGACGAGTATATCTTCACCACTCCTGCCGTGTGTCTGCGGATACGGGACTCCCAGCACGCGGCCTCTGTGGAGACCACTGCGTGGGCTTACAGCTGGGTGAGCAGAACCGTCCTGCAGACCATGAGAAATCACTGCATCCCCAAGTCCCCTTCCCCCTGTTAAAGAGGTGTGAAAAGACATCTATTCTTACTCATGAACATCAGAAGAGAAAATCACCCCACATTCACTGAGATTTTTAGAGAAATCTGCATCTCCGCTTATTTCCAATATTCCAAAAGGACACACAATTTCAGCTGAGCTCTGAAGTCTTAGACAAATGTTCCAAGAGGAGAATGGCTACCCTGTGATGCAGAGCCTGTCCACTCATCTGCTGACCAGGCCCTGATGTGTCACTCAGAACAACCAGCTGTCACCAGCAAGAAGTCCATCAGTCACACCCTAGGGGATGCTGGGAGCAGCAGAGTCACACCCTGGGGGATGCTGGAAGCAGCATCAGTCATACCTTGGAGGATGCTGGGAGCAGCATCAGCACCACTGCTGCCCAGCTCTGTGAGGGGTCAGCTGGGGCTTAGAGCCTCCCCTACACGGGCACCATCCTTACTACATAGGGCTATGCTGTGCTGCACCAGCAGCTTGGGCGGCTGGCAGAGAAGGGATGGCACCTCTCCCCCGATAGGTACGGCCCTCTAAGTTTCCAAAGGGGGAAAACAAAAAATAGAAGAGTATTAAGTCTGGCCATTCCTTAGACAGTACCAGGGAACACTGGTCTTCAGACACTAGCACAGCAGCCACTATACGAAGTAAAAAATGAAGGTCAGAAGGGCAAGCGTGACACCTAGCTGTCAGTCACGTGTAGCTGTGTGCCCACCTCAGCTACTGGGTTGTCCTCACCCATTAATACCAGGTGGAGGGGCGCCTGCAAAATGCTCTCAAAAGTACTTTAAAACTTGGGACAGAACTCACAGATGAAGTTCAGTACACATCTGGTCCGCTTTAGGGTTTTTAAATCAAAATATTTAAATATTAATACTTAAATATTAATGTTATTATTATTTAAATATTAGTATTAAAATTCAAATATTAGGAACACTGCCAAATATTCTTCAAACTGCTTAAATCAAACCAGGCATCGTCCTGAGGGTCCCTTGCTCTGATGTTAACGCTGAACCGTGTGACCCCAAAGAAGCCTGGGCTCCTTGACCTTGGTTGCTAAACTTCATGTAGGAAACACTGAGGCATCACTTCCACGGAGGACTTCTGTCCCCACTGCTGCTTCTGGAGGCAACAGCCCAGTCTTCCAAGGAAAGGGCCCTCCAATGCCTGCCCTCCCATGGCCCACACTCATCCTCCTTGTCCTTCCCCAGCGCCCACCCGTCCATGGCGCCCACACTCACCCTCCTTGTCCTTCCCCAGCGCCCACCTGTCCATGGCGCCCACACTTACCCTCCTTGTCCTCCCCCAGCCCCCACCCACTCTCCTTGTCCTTCCCCAGTGCCCACTTGCCCGTGGTGCCCATGCTCATTCTCCTTGTCCTCCCCCAGCCCCTACCTGCCTATGGCGCCCACCCTTACCCCACTTGTCCTTCCCGAGAGCCCAACCATGGTGCCCACACTCACCCTCCTTGTCCTTGCCCAGCACCCACCCACCCATGGTGCCCACACTCACTCTCCTTGTCCTTCCCCAGCGCCCACCCATGGCGCCCACACTCACTCTCCTTGCCCTTCTCCTTGTTCTTGAGCTGCTGCAGCTTCTGCTCCCGGTGCTGCTTCTCCAGCTCCTGCTCTTGGCGGTGCCGCTCCAGCTTCCGCTGGTGTTCCAGCAGCTCCTGCTGGTGCTTCAGGGCCAGCATCTCCTGCTGCTGCTGTGAGCGGGAAGGAGCAGACAAAGACGGTCAGGACCTTGGCTCCAAAGATGTAAAGTCAGAATAGACACGCAGGAGGAAAACTAGCAAGGCCCAAGGCCTCTCTGCTCCTGAGGCACCTGGGCCCGCCCTCCACCTGGACAGCACTGCCAAGGAGCCCACGCCGGCTCCACTCTGGTTCCTAATGGAATAGAGGGCTACTCCAGGCCCTAGAGGACATCAAACTTTTTACATGCTAAAGATGAAAATAAATACCATTTAAGTGCTGGAGGAAAATACATACAAATATTTATTTATATAATCTTGTGATTTTCTGGGATGGCCTTTTGAAGAATAACACAAATGTGTGTGCGGTGGTATGACCACTTGGACAACTGTTTGGCACTTTCTTACAAAGTTAAACACACATCTGCCCTGAGACCAGCAATTCCACCCCTAGGTATTTAACCAAGAGAAACGAAAACCTGCGTCCCCACAGCGACCAGTACAGGAGCAAGCATGGCAGCTTTACTCCCCGTACCCAAATGGACACACCCCAAGTGTCCCTCCACAGGTGACCGTGTGAACAAGATGTGGTACATTCATACCACTCCACAATAAGGAAAAAAAAACAACTACAGACATACCAGATGACACGGACAAGTCACAAAACACGCAAAAACAAACACGCTGATGCTAACGAGGCTGTTAAAGTGGGGGAAACAGTGTAGAAGGGCCGGTACTTTGAGTTTCTATTCGGATCAAGTGCTACAAGATGGGAAACTGACACAGGAGAACAACAAGCAGAAGGAAGTCATCTCTTGGGGCTGGGAGGACTGCAGCAGTGGGGACCTGCCAGGGTGATGGAACAGCTTTCTGTCTGGTTGGGGTGGTGTCTGCATGAGTGTTCACAAATGTCAAAGCCCCTTGGACAGCACCCGAAGTATCTGTACATTTTATTGCACAAAAATCATCTCTAACTTTAAAGTGACACCACTGACTACATAAAAATTTCACATGCCTTTAAGAAATAATGGTATAAATAAAATTGAAATGAAAAAGGTAAAGGAAAAAAGTCTTCACAATATTTATGATATACAGATCTGGTTTATCTACATATGGCAACGACAAACTGAGGAAAAGACGAGCAGAGAGATGCGAGAGCTTCAGGAAGACATGCTCGGAGAAATGCCCAGCCTTGCTGGGGTCCAAGCCACCACAGCCTGTGGTGCCCAGCGCTGACTCCGATGCCCCGGAGAGGTTTCCCTCACAAGCGAGTCCATCATGGCCTCCTTTACACTCCTCAATGGTCCTGGGGCTCTGGAGTACAACCAGACTCTGTCCCACCCTGCAGGCTGAGCAGTGTGGTCCCTCCCCCTCTTCTGACTGGACTGTCCCTCTTTCCCGTTCTCAGGCCTCTGGTCTCACACACCTTCCCTCACCCTCCAAACAAGCCACTCCTGAGGACTTCAGGGCCTTTGTGTGAGCAGCCCCTGTAGCCCCTACTCATCCTTCTGGCCTCCCTGACTTGCTGCCCCCCTAGAGGGGACTCTGCCTGGTCCTGAAGAAGGTCCCTCACTTCACGGCCTCATTCCCTCTTCTGATTCCCTACGTCGTTTCTCTGTGATGAACACTGTGTCCTGATTTCAACGACTACACTTTCCATGCCTAAGATTCCTGCTTGGCCCTTGTCCTAGCGTGTTCATTTTGGTTTTTTTTATTGCTGGTAATGCTTTCTCTCTCTTCTCTGTGTATCATCAGGAGGACTTCCAAACCCTGGTCCTTCAGCGGGGATGTTTCTGCAGCTGACTGGCTCGGCCATGTAGCATGTTTTCTTTAGAAATGCTCATGTCCCTCCAGCGTCTTGTCATTTGCGCCCTGGAGCTGGGGTCATTGCTCCCGGAGATATCCAGGAAACACGTGCGCGAGCGCGCGCACGTGTGTGTAAGTATGTGCATGTATCTGTATGTACATATGTATATATGTGTAGACAAATGGCTGCATCAGCCCCTCTGAGCTTTGGATGGGGGTGGAGGAGTCCCAGGCATTGTGTCCCCATGCCTTGGGAGACATCTGGGGACAGGAGGGACAAGGGGGGAGGTGACACACAATCTACTGAGTGCCCATCAGCTCCATTCACCCTCCTAGCACAGGCACCACCCAGCTGTTCAGCTCCGCCCACCATGTAGGTACACCCCCACCCTGCTGTCACCGCAGGATTTACAGACGAGTCTCCCCTGGAGCTCTACGTCCTACAGGCACTAGGGTTGGGACTCTTGGCCCCAAGGGGTAGAGAGGCTGAGCAGAGCTACAAGGGTTTATTTCCTACTTGCCTCTGCTCTGTGAGCTGCTTCCTGCCTGGCTGGCACCCCCAGCCCTAAGTTCACGCCAGGCCCAGATGCACTGGCCCACCACATGGGGTTCCCATCCTTCTGTGGCCTTCCTGCAGCTCCTCTGGGGTGACCATGGACATGGAGCCCACAGCTGAGCTAGTCCAGTGTCTCGTAAGAAAGGAGCCCCTTCCCAAACTTCTCTCTCATTCCATCTGCCCTCCAACCTCGAACCCGGCTCCCCGAGCTCAGGAGGGGCAGGGGTCCTCCAGGACCACTACCATGGCTGTAACACTAACACAGGGCCTCTCCTGTGCACCTGTGGCCCAGGCACGTGGCAGACACACCTTGGGTGGCCTTCTTTCTGCCTGTCTCCCACTCTGCTCCACTAGTCTCACTCTGCTCTCCTCCTGGGCACCTCCATAGGTCTCACTTCTAACTCTCTTCCTGGCCGCCTCCATAGGTCTCACTCTGGTCTCTCCTCCTGGCCACCTCTGTAGGTCTCACTCTGGTCTCTCCTCCTGGCCACCTCCATGGGTCTCACTCTGCTCTCCTCCTGGCCGCCTCCATAGGTCTCACTCCGCACTCTTCTCCTGGCCACCTCCATAGGGTTCACTCTGTGCTCTCTTCCCAGCCACTTCTATCAGCCTCACTCTGCATTCTCCTTCAGCCTCGCAGAGAATCTGCCTCTTCTTCCTATGGCCTCACTAGCACCTGACATGGTTCCTAGGCTGAGCTCCATGCTGTCTACAGCTCTGACCAGGATCATAATCTTTCTCTGTCCAGAGCTCATGCACAACCACCAATGCCAAAGATAAGGAAACTGAAGAGTTTTACCAACATCTGCAATCTGAAACTGGTCAAACATGCTATCGAGATGCATCGATAATGACTAGTGACTGCAATGAGAAAGCTAGAAAAAAAGAAGGATTCGTAGTTGGGAAAAATGGCTTGGTGATAGAAACGATGCTGGAGATAGCATGATAGAATTTTGCCAGACCAACGACTTGTTGTTGTTAGGTGTCGTCTAGTTGGTTCCAATTTGTAGCAACCCTATGTACAACAGAACAAAACACCGCCTGGTCCTGTGCCATGTTCACAATCATTGTTATGCTTGAACTCATTGTCGCAGCCACTGTATCAATCCATACTGTTGAGGGTCTTCCTCTTTTTCACTGATCCTTTACTTTACCAAGCATGATGTCCTTCTCCAGGGACTGATCCCTCCTGACAGCATGTCCAAAGTATGTAAGATGCAGTCTTGCCACCCTTGCTTCTAAGGAGCATTCTGTTTGTGCTTCTTCCAAGATAGATTTGTTCATTCTTTTGGCAGTCCCTGGTATATTCAACATTCTTCGCCAACACCATAATTCAAAGGTGTCAACTCTTCTTTGGTCTTCCTTATTCATTGTCCAGCTATCACATGTGTATGACGCGATTGAAAATACCATGGCTTGGGTCAGGCGCACTTTAGTCTTCAGGGTGACATCTTTGCTCTTCAACACTTTGAAGAGGTCCTTTGCAGCACATTTGCCCAATGCAATGCATCTTTTGATTTCTTGACTGCTGCTTCCATGGCTGTTGATTGTGGATCCAAGTAAAATGAAATCCTTGACAACTTTAATCTTTTCTCCATTTATCATGATGTTGCTCATTGGTCCAGTTGTGAGGATTTCTGTTTTCTTTATGTTGAGGTGCAATCCATACTGAAGGCTGTGGTCTTTGATCTTTATTAGTAAGTGCTTCAAGTCCTCTTCACTTTCAGGAAATACATTTTTTCAACAACATAAACAGTGACTATACACACCGACCTCGCTGGACGAAATACACAGAAATTGAATCAACCACATCTGTGGAAAGAGACAATGCAGAAGCTCAATATCATCAGTTAGAATAAGGCCAGGGGTTGGCTGTGGATCAGACCATCAATTGCTCAAATACCAGTTCAAGTTGAAGCTGAAGAAAATTAAAACAAGTCCACGAGAGCCAAAGTATGACCTTGAGTTTATGTCAGCTGAATTTGTAGACATTTCAAGTACAGATCTGATACACTGAACACTAATGACCAAAGACCAGATAAGTTGTAGGATGAAATCAAAGACATCACACATGAAGAAAGTAAAAGGTTATTTAAAAAAAAGACCAAAATGGATATCAGAAGACTCTGAAACTTGCTTTTGAATGTGGAGTAGCTAAAGTGAAAGGAAGAAATGATAAAGAGTTGAATGGAAAATTTCAATGGGTGGCTCGAAAGGACAAAGTAAAGTATTATAACGAAAAGTGCAAAGCTCTGGAGTTAGAAAAACCAAAGGGGAAGAACACATTCAGCATTTCTCAAGCAGAAAGAACTGAAGAAAAAATTGAAGCCTCGAGTTACAATACTGAAGGATTCTAAGGGAAAAAAAACTGGATGATGCAGGAAGTATCAAAAGAAGATGAAAGGAATACACAGAGTCACTATGTCAAAAAGAACTGGTCAACATTCAGTCATTTCAGGAGGTAGCATATGATCAGGAACTGATGGTAATGAAGGAAGAAGGTGCACTGAAAGGAATGGCTAAAAACAAGGCTCCAGGAATGGACAGAATACCAATTGAGATGTTTCAACAAATGGATGTAATGCCAGAAGAGCTTACTTGTCTATGTCAAGAAATTTGGAAGATAACCACTGGGCCAACTGACTGAAAGGGATTCATTTACATGCTCATTCCAAAAAAGATGATCCAGCAGAATTGGGCAATTATTGAATGATATCATTAGTATTACAGGCAAGTAAAATTTTGCTGAAGATAATTCAAAAATTGTTGCAGGAGTATATCCACAGGGAACTGCCAGAAATTCAAACCATATTCAGAAGAGGGCATGGAGCCAGGGATATCATTGCTGATGTCAGATGGATCCTGGCTGAAAGCAGGGAATATCAGAAGGATGTTTACCTGAGTTTTATTGACTATGCAAAGGCATTCGACTGTGTGAATCATAACAAACTATGGATAACACTGCGAAGAACACTTAATTGTGCTCATGGGGAACCTTTACATAGATCAAGAGGCAGTTGTTCGGACAGAACAAGGGGATACTGATTGGTTTAAAGTCAGGAAAGGTGTGCGTCAGAGTTGTATCCTTCCACCATACCTATTCAATCTGTATGCTGTGCAAATCATCTGAGAAACTGGACCATATGAAGAAGAACAGGGCATCAGGATTGGAGGAAGACTCATTAACAACCTGTGTTATGCAGATGACACAACCTTCCTTGCTGAAAGTGAAGAGGACTTGAAGCACTTACTGATGAAGATCAAAGACCACAGCCTTCAGTATGGATTACACCTCAACATAAAGAAAACAAAACTACTCAGAACGGAACCAATAAGCAACACCACGATAAATGGAGAAAAGACTGAAGCTGTCAAGGATTTCATTTTACTTGGATTCACAGTCAACAACCAAGGGACCAGCAGTCAAGAAATCAAAATATGCACTGCATTGGGCAAATCTGCTCCAAAAGACCTCTTTAAAGTGTTAAAAAGCAAAGACATCACCTTGAAGACTAAGGTGCGCCTGACCCAAGCCATGGTATTTTCAATCCCCTCACATGCATGTGAAAGCTGGACGATGAGTAAGGAAGTCCGAAGAATAATTGATGCCTTTGAATTATGGTGTTGGCAGATAATATTGAATATACCATGTACTGTCAAAATAACAAACAAATCTGTCTTGGAAGAAGTACAGCCAGAATGCCCATTAGAAATGAGGTCGGTGAGACTTTGTCTCACATACTTTGGACATGTTACCGGGAGGAACCAGTCCTGGAGAAGGACATCATGCTTGGTGAAGGGGAGGGTCAGCAAAAAAGAGAAAGACAAAAGATGGTTGACACAGTGGCTGCAACGATGGGCTCAAACATAGAAATGGCTGTGAGTATGGCACAGGACTGGGCAGTGTTTCAGTCAGTTTTACATGGGGTCATGTAAAACCCCATGTAACTGATTGGAAGGCACCTAAAAACAACATAACAGAGCTCACGCCCAGTACCATCTGTGCGAGTGAACACGGCGCGTCAGTGAACCAAGAGAGGCCGGGAGTGAGATGAGTGAGAGCCAGTGCTGAGTGATGGCCATGCCGTGGGGCAAGTCTCTTCCACACACTAGGCCACAAAGGCTTTCTTCTAGAACATCAGCTTTGTCAGCTGCCCACTCTGAAAATACGTAAGAAGTTTCTTCTCTCCTGCAAACTGCATGCAGCCTGCAGCCTGGAAGGTGTGTAATCAAGGTGGCAGGACACACTATAAACTCCATGTTCTGGTACGTGATACAGACGCCTGCAGCAGAGGGCAGCTGGAGAGAGCAGTGAGAGTTCCTGGCCTTAGGGCTGGCCTTCGGGACCCCTTGGAGTGCTCGGTCCCCTGGGGGTAAGCCAGGTCATTGACACACCCATACCCATTTCCTAGAAACCTGAGGTGGTGCGTGTACAGGCAGTCTGTTGCCATCACCGCACTTATTAGTGAGCACGCGGTGGCGTGATGATGACGCAGGCAACGGAGTGAGTGAGTGGGATCTGGGCAGCACGGCACTTCTCCAGATGTGGGCTCAGACACAGGGCTCAGTGTGTCCGCCACAGTCAGCAGCGGCCTCATGTGACCTGGGAAGCCTGAGGCCTGGGGAATCTCCTCCACCACCTGGGACAAGTAATAAAAGGAAGGAAGTAAACAGTAGGGTGCTGCTCTCGGGGCCATAAAACGAGGTCCACTTTAATTTTCTGCATCTCCGAGAGAGGGAGTCACAGTATCAATGACTGAGCTCTAAGAGGCTGCTCCGCCCATGGAAACAGCCAAAACAACAGCAACATATTTTATGAGTATGTGTTTGCATACTTTGTGTCTGTGTTTACACACACACACACATACACGGTCAGCTTTACTAGAAAAAGACATGCACATTGAACCACCGTGGGAAGAGTCTGTATGTCTTCACCCTCTATATGGTCACAGGAGAGGAAAGGACGCCCCTGCAGACCAACAGTGACAGTGTAACCCTTTGTGAAGGGTCATCTGGCAGGATGTTTTAAAACCGTAACATGCAGTCTCTCTTCTCTAAGGCGGGATTTCCTCTGAGGCAGTAACTGGCCAGGCGTGCCCACACCTCCCTGAGGGTGGCAGCTGTACTTGAGTGGGAACCACCAAGGACAGCGGACTGCACAGGTGTGGGGCCATCCAGGGGCCCCAGTGGCCAGGATAAGGGAGGAAAGAAGGCCCCTCGCTGCCCGCGGGCCACCGCACCACGTGGACAAGGAGGCTCCCGGAGGTCCAAGGTTCCCCGGCAGCTCCTGGGGTCACGGGGTCAGCCACGATTTAAGCTGGTTCACATCCAGGGCCAGCAGGGATGGCCCCTGTCTGACAGCAGGCCTAATAAAACATATCGCTGGAAGCATGTTCTTTGACTTATGGTTCCCAAGGGCTTCCTCTCTCGTGATGAAACCGTCAATGTAGCGCACACGTCCACAAGTAACTGAAAGTCCCACGAGGAGGAGGAAGAAAGGCTGAAGAGCTGTTATCAGAGCCGAAGACACGCACGCCACAGGGGCCACCGAAGCAGCAGGTGCCAGAAACACATGGGGGTGCAGATGTATCCCCAAACCTGCCCGGTGCTCTGCTGCTGACCACCGCAGGGACAGCTTGCACCTCAGAGCCTCCCCATGGCCCCGACTGCATTCCCGGTCCTCCACGCCCTTCCTGGGGTGTACGGCAGACAGGCTTCTCAGAAGCCTTCACAGTCACAACCATGCAACCCTAAAGAGCTCTTCTCTCGAACAGGTGACATGACTGTATCAAGGCACCCTACAAGTGCAGGGCGTGTACATGCGTGTGCACCAGGGTAGAGGGAGCTAAATCCTCACACTGTCGAGTGGACAATCGCGACGCGGAATATTCAGCAGAAAGTGGGAGCTGGCTTCTAGAAATCAGAGCACAGGACAGCAGACAGGCCAGGGGACCCAGGTCGGGGAGTTGTGCAGGCCACGCTGTGTTAAGTAGACACTGAAGAAATCCCACTGCCGTCAGTTGATTCCGACTCAAAGTGACCCAATAGGACAGAGTGGAACTGCCCCATAGCACTTGGTTTTTAAGACTGGGAACGCATATTCCTTTGATGGAATCTCTGGGTGGTACAAAAGGTTAACACACTCAGCTGAAAGGTTGGAGGTTTAAGTCCACCCGGAGAGGTGCCTCGGAAGAAAGGCCTGGCAACTGGTTGTTGTTGTTAGGTGCCGTTGAGTCGGTTCCTACATATAACAACCCTATGTACAACAGAACGAAACACTGCCCGGTCCTGTGCCATCCTCATGATCATTTTTACACTTGAGCCCACTGTTGCAGCCACTGTGTCAATCCACCTCATTGAGGGTCTTCCTCTTTTCTGCTGACCCTCTACTTTACCAAGCATGATGTCCTTCTCCAGGGACTGATCCCTCCTGACAACATATCCAAAGTATGTGAGATGCAGTCTTGTCATCCTTGCTTGTAAGGAGCATCCTGGCTGTGCTTCTTCCAAGACAGATTTGTTCACTCTTTTGGCAGTCCATGGTATATTCAATATTCTCTGCCAACACCACAATTCAAAGGCATCAATTCTTCTTCTGTCTTCCATATTCATTGTCTAGCTTTTGTGTGCATGTGAGGTGATTGAGAACACCATGGCTTGGGTCAGGTGCACCCTAGTCCTCAAGATGACATCTTTGCTTTTTAATACTTTAAAGAGGTACTTTGCAGCAGATTTACCAAACGCAATGCAACTTTTGATTTCTTGACTGTTGCTTCCATGGTTGTTGATTGTGGATCCAAGTAAAATGAAATCCTTGACAACTTCAATCTTTTCTACGTTTATCATGTTGTTTACTGGTCCAGTTGTGAGGATTTTTCTTTTTTTGTTTGCTTTCTGTTTTTTTTTTTTTTTTGCCTGGCAATCTACTTTTGAAAAATAAGTTGCTGTAAACCCTACGGAGCACAGTTATACTGACACACATGGGGGCACCATGAATCAAAAGCAACGGATTTTACTGGACAGACAGATATGCTCATTGCTGTGCAGTGAATTCTGACTCATACTGACCCTGTATGACAGAGTGGAACTGCCCCAGAGGTTTTCCAAGGAACAGCTGGTGGGTTCGAGCTGCAGATCCTTTGGTTAACACCCCAATGCTAACCACTGTATCACCAGGGCTCCAAACCAAACCTGTTGCCTTTGAGTTGATTCTGAGGCATAGCAACCCTACGGTAACCACATAGGACAGAGTAGAACTGCTCCACAGGGTTACCAAGGAGTAGCTGCTGGATTCAAACTGCCGACCTTTTGGTTAGCAGCCAAGCTCTTCACCACTGTGCCACCAGGGTTCCAGATAGATAGACAAAGTTAAAAAGGATGCAACAAATCCAAAAAATAACAAGTCTAGATAACTGCCTTTCAATCATTTATGCTGTCCCAGGCCACTAAATAATCAGCAAGTTCCTGAGTGTAAACCCCCCCATGCCTCTTACCCCCCATATACTTACACGCTCACCCCGCCCCCTGCCCACCTTGACTGCCAATGCTTCCCTGGGGTCCAGCTCTAAGTAGAAGTGCCCAAGAGGGAAGAAGGAAATTCGGCATGTGCTTAGGCCTCAAATGGCAAAGATCCTCTGTGAGGTGCAAGCGTAATACTGAGCCTAATAATCCTTATTAAGGACCTTATTGACCCCAAAGTAGCAATTTAAGTTATACTTTAAAGACTATTACCTTTTTAACTGCAAAATTCTATTCAGAGTCACCAAAGGATAGTGACAGCAATTAGACTGTGTGCTCAGGAAACCTTTCTGACAAACACCATCGCCAAATGTCACTAACGATAGGACGGCTCATGAAGAGCACACAGGTCATCAAAACAAAGAAGGACCAGTGGAATGACACAATCCCACAGATTAAACAGCTTTACAAGTGCCATTTTAAATGAAAAAAAAAAACAAAACAAATGACTAAAATGGGCAGAGAAAATGGAACCTTGAGCTTCTTTTTGTGCTGAGACTCAGGCCTCTGGGGGATTCTGTCATCACTCTGAATGTCCAATTCCCCAGGACTGTGGTTTGGGGTGACTGCTCCCCACCTCACCACCAGGCGGCCCCACTCAGGACTGTGGGTCGGGTGAGTGCTCCCAGGGGCCTACCAGGAATGAGGAGCCTAGCCTGACCATCAGACTGCCCAGCCCAGCCGTATGGCACCGGCCTGCAGAGCCTGCAGCACTGATGTGAACATCTGGAGGGAGAGGTATCAGCCTAGGAGAGAAACAAGGGCCCTGAAGGCTCAGGGCTGGAAGCCAGCCTTGTTAGGAGATGTGGCGCAGGCCCCTCTCAAAGGTCGTCTGTGTTTCCTGCTTCCCAGCCCACCACTGCTCACTCTTCACATACAAGGGGTTTGTTCATGTGTCAGTTTCTCATTTTGTTATGTTGTTGTTAGGTGCCATCAAGTTGGTTCTGACACACAGCAAACCTACGTACAACAGAAAGAAACACTGCCCAGTCCTGCACCATGCTCACAATCATTGTTATGTTTGAGCCCATGGTTGCAGCCACTGTGTCAGTCTGTCTCATTGAGGGTCTTCCTCTTTTTTGCTGACTTTCTAATTTACCTAGCATGATGTCCTTCTCCAGGGACTATTCCCTCCTGATAACACGTCCAAAGTATGTGAGACATAGTCTCCCCATCCTTACTTTTAAGGAGCATTCTGGCTACACTTCTTCCAAGACAGATTTGTTCGTTCTTTGGCAGTCCATGGTATATTCAATACTCTTCACCAACACCACAATTCAAAGGGGTCAGTTCTTCTTCAGTCTTCCTTATTCATTGTCCAGCTTTCACATGCATATGACGTGACTGAAAATACCATGGCTCGGGTCAGGCGCACCTTAAGTTTTCAAGGTGACATCTTTGCTCTTCAGAACTTTAAAGAGGTCTCTTGTACCAGATTTGCCCAATGCAATGTGTCTTTTGGTTTCTTGACTGCTGCTTCCATGGGTGTTGATTGTGGATCCAAGTAAAATGAAATCCTTGACAACCTCAAACTTTTCTCCGTTTATCATGATGTTGCCCATTGGTCCAGTTGTGAGGATTTTTGTTTTCTTTATGTTGAGGTGGAATCCATACTGAAGGCTGTAGTCTTTGATCTTCATCAATAAGTGCTTCAAGTACACAGATCAAGAGGCAGTTGTTTGAACAGAACAAGGGGATACTGCATGTTTTAAAGTCAGGAAAGGTATACGTCAGGGTTGTATCCTTTCACCATACCTATTCAACCTGTATGCTGAGCACATAATCCAAGAAGCTGGACTATATGAAGAAGAACGGGACATCAGGATTGGAGGAAGACTCATTAACAACCCACGCTATGCAAATGACACAACCTTGCTTGCCAAAAGCGAAGCGGACTTGAAGCGCGTGTAGAAATGGTATTCTGGAAATACTAGGTTAAATAAATTATCTCCCAGTGGTTCCGGATGAACCCTCCTCCCGGTGGTGGTGCCCTTGCCCAGGCCCCCTCCCATCAAGTGCCAGGTTGATCTGTGTGACCAGCAGCAGAAGGCAGTGGTGATGGTGTGTCATTTCTGAAATTAGGTCACAAAGATGCTGTGGCTTCTACTTGGGTCACATGCTCATTGCTCCCCCTGGGGAAGCTGACTGCTGTGTTGTGAGCAGCCCTGTTGGGAGGCCCACGGGGTCAGGGGGAGTGCAGGGACTGAGGCCTTGTGCCCACAGCCACGTGAGTGGGCTTGGACACGGATCCTTCAGCCCCAGTTAACCTTCAGATGCAGCCCTGACCCACATGGTCACTGCAACCTCCTGAGGGGCCCAGAGCCAGACCACCCGCCTCTCTGTTCCTGGACTCCTAGCCCACATCAACTGAGATAAGGCATGTTTACTGTTATGAGCTGCTAAATTTGAGGGGTGATTTGTTACACAGCGAAAAGGAAGTCAAACCACCGTTTTTTTTTTTTTATAATGAAGCTACTAGAAAATTTACAAAACCTCGTCCTATTTCCGTTGGACAGGGCTGTTCTATGTGGGTCAAATGCAGTGAAACCCAGTCCACAGACATCATCATTGACTTTCAGATGCAAAACATAATTTCACGCCATATCACTTATATGTATTTCATACTAGTTTATTTAATTTTAAAATCTAGGATCAGATTAAATATTGTAGAGAATAAGTACAGTGAATTACTTAATATGGCTCTAATAGCCATAGTCTTTGTGACTCTCACACAAAGAGTGGGTGGGACTATGCAAATAAAGTGCTTGTGGCCAACCAAGGGGATTAGACAGCTTGCTGCCAATGTAAATAAGGTGTATGGACCCTGTGATAGTTAACATTATGTGTCAACTTGGCTAAGTGATGATTTTCAGTGGTTTGGCAGTTGTGTAATAGTCATCTTCCACCTTATGATCTGATGTAATTATCCTCCATTTTGTGATGTATTGTAAATCCTAGCCTCTATGCCTGTGGTTATGGTTCTGTTCGGAAGTGAGCTGTCTGTTATGCTAATGGGGCAGGGTTAGCGTAGGATGTATCTTGAGTAAGCACCTTACTTCAGGGTAGGACTCAAGTTACCACTCTTACCCAAGTCACCACACTTATTCAAGTCAGGCCCATGCTTGAGTCGTATCTTTTATCTTATAAGAGTTAAAAGGGGGGGGGGGCACTAACACCAAGAAGGAGAGCTAGGAGTAAAGCGCATCCTTTGGACTAGGGATCCCTACGCTGAAAACCTTCTAGATCCAGGAGACAAATAGCTGCACCCCTGGAGATGGCACAAGAAGGCAAGAAGCAGCGGTAAGCATGGCAGAGAACTGGCAGCAGCAGAATCAGAAAACCAGCATGAGATGGCATGATAGGCTTCCCAGCCTACAGAGCGAGGTGGTTACAGTGGGTGTGCTGACCCACAGAGCAAGAAAGCTGAGTGCCTTCAGGCAGGAAGCTTCCTGGTGGAGTTGAGTGCCCCCAGGCACTTACTGGCGGAGCTAAAGAGCCCTGATGGCACAGTGGTCAAGAGCTCGGCTGCTAACCAAATGGTCAGCAGTTCAAATCTACCAGGCACTCCTTGGAAACCATATAGGGCAGTTCTACTCTGTCCTATAGGGTCGTTATGAGTTGGAATTTACTCAACAGCAACGGGTATTAAAGAGCTTTGTGTAACACTTGCCAGAGCAGGGCAGAGGTAGTGCCAAGGGGCCGAGGACCAGAGAGAGACCTGCCCGTGGCACGGCTGAGAAGAGGCTGTCCTGGTCAAAGAACTGTATCCTGAGTTGTAACCTGTTACTTCCCTAATCAACTCCATAACTGTAAGTACAGTTTGAGTTCTGTGTGGCCATCGCAGTGATTTATGAAACCCAACAAAGAAACAGAAAGTGCCACAGGAGGGATAGCTGGTGTCAGAATTGGTAAAAAGGTTAGAGGGTAGATGTATGCCTGAACTTTGCCGCAGAGGAATTAGCCTTGGGCTGTTGATCTTGATTCTCCTTCCCCCTTGTGAGTTTACAGGAGGTCAGATGCTCCTGCCACGTCATTTTTACCAAGTACCAAGAAAAAAAACCCTCCGTTAGTTTTTTTTTTCTTACTCTATTTAAATGAAAACGTTAGTAACGTATTCCGATTATAAAAAGTCAATGGGAAAAACTGAGAAAAGTCAGAGAAGTCCCAAGATGGAAACAAAAGGATCTGTAAACACACCATCAAGAGATCGTCACCGTTGCTGCTTTGGTAGTTCTTCCTGCTGGCCATTTTTGCATGTATGGACACATCCTATATTTTTAGATGAAATTAGATGATAAATACTTTCCCTGTTTTAAGTGCACTTCCTAGGCCATGACTTTTAAATGTCACAAATACATAGTACGTGTGACCACAGCTTGCCTAGCCAGGGCCGTGCTGTTGGACAGTTTCTAGTCACTGAGGTCAGCACCACAATGAGGAAGACCCCGAGCACCAACCCCAGTGTCCCTTCTGGTCGCTTGGCGGGATTCCAGGTAGGAGTGTGATGGCATCGAGCCCACATGAGCATTCAAAGCCCTCGACCCTCTTGCTCTCGCCTCACCTGGACATGCTCGTGGGCACACGTGAGTGTTCGGGGCCCTCGTCTCCCCTCCCTCCACTTTACTTTGATATACTCTTGGGTACATGTGAGCATCTGAGGCCCTCTCCCCCCCACCCCTCCCACCTCACACGGAGTGCTTGCGGGCATACGTTGAGCATCCGAGGCCCTCGTACCCCCTGGCCTCACCTGGATGTGCTCGTGGGCACACATGAGCATCCCAGGCCTGTGTCCCTTGCCCTCACCTTGACGTCCCCGTGGGCACACTTGAGTGTCCCTGCCCTCACCTTGACGTGCTCATGGGCACACGTGAGTGTCCCTGCCCGTCCCCGCCCTCACCTTGACGTGCTCGTGGGCACACATGAGCGTCCCAGCCCCCGTCCCCACCTTCACCTTGATGTCCCCGTGGGCACACGTGAGCGTCCCAGCCCCTGTCCCCGCCCTCACCTTGATGTGCTCGTGGGCACACGTGAGCGTCCCAGTCCCTGTCCCCGCCCTCACCTTGACGTGCTCGTGGGCACACGCGAGCGTCCCAGCCCCTGTCCCCGCCCTCACCTTGACATGCTCGTGGGCACACGTGAGCGTCTCGGCCCCTGTCCCCGCCCTCACCTTGACATGCTCGTGGAGCTGAGCCTCGTGCTGCCGGGACAGCTGCTCATGCTGCCGCTGGAACTCGGCGATGAGGATCTGCCTCTGGAGCTGCTGCTTCTGCTTCAGGGCCAGGAGCTCCTGCTGCAGCTGCTGCTCGCGCAGGGCAGGCTCCGCCACGGGCAGCGGGAACGGTGGGTCCAGGCGCAGGTCCATGGGCACAGCCGTGGGAGCGACTTGCAGGGGCAGTGCTGTGACTGCGTCCACTGTGAGGGGAGAGCAGAGGCTGGTCACTGCCAGCACACACAACCACAATGTCCCCAGAGATCCCGTCCACTATGGGGAGACAGCACAGGCCAGTCACTGCCAGCACACGTGTCCCCATGGGCCCCAGAGACCACGACCACTATGGGGTGAGCAGGGTACAGGCTGCTCACTGCCAGCACACGTGTCCCTAATGGCCCCAGAGACCACGTCCACTATGGGGAGACAGCACGGGCTGCTCACTGTCAGCACACGCGTCCCCCACTGCCCCCCCCAGAGACCATGTCCACTATGGAGAGACGGCACAGGCCAGTCACTGCCAGCACACATGTCCCCAATGTCCCCAGAGACCACGTCCACTGTGGGGAGACAGCACAGGCCTCTCACTGCCAGCATACACGTCCCTGGCCCCTTGCTCCCTGAGACTACGGTCGCCTCTGAGCGTGCCCAGGGGCTCTGGGTCACTTTGCTTTCTGGACACCTCTCCCCACTGTGTGCCCAAAACGCAAGGCTCAGAGACCACCATTTCTCAAGAGCAAAAATCGCAAAAATCAAAGGTCACGCCAGGAGAGACACACACAGGACCCCGCCCCCCCAAGAAAAGAAAGGCGAAGAAGACCCTGCTCCCTGCAGGGAGAAGGCTGCCGGCTCAAGGGCCTTTCTGAAAGCCAATAAGGAAAAAATGAAGAAAAAGGCTCTACGTAGCCAAGGAGAAAGAACTGAATCCCAGTAAGCAGAAGCCAAGCAGCCTGTTCTTTTCTCCTTTTTAATGAAGCCACTAAAAAGTTGTGTGTGTTATCCACAAGAACAGTGTGTACCACGGAAGTGGTCCGGATAGACTGAAGACAAGAGCCCGTTTCCATGGTGACATGAGTGCCCTCTCAGAAAACATGTTTACCCGACCGCAGCCGATACAACGTCCCCGGGCTCGCCTGCGCGGGCACATCCATCAGCTCTGCGTCTGTGCTTCACAGAGAAACGGGCCTCCCACGTCACACTGAGGTACTACCAAAAGCACCACAGACGATTCTGACTGGAAGCAGGTTAAATCCATCTCAGTGCTGACGAGTCAATACGAAATTAACGTGAGAGAGACGAGTCAAAAAGAAAGTAAGTTTTAAATCGTGAACATCACTCTCTTCACGATAGCTGGGTTTTTTGAAAAAGTACTTCAGTGCCTGCGGGCACACACAATCCACAAAACTACCTCAACTAAGGCCACTGACATTACAGGGCGGCTTTCACACCTGCTGGCAGAATCCTGCCCTGTGCTGCCCCTCTGTGAGGCCCACAGGCGCAGCCCTTCCAGAATATGCCCCACCTGGTATGGGCTCACTTCTCCCCATACCCACGAGACCTCAGGACAGGGAGAAGACTCCAGCCTGAACAGAGGGCCGACCCCACACAAATGAAGGCCAGAGAGGGCAGCTCCTCCTGGGGGCCTTGGAGGGTCGTCCCTGCTAGGAGCACCCTGTGGGTCGGCTCATGCAATGGGCTTGGCCTTGTCTACAATGTCTCCCTGGGAGCTGCCTACCCACCCACATGCCTGAGACCCGATCCTGCACAGAGCAGGCTTCCAGACTCCAATGCAGATTTGCGCTGGACATTCCCAGTTCCCAGGAGAAACCACGCCCCACAGTCTTGGCCAGAGACCCGTGGTCTCTAAGGGACAACTGGCCCCACTCGGAGCACTTCTGGGGTCACTGCTGGGTGGCAGGTCCCAAGCTAGCCTTAGTCTTCAGACCATAGAGGTTCTGGCTCTGCAGAGCCCTGGGTTCTAATGCCCCAGCACGGCCCCTCAGGCCATGGGACTTTGAGCTTTGATGCCCTGGGCTGAAATGAGAGCATCACACCTGCAGGGCAGGGCTCAGAAAGGCAAAGAGCCAGGGCAGTGCCCGGGACAGAGTGGGGCCGGGGTGCAGTGGCTCTGGGTCCCTAGAACAGAGGGGGGCCAGAGTATGGTTGCTCTGGGCCCCTAGAACAGAGGGGGGCTGGGGTACAGTGGCTCTGGGCCCCTAAAACAGAAGGGGCCAGGATACAGTGGCTCTGGGCCCCTAGAACAGAGTGGGGCTGGGGTGCAGTGGCTCTGGGCCCGTAGAACAGAGGGGGGCCAGGGTATGGTGGCTCTGGGCCTCTAAAAACAGAGGGGGCCCAGGGTACAGTGGCTCTGGGCCCCTAGAACAGAGTGGGACTGGGGTACAGTGGCTCTGGGCCTCTAGAACAGAGAGGGGCTGGGGTACGGTGGCTCTGGGCCCCTGGAACAGAGCAGGGCCAGCATGCAGCAGCTCTTGGGTCCCTGATAGAAGTCCCCGTCTTTCTGAAGCCCCCAGCGCCCACATGGAACCCCTGGCCTCTAACCTGATTGTGCTGCTCACCTCGAGGCTCCTCCCGGAGCTGGGCTTCTCTGGCACAAAGACAAACCAGCCCTGGACCCCAGCTTGCTGTCTGCAGGGCCAGAGGCTAACAGCAGCCACCAGAGCTGGGTGTGGCTTTGGCTTTGAGAGCGAAAGGAGACATGGTGTCCCGGGAGGCCACACTGCATCCCTGGTGGGCTCTTTTGTGTCTGAATCAAATTCTCATGTCTCTTTGGGTTTTTTCTGAAGTGCTCACTGGCACTGGGTACATCAGGCCGTGGGCTGTGTCTCTGGCCTCTTCTCCCAAACCAGTGATACGCAGGCCCCAACTTTCTAAATGTACAGTTATTTTTTTTTTAATTACATTAAATTAACCAACTAATATGTCCTTGACATACTAAAAGGTTTTTACCTGATATTTATGTGAGAAAAGTCGACACAAATAAACTGAGTTCTTGATAAGCAGGACCGGGGAACATGGAGTGATATCCCACCATACACGTGCACCATTAAAGCCTGGATTCTTTTCATTTCCTCTGTTGCCTTTTTTCCCCTCATTTTTATTATGAAATATAGCAAAATAGAGCCAGTTATAAAGAATAATACAGTGGACAAACTGTATAAACGCCTCTGGTTTTGTAAAACCTGAATATTTTGCTACATTTGCTTCAGACTTCCTTTTGAAGAATAAAATACCACAGAGGAGCAGAGAGGAGAGTTGGAGAAAAGACAAGGCAAAGTGACCCGGCTTCTGAAAGGGAGATCCTGTTTGCCTTTTCCTTTCTCAAGATGGGGCTGCATGACCCGCCTTTCACTTGTACAATAGTGCTAAAACTTTTTTTTTTTTTTAAATCATACCTGCAACGGAAAGCCAGCCCAACTCGACCGAGGCTAGATCATGGGAGCTCTACAGACACATCCAAACTCCCTGAGGGACCGAATGACTGGGCTGAGGGCTGTGGGGACCATGGTCTCCAGGGACATCTAGCTCAACTGGCATAGTTTATAAAGAAAATGTCCTACATCCTACTTTGGTGAGTAGTGTCTGGGGTCTTCAAAGCTTGTGAGCAGCCATCTAAGGTGCTCCACTGGTCCCACCCCATCTGCAGCAAGGGAGAATGAAGAAAACCAAAGACGAAAGGGAAAGATTAGTCCAAAGGACTAATGGACTGCAACCACCACAGCTTCCACCAGGCCGAGTACAACACAACTAGATGGTGCCTGGATACCACCGACTGCTCTGACAGAGACCACAACAGAAAGTCTCAGACAGAGCTGAAGAAAAATGTAGAACAAAATTCTAACTCACAAAAAAGGCCGGACTTACTGATCTCACAGAGACTGGAGAAATCCCATGAGTATGGCCCCTGGACACCCTTTTCTCTCAGTACTGAAGTCACCCCTGAGGTTCACCCTTCAGCCAAAGATTAGACAAGCCCATAAAACAAACAATAATACACGCGGCTCATCCATGTATCCAAGACTACATGGGCACACCAGCCCAGGGGCAAGGACAAGAAGGCAGGAGGGGACAGGTAAGCTGGACAAATGGAAATGGGGAATCCAAGGTCGAGAAAGGGAGAGTGTTGACACATCACAGTGTTGGCAACCATTGCCACAGAACAGTATGTGTAGTAACTGTTTAATGAGAAACAAATTACTCTGTAAACCTTCATCTAAAGCACACACACACACAAAATTACTGCAAATGACTGTCAGGTTTTACTAATTCTCTTTTCTGCATTCGTTGATTTGATCATTAAGTTTTTCTCCTTTAACCTGTTAATGGCTCAGTTTCTTAACAGATTGCAGGTGAGTTACTTAATATGTCTCCTCAGGTGAGGCTGCCTGTGCTTTCTAGGAGAAAGCTAACCTGTGTTTAGGAATCATGCACACACACACTCTGATGGGTCTAGAACATCCGGTGGATCTGGGATGTACAGTGTGTCTAGACTGCTGAATCCAGGATGTTTAATGGATCTGAATGTCCAGTGTGTCTAGACTGTCCACTGAATCCAGGATGTCCAATGCCTGTAGGATGCCCAAAGGGTCTAGAATGTCTGAAAGATCTAGAATGTCCAGTCCACATCCACAGCTGAGCCCAGCCTGCAGTTTCTCAGACGGCTCTTGCCCGGTTCAGCCGTGACAGTTTCCCTCACGTAAAACAAGCATGAAGAACCAGTAGGCGGTCCCATCACCTTGCCTCCTGCGTTATTGTACCGCTTCTCCTCTGTACCACTGCACCTGGCCCTGTGATGGGAAGACAGGTGTGAGCCCTGCTTTAGAAGACATGCCATGTCACCTATGCCTTTATGGATGGAGTAGCAAGGCTGGGCCAAGTCTGGGGCTCCTTTGGCACTTGCCTCTCCCTCTTCTAAGTTTTCATCAATTGCGGTGGCGGGGGGGAGGGCACCATCAGTTAGGTCACACAGTCAGTATCTTTAAAAACTCTGAGCATAAAACTACTAATAAGGGATACCTTTTATTAACCACAAAAATACAATGGGCCAAATGTTTCCACTTCTGCTCACGCATTCTTTTATTTAAGAAGCATGCACAGTCTCAGGCTCTGTGTGAGGCTCCCACTGCAGGGGGGGCGGGGGAGTCTTGTGGGAACCAGAGACTGGGGGCCAGCAGTTCTCTGACAGCAGGCCTGGGTGGGGGTCACATGGGCTGCATGGGTGCAGAGATTGGGGGTGGTCACATGGGCTGTGTGTGTACAGAGACTGGGGGTCACATGGGCTGTATATGCACAGAGACTGGGGGGTTACATGGTCGGCGTGTGTGCACAGAGACTGGGGGGTCACATGGGCTGTGTGTGCACAGAGACTGGGGGGTTACACAGGCTGTGTATGCACAGAGACTGGGGGGTTACACGGTCGGTGCGTGTGCACAGAGATGGGGGGGTCACATGGGCTGTGTGTGCATGGACATGATAGGGGACTGTGCACATACAGTGAGCAGCACAGTGGCTCAAGCTGGGGTGTGAGTCGGGGGTCGTGGGGGAGCGAGGCAGAGGAGGGGCTGGCAGTGGGGGCTCACAGAGGCTCTGGGGACATCAAGGGCGACTGCAGGTGGAAGGGCAGCTGGGACTCAGCACTGCTCTGACTAACGGGGTGGGGAGGTGAGGTGGGTCTCCTATCTCCCCACACTGCAGCTGAGGTCAGGGTTCTTTAAATTTTCCTCAGATTCCAGCAAATCGGGAATCACGGTGCATTTTACAAGGAAGCACAATCTCACGTCTTGTCCACTGCGTTTAACAGAAATGATACTAACGCCACCACAACTCAACCTCTGCTGAAGCTGTACCCATTGGTCAGAGGACGGGTGAGGGGGACTGAAAGCTCCACAACTCTGCCCCCCGGCCAGGTCCACTTCCAGGTAGCCAGTGTGAACCATGCGCCCTCAACCTCAGTTTTGGAGAATGTCAAATGAACACAGAGCCTTTACAAAGACGCCACCAGCATTTATAACTGAGGATGGATGAGACAGGCCGATATGCACAAAAATATGGGGGGAAAAAGCCTTGAGAGGTTCTTTTCAATTTCTCAGTGATTTACCTTATCAAACCAAACTAAGCCTTCGTGGTGGGATGGCGGGAAGGTGAAGGCGGCTTTATTGCTTACTTGGTTTGCTTTTCTTTTTCTTAATTTTCAACCCCCTTTGTCATCCAGTCTGCTCAAGCTAGTAATGCTTAAATTCCTCAGGCATTAATTTTTTAAAGCTGTTTGTAAGCTGTTCCCTTGGAGATTTGTAATGTTTTCCCAAATTGTTTTAAATTTCATTTTGAAAGAAATTTATAAACTGCAATGAAAGAAAATCAGCATTTTCAAATGTAACATACACCACATCACATATCACGTGCTGAGCATCCCCAGTGCTGGCTTTTTCTCTTTGGCACAGGCCTTGGAGAGAAGTTTCTGGCCCTCACTCGGCACACATTGAACTGGCTGTAAATGTACCATCAGAGTTAGATCGCAGCTCTATGCAGCCTGCAGCCTTCTCTTACTCTAGCACACCTAGCCCAGCCACTCCCACGCACCCAGGGAGCCCCACCACAGCCCAAGAGTTCACTCCAAAGCATGTGGACACAGGACGGGTCTCGCTCCAGGTTAGTGTGTTCTGCCAGCTGTCGGTCTTTATCTGAGAGATAGACTCACTCTCTATCGGCTCACGTGAATTATTTCACACGGAAGCCACAGACTACAGTGAGTCCAGTGGAAGGGCACACTGAGACTGCGAGGAGACCTGCAGACAGCCCTCTCCCCTCTCAGAGGCGCCTGTACGTCCCTGGTTCTGTGCAGGATGCTGAGGTTGAGGCCACGGGTCGGCAGGTCATTGCTGAGCTTACAGCAACACTTCTTCCATAGTTACTAAGCAGTAGGCATGGATGTTAAGCCCTGCCTTAGTTTAACATTTCAAGTATCATGTAAAATGTCATTCTTCTGCTATAGAAAGTTAAAAAGCACAGAAAAAGATAAAAGTGCTGTTACTCATGTGAGACGCACCATAGCCAGCTGTCACCACTGGTACTCACGTGAGACGCACCATAGCCAGCTGTCACCACTGGTACTCACGTGAGACGCACCATAGCCAGCTGTCACCACTGGTACTCACGTGAGACGCACCATAGCCAGCTGTCACCACTGGTACTCACGTGAGACGCACCATAGCCAGCTGTCACCACTGGTACTCACGTGAGACGCACCATAGCCAGCTGTCACCACTGGTACTCACGTGAGACGCACCATAGCCAGCTGTCACCACTGGTACTCACGTGAGACGCACCATAGCCAGCTGTCACCACTGGTACTCACGTGAGACGCACCATAGCCAGCTGTCACCACTGGTACTCACGTGAGACGCACCATAGCCAGCTGTCACCACTGGTACTCACGTGAGACGCACCATAGCCAGCTGTCACCACTGGTACTCACGTGAGACGCACCATAGCCAGCTGTCACCACTGGTACTCACGTGAGACGCACCATAGCCAGCTGTCACCACTGGTACTCACGTGAGACGCACCATAGCCAGCTGTCACCACTGGTACTCACGTGAGACGCACCATAGCCAGCTGTCACCACTGGTACTCACGTGAGACGCACCATAGCCAGCTGTCACCACTGGTACTCACGTGAGACGCACCATAACCAGCTGTCACATTGGTACTCACGTGAGATGCACCATAACCAGCTGTCACCATTGGTACTCATGTGAGACGCACCATAACCAGCTGTCACCATTGGTACTCACGTGAGACGCACCATAACCAGCTGTCACTATTGGTACTCACGTGAGACGCACCATAACCAGCCGTCACCATTGTTACCCACGTCAGAAGCACTACAACCAGCCGTCACCACTGTTACCCATGTCAGAAGCACCATAACAAGCCGTCACTATTGTTACCCATGTCAGAAGCACCATAACCAGCCGTCACCACTGTTACCCATGTCAAAAGCACCATAACTAGCCACCACCATTGTTACCCACGTGAGACGCACCATAACCAGCCATCACCATTGTTACCCATGTCAGAAGCACCATAACCAGCCATCACCATTGTTACCCATGTCAGAAGCACCATAACCAGCCATCACCATTGTTACCCACGTGAGATGCACCATAACCAGCTATCACCATTGTTACCCAGCCATCACATTTTTTTTTGTTACACACATCAGACACAGATAATCGAAACCAGTTATCGCCACTGTTACCCATGTCGGACATATCATAACCAGCTATTATCACCGCTGCTTCACCTCTTAAACAAGGCTGTGTTTGCCGTTAAGACACACAACATCCGAACTCCCGTCAGGCGAGAAGACCCACCAAGGGTGCCTGAGAAACGCTCTCTTCTCGTGAATGGGTCCAACCACGGGGAGCCAGGTGGGTGGGGGAAGTGGCTCAAGCATCCCCCGCCCTGCCAGGACCAGCTGCAGAGCTCAGAACCACAATCCCCATTCATTCAAGCTCTTGGCGGGTGCGTCAAACATGGCTTGTACTATTTCTGTATCAAACACGACTTCAAATGCCATGAGTTCCCAACAGTCGCTGCTGGTGCTTTTGACCCAAGTGCCCCAGAGAAAACAATAAAACCTTCTCTACTTCAAGAACGCAGCATCAAAACAAAAAAGCCTGTATTCTCATGAATATTTTACGGCAGAGTAGAAAACTGCTTTCATAGGTTGTGCCTTGGGAAACTTATTAATACAATCAGACTCATGACGTTAGTAATAGCACAAAGACTATATTCACAGTCCCAACGAGAAATGGCAGGCCTGCACTATGAATTAGAAGTTCTCAATCACAAACAGAAAATCTGTTGCTCTCCTTTTAAAAAAAAATAAATGATCGCAGAGAAGGACACTGATTTTCCATTACATGGGTTAGGTCCTCTTTTCATGAAACCATCGAATGTCATCGTATAAATATGGAATAACAAGAAGCATTATTCTTTTTTCGGCCACAGTTTAGGGTCCCTTCAAGTGAAGAATAATTCATTCAAATCTAGGGAAAAACAATAGATATTTTAACTAGTGAATCACAATTTCCTCCTGCACCCACATTTTGCCTGCGTGGATGTGCGTGATATTGCGGACGCATGATTATTAGTTCTTTTCTTTCTTTGTTGTGAAATGTATCATACACACTAAAGAACATACACCTTAAGTAAAAAGAACAGTAACAGAATGAACACCGGTGTATCCCCCACTGTGAGGAAGAAACAACATCACCAGGACTGGGGACTCTTCGTGCTCCCCTCCCTGCCAAAATATACTGATTTTGTGCTTTTCTCCAGGGTTACGCCATGTACACCTACGCTCCTAATGTATACTCCCCAGGGTTACGCCATGTACACCTACGCTCCTAATGTATACTCCCCAGGGTTACGCCATGTACACCTACGCTCCTAATGTATACTCCCCAGGGTTACGCCATGTACACCTACGCTCCTAATGTATACTCCCCAGGGTTACGCCATGTACACCTACGCTCCTAATGTATACTCCCCAGGGTTACGCCGGGTACACATACACTCCTAATGTACACTCCCCAGGGTTACGTCATGTACACGTACGCTCCTAATGTATACTCCCCAGGGTTATGCCATGTACACATACACTCCTCATGTATATTCCCCAGGGTTATGCCGGGTACACATACACTCCTAATGTATATTCCCCAGGGTTACGCCATGTACACATACACTCCTAATGTATATTCCCCAGGGTTATGCTGGGTACACATACACTCCTAATGTATACTCCCCAGGGTTATGCCGGGTACACATACACTCCTAATGTTTACTCCCCAGGGTTACACCATGTACCAACACACTCATAATGTACATTTTCCAGGGTTATGCCATGTACACATACACTCCTAATGTATATTCCCCAGGGTTATGCCACATATACATACACTCCTAACATACATTCTCCAGGGTTATACTATCTACACATATAATCCTAACATATAGTCTTCAGTTTTGCAAAATTGAGAGGCAAGCACCAA
Source organism: Loxodonta africana (assembly GCF_030014295.1). Taxonomy (NCBI): domain Eukaryota; kingdom Metazoa; phylum Chordata; class Mammalia; order Proboscidea; family Elephantidae; genus Loxodonta; species Loxodonta africana. The sequence goes on along the minus strand of NC_087347.1, from coordinate 3,700,327 downwards.
TACAGAGAGACAAAGAGAGGGCAATACTGTCACTGCTAGATTAAGGTCCCTAGAGAAGACAGCATCTCTGGGTCCGAGTCGGTCTTCAGCTTTCAGGGAAGTTTACAAGAGCTCCTTCTGGGGCCAGGTCGAGTGGCCCCAGGGATGTGACCTGCCTCACTGCAGCATCTGGTAGCGAAGTCATGGGGACCAGGACTGGACGTCCAAAGGACACGGTCTGGGGAATGAGCATCCTAGGCTTCTGCTTCTATGTTGTCTATGGCCCGCCGCCAGGTCTCCAGGTCCAAACTGACTCCTACAAGGAGAAGCGAGTGTCCTCAGCTAGCCAGGCAGTAGGGCAAGAAGTTTTTCATAATTTCCGTTCTTACGTTTCTAATAGACAAATCAAATATCCATCAGAGAAATGGCCTCTAATATTCTTTTTCTTTGCCACCCTGTTATTGTTCCCATGGATGCAGTATCTTCTCTAATTTCTGAGGGAAGTAATGAGAACTTTAAAAAAATTTTCTTCTCTCTGCTTCCTCCAAGTTGTTTGTTTTGCTGTCTTCTCTGCTAAAGACATTACTCAGATGCTTAGTAATCCCTGGTTATATGCCCCTGATTCAGAGGGGAGCAATGAAAACCTATTGAAGGCTGTGAGCAGAGAGGGGTTACTTAACGTTGAGCTTCACTTATTGACACCCCCATATTCAGTACTGTGAGAGCGTTCCCCTCATTTTGGCCTTGTTTCTGAGACAAGAGCCTTCCTGTGCACCGCCTGCCTGGGGGATGAAGGCTAGCCTTCAGAGCACCGAGTGAGGGCCTAATAGAGTCTCTCAGGCCCCTGTTCGTGCTGCAGTGCCACGTCCATGTGTCCCCCAGGCCACTGGTGGGGAGGGGCTCAGGCACCTAGCACAGTGACTTGAGAGATGCTGAGCGATCTACTTCTGCTCCACCTCGCCCCCATTCTGTGCAGACTGCCCTGTTGCTCCTAGTCCCAGAGAAAATGTTGCTTGTGGAGGAGGCTGTGGGACTGAGCTGGTGGGTTCTCAGCTTCGCCCACGACCAGCTCAGTGTCTGGCTTTCTCTGGCCAGCTAAGGCAGTTGCTGCCTGTTCATCTGCTATCCAAGTCCAAACCGGTGTTGATGTTGTCCCTCCTCAGTTCTCCTCGTCTGCCTGAGTTTATGTCTTTTCTCTAGGATATATATTTTTATTTCTTTATGGAAAATTTAAAAAATACACAGAAGCAGAGACAATAGTATAATCAATTCTATGTATCCATCATCCAGTCCCAATAATTATCAGCTCATGACCAGGCTCATTTCTTCTATTTGCCCACCCATTCCTGAAGCAAATGTATCCCTAAACACTTCAGTATCTCAAAAAGAAAATATGTCTTAAAAAGCAATCAAATATCACATACCCAAATAAATGAACAATTCCCTAATATTATCTAATAGCCAAGAAGTGTTTTTAGATGACCTCATAAACATTTTTAAAATTTTGTTCACATCGAGATCCAAATAAGGCCCATACATGGCAATTGGCTGATAAGAGTTCTTAAGTTCATGTTAATCTAAAGGTTCCCCTCCATTCCTGTCTTCCTCCCCCACCTCCCTCCACTCCTGTCTTCCTCCCCCACCTCCCTCCACTCCTGTCTTCCTCCCCCACCTCCCTCCACTCCTGTCTTCCTCCCCCACCTCACCCCTAGAGTATCTGCTGAGGACACTGGGTCATCTGTCCTGCATTGGCCACAGTCTGGCATTTTGCTGATTAATCCGAGGTGTAGATGACTGTGGCTTCCTGCCTCAGATTCCCTGTAAACTGGGAGGTGGATCTGGAGACCTGATGGTGGGATGCAGCTCGGATTTCCCAGCAAGAGAATCTCCCAGGAGATGCCCTGTACTTTCAAAGGAGAGCTGGGAGTACCAGGACGCTTTTTGGGTGCCGCTGGCACTGGGAAAGCTCACTGCCCAGATGGCTTCATTAGGGCTGTAGACAGTGCTGTTGCAGTTCCATCCTTCGTCAGCTGGGCTACTTCTAGAATGACGAAGGTTCCCAAGTCAACTGTTCTGTCGCTCCAGCAGACAGCTTTGATAAGAGAGGCAGGGTAAGTGCTTGGTTTTCTTCCTTTATTTGCCAGTTTTTGAAAATAATGAGTTGGTCCCTCAGCATCCTCCAAATGTGAGCGATGGGGTTTTTTGCTTTGTTTTGTTCAGTACCACAACGAGCTTGGCCCACTGCAGTTCTGCTCTTACTAACGCTCCAACAGTCCCTTCTTGCAGGGTCCTCCGGACTGGTTCCCAGGTCCTTCCAAAGCCTGACCAGCAGCCTCGGCGTGATCCACTTTGTTTTGTTCAGTACCACAACGAGCTTGGCCCACTGCAGTTCTGCTCTTACTAACGCTCAAACAGTCCCTTCTTGCAGGGTCCTCCGGACTGGTTCCCAGGTCCTTCCAAAGCCTGACCAGCAGCCTCGGCGTGATCCACTTTGTTTTGTTCAGTACCACAACGAGCTTGGCCCACTGCAGTTCTGCTCTTACTAACGCTCCAACAGTCCCTTCTTGGAGGGTCCTCCGGACTGCTTCCCAGGTCCTTCCAAAGCCTGACCAGCAGCCTCGGCGTGATCCACTTTGTTTTGTTCAGTACCACAACGAGCTTGGTCCACTGCAGTTCTGCTCTTACTAACGCTCCAACAGTCCCTTCTTGGAGGGTCCTCCGGACTGCTTCCCAGGTCCTTCCAAAGCCTGACCAGCAGCCTCGGCGTGATCCACTTTGTTTTGTTCAGTACCACAACGAGCTTGGTCCACTGCAGTTCTGCGCTTACTAACGCTCAAACAGTCCCTTCTTGGAGGGTCCTCCGGACTGGTTCCCAGGTCCTTCCAAAGCCTGACCAGCAGCCTCGGCGTGATCCACTTTTCTCCTGGGACAAGATGTCCTGGGCTCGTCTTATGCATTTCTTGACCCCACACGGAATTAGACATTTGTCTAAAGAGAACAGTAGTTCCCTTTGGTGGGAAACAGTATTTAGAGACCACCACTGGCTACAGGGCTGGGGCTTCTGATGTGTGTGTCTTTACCGACACTTTTGTGAGGCTTCACAAGTGAGTGAAGTGAGATGGTGCATTCAACCTGCCACCTTGCCTTAGAACTTCGGAACGCGCAACTTATTAAAAGTATCATTCAAAAGGGCTGAGCAGTCAGAACCGAGCTCACTCAAAGTACTGAGTTACAGGCAGTATCTTTTCCCTCAAGGTGTTTTTAACTGAATCACAATTATTTCATTTAACATCTTGGATGGTGAGCTGTGTGTGTGTGTGTGTGTATGCGAGAGAGAGCGTGTGTGTGATGTGTGTGTGTGGGGTATGTGTGTGGTGTGTGTGCATGAGGGACAGAGATTATGTGTGTGGGCTGTGTGTGTGTGGGATATGTGAGTATGTGGTATGTGTGAGATATGTGAGTATATATGTCTATGAGCTGTGTGTCTGTGAGGCATGTGTGTAGGTAGTGGGCAATGAGGTGGAAAATCAGAAGTACTTTTTAAATAAAGATTTTAAAAGATTCTATGGGGAGTGAACATAACAAAAGTGATCACTACCTTAGCTTCGTACACTAATGAGTATAAACCATTTAAACCAATAACTGTCTCTCGTTGTCTCATTTAGATCTATACATGCAGTGCCAAAGAAACAAACATATTAACAATTCACTATGATTTAAAAAGTTTGAGTTTTTTTTTTTTTAAACCCTCAGACTCTTGATATAATAATTATTATTACCTGAGCGTGACTTTTATTTTTTAAGTGGATTTTCAGTGTGGCCTTTAGTCATTTGGGGCGATCTGAGAGACAGTGTTGGGAAATACATGATAGCGAGAAGATGCTGTCCTGCTTTCAACTGAGATCAAGATGTAAAGAAATAAACATAACACATGAAAGCATTCACAGACATACACATGGAGAGGCTTGTTAATCCGGTGTGGGGTGGGGTGGAATTCCTCCCGAGGGGCCAGCTTCGGCCTACCACGCGGAGCACAGTGAATGGCATCCTCTGGGCTGCGTTTTCTCCACGCGTGATCTCTGCCCACGACTCTGGAAACGAAGAGGCAGCAGCAGACGCCTTAAGGCCCTGGCGTACCCTGTGCGTCTGCCTTCAGGTAAGAAGGGGTTGATTACTCTCGTGTTAGAGGATGTGTGTGTTCCAAGCCAGGGAAGGCAACCCTGGTCCCTGCCATGGTCACACAGCTGGTCGGCGGCGGGCCCAGGATTGGAGCCGCGTGTCCTGGCTCCATGCCAGCGTCCTTAACCTCAATGAGCAGCAGAAGAGATTGTGAGGGCTCAAAGGTCACTGGAAGAGGGGATGGCTTGGTGAAAAAGACCAGGCCCTGCCCTGCTGCAGTGAGTGGGCCTCTGTGGCTTGGCAGTGATCCAGGTGACTGGACACCCTGCAGCCTCAGAACCCTACTCTGCAGGAGTTGATGTTCTTCCAAACCGCTCCAACCAGGAAGCAAATGCTCAGGGGCCCTTTGTGTGCACACCCAGGGAAGGGCTGCCCAACACATCCTGCTGCCCCCTTGGTGCCCCACCCCCAGCCCCTCGGCTTCCTCCTGTAGCGCTCAGGACCAGAGGCTGAGCCCCGTTTAATTACCAGCTTGCTAGAAAGCCGTACAGTTCAAAGTTCTCCACTGAGAAGCTCGCTGTCTCTTCTGAAAAGCTCCAGGCAAGGGGCAGCACGTGGGATCAGCCTGTGCTGCTCCGTCCTCACTGAGACGACATGCCCAAAGGCCCAGCCACCAGGGAAGGGGCAGCACGTGGGATCAGCCTGTGCTGCTCTGTCCTCACTGAGAAGACATGCCCAAAGGCCCAGCCACCTGGTTGGCTCTGCAAACACAGGCTTGAAACACACAGCCAAGCCGGGCCTGTTGCGCTCACAGATGGAAAAGGAAAATCCCTGAAATATTACAGTAGCTACTAAAACTAAGCAGCGATAGTGAGCATGAGGTGTGCGTTCCACTCCACTGACTCTTTTGACCTGAGTCAGCTTTCACCTCCAACTGACTCACGCCATCTCCCCAAAATACAAATTGTCAGAATGTTTTCTTCCAGGCAGAAAAAGTCTCAGAAGACCACATATGCTACAAGGTATGAACCTGTAGTCCTAAGCCACCGAAGAGGGTGGTTTCCAACAGTGGGTCAGTCTTCTCATGGCCTTGCCACAAGTCCCCCTGGCTCAGCTCCTCCATGGTGTCTGCTGCGTTGAGAGAATATTCCACCATGGGAAGGAGGCACCCGAGGGTCTGCTGCACCCAGATGCTCCCCCATCTACATCTTCCAAACCGCGTGGGGGACAGAAAGAGAACATGAGATCGTTACTATGTATGGAGACAAGTTCTCCAGTTCCCTGTTCAAGGTGGGGTGACTAACAAACTACAACCTGTGTACTACTGGTGGCACAGCCACACAGGGAACGGTGATTCCAAGCAACTTCAAAACACGGCAATCAAAAGTTCTCTTCTTTTGTGAAATACACAAAAAGCACTATAAAATCTGAAACTGATCTGATATAAAGAGCTTGTTTCCATAAAGGCCTTTGAAACCCTATGGGGCAGTTCTATTCTGCCCCATAGGGTTGCTATAGGGTCGCTTTGAGTTGGAATCGACTCTAAGGCAACAAATTTAGTTTGATTTAAAATTTATAAATGAAGCAGAAAATATTCATTACATATTTTAGAGATCAACATAATAAAAATGTGGTTTTTGAAAAGACCAATAAACAGACAAATTTCTGATATGACTGATTGAGAAAAGGAGAGAAAAGTAGAAGTCAGAAGCATCAGGAATTAAAAAGGTCACCTAACTTCACGTCTGGCAGAAATTAAAAAAATAAGAAAACACAATGACCAACTTTAGGCCAATAAGTTTTAAGGTCTACATAAAATAGGCACATTTCTAGAAAAACACAACTTTCTAAAGTTGACAAAAAATAATTAGAAAGCAGAATTTCCCTATAATCGTGAACAAAATTGAATCAATATTTAAATCTTCCCACAAAGAAAATACTAGACCAAGATCATTTTAGAGACAGCTTCATCAAACTTTCCACTAACAGATCATACAATTTTAAATAAAGCTCTTGAAGAGAATAGGAAAAGGAGCACTTTATGAACTCATTCTATGAAGCTAGTATAAAACCTTGTTACAAAAACTAGACAAAGTAAAGAAAGTTACAGTCTGGATCATGTGTGAGAGTCCAAAATTGAGGCATTTAATTTTAGTAAAATGGCTAGTCTGAGTCCTGACTCCATTTTAACTCCTTTTTGCTTCCTTAACCTTTGGACAAACTCAAGCCCGTAAGAAATGTTTTCCTGTGCAGTTAAGCCAAAGATATAGAAAGAATGTAGTGTAGGGAGTCTTAACAGAAATCCTTATCTGAAATATTCTAAACTAGAAGCCTTGAAGAAAATATTTTGCTCAAGGGAACTACTTTAACAGAATGTTCTCAAAAAGAATGTCTTTAAGCATCTTGTGATCACCCCCATAATTATGAACTTCTGCAATTATCTCATGTAAACCAATTACTGTAAAGCCCCCACTTTAAGTAATAGGGCCTTACAATGATCTAAGTTTATAACTTCCAATCAAATTAGTGTGCCTCAAGTTCTTTGTTCTACTCTAGAAATATGTCTCTGTAAGTCTATCACCTCAGAGCATTTGATTTCACTTTGTGGGATCAGGAGTCCCCCAGGTTTGAGTCATTTTGAACCTTCAATAAATTTTTTTGCTGTTTATTTTAACAGAGTATACGTTTTCACTCCTTCACATTTCTGGTGTCAGAAGTGGGATTCAAATGAGCATTATCTTTGATAGGCCTGGGACACTGAGGACCCGAAAACTTTTGGTACCAGTGTGGACCCCTTGAGCTCTTCCCATCTCCAGTATCAAGGTAATCCCTCTTGAACTGAGCCTCCCCGTCCTTGTGTAGACGCTCAGGTTTACTGTTGGCTTTTTTTTCTCCTGCACTTTAGTCTTTGAATGTTCTGACGAGTTTGTTGCCAAATTAAGTTTGGCAACGGTGCCATCCAGCAGCAAAGCCAAAAGTCTCAGCCCATTAAGTTTGAACTCGTCTTTTCTTCACTGCACATTCAGGTTTCAGCACGCATTTAAGTTCTGTGCACATTCAGGGTTTCAGTGCACACTCAGGTTTAACAGCACATGTGGTTTACTGTTTTAGTAGAACAGGGAATGTTAGCTTCAAAAGCTCAGCGGGGCGACCTTTATGAACAAGGATTTTGGCCCCAACACTTGTTTCTGAACCATTGGCATGTGTTTACTAAAGACAGTCTAAGACAATCGCTGGCCACTTTTAGGGTTTTTTTGACCAGGGTAAATTTATTTTTCTGTGCATCAAGTTAGAAACTAAGGGCCTCTGAATTAAACAACCTCAGGTAAAAGCCTACTTCAACTTGGATTTTTGTTTGAGTTCCCACTTAAGTTGTCCTTTCTTTCCTCTGGGAAACTTCTGTTTAACGCTCGGGTTTTGTCAGAGGATCTAATCACCTCTATCTGAGACTCTGGCAAGTTAATAAGTTTATCTGGGACCTGCCTTTTTATTGAATTGAGTTGATCTCAACTAAGAATTGTGTACACATTTTAGGAAACTGAGTTCCTCATATGTTTGTCTTATGTGATATTGTTTAAGCCTGGTTTCTGAGCTGGCCTCACAAATCAGTGAAATTTATACAGGTTTCTGTCTTGTTTTGTGTCTGAGTTTTTATCTTGGCTTCAAAAGCTACGTTGAGAAAAATTTGATATACGCCAGTCTATTTGAAAAGTGCACTGAAAAAGGGTGAATTGTTTATTTTGATTGGTATAACAAGGCCTTAAAAAGGGACAAATTATTCTAAATTACTTCTTTAAAGGATTCTATAGAGCCTGCAGAAGATAAGGTTAAGAAAATATAATTTCCTACCTCCGGATGGTATTATTAAATTAGATTACAATATTTCTTCAAAGAACTTATTCTAATTGGCTTAATAATAAGTAAGCATTTATATAAATTGAATACCCCTAATATACTCAGGAGTTAATGAAAATAAATTAATTTTGGCAAAAATTTTACATTAACTTTAAAAGCAAAACCTTTCTATGTGAAAGGTGTTTTATTTAAAGCAAAGAAGTTTTTTGTATTAATTCCCAAATGACAAGAAATAGAAGGCTCATGGGAGCAGGAAAATTTAGACTTCCATATAGCAACATTCTGAGTCACTAGTACTGAGAATACCCAGTGCAAAACAAGAAGAACAAAGTAAAAAACACTTCCACACAGGCTTGTATTTATTAGGCGGACTTGAAGAAGACCTTAGAGGCTCCCTCTACAATGTGCTGATAACTGTCCCTGCCAAGATAACTGAGTTAACGACATAGAATGAAAGGGGCTGTCTCTGTGTTACCAAGCAACCGGGCTGGATCTGTATTGCTTGTATTTGAAAAGGTGCAAGCGTGGCTCCACAAACCGGTCAACTTTGCCCAAAATCATCTGACTTTTAGAAATAATTAAGACTGAGGAAATTAAGAAAAACAACTTTGGTGACAAGGTGGCTAAACACGCTGATTCGCAAATTACTCTTTTTTTTCTTATGATGAATACCGAAAGACATTTCCCAAATTTATTTATTTATGACTTTAATTTTTGTAAATTAACTTCAGAGAGACATTTAAAACATCAATAAGTAACCAAAGGAAAAAAAATTAGAACATGAGAAAAAAGCTAAACTGCCAAGAAAAATTGAATAAAAATATAGACTATTTAATCAAACTTTACTTCAAGGGTAATTATGTTTCATAATATGTAAGCTTAAATTAATTTCTAAAGTTTTTAGGTAACAGTGACATCAAACTAATAAATATTCATTACAATTAAAGTTTATAGGCTCTAGCTTTTCATGCCAAAGAGAAAAGATATCTTGACATTTAGGTTTAATAATAAATGTGTTCATTTTTGCAACATAAAATGGTTGCACAATAAGAGATATGTACAAAGACAAAAAAATTAAAAGGTTTTTAAAAGAAAATTTATTTAATATCATCAAAGTTCTTACTTACTGCCACTAAAGTTTTAATAGATTGATTTACAAGAATTTTTAAGAGCTTTAAAGTCAAATAACAAAGAATTGAATTTCTCACTGTTAAAATAACAAAATTTTCTTTATTACTAAGTTAAAGAGTTATTTTATGCTTTGTACAATCTAATTTGAAGGCAAGGGTTCAGCAAAATAAACCCCTAAATCTAAAAAGGTTTGTTTAATATGGTTATGAATTACATAAAACATAGTGTCAAATCAGGAGAAGTACCAAATTTTCTTCAAATGAGTTATATATGTCAAGTAATTTTTCACTGATACTAAACAGCAAGCACACAATATTACATCATAATTCTATTACTTCTATTACTAACTTGATTGCAATTTTGTTTCCTTTGAATCTAGCATCATCAAGGTCAATGGTTTATCTAAAGGATAGACAGTATTTACCCATATTTACCCATAGAGTTTTTTTTTTTTTTTTTACTATTCAGATGTTCAAGGATTTAATAATCTTAGATACTCTTGGTATATCCTGACATTTAATATTATTTTTCAAGATTATTACATATTATATCTACAATTCTTTAAAAATAAGGTTAATCATTATGTTTTAGAGATATTTTTATTTAAAGCTTCTTTTTAATTAATTTGGCTTTGCACTACTTTTGACGTTTCCATCAAGTCTTTCACTTTAAAGAATTATTATTGTAAACTACCCGTGGACATCTTTAAGGCGTCACCTACAAAAAAAATTTCAAAAAACCAAATTAAAATTTTAGCATGTTTTGAAATGCAAAAGAGAAAGAAAAATGACAAATAAATTTTTTTTTGAGGGAGAGAGAAAGAGACTATAAGATGAGAGACTGAGGGAAACAGACTCCATAAGAAAAAGATTTAGAGAGAAAAAGTAGTTTTGTCTTAAAATAGAATGGTTATTACAGAAGATGAAAAATAATGAAAGGTAAACTTGAGGATATATAATAAGTTGTAAAAGGTCTGTGTACGTGAAAAAGAGGTCTATGTAAATGAAGAGAAAATAAAATATAGCTAAGAGTTAAAGAAAAGAATTAAAATAAAAAGTTAAGAAAAGAGCCGTGAAAATAGTAGCATCATAGTCAGAAGGCAATAGAGCGGACTACAAATCTAGAGATAATTTAAAATTAAAAAATTTAATAATATATGAAAATCAAGACTCAGATTCTGCCTCAGGAAAAATCAAAGAAATGTCTAAAATATAAAATTAAAGGGTACAAAGTTAACTTTACTACAGTAGCTTCAGATTGTTTATGACATAAACTCAGAATGACCACAAGCAACGTGATTATTAGAAACAAAACAACATTCACGGAAATAAGAGATAATATATTTAAAATACTTTTTAAAAATACACTGTCACATTCTGCTATGCCAAAATATGGACATATTTTAAACTTCCTTGTTAATACCTATACATCCTCAGAGAAACACGTTCTAACATTACAGAATCTAGGTGCAAAATTATTCTGTTAGCTGCCCCTTTTATAAAATTTCTACACCTTGGCTCCTTGGCCAAACAGCAGAAACAAAGAGGCATCTCTGAATGTCCTAATGGCCAGAAGCAGATGACATCAGAAGCAGACAGCTCCTCCTGAGATTGCAGAACAAGACTTCACACAACCTCTTAAAATTGCTGGACTTTGTTTAATACTTATCGCTTTGGAGGTTGCCTTGCTTTACAAACGTGGGTTTACTGATTGATAAGAGCTTTCCCTGCAGGCCACTGATATTTCTGTACTTTGCTTCTGACTCTTAATTCTTCTGGTGCTGATTAGAGTACTACATTTTGTTAGCACTATCCAGTTTTAATATTTTTTTTCCCCATACAAATAACCAAAAGGGGAACTTGTTTAATTATAGTCATTATTTTTATGACATTTGCCTTTATCATACTATTTTTGATTTGTTTTCTTCTATTATAAAGTCTATCTAAAGTGTTCTCTTATTGCGTATCCTGATGCCCCCGAGTACCTGGCATGAAAACCCTTTGCCGGATTATCCCAAGCTGTGGCTAATGCCACTAATTTGACTGATTGCTGGATTTGCCATCAGATTCCAAAATCTGGACATCAAAATTCAGATCCATTAGAGTCCCTAATATTGAATTATACTTTCATATCAAATGCTGTTAACCTACACATCACCTTTAAGCAGGCCACACGTGTCAGGCTATGGCATTCTCCCGGGCAACCAAATCCCCTGAAACTTTCTTTTAGCCCAACAAAGAAGTGTTCGTGCTACCGTCAATGCCTCTTGTTGCATTTGGATTAACACCTCTGAACTGGTAGAACAAGACACTGAAAAGATGTTCCAAAAGACTTCCTAGTTACTTATAAAAGCCTCTGGTTCTGATTCATCATTCAATTTTTTAGCTGACTCCCTTCTACAGTTTCAGAGTCAAATCTATCTTGATACCTGAGTTAATAAGACTTATTTTTTCTGTGATGATTATTAAGATGGTCAAATGTTGTCTAAAAGTTACATTCAATGTTTTGACTCAAAGCGCCAACCTGATGTCTGTAAGGAAAACTATGTATATACGTGAAACTCATTTTTATAACAAGGCTGGAGGGAAATGTGTGAGAGCCCCAAAACTGAGGCATTGGATTTCAGTAAAATGGCTAGTCTAGGTCTGAGTTCTGACTCCACATTAACTCCTGTTTGCTTCTTTAAGTGATATTAACCTTTGGGTAGACTTAAGCCTGTAACTCAGGAAATGTTTTTCTGTGTAGTTAAGCCAAAGATCATTGGGCAAATCTGCTGCAAAAGACCTCTTAAAAGTGTTAAAAAGCAACTATGTCACTTTAAGGATTAAGGTGTATCTGAAAACACCCAAGCCATGGTGTCTTCAGTCACCTCATATGCATGTGAAAGCTGGACAATGAATAAGGAAGATGGAAGAAGAACTGACACCTTCGAATTATGATGTTGGTGAAAAACACTGACTATACCATGGACTGCCTGAAAAATGAACAAATCTATCTTGGAAGAAGTACAGCTAGAATGCTCCTCAGAAGCAAGGAAGGCAAGACCTCTTCTCACATACTTTGGACATTGTCATGGATTGAATTATGTCCCTCAAAAAATGTGTGTATTAACTTGGTTAGGCCATGATTCCCAGTATTCTGTGGTTGTCCTCCATTTTGTGATCGTCATTTTATGTTAAAGAGGATTAGGGTGGGATTGTAACACCCTTACCAGGTCACATCTCTGATCCAGTATAAAGAGAGTTTCCCTGGGTTATGGCCTGCACCACCTTTTATCTCTCAAGAGATAAAAGGTAAGGGAAGCTAGCAGACAGTGAGACCTTATACCACCAAGAAAGCAGAACTTGGGAGTGCAGTGCGTCCTTAGGACCTGAGGTTCCTGGGCTGAGATGCTCCCAGGCCAAGGGAAGACTGATAACAAGGACCTTCCTCCAGAGCCGACAGAGAGAGAAAGACTTCCCCTGGAGCTGGCGCCTGAATTCGGACTTCTAGCCTGCTGGACTGTGAGAGAATAAATTTCTCTTTGTTAAAGCCATTCACTTGTGGTATTTCTGTTACAGCAGCACTAGATGACTAAGACAGACATCATGCTTGGTAAAGTACAGGGCGAGTGAAAAAGAGGAAGACTCTCAAAGAGATGGAATGACACAGTGGCTGCAACAATGGGCTCTAGCATAACAATGATTGAGGCTGGCACAGAACTGGGCAGTGCTTTGTTCTGTTGTACTGGGTCACTATGACTCAAAACTGACTTGAAGGCACCTAACAACAATAAGCCAAAGATATAAAAAGAATGTAGTGTAGGGAGTCTTAACACAAATCCTTATCTGAAATTTCCTAAACTAGCAGCCTTGAAGAAAACATTTTGTTTAAGGGAACTACTTTAACAGGATGTTCTCAAAAAGAATGTCTTGTAAGTTATCTTATGATCAACCCCATAATTATGAGCTTCTGCAACTGTCTCACATAAACCAATCGCTATAAAGTCCCCACTTCAAGTTATCCTGCCTTACATTGATCTAGGATTATAACTTCCAATCAAAGTAGCGTACCTGAAGTTCTTTGTTCTCACCCTATAAACATGTCTCTGTAACTTGGCTTTGTGGGATCAGGATTCTCCCTGGTTTGAATCATTTTAAACCTTCAATAAATCTCTTTGCTTTTTATTTTAACACAGTATGCATCTTTGCTCTTTGACAGTCATGAACATTGTCATGAAAATCCCAAATAAATTATTAGCAAGCTTCATCTAGCAGTCTATAAAAGAGATTACACACCAAAACAGGTGGTGTTGATTCCAGGTGTGTAACATCTATACAGAACATCTAGATCTAGAGAGACATAGGTATCTACATCCAGACATATGTGCATAAATGTAATTCATCACAGAATCACAACCCTGTTCACAATGAAAACATCACATGATAAACTCAACTCTTTATTACAAAAGCTCCTGGTAAACTAGGAATAAGAGAGAACTTCTCTAACTTGATGAAGAGTATCTACAAAAAAAGTTACAACATACATTGCTTTTAATGGTGAACACTGAACAAGACGAGATTCTAGCCAACACAGGCCCAGAGGAGCTAGCCCGTGAAGTGATCATTCAAGCACAGAGGGAAGAAATCAAAGGCTTCATGATCGCCAATACAGAAATGCTTCCCTCACCCCTCCCCACCACCCCAAAAAAGAATTATAAGAACTTAGTAGAATTAATAAGGAAATTTAACAATGTGCTGGGGAAGAACAGTACAAAAAAAATCCATTGTATTTCAATATAATGCAACTAGTAATTGACTAATGGAAAAATAAATAAAATAAAAAAAACAAGGTATCTAGAATTAACTCCAACAACAGATATGGAAGATCTCTATGGGAAACAATAATATTATTGGAAGATATTTTTAAGTGACCTAAATAAATGGACAGATAGGCTGTGGTTAAGCACAGGAAGACTCACTATCACAAAGTTATCGATTCTCTCCAAATGGATCACCTGACCCAATGCAAAGCATTTCTGTGAACCTGACAAGCTGGTTCTAAAATTACATGAAGAATTAACCCAAAATTAGCCAAAACACTCCTGAAGAAGGCACTAGGGGGTCCTTTGTATATTGCTATGGAAAAGAGAGACCGTAGTTTATTCCTATGGAAAGAAGTCAGAATTCACCCCTATTCACACCACAGGCCAAGACTAAGTCCACATGGATTAGGACCCAACTGTGAAAGACAAAATTTAAAAACTTCTGTTGTTGCTGTTGTTAGGTGCTGTTGAATCGGTTCCAACTCATAGCGACCCTACGTACAACAGAACGATACACTGTCTGGTCCTGCGTCATCCTCACCGTCACTGATATGTTTGAGCCCATTGTTGCAGCCACTGTGTCCATCCATCTCATTGAGGATCTTCCTCTTTTTCGACGACCCTCTACTTTACCAAGCATGATGTTCTTCTCCAGGGATGGGTCCCTCCTGACAACATGTCCAAAGTTTGGGAGACGAAGTCTCGCCATCCTTGCTTCTAAGGAGCATCCTGGCTGTACTTATTCCAAGACAGATTTGTTCGTTCTACAAGCAATCCACAGTACATTCACTATTCTTCACCAATACCATAATTCAAAGGCATCAACTCTTCTTTGATCTGACTTATTCAGTGAACAGCTTGAACATGCATATGAAGTGACTGAAACACCATGGCTTGAGTCGGGCGCACCTTAGTCATCAAAGTGACATCTTTGCTTTTTAACACTTTAAAGAGGTCTTTTGCAGCAGATTTATCCAATGCAATACGTTTGATTTCTTGACTGCTGTTTCCAGGGATGGATCCAAGGAAAATGCAATTCTTGGCAACTTCAATCTTTTCTCCATTTATCATGATGTTGCTTACTGGTCCAGTTGTATTTTTTTTTTTTTTTATGTTGAGATGTAATCCATACTGAAGGCTGTAGTTTTGATCTTCATCAGTAAGTGTTTCAAGTCCTCTTCAATTTCAGCAAGTAAGGACAATACTGGAAAATGTCCTCACAATCTTGGGATAAGAAAACTCTCAAGACGAAAAAAGTGCTGCCACGAAAGACAGAGCTCGTGAATGGGGCTGCCTTTAAATTAGGAGTTTCTGTTCATTAAACCAAAACCAAATCTGTTGCTGTAGAGTCGATTCCAATTCCAAGCAACCTTGTAGGACAGAGTAGAACCGTCCTGTAGGGTGTCCTAGGCTGAGATCTTTATGGCAGCAGACTGTCTCGTCTGGTGGGTTCAAACTGCTGACCTTTTGGCTAGCAGCCAAGCGTTTAAACACTGCGTCACCAGGGCTCCTCCTCAAACTAGAAGAGCCATGACCACCAGCTGCTGTCAAGTCAACTCTGACCCGTGGCGACCCACGCGTGTCTGAGCAGGCTGTGCGCCACAGGGTTTTCCACGGCTGATCTGGAGGGAGCAGACTGCCAAGCCTTTCTTCTGAGGTGCCTCTGGGCGGGTTTAAACCTCCAACCTTTCTGTGAGCAGCTGAGCACTTAACCGTCTGCACACCCTGGGGCTCCCGGGAAAAGACAGTCAACACATAACTGAGAATGTACTTGACAAAGGACTTGTATCGACAATGTATAAGTAACTCCTGCAAATCAGTAAGAAGAAGAAGACAATTTAAAAAATGGCAAAGGATGGGGACAGGCTTTTCACAGAAGAGAGACCCTGAAAGACCAAAGGAAAAAAAGGATGAAAATGCTTAACCATCAATGTGTTCAAGGACAAGTGGATCAGACCGCCAGGAGATGCTGTCTTCTACCCACCGGGCTCAGACATTCCTAAGTGCCGGCAAGGCTCGGAGAAGTGGGCATGAAGTGGGAGCCGTGTGTACAAGGAGAACCCTCTGGAAAATAACCTGCTTTCTCTTTGGAAGCCTCATGACTCTGTGGCCCAGCAATTTCTCTCTAGGTACAACCACCCTGGAAAGATCCCTCGCTTGTGCAGAAGAACAGTCCACGGACACCCAGCAGTATCGACTGGAAGCAGCCCAAACACCCATCGGCAGGGAACAGACAAACTGGAGTATTAATAGTGTGCAAATGTGTTTGGCAGGGAAACGAAGGAATTACCGCCACATGGGATGACGTGAATGAATGCAGAAACAATGGTGGCAGAAAAAGCGAGCCGCGGAAGACTCTCAGTATGCTACCACTTCTGCGAAGTTCCAGAAATCAGGAGGTGAAACAACAGCCATCTGCGGAGGTACACACGTACCACACAGCCTGTTTTCTAAAAAAGCCGGTTGATGGAGGCACGGAACTGAGGACAGGGTTTGCTGAAGGAGGGGTGCAGCTTCAGGCGTCCGCCCGGGCCTGTGGGCACACGGCCGGGCTCCCCTGGAGGTCGGCCCACTTGAGGCTACAAGGGCCTCTGAAAGTGAAAAATGGGTGACAGTTTAGGGTCGACTGACGTTCAAATGTCTACGTTCCTGACTTCTTAGGAAAGCGTGCACAACGATCCACATCCGATTCACACGTGGCAGAAGCTGGGGTGCTGTGCCCCCGTGAAAACCGAGCCCTGAGCTGGAGCACCTTTGAAGGAGGAAGCAGAGTGGGTGGCCACAGGGAGGACTGACAGGGTTAACTTGGTCACAGAACCTGGACAACACACTCTGCAGCCTTGGGGGCCTTTGTATTTACATCTGTAGCCGCCCAAGGGGCCGACACTGGCGTGCTGTGGCCTATCTGTAAAACACTTCTTGAAAAGCTAGATTAAAAAAATAATAATTATATATATGCATATGGCCACATAATTGGAAATTACGTCATCTAGCTTTAATCACCTAAAACCACTTTTCCACAAAAATCGTTGAAATTCCACCTTAAACTGACTCATTCAAAATGAAAATTTCTGACAGAGGAATAAACATGCTTCGTCCATCTTTTTTTTTTTAATGGTATACACACAGAATCATGTTCCTAATTGTGAGGGTCCCAGTAGGGCCCAGCAGCCCCCACAATGCCCTGGTGGGTGCTAACCGAGGATGAAGGAACCAGGAAGCACTGAGCTTTCTCTTCTGAGACAAAAGGAACTTCAGTGAAGCCAGCATTTGGGAAGTCAGCCCATGAGGTCTCTCACTTTGCTAAGCAGGAGTGCCGTGATCACCAGCCTGCTACAGGAGAGACCAGGTTCCCGGGCTGCACCTGGAGGAAGGCTGTGGTTTCCCGCCCCAATGATCCCACAGCTAAAGCCCCCAAACCAGCTTCCCACCCAGGCGGGACTTCCTGGCCCTGCTGTTGCTGAGCTGCTGACGTTCTAGCACTTTCAAACACCTTCAAGGACTTGTACAGCTGCTCAGGTCTTTTCTTGACAAAATAAACAAAGGTAGCGGCCGCACTGATCAAGGATAGGCCAGCTGGACCAGGGGCACCAAATTAAGACTCCAGTTTGAAGATGAAAAGCAGTTCATCCTCCTTATCCTAACATTTAATAAAAAATCATTTTGTTGACAAATTTAAAAGCTAGGGTCATTTTTTTTTTTTTTCCACAAAAAATGTCCATTGCAAATGAAAACTGCCCTTCCAGGCATCTAAAGGTTCCCGAGAGCAATCAGTGGGAACGTGTGCTCGATGGGTCACACAGTCTGCTTTGCACAGATTTTAATTTTCATTCTGCAGCCCAATTAGGACTGTGTGACAAGGAAACGGACAAAAGGAAGAGCTGGAGGCTTTGATGTCCACAGCAGTCAATTTATCTCCGACTTAGACTGTGAAAGCCAAGGTTTAAAGAGTCTTCACCCGTGCCTGCCTCCCGGCTATGCCTCCTCAGGGCTAGTGGCCCAGGGGGCATGCAGGGGTCAGGGAGATGCACAGTGGGGTGTCGGCCCCCTTCCTTCTTCCTTTTCATCTCGTGAGGGGTACCTGCCCCCTTCTAAAACTCCACTCTAACAGCACTAAAAAAATAATAAAGACATAAATCTCCCCCCCAACCCCCCCCCCCCCCAAAAACAAACAAACAGATGAAGCAAGCAGACAGCAACCATAGACTTCTGGAAGCTGGAAAGCATGGTTGACCTGACAGCCAGGACGCTGCTGACAGGGAGCCAGGAGGCTCAGGGCCTCTAATGCTGGGGAAGGGTGGTGACCATCACCTGTCACCCCCCTAAAGATGCTCCAGGCATTGGGACATCAGGCTATGGGGGTGGGGGGGTTGATCTACTTGGGCTTCAACTGTGGGAGCCAGCCTATACCCCAGGAAGGAGGTGGGACAGCCCTCTCAGGGGAACTCATCAGGCCACAGATAAGAGCATGGGAGACCCCCGTGAAGGGCCAGGTCTCTGCCCATCCCTCCCCTACCCCGGGCTGGCCCTGAGCTTGTTAGATGTCACTGGCCACGCAGGACCACCAAACACTGAGGAATGCCTCTGCTCTGGAAACAGAAGCAAGTGGAAAGAAAGGCTTTCACCATAGTCTTTCTAAAACTGATTCTGGCCCGGCGCTGTCTATTGACAGCTCACTGTCTGTCTGTCTGGCCCTCACTGGCCCCACGGGAATGCAAGCATCTCTGTTGCTCTACATGGTCTCCCCAGAGCCTGGGACAGTGCCAGGGACACGGAGGTGGTCACATGCCGGGGGGGAAGGGGGCAGAGCCAAGAGGGAGGGCTTGGCTCTGACTACCAGCGCTGACATCCTGCAAAGCTGAGCAGGGACAAAGGAGGGATGAGAGAGACCAC
Organism: Loxodonta africana; assembly: GCF_030014295.1. Taxonomy (NCBI): domain Eukaryota; kingdom Metazoa; phylum Chordata; class Mammalia; order Proboscidea; family Elephantidae; genus Loxodonta; species Loxodonta africana. Next base: position 3,681,546 of record NC_087347.1, on the reverse strand, counting down.
AGCAGCCCAGGCAGATCCTGCTCACTCACAGAGGTGCTGTGGGCTTGGCCACTGGGGAGGTTTAAAAAGAATCCACTCCACAAAATAACAGCAGGTCAATCACAACCGCCAGGTACAAATTTGAGAACAAGCACCACCAGGGCCACTCTACTGCCTGCTCTCTGCAAACGCCACCCAGACTGCCCCACTGCCTGCTCTCTGCTGGGAGCATCACCCAGGGCCACCCTACTGCCTGCTCTTTGAGACTACTACTGAGACCAGCCTCTCACTCAAGGACTTGGCTTTCTGGAAGATTCTGGACCTGCAAGTTCACTCCAACCAGCCTGCTGCTGTGTTTGCCAATCACTGTAGCTTCTGTTCCAAAGAGCCACACCAGCTCTGATCGTGGCCTAGGCTGTTTCTCCAATGCCAGCTACAAAATGCCTGATGTGCTCACACTGGAAAACCCAGAGTCGGGACTTCTGGGAGAAAACCCAAGGGAGAGGCAGTGAAGGCCCACGTCCTGCAGACGTACTCAAATACAGACAGAGAGCCCCTTCATGGCACAAGGACAGTGCCTCCTCCTACAGCCCCTTCTAGAGTCTGCCGTGCCCTCCACGGAGCTCAGTCTAGTGTGGGAGGCCAACAGCAAAGCAGGCAATTACATAGCCTACGTGCAAGTGGTATGGAGAAGCCAGTGGACAATCCCCATTCTCCAGAAGTGGAAAACTGAGGCACAGAGAAGTCGTGAGGTCTGCCCAAGGTCACACTGAGAGCAAGTGGAAAAGCTGAATCTGGCCCAACCACGTAGCAAGAGGACCACCCAGAGGCACAAGTTCTAAGCCCCGACCTTCCGGCTAGTAGTTGACCACTTCGCCACTTGTGTACCCAGGAACTCTTTCCTGTTACTAGTATAACAAACTACCACAAACTCAATGCTTTAAAATAGCAGAAATTTATTATTATTTTACAGTCCTGGAGGCCAGAAGTCCAAAACAGGCCTTACAGGCTAGTACCCAAGTGTTGGCTGGTCTATGTTCCTTCTGGAGGCTCTGAGTGAGAATCCATCCCTTGCCTTTCCCAGCTTCTAGAGACCACCCACACTCCTTGGCTGGTAACCTCCTCCGTCATCTTCCAACACCAGCAATCACATGGCTCTGACCTCTGCTTCCGTCTTCACGTCTCCTTCTCTGACTCTGACCTTGAGATGACACTGGGCACACCCAGATAATCCAGGGTCATCTCCCCATGCCAAGATTCTGAACCAAATCAGAAAAGTCCCTTTTACCATTAAGGTAATCTATTCACAGGCCCCAAGGACTAGTTCATCAGTTCTCCACTGTAAAAAGTCTGGAACGTAAACATACAATTGACAAAGAAGCCACCTCACCAGAGCGAAAGGAGCCACGAAGGAGGCAGTTTAGAGTGACTTAGACGCAGCCGTCATCACGGCTCAAACCAGCAAAGCTACCACGTCTGCTCCCTCAATGGGGGAAAGCAGTGAAAGGAAAAGGCAGGAGTGTAGGTGGAGTTTTTGAGTCCCTGTTGACAGAGCAATACTCCCCAGGGAATGGGGCTCCTGTCCACCCATCTCTGTGCCCCCAGCACCACCCACTGCCCTGGGCTCAGGAGGTGTTCAGCGGGCCACCTCTGGTGGCATTTCAACATGCTTTGAGGGTAGCGTATGTGAAAACTTCCATCCAAAGAATACCTATTTCCATATACATCAACATTCTTAAACATCTCTTAAAATGTATGACAAACTCAAAAACCTCATTTTTCAGTGAAGTATTCGTGGATGGAGAGCCATTTCTGTAAGGTACACACAACTTGGTTGGATTCTTTTCTGGTGCACATTTAAAAACAAGACAAAGAGTCCTATGAAATAATCATGTGAAACTATTACAGACTTTGAACCCGTATCAACAGTGCAGAAAGCGTTGCTCCACGACGGCTCCACGTCTGCTTCTAACAGGAGATGAGGCTCTGCCTTCTGGCCTTAAATACAAACGTGGCCCCAGATGTGCCGTTGTTTAGAACGCCCAGTGACCCATCTCACCCAAGGTACTGGAGTTACACCAGCTGGCACAAGTAAAGGTCCTTCAGAAACACATGTGGCGTCTTATTTGGATTTTCCTGGCTTTCATGACAGCCCGTGATATTATTTTAATGGACTTTTGGGAGCAAAAATTCCTGTGTGTTGGCTGCACCAGCTGGGGTTCCAGCTACAGCAAGAAAACCATCTGTATTCTGTGGCTCTCTGATTCAGCGACGAAGCAAGTGTAAGCTTTCCGTGACCCACCCTCTCTCTAATTTCAGAGCTATTCCTAAAGCTCTTTCGAAAATCCTTTTCTTTTAATGTTTCTAATTTGTTCTGTATCCCCCAAGAAGAAAAGCTGTCTTTTGGAAATATTTGCAAGCTCAAATTGAGCAAGGGCTGTAAATAAAAACCTGGCGTGCAGTTGGAAACTTGGCTTTCAAGAAGTGCACAAAAGAACTTCCTGGAAACCATAAATAGAACCAGGCCTTTCCCCATGCAAACATGGCGAAACGTGCTTTAAGTTTTCGTATATACAGAAAGCCACTAAAAACAAATTTACCCTCTAGAAATAACAGACAGATAAAGCAACCCTTCTGAGACTGCAATAGCAATTTTACAAACAAGGAGTCATTGGAGAGGAACTCTAAGGTTACAGAATTAGACACAAAGGCAATGTAATAAACAATAACAGAGAACCATCATAAGCACTTATTCAAAGTCCTTTGCTTGTATCTCATCAGGCCTCACAACCCTGTGAAGCAGGTCCAAGAGGTGAGTGTATCACAGATGGGGAAACCCACGTCTCTGTTTTGTTGATGAACCCAGTGGTAAAGCTTGGCTGGGCTAGTAAGCCTTGATGCCTGGAATCAGATGTGGTCACCCCCCCTCCAAGCACTGCCAAGCTCTATCACAGCAGCCCCAACCTCCCTTAACTACCTGGCCAGTTGGCTGTGCTTACCATCAGCATAAATATTAGAAGTTACTCTCTGAAAGCTACTCTGATTACCCTGAACTCAATGGATAAAAATAAACTATCTGAAAGTTAAAAATAGTGTAAGTGATCTGGGAAAGCCAAAATTCTCCCCTGCAGTTGTCCTTGTGATTCGGTTATGTAAGGTCAAGTTTACATAATACAGAGAACGCATTCCAGACTTTCCTTCTCAGGAACTTCAAACTTTGGGTTACGTGTTTCACCAAACAGCTGGTCTCAGTAGGAACCAGTATCACTCCATAGTAACAGATGAAATACTTAAAAATAGAGCGTGTTTCTTACACTTGGTGGAAGGAGAAGGAGAAGAGGACAGGGCAGGGGCAATCTGGAAAAAAGGCTGCACATCTCAGGGGGAGCAGACTCCTCCAGGCGAGGGGGTGCGGGCCTCCTCCAGGTAATAGGGAGCTGGCTCCTCCAGCCATGGGGTGGCCTACCTTCTCATCCTCCCAGGAAGCAGTAAGCATTCCCCTCTGGACTCCCTGAAAAGCCTGGACTTGAACGGTCAGCTAACCATGTATGCAGTTTCTCACTAGGGGTTGTGGGTCTGGGGTGGGGTGGTAATCCAATGGGCAGTGTGGAATGTGGGCTGCCCCTGGGGTTTCAGACCTTAGGTGGGTAGGAATCACCTGGAGTTTGTTAAAATTCAGCCACTTTGCATCTGCACTAACACTGGAAAGTCTTTTAGCCCCTTGGCACCTCAGTTTCCTAACCTGTACCTACTGCATTTTTACAAAAATAAAGTGCACCTTCTACGTTTGTTTGCAAAACGTGTCCTCCCCCATGAGGTATTTTCGTAAGTGTACTATGCTAATTTTTTTTTTTTTTTACAGCAACATGTAAAAAAATTAGCATAGTGCCACGCTTATGAAAACACCTTGCGGAGGCAGTGGGCAGTTTGTAAACAAGCATAGAAGGTACGTGTTATTTGCGTGAAAACATGGTACACCTAGCACCCTGGGAAGAATAAAAGGTGTCACCTCTGGTACAAGGTCAGGCTCCTGTTCACCTGCCTACTCAACACCTCTATTGGGACAAGTGTCCTCCAACATCCTCCTGACCAGCTCCCTCTCCTCCATCAAGTGCTTGTTCAGATCGTGTCACCTTCTCCCTGAGGCCCACTCTAACCGCCTGATATAAAACCACAGCCCCTCACTTCTAACCTCTGTCCTGCTTTCGTTATTGTATTTACTGGCTGTTGCCCCAGTCTAACACAAGTTCTGCAAAGACAGGGCTCTTTGTTTTATTCACAAATAAGTTCATCCCAACTGCCAAGGACAATGTCACTTAGAAGGTCCACGATAGATGGATGGATACATGGATGGATGGATAGATAGGTGGATGGATGGATAGATGACGGATGAGTGGGTGGATGGATGATGACAGATGGATGGACACACAGATGGATAGATGAGTCTAGTGCCTTGACAATGAGGCTTCCTTGACCTCCTGACTTAGTTATCTAGTACTGCTATAACAAATAGCACAAATGAGTGGTTTTAACAAACAGAAATTTATTCTCTCATAGTTTAGAAGGCTAGAAATCCAACTTCAGGGTGCCAGCTCCAGGGGAAGGCTTTCTCTTTCTGTTGGCTCTGGGGGAAGGTCCTCGTCTCCTTTCAACATCTGTGGGCCTGGTGTTCTTTAGAGATCTTCCTGTGTCTTGGGATCAATCTTTGCTGGGTTTAGGAGGTTCTCAGTGCAGAGTCCCCAGGTCAAACAAATGCACTCTGTTCCCGGCTCTTCTTTCTTAGTGGTAGCTAGGTCTCTCTTTCTCTGCTCACTTCTCTCTCCTTTTATCTCTTGTAAGATAAAACGTGTGACTCAATCAAGGACGTGACTTCAGTAAGGCAGTGAAGGGTGGTGACTTAAATAAAGCAGTACGTACAAGGCGTGACTCAACATATGCTCTACCCTGATCCTACCTCTTAAGACTTACATGTAAAATGGAGGATACTTACATAAGACCGCAAAATAGAGGATGACTATATCGTTACCTAACTGCCAAAGCACGGAGAGTCATAGCCTAGCCACGCTGATACGTATTTTTGGAGGATCCAATTCAATCTGTGACATTCCACACTTTGGTCCCTAAAAACTCATGTCCTTGCCATATGTAAAACACTTTCACCCCATCACATCATCCCAAAGCCTTAAATAGATTCCAAGTCCAAAATCTCCTTCTGTTCAGACTGGAACTTTGAGCATCTGCATCCATAAACAACAAACTCTAGTCCGGAGTAAGCTATCAAATTGCAGCAATCTATACCAGACCATGACGTCAAACACCTTTCTCTTCATATGGTTGGGTTCTGGTCAGCTCATCCCTAGCCCCTATGGGCTAGGTCAATGGGTACCAAACATAGAGTCCACACACCTCTCTGTACTGCAGACCAGCCAGCCCTTTCCTCTCTCACTCTCATCCCTAGCCACTGTGGCTAGGTCAAGGGGTGTCAGTGGAACGTGTCCAAACTAACCCCGACTCTTCATTGCTGCACCTTCCCTGCTTCTACTCATAGAGTGGACCCAGATGGTCACTACGAGTGACCATACCACCTACTCCCCAGGTCCCTTTACCTTCAATTCCTAGAAGGGGGCTCTTCCTGTGGGTACCAATTTGTCCTGCCTTGATGCATCCTATGGAAAACCTGTTGCTCGAAGTTCAAAAAGCCAAAGCTCCTCTTTATCTGTGTATCTGTGAAATCTGGAATCAAGTCATCTGTTTCCAAAGTAAGTACAATGGTGGAACAGGCACAAAATGGACGTGTCCATTACAAACGAGAGTAATTGAAGGGAAAGAGGGATGATAGACACCAAGAAAGTCCAAAACCCAGGAGAACAATTTAGACCATCCGGGCAATGGCCCTGCCTTCCAGACTCTGGGTGTTGGCCATGCTTTCTGGATTCTGGGTGGAGGCTCCTTGGCTCTGGGCTTTATTTAACTCTGTCTTCCAGACCGACTGGGATAGCAACTCTGATCCCAGAAGACCATGGTCCCACCCATTGAAACCTCTGAGGCAATGGCCCAACCCTTTGTTTCCCTTGGTCCTTCCAACAGTTATGCTGAACTCCTGAGCTGCTCCAGGGATTTTTTTTTTTTTTTTTCCTCAGAGGACAACAGATGCAGCTCCTTTGGCCTGTTTCCTGCCTGTAAAATGCCAAGAGGCAGACAGCTTTCTCTCCTTTTGTCCTTTCTCTGTTCTCTTCAGTCTAAGCAGATGTATTCTGTCATGACAGTAGGTTAGATCCTTCAGCCACAGGCTTAATCTCCTTAACAAAAGATTGAGTCACCAAGTCCTTGGTGGGTGTTTTAGGGAATGCTTCCTTACTTTGTACAACAGAATTTTCCAAATATTTAAGTTCTGGCTTCATTTTGCACAGTTCATTTTTAAGTCCATCTCTTTCCTCTTGCATTTTATTATAAGTGGCAAAGAGAACCACACAACCCCCTTAAGATCTTGCTTAGAAATCTCATCAGCCAAGGATTCATCTTCATCACTTAAAAGTTCTATCTTCCACCTGTCAGAAAGGACAGTCTTTGAGGCTGTGGAGTTAAAATTGAAAAGTCTTATTGAGGGAATAATTAGTTTAAACTGGAGAGACACACAGCACAAAGAGGAAGTACTTAATGGTCCACGCACAAGTGGTACAGGCAACTTTTATACAGAAAATTCATGAACAGAATCAGGAACTATGTTAAGCAGTACAGGAAAATCAATGAATATTAAAACAGTTACACACTGATTGGATATATATTAGTTATGGCAAAAACTATGAATATTGTAAAATATGTCAAATAACTTACAAAATAAAACCACGAGTTAGTCCTTTACCTCTGATTAGTTGATACTTTATGAGAGACCGTAAGTTTCAGCAAGAGCCTCCCTGGAACAATTTGTAATAATCTTTGAGGGGAACTCTTAACAAAACTCATAGTCTCCTTAGAATAATTTGTAGTAATCTTTCAAGCATACCTTCCAAGTACAGCAAAGCAGAAGTTAAGTTCTGGACAATGGCCAATGGAGTAAGGTGGAGTCCAGCCTACATCTTGGACAGAAACTTCACCAATGCCAAGTAGCTGGATTTTAGAGCCCTTACACATTTCCTCCTTTTGATCGAGGATTTCCAGGAACATCCTTTGATCACTAATTCTGTCTTCTGCATAGAATTGGATGATTGTATTCCCTTTTGGGTGGCTGCTCACCTTAGTGAGCTTTTAAAACGCCAGATGCTACTGTTTAGTAGCCAGGCACCACCAGACCTCTTCGCCATGCTACAGTTTGAGATCCTTTTGGGAATGGTAAGAGCACAGTCGAATTAATAGGAATACTTGGTGGGGCGGGGGGGAGGCTGCCAATCAAAGTGAAGGGCCAAGCTGTCTTTTTAATTGCTGTTTTTTTCAAACTACGTGATCTTTTGAATAGCAAGTGGCTTGGTTACAGGTATCAGAGGAACATTTTAGGCAACATTCAACAAAACAGGCCCAGTGTTAATGGGGGTTACGGAGACCAAAAAGAATACTTAATTAAAAGAAAAAAAACTTTCATAATAGGGAAATATAACTAAGAAATAACATAAGCAAACATATGAGAATGATAGTCACAACAAAACAAGTTTTTCTCACAGTTACTCACATGCTAGAATTACTAGTTAATTGATGAAATGAGAATTTCAAAGACAATACGTATTAACATAGGAATAAGAAATAGAGTCCAAAAGTTTTGCTGACTTGCATGAAGTCTTTCTCCTTGATCTTGTGATCAGCTGTGTGCACTTTGAAGCCATCTGCTTTTGGCCACTAGGGTGCTTAAATTTTAGTTTAAGTCTTTTAGTGGGTTGAACAGTCTAATGGCATTTGAATTATCAGAATTCTTTTAAGTCTGATGCAAGCACTTTAGTAAAACACCCCTAGTGAATTCGTGAAGTAGAATTTACCTGCAGATGTCAAACTTAAAGATGGCCATGGTTAACTTATAATTCTTAAAAGTGAAAGACTTGATAGGAATTAATTTCAAAAGTAATGCAAAGTCAAAGAGAGTCAATTAAAAAAAAATTCAGACAAAAATATCTCTAAACATTCTGATTAACCCTATCTTTAAAGAGCTTCAGATATAACACATAATAATCCTGAGACACAAACCTGATGACATTACACTGTGTCTCAAGACCACCATGTGCCATATCAAGAATATCCCAAGACTATCAAGTCTCTAGACATCTTAAGAGTAATAAACACTCCACGAGTAAATGACACAAACCTCCCCCAGCCAAAATCAATGGCCTTGATGATGCCAGGCTCAAAAGAAACAAAGCAATAAAATCATGACAGTATGCACTTATTGTCTAATATCAGGAAAAAACATAAATGGAACCACTAACACATAAATTTTTAACCCAAACAAAATCAGGCACTTTTCTTGATTTGACAACATGTTTCATGTAACTCGACACTTTAAATGAATTTTTTTTTTCTTTTATAAAGCAGAACAAATCTTTTGTGGCTCTCCACAAAGTTTACAAGTTGTCAGGAGCCTATCATAGGTCACCAAGAAACAATACTTAAGTTATTTAACTAAGGATCCTAAAGGCAAAATTCTTAGCTTTCCTTAAAGCCATGTGGTCGGGTTTTTGACTTAGGAATTTATTCTTTGGAAATCTGGCCTTTGAGACAGATTGTACAAAAGATGACATTAACTCTTTAACCTAGTAGTCAAAGAAAATTTTGCAATTTTAACAGCAAAGAACTTAATTCTTTGCTTTATGACATTTAAATTCTTAAAAAATTCTCATAAATTAATCCACTAAATTTTTAACTGCAATAAATAAAAACTTTGATCATATCAAATAAATTTCCTTGTAATAAAACTTTTAAATTTCCTGTGCTTGTTCTATGTATTTCCTAGAGTACACTACTTTAAGTGCAATGGTCACATACTTATTATCAGACCTAAATATATTAACATCTTAAAAAAAAATTGCCATAGAGTCAATTCCAACCCATAGCGTCCCTATAGGACAGAGTGGAATCACCCCATAGGATTTCTAAGAGGAGGCTAGTGGATTTGAACTGCCAGCCTTTTGGTTTAGCAGCCACAGCTCTTAACCACTGCTCCAGCAGACTCAAAATCAACTACAGTTCAAAAGACTCAACTTCTGCTTTTTCAGCAACAAGCGGCTAAAGGTTCAACTTTTGCTTTTAAGATTCTGCTTTTAATGTTGACATAAACACAAAAACTTTGTCAGATTAAGATTATCCAATGCATATAAATATTTATTATCAAACTGATCAGAGTTAAGTTCTTTGAAAGGAGTATTATAGCCTAATTTAATAATACCATCCAGAGACAAGAAATTATTACATTTTCATAACCCTGTCTTTTGCATGTTTTATAGGATCCTCACAAAATCTTGGAAAATCTTTAACAACATTGTGTAATTCTGTGCAAGTGCAAGGAACAAAGGATATAAGTTTAAGGAACAAAGAAAACACCAGGCTTAAAGTTTTCCCTGGTGAGGGGATGTTCAGATAAGGTATTTTCAGAAGAAGATAAAGAGGAACTACCACTGGAGGGGCAGAAAGTGCAGCTACAGAGCTCTGGTGTTGTAATTTTCTATTCTGTTTAGTTAATTTAGACACAGAAAGTTCAGCAGAGAAGCTATTTTAGTTTCTTGATGTCTTTTAGAAACTTCAAAATACTAATTAAAATAGGCATCTCATTGTTTCTGCTAATTTGGGAGCCTTTCTTATATAATTTATTGCACAGAGAAGTTAACTTAGTCAATTCAAAAGATTCCTAAGGTGGCCACATATCTTTTAGACTGTCCTTTTTGGTGCACCATTTGACAAATGATAAAGACTTAAAAATTAAATGAGACAAACTATGCCATGTTACATAAGACAAACCCTAAGACTGGTGTGGGGGTGGGGTCTGAATGCCTCTAACTTCAAAGGACGGAAGGAGAATCAAGATCAACAGCCCAAGGCTGATTCCTTGGAGGCAGAGGTCAGACTTGCCTCCTCTCCCTGCCATTTTTACCAATTCGGACACCAACCAGCCCTCCCACGGCACTCTCTACTGCTCTGCTAGGTATGATAATTCATTGCAATGGCCACACAAAACTCCCAGACAATACTCATGATTATGGGGTTTATTTAGGGAAGTAACAGGTTACAATTCAGATTCAGGAATGCTAAGGATGCAGTTCTTCTATCAGGACAGCCTCTTTTAAGCTCTCCTCAAAGGCATGACTCTCTCTGGCCCTCAGCCTCTGCTCTGCTCTGCTCAGGCAAGTGTTACAAAGCTCTTTTAGCTCTGGCGATAAGTGACCAGAGGAACCTCATTCCGCCAGTAATCCTTGGCCCAACGGCACCCAGCTTTAGGTCTGTGGGTCAGCAAACCTAGCTCCACCAAGTGCCCGGAGACACCCTACTCCATCAGCAAGCTTCCTACCCAAAGGCACTCAGGTATCTTGCTCTGTAGGCCAGGAAGCCCACCATGCTGTTTCCTGTTGCCATTTCTCTGCCACTGCTTCTTGCTGTCTTCAGTGTTGCAGCTCTCTCTCTCTCTCGGTCTTCTAATTCCAGAAGCTTCTCAGCGCAGGGATCGCGGGTCCAAAGGACATGCTCTGTTCTTGGCTCTCCTTCCTTGGTGATGGAGGGATCCTCTCTCACCTCTGGGATGGCTCATTTCAAGCCCAGTGGGATGGCAAAACCAACCAATCCCATGGGGGGGGGCACAACTGCCCTATATCCACAGTCCCACCCAATCACTTGGGTGAGAGTTACGAGACCATGGCAAGAACAGCCACACAAAAGCAATGCATCGCACTACACAAACATATAAATACAATAATAATAAACAAAAAAACCCAAACCTGTTGCCATCGAGTCAATTTTGCCTCACAGGGTTTTCAATGAGGGGCTGGTGGATTTGAACTGCTGACCTTTTGGTTAACAGCCAAGTTCTGCATCACCAGGACTCCACAAGAATAACACCCTTAAAAGGGAGTCCATTTGAGAGGATACTGAAGAATTTTTGGTTGGGATAAATTTAATTTTCTCTTTTTCTTGGGTGATAAGTTCCTGTTTTCTTTCCTTGTCGTTGTTGTTAGGTGCCATCAAGTTGGTTCTGACTTATAGCGACCCTATGTACAAGACAACAAAACACTGCCCGATCCTGCACCATCCTCACAATCGTGGCTGTGTGTGAGTCCACTGTTGCAGCCACTGCATCAATCCATCTTGATGAGGGTCTTTCTCCTTTTCACTGATCCTCTACTTTACCAAGCATGATGTCTTTATCCAGGGATTGTTCTTGCCTGATAATATGTCCAAAGTATGTGAGATGAAGTCTCATCATCCTCACTTCTAAGGAGCATTCTGGCTGTACGTCTTCCAAGACAGACTTGTTTGTTCTTCTGGCAGTCCATGGTATATTCAATACTCTTCACCAATACCATAATTCAAAGGTGTCAATTTTTCTTCAGTCTTCCTTATTCATTGTCCAGCTTTCCCATGCAGATGAGTCAAATGAAAATGCCATGGCGTGAGTCAGGTGCACCTTAGTCCTCAAAGTGACATCTTTGCTTTTTAACTCTTTAAAGAGGTCTTTAAAGAGGTAAAAGCAGAGACAAACAAAAAGAGAGCGGGACCTCCTATCACCAAGAAAGAAGAGCCGAGAGCAGAACAGTCCCTGCACTGAGAAACTCCTAGACTCAGGGGAAGACTGATGACAAGAACCTTCCCCTAAAGCCAACCGAGGAAAAAAGCCTTCCCCAGGAGCTGGCACCCTGAATTCAACCTCCTAGCCTCCTAAACTGAGAGAATAAATTAATGTTTGTTAAAGTCATCCACTTGTGGCATTTCTGTCATAGCAGCACTAGATAGCTAAAGCAGAACTTGGTGTTAAGTTCCCCTTTTCTTTGAGTGCTTTTCTCTTTTCGTAATTTTACGGCACTCTCCTTTTTTATGGCCTGGTTTCTTACCATCATAACGTATCTCAGACTTTGTTTTGAAAAGGGTCAGGGAACTGACCAGATTTCAGCTGGAGCCTGCAAAGGTTGTAGTTTCAATGTCATGAATTTGTTTGTTAGTTTTGTAAAGTGTTTAATTAATTCTGCCCATTATGGAAGGAGTCTATTTATAAACAGAATTAAAGGCTATGTCAACATTCTTTGTCACAGACCTGGATGTTTTTCAGAAACCTTAGCTACAAAGTCTTGGTAATTGTATATATTTTTATCTTTTTCTTGTTTATAACATTGAACTTTTGCTTGATCTATTTTCTGAGGAAATATTTTGGGAATTGCATCTAAAAGTGACCTAGCTATACTTTTAACTTGCTCTAATAATTTAGTACCCAAGACAGTAACTTTAATAGCTAAAAATTGTTCTGAGCTTTTCCAATTAGCTTGCTTAACCCACAGTTGGCCTCCGCCTGGTCTTACTAACATATTTTTTAATTGGTATAAATCTGACAATCCTGGTTCACAGGTTTCTATTAAAATTCTAAATTTTTCTGGGGTCTTTGCGAGGATTAGGAAATTCCTTTACTATCGCATGAAGTTCCGCTTTTGACCAGGGAGAAAAGCTGATTCGTAGAGGCTTATCTGTCTCCTCTGGATTCTTAACTTTACTAGCTATTTTAAGGAGCCCTGGAGGTACAGTGGTTAAGAGGTACAGCGAGCTATGGTTGCTAACCAAAATGTCGGCAGTTCGAATCCACTAGCCACGCCTTGGAAACTCTATGGGGCAGTTTTACTCTGTCCTAGAGGGCTGGATTGCTATGAATCAGAATTGACTCAATGGAAACAGGTTTAGGTATTTTTATGATACACGGTATTTTTGACAGGGAAATGTAAGGTAAAGAGGACAAAAGAAGGACAGCGAGTATAGAAAAGGTTCTGAATCTAGATGCCCCATTGGTATGGCTACCAGTAGAGTCATGCTCTCTTGCTACTACCACTAACAGAGGCACGCCCAGGCGCCTGTCCCACTGCTGCCACTAGTGGAGACATATTTGATGCTGGCAGAGACTTACCACTTAGGGCTGGCACAGGCTTACAAAAGTACAGTCTTGCAAGACCAGATGAAACGTTTAATGAGTTCAGGAAACAGTTGAATTTAACACAACCAGCAGGCCTCTGTGCCTTGATCCAGTTTATCCTGAAACTTGCCTGGACAATTAACTCATAAAACAGTCTCTTAGTTATCTAGAGATGCTTTAACAGAAATACCACAAGTGGATGGCTTAAACAAACAGAAGTTTATTCTCTCACAGTCTAGTAGGCTAGAACTCCAAATTCAGGGTATCAGCTCCAGGGGAAGCTTCCTCTCTCTGCTGGTTCTGGAGGAAGGTCCTTGTCATCAATCCTCCCCGGGACTAGGAGCTCCTCCACGTGGGAACCCCACATACAAAGGACGCGTTCTGCTCCCAGCACTGCTTCCTCTTGGTAGTATGAGGTCCCCATGTCTCTCTGCTCACTTTTTTCTTTTATATTTCAAAAGAGATTGTCTTAAGACACTATCTAATCATTTTAGACCTCATCAATAATATAAATGCCGCTAATCCATCTCATTAACATCATAGTGGTGGCATTTACAACCCATGGGGAAATCACATCAGATGACAAAATGGTAGACAATCACACTACACTGGGAATCATGACCTAGCCAAGTTGACAGGTATTTTTGGGGGACACAATTCAATCCATGACAAACACTGAAAGCAATCGACAATAGAAGAAAAGCCGCCACCAATTAGTGTGATTTGTGAGTTAAGAGAAATGTGCAGAAAGACCAATTTAAAAAGAAAGACAATCTCGCTAGCTCAAAGCCTTCAGGAGAATCAAAACACAACAAGCAGGCCTCTGTGCCTGTTCCTTGGTCGGGTTTATCCTGTCACAGGACTCTTTAAGTGCTGGAAGTAGCTGGTGACCACCCTATTGGCATTTAATTGGCCGTCCTGCACCTGATGCTTTGTTTTGGCCTACGGAGCCTGAGATTCCTCAGAGAGCAAGCTTCAATCACTTAAGACAGTTTTAACCCTGCAAGGACCAGAGAGACAGACGGACAGGAGTGTACAACAGAAATAGATCCCTCAATAAAAGCCTGAAGAGTTCTACACAAGGAAGAAGAGCTCAAGAGTCCGAGAGCTGCAAAGGAGCTCGGCTGGTACTGAAAGCCCACTTCCTCGATGTCCTGAAGCCACCTGTGGATCCCACTTATGACACCAGAAATGTCGCAGAGAAAAAAGTCGGAGTCTCTACACTTAAAATTAAAAAGTTTTATTGAGAGAATAATTACAGTTTAAACCTGGGAGACACAAAGTACAAACAGCAAGTACTGAATGGAACAGGTGGAACAGGCAATTTTTATACAGAGAATTTGGAACTAACAAAATCAGGAACTATACATTAAGCAGTTACAGGAGAATCAATAAAGATTATAATAGTTACACCCTGATTAGATATATATTAGTTACAGTAAAAACTATGAATATTTTAAAATATGCTAAGTAACTTACAAAATGAAACTACAATGGGTTAATCCTTTACCTTTGATTGGCTGGTAATTTATGACAGACCACAAGTTTCAGCAAGAGCCTTCCCAGAACAATTTCTAATAATCTTTCAAGCACACTTTCTGAGAACAGCAGAGCAGAAGTAAGTTCTGGACAATGGTCAAGAGAGCAGGAGGGAATCCGGCCCACATCGTGGACAGAAGCCTCACCAACGCCAAGAACGTGGATTTTAGGGCCCTTACACACAAAAAACATTTGAACTTAATTCAGACGAGTTCTTTGCCACTGCACAAAAAGCATCACCCTTCTTCCATTGTCCAATCATGTTTATCATTTTCTTTTAAAGCCTCACCAGAAACACATTGAACATCCACATCTCCAGCAACATTCTCTGGCTAGCACTGTATGTATTCTCGAAGACGACAGAATCTTTCTCTATACCTCTCCTCACTTCCGTCAGAGTCCTCAGTGGAACCACCTTTGATGTCCATAATTCTACCAAGAGTCTCTTCAAGGCAGTCTAGGCTTTTATTATTAAGCACCTTAAAGCTCTTCTCAACTCATTACCCCACTTCCACATTTTTGGTAACTACTAGAGCAGCACTCTGCTCCTGGTACCAAATTCTTAGTTATGTAGTGCTGCTATAGCAAATACCACAAATGGGTGGTTTTAACAAATAGGCATTTATTTTTCACAGTTTAGGAGACTAGAAGTCCAAATTCAGGGTGCCACCACTAGGGGATGGTTTTCTCTCTCTGTCAACTCTGGGAGAAGGTCTTTGCCCCCTTTCAACATCTGTGGAAATATCCATGTTTCTTGGCATCAATCTTCCCTTGAGTCTAGGCAGTTCTCAACACAGGGAACTCCAAGTCCAAAGGATGTGCTCCACTCCCAGCTTTCCTTTCTTGGTGGTAGCCAGGCCCCTCTTTCTCTGCTCTCTTCTCTCTCCCTTTTATCTCTTGAAAGACAAAAGGTGTGACTCAAGCAAGGGCATGACTTCAATAAGGGGGTGAAGGGTGGTGACTTAAGTAAGGCAGTACTTAAAGGGTGTGGCTCAAGATACACCCACCTGTCATGGATTGAATTGTGTCCCCCCAAAAATACGTGTCAACTTGGTTAGGCCGTGATTCCCAGTATTGTGTGTTTGTCCTCCATTTTGTGATTGTAATTTTATGTTAAAGAGGATTAGGGTGGGATTGTAACACCCTTACCAGGTCACATTCCTGATCCAATGTAAAGGGAGTTTCCCTAGGTTGTGGCCTGTTGTTGTTGTTGTTACGTGCCGTCGAGTTGGTTCTGACTCATAGCGACCTTATGCACAACAGAACAAAACACTGCCTGGTCCTGCGCCATCCTTACAATCGTTGTTATGCTTGAGCTCACTGTTGCAGCCACTGTGTCAATCCACCTCATTGAGGGTCTTCCTCTTTTCTGCTGGCCCTGTACTCTGCCAAGCATGATGTCCTTCTCTAGAGACTGATCCCTCCTGACAACATGTCCAAAGTATCTAAGACGCAGTCTCACCATCCTTGCTTCTAAGAAGCATTCTGGTTGTACTTCTTCCAAGACAGATTTGTTTGTTCTTTTGGCAGTCCATGGTATATTCAATATTATTCGCCAACACCATACTGGGAATCATGGCCTAAGATCACAACATGAAGGATAACTACATCATTACATAACTGCCAACCCACTGAGAATCATGGCCCAGCCAAGTTGAAACATATTTTGGGGGGACACAATTCAATCCATGACACTCCCCTATTTAAAATAATCCCCCCTACCCCAGAATTCTTTCTGCCCCTGCCTGCTCATTTGCCTCCACAAACTTAACACCTTCTAGCACAGTCTCACATTCCTAATATTTGGCATAATTTACAGTGAATAAGTTTGATTTAACAAGCATATTTAGAATCTAGCACTCAACAACTAGAGAACACTAACTCTTCTGAAGCACGTATTAGATGTTCATGAGAACCAGCCATAATGCAAGTCTCAACACATTTCAAAGGCGCAATAATTTCTAGCCATAATGCAGTAAATTAGACATCAATAACAAAAAGACTACTTGAAAAGCCCATACTTTCAGAAATTAAAAAAAAAAAAAAAACTTCTAAATATCTCATTTTATCATGAGATACCAATTTTAAAGAGACTACAAATTAGGACTTAGCAAATTTAGCTACATATATACCCAAAGGGAAGTATGCAGCCTTAAACGCTTACATCAAAAAGGGAAGAGAAGCTGAAGATGAAGTGGCCAAAGGCCCAACCTAAGACATCAGGACAGGAACACAGAACAAACCCACAGGGAGGAGAAGAACAGAGGTAAGAACAGGAATCAGTGAAGTGGAAACAAACATACACAGAGTACCAACACAGGCAAAAGCTGGTTCTTTGAAAAGATGATAAACAGGCAAACCAAGCCACAGTGATACAGTGTCTTCCCCCAAAACCAAATTTGCACTTCCTATAGGTTTCTCATCAAAATATCTAGACTCCCACCACCTCCACAGCTGTTCCCTGCCCCCAGGGTGCAGGAGAGATACCTGGAGGGAGGGATGAAGGGAGGCGCTGGCACAGGAGATACAGAAAATGTGACACTCCTGGCTTCCCCAGCAGCAGCCTCCCCTGAGCAGCTGTCCCTGGGTGACAGGTAAACATTGGTGGGCTAGAAGAGCAGTGCCAACTCCCTCGCCCTCTGGCTCACGACCCACCTGCTAAGCCTCCTTCTGTATCTCTCCTTCCCCCCAGCCCTGTAGCTATTTCTCAAAGGATACTTCAGCGGGTCAGACATTTGGCTCCATAAGCCTGACTGTGACAAACAGAGAACCTGCTTGGACAACGTGTACACCTCCTGGGAGGCTTCAGAAATGGAGACACTTCCTTAAAAGAGGGTACTCTGCTCTCCTAGAGGACAGCTGTGCGTGTGACTACAGCATCATGTTGCTTTAAAGTGGGATCATTAAAAATGAAAATTGTTTCAACCGGACTGTAACGGCGTCATGTGGACAAGTTACCAACAGCGTTCTCCAGCAACCTGCTAAAAGCACTCTTAAACACTATTCGAGGGTTCCAACGGTCCTCCTGATACACTGTATTTACACACTTATAGCTTTAAAGTATATAAACCAAAGCTGGAAAGAAGGGAGGAAGGAGAGAAAGAAAAGAAATAGGTAAAATACAAAAACGTTCTTCACCAATACATAACAGTGCTGGCCTCAGTGATCCTCCAAATGCATAAACCACAATTCTGAGTTAGGAGAAAAAAAAACTCTTCTGCCTAAAAATCACTTAAAACTTTCAAACATGCAGAAAGATGTTAAGTGATGGTTCCTTACTTCCCGTACGGAAACAGATGTGAGGGCCTTGCTACAGCTGCCCATGCTTTCTCCCTAAGATGGAGGAACCGCCAGCCCCCCAACTTCAGCACCATCAGGGTTCTGTGTGGTGCAGACATTCCGAGCCAGCCAGCCAGCCTAAGTCATAACTCGGAGACAACCAATAAATGTTTTCTTTCTTACTATTCGTATTCCTTCCTTCAGGCCAGACAGTGAGCTCTTTATAAGTCTCATGGTCTACAGCAACAACAACAGTATAAAAAGTAACTGGGGTGGAACAACTCCTGATAAACATAAAAACCCAAACAATCCAATTTTCACCCAGGATAGGAAGGGCCTTTATCTGTCCACCTTCCAAACACCAGGGATATTGAAAGATCAGCTGGGAAACGAGGCAGCGGATACCAGATACCGTGGCAGGGGGCAGGAGCCCCGGTGGGCCGGGGGTGTGCATGGGCTCAGGCCAGTGGGCAGTATGACACCAATTCAGAGGCATGGGGAGGGGCATGTCTGGGTAAAAATGGCGGCCTGAACCCAACCGTGTCATCCAGCTCCCTCTGAGATCCCACTCAAATGGTACGTGGATTTTTAAAAAAGACATGACCAACACAGACAGAAATAAAATGGGATAAAAGTGCAGCAACAAAATTCTGCATGTCAGAAAGATGGAAGACGAATCAAGGGTAGCTGTCTTATCATCGCCACGGTTGGGGAGGGAGAAGCTGTCTGACCTAGGGGCAGCCCCTGGGCTCAGGAGCAGCAGCACCCAGCCTCTGGAGGTGCAGGTGGTGCCCAAACCAGGAGATGAACAGTTGTTCAGGCCCCTCCCTCACCCCACGCAGACAGCAGATCCCTGGAGAGTCATTTTCTGGACAGGCGAGGGTACTGTATCAGAAAGGTAAAATAGGTGGAAAAGTGCATGCTAACCACGAGACACCATGGTCTCCATCTCCGAGAATCTGGCAGCCCGGCAGACACGCCCTTCACACGGGGGTGGAAGGTCTGGTCAGCTCGCTGGAGAGATGGCTCCCGAGCAGGGCAGGGGAGCCCCAGATGCTAGCACCTCCACAGCCCCCAAGGGGCCCATCACCCTTTGGGTCCCCGCTCCTAAACACAAGCAGACAGCAGCTCCCCAGACATGCCAGGGAAATTTGTATCCCAGAAGGTAGAGACCAAAGTGGCAGACAACCAGCACACAGAGGAAACACAGTGTGCAGGGACAGAAGGCCCAGGATGGACAGTGTGACCCTCAGACAGGCAGAGGAGATGCCCACCCAGGATAGCCTAGTGGGACAGGCAGGCATGGCCCCAGAGGCAGAGGGGCCAGGAGATGGGCACACTGACGCAGGCTCAAGGAAAACTGGTTCCAAACCAAAACGCTCTGCCCAGCAGGTTAGCACCCACACATCACAGGCCGCCATGGTTCCAAGCCCCAGGAAGGTGAGACAGGGCCTTCCCAGGGGAATCAGACGTGGTGCCCCTGAAGACAGAGGCTTACTTCACAACTGTGCTAGGGACTGCCTCAGTGGAGGCTTGGGGGCTATGCTGGGAGCTGTGGGTGCAGCACCAGCCCCCCCAACACTGCTCCCTCAGGGTTGCCTCAGGCCCTTTGCTCTCTCGGCCAGGAGAGCACAATGCAAGAGAAAGCCACCTGGCCAGGCAACACGTCCAATCCAGTGAGCCCGACACCAGACCTGGCAACATGTCTAATCCAGTGAGTCTGACACGTGGCCACCTGAGCAGCCAGGCCAGCAACTCCGCCACACATCGTTGTGCAGACCTGGACCCTGTGTCCCTTCTCTCCACAGCCCTCTGGCATTCAAAAGTGTATTGCCGGGGAGCCCTTGATTTGGTGACATCTGAGTAAAGAAACGGGAGCAGAGAATAGGAATATAGGAAAAAAGGAAAGAATTCAAGAAGTGGTCCAACTAGAGAGTGATGGAAACCACCAGAAAAGCCACTCCCTTCTGCTCCAGGCCAGCTGCCCTTCACCTTCCTGCGCACTGGGACCCTCAGTACCACAGCTGCCGCCCTAGGTTCTGGAAAAGCCGAGAGAATGCAGGAGCACAGTCAGGCACAGCCCAAACACCGAGCCGACCCTGACCTGGTGACCCAGTGTGTCAGAGTACAACTGTGCTCCACAGGGTCTTCAATGGCTGATTTTCACAAGTAGATTGGTAGGCCTTTCTTCTGAGCTGCCTCTAGGTGGACTCGAACCTCCAAACTTTCAGTTAGCAGCTGAGCACGTTAACCATTAGCACCAGCCAGAAACTACAGTGAGTACTTCTGTAGTAATAACACAGTGTGGAGACGATACATAACGACTCCAGGATAATGACCACCTCTGGGAAGAGAGAAAGGGCATGGCCTGAGCCATCACTGTCACACTTCATTTCTTCACAAACAGAAAGACACATGAAGCTCAGGACTAATATTAATACCTGTCATATCTTCAAGGTAGGCAATGGTTGTGCGTTTTGTCTTTTATGATGTTGTTGCTCAGTGCTGTAGAGTCGGTTCCTACTCACAGAGACCCTATCCTATGTACCACAGAACGCAACACCGTTCGGTCCTGAGCCATCCTCACAACGTTGTCATGCTTGAGCCCACTGTTGCAGCCACTGTGTCAATCCACCTCGTTGAGGGTTTTCTCATTTTTGCTGACCCTGTGCTTTACCAAGCATGATGTCCTTCTCCAGGGACGATAACATGTCCAAAGTATGTGAGACACAGTCTTGCCATCCTTGCCTCTAAGGAGCATTCTGTCTATACTTATTTCAAGAGAGATTTGTTCATTCTTTTGGCGGTCCATGGTATATTCAATATTCTTCACCAACACCATAATTCAAAGGTGTCAATTCTTCTTCGATCTTTCTTATTCATTGTCCAGCTTTCACATGCATGTGAGACTGAAAACACCATGGCTTGGGTCAGGCACACCTTAGCCCTTAAAGTGACACCTCTGCTTGCTAACACTTTAAAGAGGTCTTTTGTGGCAGATTTGCCCAGTGCAATGTGTCATTTGATTTCTTGACTGCTACTTCCACGGGTGTTCATGGTAGGTCCAAGTAAAATGAAATCCTTGACAACTTCAACCTTTTCTCTGTTTATCATGATGTTACTTATTGGTCCATTTATGGGGATTTTTGTTTTCTTTATGTCTTTTATGACAGAGGAAACTCGGGTGGTGTAATGGTTAAGAGCTTGCCTGATAACCAAAACATCAGCAGTTTGAATCCATCAGACACTCCTTGAAAACCCTATGGGGCAGTTCTACTCTGTCCTATAGGATTGCTATGAGTGAGAATCAACCTGATGGCAACGGGTTTGGTTTTTTTATGATAGGAACATTTTATAAGTGAAAATTTTTAAAATTTTTATTTCTATAAACAATCATATGTATACGTTTACGTAAAGGAAGTTAAGGTGGAAGTTGAAGAAAATGAATTAATCCAGAACAAATAGCATTTTGGCTTTCTCCTTCTACAACAAAAAATTTTACAACAAAAGTGATATTCTTGCGTGAATTATCTAAAGTCTCAAGTCAAGATAGTAAACAAAGAAAAGGTATTAACAGTGCTGTTTCATTGAAGTAAGAATTTATAAGGACTAAGTGTACTCAGAGCAGCTCTGGTGGCGCAGTGGTTAAGTGCTCAATTGCTAACCTAAAGGTTGGCCGTTTGAACTCACCAGCTTCTCCATAGGAAAAAAGATGTGGCAATCTGCTTCCATAAAGATTGCAGCCTCGGAATCCCTATGTGGTAGTTCTACTCTGTCCTATAGAGTTGCTATGAGCTGGAATTAACTCAATGGCAATGGATTTTGGTTGAAGTGTTATTTAAAGAAAAAACAGAAACTCACTGCTGTCGAGTTAATTCAGACTCACGTGTCAGAGTAGAACTGCTGCACAGGGTTGTCTTGGCTGTGACCCTTCTGCAGATCTCCAGGCCTTTTGTCCACTGCACTGCTGGACGGGTTTGAACGTCAACCTTTAGGTCAGTAGTCAAGCACAACAAACTCCGCCACCCAGAAGAACCATAATCAGAAAGAGAGTTGTGTTGAGTGGCCATCATGTACGGGAAGGACGGCCAAGGAAAGAGAGGAAGCACGACAGGGGCCAGGATCTGTGCATGTTTCCCACTCAGGGCACAAGCTTTGGGTTCTAAAGGAACACGCTCGATTATATACATCAGCTGGTCTGGGTTCTGAAGGAACACGTTCCTACAGTGAGGCTGAGGTCACTCCTACAGATTATATACATTGGCTGGTTTTCATAGCGCCCAGTGTCAAATGAGTGCTTAAGATTAAACTCAATTCTTAGAAAATGCACAAAAGTCAACTGGGAGTGACCTAAAATATGTCTAAGAAAGTTTCTACTCTAATATCATAAAAATGCAGCTTTAAAGAAAACTTCACATTGCTTTTCAAATTATTATATAGCCTGAGATTAACATTTCTTTGTTGAATGCATTTTGAGGTAGGCTGGAATGACCAAAGCTGTCCTCGACCCACACTTGATCCCTTCACCTTAAGCTGCTCCTAAGGTGAGTCCTACATGTGCAGCCTCAGGGTCAAGGTCATGAGTGCTACCGAGCACCTGTGTCTTTTTACCCCACCAGGGGCTTGTGGGTACTGGTTTAGGGTCATTCTCAAACAGTCTGACAACCAATGTTACAAAATCGAGCAGAAAGTGCTGGGAGGGCCCACAGTGTCCCTCTACTTTTGCCAACGCAAGCCTGTTAAACCCACTGCTGTCGAATTGATTCCAACTCATAGCGGCCCTATAGGACAGAGTAAAACTGCCCCATAGGGTTTCCACTGTGGACTTTTTGGTTAGCAGCCTTGGCTCTTAACCACTGTGCCACCAAGGCTCCATGAACCTGTCAGGAGGAAGTTAAGTGACTTGTCTCAGACCCACGGGGTGCTGACCAACCTCAACCTGGCACTTCTGAGTTGGGTGGTTCTCCCCAAGGAGAAGAACGGGTGTGGAATGCCCTGGGACCCTGAGTTGCCACTGTGACGGAGACACCCCCTGCCAGCATGAGGACCTGCAAGGGGCCATTAAGTGACAACGTGGGTTGAGGAACTACTGAAAATCAGACACATATATTTGATCTTCACGAGAGCCCTGCGGAGAAGGGACCGTTAGCCCCACCTAGTAAGTGAGGAAATAAAGCCCAGAGATATTCAGTAACTTGCCTAGGGTCACAGTCGAATGCAGTGGAGCCAGGATCCCAGACGCACCCTGTTGGACACTGAAGTCCACGTCTGGCCAAGAAGCCCAGGGCCACTTAAGGTCCAACAGGCAGGCTGTACTCCCCGAGCAGAAACCTGCCGTGAAACCCGCCGGCTCCTGGCTCACGTGGAGGCCACCCACATTTACCAGCATTCACAGAGACTAGACCCCTAGGCTATCTGAAGAGTATGCTGTCTAGGCTCAGCCCTGGGCCTGCCAGGAGCTGGCCTTCAGATGCCCACGCCACACAAAGATTCAGTGTTTAAACAAAAATAACTCGGTGAAGCGAGCTCAGGAGATGAGGAAGGTCCATCTGTTGTACATGGGCCGGAATAAAAACGTAAGCACGGCCTTCATGTTCTGTTTTAAGGCTCCATCCCTGCCGCCCTGCTACAGCGTCCTGGACAGGTAGGAATGCGGGGTGAAAGCGGGTGTGCGAAGCAGCACATATAAAGCGGCCACTGTGAGCCTCCCTGCAGGAGGCCGGAGGCTGCCCAGGGACCCAAGCACCTTCTAGGAGTGTGGCAGGGAGAAAAATCCAGGCTCTGTGCCTGGGGAAGTGCCAAAAGCGGTCCTTGGCAGACCTCAGAGAATCACTATGCACAGAAAGAAACCGCTTCTTTGAAAAGTCCAGCTTTGCTCCCCGCTTGCTTTGCGTTTAAGGGAGAGGAGGGAAGGCGAGTGAATGGGCGGTCCCGTGTGGCCCGGGAAGGGGCATGCTGGGCTGGCCCACCTCCCTGCCCCAGCCAGTGTCGCCCTTGGGACAAGAGGTGGCTGCAAGGGAGCGCGGAGTGGGCAGTGGAGGGGTGGGCTGTCAAAGACCACAGAGACCAGGCCTTGGGACGCGATGGTTGCAGGTGTCCAGCAGGTCGCCCTCAGAAGCTGGCTGAGGGATCGGTGTGGGGTGTGGGGTGTGGGGTGTGAGAACGGCACTTCGTGCAGGGTCGAGTTATATTCTCATATGGCCAAGTGGCCTGTGAAGGACACCCACACACTGAGCAGAGTTCCCAGAGGAAAAGGCGCGGGAATGGGTGTTTTACAGGAAAAAGCTAAGAGGAGAAAGTCTGCGAGGTGACACAGATCTGGGAAAGGCTGCTTCAGGGATGAGACAGAGATAATGCATGTGGAGTACATGCACATTCAGACTCAGCACAGGTGGGATGGAAAATTCAGAATCACAGGTGAGGCTTCTTTCAATTAAAGGTGGGCAACCCTGTCGGCTCATTTGACCATGAAGGGCAGGGCTGGGCCAGAGACAAGGGGGCATCTGCCTGGCCACGTGCCTGGCCACAGCCTGGCCTTGTGCCTGGCCTGGCCCCAGTGCAAGCCAGGAACTCTGTGTGTCCCAGGCCCCCGCCAAACTCAGGGCCTGGGGCTGGGCCTCACACAAGCAGCTGAAACCTCAGGAGAGAGCAGGCATCCTTTAAGGCTCACAACAGAGTGGTTGCATTTCTTTGCCACTTCCGGCATCAAGCCGATGCCCAACTCATTTCTGGAA
Organism: Loxodonta africana; assembly: GCF_030014295.1. Taxonomy (NCBI): domain Eukaryota; kingdom Metazoa; phylum Chordata; class Mammalia; order Proboscidea; family Elephantidae; genus Loxodonta; species Loxodonta africana. The sequence continues at coordinate 3,656,940 of NC_087347.1, read as the reverse complement.
AAGATGGTCTATTAACCCAAGGAATGGAGCATCCAAGCTCAGCGAGTCTGAGAGCCCACAGCCCCCCTTTCTGTTCACACCCTCCAATAATGTGCAGCCCCACTCCCCACTCCAGGGTGCAGCCCGGTGCTAACAGGCCGCAGGCAACCTACCTGTGCTGGGCATGTGGTTCACACGGGCAGGGCTGAGCAGCTCCACCGGCTGGTCCCGGCCAGAAAGTCCGTCTGGAGAAGAGAAAAGGCACTGACTTCAGAGTCTGCTCACAGGACAGAGAATACTTCACCCTGAGGGCCTGCGAGGAGCGACCAAGCGGATAATGGGCAAACACGTGCCCTTCCTGTCTTCACGTTGGCTCCTTGTTGGCTCTAGCAGAGATTACTTCTCTCTGCAGAATCAGAAAATAAAAGACCTTCTGTGGAACAACCAAACAGTCCCCAGCTGAGATCGGCAAGACCCCGACTTCTGGCCCAGGAGCACCTGGCTGAGCTATTTTGGGTTGCTTCTGGTCTTCAGGGACCACGTTGTACCTGCTCGTATTTGTCAGGACAACCACAACAGTCAGCTTTGTTGCAGCGACCACGCTACAGCTGCTCGTATTTGTCAGGACAACCACACAACAGTCAGCCTCTCTGCAGCGACCACGCTACACCTGCTCGTATTTGTCAGGACAACCACAACAGTCAGCCTCTCTGCAGCGACCACGCTACACCTGCTCGTATTTGTCAGGACAACCACAACAGTCAGCCTCTCTGCAGCGACCACGCTACACCTGCTCGTATTTGTCAGGACAACCACAACAGTCAGCTTCTCTGCAGCGACCACGCTACACCTGCTCGTATTTGTCAGGACAACCACAACAGTCAGCCTCTCTGCAGCGACCACGCTACACCTGCTCGTATTTGTCAGGACAACCACAACAGTCAGCCTCTCTGCAGCGACCACGCTACACCTGCTCGTATTTGTCAGGACAACCACACAACAGTGAGCTTCTCTGTAGCGACCATACTATACCTGGAGTAGCCTTGAAAGTTGGTGTCAACATCCAGCATGTTTCTGGACATGGACAAAACAAGGGCACTCAGGACATTTCACAGCTCTGGGGACAGGACGTGCCCCAAGGAGTAACACCATCCCACACAGTGACACCGGCCCACTTGGCAGCCATCCCCAGAGGTGAGCCCCCCCGCCCAGGAAAGGGAGGGCTGCCTTGCAGCTAGCCTACACCACAGCTCTGGGCCTCGCCGGGAAGCAGGCCTGGTGTCGGATAGGCCTCCCCTCCCACCAGCCAGCACCCCTCCCTGACTCCCGCAACTTCCAGGTAACAAAATAAATTGTAAGTAAGCCATGAGGCACATCTGGGGTGAAGATCCTCCTGGTTGGCAGGTCCTATGTGTCCTTTACAAGCGTCCTCCAGGCCCAGAGAAACAATCCCGACTGTTTACACTGAGGGCTTGTCTCTAAGAATGTGACCATTCACGAAAGGCGGGCCGCTCAGTTGTGAACACACACACCCTGTCTCCTGTGCAACCTCCACCGCGGCTGAGACTTCGAGAAGGCGCAGGGCCAGACGGTGCTGCATTCTGCTGTACGCGGGGGCACCGTGAACGGGAGTCACGTGTCTCGAGGGCTAAGTGAGGGCCTGGCAGCGCTAGGTGTGACAGCGTTCCTTCCCGTCCCCGCACCCTCAACCCTGCCAGTCTGTGTGGACTCAAATCTAGTAACTGGGGAACTTGCTAGGAAGTCATGTGAAGTGACCAGGTTCCTCCCCAGTGAGCACCTGGGCTTCAGGGTGAGTGGCCACTGTCATTCTACCTGCTCAAATCCACTATCTGCTCCCTGTCTGTGACCAGAGGAGGTTCGGGACACAGGGCAGGGTGACCTGCAGTGGTGGGATCTGAATCTCACTGCACCAAGCTGAGAAGGGGGTGCCCAGCACTTCCCCTGCCATTTCAACTCCAGAACCACACGTGGTCTGGGAGAAGCAGGTGCTCCAGGAGGGCGAGGATGGCCTCACAAGGGTGTTGGGGACACTGAATGCCTGGATGCCTGAGGGCTGACGGCAAACTGGAGAAGCTCTGGTACTTCAAAACCTAACTTAGTGAGAAAGGTCAGAAGTTCCTGGGGTGGACATGTTTGTCGAGGCATGTGTTTTGTTACTAAAATAGATGCAAAGAAAAATTAAAATATACTGTAGCCTAGACGACTGGGAGCCCTGATGGTATAGCGGTTAGAGCTCAGCCGCTAACCAAAAGGTTGGCAGTTTGAATCCACCAGCCGCTCCTTGGAAACCCTATGGGGCAGTTCTACTCTGTCCTATAGGGTTGCTATGAGTTGCAATCAACTTGATGGCAACGTTTTTTTTTTTACCTGATGGATGTTCCCTTACCTTTCACCTGAGTAAAGATGGGAAAGGGACAAAGCCCCTCCTGCTGGGGGCTGGCCACAGGAGACGCCTGACCCCACGCCCTTCAGCAAGTGTCTGAGAAAGCACTGTCCATGGGGGTATGCCAGCCTGAACACTAACGCCCTCCTGGGAGGCGACAGCAGGGTGCATGGTCTGGACAAACCTCCCCCTCGCACCCTGTGCATCTGTGTGGACTCCACCAATCGTGTCTTCCCTGGGGCCACAGGTCAACGTGAAGCCAGCATTTCCCTGCCCTGACCTGCAGGACCCGTGGTAGGATCTTACCGGAAATCCAATGCCCTTGTGTTAAATCATGAAAGTAGGCTCTGCGTACTGAAGAGTCATCATCAGGGGTAACAAGACTCATGACAAGCAGATACCCTGATTACCCTAGGCCGTCCCTAACTCTGGGCTGAACACCCCAGAGGCGCCTCCAGCTGCCCCCCGCCCCGAGCAGGACTTGTGCCCCCACCGGCCCTGGCTCCATGTCGCCTCCTCCAGGCAGTACCTGGCCCTGCTCCTGCAGCCAAGCACTGAGATGCTCAATAAACTCACGTCGGCCAACAGCTCATCTCTGCGAGAAACGTGAGACTTGTGCTAACAGCCTTGAGTGCCCCAAACCATGATTTTTTCCTCACTGTGTAAGTTACTGAAAAATACCAAAGTTGTATAATAAAGCTTATAAATAGGGAGATGATGAACTGGGAATAGCGGAAAGGCTGGGAGTGGCTGGAGGTGGGTGGCGGGTAGCTGAGGGTTCACTATCTGCACTAGTCTTTCCACTTTTGTATTTATTTGAACTTTTTCATAATAAAAGTTCTTCAAGAGTAAAAACAAACCCTCACTTCCAATCGATATAATCGTCCCTGAAATAATACCTGCTAGTTTTTTTAGATAGTCTGTTCAGCTAATTCTTTCATTAAGATTCCTTAATAATCACCAGTTTATCATCAGCCCCCACCTGTTCAAGCACCCAGACACTCCTGACTAAGAAGCACTTCAACACATGCGCCCTGAGCAGCTAGGACGCAAACATCCACACAATGTACAAGGCAGCGTCGATGTACCAGCAGGTGCATGTGGGCACCCCTGCCACCAGGCACACGTCCCGCCCACACATGGGGTCTGCGTGGGGAAAGACAGCATCTCCACCCTAATGTAAGGTGCCTTGCTTCTGCCACATGCCCCACAAGGCTTCATCTCGAAAACCTATGACCTAATCAGAGGCCCTGGGTGATGCAAAACATTAAAACTCTCCGCTAACTGTTGGCAATTCAAGTCCACCCAGAGGTCCCTGGCGACCTACTCCCCCCCTCCCCCAAATCAGCCATTGAAAACCCTATGGAGCTCAGTCCTACTCTGACACACACGGGGTTACTGTGAGTCAGAATTAACTCGACGGCAACCAGGTTTTTTTTATGACCTAATCAGGTCGAACAGGACAAAACATTCACAAAGCCTCAGCCCCATGTACTCAGACGCCAAGCAGAAATACTGAAGTTAAATGAAGGGAAGAACGTGGTCTAGATTTCACTGCGAGAGTAAGCCAAAAACCCATTGCCATTGAGTCGATTCAGACTCATACCGACCTTATAGGTCTGAGTAGAAATGCCCCATAGGGTTTCCAAGAAGCACCTGGTAGAACTGAATTGCTAACCTTCTGGTTAGCAGCTGTGGCTCTTAACCACAACGCCACCAGGGTTTCCAAAAGAAAGAGCAGCAGCCCATTACTCAGGAATTTCCTTCGGGCAAATTTAAAAGTAGAAAAATGCCACCTCACCCACACCTATTTGAGATAGCATCCTCAAAACCAGAGAGCTTCGGTAACAAGGAGAAACACCACGGGAGGCTGTGACCACTGGCCACAAGGAGGAACCTCCGGGGGCGGGTAGTACCCGCACACAGACAGAGGAGGAGCTGCAAGACGGCAGAGTGGGTCCTGCCCATCCCCGCAGCCCCGGCACCGAGCAGAGCCAGCATGGGGGACTGGAAGTAGGGCTCGGCACAGGCTGAATGAGCAAGCAAGCAAGTGGGCGACAGAGAGGACATCAACAACTGAAAGAATACCCTTGCCAGCGCTGTGTGGAGTCAATGCGGTAGTGTTCTGGAGGCTGGACAAAGCGTGGGTCTGTTCCCTAATGGCCGGAGGCAAACATTTCCTGGAGGGAGTTTCTCAGCCACTTTCAGACTTTGTCCAGGCACTGCTTGGGCCACCCACCTTCCTCCCCGAACAAGACAACCTGCGATGACGGCCCTCATGAGCAGCTCTGCCCAGCACAACCGATGGGACATAACAGAGAAAACGTCCCAGCCTACCTTTGACAGCAGCCCTTGTCCCTGCCCTGGAGGACACCTGTCTGCTACGGAGATGACAGAGCAGGCTGAGTCATCAGAAGCTGCTTTGTGCAAGCGAGATGTAGGAGGGACCTCGGATGTGCACCGCAGATTTGTCAGAGCCAGAGCGGAGATGAAATAGGGCAGCAGTTTGAACGCGGCGGCCCCTCAGAAGAACACAAAACAAACCCTTCCGTGCCTGGGCAACTCATTTAAAATTGCTTTCTACACAGGTCCCTTTGACTGAATTTAGGGGCCTCGGAAAGCAAAGGAGCCGCTGGGACGGCTGGAAAGAAGCACTGATGCGTACCTGCTGGTGGCAGCCACACCTGCCTCCCACTGCTGGGACCAGCCGGCCCGAGTGCGGAGGCAGGTGGACAGGCTGCTCAAGCTGTACCTGCCACTTTTACTTTCTGCAGGCATTCTACTTTCCAGCTGAAACTGCCGAACGCCACCCAGTCTGACCAACAGAAGTTCTGGCGGGAGCAGGCCTTACCTTGGCAGGACCAGCCCCATGTGGAGGAGGCTGTGTCCTGGAGGCCTTGTGGCCCCGTGGGATTTCAGGACACACCTGGCTCCAATGTGAGCACCACGTCAGCAGTGCACATGTTACTTGGATTCCCAGGCTCAGTGTTGTCCTCCGTCCTGCAGACCTCCAGGGCTGACAAAAGGAGTCAAGGAAGTAGATATCTAGAAAGTGGAGCAGAATCCCTGGTCGAGCGAGATTCCATCTGATCCTCCCACTTTACCTGCACCCCGTGACAGTGGCCACAGCCACAGCTACACCCAAGACCAGGGACAGAGTCCCCAGTAAACAAGAGTCTCATAGGCTTACTCGTGCTTACTTACTTACCTCTAGTGGGCAACCTCACCTGTTTTGATATGGTGAAAACAGGTGAAATCGTGCACTACAGATTAGTAGGTAAGCACAGGTAAGCCCCTGCGTACCCTGCTTCCTGGTTTAACCCGCCCCTGCGCAGGATGTGTATCCTAGCCACTGCCACGACAGCTGCTCAGGGCCAAAGCTTCTCCCAAACATGTGAGTCAGCAGCTGGAACCACCATAGGGACAAGTCATCCTCCAACCCACGGTCCACGTTGCTGAGTATTAAAAATTAGCTAAAAGGTGTCTGTGGTTAAGTGACAGGAAGCCGGGAAATAGGTACATATTAACCAGCTCATGAGAAATGAGTCACTAACTCATAACAAAAAACCACAATGGCCGGTTCGGAAAAAGCCTGCAGAGGCACGTGAGCTTTGTGGCTGGAGGGCACTAAGGCAGTGCCACCGAGGGGCCCAGGAGAGGATGGAAACCAGCTCCCAGGCCCAACCCACCTACTAGGGATTGAACTGTGTCCCACCAAAGCACGTGTTGTAAATCCTAAACTCTTTGCCTTTGACTATAATCCCATTTGGGAATGAGTTCTCTATTATGTTAACGAGGCAAGACTAGTGTAGGGTGTGTCTTGAGTTAATTTCTTTTAACAGATAAAAAGAGCAGATTAACAAGCAGAGATGCAAGGAAGAGAGACGCCAAGCCATAAGAAGATCACCCAGGAGCAGATGCTCAGAAGAAACAAGGACCTTCCTCCAGAGCCAACAGACAGAAAGCCTTCCCACGGAGCTGGCACCCTGAATTCAGACTTCTAGCCTCCTAAACTGTGAGAGAATAATTTCTGTTTGTGAAAGCCACCCACATGTGGTGTTTCTGCTACTGCAGCACCAGATAACTGAGGCAGAATTCGGTACCAGAAGGAGGAGGTGCTGCTCTAACAGATACCTAAAATGTGGAAGTGGTTTTGGGTAATGGGTAGAGGCTGGGAGAGTTTTAAGGTGCCTAACAGTAAAAGCCTAGATTGCCTTGAAGAGACTATTCCTGGAATTATGGACATCAAAGGTGATTCAGGTAAGGGCCCAGAAAGAAGTGAGGAGAGCTCTAGAGAAAGTCTCCATCCCCCCAGAGAATACATATGGTGCCAGCAACAGAATGTTGCTAGAAATGTGGACATTAAACACGCTTCTGATGAGGCTTTGACAGAAAATGATGAGCCTGTGATTGGACAATGGAGGAAGGGTTATGCTTTTTATGCAGTGGCAAAGAACTTGTCTGAATTATGTTCAAATGTTTGGTGAAGGTACAACTTTTAAGTGATGAACTTGGATATCTGGCTGAGGCGATTTCTACGCAAGATCTTAAAGGGGCTGCGTGGTTTCTCCTTGCTAGTTATATTAAAATGTGAGAGGAAAGAGATGGACTTAAGGATGAACTGTGCAAAATGAAGACAAAAACTAAAAAGACTTGAAAAGCTCTCTTCTAGGATATGTGTCCTACAATATTCACCAAGAAAGTGGCTATACAATCTTTTGTTAAAGAGACTAAGCCTGTCACTGATGGAGCTAACTGACTATAACAACAGAAAACCCATCAGCTTAGACTGAAAGGGAGAGGGAAAGAACACTGCATGCCTCTTGAAATTCTACAGGCAGGAAAGAGGGCAAAAGGAGCTATATCTGTTGTCCTTTAAGAAAAGAATCATCCCTGGAGCAGCTCGGAGATTAGCAGAACTGTTGGAAGGAGCACAGGAAGCAGGACCTTCTTGGCTTCAAAGGGTGGGGCCACGGCCTCCTAGATCTTAAAGGGTAGGGTCACAACCTCCTAGGTTTCAAAGAGTCAGATCTTTACCAACTCAGTTTCAGAGCGTGGGGCTGTGCTACTCATGGGGTAGAACGATGGGGCATGCCAGGGCTGAGGGGGGCGGGGTTGCCACTCAAATGGTCTAGGTGAACGGGGCTGCCCAAAACCGAAGGAGCAGAGGTGTTATCCCAGTGGGCCTAGAAGGCATAGCTGAAGCCCAGGGCCAAGGGACCTCCACCCAAAATCCAGAAAGCATGGCCAACACCCAGGGTGTGGAGGGCAGGACCCCTGCTCAGGTGGTCCCAAAGAAAAAAGGATTATTTTTAAGTCTTGAGCCAAAAAAAAAAAAAAAAAACCCAAACCCACTGCCGTCGAGTCAATTCTGACTCATAGCGAACCTATAGGACAGAGTAGAACTGCCCCATAGAGTTTCCAAGGAGTGCCAGGTAGATTCGAACTGCTGACCTCTTGGTTAGCAGCTGTAGCACTTAACCACCACACCACCAGGGTTTCCAAAGCCTTGAGAGCTAATGTAAACTGTTTTGCTGGGTTTTGGACTTGCTTGGTGCCTGTTACCCCTTCTTTTACTCCAATTTCTCCCATTTTTAATGGAAATACTTATTTCGTGCCTGTTCCACCATTGTACTTTGGAAATAGATAACTTTAGTATAGATTTCACAGGTTCACAGATGAACAGGAATTTTGCCCCAGGATGGAATATGCCTAAAATCTCACCCACACTTGAATTAGACGATTCAGAAGATTAGATTTTGGACTTGGAGTTGATCTAAGACTTGGGATGATTTCATGGGGTAAATGTGCTTTGTATGGGTCAAGGACACGATTTTGGGGACCCAAAGGGTGGAATGTTATGGATTGAATTGCGTCCCCCAAAATTAGGTGTTGTAAATTCTAACCTCTACAGGGTCACTATGAGTCGGAATTGACTTGCTGGCAAAGAGATTAGTTTTTTTTGTGTGTTTTTTTTTTTTTAACGCCCGTGGCTATAATCCCATTTGGGAATGAGTTTTCTGTTATGTTAATAAGGCAGAATTGGTGTAGGGTGTGTCTTGAGTTAATCTCTTATAAGAGATAAAAAGAGAAGATTTGGCAAGCAGAGATGGGTAAGAGACCTGCAAAGCCACATGAACACCGCCCAGGAGCAGAAGCCCAGAAGAGACAAGGAAAGGACTTCTTCCAGAGCCGACAGAGACAGAAAGCCTTCCCCTAGAACTGGCACCCTGAATTTGGACTTCTAGCCTCCTGAACTATGAGAAAATAAATGTTTGTTAAAGCCACCCACTTTTGGTGTTTCTTTTATAGCAGCACTAGAGAACTAAGACACTGTCTCAAAAGCAGCATTTCTTAGTCTCTGCAGAGCAGTAGAAGTCTTCACCTCCTTACTCATCAGTGACCATCCATGGTCAGATGTCAAGGACAAGGAGACGGAGGAGGTGCGGCTGACGCAGAACCACCAGGCTCTGCTAATGATCCGCCCACATGGTGCCCGGATTCTCTGCTCACAGGGGTTGCACCCCAGAGAGCAGCTGCAGCTCAAGGACCACACTGGCTTCGGGGCCTCACCCATCAAATGGCTGCTAAGTTGCTTTCAGGATGGTGCTTTAAGGCCCCTTGGGTGGAATGGCTTTCTCCGTTCACACTTTAGGATATTATTTGCTTCAATTTACTAAAAGTACTTCATTTTTCTGAACTATTATCCTTGCTAGTTGCTGGTAAACTGAACAAAAAAGCTTGCATTCCAAATCAGAAATATAAACAGCTAACTCTTACCGGGCACTTATGATGGGTGAGGCACTTGGCTGAGCACTTCGTTAGCTCATGGAGTCCTCACGAGGGGAACAGAGGGCACAGGTACTGGTAACGTCCCATTTTAGAGATAAAGTAAGCCATGGAGACTGTGAATGACTCCACCAAGGTCAAGGCTGGCTTCCAAGCCCAAACCCACCCCTCATGCCATGCTGCCTCTGCACACAATCACACGGTCCACATCGCTTCACTCATTCATTCATTCACTCATTCACCAAAGCTCACTGACCTAGTTACTGAATGACTGCTGTAGATTCCAGGGATGTGGCAGTGAACACGACAGGGCCCGCCCCCCAAGCTTCCACCAGGGAAGAAGAGACGACATCTAACTAAAGGACTGCATGGTACCACGTGCTGGGGATAAGAACTGTGAGGGCAGAATGCCACTGGGAGGCTACCTTTTAGACAAAGTGACCCAAGAGACAAAGTGAGGAGTGGCATCTGGGCAGAAACCTGGATGGCAAGCGAGAATGAGCCAGGTAAAGTATCCCAAGAAGGAGCATCTAGGTGAGGGGGCCAGTAAAGGCTGTGAGCCGGGACCCCCGGTAGGTCCCAGTGGGGCAGCGGCTGAGTAACCAGGGGGCAGGGCGAAGCCGATGGGGCCAGACCACAGGTCCCGGGGCCTCGGCAAGGACCTCCTGCTCTGACCTATGCTTTAAAGGGCTCATTCAGGTCCATGTAGAGTATCCACCCCGGGCAGGAGCAGTGGAAGGGGAGATGGAGCAGGCGAGAGAGTGAGGGGCTGTTTCAGAGCCCAGGCCTGGGACCAGGGTGGCTTCACGGAGCACGTTAAGAAGCAGGCAGAGGTAGGATCGATTCAGAAGGTGAATCCACCAGGACGCTCCGGGGGATTATGTGTGGGGTGTTGTGAGGTGCTGCTGCTTCCTAGGATGGGTTTGCTGGTGGGTGCTGCTATGCCAGGTGGGGGCATGGAGGGTACTGACATGAACCCATGAACTCGAAGAGGCCCACGAGCCGTTCTAAAGAGCAAACGGTACCAAGCAACTTTCTTGTGTTTTGCCAGTTTAGAAATTAACAGGTCCGGAAACAACAGTCTTCCTTGCTGCTAAGCCCCACACTCCGAATACCCATTCATCTCGGGTGGGGCTCTGGCCTTCTGAAATATTTATCAATCTCTCTAGCTGAGCTGCTAAAGGAAAAAAAAAAAGAAAAGCTGAATACTAGATGGTACATACCCCACCCAGAAACGCTGTGCCAGGAAAGGCTGTGCATAAAACTAGCACAAGCAAGAAAACGAGCCCGGTTTATCTCACTGGGGGCTTCACGCTGTTTTTCATTCTCCTCACGGCACAAAGATTCCTCTTCTCATCCTGAAACACATTAGCCATGAACTCTCTCTGTTTCAGAATATCTCCCTGCTCTGGGACTTTTCCTGTCACTGAGGAAAGCGTCCCCATCATAGTACCTGCAGCCTCTGCAGCCTTTTAAGGCTGGGAAATATGTGGGCGGTGGGCTTCTCCGTGATTCTTGGCATTACACATACATGTCTCCCAGTGAATATGATAACACTGTCTGGTGTCATTTATCCCACAAACATTTATCAGGAGCCGAGTATGCTCTAGGCATTGTACTCGGCACTGAGAACGACAAGGGGACAATGTCCGCCGTCCAGGGCTGCAGAGGAGACATGTAAGTAACAGCACCATTTCATCCTCAGCACCCATGTCCCCAACACCAGAGGCGGCTTCTGAGAGGCTCTAGACCACCACCCGAAGCCAGCAGAGAACAGACGATGAGCAGCAGGCAGTCAGGGCCACCTCCCGGATGGGTGTATCCAGACACAGTGTCACATGGTACAGACCAGCCCTCCCGCCACTCGGCAGGCTCAGTCCAGCTGCAGTCTGCCATACTGCCCCACAGGTCACTTGAGGCCTCGGGCCACTAAAGCCTCCTCGTGGGACAGAGCACAAGCTCTTCCCCGGCTGCAGGCCACGTATGTAAGCACCCTGAAGTCACAATGATTTTCAAGTTCACCATGGGTGACGCCTGACAGCCACCCTTCTTTGAAGGCACAGCTTTTCTGGGACTATGGGTTCAGGAGGTCCAGCCCTGGGGTGCAGACAAGGGGCTTTCTCTCCATGGCTGCGTGCCCTAGTCACCGCCCCAGGGCTGTGTGGGAACGTGTGTCCCACAGCCTGGCTCACATACTGCCATATTCTAGCATCTTCCTGCCACCACAGTCCGTGGCAAAGGGAAGAGGACAGGGTTCTCTCACTGATAGAGCCACCAGGTCTGGGATTGGGATCTGGGGTGCAGGAAAGGGCTGCCCTGCTCTCTGCAGACCACCAGGCCCTCAATTCCCTCCGCCACATCTCACCCCAAGAACCGTATCAACTCACGAATGCAGCCAACAAACATGAAGGAAGGCTCCTAAAGGCCCTTGCAGGCCCTGGTCCTGGGGGACTGCACTCCCTCAGGGGGTGCCAGGATGTGGCCTGCAGCTGAGGGCCACTGTACAATGACAAGGATCCGACAATAGGAGAGCCTGGGCCTGAACCCTAAAAGACGCTGCCCTTAGTCTCGTATTTTTTAACCATCTAAGTAATAGGTATTATTATCTTCATTTTTTAATATCATTTAAAAATTATATTTATTTAAAATAAAATTTTAAAACATAATTTTATGTTAAAAAAAAAAGGGGTTGGGGGGGAGACACACAGATCATATCCCCCAAACGCACAGCAGCTAGCATCTCTGCTGACCTGTGTAAGGATCTCTCCTCCCGTGGGAAGCTCTGGGCAGCTGGGACCACGCTGCACCTCAGCCTGCCTCCTGCCTACAGCCTCAAGTTTACCTGTTTGTACCCTCGCTCTTCCACTGAACGAGCCTGCCCATGACTCAAAGGTACAACTGTGTGTTCAAGATAATTACGTCGCTATTATTTACTTCAAGGATACCCCAGCACACCCCCTCCCTCCAACAAACTCGCTTTTCTGGGTCCTGTGAGAAGCTGGTGAACAACCTGTAGAAATCACACTGCGTATCTGTTACACGCAGTGTGCATACATGCTACAAATCCCAACTTCTCCAAAATCAGGATTAGCAGAACCTTGTCATTATTCCTTTTATAATCGTTTTCACACACCACAAATTTCAGCCTCTAAAAATATCGTGATTACACTGTATCCTGCTCTATTTTTGTCTTCTAAAAATAGAGCTACCACACCAGAAGCAATTTGCTGTTAGACGTGAATTATGCCAAGCGTCACTGACAGAATGTGGATTTCGTCCTTGACCGAGCAGGTCAGGGCCCAGGCGGCAGGTGGCACGGAGGTTCTGGCTGTGAGCTTGGGGACCTGACCGCCTCGCTTCAAAGCCCCCATGACCTCACACACAAGACTTGGCCAGTTTGGGCCTCGTTTTCCGCAATTATAAATGGGTGACACGATGCTGTCCACGTGGTAGGGATCAGACGGGGCCGCCTGGCCTGACGCCCAGCCCAGAGTTTGTGCTCACAAAGGTCACAGGGAAAGAATGCTGTGGGGTGAGTCCTCTGACTGTAACTCCATCAGCAGGTGTCCACCAATCAGTATTCCCCAGGTGTTAGCAGAAAGCTAAGGAAGAGGAGATTAAAAGCCACCAGGGAAAGGGCAGAAGGACAAGGTTGTGTCCCTAGCATACCCCACTGCCCACCCTCATCTCGGACGGTGGGTCTGCCTCCTTTCCTCTCTCCACCTCCACAACAAACCAGCCAGCAGCAGACTGTCTCCAAATAACCAGCACGTTAAAAACAGTTTTTAAAATAATCTTTTCCAAATTCTGAAAGCTTCGTAGTTCTAAGACCAGGAATACCAAAAAATTTTAAGACTATAATTCCATCTCTTCTCTGAACTGTGTTCTACTTTTTGTAAGGGAGTTCAATTTGAATTCAGAAAAGTAGTAATAAAACCATTTCTCTTCTCACCCTCCCCCCCCCCTCTCTCACACACACACACACACACACACACACTATTCAGATCACTCTCTATACACAGACCACCAGCCATGCTTCACTTGCCCTGGTTCAGATGGAGAGCCGACTGGCCAAGATGGCTGAGCCCCCACCCGGCTGTACCTCAGGCTCCCCGAGCCCAGGGCAGTGCACTGAGCACAGCAGGAGCCTGACACACATCTCCATCCCAAGCTGCGCCTACTTTACGGACTACACTCAGTTCATGACGAACCTTCATTGCCCAGAAGCCATTGTACTTCCCGGAGCTGACTCATTTAATATTATTCACTATGCAACTTGGATAATAAAGCATGTGCCACCATATAAGCCTGCTGGCAACGCGTACACTCGTGGGCAAGGGAAATTTGTAGAAATCACACAAAAACAAAATAGAGCAGCCAGCCTTTGTGAAAAATGTAAAGTCAAGTTCTTTGGTGTTAAACCTCTGTAGACAGATTGTGTCCAATTGCTTAGTCATGAAAGGAAGCTGTGATAAAAATGAGCACAGTTTGGTTGTATACTGTATACTGCATTACAATTGATCTGACATTAAAAATCCACAGATGTGATTAGAAAGAAGGGGAACTTTTAGCTCAACTACAAGGAAAGAGAACATGGACGCCAACAGTGGCCGAATCTGTAATCCTTATGCTGACACCCTGAATCAGCAGGGACATCTGGAGGAAAATCGATGTCATACTTTGCAAAACACAGAGCCTGCTAATGTCCAAGATACAGATTTGAGCAGTGTCTTAGACACCTAGTATTGCTGTAGCAGAAAGACCACAAGTGGATGGCTTTAACAAAGAGAAATGTATTTCTTCACAGTAAAAAGTAGGCTGACAGGGAGCACAACAGAGAACCCCTGAGGGAGCAGGAGAACAGTGGGAGGCAGACCCCAAATTCTCATAAAAAGACCATACTTAATGGTCTGACTGAGACTAGAGGAATCCCGGCGGTCATGGTCCCCAAACCTTCTGTTGGCCCAGGACAGGAACCATTCCCGAAGACAACTCATCAGACAGGAAAGGGACTGGAAAATGGGTGGGAGAGAGATGCTGATGAAGACTGAGCTACTTATATGAGGTGGACACTTGAGACTGTGTTGTCATCTCCTGTCTGGAGGGGAGATAGGAGGGTAGCGAGGGTTAGAAACTGGCAAAATCGTCACGAAAGGAGAGACTGGAAGGAGGGAGCAGGCTGACTCATTAGGGGGAGAGTAAGTGGGAGTACAGAGTAAGGTTTATATAAGCTTATATGTGACAGACTGACTTGATTTGTAAACTTCCACTTGAAGCACAATAAAAATTATTAAAAAAAAAAAAAAAGTAGGCTGAAAGTCCAAATTTAGGGCGTCAGCTCCAAGAGAAGGCTTTCTGTCAGCTCTGGAGGAAGGTCCCTCTCATCAATCTTCCCCTGGACTAGGAGCTTCTCCATGCAGAGACCCTGGGTCCAAAGGATGCACTCTGTTCCTGGCACTGCTTTCTTGGTGGCATGAGGCCCCCATCTCTGCTTGTTTCCCTTTTCTTTTTATCTCTTGAAAGATAAAGGTGATATAGGCCACAACCCAGGGAAACTCCCTTTACATTGGATCAGGGATGTGACCTGGGTAAGAGTGTTCCAATCGCACCTCTGTAACATAAAAATTACAATCACAAAATGGAGGACAACCACACAATACTGGGAAACATGGCCTAACCAAGTTGACACATTTTTGCAGGATACAATTCAATTCATGACAAGCTGTAAACAAAGTTCAGTGTCAAAATTTTAGGTTCCTGAAATTGTTGGACTGAATCAGCAAGGACCTCCTGCACCTCCCCCATAAGAATACAGAAACAATGATTAGAATATAGAATATTGTCCCACCCCAATTTCATATAGAGTTGAGATCGAAATACAGACAGAGAAGACCCCACTTACAAGGAGAAAGAAAAGAGGGGCATTCTAAGCAGGTACCCCAAGCTTCAGCACCTATCTCAGAGTCACAGGACACACGCCAGAGGGACCTGGGGAGACTTGAACATCCAGGTGGGCAGGAAAGGTGGCCATAAGCCTCCCCTAGACAGAGCTGGAACTGAGACTCCTGGATAAGGACAAAACTCTCAAGGACTACTGAGTCTATGGAAAGGGCATTAGAAAATGCTACCCACCAGGCAGAGAAGTGGAGAGGAGGGTTGCTGGGAAGCATCTAGTTTGAGAGAATGAAACCCTAAGGCTGTGTCTATGTGGGTGTGGCCTCCAAGTTCAGGCTGCTTCAGCAGTGCAGGAATCCCAGGTTTAGAAATTAAGATAGAAACTTGTTCAGAACTTGCGAAACACTGGGGCCCTAGGAATAGCAACAACCCAGGGTATAAAGAAACACCCATGGAAGAAAGAAAGGAAGGAAAGGAATGGAGGAATAGAGAGGAAGGAAGGAAAAAAGGAAGGCAGGGAGAGAGGGGGAAGAGAATTGCCTGCTGAAGAGAAGTTTACAATAAAAATTAAAAATGACACATGGAAACAATCCACCATGCAAGAGTCAGCAAAACACAACAGAAATGACTCCAAATAATAAAATAATATAGAAAAGACTATAAAACATGCTTTTTTTTTTAAAGTAGGAAGTGAAATGAAGGAAGAACCTATAATAAAAGAAAGGAACTCTGGAAAAAGAAAAAGAAAGTTAAAAAAATGATTTTCTAGAATTGAAAAATAAAGCTACTGAAAATAGCTAAAGACAAATACAAAACTGGTGATAGAGCTAAATAAGAAACCAGAATGCAACACAAAAAGATAAGAGAGAAAAGATAGAGGACTGAGAGCAGATAAAAGAAGACTGTAAACACAGATCTAGTATGAATTCCTGAAGTAAAGAACAGAGAAAAGGCAGAAGAGGTATTCTAAGGGATAAGGGACAAGAATACTCCAGAATTCCAGCAAGACAAGAGTCCTTGGATTTAAAAAGCATGTTAAGTCCCAAGCAAAATAAAAAGTACAAATGCACACCACAGCATATCATAGCAGAACACATCACAGCGGAACACCAGAACACCACGTGGTGGGGGTGGGGAATCTTAAAACCACCAAGAAAGACAAGACAGATTACCTAAGAGGAAACAACAATTGACTGGGAGCTAAGTCCTGGACAGCAACAACAACAAAGAAAAGCCAGAAGGTGATAAAATATCCTCAACTGCTAAGACCGCACTGGGACTGGGCTGCTAAAATACATGGCATCCTATGATTCTATACCCAGCTAAACTATCATTCAAGTAATGGGGTGTGGGGGGAGGCCATTTTCAGACAAACAAAATTTGAGTGTTTATCATACTGAAAAAACAACTAAAGGGTTATTTCAGAAATAAGGAAATCATGTCCAAAGTGAAAGAATAAGATGCCAGAAGCACTGGTGTCCTAAACACTAGAAAACATGTCAGTAAATATAAAGAAGCATTGACTACTAAGTTAAACCGAAAGTTTCACACAGTGACTGAGACCACTTTCATTATGTGTAATACTGTTTCCTGTAACTTTTGTTTCACCTGTGTGTGTCCTGGGTCATGATGCGGAAGTTATTTTTTTTAATACGGGACACGATAAAAAAAAAAAAAAAGTCCCCATTCAAAAGCTGGGTTGGTTTCCTCTTAGGAGCAATGTAAATCCTAAAAATGAACAAGCTTCTGTCTTTACCTTGACACATAGGACACTCAGCCAAACTGGTGACTCACACTTAAAATAATTACAGAGGACTTATGAAATTGATTTTTGGGCTGTACTTCCAAGAGACCATTGTTCTTACTTCTTTATCTTTACTCTTACATCTCCATGGGAATGAAAAAAGAAGTATAGCTGTCCTTGAAAGTGCACTCCAAAGTACCAGAGCATCCAATGTGCCAGCCATTTAGCTTCTTTTCATTCTAAGAGATCGCTGAAATACAGCATGGTTTGAGTAACTCTGTGTAAGACCTGAAGTTGAGTTTAGTACCACTGCAACAGCTCATCAATCCTGCTTTTAAACACAAAAGGATACCAAGAAAACGACCGACAGTAATCATGGCGGTGCACATGGGCTATTCTCACCATGCTCCACTTGACATCACATTTGCATGTCAGAGAGCCCTTCTTTGAAATCAGCTATGCTTGTGCAAAAGCAACTCTTCATGACAAATAATCAGCAAAAGATTGCTTATCCTTTGCTGCACTCAGAAATTAGTTAAAAGTAACCAGCTCTTAGAAAAGGAGAAACCGTTTTATGCAAATACATTTGCAAAGACTCTGTATTAATGCAAATATTATGTTTGTCTTTTATTTGAATGCAAACAGCATCTGTTTTGCACAGTCAATGCCATCACTTTGTAGTTGGTGCTGAACGTCTCAAGTGTGTTCCAGCTGCTTTTTAGAGTTTGAAACAGATTTCCAGAAAGCTGCAGCCACACAAAGAAGTTCACTGGAGAGAAGAGAAGGCAAACCAGTATGGTGGGGTTCTGAGGAGGAATCTTCACTTTTCAGGGAAGAGAGAAAAAAGTTAAAAACAAATTTCAGCATTTACTTCTGGAATGGTTGTGCATGAGCATGTATGTGTGTGTGTTTCTTTCCTTTTTAAATAGTTTTAACCAAGGAAAAAATTAGGATTGCTTTTTATAAATTCCCTTTGCAGGGAAAATATACTCAGAAAAAGAACATATGTTGGAAAGGAAAAGCTAGGCAGCATCAGGCTGCTATCAAGAGCACCTAACCTGAACCAAGGCTGGTTCTGACTCCTCTCGGGAAGCCTGGCCTTCAACTCAGCCATGTTCTGCTCTTCTTGCAGAAAATGGCAATGATCCAGAATTGGTAGATGGCCTCGGAGGCTCCCTGACGCACTGAGATCACCTGACACTACTACTTTTCTACCTGGACTGAGGACTCCTAAGAAAATGGACAAAGTCCTGTTAGTTTTTGTATCTATGACTAAAATGATGACTAGCTCAGCCAGGGTAGAATCTGGATGGATAGGTGGATGGGCGGATGGGCGGACAGGCGAACGGGCGGATGGACGGACGGATGGACAGATGGATAGACGGGTGGGTGGGGGGGCAGGCGGTGGCTGAATGAGTTGATGGGTGGATAGATGCTTGAACAAACGAATTATGCTACATATGGGGAAACAGATACTACGAAAAAAATTGACCTGAGTTCTCTCAGATTTCTGATACATTCAACTTCCGATTTTCTACCCAACCAAGAGTTCCTGGCAACAGCTTGACCTCAAACCACTAGTCGTACCATTCCATTTGTATGGAAGGCAGGTAGGTGGCCAATCAGACTCTCTAGACCAAGTATCCCTGTGAGATGGGCTATAAGGAAAGGAGAAGAAACTGGACACTTTCAGATGCCCCTCAAAATAAATATCTACTGTCACATAAACTTGCTGTTAAAACTTCAAAATACCTATATGGACAAATAATCATTCAGGTGAATAACAACTAAGTGGTGACCATTTTATAATCAATGCAGTTATGAATTTGGTTTCAAACTGACTAATTTTCCCATGTACGTTGCTAATCATCTTATGCTACTCTCCTTTTCCCTTAATTCATGCAGGAAGGAATTTGGTTTTGACAAGATACACTTTGAACACCAACACTTGATGGATAAACATGAGTGCAAAAAACACACGTCGGATAAAAGTAGAAATGGTAATTTGGCCCAGTCCTACTGCAGAGGACAACTGGAAAAGCTAGAAAAAATATATAAAAACATCCTTTCGAAAGCACTGGTAAGTTAACAAAACAGTGAAGAATTACAGGACCTGATAGAGGCCACGGAAGTAAACTTGGCATTTGGGGCTGCTCTTCCCCAGTGATATCTGCAGAGCTTCCCAGCCACCTCCCCAAAATCTTCTGTGCCTCTGACAGTCTCTTACAATATACCAGGTTCAGGGAATGAGGTCCAAGGACTGGTAGAAAGGGTGGGGGTAAGCATAGTGAACACTTTCAATTTAGGTTGGAATGCCGAAGGAATCTCTAGGAATAATGCCTTGCCATCGAGTCGATTCTGATTCACAGCGACCCTATAGGACAGAGCAGAACTACCCCATAAGATTTTCAAGGAGCAGCTGGTGGATTCAAACTGTCAACCTTTTGGCTAGCAGCCATATCACTTCACCACTGCACCACCGGGCCACCTAGGAATAATGGAGATCCAAAAATAAATGGATCCTCAAAGAAACTGCAGCTCAGCTTTTAACAACTTCAATTCCCAAAACTGAATTGAGGCGATGACTGATTGCTAGTGCCCCCAAACGTCTGGCAGAAACAACCTTATATCTGCTCTGGAAGGAGAACTCATCCAAAGCCTCAAATTATTTCAGCAACGCTTGCAATTAATACATTCAATAAACACACACACACAGTCAGATGTAAGAAAAGACGCTATGACAAGAACAAAAATCAACAGAAGGAATAATCCATAGAAAATGACCTTCCGATGCTCCAGATAATTATCAGAAAAAGACTATCGGCTGGGTCTCACCTGTGATTTTTAAACAACAGCTTCAAAGCCGAAGTGTCGACGGTATTCTAGTAATAATAAAATAGCTGGATGCAACTGAAGATTCTATTGTAGTTTTAGACACAGACTTTAACAGAACTGATTTCTATGTTTAAGAAGATAAAACATTAACAATTTTAGCAAAGAATTGGAAAATTTAAAAATGGAAATCTAGAATTTTTCAAAATAAACAAATCAGAAAGTGATGAAATTATATCTTTAAAAGTGCAGAAAAAAAGATCAAAAGTGCTGAAAAAATATAACTGTCAAACTTGAATTCTGTACCCAGCATAACTGTTCTTCCAAATGTGAGTGAAATAAAGGCATTTAATGACAAAAGTAGATAATTTATCACCTCGAGATCTCTCTTCCTTCGGGAAAAAGAAAGGTGAACTCAGATGAAGACTGAAACGATATACCAAACAACGAAAGGGGTTTAAATGTGTTAATGACTTTAAATGAATATTCACCTTAAAGAAAAAAAGGATACATTAAACAAGGCACAGAGAAGACTAGACAAAGAGGAAGCCGATAGCAAAATGGAAGATATAGGAAATATATTGAAGGTTAACAAACTAGAGGCTCTCAGTAAAAACAAAGACCTCCAGATCGGATAAAAAACAAAAACAAAACAACTAAACTCTAAACTCAAGAATATGCTATTTACAAGAACACATCTAAAAGATAAGGCTATAGAAAGGATGAAAGTAAAACATTGGGAAAATATGTACCCAGCAAATAATAAAGGAAAGCTTGTGTAGTGATATTAATATCAGAAAAAGGACACTCTCGTACCGGCACTAGTTATCATCACCTGGGAGCTCTGCTCAGGCCACACCTCACAGGGAAGAGGACAGAGCCTGCAAGTGGGAGCCGGGCCTTCGCATCCTTCAAAGCTCCCTAGTTGACCCCAAGGTTCATTCAAGTTTGAGAACACTGCTTTAAGGCAAAAAGGATTTTCTTGAGATAAAAAGGAACACTTCACGTTATAAAAGTTTCAACAGCAATGTTTAACAATTCTAAGTATATTTAAAAAAAGCAAAAACACCAAACTAAACTCATTGCCGTTGAGTCAATTCTGACCCAAAGTGACCCTACAAGACAGAGTAGAACGGCCCCATAGCTTCCAAGGAGCACTGGTAGGTTACAACTGCTGACCTTTTGGTTAGCAGCCAAACTCTCCATCACTCTGTATATGCACCTAATAACAGAACTTTGAAGTGCATAAAGCAAAACAATTGTCAGAAATCAAAGACACCTGCAATTTCCATAATCAAAGTGGAAGATTTTAACACACCTCTCTCAGTTACATATAGAGGAAGCAGGCCAAAAAACAAAAAAATTGTGTAAGTATACAAAAGATTTGAATAACATGATTAGCAAAGTAAGCCTAGAAAACAGATATAAACAGATCAACAAACCCAAAAGTTGGTTCCTTAAAAACACTAATAAAATGGAACAATCTCTGGTGAGAATAAATGGCCAATGTTACCAAGAATGAAAAGGGAGAATACCATAAATCAGTGGTTCTCAAACGAGGCAATTTTAGCTTCCAAGGGAACTTGGCGATATCTGGAGACACTGTCAATTGTCGAAACTGGGCGTAGAGGTCAGGGATGCCGGTAAATATCCTCCAGTGCACAAGAGAATTCTCCACGACAAGAAATTCTCTGGCCCAAAATGTCAATAGTGCCGAGATTGAGAAACCCTGCTATAGAACCTGCAGGTATTAAAATGATAAACAGGAAGGTCTTATGAAAACCGCTGTGCAAATATAGCTGAGCTAAAAACAAATACAATTTACCAAAACTGACACAGGGAGAAACAGAAGACCTGAATAGTCCAGTTACTTTTAAGGAAATATAGTCTGCGATTTAAAATTGCTCCACAAAGAAACTCCAGATACTTTCAAACTTTACGTTTTCAAGAAATAATTTCAAGAAATAATTTCAAGAAATAATTCTAATCTGATGGAAAATCTTCCAGAAAAAAGAAAAAATGTTCCTCGAAGTTTTCATGAGACAGTATTACTCTGATATCAAAAATACAAGAGCATTGCAAAAATAATAATAATAATAACAACTGCAAGCCAAGTCATTTATTAACACAAAGGCAAAAATCATAAAATATCAGCAAACTGAATCCAGCAATATATGCAGGCAGGATACTATATCTTGGTCAATGTGGGTTTAATTCAGAAGTGAAAGGTTAGTTTAACCATAAAAAAAAAAAAAAAATCAGCTAATGTAATTCACCACATAAACAGAATAAAGGAGAAAATATATATACCCTGTCAATAGAGACAAAAGAAACACTTGATAAAATTCAACATGTACTCATGGAGGGAAAAAAAAAAACTAGGCAGAGAAGGCCACAATAGCTTTGATCTGATAAGAGGCACTTATCAAAAATGTAAACAAAGGAGAATGCCCGTGGTAGCTGCTTCTGTTGTTCCACCAGTCCTTGCTAACTCCATAAACCAAAAAAAATACCACCAAACCCAGTGCCATCAGTCGATTCCAACTCATAGCGACCCTATAGAGGCAGAGAAATCAAAGGTACGAGGAATGGAGAGGACAGAATGAAACTGGCCCCACTTGCTTTTGGCAGGTAGAACTTCCAAGAGAACTACAGACCATCTAGAACTCATAAATCAATCCATCACGGTCACAGGGTTCAAGGTCAGTATATAAAAATCATTGTATTTCTATGAACCGGCCATGGACAAAATACAAATTACAAAAAGATACCAATTACGACAGCATCTAAATTATCAGACATGAAGGAAAAATTTTTACAAGAACGAGGAAGACCTCTGCAGGAAACTAGGAAACACGCTGGAGGAAATGAAGACCTAAGGAAATGGCTGTCACCCGCTAGTCCTGTCCAGAGATCTACCGTCAGGTTCCCGCATCCTTCTCTTCCCCATTCTCTCTGAAACACTGTTGCTAGAGGGGTCTTTCTAAGGCAGTAGCTGGAAACCATTTTAGTCATGACCGGAGCACACACATTTTCACATGGAGACACAGTACACACCGACGCAGATAGTGCTGAACCAAAAGTCTCACCAACAATAACTTCCCCTTCTTAAGGGCGATTTGATATTTCCTATTCTATTTCATAATGAGGTGGTCATGGCCCACTCAACTGCCTTCAGCAGGTGCTAATGGCCCAAGTCTGCAAAGCACTTGGAGGAACCAGCCCTGCTCCAGCCCTGCCTCCCACCACCCTCCTGCCCTGCACGCTCAAAGCCCGACGCCCTCCAGGCAGCTTCGGGCCTGAGCTTTGCCCTTGCTCAAGCTGGCAGCCTCCTCTGAGGGACGCTTCAGTGTGTGGCTGACAGGCAGGTCCTTGCTGTGCTGAACCCGGCAGGGAGCCTGATCACAGGAGTGTCACCTGCTGGCACCTTACATGGCTGGCACCCGGTACAGGGACCTGCAACATCCAGGTCACCCCCACGGAAGGTCAGCTGTCTGAGACTCCTGCAGAGTTGGGGGAGGGTGGCAAG
Organism: Loxodonta africana; assembly: GCF_030014295.1. Lineage (NCBI taxonomy): Eukaryota > Metazoa > Chordata > Mammalia > Proboscidea > Elephantidae > Loxodonta > Loxodonta africana. The sequence continues at coordinate 3,633,768 of NC_087347.1, read as the reverse complement.
ACACACGCTCCTAGAATCCTGGTGGGGCAGCCCAAACTCCACAGCCACCCGACTCGGAGTCACAGCCTGGGTCTGCTCTGAGCACAGCGCTCAGGAGACCCCTCACTCTCCCAAGCCCGAGAGGGTGGGAGCGTTCAGATGCCAGGCACACTGTGACCTGCAGGGGGCGCACTCCAGGAGCCTTTAAGATGCAGGCCGCAGCCGCTGCCACCCAAGGGAGGTCTCGGGGGCCCTCCAGGCCTACCTGTGCACCCTGGGAAGACTGACCAGGTAGAAATATGGCGAAAGGGAGGCTGGGCAAAAAGGAAGAAGTAGGAAAGCGAGCTTTCTTTATGGCTCACAGGGAGGGGGTTCCAGCCCAGGCCCAGGAGGGACACTCCCTGTCAGCACACTTCTCTGTGGTCCCCAGGCCCAGCTCCTGCATGCCGCACGTCCTCACCCAGCCCAGAGCACTGACTATGCGCTGAGAACCCCCCTCGCCCAAGACAGCCAGCGGAGTCCCCCTGTGTGCCACGTGCCAGGGCTGCTGCACAGGCCTGGGCAGAACTCTCTCACGCACACACACACACACACGTTTGCACTCATGCACATGGCAGGATCCTGCACAGGTCAGTGTGTGGACTCTGCAGCCGGGTGCTGCACCACCCCTAGCTGTCTGATTTTAGGCGAGCTTCCTGACCTTGGTGTCTCGGTGTCTTCATCACAAAATGGAGAGGACAGCAGTTGGATCTCATAGCACTCTGAGGACTAGACAAGTCATACAGTCACAGCATCTAGAACAGGGTCCAGTCACTGTCAAACAAGGGGGTAAAGTTTCTGTCATCTTTCAGCATGGCACAGGATGCCCCAAACTGGCCTGATGGCCTCATCTCCCTTCCCTCCAACAATCCCAGCGCTGTGTGGACAGTATTACTCTTCTGAACACAAGTCTGCGATGGCTCCCTAGCACCTAGTGGATCAGGTCCAGATTCCTGCAGCCGGTCAAGTGCTGGTCCTACCCAGGGTCCCACCTCCACCCATGCGGCCCTCTGCCCCCAGGGCTCCTCCACCTCAGAGCTGGGCAGCTTCTGCCACATTGGCTGATGGGCCTGTCTCTCTCGGGATGGGGACCCTCACCCTGAACCTGGGTACAGGCAGTAGAAGCCCTATTCTGTCAGCAGCCAGTCCCACACCAAGCCCAAGTCCAGTGCTACTGAGTCGATTCTGACTCATACCGACCCTACAGGACAGAGTAGAAGTGCCCCACAGAGTTTCCAAGGAGCTCCTGGCAGATTTGAATTGCCGACCCTTTGGTTAGCAGCCGTAGCACTTAACCACAACGACACCAGGGTTTCCAAACCACATTCTAGAAAGTTCCACAGAGAATGCCTGTTTTGTGCCAGGAGGGACAAGAGAGGCTCCAGGGCGGGCTCCGCCAGCAGATGGCACTCACTGCAGCCGACACTGAGAAGTGGCTGAACCAGAGTCCCCAATTAACTGATCACGTTTCCCCAAGTTCCACAGGGCTGCTCCCCCACACCCCGAAGCTCATTTTTTTGCACAAAGTATTCATTTGGACTTTTTGTTCTTTACTTTTGCACGTGTGTGGTGTAGCAAGGGAGCATGGGGGCAGAGGTAAGATTAATGTAATGTAGCCCACTCTACAAAGAAAAAGTATCTGAGAGAGCGACCAACAAACTCGGAATTCATTCTGGAAACTGAATTCATTCTTGAGCAGAGACAAAGACCCACATAATAAACTAGAGACCAGAATAACAAGGAGGGAGGAAGGAAAAGAGGGAGGAGCAAACAGAAACAAAGAAAGGAGGGAGGGAAGCAGAAAAGATGAAAACAAAGACCAAGACGCTGAAGAGGGCCCCTAGTCCAAAAGTGCCAGCTGAGCAACGGTTTCGACACTGGACACAAACACATCACCACAGCCCTCCCGAGTCAGACTGGGTCCCTCGAAGACGAAAGCAAATCTCGGTAGATTGTGGCTTCCAGCTAAGGTGGGAAGTCCTTGAGGGCTTCTCTTTCTGTGCGTCTGCGGAACATCCCGAGACTACATGATGAAACACTTTTCAACTGTTACAAAAATTGACACCTGGTGAGTTGGCCAAGTATCACCCAACCATCCCACATCAGTCAGCACAGGAAAACGGTCCACAGAGAGCCTCCTGCGAGGGTGTCCCCTCCCAGAAACGCACTGCAGGACCCTCGAAAGGGCACGGGGACAGTGGGACAGGGAAGGGGGAAGCTCAGAGGGCAGCCTCTCCACCACAGGCTCACCAGAGCCTCCCCATCTCAGTGATAGGAGGTGCCCACTGGGAAAGAGTACCCTCAACCCCCTGCCCAACAAAGTCAGCAGCCAGCCTGGCCCCATGGCAACCAAGGAGACGGAGAAGGTACAGTCAGGGGTCTCCAGGTCCCCTTGGTGAGGCCCTGCCCCAGTGATAGCAGCTTCTCTTGGAAGGTTCCAGACACAGAGGCCTGGAGTGGCACCTCAAGGAAGCCCCGCAGGGAGCTGGCAGTAAGGGTATTTCTTGGGTCCCTCTGCCCCTCCAGCAGGCATGCACTCAGCTGGCCAGCCCTGGACACCAGGCCTCCCAAAGACGTTTCAGGCAGGCCAACAGCGATCGTCGTCCTGATGCTCAACCTCAAATCCCACACGGAAATGCTGGTCACTTAAAGCCCACATGGGGTTTCCGGGTGGCTTCTAGAAAATTCTGGCCACTTAGAGCCCACACGAGGTTTCTGGGTGTCTTCTAGAAAATGCTGGCCGCTTGTAGCCCAAGCGGGGTTTCCGCGTGGCTTCTAGAAAATGCTGGCCACTTAAAGCCCAAGCGGGGTTTCCGGGTGGCTTCTAGAAGTGAGGAGTGCGTGCTGTGGGGTCTCCCTGGGGGAATCCAAAATTTCCATGATGTGAGATTACATTTTAGTGGGATTGCAAAAACCTTGGCTTAATATCAGAGGCCATGATAACACATTTTAGAACACACTTTAGTAACGGTGCAGCAATTTGGTTCTCAGGAGAATCACAAATGGAAAGGATGTCTTTTCCCTGCTGTTGCTGTTAGATGCCGTCGAGTCGGTTCTGACTCATAGTGACCCTATGCACAGAAGAACGAAAACACTGCCCGGTCCTGCGCCATCCTTATAATCGTTATGCTTGAGCTCACTGTTGCAGCCACTGTGTCTATCCACCTCGTTGAGGGTCTTCCTCTTTTCTGCTGACCTTGTACTCTGCCAAGCATGATGTCCTTCTCCAGGGACTCATCCCTCCTGACAACATGTCCAAAGTATGTAAGGCACAGCCTCACCATCCTTGCCTCTAAGGGGCATTCTGGTTGTACTTCTAAGACAGATTTGTTGGTTCTTTCAGCAGTCCGTGGTATATTCAATATTCTTCGCCAACACCACAGTTCAAAGGCATCAATTCTTCTTCGGTCTTCCTTATTCATTGTCCAGCTTTCACATGCATATGATGTGATTGAAAATACCATGGCTTGGGCCAGGCACACCTTAGTCCTCAGGGTGACATCTTTGCTCTTCAGCACTTTGAAGAGATCCTTTGCAGCAGATTTACCCAATGCAATGAGACTTTTGATTTCTTGACGGCTGCTTCCATGGCTGTTGACTGTGGATCCAAGTAAAATGAAATCCTTGACAACTTCAATCTTTTCTCCATTTAGCATGGTGTTGCTCATTGGTCCAGTTGTGAGGATTTTTGTTTTCTTTATGCTGAGATGTAATCCATACTGAAGGCTGTGGTCTTTGATCTTCATTAGTAAGTGCTTCAAGTCCTCTTCACTTTCAGCAAGCAAGGTTGTGTCATCTGCATAACGCAGGTTGTTAATGAGTCTTCCTCCAATTCTGATGCCCCGTTCTTCTTCATATAGTCCAGCTTCTCAGATTATTTGCTCAGCATGCAGATTGAATAAAACCAAAAAACCAAACCCAGCGCCGTCGAGTCGATTCCGATTCATAGCAACCTTATAGGACAGAGTAGAACTCCCCCATAGAGTTTTCAAGGAGCGCCTGGCAGATTTGAACCGACAACCCTTTGGTTAGCAGCCGTAGCACTTAACCACTACGCCACCAGGGTTTCCACAGATTGAATGGGTATGGTGAAAGAATACAACCCTGACGCACACCTCCGCTGACTTTAAACCAGTCAGTATCCCCTCGTTCTGTCCGAACAACTGCCTCTTGATCCATGTAAAGGTTCCTCATGAGCACAATTAAGTGTTCTGGAATTCTCATTCTTTGCAATGTTATCCCTAATTTGTTATGATCCACACAGCCAAATGCCTTTGCATTGTCAATAAAACACAGGTAAACCCAGCCCACCCACTACCGTCAAGTCGATTCCGACTCATAGCGACCCTATAGCACAGAGTAGAACTGCCCTGTAGTTTCCAAGGAGCGCCTAGTGGATTTCAACTGCCGAACCTTTGGTTAGCAGCCGTAGCACTTAACCACTATGCCACCAGAGTTTCCAGGTAAACATCCTTCTGGTATTCTCTGCTTTCAGCCAGGATCCATCTGACATCAGCAATGATATCCCTGGTTCCACATCCTCTTCTGAAACCGGCCTGAATTTCTGGCAGTTCCCTGTCGATATACTGCTGCAGTTGTTTTTGAAAGACCTTCAGCAAAATTTTGCTTGCGTGTGATATTAATGATATTGTTCTATAATTTCCACATTCGGTTGGATCACTTTTCTTGGGAATAGGCATAAATATGGATCTCTTCCAGTCAGTTCTTTTCCCTGAGAGTTTAAAAATAATCAAGGAGGAAGAGGAAAGAAGCTTCTGAGAGGGCAGAGGTTAAAATCTAATCAGAAATAGGTTAGGAGTCTTCCCATCACCTTTTCCTGGCCTGGCCGAGCCTGGGATGAGGCCACGCCATTATCTCTGAGACTGAGCTCTGCTCTGGGGTGTCCAGAGCTGGGAACAACACAGTTTACCTGTGACACTCTGACAGGCCTCACAGTCCTCCAGCCCCGGCCAGGGGTGATGGAGCACTCCCAGACAGCCCACAGAGTTAGGGCCCAACACAGAACGGGCAGGGCCAGGCTGCCAGTCCAAGGACCCCACACTAGAGGCCCCCACACCCACAGCCACAGGCGACATGGGTGGGTGAGCACTTCAGCAGCTACGCTCATAGCCCAAGAGGGTCTGGTCATGCCCCAGCTCATAACCGGGGCAGTCTGGACGCCTGTGTCCAGACCCACCAGTGTCCCTCCAATGGGCCGATGCCCTGTGGTGGCAGTAGGAGTCTGGTAGGCGAGGGAGCCTGCCCCTGGAGGGCCAGCGCCCTCTGAAAGAGGTCTGGAAGCTGTGTGCTCCACGGAACACCATACCCACACGTCAATTTCCAAAGAAGCCACGCCCACAAGCGGCTCTTACAAAGAACCTGGATACCCCGAAAGAGCACAATGGATAGTGCCCTGGATGTCTAAGACCAAGAGAAAGACACCAGCTCCCAGTCCCAGTAGCCCTGTTACACACATGGCCACAGTCATTCTTTAACACCCACCAGTTATTCAACAATATAAAAAATGCTACGTCCTTCACTCTCTGTTAGCTGCCTGGGCTGCCACTCGCTGATGCCCCAGCCTCTGTGCTCTGAAATCACCATGCAGGCCAACCACACGGGGCCACAGAACAGCTGTCCACTGCTGCCTGGCACCACCCTGAGAACACAAACCAGCCCACCCCCGGCCAGCCCCCCTGTGCCTGACACCCAGGAAGGCTGTGTGCACCCCCATCTGACCCGCCCTAGAGGCACCAGGATGACCTGGAGCTCGGCCCCTACGTGGGCAGGGGAAGGGTGTCTGCTCTGCCCACTGGGCGCCTGTGGTAGGTAGCCTGAGCACTGGCACCCCGCAGTACCCCAGGCCTGGCAGGGCACCTACACAGCACCTGTCACATGAAGGAGTGCAGGGAGGGGCCAGCTCCCTGATAGGGTGGCCCAGGACAGCTCAGGAGGAATGGGTGCTGCCTGACAGGGTGGCCCAGGACATGCTCTAGCAGGGCAGGGGGAGGGTGGTGGGCGAGATGGGAAGACCTGCAAGCTGGACGGTGCTGACCACATCTGAAGGGACCACAAGGGACAGCGGGCCGAGAGGGCAAGGGGTGCAGGCGGCTACCACCAGGAGAGGCAGCAGGCTCCCGTCTGTCCACTGCTGTTCCCAGGCCCCAGACTGCAGGGCGCTGGAGTAGGAGGTGTTCACTGCGTGGGAATGAGTGAGGTGACAGAAGGAGGGGTGGGGTGGAGAGGTTTCCTGTCATCTCAGAGGTGGGGGGCCACCCGGGGGGAAGGGAGGGGAGGTGGCAGGGCGGAACCTCACAGTACCACGCTGATGAGGAAGAGATGGCCATGGACCCCACTAACTCAGACACTGAGGGTCCCTCCCAGGAAGGCCACTCGGCCTCACCCAGGCCACTCCTCAGGCTCAGGTCCACACGGGGTCACGTCACAACAGAAGCTCAGAACGTCCAGACTCTGCCACCACGCAGCAGACATCCGCCTCTATCTACGGATTGATTCCCTCCTGCCACAACTGGAGGTGGGTGCCTGTAGTGCCTAAAGGCTAAATTAGGTTGTTTGCAGATGTGAGCACAGGTATTTCCAAAGGCAATTCACATTTAGGAGCCTGTGAGGAGTGTGGGGGCAGGCCCGGGTTTGTGTCTAATGTCTGTGGAGAAGGTGTTAAAGGAAGGCTCCTTTTGAAGGGCCCTCAGCTGATGCCACGGTTTATCTTAAAAAAGCAGCACAGTCCCCATAACACCAGACAGCAAGCGGCTGCCATACATGACCAAACACAAAAAGTCACCTGTGAGAAATCAGCGCCCTCCTAGCCTGCTGGGTCAGCAGAGGAAGCTTTAAGCAAGCTGGGATCTACACCCTAGATCTGCGGGCAGGAAGGGATGCGAACATGGGGTTCTAACAGATGGGTGCTCTCTGCAGCACTCTCCACCTGCACCCTCCCTCCCAGAGCAGCAGGGCCACTCCTCCAGGCCCACCCTCCAGGCCTAGTAGGGTCTCTCTCTAAGGGTCACTCATGGGGGACCACGTCTTGCTGCAGGCACCAAATGCAACCCCGTGCGGGCCCCCTGGGAACCAGGTGCCACCCTCAGCAGCGGGATGGGGTGTGACACCACCTGGGACGGGCCACACTGCATGTGGCATGGGGATTCGTTTGTTTTCATATTCTCCCACAGGCGAGAAGCTGCCTTGCAGAACTGCCTGATCAGAGAGCCACCCGGGTGGACTTTCCCCCAGCTGCCCAGGTGCCCCAGGCAGGTGGGGGCCACGGACCTGGCAGTCAGCGCTGGGCCACTGACAAGGTGTTTCCCTGAAGCAGGGCAAGAATCGCCCTGGAGCCTCCCGCCCCTCGGGCTCCCTGGAACCCACCCCAGCACCCAGCACACCCCTCACATAGTCACCGAGGGGAGGGATGCTGCTGGCTGGTCACCCTGCGTGCCACGCCCAGGCTCCGCTCCCTGACCCCAGGTGATACAGGTGCTGACCTTGGGGGAGGCCTGATACTCACGGAAAAGTCACAGCCTGACAGTACTCCTTCCCAGGTTTCATAAAGGGCCACGAGGCGTTTCCTTTCCCAGCCTTTGATTTTTCAGCAAATACAGCTACAGAGACCTCTACCAGGTCAAGCAGTCAGTCAGTCTTAGATCAGCTACGGGTGTGGTCTGAGGAAGTCCCTCCTCCCGAGAGAGGCCAGGGCTGATACTTAGAAACAAGCCTTCTAAAAACAGAGCTGAGGGCAAGGACACTCCCTGCACCTCAGCCCCACACTCACAGGCCCAGGAGGGAGGGTGGCTGGGCAGGGGGTGGGTAGCCCCCCCTTCCCTGGTCCTAAACTGCCTGTCTGCACAAGCTGTCCCGCTCCTGCTGGCCGCCAGGGGGCACTCAGACCCCCCATTCAGCCTGGAGTGCCTAAGCACAAAGGCACAAAAGCGCCTGGCACGAGGGACCAGTGGGGGAAGCAGCGGTGTGGGTCATGAAGCCCCACGTGGCACTAAGGCACAGCCACGTGATGGCTCTGGAATACCCCTGGTGTTTGGTAGGGGACCTTTCCCAGTGGGGGCAGGTGGCGCCCAGGCCCAGTGGCCTCACCCTGGCAATACTCAGCATCTCTGTGTTTGGGGACTGCTGTGCCCGGCCGTCCTGCCCAATGACAGGTGCCCCCCTTGAGTTCAGCTTTGCAGCTCAGGGTGGGTGCAGGCATCTCACCATGCGTGCCCCAGGCTGGGGCCTCTCCCAGTAGGCAGCAGGGGGTCAGGTCACCTCGTCTACCCTCAGTCTGGAAGCGGGGACCACGCAGGGCTGTGGGTGATGAAACCGGACCCTTTCGGGGCATGCTGTCAGCAGCCTCACGCCACAGGTGCTCTGTGGCCAAAAAAGAGTGAGTGACCAACAGGGCCAGGGCCAGGGTGCAGCCCCAGGTGACCCAGGGCCATGGGCTGGGCCCTACGGTGCTCGTCTGTACCTGGGAGGCAGCAGGGCCCTCCTGGGGCTGTGGAGATGTGCCGAGTCCTAGGGGCCAGGCTAGCAAGTGCCCACTCAGGCATCTACGATGATGCTCTGTAAACACTCATGTGTGACCACGGAAGACCACACCCACTCTTGAACCCCGTAAACAGAATCCCTGCTTACGCACAAGGACGCTGACGGCATCTGAGAAAGCATGGGGGCCCGCGTCACAGTCCCACGTCCGCCCAGGATTCCGGGAGCTGCTGGCCAGTGAGAACTGACAAACTCTCAGGATGCCACTGTCTGCAGCAAAAACAATCTGCTCACTGTTCCGGAAGGTTCTGCACACCCCAGTGCTATAGAGAGTTGTACACACACAAGAAACTAGCCACAAACCGGAAATGTCAAACCACAGCGACCTAACACTTCCTCACGGGGAGCGCCGGGGAGGCGTGTGCAGGAGAGCCAGAGGGCCGCAGAGGGCTTGGAGGGCTCCTCCCCAAGGGCAGCAGAGGGCTTCGAGGGCTCCACCCCGAGAGCCGCAGGGGGCTTCGAGGGCTCCATCCCAAGTGCCGTACCAGCCCGGCCTTTCTGTGCACCCGAGGGCCAGAACAGTGCCCCTGCAGGGCAGGCTGCTGCTCTCCCCTGTAGGCTCCTCAGTTGCCTCCCCTGCCTCTTCCACCACAAGGAAATGGAGGCTCCCAGTCAGTTGTTAGTTTTCCACACAAAGAATGCCGTATACTAAGGACTTGCTGTTCTAGAGTTTGAACTTTTAGACAGCAGTTCCTCACAGACCTAACCCATAATCTCCCAAACGCTATTCCATCTAAGAATGAAGGCGTTTTCCTAAAAAGACAAGGTTCACCGAGCTTTTTTAAAAAACTGCACAGCAAACTACAAGCTATGCTTGAACTCCACGTATAGATCAGAATTTCCTGTCTACCTTAAGGAAGACTAAAGAATTAGTGCCTTTGAAATATGGCGCTGGCAAAGAACACTGAATCTACCATGGACTGCCAAAACCAAACCAAACCCCATGCCACCGAGTCGATTCCGACTCATAGCAACCCTATAGAACAGAGTAGAGCTGCCCCACAGAGTTTCCAAGAAGCATCTGGTGGATTCAAATTGCCGACCCTTTTGTTAGCAACTGTAGCACTTAACCACTATGCCACCAGGGTTTCCACAGACTGCCAGAAGAACAAACAAATCTCTCTTGGAAGAAGTACAGCCAGAATGCTCCTTGGAAGCAAGGATGGTGAGACTTAGTCCCATGTACTTTGGACATGTTATCAGGAAGGATGAGACCCTAAAGAGGGACAGCATGCTTGGTGAAGTAGAGGGTCAATGAAAGGGAGGAAGACCCTCGATGAGATGGACTGATACAGTAGCTGCAACAGTGGGCTCAAGCATAGCAATGACTGTGAGGAAGGTGCAGGACTGGGCAGCATTTCGCTCTGTGGTACACAGGGTCACTATGAGTTGCAACTGACTCGATGGCACCTACCACCACCACCTTAAGTCAAAGGTTTATCAGAAATAACCAGGAGACACTGAGGCCCACCCTGGAGAGCAGGGCCCACAGGTAATGTCCAACAGGGCAGGCAGCAAGGAGGCCACAGAGAGGGCCAGGGTTTAGCATGTTTCTGAAACACGCTGAGCAAGTAAGCCAGATGTCGGAATAGATACACTTATCACAAAAGCAAACACATCTCTCTCCCAAAGTTCTGACTTATCGTTAAAAAAGGATCACAACGCTTCACACCTGCTTACCTTCACAGAGTATTCCCACAAGTACAAACACTGGGAGACTGGTCCCCCCAAGTCACAGGCAGCCGAGTGACTGATGGAAAAGCCTGAAACGTGCTGGGGAAGTGCGGTCCCCGTGGGCTGACAGGGGAAAAGGGAACAAGATTCTCCAGGAAACGGCAAGCACCAGGTGTGGGTGAGCAAGAGCAGGAGGGGCATGCTGAGCAAGGCAAAGGATGATTCTGTAGCTTCAAGGGGACACTCACCAGCTGTCCCTCTGTGCTCAACTGGGAAGGAAAAAGAATGGAACAAACAGCAAGCAGCAAAACCCAGGAGACCCTCAGGGAGTCCAAGCAGAGTACAGGGAAAGGGGGAGAGGAGGCCTGGAGAAATGAGAATTGAGAATGAGCATTATATCGCGTGGGGGCTAACAAAAACGAAACAATTACACCCCAGTCAGAGATTTCACGGCACTTTTCAACCTCCTGGGAACCGAACCACTGTTACACACACACACACACAAATAAGTTCTACTTATCAACATCTTCATAATTTCTTACGCACACTAGTAGGGAACAGCACGCACTTTTAAAACCATTAGGCCGTTCATGTAGCAGAAAGGAGATAAGACACCTGGTGGCTGAGGTGACCAGATGGGAACACATGGCTTTAAGTTTCCGAGTTCAAATGAAAATACACACAGACTTGGAAAACCCAAATGTACTGTGTCAGAATTGACTAAACGGCACCCAACAACGACGAACACTATACTGGCGGGCTAGCTTTTGGCAAGGAAAGGCAAAGTGACCCCTTCCCATTCGGAAAGAAGGTGAACATCTGGGATAACACGAAATCCACCTAAGCAGCTACACACCCCCACGTGCACCTTCAACTCACAGGACTGTGCTTATCTGACACAGACATGCAGGCCCCCCCCCCGCCCCCGTCTCATCAACTGGAGCTGAAGGTATGAAAGACTTGGCAACTGGAACGAGTAAAAAGGTCGTGCAGTCCCTGGGTGGTGCGAAGGGTTCACATGCTCCAGCTGCTAAACGAAAGGTTGGAGGTTCAAGTCCACCCAAAGGTACCTCAAAAGAAAGGCCTGGCACTCTACTTCTAAAAAATCCTACGGCGCACGGTTCTGCTGGGACACAGGTGGGGCGCCATGAGTCAGAACTGACTCAACGGGAACCGGTTTTTTTAAAAGAGTTGTTTAGTGTGTTTCGTTTGTAATGGCAAAGGTAGCAACAGCCTTTTCTAACGCTGCAGCTTGAAGTTTCAAATTTTGCCACATTCCAAACAGCCTGCAATAGTTTAACTGTACCAACAGTTCAAAAACCCTTCTTGGTTGCTGGTGAATCTTGCCAATGACAACAGCCAGCCCTGCAGGTGTCTCTCCTGTGCTCTCCTGCAGACTGCATCCTCATGGACGCCCAGAGAGAGGCCGTCATTATCCCATTTTACATGCAGGGAGGCTGGGTACAAGGCACACAGCTGGTGAACGGCGGGCCCGGGCCTGGAGCCGCAGGGAGGCCAGAGTCCAGGGTCCCACCCCTGCCTCTCGTACCAGGACGTGCAGCTGCACGTATGCAGCTCCTCAGGGCTCTTCGTCGTGTCACCAGCCTATTCAGATAACACAGCAGCATCACTATTCAGGGAAACTTCCATCGTTAAATTTTTTTCGGTCACAGTGTCTTGGAACTTTTGTTTTAAGGGAAAAAATACTCTCTAATGTTGCAATGGAGTCCTGGTGGCGCAGTGATTAAGAGCTCAGCTGCTAACCAAAAGGTCAGCAATACGAATCCATTGGCTGCTCCTTGGAAACCTTATGGGGCAGCTCTATCCTGTCCTATAGTGTCACTATGAGTCTGAATCAACTTGATGGTAACAGGCTTTGGTTTAATGTCACAATATTCAACAAGTGCAGACCCGCAACACCAGTCTCATTGAAAAGTCAACCATGGTGCCCAACTCCCAACAAAATGCACCACTGCCATGAACAAGCAGGTCACAGAAAGAGCCTAGCACAGAAGCACTGCCCTCAGTGGGAAGCCACCTTTCACCTGGTCATTGCCTCATGGAAAGTCAGCCAGCCCCGCAGGAGCCGGCAAGGCCATAAGCAAAATTTTACTTGTGCGTGATACTAATGATATTGTTTCAATAATTTCCACATTTCGTTGGATCACCTTTCTTGGGAATAGGCATAAATATAGATCTCTTCCAGTTGGTTGGCCAGGTAATTGTTTTCCGAATTTCTTGGCATAGATGAGTGGGCACTTCCAGCACTGCATCCCATTGTTGAAACATCTCAATGATATTTCCTCAATTCCTGGAGCCTTGTTTTCACCAATGCCTTCAGTGCAGCCTGGACTTCTTCCTTCGGTGCCATCAGCTCTTGATTACATGTTACCTCCTGAAATGGCTGAACGTCGACCAATTATTTTTAGTATAGTGACTCTGTGTATTCCTTCTATCCTCTTTTGATATTTCCTGCATCGTTTAGTATTTTCCCCACAGAATCCTTCAGTGTTGCAACTTGAGGCTTGCATTCTTTCTCCAGTTCTTTTAGCTTGAGAAATGCAGAGCATGTTCTTCCCTTTCGGTTTTCTATCTCCAGCTCTTTGCACGTGTCATTACAATACCTTAACTCTGTCTTCTCAAGCCATCCTTTGAAATCTTCTATTCAGCAATTTTACTTCGTCATTTCTTCCTTTCACTTTAGCTACTCAACATTCAAGAGCAAGTTTCAGAGTCTCTCCTGATATCGATTTTGGTCTTTTCTTTCTTTCCTGTCTTTTTAATGACCTCTTTGTCATCTTTACGTATAGTGTCCTTGATGTCATTCCACGACTCAGCTAGTCTTCAGTCATTAGTGATCAATGCATCAAATCTACTCTTGAGATGGTCTCTACATTCAGGTGGGATATGCTCAAGGTCGTACTTTGGCTCTTGTGGACTTGTTCCAAATGTCTTCAGCTTCAACTTGAACTTGCTTGTGAGCAAGTGATGTTCTGTTCCACAGTAAGCCCTGGGACTTGTTCTGACTGATAATATTGAGCTTTTTCATCATCTCTTTCCACAGATGTAGTTGATTTGATTCCTGCGTATTCCACCTGGTGAGGTCCACCTATAGTCACTGTTTATGTTGGTGAAAAAAGACAGTTGCAATGAAGTTGCTGGTTTTGCAAAATTCTATCAAGCGATTTCTGGCATCATTTCTATCACCAAGGCAATATTTTCTAACTACCAATACTTCTTCTTTGTCTACAACTTTTGCATTCCAATCACGAGTAATTATCAGTGCATCCTGATTGCACGTTTGATCAATTTCAGACTGCAGGAGTTGGTAAAAATCTTCAATTTCTTCATCTTTGGCCTTGGTCTCTGGTGTATAAATTTCAATAATAGTCATATTAACTGTTCTTCTTTGTAGGAGTGTGGCTATCATCCGATCACTGACAGCATTGTACTTCAGGACAGATCCTGAATGTCGTTTTTGATGAGGAATGCAACACTGCCATGGGTTGAATTATGTTCCCCCAAAAATGTGTGTATCAACTTGGTTAGGCCATGATTCCCAGTATCGCGTGGTTGTTCTCCATTTTGTGATTGTAATTTTATGTTGAGAGAATTACGGTGGGATTGTAACACCACCCTTACTCAGGTCACCTCCCTGATCCAGTGTAAAGGGAGTTTCCCTGGGATGTGGCTTGCACCACCTTTTATCTCTCAAGAGATAAAAGAGAAGCAAGCAGAGAGTTGGGGACCTCATTCCACCAAGAAAGCAGTGTCGGGAGCAGAGCGCGTCCTTTGGACCCAGGGTCCCTGAACCTGAAAAGCTTCTCGACCATAGGAAGACTGGAGGCAAGGACCTTCCTCCAGAGCCGACAGAGAAAAGAAGACTTACCCTGGAGCTGATCCCCCAAATCTGGACTTTTAGCCTGCTTTACTGTGAGAGAATAACTTTCTTTTTGTTAAAGCCATCCACTTGTGGTATTTCTGTTATAGCAGCACTAGATGACCAAGAAAAATGCCATTCCTCTTCCAGTTGTCATTCCCAGCATAGTAGGCTATATGATTGTCTGATTTAAAATGGCCAATACCAGTCCATTTAAGCTCATTAATGCCTTGGATATTGATGTTTATACATTCCATTTCATTTTTGATGATTTCCAGTTTTCTAAGATTCATACTTTGTACATTCCACATTCCGATTATTAATGGATATTTGCAGCTGTTTCTTCTCATTTTGAGTCGTGCCACATCAGCAAATGAAAGTCTCAAAAGCTTGACTCCAACCACATCAAGGTCGACTCTTCTTTGAGGAGGCAGCTCTTCCCCAGCCACCTTTTGAGTGCCTTCCATCCTGGGGGGCTCATCTTCCAGCACTGTATCAGACAATGTTCTGCTGCTATTTGTAAGGTTTTCACTGGCTAATTCTTTTCAGAAGTAGACCATCAGACCCTTCGTCTTATTCTCTGTCAGTGTGGAAGCTCAGCTGAAACCCGTCCACCACGGGTGACCCTGTTGGTATCTGAGTATCAGTGGCATAGCTTCCAGCATCACAGTAACATGCAAGTCTGCACAGTACAACAAACTGACAGACGCATGGGGGACACAAATGTTTGTGGCAGCATTATTCACAATAGCCAACAGGTGGAAACAACCCAAATGATGATCACCAGATAAATGGATAAACAGAATGCGGCATAGCCACACAACGGAGTATATTCAGCAGTAAAAGTCCTGACACATGCCACAACCTGGATGAAACTTGCAAATGTAATACTCAGTGAAAGAGGCCCATCACAAAAGACCACACAGTGTATGATTCCATTTACATGAAGCGATCAGAACAGGGAAATCTAGAGTGACAGAAAGTACATTAGTGGTTGCCTAGGGGTGGTGAGTGGTGGTGTCGGGAGAGGGTAAGGGGCGCTGGTTAAGATGTAGGGTTTCCTTTGGGGGTGATAAAAATGTTCTAAAATCGAATGTGGTGATGGCTGTAACAACTCTGTGAATAGGCTGCAATCTCAATAAAATTGTCACCATAAATAAGTAATGGTCTACCATGCTGGGAATGAAAAACTGAAGACAAATGGCGTTGTGTTCGTCATCAAAAAGAACATCTCAAGATGTACTCTAAAGTACAACGCTGTCAGTGATAAGATAATATCCACACGTCTACAAGGAAGACCAGTTAATATGACTATTATTCAAATTTACACACCAACCACTAAGGCCAAAGATGAGGAAACTGAAAATGTTTACCAACTTCTGCAGTCTGAAATTGATCAAGCATGCAATCAAGATGCACTGACAATTAAATACTGATGATTGCAAAGTGAAATTTATAAACAAAAGGATTGGTAGTTGGAAAATATGGCCTTGGTGATAGAAACAATGCCGGAAATCACATGACAGAATTTTGCAAGACCAAAGACTTCTTCATTGCAAATACCTTTTTTCAACACTGTAACTGATGACTATACATGTGGGCCTCACCAGATGGAACACACAGGAATCAAACAGACGATATCTGTGGAAAAAGACAATGAAGAAGCTCAATATCATCACTGAAAACAAGGCCAGGGGCCGACTGTAGAACAGATCATCAATTGCTCATATGCAAGTTCAAGTTGAAGTTGAAGAAAATCAGAACAAGTTCATGAGAGCCAAAGTAAGACCTTGAGTGTATCACCATCTCAAGAAAAGATATGAAATACTGAACACTAACAAAGTCTTTTTTTAACAAAAGTCCAGATGAGTTGTGGAATGACATAAAGGACATGACACAGGAAGAAGGCAAGAGGTCATTAAAAAGACAGGAAAGAAAGAAAAGGCCAAAATGGATATCAAAAAAGACTCCGAAACTTACTCTTGAGCATTGAGTAGCTAAAGCAAATGGAAGAAATGATGAAGTAAAAGAGCTGAACAAAAGGCGGCTCAAGAAGACAAAGTATTATAATGAAATGTGCAAAGACCTGAAGATAGAAAACCAAAAGGGAAGAATACACTCAGCATTTCTCAAGCTGAAAGAACTGAAGAAAAAATTCAAGCCTCGAGTTGCAATTCTTAAGGATTCTACAGGGAAAATACTGAACGACACAGGAAGCATAAAAAAAAAAAAAGATGAAAGGAATACACAGAGTCCCTGTACCAAAAAGAAATGGTTGACTTTCAACCATTTCAGGAGGTAGCAAATGATCAAGAACTGTTGGTACTGAAGGAAGAGGTCCAAGCTGCACTGAAGGCATTGATGAAAAACAAGGCTCCAGGAATTGACGGAATACCAATTGTGATGTTTCTACAAATGGATGCAACACTGAAAGTGCTCACTTGTCTACGCCAAGAAATTTGGAAGAAAAATACCCAGCCAACTGACTGGAAGAGGTCCATATGTGCACAAATTCAGAAGAAAGGTGATCCAACAGAATGCAAAAATTATCAAAGAATATCATTAATATCGGAAACCCTGGTGGCGTAGTGGATAAGTGCTACGGCTGCTAACCAAGAGGTCGGCAGTTCAAATCCACCAGGCACTCCTTGGAAACTCTATGGGGAAGTTCTACTCTATCCTATAGGGTCGCTATGAGTCGGAATCGACTCAACGGCAGTGGGTTTGGTTTTTTTTGGTTATCATTAACGTCACTCACAAATAAAATTTTGTTGAAGATTATTCAAAAGTGGTTGCAGCAGTACATTGACTGGGAACTGCCAGAAGTTCAAGCCAGATTCAGAAGAGGATGTAGAACAAGGGATTCATTGCTGATATCAGACGGATCATGGCTGAAAGCTGAGAATACCAGAAAAGATGTTTACCTGTGTTTTATTGACTATGCAAAGGCATTCAACTGTGTGGATCATGACAAAGTATGGATAACATTGTGAAGGATGGGAATTCCAGAACACTTAATTGTATTCATGAGGAACCTGTACACAGACCAAGAGACAGTCATCCAAACAGAACAAGGGGATACTGCATGGTTAAAGTCAAGAAATGTGTGCATCCTTTCACCATCCTTTCACCACACTTATTCAATCTGTATTCTGAGCAAATAATCCAAGAAGCTGGACTATATGAAGAAGAAAGCAGCATCAGGTTTGGACAAAGACTAATTAACAAGCTGTGATATGGAGATGATACAACTTTGCTTGCTGAAAGTGGAAAGGACTTGAAGCACTTACTAATGAAGATCAAAGACCACAGCCTTCATTATGGATTACAACTCAACATAAAGAAAACAAAAATTCTCACAACTGGACCAATGAGCAACATCATGATAAACAGAGAAAAGATTGAAGTTGTCAAGGATTTCATTTTACTTGGATCCATGATCAACGCCCATGAAGCAGCAATCAAGAAATCAAAGTATTGCATTGGTCAAATCTGCTACAAAAGACCTCTTTAAAGGGTTAAAAAGCAAATATGCCACTTAAAGGACTAAGGCGCATCTGACCCAAGCCATGGTATTTTCAATTGCCTCCTGTGTGTGGGAAAGCTGGACAATGGATAAGGAAGACCAAAGAAGAATTGATGCATTTGAGTTGTGGGGTTGGCAAAGAATACTGAATATACCATGGACTACCAGAAAAACAAACAAATTTGTCTGGGAAGAAGTACAGCCAGAAAGTTCCTTAGAAGTGATGATGGTGAGACTTCGTCTTACATACTTTGGACATGTTATCAGGAGGGACCAGTCCCTGAAGAAGGACATCACGCTTGGTAAAGCAGAAGGTCAGCAAAAAAAGAGGAAGACCTTCAATGAGATGGAGTGACACAGTGGCTGCAACAATGGGTTCAAACACAACAAAGACTGTGAGGATGGTGCATGACTGGGCAGTGTTTAGTTCTACTGTACACAGGGTCGCTATGAGTCGGAACTAACTGGATGGCATCTAATAACAGCAACAACAAATGAATGAATGAACAAACAAAACAAACCAATCACTAAGGAAAAGTCCCTATCGCCCTGTTCCTGTTAGTCACGAAGCTAAGAGCCTCCTCCTTGCTCTTTCCTTCTGCTGTCCCCCAGAAGAACCCAGGTACAGCAGGCACGTCCACCCAGAGGCTAGTCGGGTGAAGCTGGGTGCAGATGCTGAGTACGGGGTCTGTAAGCTACACAGTCTGGCTCCGCTGACTGTGACTGTATCCGTGTCGGATCTACAACAGATGGGATCCTGTGGAATTCAAGCGGAGCAGCTCGCAGGAGCCACCCAGGTTCCCCAGGGGCATCCCGCCCACCCGCCTTGCCTGTTCTGTCACCAGGTAGCCACTTTTCCTCTGCACCCATCCAGAGCTGCCAGAAAGCAAGAAGAGTCAGGGTGCCAAGGACCTGGAGGCCTAGCACCATGCCTGGTGCATAGGGTCCTCAGAAATATGCCCAGAATAAAGTTGATGCATCAAGACTTGTAGTCGGTGATCACTTCTCTGAGCCAGGAGTACTGGACAAGTCTGCAGCTCTCTGACTTGGGAGCATGCCACTTTCAAGTACAACACAGAACTTTCAGGAAGAGGGCCTACTGGCGGGTGGGATTTGAGCAAGTACGTGAAGAAGCTAGCCCAGAAGAAAGCCAGGTTTTGAAGGAGACCTAAAAGAAGGTTCTACTTACCAGTCAAGTCCTCGGTAAGCACAAGGAAAGAAGCGCCATTTGATCACGGTGTGAGTCCTCACCTGACAGCCTCCTGGACACGTCACCCACCCCGGTGGCAGGAGGGGGCACAGGGAAACCGGGGGAGCCAGGGGAAGCAGTTAGTTAATGGAAATGCCGGACACCTCCTGGTGCTGGAAGCCTGCCCAGAGAGCGCCCAGAGGCCTGCGGCCAAGTCACAAAAGCAGGGAGCCACCTGCCTCACTTCCAGAAAACAAGATCAAGACCAGCATAGATGCTGACAGAGTGACAGAACACCACCTGTTCTCTCAAGAGGCAAAACGCAATGCCGTTAGGGTGATAATCAGGGAAAACGGACTCTTGGAGACCAGCTGGGCCAGAAAAGGGCTGTGAGAACAGTACCCACAGCAAGCACCTCCCAGGGCCCTGCTGATGCCTGGCGCCCTTACCCACCCTGTGGAAACCACATCCCTATCAGAATGTCTCCGACTCCCCAGTGACCCACAGGCACACCTGCCCAGCTGCCTGGGCCGCTGTGCTCTCTGCACTGGGGCAGGTGGGCGGGAAGTGGGGTGACAAGGCCCCCTTTGTGGCCCTGGGCAGCTGCAGGAGTCAGGGCGATGGGCCCCCCTCGCGGCCCTGAGTTCTGCGGTAAGCACCTCCACAGCACTCAACTTGCTTTCTCAGCTGAACTGCACCTGCATTCCTGAAATGGGCCCCGCCCTCCCTGGGGGCCAATGCCTGCAGGTGGCACTGCCGTGGGGTCAGCACGGGCTGCCCGAGGACACTGCATGATCCAGTGAGTGTCCCTGCCCTCCCTGGGGGCCAGCCAATGCCTGCAGGCGGCAGTGCCGTGGGGTCAGCATGGGCTGCCCGAGGACACTGCATGATCCAGTGAGTCCAATGAAGCCATGTATGTCCTTGTATGAGGGAGGCAGGCGGTGTCTGAGATGCAGAGCAGGTGATGATGGAGCAGGGCATGGAATGAACGGGGGAAAGGGCCACGAGCAAGGAATGTGGGCGGCCTCCAAAAGCTGGGAAATGCAAGGAACTGTCCCCTGGAGCCTCCAGAGGAATGCAGTCCTACTGACACCTAGATTCTAGCCCATAAGACGCATTCCAGACTTCTGACCTCCAGAACTGAAGATGAATAAATGTGGTTGTGTTAGGCCACTAGGTTTGTGGCCACAGGAAACAAACGCAGAGAACTGAAGCAGATGTTCCCTAAGCAGCTGGGATGAAATAACCTTCGGACCTCCAGACCAGAAAGCCGGGGTGCCGAAGCCCCTCCTCTCTGCCATCACCCCCTAAGTGCCCTCCCAGCTCCGTCTACCCCTCCATCAGCTCCATTCCACCTGCTGTGCCTCAACAGCAGCAGAGACAGAAGCAGAGATGTGACACCTCCTGTCAACCTTCCAAGCACTCCCCCACGTCCTACCAACAGAGAGCAGGGCGATGCTGAGCACAGGCATTGCTGCTGGGCCAGGTGTGTGACCAAAAAGACGCCATCGATATCGGAATTCTATTTCCCACCGACAGGAACTGAGGCTTCCTGGATAAACAGCTGGTTCCTGATCACGGCAGGAATGGTACAAGGTGAGCCTGGAATGTCTCCTCCTACCAGAAGGCAAGCAACTAACAGAGACCACCAGGTTCACGTCAAAGGGACTCGGGAGCCAGCTCAAAGGGGCTCCACTGGCCAAAGACGGGACCCATGTGAACATCAACAGGAATAATAACGGCAAAGGACAAACACATACGAAATACACTCCACTCCACGAGTCCAAGATTACACCCACAAGTCAACAAGCTGATACAACTAGTCAGTCACTAGACAGGGTGTAAGGAATCAGCTCATTATCCAGCAATGGCCAGCGAAGAAAGCCTTTCCTCTCCAAGCCATGGGGGAAGATCCTCTGCAAAGACGTCCTCCAGCTACTGCCTGACGGGCAGGTGAGCACCGAGCACTGTCCTGCAGCCCCAGTGAATGAATGCATGAATGAATGAATGAACCACAGACAGGTGGAGAGACGGACGGAGTGAGGGAATGATCCTCAGCAGGGCTGGCCACCACAGGAGACACCTGCCCACTGACGACGCAGTCTTGACTCTGGCCCAGCCTCTCCCAGGAACCCCAGGAGAAGGGAAGGTGCCCAACATGCCGTGGGACCCAAGCACTGAAGCCCATGGGTGGACCCCAGACAGGCTGATCAGCCCAGTTTCTTCAACATTTCTCCAAACATCTGTGAATGAAATTTTCCGTGATAGAAGACAGAGGGACCCCCAGTGAAAGAGCGGGCTTGGATTTGGGTTTATCCTGTCCTGGGCTGCTGCTGTTTGGGGGTTCATGAGCTGGCACGCTGTTACAAACAACCCTGGTGCAGCGCTCTGGAAGGCTCCACTATCTAAGACCCTTCAGAAGATGGACCAGCTTCTAAGCCCTTACGTTTGCATGGTTCTCTGAGCAGTCACACCCAGACACATCCTCCACGACCGAAGGGGCGAAAGGAGGAGAGACTAAACGGGCTGTGACGTCTCTGCCTCATTTCAGGTGCAAAAGTGTGGTATCCAGAGAAGACAGTGGGGGCGGGGTGGGGGGCTGCTGTTCTAAGATTCTAGCCATAACTATGATAACCAGATAAATTTTTATTTCTATTTAAATGACAATAATTATAAAAGTAAACCTTACAGTCAAAATGAGAAATAGAATTCCTGAGTGGGGGCCCATGGGAGTCCTGACCCTGTTGGCCCGTGGCAGCCCTCAGCCAGGCCTGGAGCCGAGCCGTTTCTGCCACCTCCACAGAGAACCTAACTCCTGATAGACAGATAAGTAAATAAACACACACGTGCTTCAGAGTCCTGGCTGGAAAGTCTTGCCTCGGGCTTCTGTTAAAACACTCTGCACCACATGCGTCTCTCAGTCCTGCTCCCCGGCAGAGCCTCCGTCTGGAACGGACTCCTCCAGGCTACCCTCTCAGCTCTAAGTGTGCAGGGGCACCGTGCAGGCCTTTCTAATCAAGCCTTCCTTACGAGGACTCTTCCCGAAGGCCTGTCCTGAGCGTGTCGGTGTGAGGGCCCAAGGGGAGTCTGCTCTGAACTGTAAACGTTCCCCCATCTGTGACGCACCCGTCACAGGCTCACAGAGGCCAGCGCACGGCTGTGCCCAGAGCTATAATTACCTCGCCCCCATCTCTGCACCGGTGGCAGGGCTTCACGAGGCCAGGGGGCCACAGCACCCAGGCCTCAGCCCAGACCACCAGGCGAGCCGAGCGGCAGGCTGGCTCTGCGGCTGTCCCTGGCGAGGGTCCCCACGCTGGACGCCACGCTGCCAGCCAAGCCTGCTCACTGCTGTTTGCTTCACATGTGGTTTAATTGACGCAAATCAGGAGGCAGCGAGTGATTCATGCCTGCCCGCGCACAGGGCCCAAGGACTGGCTGGCACAGACCTGCTGATTCACCGAGAGTCCCCGTGCACTGGGCTCTGCCATGCAGGCTCCTGGGGAGGGGACACTGCGGTGGGATTACAGTAAACAGAAAATCGCCAGAATTCCCATGCTGCTGAGCAGACAGCAGGGCGCCCGCAGGGGGTGAGGGACTTCTGGAAGCAGCACTGAGGGCTGGCCTTTCCCAGAACAGCCCATTGTGTATGCATGCGCATGTGTGTGCACGTGCATACGTGTGCAGCCACACCTGGGCCAGGGGCATGCACGGCCTTCTCCTCCAGCACCAGCCTCAGCCAGGAGAGCAGAGGAGGTGGGTGGTG
This sequence comes from Loxodonta africana, assembly GCF_030014295.1. Classification (NCBI taxonomy): domain Eukaryota; kingdom Metazoa; phylum Chordata; class Mammalia; order Proboscidea; family Elephantidae; genus Loxodonta; species Loxodonta africana. The sequence continues at coordinate 3,611,165 of NC_087347.1, read as the reverse complement.
GGTGGGCGGCCAGAGCCTGACAACCATCCTCTGGGTGAGACCCTCACGAGTGGTCAGGCCCATGTGCCAGTTTTCCCTGTAATTTCATTCATCTACTCAACCCTGAAACAAATGTGTGTGTACACACTCGCATATCACACATTTGCATGCACACACACACACACACAGGAACACAAGTGCATACATACAAGCACACATATGCACATCATGTGTTTGCAGGAACACACACGCACACACCACCTGTTCGCATGCATACACAGGAGCACACAGGCATACACATGTGTACACATCATTTCTTTGCATGCACACATGGGAACACGTGCATACACGTGCACACATGCAAACATGGGAACACAAGAATACATATGTGCACACATCACTGTTTGCATGCACACACAGAACACATGTGCACACACATGGACATGCACACAGGAACACATGTGCACACACATGGACACACACACAGGAACACATGTGCACACACATGGACATGTGCACACACAGACATGCACACACATGCGCACCCTCTAGCACTTGGGAAACACCGCTCACGAGTCAGCACATTGAAGCTTCCCCGGTCCTCACTCTCCACAGCCCACATACAGCACCCAGGCCCTCTAAGGCCCCCGCCCTGTACAGCACCCAGCTCTGGGCAGTGAGGAAATATGTTTTGGCTCTTTGAGCCTCCCTGAAGGAGGGGCATGCGGTTCCTTTCCACTTCCTGTCCAGTGGGGCCATCCCGAGGGTGTGAGGGCAAGGGGGGAGGGGAGCATCCAGACCAACGCCCCACAAAGGCAAAAAGGGGAAACGAGCATCGCCCCGAGGCAGGCTTGAGCTGCTGAGACCAGACACCCAGCCGCCAGCCCAATCCAGGCCCAGGACCCTGACTCGGTAATACCTGCCATGGGGGGAGTTTGCTTGCTCCTAGCAGCATGCAGCCACAGGGACCGGAGTCATGGCTGGTGGTCCACAGCGCTTCCAGGTCCAGTGAGACAGTTCCCAACACTCAGAGCAGGAGGAGCCAAACCAGCAAACCCAATGGCTCTCTTCCCTACAGGCCCCACCTCCACACGGGACTCCCTACTGGCCACGGCCGCTTGAAGACTGAGGGGTTTCTGAGAAATAAAGGCGGGCTTCAGAGTACGAGGTCTTCACACCTCTCCACAACAGAAGAGAAAAACAACGGTTACCCGTCAGAGAGCGTCAGACACCAGGGCTGAGGAGGAGTGGGGTTCTACTGACTGAGTCACCCTCCTCCACTGAGAACCTTTCGAGAAAAGTCTTCTCAGCAACCACCATTCTCAGCAACTCCACTGAAAGCACTTAAGCCAGTAACAGTTCACACGCTCGGATGCTAACTGAAAGACTGGAGGCTTAAGTCCACCCAGAGGCACGACAGAAGAAAGGCCTGGCAATCCACTTCCGAAAAATCAGTCCCTGAAAACCCTATGGAGCGCAGTTCTGCTCTGACGCACGTGGGGTTGCCGTGAGTCGAAGTCGACTCAATGGCAATGAGTTTTTAAAAAAATATTTTACAATCTAACTTTTAAAGAAAAAGAATATTTGAAAACTGAAAAGACATAGTCATACCAAGTGTCAGCTAAAATAACTTCGAAGGTCTCGCATTGCTTCACTTTACCTTCTAAGAAGGTTCTAGACACTCCCTCAAAAAACTGCCCCCCGCCCGTAGACACTTAGAAGTCGCTCTTCTGTTAAACATTAAAGACTATGACCCAGGGGTGACCACAGAGACAGCGCCACAGCAGAGTGGAGCCAGGACAGGGGGACTGAGAGACACAAGTACGTGTGGGGACCCATCAGCCCCCACTCCAGGTGGCAGCAGATGACCCTCCTCCTGACCTCAGGTACTCGCCTCGGGGCGTCTTCAAATTCAAATGGAATAATGCCTTTACTTGAAAAACAAAGCTACTGATCCGCTGCCCAGGAGACTGGGGTCTCCCAGAAGATAAGCGCTGTGACCCCACAGAAGATGCACACTTGTGTGCTGAATACAGTCACTGAGTGAATGAATGAGTGAACGAATCAATGAATGAACCACTCACCTGGCACGGGGCACCAGCTCACATGCAATCCCTGCAGCCTCACAATAGACCTTTTTACAGATGGGAAAACTGAGACTCAAAGAATTAAGTAACGTCCCCAATATCCAAGCAGCAAAGCTGAGATTCGATGCCAGCCTCTCAGCCTTTCTGTCTCCTTTGTGTCCCAGCAGAAGCCAGGTGCCATTCTGCCAGGGTGAGCGTGCAGCCAACGGCCCACCCAGAAGACAAGGCTGCAGTGGAGGGAACGGAGGCGTGAGTGTGAGCCAGAAACAAAACCAGCAGCAGGAAATCTCCAGTGACCCGCCCACGACGCCCACGTGCCTAATATGATAACCGGGACAGACACAGAACCCGCCCTGCTGGGCGGGTAGCGAGGAAAGTAAAAGCCGGCAAGAAAGGGAACAATCCTTCCACGCCCTCACCAAGATGGGCTGCAATGTGAAGGTTGAGTCAGGGGTACCCCTAACTGAATGGTCAGCAGTTCAAACCCACCAGCTGCTCCTCGGAAGAAAGATCTGCTCCCATAAGATTTACAGCCTTGGAAACCCTATGAGACAGTTCTACTCTGTCCTGTGTGGTCACTATGAGTCAGAACTGACGCAATGACAATGGGTCTGGGTTTTTTTTTTTTTTTTTTTTGGTTCTACAGGGTTGCTATGATTCAGAATTTACTTGATGGCAACAGGTTTGGTTATTCTGGGAAGAGGAGCCCCTAGGTTGTGCAACCAGTTAAGTGCTCAACTACTAGCTGAAGGTTAGCTGTCTGAACCCACCTAGAGGCACCCCAGGAAGACAGACCTGCTGATCTGCTTCGGGAAGGTCACAGCCTTGAATTCTGGGAAGAAGAATAAAGGAGGAAGTCTCTTCCTGGGTTTCGCTGGGCTTCCTGCTGGCCCTTTACAAACGTCCTCAAGGAGGCTGTGGGAGAAGGCATGCCTTGCTTCCCTCCTCTGTTGGGTAATCAGTAACCTGGGGCACCTGACGTGTGTGTCCCACTGTTCGGGGGGACCGTGACATCAGCGTGGACGGAGAAGGGCCTCAGAGCCCCTCTGTGAGATGCACTGTCTCCTAGAACTCTGGAATTCTAGGGTGTAGCAACTGTGGTGCTGGACAAGTGAGGACAAAGGTTGCTGCCATCACTTGAGACACACGGCTCTCGTTTCTGCAGACCTGCAAAGAAAAACTCCACCGTCTGGAGATCCGAAGTTCACAGTGGATCATCTGCAAACATGCCAGTGAGCTGAGACAGCGACAAGCCCGACCCAGTGTGCCTTGTGTTCCTGCAGGGCTGAAGTCAAGGACGAGAGCCACACACAAGCCTCCTCTCTGTGAAATCCACCAAGGATGTAGGTAGGTAAATGCTGTTTCTGGAACTCAGCTCAAATCGTGCTCAACGTTCTTGGTACGCACGACTTATCCATGCCCACCAGTCCCTCCAAAGGTCAACGCAGGGCACAGGCCATGACAGACGAGACGGCGGTGCCCACCCACCACCTGGCCGACAGGAAGCCCTCACCGCAGCATGAAAACGGGCGGGGAGGGACACTCCACCGCCGTGGGAGTCGTGCACTGCCCACCTTGCTGCTGACGGCCCCCGTGCCATTCGATCTCCTTCATGAGGATAAAACCAGACATGACCAAAACAACGTGGCGCAGGACGGCAACGCCCCCAAGTGCCAGCTTCTACAACAGTCCGCCATCAACAGTTGAAGGCAGGGCTCCTCCAACTTCTGTTCCTATGCGTGTGTGTATTACACACAGGCATGTATTACATGTGCATGTACGTACTACACATACTTGCGTTAAACCTGAATGTATGTTACATATGTGTATATATTATATATGCACATACATTACATATGCATATATATCATATCCACATGTACATTACATATGAGTATGTATTATATACGCATGTGTGTGCTTATTACACAGGTATGCTTGTGCGATCACACGTGCACATGTACTACATATGTGTGTATTTTATATGCATGTACAGTGCGTTACATATGCAGGTGTATAATACATGCGTGCAGTGTGTGTTGCATATGCACGTGTGTATTACATAAGCATGTATATGTTACATATGCATGTGTGTATTATAAATGCACTGTACTTTCATTTTTTTATATTCAATGTGTATGTGTATTACATGTATATGTGGTTGCATAAGCATGTGTATTTTATATGCATGTGTATTACATGTGTATGTGTTAGATGTATGTGTTGCATATGTATGTATTACGTATGTACATGTTAGATTCTGCAGTACATATGCATGTGTGTTACATATGTGTGTTGCATGTGCATGTGTACTGCATGCATGTATTACACATGCATGTATGGGTGTTACAGATGTCACATGTTTGTTACACATGCATGTGTGGAATGTATATGTGTGTATGGGTGTATGTTACATCTGCACATTACATATGTGCGTGTTACATATGCATGTACGGTGTCGCATGTGATGTATTACATATGCGTGTGTTACGTATGTGTTGCATATGCATATATGGATGTTATGTGTGTATATTACATACACATGTGTTGCATGTGTGTTACATATGCATGTTACGTGTGTGCTACACATGCATCGTGGATGTTATGTATATTACATATGCACGTGTGTTACATGTGTGTATTACAGAGGCAGGTGTTACATGTGTGTACTACGTATGCACACATGAGCATTACATGTGTGCGTTACATACGCATGTGTTACATGTGTGTATTACGTATGCACAAGTGAGCATTACATGTGTGTATATTACATATACATGTGTTCATATGTGTTATATACACATGTATGGGTGTCACGTATGTGTGTATATTACTTACGCACACATGCTACATATGCGTGTTACAAATGCATGTATGGGTGTGTACCATTTTAAAAAACAAAACATCCAATCCTTCTCATTCTTCGTTCATTCCTCCATCCCACAGTCATTCCAAACACATGGCAGACTGTGCCAGCCACTGAGAGAACACAGCAAACACGCAGACCAGATCCCAGCTCCTAAGAAGTCTGAAGCCCAGCAGTGAGAGGCAGCTAATACACTAATGAATGAACGAAGCAAGAGGAAAAACAGCAGGTGAGTGTAGACGGGTAGCCACTGTGACTGAAAGGGCTTCCAGAACTCAAAAAATAAAATCAAATAAAACCCATTGCCGCCGAGTTGATTTCGACTCCTAGCAACCCCACAAGTAATACACACACGTGTGTCAGAGGAGAACTGCTCCACAGGGTTTTCTTGGCCTTAAGTTTTACAGAAGCAGGTCCCCAGGTGTCACGGATTGAATTATGTCCCCCAAAATGTATGTGTCAACTTAAAACGTCCCCCCAAAATGTGTGTGTCAACTCGGTGAGGCCAAGATTTCCAGTATGGTGTGGTTGTCCTCCATGTTGTAATTGTAATTTTATGTTGAGAGGTGACCCTTACTCAGGTCACCTCTCTGATCCAAGGTAAAGGGAGTTTCCCTGGGGGGTGGCCTGCACCATCTTTTATCTCTCAAGAGATAAAAGGAAAGGGAAGCAAACAGAGAGTTGGAGACCTCATACCACCAAGAAAGCAGCACCTGGAGCAGAGTCTGTCCTTCAGACCTGGGGTCCCTGCGCCTGAGAAGCTCCTCAACCAGGGGAAGATTGAGGACGAGGACCTTCCTCCAGAGCTGACAGAGAGAGAACGCCTTCCCCTGGAGCCAGCACCCTGAATTTGGACTTTTAGCCTACTTTACAGGGAGGAAATAAATTTCTTTTTGTTAAAGCCATCCACTTGTGGTATTTCTGTTACAGCAGCACTAGATAACTAAGACACCAGGCCCCTCTTCCACGGCACCACTGGATGGGTTCAGACCACCAACTTTCAGGTTAGCAGACGAGCACAAACTGTTTGTGCCACTAGGCCCTTTCTAAACTCAGCAGCTGGGATTTAAGCTAAACCCTGAATGACAAGGGGTCCCGACACTTGGGAGAGAAGACCAGGCACAGGAAGTGGTTAGGGCCCAGGCCCTAAGGCACAGGGGGCTTGCGGGGTTCACAAAACAACAGGAAACTTGGATTCAGGAGAGTGTAATGTGGGCAGGAAGGTGGGGAAGCCAAGGCTGGAGCAAGAGCCCAGGCCTGAGCAGGCCACCATGAGGGTCCTGGGGGCCTCCGCAGAGCTCAAAGCCAAGAAGGAACATAAGCAGACTTGAGCACCCCCACCACACAGATACAGCCGACACAAATAATCTCAATAGCACAGATAAGAGGAAAACATAGTAAAATAATTAGGAGAGATGAGTCTGGGAATGTATTACCTTTGGTTTCAATGATTGTTTGAGTTGTAAGTGTACGTAATTTATTTTTTAACACTGGCTGCTTTCAGCTGGCAGGAGCGAGCCCACCAGTGGGAGGCGGGAGAAAAACGGGGGAAACAGACAATGTTTTGGAGGAAGTGTCATCGGGAAGTCATGCTGGGCTGGATGAGGAGTTAGCAAAAGAGAAACTGGAGAACAGCATTTCCTAGATGTTTGGGCTGAACCTCCAGGCTGGCGGCCGTGGCCTCCTGGGCGTGGAGAAGGGGTGAGCTGGGACAAGGAGAAGGACAGAGCGCTCCGGGATCGGAGTGGGGTCCTGAGGAGACAGTGCCCGGCGGGGACACTCCCCTGCAGCTGGTGGGTCAGCTCCAGGCACATGCAGCAAGGGGACGTGCCAGCGGCACCCAGAGGAGGACCCCTCCAGCCACCAGGGGCCGAGGCAGCTGCTCCTCTAGCTCTGATCTACTGGACGCCACCACTTGGGTAGAATGTGAAATCACCCACCAGAGCCTCAGTGTCAAATCGCTGTAAACATCTCCTGGTTGTGGACGAGTCGGCAACTGGGCGACTGGAAAGGAAGCATCCCCTGAAGTCGGCCTCCGCAGTGGGTAGAGGACCCTGGACGTGGACCTCAGTGGGTAACGGTGAGCGGCAGGCCGCCTTCCTGATGAGTGTGGGTCTCAGGAGAGCAGACTCTGACCCCAGGCCTGGGTGAGCGGGACAGAGGGAGTGAGAGAGAGGGAGCCAGCCCCGGGAGGGAGGAGGTGAGCCAGGACAAGGACGCGTGATCCAGCAGCTGCTGCTCTGGGCCATCCTGGTCAACTGAGTGCTCTTTCAAACGGCCCCTCAACGCATCAGTGCCCACGGGGCTCATGTGGAAAGAAGCCAAGGAGGGAAGCCGAGGGGGCACCGGCCTTCCTGAGTGGGGGCAATAATCACGTGCAGCCATCAAATCGATTTGATTCTGACTCACAGCAACCCTACAGGACAGAGTAGAACTGCCCCACAGGGTTCCCTGTACAGAAGCAGACCTCCACATCCTTCTCCGGAGGAGTGGCTGGTGTGCTCGAACCGCCAAGCTTTCAGTTAGTTAGCAGCTGAGCACTTAACCATGGTGCCACCAGGGCTTCTTACAGGCTCCCAGAAAAAACACACAGGAGTTCTGTCAGAAAACCAACCAAGCATGAGCTCCCAACCAAAGACAAGCAGACACACAGGAAATTACTAAACGGCAGCAAAAACAACAAAGCCTAGAGTCAAACAAATGCCTCAGGTTATTAGAAGCAGAGTACAGAGTTACTATTTCTAAAACTTTCAAAGAAAATATTAAGAACAATCCATGCCAATAAACCTGAAAATTTATATGAAATGGATAAATTCCTTAAAAAAAAACTTTGATACTACAAGAATTAGCAAGTTTTAGATATGAACTTTTGGAAGTTTTCAAGGAATGGGTACTTGTAATGTCCAGGAAACTATTCCAGAGAATAGCAAAGGTTTAATATCAACAAAGGAAAACTACAGGCCAAGCAAGCTCAAGAAGAGAGACGAAAAATCCTAAATAAAGTACCACAAAACCTAATCAAGCCAAGTATAAAAAAGATGGCAAAGATCACAAGTAAGCTGGGTTCATTGTAGGAAACCAGCGAAGATTTCATAGGAGGAAACCTATGTGTAATTCACCACACTAGAAATTTGAAGGAGAAAACCACAGGATCATCACACAAGATGCAGTAAATTTAGCCACAGAGACAGCTCTGAACTTAACTTGAAAAAAGGAAGCTGTAAAAACGCACAGCAAGCATGGCTCTCGGCCTGGAATTTTAACGCCTCCTCTCTGGTGTCAAGGATGAGACGGGATGCCCACAGCCTCTGTTCCTGCTCCACACTGGAGTGGGGCTTCCCAGCCAGCACAGCCAAGAACCAAACCCGGTGCCATCGAGTTGATTCCAACTCATAGATACTCCATAGGACAGAGTAGAACTGCCCCATAGCATTTCCAAGAAGCAGCTAGTAGATTTGAACTGCCAACCTTTTGGTTAGCAGCCGAGCACTTAACCACTGTGCCACCACAGCTCCAGCCAGCACAGTAAGACAAGGAAAATTATAGCATTAATTAGAAAGAAGCAGAACTGTCATGAGTAGAGTGGAAGCACTTTGTCTTAGAAAACCCAAAGGATCTACACAAAATCTTCTAGAAACTGCGAGATTTTAGTACGGTGATTGGATACAAAATTGAAATACAAAAATCAATTGCACTCCTATATCCTAGCAGCAGAAACTATAATTTAAAAAATATTGTCTACGAGAGGGAAAAAACAAATTAGAATCTACTGAAGAATAAATTTAACATAACACATGCAAGATCATCACGGAAAAGATGATAACACCACTGAAAGACACGAAAGACCCAGTCGGTGGAAAGATACTAGGACATGGCACACAAATGAACGAACTAGTTGCTGTCAAGCCAATCCGCCTCACGGCGACCCCACGTGTGTCAGAGAACTACGCTCCACAGGGTTTCCAGTGGCTGATTTTTAGGAAGCAGGCTGCCAGGCCTTTTTTCCAATGCACCTGAGTGGACTCCAACCTTTTGGTTAACAGCAGAGTATGTCAACCATTTACACTAACCACGAATTCCACGCGAACGAATAGGGAGATCCAACACTGTAAAGGTGCCGACTCTTCCCAAATTCCTCTGCACATCCAAGGCAATTCCAATCAAATCTCCAGGTCCTTCTTCAAAGGAACTGGCCTGGGGTACTCGGAACTCTATCTGCGGGAATAATGGCTCAGCAGGAGGGAGGGAGCCTAGGCAGGGTGGTGGGAGAAGGAGGCGCCCTACAGATGTCAGAATTTAGGCTACTGCGTGGGCTGGCGAGGACAGACACGCAGCATTACGGAGCGCAGTGGGGGCCCCAGGGACAGGGAGCTGAGGGCTCAGGCACTGCAGCCACACTGGCGGGGGCACGTCTACCACACAACGGCTCTCCAAAGGGGGAAAGAAAGTCCCTATGTGGGCACCACACAGCAACCAAACCTTAAATCTGAGAGACAACTCTGTAAAAGGAGAAAATAGGCAAGGTAGGAAGGCCTTTTTGTTGTAACAAAATATTAACCGCAAAAGGAAAGGTATGTTTTCTTGCTTAGTCAAGTTAAAATTCAAGAGGAATAATTTTTGTATATAACCTTTTTCGCATTACGGGGGTGGGGGTGTGGGTGTGTGTGGGTGTGTGTGGGTGTGTGTGTGCGTGCACGCCCACATTTCCAGACTAAGTAAGCCGAGTAGAAAGTTTTTAAATAACATTTGCTCTTTTCCTGTTGCTCACCAGCATTTATTGAACTCTGAGCGTGTCCAGGACTAAGCTGGGGCAGAAGTGAAAGCGGGACAGGGATCTCAGGGCACCTGAAATTCAAGGGGAGGAGGGGGCACAAGTATTTGGGTAAAAGCAAGAGTGGGGGCTGATGGTTCCCTCTGTGGCAGCCCTGTTCTCAGGGCTCCTCCAGTGGCCCGTCAAGGGGGTCCTCTTAGCACCCCCTTCCGACACACGAGCACAGAGGACTAAAACGCCGTGCGCTGGCAGACTTGGGCGCTCAGGACTGACTCAGCAGGCTGGCTCTCCTGACCACCTCGTCCTGCCCAGTCTTTGTCAGGCCCTTTTTATAGCCCTCCACTTCCCTGTCTCCGCACTGGTCAGTCTGAGTTCACCCTCGGTGTGCAAACGTCCCTCAAACGGAGCCAAGCTCATCTCTGAGGCTCCGTTAACCAGTAACCAGCTGCCGTCCAGTCTGTTCCAACTCACGGCGACCCCGTGTGTGGAGCAGAACTGCTCCACAGGGTTTCAAGGAGGTGATGTTTTGGAAGCAAATCTCCAGGTCTGTCTTCCAAGGCACCTCTAGGTGGATTTGAACCACCAAACTCTACGCTAGTAATTGAGTACTTAACTGTCTGCACCACTCAGGGACTCCAGGGCTTTATTACTTCCTGGTTTAAAAAAGCATCATAATCTTTATTCACCATTTTGGCTTTAGATAAAGCAAATGAGAGAAGAAATAAACAGGTTTTTTTTATCAACTATAACGGACAAAAAATAAGAAGACCAAAAAACTGATGACTTTGAATAGTGGTGTTGGCGAAGAATTACTGAGCATACCATGGGCTGCCAGGAGAACGACCAAATCTGTCTTGGACGAAGTACAGCCAGAACACTCCTTAGAAGTGAGGATAGCAAGAAAACGTCTCGTGTACTTTGGACATGTTATCAGGAGGGACCAGTCCCTGGAGAAGGACATCATGTTTGGTAAAGTAGACGGTCAGCAATAGATTGACACAGTGGCTGCAACAATGGGCTCAAGCATAGCAACAATTGTGAGGATGTTGAAGGACCGGGCAGTGTTTCATTCCGGGGTACACAAAGTCACTGTGAGTCAGAATCAACCAGATGGCACCGAACAACATCGCCATAAAAACGATATGCTCTCTCCTAATCAGACAACTCCAGACAGAAAAAAGCTATAGAGAGTTAAAACAAATTTGCACTCCATTTAATTGGTTTTATCAACAGAAACTTTTGTAAACATTCCTAACCTTGACATTAACCAGGAAAAACCCATTCAAGACTCTTACTTGAAAACCTCAAATTTATCCGCAACTTTGACTACGTTTAATTGATATTTCTTTTCCAGATGTGAGCATATGTTTTCCATTTTATCAAACCTTGCTTGCAAGCAGCTCACTGTCCTAAATTACCAACTCCCAGACTACAGGGAAACAGGAGCCCCTGGTGGGGCAAACGGTGAACACGGTCACCGCTAACTGAAAACATGGAGGTCTGAGGCCGACAGAAGAAAGGCCTGGTGATCTCCTTGCAAAAACTCAGCCCTGGAACGTCCCACGGAGCACAGCTCTACTCTGACACACAGGAGGTCGCCGTGAGTCAGCATCAAACTGGACAGCAACTGGGTTGTAAGGAAATAAGGACGTCACCCCTACAAGGCAGGGCCCTGCGGGGTACACGGCACCACGGAGGCCCCTTTTACACTGCTGAATGGCTTATTTGGAGGGCGGGGAAGTACGGGGGTTAAAGCTAGTGACCTAGCATTCCCTATCGTCAAAGGAGAGTTTGGAGGGCTGGGATTCCGGGTATCAGTCTTCAAAACAAGCGGGCAGGCCAGTCAAGCTCCAGAGATCTGTGTGGGCAGGCTCGCACGCACACACAAAATAGCAACAACACATCCTGTCACCAGGGGCCCCGCTGGGAAGGGGTACAGGGGCACAGAGGGCTTACACCATCCATTCAGCAACCGCTCGTTCAGCAACCGCTCGTTCAGCAACCGCTCGTTCAGCAACCGCTCGTTCAATAATCGCTCGTTCACCAATCGCTCGTTCACCAATCGCTCGTTCACCAATCACTCATTCAATGATCATTCATTCAGCCATCTCTTGTTCAGCAATCACTCATTCAATGAACACTCGTTCACCAATCACTCATTCAATGATCACTCGTTCAGCAATCACTTGTTCGACAATCACTCATTCAATGATCATTCATTCAGCCATCTCTCGTTCAGCAATCACTCATTCAGCAATCATTCATGGCACAGGGAGGGCAGGGGGTGAGCCTTCTCACTTAAAAGTTCATTCAGTCATGACTGATAGGGTAAGTACCTCCAGCATGAAAAATGAAAGAAAAAAAAGCAGCTCGGAGTGGGGAGTCTGCCTCGACCCGGTCACATGAGCACCCAACACAGGGGACACGATTTGGGGGAATCCTGGAGTGGAAGACCCCAGAAATGCCACACTCTACCTGAGAGCTTTCAAAGGGAAACCCAAGTTTCTATCAAAGTGGACATCGTAGGAGCAGAGGAGGTCCCAGCCCATCGCACTGCCTGGGGTGGCCATCCAGCATCACCGCGAGCTCCAGACAACCGTGGCAGGGACGTCTGAAGTCACGGCTGGCCTGCAAGGGCTGGCAGGGGTGGCCGGTGCCAAGGGCCGGGCCTGGGAACGGGCACAGGCCGCAACAGCTGGGGCACCAACCAGGCTGGCTGAAAATAGACGGGTGTTTGTTTGTGCCCGGTCCTGAGACTTACAGCCCCTCACCAGGGCCACCTGGGGTGAGGGAAGGGGCTTGGTGGGGACACGTGCAGCCAACAGCAGTGATTTAAGGGCAGCGTCCTGCGAAGCTGTGGGGCAAGAAGGCAGCACAGGAAAGAGTCGAATCAGGAGTCCCTTCCTACAACTGTGGGTAGGCCCAAAGCCAGCCTGCCGCTTAGGCCTCAGGGATAAAATGGCTTCAGAGACAACCTACAATTAACATGGGAACAATTATCTTCCTAATTTAGGCTAATTTCTACTTTGCAGCCTTAGATGGCAGTTTGGGGTGGTGGAGGGGAGGCACTGGCAACATGGATGTGGTGTTTCTTATTTTATTCTTCTAAGTTCACACATCTAAATACCATAAGGAAGATTTTTTAAAAGGCCCACCAGAAGCTTCTAGAAAAGGGTCTATGCTCTAGATGGCCTATATTGTGGGAGCCTTTTCTCTTTAAGTAGCTGGCTGTGCCTGCATGAACATGGACCTTTGCTCTCAAGAGTTCACTACTCTGGAGGCTTGTTCCTTTGCCCCTGGAGTCAGGACTGAGGGCCAGGCAGGGACGCTGCTCTCACAGCAGAGCCACAGCTCCAGGGGTAGACAGGGAAGGGAGGGGCAGCTACAAGCTCGTGGGGCCTGGGTGTCAACATGCTCTGCCAGGGTGCAGGCACCCACATCCCCTGGGGAATCAGAGGCAGAGAGAATCCTCCTTGGCCCCTGGGAGCAGCTCCTTGCCCTAGAAGCCACACAAGAACCCTCCTTGGCCCCTGGAGGCTGCTCCTTGCCCTAGAAGCCACACAAGAACCCTCCTTGCCCCTGGAGGCCGCTCCTTGCCCTAGAAGCCACACAAGAACCCTCCTCGGTACTTAGGGGCTGCTCCTTGCCCTGGAAGCCCACACAATGCCAACTCTGGTTTATTGGAAATGGTCACAGTGAGGCTGCAGGCTCACCCAGTAGGGTCGCTTCCAGTTAACAGACTGCTCCCCTTGCGGTTTGTGGGTAAAAATACAAAGCCCTTTCCAGCATCTGTCTGTTCCACATGTGGTACAAAGACCTTTTCAGAGTGTGGGCGACAAGAATGGTGCTCAACTGTCAACCTCGCCGTCATCAGCACTGGGGCCAGCAGGGCTGACGGCAGGCCACGCAGAGACAGAGCCGCCCAGCAAGAAGCTAGCCTGCTGTGGCAGCTTGGCGGTGCCTGCTAGATAAAGACCCGACGACCTGAACTCAAGGTGCATCTCTTTAGTTACAGGAAAGCCAATAAACGTGCCCTAGACTTCCCTATCTGGCCACTGAAGGCAAACCAATGGAGCAGGCAATGCAAGCCACTCGGGACACCCAATTACACAATTGTGAACCACCAGAGAGAGGCAGTTGGCAGGCCGGTTGGGAAGATACCAATGTTCCCCTTTTTTTCAGTGATGGGGGTGGGACAAGAGGTAAGCGACCCAGGGCCAGGAAGGCTAACTTGGACATGGATTTTAAGTGGAAATCCTCTCTCAGAAACCAAGTAGAAACAATGAGGGACTGAAAGTTCGGCAGTAAAAGGCAGTCAGTCAACATTCAGAGCAAAATCCCATTCAGGCCCTTCAGAGAAAAGAACACTTTCTATTTTAAGTTGTTATCCAAACGATAAATAGGAAACGCTATTAAGATATTTGTTGTTGTTGGTAGATGCCGTTGAGTCAGTTCTGACTCATAGCGGCCCCACGCACAGCAGAAAGAAACACTGCCTGGTCCTGTGCCGTCCTCACAATTGTTGCTATGTTTGAGCCCATTGTTGCAGCCACTGTGTCAATCCATCTCATCGAGGGTCTTCCTCTTTTTCGCTGATCCCCTACTTTACGGAGCATGACGTCCTTCTCCAGGGACTGGTCCCTCCTGATAACATGTCCAAAGTGTGTGAGACAAAGTTTCACCATCCTCACTTTTAAGGAGCATTCTGGCTGTACTCCTCCCAAGACAGATTTGTTCATCCTTCTGGTAGTCCATGGTATATTCAATAACCTTTGCTAACACCAAATTGAAAGGCATCAATTCTTCTTCAGTCTTCCCTGTTCATCGTCCAGCTTCCACATGCATATGGGCGATTGAAAATACCGTGACTTGGGTCAGGTACACCTTAGTCCTCAAAGAGACATCTTTGTTTAACAACTGAAAGAGGTCTTTTGCAGCAGATTTGCTCAATATAATGCATTGTTTGATTTCCTGACTGCTGCTTCCATGGGCACTGACTGTGGATCCAAGTAAAAGGAAATACAGTTTTATCTAAACATTTTTTTAAAGATGCAGCTGAAACCCCTGTAGAGATAAAAGTGACTGCTGCCCTGGCCTGGCAGTTTGGGCATGGTCCCCCATCTCCCAGGAAGCGCTGCTCCTGCTGAGCCATGGACACCAAGTTCTTTCCCAAGCACTGACTCCTGCTCAGCCAATCCTCAGGGCACCTTCTCTCAAAGGGTGACTCTTGGGGGACCAGGAGTTCCATGTGATATGGGTCCCCCAAACAAACAAATGGGAAAAGTCTCTTTAAGAAGCCCAGCAGGTTCCCTAATCTGGGACTCCCCAGAACCTTCTAAGACAATTGCCTCCTGGGGGAGATGACGGTGGCAGTGGGGCCAGGGGGAAAGCAGACAGATTAAAAAGATGTTTAGGAGGCGGTTGGGAGGCTGATTACATGCCGTGAGGGGAAAAAAGAGAAGAGGCCTGTCTGACCCAAGGTCTCTGGCGGCAGGCTGTCTGGTCGAGCTGGAGGACAGAGGGACCGCCGGGGAACGCACAGCGGTGCTCAGGGGCCACACGGGTCCATCACAGCATGAAACCAGGGGAGTGAACAGAGCAGGAGATAGAAACGGGGGCTGTAGGGTCCAGACCACACACTGAGCTTGGCCAGGGCAGCAGGAGGCAGGGAGGAGCCCAGAGACCTCGGAGGTGGCAGCTCCGGCCTTGGCAAGGAGCTCAGCTGCCCAGTGGTTGCGCTTTTCATCTGTGACTCTGGACTGCTGAGCAGACATGGTGGTCAGTGCTGCGAGCCTGCGGACAGGGCAGAGCACTGGCTCTGTGAAAGCGGGCCACTTCTGTATTTACCCAAGGGATGAGTGTAGTTGACAACAGCAAAACTCGGGAAGAATCTAAATGTCCAACAACGGGAAGACTGCTGAGTAAACGGGGCGATCTTGTCAATAAAGCTGCCGCCGCTGCTGAGCACCAGCCAAGCGCATTTCACAACATGGAAAGACAACCACAGTAAGGTGACATGTGTAAAAAGTACTTTATATTCACCAACAACCCAGTTATGGAAACACCAACAGCCAATAGCAGCGACATGGGAAAGGGCTGGAAGGAGAGGCACCAAACACTTGCAACAGGGTGGCGGACGACAGGGCCACAAACAGGGTACCGTGAGCTGGGTACCATGAGCTGCTGTCTTCATAGGATTCTATTTGCTCAAAAACTTCCTAAAATAGACAGATCAGAAGAAAGCATAAGAATCGCCGTTGCTGAGGAGCGTGGCCTCGGGCCTCACTTTCCACCTGCTTGTCTCGAGAGTGTCCTTGAGGGCTTTTCCTGCCATTTGTGTCTAGCTTAGCTTCCTGGTGAGCCTCGTTATTTAAGAAGTAAAACATCCTCACCAAACCAAGAACAAAGTAGCTCCCACCGACTTCCCACGTGGGCAGACGGACACAGGTTGCCTGGACAGACGGACGCAGACTGTCTGGACAGACGGACACACAGGTCGCCTGTACCTTCCATGCCTCTCTTTCACCGGGCACAGCAGTGTCTTACAAACCAGCCTCATCCCAGCCACTCCCCTGCACTGTGGTATACTCACATCTGCTCTGCGGTGGCCTCTCACGGGCACACCCACTCTGCCCTTCCCTCAAGTTAGAGCCGGGAATCGAGCTCCTGAGCAGCACGGCGCTGTCTGGGCCTCCACAAGCTGACAGCACTAAGGACTCACTGTCCCATTGTACAGATGAGGATACCAGGGCCCCGAGCGGTGCTGGGAAAAATGGCACTTTATTTTTTTCAGGACTTTTCTGGCTCTTTTTTGTTCAGGATAGGCCACTAAATAACAACCTGGTGAGTGCTTACTTCTCCACCCTGCTGGCGGGTGACACTAATTAATGTGGGCGCTGTCAAACACCAGACTTTTAGGGACTTGCTGCGGTGAGGTCTGGGGGGCCTGGAATCGGGGTGCTCCACCAGAGCTTGGGGGGGTCTCCTTAGAGACAAATTTGGAAGGCACTGGATTAGTGATTCCACTCCTGGCCTGCCCACCTCAACCTGGAGGTGTGCTCATTTCCCCCAACACTCATACCTGATTATTCTCACCAAAAGAATGAACCGCAAGCCAGGCAGGCTCTGAAAGGTGCCCCTTGGGTACAGGGAAAATAGCGTGAAATAAGGAAGTATTCCATTTCCAATTGTTTTTATGTTTAAGAACGGTATTAAGCTTTAAGCTCTTACTACAGGGGCTGCCTTGCTGAGGCCTGGACAGCGCACCGATGCCCCTCTGTGGTCCCCTCACAGCTCGGGGCTGCCCACGCCGCCCTGGGTGCGCCCTGACGGTAGCTGGGACAAGGCTGAGCACCCAGCAACTCTGCTGAGTCGCCACTGCCCAGAGCTCAGACACAGGATGAGGCAGGTCTGCAGTTCAGCCAACTGCACGAAGGGACAGAGAGCTGCCCCCACTTCAGAGCGGAGCCCAAACTGTCCTGGGAGTGAACTTTGGGGTGCTGAAAGGGGAGCAGGCCACAGCGGCAGCTGCTCCAAACACACACGTGCCACCAACTTAACTTTGTCATGCCATATATAAAATTATTTCTTCAGGAATGCCCGGTGTCAGAAAACATCTTTTCCTGGTCATATCCTACATTTTATTCCAAATAGTAAAATCTGGAATTGGATGACAGCCTGCCTCCATGAATATTCTCCAAAGTCAACACATCTCTTAAGAAAAGTGGAGCGAAAATGCCTCATTTTTGGACATCATGTACAACAAGATTTGTGTTTACTAGTTTTTTGTTTTCTTCTTCTTTTAAGAGTAGAAAGACTATTGCCAAGCAAAGCAATGTCGGTCCAGGGACAGACCACAGCCTGGGACAAGCGGCACTACGCTTTACCTGAACAACATAGGTATAAGGAAGGTCCTAAGACCAGCAATTCCCTCATGCTACCCAGGCGCCCGGAAGGAGCAACAGGAGGAGGCAGGAGAAGAAGGAAGCGCTTACCGAGGAGGACAACGAGGGGACACAACAGTCTAGAAGCCACTGCTGGTTGCTGGCTAAGCTTTCTGAGTGGTGTCAATGGAGAGAGTCCCTCAAGTGAGGGAACTCAGCTCAGCCGGCTCCTCCAGCACCAGGCCACACCTGCACTGGTGTTTCCATGATTTCTGCAGACACAGCAATGAGTCCTGCTGGCGCAGTGGTTAAGTGCTCAGCTGCTAACTGAAAGGTTGGTAGTTCAAACCCACCAGCAGCTTCACAGGAGAAAAAACCTGGCGATCTGCTCCCACAAAGATGACAGCCTAGGAAACCCTGTGGGCAGTTCTACTCTGTCACATGGGGTCGCTGTGAGTCGGAATCAACTGGACGGCTCCCAGAAACCACAGCAGGGAGTGAAGCACAGCTGGAGTCCACTTGCTGGCCATGGCCACCCTCCCGGCCCTGCTTAAACTGCCCTGCTCCTGGCGTGTAACATGAGAGGGGCATGCTAAACACGCCAAGCCAGTGACAGACACAGGAGGGAAGCCAGCCCCAGGGACACGGAGAGGACAGAGCAGACAGAGAGAGGAGGAGTGCAGCATGGGGGGAGGGCAGGGAGAACAGGGGAGGGGAAGACAGCCAGCCTCAGGCTCCTGCAGTGTGTCCATGGACTTCTCCTGAACCCCAACACTGAGCCCGTTATCTCCTGAACCCTGACACTGAGCCTCTTTATCTCCTGAACCCTGACACTGAGCCCCTTATCTCCTGAACCCTGACACTGAGCCCCTTTATCTCCTGAACTCTGATTCTGAGCCCCTTTATCTCCTGAACCCTGACATGGTGCCCCTTTACCTCCTGAACCCCAACACGGTGCCCCTTTATCTTCTGAACCCCAACACGGAGCCCCTTTATCTCCTGAACCCCAACATGGAGACTCTTTATCTCCTGAACCCTGACTCTGAGCCCCATCGTCTCCTGAACCCCAACACTGAGCCCCATCATCTCCTGAACCCCATCACTGAGCCCTTTTAACTCCTGAACCCCAAACCCCAACACTGAGCCCCGTCATCTCCTGAACCCCAACACTGAGCCCCTTTAACTCCTGAACCCCAACACTGAGCCCCTTCACCTGTGCCACTGAGGGAGCTTCCATTCCTTACAATCAGCAGATCTGCCTAGCTGTCACCACGTCCCTCTCTATGACAAAAAACTCCTTGCTGCCACCGTGAACAGCCTCTAGAAGGGCCACACACTCAGCTGTCTTGATGCTGGCCAAGCCCACTCACTGCTAAACCATTCCCATGCCAACACCAGGGGTCCCCCAACATCAGAGGTCCCCTTTTCATTCCAACCTAGAAAGTCAAAGGGACGAAGCCTTATGTGTGTGAATGACTGAGAAGGGACCAGGTGCTGGACCTCAATCCCAGGTAGTAGAATCTTGCTGCAGGTAGCCACTGGCCACATGCAGCCATTTAAACTACAGTTAATTAAAATGTAAAATTTGGTTCCTGGTCAAGCTGGCCACAGGTGCAGCGCCTAGCAGCCACACGAGGCTGGTGACCTCACGTCGGGCAGTGTGGGTACAGGTCATTCCCATCTTCACAGGAAGTTCTGGATTTGAGGAGCAAGAGCTCTCTTGTTTGTAAAGTCTTCTTTGTAACCCAGTGTCTTGTGTTCTTCCTCCAAGTGAGCAGAACGTTTTAAAAAAAAAAAAAAAAAAAGGCAGCTCTCTGCAATTGTGTCTCAAAACCAAAATACTTGTTGCCATTGAGTCGATTCTGACTCATAGCGACCCTATAGGACAGAACAGAGCTGCCCCATAGGGTTTCCAAGGAGTGGCTGGTAGATCCAAACTGCTGACCTTTTGGTCACAGCCGAGCTCTTAACCACTGAGCCACCAGGGCTCCGGAAGGGACACAGGACACTTTCATTTCCTTGGGTAGGCTGGTGAGTCATGAATACACATGATTTTCCCCTTACCGATTTTTCCAGAACTTTCCCAGATTGCCCTTTCCTTTTTTATCACTTTTCATAACTGTGTATTGCTTGATGGCAGGAAGGTATGCAGAGGAGGAGAAGCAAGAAGCCCACGTCACTCATTCTGTCCACTTAGGCTACTCCAAGGACTTGGGGACACCTGCTCTCCTGTCACCAGGAGCCCCTGCCTGAGCGACTGCCCTCCCACGTGCTATCCTCTGGGACCACCACGAAAGAGAGGCTAGCTCAGACCATTCTCTAGCCCCAGGGAGAGGCCTATTCCTCAATGCCTGCTCCTCTGCTTAGGCCCTTAACTCCCAGGGAAAACCAGCCCAGCACTCCTGGGAGATGGCCTGCCTCCTCCGCCTTTACTTACCCCTACGTCCCCTCCCCTATATCTGTCTCCCAATCCCAGCTGTTATCAGGGAGAATAACAAATCCCGTTTGTGGTGTGTATTTGTAGAGCATGAACGTCTCAAGACTGCAGGATGTGCCTTCTGCCATTTGGCAAATGTTACTAGCCTCTACCTGCTCTTGGAGCCCTGATGGAGCGGTGGTTAAGCGCTCGGCTGCTAACCAAAAGGTCGGCAGTTTGAACCCACCAGCCGCTCCTTGGAAACCCTATGGGGGCAGTTCTACTCTGTCCTACAGGGTTGCTAAGCGTCGGGATCAACTGAATGGCAACAGGTCTACCTGCTCTTAAAGTAGCCACAAGTCTAGCCACAAAGTGGCTGGCCGACAGTCAATGGTGCAGGCTGGGCCTTCCACACTGGCCCACATTCTGGATCCAGTGGGTGCTTTATACATGGGTTCCTTTAAGAAAAAAAATAAGAGAAAGATGTAATCAAATGCTACAGCGCTGTAGCTGGGGCTGCTGGAAGGTGTTTCCCGCTGGGAGCCTGGCTGATCACTACTGATGGAGAGATAAGATCTAAGACCAAAGCTACACTTTTTCTTTTCTTTAATTATGACAATCTTTTTTTTTTTTTTAATATTTTATGGTGTTTTAGGTGAAAGTTTACATAGCAAATTAGATTCCCATTCAACAATTCATAAACAAAATGTTCCAGGATATTAGTTATAATCCCCAAGGTGAGTCAGCCCTCTCCCCATCTCCATCCCGCCTGCCCCACTTCCATCCATCCAGTTTCCCTGCCCCTCCTTGCTGTCTCATCTTTGCTTTTGGCAAAATGTTGACTGTTAGGTCTCATATAGTTGATTGTTCTAAGGAGCACTTTCCTCACAGGTATTACTGTTTATTTTACAGGCCAATTTATTATTTGGCTGAAAGGTGACCTGCAGGAGTGGCTTCACTTCCAGGTTAAAGGGGTATCTCAGGGCGATAGTCTTGGGGGTTCTTCCAGTCTGGTCACTTTTATGAATTTGATTTTTGTTCTACATTTTTCTTTCATTCTAACCAGGCCTTCTATTGTGTCCCTGGTCAGAGCGTTAAGCAGTGATAGCCTGACACCATCTAGTTCTTCTGGTCTCAGGTTAGAGGATGCTGTGGTTTGCGTGGGCCATTAGTCCAGTGGACTAATTGCTTCCTTGAGCCTTTGGTTTCCTTCACTCTCCTTTGCTCCAGACAGGAAGAGACCAATAGTTCTATCTTATATGGCTGCTCTCAAGCTTTTAAGACCCCAGACACTACTCACCAAATTAGGATGTAGAATGTTATCTTTACCTGGTTGTCCCAGGAGACTATGGTCCTGAGACTTCAGACCCAGTATATCAATCCCACGAGATGTTTGGATACATCTAGAGAGTATCCATAACTGTGCCCCTTACGTTCTTCCTTGTATATATGTGCAGTGCACACCCAGCGTGCCAGGAGCTCTACATCCGACACCCACACAACGAAGCTCACAGCAACCCAGGTGGTCAACACAACTATGACACCCCCACAAAGAAGCTCACAGCAACCCAGGTGGTCAACGCGACTATGAACAGACTCACCCCAATCATGTACTGTGCAGGAAACCGGTTCAGAGAGGGCCCCTGGCTTCAAGGGCGGCAGAGCCAGGCCCCAGCCTCCTTGCACAGGAGATGCAGCCCTGGCCTGCTGCCACCCCCGTCGCTGCGTACCAGCACTGGGCACCAAGCGCCAGCTGATCTGACACTGAGGGAGGAACAATAGGTACAGAGACTCCAAAGGACAGGGGTCCCTGGAGGTCTCAAGGCTTGACGGTTCAATTCTCACATTTTCTTGCTTTTTCTTTACATGGCTACAACACTCTGGCACAGTTATTTTTGTCTAGTTGAAATTTCACTTCCTCCTTCATGGAGACCTGTCATCTATTGTAAAATACGAAATATTTCTCAACCTTGAGCAATCAGCACCAACATCCCTGGCGTGACCTGTGTGTGCCCAGCCCAGGGGTGCTAGTAGCAGGGTGCCCAGAGCGTGGCGGCCGGCAGCACAGGCCACCACTGCCCAAACGCACCGTGAACAGGAGTGAGCAACACCTGCGTCCGCTGCCTCTGTCTTCCCACTACAGCTGTTCTGCTTTGTTCTTTCTCCTCTTGAAATCTTGTCATCTTAACGTTTTCCGTTTTTTTCACCCACATTTGAGGAAACCAACCGTTTGAGTTGTTGCCTCGATGATTCACTAATCAAGTAAAAATTCAAGTCAGCCCTGGGCGCTGTCCCTAGGATTTATAAAAATAGCTCATTTGTCAACCGCCTCATGTAGCAACCAGGATCCTCGTTCCTCATTCTTAAAAAGCAGCTTCAGCAATCACGTCTTCTTCTGCATGTGACAGCAGGAGGGTGAGCTCACCTGCACCCCGTGGAAGGTCACATGCCCAAGGAGTTTCTGTCAGGACCTTAGAAGTCCCCTCTCCTGGTGTCCCCATCATGCCAAGCAAAGGCCCCAGCTCCTGTTCCCACCAAGCGCCTACTGAGGGTCCAGGGCTTTCCTCATCAAACCCCCTCTCCGGAGCCCCGCCCACTGCCCTCCCTCAGCCCGAGGGAGCCACCGGGCTGTGGCCTCTTCTGCCTTCTGAGCTGCACCTCACAGGGCTGTGGATAAGCTCAGGACCCAGACTCCAGGGCACAAATCTCAGCTTCTCTATCTGCAATAGTGGAGCAGACGAGTTGCTGAACCTGCCCAAGTCTCAGTTTCCTCATGTATAAAACGGGGAGAAGGACACCAAATGTACCAAGCCCGGGGCCCAGGCAGCCCATGACCAGTGCGCACCTGGAGCAGGAGCCCGCGCCACGCACTGCTTATCCAGGGGTGTGTTTGCTGGTACACTACTTTACTTTGGAGGCCTGGTGGCACAGGGGTTAGCTGCTAACCACAAGGTAGGCCATTCAAGTCTACCAGCTGCTCCTTGGAAACCCTATGGGGCAGTTCTACTCCATCCTATAGGGTCGCTATGAATTGGAGTCAACTGGTTTGTTTTTTGGTTTTGGTGTTTTATTTTAGCTTTTGTTTTCATTACGTGCTGTGAGGATAAAATAAAGTAATCCGTGTAAGCACTTGGCATGAAAAAAATACTACGGGGTGGTGCTGGTGCTATTTTTTTTATTAATAATTAAAAACAAAACAAAACAGATTAACAAGCTGGGCCTTCTTCACTCAAAGGGCTCTGGGAGGGTTGGCAGTGGGAAGTAAGGTTCACAAGAACAGCCTAAACACTCGGTGAGCACAGGCATTGTCTACCCATTGCTGTCAAGTCATCCCGACACACAGTGGCCCCACGTGATGGACTAGAGCTGCCCCATAGGGTTTCTAAGGCCGTCATAATCTTTATGGGAGCAGATCCTCAGGTCTTTGTCCCATGAGTGGCTGATGGATTTGAACCGCTGGCCTTTTGGTTGGCAGCTGAGCACTTAACCACTGCACCACCAGGGCTCCTCCCTGGAGCTGTTTGGTAAAGGGACCTGGGTGGAGAAGGACATTTCATAAACGCCCATCTGCTTCCTCTTCCAGGCTCCGTAAGCACCACCATGCCCTGTCTAGGCCCTGGCACCCGGGGGCCCTCAATGAAGGAGCCCAGCGCTAGCAGTCCCTTCGTACATGAGGACGCTGCTGGTGGCTGTATCTCCCAGTCTACACTGCTGGAAACAGCATCTTACAGTCTAGACTGTTGGTAATTGCGTCTTATAGTCTACAGTGCTGGTAGCTGCATCTCCCAGTCTACACTGCTGGTGGCTCCGTCTCCTAGTCTATGGAGGAGAGTTAGGAGCAACATGGAACCTCAACAACAGGGTTGCACCTGGTGCTGCTCGAGTTTGCCACAAAATATAAGAAATGCAAATGATTTGGGGTCCAAGGTCTTCGTGGTGACCCAAGTGACCCGGCAGAGAGCATGCGGTCATTTCCACATGGTTCCCACACTTCTCTCTCTCTCAGGAGAGTCCAGTACTTTCCTCTGGCCAGCACGAGGCATCCGTCAGGAGGCAGGCGCCTATGTTTGCAGACTCCATCCTTAGTAAGGAGTCCTGGGTGGTGCAAACAGTTAACATGCTTGGCTGCACCCAGGAGACCTTGGAAGAAAGGTCTGGCCATCTACTTCTGAAAAATCAGCCATGAAAACCCTACAGAGCAGTTCTACTCTGACATGCATGGGCCACCAGGAGTCGGGTCCACTCAGCAACAGCTAGAAGAGGAGGAAGAATTCGCCACAGAACCTTCGCATGGGGCACGTACACCCATCACAGCGCCGCACATGGTGGAGGCTCATGAGAGGCCCTTCAACCAAGCGCAGAAGACCAGCAAGTGCGAGCACCCTGGGTGCAGCCACATGCTCTCAGCTGTGTTGTATTTCACTTCTTGCTGTTTTCTCTGGGTGTCGCAATAACGGAGCGGTCCCTCCCATCCACAATGATTGCCTGTGGGGTCTGTAAAGTGGTGGCAGGTCAGTGGCGGCCAATGTAGGACTTGCTTGGTGAGCCTTCACCATCGTCATGGTTTCTGGCAATGGTGTGAATGTCCCTTCTTCCTCTGGCCCAGACAGTGTGGGTGAGCCAGACACCATGGGTCTCTATCTCCTTTCCTGGGGGTTCTGGGTCTCCTGAAAGCCAGTCCACAGGCGCGTTGGTGACTGTCGAGTGGGGCCCCTCCCTGTATCCTCACTGATGGCCGGCGTCCACTTCTGCCCCCTCTTTGTGGAGGCCACTCGGCCAGGGGCTGGAGAGGACCAGCAAGGGTTTCTCCCATTTTTTTTTTTTTTTTGTATATTTGTATATGGGACATGGACTGTTTTCAAAAGAGAATGCCAAAACACATTCTGCAAGTTCCCAAATTTTGAGGCAGAATAAATAAGAACTAAGTTTGGTTTACAACCATGCTCCAATTATTCGCATGTGTGTGGCTTAGTTTCATTTAGTTACGAACTAAATTCCAGCCATCCTAGACAGATGGACCAATGAAATTTGTAATCAGGTTTAAGTGTATTCACACACACACACACACCCACACACACACCCCTATACGTGGACCATCAGGTTTGTATAGATGACATCTTCAGCAAAAGCCGTCTCATAGCTATGGCCCAGGCCTGACTGGGAATGCAGGCGTAGGTGCCTCCAAGTGACACGTCCAAAGTGCGTTCCCGACGACAAGCAGGCAGCAAGGGGAAGAGACCCAAGTGGACCAGCGTACCCAGTGAGCGAGTCCTGTGGGGAGCAGTGTGCAGTGGCCTCAGTGCAAACAGGATGCTTCCCCACAGTTGGAGTTATTCTTGGCGCTCTAGACTGCCTGCTTAACACATGAGAATCGATATGTCTGAGTGAGCATTGGATAATTCAAGACCTCAGAGCATGCTGCCAACCTGAGTCTTGCTTCTAGAAGTGAACGATGCATCTGGGTAGAAAGCTGCCCCAGCTTCTCCCTGGGAAGTCGCTTTTGTAAAGAAGTCCCTGATTTCAACTTCTTTTCCATCTCTCCCCATCTTCTCATACACCCAGAGGGCAGAAACACAGTAGGCTGTTTTGGTGACTTGAGGGGCTGACCCGGCCATCATCTGGTATGTGAGGCCCCGATATTGGCTCGCATGCCAGCGACTACAGCAGGGGACAAGACTGCCCACTTAGCACCAGGAAACCCAAAGGCCACCGAGGCCAGGCTCCCGACCAAGCGCTGAGGTATCACCGCTGAGCCTTGGCACTGCTCTGATCCCTGACCCAAACTCCAAGGGTCCTGCATTACACACGCCCGTGTTCTCATTAGGCCTCTCTGCAAGGCACACCTGGCCTGGTGCTGCTGACACTCCAGTTCATGACCTTCCTGACTACAGTGCAAAAAAGAAGTGGGATAAAAAGAAGTGGGATAAAAAGAAGTACTCAGATGCCTCACTCGACTTCCATAGGCCGCCTTGGGTGGCTCCGCGGGCCCTTGAGGGCCACCCCCACCCTGTACTCCTGGCTCACTCCACCCCCTGTGCAGCCCTATCACCTCGGGGCTGGCAAGAAGTGGCCTTCAGCCTGGGCCTGGCACCAGGCCTGCCTATTTTTAAACGCAGATAAAGGCGGGGTGGGGGGTGGCAAGAGCAAAGCAAGTGGCCCCACCCCCCCGCCTCGAGGGTCCCGCAGGCGACCCCCATCAATAGATGAGGGGTGCCCCACTTTGGATCCTGCCACCATGTGGCCCCGGGCAGGAGCGATTCAGCAAGAGAAAGTACACTGGTGCCCAGCCCAAGGCCTGGGGCTGCACCCCGATGGCCACCCAGGGCGGGAAGGACCTCAGGACAGACGGAGTGTGTCCAGAGGCAAGAAGCGGTGTTATTTAGAACCATGGGGATGCAGAGCCCAAATCTCCCCAGGCAGCAGCCTCCCAAGTGATGCCATGGGGAGAGGGGGTTCCAAGGTCAAGGATCCCCACACGGGGCCTCCTACGCTGGCTCCAGCCCAACCGCTGGGACCCTGCCCAAGGCCCGAGGGGGTTGGTGGTCACAAAGACAGACAGATGTGTCCTCTGGACGGTCTGTGCAGTCCCACCTCTCATGCACAGAACAGCAGTGGCCGCCCAGGCCTCTCAGCATGCCTGGTATCTCTAACGTGCTTTTCTAAACATTAAGGACAACTCTGGATCAAGGAAAGGCTCCAAGAGAAATTCCACTTAGATAAGTCTCTGACTCCCACATTCCGTCTGACCCAACGGTGTGGGCTGGGTTTGTTTTTAGTTCCCTTTCGGAACAAGCAAAATGGAGCAAGGGCGCAGGAGCACATCAAACCTTTTTCCCGGGGTCACCGTGTGGCGTAACAACGCCCAGGACTTAGGACTGCAGACTGGAGCATGCCCACGTCAGGACTACACTTTCCCCAGCACTGGGGTTCCTCCAAACTGGACACCCAAAGGCCACCGGCAAGCACGGTGAAGTGCCCTCGTCCACCCTGAAGCAAGGGACCCAGAACTACAAGCCAGGAGAGACCAGAGACATGCCGCACGGTGGCTCTGGGGCATGCTGCCTGGGTGCAAAGCCAGCACAGCCCCCGAACAGTGGGACCCTCAGCCAGTCGTTCAACCTGCCTGGGCCTCAGTTCTCCCCGCTGTAAAATGGTGTCCCAAAGGCACCTACTTCCAGGGTGTGTTTTGAGAATCACGTAACAAATTGCACTAACACACTTTGTGTACAGGCCCAGCATGCAGAAAGCACCCCAGACTCGTCAGCTATCGTTTTACAGGTAAGAAAGCTGGAAACCCAGGGGATCAGAAGGAGCCACAGATCTCCTCTGGCCCCCGAGCTGGGTGCCTAATGAAACAGGACGGACGGATAACCTGAGTGGTATCTAAGAATTCGGCACTTCGCATGGCATTAACAGGAGTACAGGGTCACGGCCCCGTAGGGTTCCCAGAGGAGGATATGAGCAAAGTAAGGGGTCTGTAGATGTGAAACCTTGGCTACCACAGCAGAGACACTTGGGGTTTTAGTTGAGATCAAATACGGAACTACCACTGTGGCTAGCCATTGCTTCAGCAGGTGAGGCGCTCTGCTCCTGATCTCGGTGAGTCTGATTTTCTAGATCAGAAAGGCGTGAATGTGGCAAGTCAAGGACCCACATCCCAGGGCGTTCCACAGAGCATGAGAGGGGCCAGGCCAGGAGAGGAGATGCAGTCACCCTCTGGCACCCACAGGGCCACTGGCAGGGGGCTTGGCCACAGCAGAATCCCAAGTCCCTGCCTCTGGGCGCCCCAGCACTGCGGTCTGCTGTGCGCCAGGAGCCACTATTGCCACAGCTGCACGTGTGCAGGAGCGAGCGCCGAAATGACGCGCTTCCACCCCTCCCACCACACAACCCAGCCACCACCAGAGAAATGGCACGTGCCCGTCCATGCCCCTTTCACTCTAAACCCAGGCCCTGCGACCAGCCATCAGTAGCAGGATGCCAGGGGCCCCTCGCCGAGTTTCCATGCTCTGAGCCGCTTCTAGACGGCCAGCCACCAGGTCGCCGTGCCGAGTCCCCGCACAGCTACGTGACAAGCACAGAGCAGCGGCACACGTTTTTCAAAAGACTCCGGGTTCATACTTTACCTTCTCCAAGACGTCTGCTCGGCTCCCAGGACCCTCCAGCCTGCCCTCCCAGAGCTGCTGGGCCTTCACAGAGAAGCAAACTCACACCCGCCTCCCGGCACTCACGGCTGAAGAATTCCAGCGCTCCGCCCTGACATCTGGTTTCCATTTCATACCCGTGTTGTCAGATTACATAACAAGCAGATGATACACGGGCTCACGCAGAAGGCTCGACACCACTGTTTACTTTCCGGCCCATGAGTGAGCGTTCTGCCAAACCCGATTTTGTGCGGGGCCATGTCGCCCAAGCTCCCACCAGCTCGCACCTCAAGTGCCCTGGAGGTCAGGAGCAAGGCACCGCCTTCTGGGGCACTCGCTCATTTACAAGGCCAGTTCTCTCCCTCTGCTTCCACGTACAAGTTTGAGAGCACTATAACCTCTCCGCAGCCTGAATTTGATTTTAGGGCACCTGAAGTGAGGTGTTTGTTAGCTGTAGAAGATGTGGGGAACTGCACTTCCGGGCTGGACTGACTGACTGCATGATCGCAACCAGAAAGGGCCGGGCGTCTGTGCGGCGGACGGGACGTGGGGGACTTACGTGTGAAGAAGAGTTCAAGTCATGTAGGGTTTCTCCACCCCAGGCGTAAGCATTCCAGGAACTTGAGGAGCCTTATCTGGGAAGAAAGCGCCCTACCCACCCCACCCCCAGCTTAGTTGGGAAGCTGTAAGGGCAGTTGTTGTTTAGTAGGACATTCCAGCGTGCACTGCAGGCTATGATGTTGCAATGGCCAACGTGGAAACACGCAGCCCCTTGGCGCACTCCTGAAGCTGCTCCCAGACATACCACCAGCTGCCTCTGAAGGCACGGGGGAGGGGTTGGCCCAGGTCGCCACTGCCAGCCAGCATCAGGCAGGAGCCTGGAGCTCTGTGATCAGCCATCATCCTGCTCAGAATAAGGTTATCTGTGTTGTGGCATATATCAGGACTTCATTTTTCTTCACAGCTCAGTGGGATCCCACGTGTGAGCAGTGTCACACATGGGAGCAGCATCCCACATGTGAGCAGTGTCCCATACATGAGGGACGCCCCACACATGAGCGGCGTCCCACATGTGAGCAGTATTCCACGTGTGAGTGGTGTCCCACATGTGAGCTGCATTCCACGTGTGAGTGGCATCCCACGTGTGAGCAGTATTCCACCTGTGAATGGTGTCCCACCTGAGAATGGTGTTCCACCTATGAGTGGTGTCCCACATGTGGGTAGTATTCCACCTATGAGTGGTGTCCCACATTGAGCAGTATTCCACCCGTGAGCAGCGTCTCACGTGTGTGCAGTATTCCACCCGTGAGCGGCGTCCCACATGTGAGCAGTATTCCACCCGTGAGTGGCGTCTCAGGTGTGTGCAGTATTCCACCCGTGAGCGGCGTCCCACATGTGAGCAGTATTCCACCCGTGAGTGGCGTCTCACGTGTGAGCGACGTTCCACCTGTGAGTGGTGTCCCACGCGTGAGCAGTATTCCACGAGTGGTGTCCCACATATGCGCAGTATTCCACCCGTGAGTGGCGTCCCACGTGTGCGGGGCATTCCACCCGTGAGTGGCGTCCCACGTGTGCGCGGCATTCCACCTGTGAATGGCGTCCCACGTGGGAGCGGCATTCCACATGAGTGGTGTCCCACGTGTGCGCGGCGTTCCACCCGTGGGCGGCGTCCCACGTGTGCTCGGCATTCCACCCGTGGGCGGCATCCCACGTGTGTGCTGCTTCCCACGTCTGAGTGGTATTCCACACATCAGCAGCATCCCACACGTGAGAAGCATCCCGTGTGCAAGCATCCATTGCCCTGCTCAGCACAGGTTCATTCGCTCTTCACGGCTGAGTAGCATTCCATGTACGAGTGGCCACTGTCTTCAGTCAAGACAGC
The DNA here is from genome assembly GCF_030014295.1 of Loxodonta africana. Lineage (NCBI taxonomy): Eukaryota > Metazoa > Chordata > Mammalia > Proboscidea > Elephantidae > Loxodonta > Loxodonta africana. Next base: position 3,581,137 of record NC_087347.1, on the reverse strand, counting down.
CTGCTCCCACAGTGGCAGTGACGACCTGAGGAGCCAGGTACCTTAGGTGTCACATGCGGCAGGTGGTCAGAAGCGAAACCCCGGGGCGCACAGTCCAGAGCAATCATTTCAGCCAAGTGAACAGTTCCATCCGTGAGAGACAGGCCTCTGACAACATCTCCTTACTGATGCCCCGGAGCACCAGGGCCGACGGATGAGGGGGAAACCGAAGCGTCCACGGACCTGGGGCCAGTTCTTGTCCCCGACGTGGGTGGGAGCCCAAGCCCCGCAGTGGTCCAGGGCTCTGTGAGAGCACACTCAACTCCAGAGCCAGTGTGGTGGTCAGCTGACTCTCCTCCTGAACCAGGGCCTGGGGATGCTCACTGAGGAAAAGCCATGCACGTGCGGCACTCAACAAGAATGAAAGTTTATCTACAGGAGAGAGTACTGCCCACCAAGAACACGAGGCTTGGGTGGAGGGAAGTCCTCGCTAGGAGATGCCACTTAGCTTGAGTCCTGTGGGCAGTGTGGGGTGGAACTTCGGAGCAGATGGAGAGCATACACCAGGACACGGGCAGCCGCTGGCTGCCCGTCACTAGGAGCTTGGTTATGCCCTTCTCTCTGGCCCTTACAGGGTGAGAAGGCAAAGGTACAGGTGGCATCAGCAGACAGGTGCCCAAAACAAAGGAGGACCTGGACACTGAAGGCTGAGCCAGCGTACGCACAAGGACAGGGCTCAGAGCCGAGCTGGCTTCACAGAGCACGCCCGAGAGCGTACAGACCCTCCAAACTCAGGCCCCACATGCCACCCAGCCAGCTGGACACCCTCAACCAACAGGCAACTCTTCTTCACCCTTTAACATACCCTTTCATTTAAGCAATTCCATAGTGTAGCGGTTATCACGTCTGCTTTACACGCAGAAGATCCTGGGTTCAAGCCCCAGTAGAACCATATGGGGACTCCTTTAGAAACCCTGGCAGCATAGTGGTTAAAAGCTATAGCTGCTAACCAAAATCTGCAGTTTGAATCCACCAGGCGTTCCTTGGAAACCCCATGGGGCAGTTCTACTCTGTCCTACAGGGTCGCTATCAGTCGGAATCGACTTGATGGCAATGGGTTTGTTTTGTTTGTTTGTTTGTTTTTCATTTAATAGCCTGGAACATCACTTCCCTAAGCTGGGTCCCTCTCTGCAGACATGTGTGTTCTCTTCCTGTTGTGCTGATGGAGTTAAAGCAGGGCCCATGGGAAGGGGTAGCAAGCAGTGCTCGTGTCACCGCACAGATGTCCACAGCCAGGCGCACTGGGCCCAGGAACCATTGAAGGTGGCCCTCATCACCATGCCAATACCCTTCCTCTAAGAGAGACACAGGATGAAATGCTGAACCCTGTCTCCACAGTCTGGCCTCTGACTTAGGTGGCATCCACACAGGTAGCCACATCCAGTGACAAGCCCTAGGACAAACCTGACATCAGCCTGTCTGAGCCACATTCTTCAGCCAGCATGGAGCCATCTTCCTGTCACCTGCTCTGAGCACCTTTCTAAACCCTAGGGTGATGCCTGCGGCCTTTCAGCCTGAGACAGGCTGGTTTCCCACCCCTGGGAGGTTACCGCACTTCTGTCCACCGTGCGCCTGCTCGGCGCTGGCCCTGCTCTCTGAGGGTATCAGTCTTGAGCAGTCAAACCAAAGAAAAGGATCCCACCCCTCCCATAAAGGCAAATCAAGGTTTGTAAGCCTGGCAGATACACGTCAGCATCAGCCACATGTGTCTAAACCAGCGGGGTGGGGAGATTCCAGCCCAAGCCCAGAACGTGGCTGAGAGGTGGTGAGAGATGATGGAAAAGCAAATTCCGCTCCTGGGGAGTGAGAGCAGCTCAAATGCTCTTCCCCAGCTCCCCCACTGCTCCTGAGAAGGGGCCCCTGGCAGCCTCTTCACTCAGGAGCCTAGGGGACCATCAAAGGTCAAAAGCTAGAGGGCCAGTGATGGCCACCCACCTGTCTCTCACCCCTCCTTCCTCTTCCTCTGCACCCACAATGGAGGCCGCAGCTCCTACACCTGCACCCCACTGGCTAAGCCACCAGATGAGGCAGGCCGTCTCCCCCAGCACCAATGGGGAAGCCCCCAGGAAGGCTCCCGTGCCCATGCCATGGCCAGGGCACTGCCACAGTCCTACCTCAGACAGCTTTCCTACATGGTAGGCTGGGGTGGTGTATGTTCCAGAATAAAGAGAGGGAATGGCACCCCCGAAGCCCCAGGGCACGGGCCTTGCTTGCAAACACCAGGATGGAGCTGCGAGCCGAGGCCTGGGGGCAGGTCCCCAAGGAGAGGCGCCACCATGTCCTGCAGGCCAGGTGCAGGGCTTGGTCAGGACACCACTGCGGCTCCCTCGGGGACAGCCTTTCTCTCACTAAGCCCTGGGTGATGCAGGGTGGGATGAGGACTTTGCTTACCCATCTCCAGGCAGGGCCCCTCAGCCTTGCCCCTGCACAGAAGCCTCTGTGGTCGCTGCCGGCCCAAGAGCTCTCGGCCAGGGACTGGCCCTCTGGGAGCCCAAGCAAGCTGGGGAGTACACACGTGGTGGCCATCCAACACTGCAGGCCCAGGCACGTGTGACCACAGGCCCAGCTAAGCAGTGCACTTTGGGAAAAGCCGAGGACAAGTGAGCACAGAGGGACTGCCCCAATGGCACCTTCTCCACATGTCCCCTGGAGCCCCCAACTGAAAGACTCACCAGCGCGAACCCTGGGAGCCTACCTGTGCCCACTGGCTGTCCCAGCAGTTCTCACATCTCCCAGCAACCCACAAGCTGGCATCAGCTCTGCTGCCCAACAACACCACAGGGGCTCAGAGGCTCAGACCGTGTTCTCAGGGCCACACGGCAACAACGCGGTTGTCCTGACTCAGGCGGCAGGCTCCACCTGCTGTACCATCCCAATGCCACAGGGGCTGCCTCCCCGGGTTTACAGAGTGGGGACACCATCCACGACATGGCCCGTAGTGCACGTGCCCTCCACAGCTCTCCCCCTCCCCACACCAGAAGAAGATGCCCACTGGCACGGTGGTGTCTAACCTGCAGCTTCACTCTGCTGGCTGCCTGCCCCGGGAAGCGGCGCCTGGGACCTGAGGCCCTGGAGGAGAAGCTGCGGTCACTGGTACTGCTCACCTCCGTTTTAATCAACAAGCCACTGACGAGAGAAGGAACCTCTGTTAGGAGGAATTGAAAACCAACCCCCAATCGTGGCTGTAACAGATCCCAACAGCGCTGACACGTACTACCAAAAAAAAAGAAAATCACACTGGGAAAGGATGCACTAAGTGGCCAAGACAGCCTACACAGCCACTGTATCGGTCTGCGAGGGCCGCCGAAACAAAGCACCACAAAGTAGGTGGCACAGAACAACAGAGGCATGTTCTGTGGCAGCTCGAAGGCCAGGAGTCTGAACTTAAGGCGACGGCAGGGTCGTGCTCTCCAGAGGCTCTGAGGGAAGGTCCTTCCTTATTGCTCAGCTGCTGGTGACGCAGGCGTCCCTGGGCTTGTGGCTGCGTCACCCCCACCTCAGCCTCTATCTTCACATGGCCTCCTGGACTTTATGTCTGTCTGTCTGTCTGTCTCCATGTTTCCTCTCCTCTTCTGTCAGACCCCACTCAGAAGGGGTTAGGGCCCACCTTCCTCCAGTTCGACCTCAAGTTAACTGACAGCATCGTCAAAGACCCTCTTTCCAAACATGGCCACAGGTGCAGGGTCCAGACTTGGACGTATCTTTTGGGCGACACAATTCAAGCTGTGGTTCTCTGCCAGGTCAAGTGGTACCAGGTTCCATTTCACAAAGAAAGCACCTCTCATAGAGGCAGGCGACCAGTCCCAGCCTCGAGCCAGGCGTGATGGCCCACCCCGTCCCGCGCTCCCCTACTCCTGGGCTCATGGGACACACACTTCTGGCATTCGGGCAGCGCACGTCAAGTTTGGGTCAAGCGCTCTTAGCCAGCACCAGCTGACTTGACCCACAGACAACACAGCACTGAGCAACTCTCTCTGGACATCCAAGAAATAGGAACATGCGCGTGCCAGCATCTGTGTTGAAGAACTGACAGGACACCAAGCCCTAAGGGTCTATGTGAGTCCCCGTTCCACCCACACGGAGGACGGGGGGCCCATGACACACGCCTGCCCCGCCACAACCACACAAGGGTGTCAGGTTCTTACAGAAACACGTGCTTCTGTTTTAAACAAACAACACACACATCTTAAATGACATCTTGATGTAGAATTCCCACGCAAGGCTTCTAAACAGCAGGTGTGAGAACAATGCCGACTGATGAGATAGCAGCTTCTTCTCGAGGTGGCACAGCAGGAGTCTGGACCTGCGTGGGCTCTGGGCCTCCCCATGACACACAGGACTTAGGAGGGACGGACTGACAGGTCCTCCCAGAGCTGAGAGTCAGAGCTCCCTCTAACTGGGGGCAGGGGAGTGCTCAATAAATGGGGAGCTAAGAACGTCACGGCCACGTGTTCTCAGTCTAGCCCTGAGGAATCTCAGCAACCACAGAGAACTGTCCCCTCTCAGAGGGCCAAAAGAATAGCGTGCCTCACCACAGCCTAAAGCCCTTCAACCACAGGGGGTGGGCAAGTGAGGCAGTGCACCCAGGAAAGGGGTGCTGGACCAGAGCTAGACCTGGAGCAGGGGTGAGGACCAGGGCCAGTCCTAGGGCAGGAGCGAGGGCCAGGGCCAGACCTAGGGCAGGGGCGAGGGCCAGGGCCAGACCTAGGGCAGGGGCGAGGGCCAGGGCCAGACCTAGGGCAGGGGCGAGGGCCAGGGCCAGACCTAGGGCAGGGGCGAGGGCCAGGGCCAGACCTAGGGCAGGGGCGAGGGCCAGGGCCAGACCTAGGGCAGGGGCGAGGGCCAGGGCCAGGCCCAGGAATGGGGTTCTGGACCAGAGCTAGATCCAGGGCAGGGGCGAGGGCCACGGCCAGACCCGGCGCAGGGGCGAGGGCCACGGCCAGACCTGGAGCAGGGGTGAGGACCAGGGCCAGACCCAGGGCAGGGGCGAGGACCAGTGCCAGACCCAGGGCAGGGGCGAGGGCCAGACAGCACGAGCCTGTATGGAGCATGGTGTGGACATGGGCACTGCACAGCAATGCTCCAGGCCTGCGCCTACCTAACCAAGGACCAAGCGTGACCCTTTGACCTCTGCACTGGGATGCCCCGCTCAGGAGGGGGGTGAATGAAGAGGAAACACTGCCATCCCCACGCAGACAGCACTGATGGGAACGCAGGCTGTATGCAGGGAACTGTGGCAAAATCTAACAAAATTACATACGTGCTTACTTTGGATGGAGCCCTGGTGGTGCAGTGATTAAGAGTTAGGCCACTAACCAAAAAGGTTGGCAGTTCGAATCCACCAGGTGCTCCTTGGAAACCCCATGGGGCAGTTCTACGCTGCCCTATAGAGTTGCTAGGAGTTGGAATAGCCTCGATGGCAATGGGTTTTTCTTTTTTTACTTTTGATAGAAACCTCACCTCTGGAAATGACCCCTGAAGACATGACAACATGAAAGCACACAAGCACGGGTTAGCCCTGCAGCACAGACCTGAGGGCAGAGACCGTGACCCACCCAGCCGTCCTGTGCCACACAGACATGAGGGCAGAGACTGCGACCCACCTAGCGGTTCTGTGTAGCACAGACCTGAGGAGAGAGACTGTGACCCACCTAGCCGTCCTGTGCAGCGCAGACCTGAGGGCAGAGACTGCGACCCACCCAGCCATCTCCTCCCCATGTAGCAGTGTGGGGGAGGGAGGGAGGGAGGGAGGCGCAGTATACACGCAGCTGAAAAAGAGTGAGCAGAGCTCGATGTAATTCCCAGGACAGTGTTAGGTGAAAAAGTTGGATGCAAAAGCATAGCTACAGGTGTTCCTATGTAAGACAGAAGACAAGATAAAGGACAGGTATCTGCTCACTTCTCCAAAACGCAACACAGGAGGCAAAACAAGGCAGGAGGGTGGGCAGTGGGCACAGGTGGAAGGCAGAAGGAACGACAGGGGAGGAGACACCCCTTTTCTGAGTCAAATGTCTACAGCTCTGGCTCTTGGAACCATGTTCACGTTACACATAATCAAAAGATGAAAATCTTAAAAAAACAGAAAGGATGAGGGTGGGAAAACTCTAAAATTAAACACAAGCAGAAACAAACGAACCAAACTGCATCTCAAATGAATAGCATAACCACAAAGAAGGGGGCTGGGGCTAAGAGCTAACCCAGGGAGTTTTGAGACACAGTATTTGGACCACATGCCCTGAATTAATACTGAACTCTAGTTAGCGGGTTTCTTTTTCACAGAGACACAGATGTGCTTGGCTGCCTAACAAAAGGTTGGCGGTTCGAGCCCATCCATAGGTACCTCAGAAGAACGACCTGGTGATCTACTTCCAAAAAGTCAGCCGTGAAAGCCCTACGGAGCACAGCTCTACTCCGACACACGTGGGGGAGCCACGAGTCTGAATCAACTCGACGGCAACTAGCTTTCACTTCTGAGCATTCCGGGACTGAGCAAATAAGTGAATATAGCAGGGATACTGGGAGTTAAGTTTCTACCGTTCAGAAGACAGGGTGATGAACGTGGAAAAGAAAAGGGACAATCAAGGAGCCTGTGATGCTGGACTGAAGTGGAGGTGTTAGTATGAGCTTAGGGGTGCTTTCTAAGTACCAGTCCCTGAAAACAGGAACGAGTCTTCCTTGGAGACAGCTGGTTCCAGAGCCGGGGAAGTACAAGGAGACAGAGAACATCTTGTTATATGGGGACAGTAAAGAAGGGCTCAGAAACGCCAGGGCCCAGGAGCAGGGCAGTGGAGCCGGCACGAGGGGGGCTCCATTGGGCAAATCGGGGACAATCTCCGCACCACCACAAGCAGCGACAATAAAGGGTTCTAACTCGGGTAATAAAGTCAGAATCCATGACTCCAAACTAACGTAAATAAATGAGCAAATAAATAGTGAAGAAAGGAGGCCTCCCCACCTCCAGCCACGGCACCACTAAACATGGCTTAAAATGACCACCTTGCCCGTGTTGTACGCCCGTTAGGCTTAATAATAAATGACCGTGTAAAGAAGTTCCACCTTATAAGAATGAATTTGCTCTAAGTTTTCTTCTTATTTCATTTTGCAAAAAGATGAACTACGGGGAAGACAGGGGCCTGTAGGACCTGCAGAGCGCTCCTTCTGAACTCAAACTGTCAGAAGAGATGCAGCCACCCAGAAAAGGACTGAGGTCGAGAAGTCACAAAGACAAACAGGACGCGCCCAGAGAAATACAGGAGCATGGAAGAGAAGCTGCCAGGAGAGATTTCCATGGGAATGGTCAGGCTACATTTAAAATGCTGCCGTAAGATAAAATAAAGTTAAAATAAAATGCTGCTGTAACAGCGAGAATTCACACTCCCAGAGGAATCCGCCCCAGTCGCCCCAGACGGCACGTGGCCAGGTGAAGGGGGTAGAGGCCAGGCCCAGAGCCCCGGGCCGAGGGGGGAGGCGCCCTCGGCTCGGTCCAAAACTGCGGTGGCGATGTTACCTGCACTGTGTAGGCAAAGAGACCCACAGGAAACACAGATGATCACTCACATGCCCAACAGCCGGGGCTTCTAGGGGTAGAAAGAGAAAGTAACCTTGAGGACAGACACTGAATGAAGACGTTCAGACTGTCCCAGGCAGAAACACAGCCCAGGCACGCCCAAGCGGAGACAATTATAAAACGCCTGTGCTTAACACAGAAGAAAAGCATCCTCTGGTCTGCCAAGAACTGGCAATTCATTGTCACTAAGAAGAAGGGAAGAAAGGCCTGGCATCTCCTTCTGGAGATCACCCAGTGAAAACCCTGTGGATCACAACTGTTCAATCTGCAATCGGTCACGAGGATGGCGTGGGGCCAGGCAGCGCTGTGTTCCGTTACGCTTGGGGACGCCGTGAGTCGGGGGCCAACTCCATGGCAGCTCACAATAACAAAGAGGAAGAGGGTCTTTGACTGTGAGCTTGTTGGTAAAGGACTCAAACAAGTATTTCTTAAAAGAAAAGCACCTCCCTCTTAGAGGATTACCCAATATTTGCCCGAGGTTTACACAGTCTTGACCTTATTTAGATTGCCTCTAAACATAAAAAAAGTTACCTAATTTTATGAGGCCTAAAGTGCCTTAGTTCTAGAACTCATTCCAGGCGACAATAAAACAAAAGTTATAACCAAATTTTATTTACGAACACTGAGGTAAAACCCTAAATAGGAATATTGTTTTGCAGGAAAGCTACATAATTCATGTAAATATGGAAGTAGGTGCTAGGGAAGAAAGAAAGGCGTAAAACTCGGTGTTGGCTCTCCAAGAACTCGGCCATCCAGGAATTTCTGCCTGATGACCCCAATCAGTGTGCGCTCAGAAAGCCAGCATTTCACACCAGGATGTGGCGAGGAAGCGTTGTGTGGGGATGACGTACAGCCACCATCCCCACTGCTGCTCCCAGCCTCATCCCCAAGCCAGGTTTCCAGGATGAGGAAGACCCTGGCAGGAAGGGTGGACGCCTTCCTCTTCAAAACTGCTGTCCACTGTGACCACCTGAGCAAGGCTATCTGAGAGAAGGTAAGACTCAGGCTACAACAGACCACACCATCCACAGGTTCCTGTGCTGGGACGCAGTGAAACGTCCCAAAGCACTCAGAATTAGACACGTGCCCTGAAACACAGAATTTAGTTTTTAAAAATTTCAGAACTTCATTGCTCTTAAAATCTTTGTTGCTGGTGCTACTGTTGGCATTACTGTTGGTGCTAGCGGCCACCTGTCTTCCGAGGAGGCTCTGGGTGGGTTTGAGCTGCCGACCTTTAGGCTCGTGGTTGAGCACTTGACCATGTGCGCCACCCAGGGCCTCCCTTGGAATCTGTAAGGGCATGTCGGAATGAAACATGTTCTCTGTAAGAGCTTTCTCTAGAGCCCAGGCCACAGGAAGCGAGCGAGCGGGGACACGGGCGCAACGCTGCGCGTTTATGAAGCAGCGACGACAGCTGACGTAACCTTCAAACACGGTGGCCGAGCACAGCTGCAAGCGTGCAAGTGGACGGCAGCAAAAACGAAAGCTAGCTGCAGCACCAAGCAGGAAGCTTCAGGTACCTGAGGGTTATTCTCACCAGAAAGTACTGAGAAGATCCTGGGCTTCAAACGTCCAAGGGCAGAAGCTTGGCCACAGCTGGAAACGCAGGCCTAGGCGCCGTGGGAGAAAACCGGCTCTGCTCCTGCTGGCCGGTGGGGGCTTGGTGGGGAGGCAGACCTGCACACACGGTAGGGAGACTGAAGGACCAGGAAAGACTGGGAATCGTTAAAAGCAGGTGGACAGTAGCAGTTCGGGTCTTTGAGCCTTTTCAATATAAGAGCAGCGATATTTACACTCATTTAAATACAATAAATAAATGGGAAGAGTCTGCAGCTAAGCTTCAGCATGAGCCCTGGCAGGCACCGGGCCAGGTGCCCAGATGTGCACAGGTGGATCAGTACCCACCTGCCACCACACACTGGCACACATGCCCCAGGTCCCGGGGCAGGCAGCAAGGATACCGTGCAGCCTCACTGATGTGGTGTGACCACTAAAGGCCATCACATCCACATGGGACCAGCATTCTCTGTAGTCTGAAAAAAGCCACGTGGCCGCTGCCAGCTCCCTCACCTGGAGAGGCCGGTAAAGCGCCTGCTGGGAGGCAGGGCAGCAGGGATGAGAGGCAGGTGAAGGAGGCCTGCAAATGTGGCCACCACGTCCCAGATTCGGAAGGGCAAGCCTGCAGCAAGTGATCGAAGACAGGAAGCAACTGCGCCTGGTGCCTGACGCTTCCCAAGAAAAATTGGACAGACTGGCAAGAACTTCTGTCAGGACACAGTCCTGCCCTGCAGTGCACCAGGCGAAGCCAGCTGAGGATGGGCTCTCACTTGTCCATAACAAGCCTCTCTAGCCAATGGCTGTGTATAAGCCCAGGGCTGCAGCTGGAGGGCAGAGCAGCGCCTGTGGGTCCTCAGCCCCTGATGCACCACCACGGCCTGGACGCCAGCCCGCCAAGTCAAGCAGTCAGGAAGCACCCAGGGAGTGACGAGAAAAAGTTCATAGTTATCAAGTTGCTTAAAACTGATCTGAAGTACCAAAAGGGTTCAAGGAACAAGGGGGAAGGGGGAATGGGGAGAAAGCCAGGGCCCAGGGACAGCTGGATAGCTGGCAGGGCTGCGCATGCACATCCTGGACGGTGGGGTCCCAGCCCAGAGGCAGTCCACCTCTTCCTCCAGGTGCCACGTGGGCAATGAGGAGGGCAGGCACTGCAAGCTGACGGGCGGCTCAGACCCCAGCTCCGGCCTTCACCAGCTGGGTGGGACTGGGCAGCCTGGCTAACTTCTTTTCTTTCATTTCCTCACCCTGAAGGAGAGATACAGGGGACGTGCCCCAAAGGTTACCACAAGGCTTAAAGAAGCGGCGGGTTTGGGGGGCTCAGAGCAAAGTTTGTTGCCTGGTAGCCACAGACCAGGACTGTCCTGGGCCCATGATAGCCTGCACAGGGTGAAAGAGACGAGCCTGGAAGCTAGCTAAGCCTCACAGGGTCGGTGGCGGGACCCAGGTGGGGGCTCTGGCAGCCCTTCCCTGCACCCCCCCCTTGCCGTGGCTGTGCCCCCCCGCCTGCAGCTGCCCCACCACTGCTTGAGTCACAGAGCACGACTCCCTTCGAGCCTCCGAGTGGCAAGAGATGAAATGCCTGGGGCAAACTTTGCTCTTACAAAGTCTGGGCACAGGTGATGGCATTTGTGGAGGCAGGGAGACCATCAAGAAGGGGGTGGAATTTCTCATTTTAGAGAAAGCAGGAAATTCCGCCTATAAGCAAATTGCTTTACCCGTCATTGGCCTACAATTGTTTAACCAAAAAAAACCAAACCCAGGGCCGTCGAGTCGATTCCGACTCATAGCGACCCTACAGGACAGAGTAGAACCACCCCATAGAGTTTCCAAGGAGCGCCTGGCGGATTTGAACTGCCAACCCTTTGGTTCGCAGCCGTAGCAGTTAACTACACCACCAGGGTTAACTGGTATAAAATCATGAGAGTTAAAAATAAGTTCCCTTACCAAATCATGTCTGGCATGCTAACCTCGAGAGCGTATATTAGAAGCAAGGTAGCTGTATTTACCCTTTGGTGTTTTCTATTCTGTCCACAAACAGCTGCACGGTCCAGTAGCCTGGAAAAGACCCCACCCCTTGGCAGGCTAGGGACAGGCGTGTGGGGAGACCGGTGACACCACCCTCTGGTCACTGTCTCTCCATTTCTGCCTGTTTCTGGGAGGAGAGCAGAGCATCTTACTGTACAAGCTGTATTCTGCAAGTTTTTCCAGTACTGCCTTCTCCTGGTTTGTTGAGAGGGAGAGGAGGCAAGACATAAGGCAGCTGGATGACACCAGGGTGCCATGAAGGAGACCCCGTGGGATGAGTGGAGGAGAAGAGCCAGTCAGAGAAAGAGAAAACGGCCCCAGGAAAGGCTGGGGTCCTGGGTATTTCCATCAGCAGTGAGAGTGCCTCTGTGCAGCCTGGAGCACCCCAGGATGCTGGGAAGGACAACCCCAGGCCTGGCAGGGCAGGAGGTGGTGGGGAAGGGGAGGCCAGGCCAGGCTGCACTTGGGGCAGCCCGAGGCAGCTGCTCTCACAGGAGCACAGGGTCTAACACGTGGGCTGGGATTACAGAGTAGATCCTGCTAATTAAAATATCTAGTGTAATGCCAGAGCCCTGGTGGGGCAGTGGTTAAGAGCTCGACTGCTAACCAAAAGGTCAGCAGTTTGAATCCACCAGCTGCTCCTTGGAAACCCTATGGGGCAGTTCTAGTCTGTCCTGCAGAGTCACCATGAGTCAGAATCGACTCAACAAGTTTCTTGGAGTGTAATATCTAGGTTCAGAGTACCTGACCTTACTGGGCGCCGTGATGAGTGGGAGAAAGAGAGAATCTCCTGCCTCAAAAGAGACCATGAAACCCAGCCCCTGGGGACTCCGGTCTCACCTGCAGCTCTAAGCCCCGGAACGTACCCTCCTCACCTGCAATCGATGATTTTTCTAAACTCCCGCAAGCTTCATAAATCTGAATAAGTGTTCTCAGCCACTCCTTAGCACACAGGAAAGACTCAAAAGGTTGTGAAATAAAGTTTTAAAAACCAACAGATGGCAACACATTTTTAAAGCCCATATAATGTACTTTTGGGTTTTTTTTTTTATAATGTACTTGAGAGATCCTGGGGCCTTCGAAGCTCACATCCTGGTGAGGCACGTCCCCGCGAGCACACGGCAGGCATCCCGCCTCTTTGGCCCAAGTGCACTACATCCAGAATGAGACCAGGCAGCAGGTGACAGTCTGGGTATCAGCCTGGCCACACAGATGCTTCCGGTCATGTTACTAAAAAGCTGCCCACACAAAGCCCCCTGCTTGGTTGCTCCGGCCTTGTGAGTTCCAGGCACAAGACAGAAAGGAGTACGCAACCACGTCACTCGGTGAAGGCTCATCCCAACTTGCACCTGTTCTGGAAAACCCAGGCTCTGAGGAGAACGATGAACTAACTGCATTCACTGAGCCAACGGCCCACGGGCGGTCTCTGTGCACACAGGGCAGAGGTGGCTGTGAGGCCTGGTCAGATGGTCCTGGCTCTGCCTGGGGGGCCAGGTGGCTCCCAGTGTCTCTGTGCACACAGGGCAGAGGTGGCTGTGAGGCCTGGTCAGATGGTCCTGGCTCTGCCTGGGGGGCCAGGTGGCTCCCAGTGTCTCTGTGCACACAGGGCAGAGGTGGCTGTGAGGCCTGGTCAGATGGTCCTGGCTCTGCCTGGGGGGCCAGGTGGCTCCCAGTGTCTCTGCACCTCCCGCCCTGACTATAACAGGATAGGTGCCCATCTCACACATGGGTGTAATCATCAGTTCTAATAGCATAAACAAGGCCAGCTTGGGCCTAATAACGTGTTTCCTTCCTGAGGGGCCGTGGAGACACAGGACACGTGGTGGGACCTCCACTCTGAGCTCAGTCTGACAAAGGCCCATGGCCCCAGCCTTGCTCTGTGGGGTGGGGGCACCCAGGGTACTGAGCACACGATGTGGGCCCGGGGCTCTGCTCCCAGCTGGGACGGGCTGTCTCTCTCAGGTATGCATACTGCATATGCACACCTCAGGCTTGTTTCTCACCTGTGACTCCATCTTCCATTGGAGGCCTAACCTCAGCCTGCTGCACAGGAGGAAGATGAGAGGAAACAGGAGAGCGTGAAACCAGATAGTCATGCCAAGTGCAGCTGGGTGTGGACTGCGCTCCCTGTGGTATGTCCCTTAGGCAATGCTGCCTGATCCGAGGGCTGGGGTGCAGGACACAAGTCCTCACACAATCCCACGAAGTACACTGTGCCTGCAGAGGCTGGAAGCCTGGGGAACCTGGCCCAGCCCGGTGGCCCTTTCTACCTCTGCTACCATCCCGTGGGGCTGGGTGGTGCAGGCAACCCGGCCCCCAGCCCTGACAGCCCCTGTGCTGCCTCCCACTGCTGCGTCTACATGTGCCACCCAGGGGACCAAGCTGGCTGTGACTTCTCCTGCTGAAGGTCAGTGGAGCCCCAGCTCAGGCCACTCCTGGGAGACACCTGGGAGCCAGAATATCCCCGTCGCCCGCCCAGGGCAGGAACCAATGGACTAGATGACCCCAAGGAACTCGAGGCCCACGGGCCTTGACCAGTAGCCCCAGGGGCCGTGGCACAGGGACACCTTCCTCAGTCTTGGCCTGAACACGCTAAGTTGCAGAGCGAGGATGGTGGGGAGAGCAATGTAGTTGTTCCTGGCCTCCTCGGACAGCAGACGCAGAGCACAACTACGGAGGGGTCTGTAAACAGGGGCCCAGGCAGGACGGAGCAACCCAGGGCTCTGCCGGAGATCTCAGTGTTGTGAGAAAGCCCACAGTGACTGTCACAAAAGGCCACACAGAGCCCAGAGGGCAGGACAGCACGGGGCTTTCCCAGATGCTAAAGTCACGCTGGTAACCCGCATACGGCAGGCGGTCTTCCCAGCTCGTTACACAACACCCACGGGAAGGACAGCTACTCCCCAGGGTGGACAGCTTATCAATAAGAAGTGGGGCTGAGATTAGGAAAGAGAAACACCGAAGGGTTTTAATAAAGAAGACATGTCTGTGCCAGCACCCGCCCCCAGCCAGCACAGCAGGCGTCTCTCCAAACTCGGTGCCCTCTGAGTAAAGGCCTTTATACCGTGCGGACCAGCTCAGCCTCCCAGTGGCCTCTCTATCTCGGTGACCATCCCGGAGCATGGAGGCCAGCGGCCCTGGCCGGCATTCAGGAGCGGTGGGGCTGGGCTTTGTGTTTATGCCTGATGCAGACAGCCGCTGGTTTGTGACGAGTTACTGACGCAAGAGCTCCCCAGCGCCACATGCCAGGAATTAATCAGGGGAGGAGGAATTCTTTTTAAGAAACCACTTGGCGGCTGCTGTGCTGCCTCAGAGGCTATGCACGTCAGCCGAACCCCGTCCCCCAGGCCTGGAGCCGCCAGGGAGCAGCAGCTCGCCCAGGACGTATATACAGCCACACAGCCAGCAAATCAAGGCACCCGGGACCCACTAGGCCACACAGCCAGCACAGCGCACAGCAGAGCCAGCACAAAGCAGAGCCAGCATTGGGTGGATCAAACGCCACCTCGCCCACCCACTGGCCCGGCCTTGCTCAGCCCATCCTCGCAGGCAAGCGCAGGAGGAGCCCCTCTGTGGCGGATGCAGAGGTCCGTGCTGTGTGAGCCTGCAGGCAGGTTTTCTCCTGAACAGACGGGCTGTGGTTACGATCCATTTCTCAAGAGTTAGAGTTTTTAATTTTAAAATCACTAGTCACCAGGAAGGAAATTTTTTAAAAGTTTAAATATTAAAGTTGGACCCACCTTCCTAGGCACAGAGGGAAATAGGCGCGACCTCTGGGCAGGAGCGCTCCTTGGGGCTGGCTGTGTGCCTGGGGGCAGAGGGTCTCTCAGGTTGGCCCTCCCTCCCCCACCCCTTGCTCCCTGGATGCCGGGTGCTGGGTGCTGGGCCCTGGGCAGAGGGGTCAGGTGGGCAGCAGTGGGAGGGGAGGCTATGTGCCCGGGGGCAGAAGAGTCTCTCAGGTTGGCCTCCCCCTCCTCCCCGACCTCTTGCTCCCTAGATGCTGGGTGCTGGGTGCTGGGCCCTGGGCAGAGGGTCTCTCAGGTTGGCCTCCCCCTTGTCCCCCACCCCTTGCTCCCTGGATGCCGGGTGCTGGGTGCTGGGCCCTGGGCAGAGGGGTCAGGTGGGCAGCAGCGGGAGGGGAGGCTATGGGCCATGTGTGCCCAGTGTCTGACCCGGATGGGCTTTCAGAAAATAGGTAAACTTATTTTGAAATTTCAAACATTGAAGGAGGACACAGGGCATTCACATGTACCACAAAGGGCAGGGGCTTGACAAGGCTAACTGAACTAAAGCTTGCCGGCTGCCCCAGGAATGGCCCTGGGCTACAAGGATGGTTCTGGACTCTGGATGACAACAACAGCTGACAGCTTTGGGCACAGCCAGGCTGCCTGACCCACTGAGTCCTCCCCATGACCCTGGATGGCGGCTCCTCTTGTGACCCCCACTTTTTAGATAAGAAAACCAAAGCCCAGAGGAAAAGCCCTGATCACATGTGGGAGGAGGGGAGCCTCTGGTCACATAGGGGAGGAGGGGAACCCTGGCACATGGGGGAGGAGGGGAGGAGCTCCTGGCCATAGGAGGGAAGGGGCAGCCCTTGGTCACAGGAGGGGAGGAGGGGAGCCCTGGGTACACAGAGGGGAGGGGAGGAACTCCTGGCCATAGGAGGAAAAGGGCAGCCCTTGGTCACGTGGGGGAGGAGGGGAGCCCCTGGTCACGGGGCGGGGGGGCATGTGCCACACCTCAGCACTGCTCTGCACAAGCTTCTCAGGGAGCAAAGGGGAGGAAGCGAGAGGCAATGTGATGACTTCACAAGGCGGCTCTGTGGGAAGGGAGCCGCATGGCCCAGTGCCAGGGCATGGGCCAGGGTGGGTGGTCAGGAACACCCCCTCCACAAGGCGTCCCGACCCTCCCAGCTGTGAGCAGGATAGCGAAAAGAAGCCACGACAGACCCAGAGCGGTGCTCCTTCCTGCCAGGGTCTGCTAGGCGTCATCACCCAACCCAAAAGCCACCTGGTCATGCACCTGCACATGAATTCACACACACACACACACACATGCACAAACTCACACACGTGCACAAACTCACACACACCTGCACATACATGCACACACACCCGCACACATGTGCACACATACCTGCACACACGCACGCGCACACACACATGCACGAACTCACACACACCCACACACATGCACACACACCTGCACACCCACGCACACACCCACACACGTGCAAACTCACACACTGCACACACATACGTGCACAAACACACACCTGCACACGCGCACATACACACATGCACAAAATCACATATGCACACACACATATGCCATAACACCCCACCTTCTATTGTCCTGCCTGTATCCCAAGACCCCTGTGCTGGGCCCTCTGACTATGGCCGGCCTGTGCTCAACCTGGAGACCAGCCTCCCTGCCTCGGGGCTGCTGGAACATGGCCCAGGCTCAGCTACCACTGCCACAAGGAGGCCCCCAACAGGGCAGGCGGTGGGCTTGCACCAGCCTGAGCACTCCAGATCCCGGTGGGGGGGCCTCCCGAGCACTGGTCACCTGGAGCCAGGCAACCTGAGCAAGAAAAAAAGGCAGGTCAGATGCGCGGCCACGAGAAAGCAGTAGCTCACTCACCTGCCCATTTCCAAAGGACTGAGCCAGGGCCGCAGGGGACCCTGCCTGGAAGTAGGCCTCAACTCCATCTCTGGACGTTCAGGACTGCATGAGGGGGCAGGAAGAAGTGGACTTTGGGTGTAAGGCATGGCTAGCTGATCAGAACTCCCCCAGAACCCCGGCCCCCTGTGCCCACCATCTCCACCCAAGGCTCCAGGAGGCTATTCTCCACCCTCAACTAGAACACAGCTACCTGTGGGCTCTGAGGAACAACGAAGACCTGACCTGCACATGTTATACTTGTTTTCTTATCTCTAAGGACGATGCTGATTCCAAAAACCCTAATAACTGTGGTTTGCTACAACCCTGACAAGGTCTTCTGATTCCAAAGCCTAGCCTTGGGCGGTAGAAACACCACTACTTCCTTAAACTAAGTAATCTGTAATTCAATTTGTAAATGAAATTAGTTTTATTTTAAATGTTTTCAATGAGCAATTGTCTGGGGAAAAGTGTGATTTTAATGCCATATACTAAACATAGTATTTATACCCTAGACATATGAAACTCAAGGGTTACTAACAGAAAAGGTAAGTTTTAATGTTGAAAAATCATTCCCGACCTCACCCCACCCCCCACATGACAACAAAAAGCTGTTAAAGAAGAAAAGTTGTTCTGTACCCCGCCCTCAAGGCTAAAACCCCCTGGACACACACCTGCCAACCCATGGTTTACTTCTGACATTTCTGGCCTTGGCGGCCACTTGAAGCTGAGAATCATGAAAAAAAGCGGGAAGGAACTAAGATACTGTTAAATACGTACAGCTCCCTGACCCAAAAGAAGACAAGACCAAGAGACCAAGCGTCTGATTGAAGTCCTGTCGCACAAAGCGCAGCAGGGCTCCGTGCCGTCAGCGAAGGGGTGCACACTTCCACAGGACGCAGCCAACGGTCATGGAGCTAACCGCACAAAACGCAAAGTCCTACAGCTCATTTCTCAAACTAGTCCTCAATGAATTCTTCATTCATGTTCGGAAGAAAACCTTGGTAAAAACCAAGGCTGGGCTGGGCTGGGCTGGGCTGGGCTGGGGAGGCAGCAGGCAGGAAGGGGCAGGACAGCTCTGCCCTCCACGTTCAGGTCAGGAGATTTCCAATCATGTGCAAGGCGCTGTGTGAATCCCCTTGCAAACTGCCCGAATAAGCGTGCCATGTCAGCAGCTCAGGACAAGCAGCTCAGGACACAGGCGGGCTTCAGCCCTTCTGTAAAATACATCCAGCAGTGACCGCAACATGCAGATGAGTGAGGGCCTGGGAAGTCACCCCAGGCTCCTGGAAAGAGATCCCACGTGCACTGAAGGGGACACTCAACAAGAACTGACGTCTGTGAGGTGAAACAGGCTGAAATTATACAGCTCCATCAGGTTTTCTGTTGTTGCTATAAGGCGCCCCGATGGTGCAATGATTAAAGCACTCAGCTGCTAACCAAAAGGTTGGTGTTTGAACCCACCAGCCACATCTCGGGAGAAAGATGTGGCAGTCTGCTTCCGTAAAGATTTACAGCCTTGAAAACCCCGTGGGGCAGTTCTGCCGGGTCCTACAGGGTTGTTACGAGAGTCAGAGTGAGTCGACGGGGCGACAGTGGGTCTGGTTTCTGCTGTTGTCATTTACCATTAGATTAAAGGCCTCAGGGTGGAGCAGGCAGCTTGAGCTAAACTGCTAAGCTAAAGGTTGGTGGTTCAAACCCACCCGACAGTACTGCAGAAGATAGGCCTGGCGTTCTGCTTCCATTGAGATTACAGCCAAGAAAACCCTATGGAACAGTTCTACTCTGTAACACACACGGGGGCTGTAAGTCAAAGCTAACTCAAAGACAACAAACAACACAACACTCTAGACTGAAAATGCCTTCTCTGGCCTTCATAGGCAAGCCTCAGCTTCCACTGTTGGCTAAAGCAAACTACCTTATCCAGACTAAACTGGAGCCTGGTGGTGCAGTGGTTAAGAGCTCAGCTGCTACCCAAAAGGTCAGCAGTTTGAATCCACCAGCCACCCCTTGAAAATCCTATGGGGCACTTCTACTCTGTCCCATAATGTCGCTACAAGTCAGATTCGACTCGACGGGAAAGTGATTTTTTCGGTTGAAGGACAGGAGGGCTGGGTACATTATGAAATACCAAGCATTTCATGGCTTTGGAAGCCAGAGCTATCAAGGCTGCCAGGATGTGAGGGGCCAAAATATCAGAGAAAAAGGACATGCAGTGAAGCCATACTTTGAGCTCATTTTCCCCCAGAGACATCTGCGGACTTGCAGGAGCAGGCTAGTGTCAGGTCTCCAGGGAAATGGGAGCGGGCCAGAGCCTGCCAGGCAGGTGGAGGTGGCAGGTGGAGGGGCAGGTGGAGCAGACAGACGGGGGCAGGTGGAGGAGTCAGGCGGGGGACAGTGGAGGGGGCAGGTGGGGGGCAGGTGGGGGGCAGGTGGAGATGGCAGGTGGAGGGCAGGAGGGGGGCAGGTGGGAGGCAGGTGGAGGAGGCAGGTGGAGGAGGCAGGTGGAGGGGGCAGGTGGAGGGGCAGGTGGAGTAGACAGGTGGGGGGCAGGCAGAGCAGACAGGTGGGGGGGCAGGTGGAGTAGTCAGGTGGGGGGCAGGTGGAGGTGGCAGGTGGAGGGGCAGGTGGAGCAGACAGGCAGGGGGCAGGTGGAGGTGGCAGTTGGAGGGGGCAGGTGGAGTTGGCAGGTGGGGGGCAGGTGGAGGGGGCAGGTGGAGGTGGCAGGTGGAGGGCAGGAGGGAGGCAGGTGGGAGGCAGGTGGAGGGGCAGGTGGAGTAGACAGGTGGGGGGCAGGCAGAGCGGACAGGTGGGAGGCAGGTGGAGGGGGCAGGTGTAGACAGGTGGGGGGCAGGCAGAGCGGACAGGTGGGCAGGTGGAGATGGCAGGTGGAGGGCAGGAGGGGGGTAGGAGGGGGGCAGGTGGGAGGCAGGTGGAGGGGCAGGTGGAGTAGACAGGTGGGGGGCAGGCAGAGCGGACAGGTGGGGAGCAGGTGGAGGGGGCAGGTGGAGGTGGCAGGTGGGGGGCAGGAGGGGGCAGGTGGAGTGGACAGGTGGGGGGCAGGTGGAGGGGGCAGGTGGAGGGGGCAGGTAGAGGAGGCAGGTGGGAGGCAGGTGGGGGGGCACGTGGAGGAACAGGTGGACGGGCTGTATAAACACCACGCCTACAGAGGAGCCTCAGAGGGCTACGCACGAGTGAGGACAGACGAGAAGCAGACTGGCCTGGTGAAAACAAAAATCAGATTTCAACATAAAAATGATTACAGGAGAGAAAGATGGGCGACACACTGGATAATCATCAAGGGAGGTTCCATCAACAAGGCACGAAGTTCTGAGTCGGCATGCACGGAATATAGCTCCAAAGCGTGCAAAAGCAAAACTGACAGAATTAAAAGGAGAAACAATCCACGGCCGCAGCCTTCTCAGTAACTACAATAAAAGCAGACAATAAAACCGGGGCAGGAACAGTAGGTGTGAACACCACGACCAACAGACATAACTGACACACAGAGGGGACAAGTCTCCCTAATCGACGTACCCTCTGCAAGAATACAGAAAGCGGTCATAAAATTCACCACGTAACCAACCGCAACCCGCTGCCGCAGAGTCAATTCTGCCTCAGTGAATCACAGCCAACGGTAAAGCAGAACTCAAAACATTTTTAAAAATGGAAATGCTATACGGTACATTCAGTGACAATACTGAAATAAAAACAACAAAAATAAAAGCAAACTAGGAAATTCGCAAACGGTTGAAATTAAAAAATGCATTTCTAAATAAGAATGAAAAAATCAGATACTACTCTAAACAAAATAATAACGGAAACGTCATTAAAAACCTTGTGTAACCCAGCTAACGCCACATGTAGGTGGAAATTTATAGCCTTCAGTACATCCATTACCAGTACCAGCCGCCATGGAGTCGATTCCGGCTCATGGCGACCCCACGTGTGTCAGAGCAGAACTGTGCTCCATAGGGTTTTCAACGGCTGATTTGGGGTAGCAGATTGCCGGGCCTTTCTCCCGAGGTGCCTTAGGCTGGACTCTAACCTCCAACCTTTTGGTTAGCAGCCATAGTACAGTAACCCTTTGCACCACCCAGGGCCTCATTATTAACCAAAGTCCATAGAAAAAAGTCAGATTTCATCAGTTCTTCACTAATGTCCTTTTTCTGTCCCAGGATCCCATCCGTGACCCCACATTACATTTAGTCCTTGTGGTTCCTTCAGCTCTTCTCTGCTGAGACAGCTTCTCAGACTCCCCTTGTTTTTGATGACCCTGACAGCTTTGAGCAGTACTGGTCAGGTGTTTGGTAGGATTTCCCTCTAGCTGGAATTTGTCTGATGTTTTTCTCAGGATTCAACGAGGGTGATGAGTAAGGTCACAGAAGTAAACTGCCATTCTCATTACACAATTTTATTTCTAAATGCATATAGTATCCCTGGGAAGGTCTGCAGGGAACCTAACTCCAGGGCTGTACATTTCAGTTATGAACCATGGGACCCGATAACCTACTTAAACAAATAAAATAAAACTAACACAAATAGTAAAACCCTCATGTAAACAATAGCCTTTGGTTAATAACAACGTATTGATATTGGCTCATCAATTGTAACAAATGTATCACAGGCATGCTGCCACGTTAATTACAGGAGAAACTGTGTGTGCGTGTGTGTGTTTGGAGGATAATATGGGAACTCTTTGTATTCTCTGCTCCGTTTTTCTGTAAACCTAGCACTGCTCTAAAAATAAAACCTATTACTTAAGAATAGACAAATACAAAAAAAAAAAAAAAAAAAAAACCATGAAAAGAAAACATTCAACCAGAGAAGGAAGGTAAGTATGCCTTGTACCCAACAGTTTCAAAGTACTCTTGACCCTTTGCCTTTCCATCCAATCACCTCCAACACAGAAATCTCTACTCCCAGAGCCCCTGTTCCCAGGGGCAAAGGTTCCCTTCCAGCAGCAGCAGCAGAAGGGAAAGGGGTTTGGGAGGAAGCAGACCTCATTTAACCCTCTCCCCCTCCCCCCCAGCCCTCCTAACAGCCAGTCCCCAAAGGTCGCTTGAGCACACCAGGCACCTGGAAAGCAGGAACCGAGAAGAGAGTAAAAAGATGAAGAAGCTTTCCAACTATGCTCTTTAGGTCTTCTTTTCTTTTCATTTTAAGGCTTTTTAATCCTTTCCTCAAAAACTGGGAGCTCATCTGAGTCTCTTCTGCTTCCACCTAGCCCCTGGTGAAGAAGTTTGCCAACACTGTCCTGAAGAAGCAATCTTCCCAAGCCCCTGGCCCTTCTTAAGGCTAGTGGTCTCAGTAGGAAAAGCAAGTCCCTCTCTCACCTGCCAGGGCAACTGCTGGACCCTGTTCCTCGAAAACACTGGCTTCCTACCTGACCCAAGTTATCTAGGACCACCCAGGGCCCAGTGTGACTGCAGTAGACTCCCTGAGGCACACAGGGCCTGACTTCATAGAGAAAGTCTGGGGGATGGGGGGCCTGCCTTCACAGGGAAAGCATAAGGCGGGGCCCACAGGGCCTGCTTTCACAGAGAGAAAGTAAGGAGGGGCACCCACAGGGCCTGCCCTCACAGAGAATAAGTGGTGGGGGGGACAAGGCCTGCCTTCACAGAGAGTAAAGGGGGGCCCCACAAGGCCTCCCTTTACAGAGGGAGAGCAAGGGAGCCTCACAGGGCCTGCCTTCAAAGAGAGTAAAGGGGTGCAGGGCTTACCTTCACAGAGAGAATGGGGAGGCGCACAGGGGCTGCCTTCACAGAGGGGGGTGCAGGGCCTGCCTTCACAGAGAGCCATCCATGCTCTGCCTTGTACTGCCCTCTCCTCATCCCAGGCAGGGGCTGCCATAAGCCAGGGCCCCCTCTGGATGATCCCCCAGGCCTCTGGGATACTGGTTCCTTAAATTGCTCTTTCTGTCATCCCAAGCTTTATGTGAAACGAGCTCCTTCTGAAGGCACCTGGAGAGCAATGGGGCTTCGATAACTCAAAACCAGAAGATTAAGCCTGTTGCCCTCAAGTCAACCCTGACTCGTGGCGACCCTACGTGTCACAGGCTAGAACTGCTCCACAGGGTTTTCTTGGCTGTAATCTTTAAGGAAGCAGGTTGCCAGGCCTTTCTTCTGTGATGCCACTGGGTGGGTTGGAACCCCCAACCTTTAAGGTAGCAATCGAGCATAAACCATTTACACCACCCAGGGACCTAAATATCCCTTCAAAGGGAGCTCAAAAAAAGATGTAAAATATGGCCTCATGTCTTCTTGGAACATCCAATAACGTCAGCGGTGTTCGGGTTAGTCCTGGGCTATGCCAACTCAGAGAATCTTAAAAGCAACCTAGGAGCCACCAGGCCGAAGGAAATTAAACGGCAAGACCTCTTGGTGAATTCCCTTCCTGGATCCAGGGACTAGAATTAGAACACCCCTAAGGCACTAGATGGGGTTTATGGAAAAGCTGGTTGTCACACAAACAGCCTACAGGGACTGAGGTGACAGCAATCCTCTAAGGTGCTGTCACCAGCCACACAGGGATTCAGCCCGACTCGCTGGCTCAATAAACACACCAGGCCGGGAGGCCAAGAGGTCCAAGGCATAGTCAGCTCACACAGCACCAGGAAGCCACAGCCCACGGGGCCCCCCACCACCTGCTCACAGAGGGAGGTGCCCATCACAGACAGCACCCCTGACACCACTGATCTCTGCACACCTCCCCTTTCTAATGTGAAGAAACCAGACTTGTGAGAGGAAACAAGGTGAGGCCTAAATTCAGCAAGCGGAGAAAAAACCCAAAGCTCCCCTCTTCATTAGGTGCCGCGGCAAAAAAACCCAAAGCTCCCCTCTTCATTAGGTGCCGCGGCGATCAGCGTGGACTCTGACAGCCACTGCTGGCTCTGACCCTCTGAGGCTCCTCTCCCCCTGGGCTCCAGCTTGCTTCCAGGGAGGAGTCAGCAGCACAGCCCCAAGGCGGCAGAGACAGCGTCTGCTCCCACAGACGGTGTGGAGGGGACACGATGCACCGTGGCCCCGGGCCAAGAGGAACACGGTGAGTCGGCAGACAACTGCTCCAGCGAAGGTCCGCAGACTGGGCCCTGGCAGAGGAAACCAGCAGGTGGACGGGTCCCAGGCTGGGACAAGTTACAAACAACCAGACAGCAGAGAATGCTGGCTTGTTTTGTACCCTCCTGTCTCTGCAGGGGGCAGGTAGAGAAAAGGGGGGCCTGCAGGTTCTCATCCCAGGGGCCAGACTTAAGGAAAAGAACGCAGATGGGCTTCAGCTTCTCTGGTCAGAAACCCAAGGAAGGCCAGCCTGTGGGAAGGGTATCCCTCAGACACCTTGGCCAGGACATGAGTCTGCCTGGGGAGAAAGAAGCCCAGGAGCCAGGAAGAGCAGGGCGGCAGCCCGGCTCCCTGGTCGGGTGGTCCATGCCACTGGCTGGAAACATCTTGACCCTGCAGCGGACTGTGTCCCAGATTTCTGGGGGGCCTCCCTTGCTGCCCAAAGCTGTCCACCCCAGGGGGCCTGTGTGCTTCCTCTCTGTCCCTCTCCTTTCTCCCGGACCTTCCGCACAACCTGGCTGCAGCAGCCTCCCTCCACCATCCTCTCCCTGGCCCCACACCTTCCCGCAGCCCACTCTCCTCATTCCAGCAGGGCATGAAAATCCTACAATGTGGAGCTCCTACCCCACTGCAGAGGTGCACTGAGCTCCATGTCATTCTCCTCCCTGAAGCCCCACTACTTTAAACATCAAACAGTACCAACTTCCTAATTTATAGGCTAAACAACGACATCGCATTCTAGGCTCAAACTGCATTCATGTTTATTTTTCAAAATCCAGACATCACACTTGATGTTAAAAACATCAAATGGCCACTCTACAAAACATGAGAAAGTGAATTCGTATTGTTTTTCTGGGGCACTTGTCTAAGTCTGCGCAGCTGATACGAGATCCCCACGAACTTCACGTCGTTGAGAAGTGACAGAGACCACTGCATCCAGTGAGATTCTGAGCTTGGTCATTCAGAAGACTGCACAAGCATCCACACAAAGAGAGTCTCAGCCACTGACAACATTTCAAAGAACACTGGTGGAAGACTCCGAGCAGGATCCCGTGTCACGGGGCACATGGCCCACGGCTGTAGCTCTAGCCCAGTGCTGAGATTCTACAAGAGGCTTATGGTTTCTAAACGGCAGAGTTTTCTTCCCAGCAGGAGCATGTCTATAAAATTGACTTGAAAAGCATCCAAATAAACTTGGAATGCACAGGAAACCTGTGTTTAACAGTAATTTGCAAAAAGTACACATTCATTTCTCATAAAACCGGAAAATACAGGATGTGGTGTCATAGAAAACAATGGCAAAGACGGTACCTTGACGGGAGATTCTAATCAACGTCCCACAACAAATATGCCTAACTTGGACACATGGAGCCACCTGTCCGTTCCCATGCTCCTGAGGACTGGCCTTCCTCTTGGATACAATCCCCTCCAGACTAGGCCGAGCATGACCATTTGTCCAGGCTTGGCGGCCAGTCCTGGGTCACATCAAGCATCCACCCCATTCCGGTTGTGACAAGTCTTGGTTTGGAAGTAACATGCAGCGCCCCCTATTAGACTCCAGAGAAGGCTCTGGGGGAAGAAGACTCAGGTGCAAAACCCCAGTCTCCATCAGGCCATTTACCCACCTGCCAGCCACCAGCAAAAGTCAAAGACAAGTCCTTCCAAAGGTAAGGGGCAAATGGGCCCAAGACCCCACCGGACACTCCTTCAGCAGCGATGGCAGTGTCAGCATGATGGGCAGTCACCCTCTGTCCTTGGCACAACCATCCCCTGCTGAATCTCAAATACTGGAAAACTGGAAACTGTTGAGAAACATTAAAATAATGTACTCTCAGACAATTTAAGCGGCGCAACAAAGACCCAAATTGCTCTTTTCTGCTCGTAGATGGTTCTGATATTTTAAGTAATGTCCCTCGGCCAACTACTGAGCTGATTCAGCCCACAGATCACACACGCAGGCCCCAGAAGCCCCAAATCCACCAGAAAAGGCAACAGAACGCCACCTCCCACAAACAACAAGTGTGGAGGCTGCATCCACACAGACCAGCCTGCCAGAGCCCTCGTAGCAGGTCCAGCAGCTTCAGATAGGGACGCCGACACACGGAACGTTCCACCTGGCCCAAGCATTCCACTGAGAGCCTCACTGAGCACCAAAAACCTCCCTTGCACATCTGGGGCCAGGCCCCCAGCCGTGTGTGGTTTGCCTCGACAGAAGTTTGGGTCCGCTCCGGCATGGATGCCTCCAGGTGGGACTTGAAATGGCTGGAGCCTGAGCAGAGTGGGAGGCACCTCTCCAGCCCCACCCCGCCCTGCATCTTCCTCTCCAGTCCTCGAGCAGATGTCCTCTACAGCATCCAGGCCTGGGCTCCCCACTCCAGGCCACCACTGGCACCTGCCTGGTGCCGCTGCTCCCCCTCACTCCACTTTCCAGGAACCCGGCTACACCCAGCCACCCCTAGAGAGCTGGCCCGTGCTGCTCATCTGCAGGTGTGGATGGCCCTAGAGAGCTGGCCTTGCTGCTCACCTGCAGGTGTGGATGGCCCTAGAGAGCTGACCTGTGCTGCTCACCTGCAGGTGTGGATGGCCCTAGACAGCTGGCCTTGCGGCTCAACTGCAGGTGTGGACGGCCCGGAGAGCTGGCCTTGCTGCTCACCTGCAGGTGCGGACGGCCCAGAGAGCTGACCTGTGCTGCTCACCTGCAGGTGTGTACAGCACAGAGAGCTGAACTGTGCTGCTCACCTGCAGGTGTGGATGGCCCAGAGAGCTGGCCTTGCTGCTCATCCGCAGGTGTGGACGGCCCATTGCCCTGTCCACATGACTACGAGAAGCAACACTTTAAAAAATGCTACCGATGGCTGAGGGGGTCACAGAAGAGAATCAAATTGCAGAA
This sequence comes from Loxodonta africana, assembly GCF_030014295.1. NCBI lineage: Eukaryota > Metazoa > Chordata > Mammalia > Proboscidea > Elephantidae > Loxodonta > Loxodonta africana. The sequence goes on along the minus strand of NC_087347.1, from coordinate 3,554,340 downwards.
AGACGTAAAAGTAGATCATTGTGACTGTTTTCAGAAGCATAGAGACCCCCCTCATTGGGGCAGCCCAATGGGGCCCCAGCCTGTCACCCCCCAGCCCACCACTCAAGGCCCCGCTGGTGCATTCCCTAAGGCTGGGCTTCTTGCGGGAGGATAGCTGGGCTTCAGCACCTTTAGGCCAGGTCCTCTGCACGGCATCCTCCTAGCTCTCAGTGGCCCACATGTCCTCCCAGCCATTGCCAGCTCCTGCCCCTTATCTTCCCATCACAACAGCCTGGAATGGAGACAATCGCCTCCCCTCAGAAGTGGTCTTTGGGTACGCTGACATCAAATCCTAGTAAGACAAGACAATCACCTTCCTAGATGAAGCACCGTCAACAAAGATGCGTGGCGCCCAGGATGATGACCCTGCTGACGAGGACATCACTGTGCCCTGCAGTGGCTGGCAGTGAAGGCCACTGAAGATGGTCTCTGCAGCAGTGTTACCTGCGTGTGCTCCATCACTCAGAATACGAGCTCACTGCATCCGACTGCTGAGTGTAGATGCCCATGAGGCGTCTACGATGGCTGCCTGACTCCCAATGGCCATCACCAACACCACCACCACCATCAGGCTCTACTTCAGCTCATGGCGTCAGGCACTCCAGAAAACAAAGTTCCTCGTCTCTGGCCTACTGCTAAAGCATCCCAGTGAAAACCTCTGTGTTCCATTCTCCAACGTGCCCCAACACCTTCTCACATTTCTAAAACACCTTTTTACCCACTAGGATCTAACAAAGAATAAAACTAGCCATGCCCCCCTCCCCTTCCCTTTCCTCTCTCAGAGGATAAATGAACCACACAAGGGAGTGATTGGAATGAAAAGCACCCTGCTCTCACACAGCCACCTCGAGACTCTGCAGTTGTTCTGGCAAAGGCAGTGTAAACCAGGCGCCCCGTGCACATTCACGGAGCAGATTCAAGGCCACAGGCCCTGTGCGTCCACAAGAGCAGGTTCACGAGACTGGGCACCCCTGTGCACACCACCAGGGCAGACAAAAGCCCACATACTCTGTGTGCCCACAAGGGTAGGTTCACGAGACTGGGCACCCCTGTGCACACCACCAGGGCAGACGAAAGGCCATGTACTGTGTGTGCCCACAAAGGCAGGTTCACGAGACTGGGCACCCCTGTGCACACCACCAGGGCAGACAAAAGCCCACACACTCTGTGTGCCCACAAGGGCAGGTTCACGAGACTGGGCACCCCTGTGCACATCACCAGGGCAGACAAAAGCCCACACACTCTGTGTGCCCACAAGGGCAGGTTCATGAGACTGGGCACCCCTGTGCACACCACCAGGGCAGACAAAAGGCCATGTACTCTGTGTGCCCACAAAGGCAGGTTCACGAGACTGGACACCCCTGTGCACACCACCAGGGCAGACAAAAGGCCACGCACTCTGTGTGCCCACAAAGGCAGGTTCACGAGACTGGGCACTCCTGTGCACACCACCAGGGCAGACAAAAGGCCATGTACTCTGTGTGCCCACAAGGGGAGGGTTCACGAGACTGGGCACCCCTGTGCACACCACCAGGGCAGACAAAAGGCCACGCACTCTGTGTGCCCACAAAGGGCAGGTTCACGAGACTGGGCACCCCTGTGCACACCAAGGCAGACTCAAGGCCATGCAGCCCTGTGCACCCACGAAGGCAGGCTCACATTCTGTATGTCAGACCACACGGGCAGATGGGCAACTGCTGCCGTGACGCTCTCAGGACCAGACAGTTACCCAATTCAGACCACACGGGCAGACAGGCAACTGCTGCCGTGAAGCTCTCAGGACTAGGCGGTCATCCGATTCAGACCACACGGGCAGACAGGCAACTGCTGCCGTGAAGCTCTCAGGACCAGGCGGTCACCCAAGTCAGACCACATGGGCAGACAGGCAACTGCTGCCATGAAGCTCTCAGGACCAGGCAGTCACCCGATTCAGCTGAAATCAACCCGAACATGAAAACGGAGCGCATCCAGAATTCTGGATCACACTATTTGATACGGAGGGAGGAACTCCCACTAAACGTGCCCTAACTATAACAGATACAAAAAGGTTAGAAGAGGTTCTGTACACAAGATCTAGAAAATCTAAGTGTGCTAAGAACAGGCTCCAGCTTTCTCTAATCCAACAGCATTTCACAAACCCACTGAATCAACAAGTCACTATAAAAGCCCAATTTCTGCGAAGGATTTCTCAGGAAAACTCATCTATAATTTTAAAAGGAACTAACTCAGCTATCCCCCACGTGTCTGCTGTTTGTCGTGCCGTGGGGGCTTGTGTGTTGGTGTGATGCTGGAAGCTATGCCACCGGTACTCAGATACCAGCAAGGCCACCCATGGAGGACAGGTTTCAGCTGAGCTTCCAGACTAAGGCAGATGAGGAAGAGAGGCCCGGCGGTCTACGTCTGAAGATAATTAGCCGGTAATGCTTGGTAAAGTACAGGGTCAGTGAAAAAGAGGAAGACCCTCGACGGTATGGATTGACACAGTGGCTGCCACAATGGGATCAAGTGTGACAGCAACTGGCATAGGATGGGCAGCGTATCGTTCTGTTGTACACAGGGTCGCTATGACTGGGAACCATCCGATGGCACCTGACAACAACAAAACTCAGCTATGAACGCAAGGGAATCAAAAGGTAACCTTTTGCTCTAGTGCCGGGATGTAGCGTCTTGATTTAGCACCTAAACAACCGCACCGTAAGGAGCACCCTTTTGAAAGCACAGCCTACGAGTCTGGAGGGAAAACCATCACCAACCAGGGTACTCACTCAGTGCAGGAATCTGAGACAATGGCTGACAACTCCCTCCCCAGCCTCGGGGCGAACAGGAGTCAAAAGGCTAACGTGAATCTCACAAGAACGCAGTTCTGTGCACAAAACATCCCACCCAACGGGTCCGCTGGCTCCCACCTTCCTGCCACCAGGCTCAGGCCTCCAGGCTGCCCTTCCCTTCGTTCCCCTCCTGGGCAGGCCAGCTGCTTCCTGCTTTTAGGACTCAGCTTAAATGTCCTTCCCATGGGGAAGCCTCCCCTGATCTCCCTCACCTGTCTGGGGGCTCCCACACCCCGGCTCTTCCCTTCACACAGGATGAATTTCCTAACTGGACCCAAAGTGCCCAGCGTCCTTCCCAGTAGAGACACCTGTGCTGCAATGCGAATGGCCTCTCTAGCTCCAGCTGGCCTCTGAGGAACGGCCTGACGGCGGTGAATCTCACTCTTCTCGTCTGTAAAGCAAAAATGGAGGCCCTGGGCGGTGCAAATGCTCAACCCACTCACTGCTAACTAAAAAGTTGAAGGTACGAGCCCACCCAGAGGCCTGGCAATCTGCTTCCTGAAATATTACAGCCAAGAAAACTCTCTGGGACAGTTTACTGCCACATATAGGTCACCGTGGGTCAGAACCAACTCGACAACAACTACTTTTCTTTTAAAGCAGGAACAATGGTGTCCAGCTCACTTCACGGGGTTGTTGTGCAAAGCAAATGAAATAATGTAACACACAATTCAGACCCAAGCTGATGCTCACTCAGGTCTCAAAATCACACCAGGGTTTGACCCAGGTAAGCAAGTAATCAATGTTGATGTACCGCTGTAAGTTTTAAACCTCCATGATTAAATATGCCAGACCTCTGTATACCATTCAGAATCCTGCCTCTCCCTCAACAAAGAACCACACACAACACCAGCAGCTGCACCCACACACCGGTATCTGGCGGGCGGTCAGGCTGCCCACCTGCCCCAACCTGGCCCCTCGCTCTTGGCACCTCCATCACTGTCTTTCTGTTCCACAAGCCAGGCTGCAGCCAATGTGGGATCATCCCCATACCTGCGTCACGTGCAGACCGGGTTCTCGTGGGCACAGGCCAGGCTCCCACGTCACATGCAGACACAGGTTCCTGTGTCATGAGTTCCCCTGTCACATGCACAGACCAGGTTGGTTTCCAAGTCCTGCACAGACCGCAGTTCCCGTGTCACGTGCATACCGACTTCCTGTGTCAAGCACATACTGGGTTCCCGTGTCACGTGCATACTGGGTTCCCATGTCACATGCATACTAGGTTCCCATGTCACATGCATACTAGGTTCCCATGTCACATGCATACTAGGTTCCCATGTCACGCACAGACCAGGGTTCCCACGTCCCGCGCAGACCACAGTTCCCGCATCAGGCACAGTCCGGGTTCCCGTGTCATGCACATACTGGGTTCCCATGCCACATGCATACCAGGTTCCCTTGTCACATGCACACCGGGTTCCCATGTCACGCAGAGACCAGGGTTCCTGTGTCCCACGCAAACCACAGTTCCCACATCAGGTGCAGACCAGGTTCCCATGTCACGCACATACTGGGTTCCCGTGTCACGCGCATACCGGGTTCCCATGGCACGCGCATACAGAGTTCCTGTGTCACACGCTTACAGAGAGTTCATTCTTAAATTTCAGTATCATTAATCACCCGGCATTCAGCATCTCAGAACTCAGAAATTTGCATCTCTACAATGGTGTTTTGAAAAGAGGACACAAATGCGAACATCCCACCAACTATAGGAGCGTGCTCAGAAAATTGCCAAAACAAACCATCAATGCTCACTGACAGCGAGTCTTCTGAGCTCTTCACAAACCACCGAGCGTTCCTGATGTTTCAAAGATAAAACATAATTTGGGTATTTAAAAAAAAAAAAAGTAGGTTGAAAATGAGTCCTTATGTCTATGTGATTTCCAGAACAAACCCTGGCTGATGAGCACACAGATAACCGGGGCATGGAGAAGCTGGGAGACTGGAAATTAAGAAGCAGCAAATGCTTCCGCTACGGGTGGCTGGGAGGCCTGGAGCATGGACGCAGTGAACAGGCTGCGCCGCGGCGTCGACACGCAGAGGCTATTTCTGGAAGCTTCCTTTTAGACGCAGCACAAGAAGCTCGAGAGCACGTCCCATCCCAACGTTGTTTTTCCAGTTGCCACGGAGCCGACCCCGACTCATGGAGACCCCATGTGTGTCAGAGTAAAACTATTCTCCATAAGGTTTTTGGTGGCTGATTTTCAGAAGGAGGTCACCAGGACTATCTTCCAAGGCACCTCTGGGTGGATTCGAACCACCACCCTTTCAGTTAGTGACCCAACATCAGTCTCAAAACCTGTGGCTTTTCTGGGTCCCTCCTGAAAACACCGCATTTGGCACGGTATCGAGACGTGTCTAGTCTGCCCCCACCCCCAGTGTCCATCTGGCCCAGCCTTGCTCCCTCCTGCCCAAAGCCGGATCCACCACCACCAGGGTTCTTGTGCCATCACAGAGGTCATGAACACTCATGAGGATGTTCGCTTCTCAGGCCTGCCTCCTGCCTGCGCTCCCTGAGACCCCTGCCCACCACTCCTCTGGAAGGCCCATACCCTGGCCTCGGCTCTGCAGCGCCCCCACTGCCTCTTCTGCCCCAGGGCCTCGCCCAGCATCCATGCCTACCTGTCAACAGCAGCTCAGAAGTGGTTCCCTCTTTTTGTTCATTGCAAGTCTGTCCTGGGTCCTCAAAATGCATTTTCTCCCCCTTAAAACTTCACAATAGACCTGAAACATCCAACCACTGCAGAGCCTGATTTAAACACCATAAAAATGTTCCTTTCAGAGATGATTCCTACATTAAAATATAATAAAGTTGGCAGCCAAACTTGTTGAAATAAACAGCCTTCAAGATCAAATAAACAAAGACGGAAGAATGAAGAAGGAAGGACTTCTCCGGTGCCCAGCTCAGACCTGCCTGAGGGCAGAGAGCCTTCGCCCAGGAGACTGCGAAGATTAAAACTTCGCATTGGTTGAAGAAATCAAAATACCTTAATCACAGAGTTCCTGTCGATGCAGGCTTTTTAGCTGCTTTTGTGTGGTTAGGGTCTTTCAGACTGAACAGAATATTAATAAATCACAGAATGGTCAAAATTAAAATGTTGATCCTAAAATATACCCGTTTCCCTCAGAATAGTTATTTTGTTTTTAACTAAACACTGCGTTGGTGAAGGATACTGAATACACCATGGACTGCCAGAAGAATGAACAAATCTGTCTCGGAAGAAGTACAGCCAGAATGCTCCTTAGAACTGAAGATGGCAAGACTTCTTCTCATGTACTTTGGACGTGTTATCAGGAGGGACCAGTCCCTGGAGAAGGACATCATGCTTGGTGAAGTAGAGGATCCGTGAAAAAGAGAAAGACCCTCAACGAGATGGACTGACACAGTGGCTGCAGCACTAGGCTCAAGCAAGACGACGACCGTGAGGATGGTTAAGGGCTCAGTTGCTAACCAAAAGATCGCAGGTGGAATCCACCAGTTGCTCCTTGGAAGCCCTATGGGGCAGTTCTACTCTGTCCTGCATAATCACTATGAGTCGGAACCAACTAGATGGCACGGCTTCTCCCCAAGTGCTGGGGGAGAGAGGCCACTTGGTGGCTCCGCACGGTCCTGCTCAGTCAGTTTTCTGCCAATGCCATGATCTGGATGGCCATAGACAAGTCCTAGTGAGCCCTGGAATTGGCTCCCTAGGATTGGAATGTTTCTCATCAAAACTTTCTCAAGCAGCAGTGTTGCTGTAGGGAAGGGAACGTGGGCTGGGGGAGGAGGACAGAGTGAAAAGGTGGCCCTGTGACATCGGGGCTCCATCGTAATGCTCCCAAGTGACCCACGTCCCGGGCACACTTGGACCCCAAGCAAAGACCGCAGGCTGCTAACAGGGAGCAGAGAGCTGGAGGGGGGAAAGAATGGGTCCTGGTCCATCCCCATGGGGTGCCCACAGCCCCCCAGTTTTACACTGGCACTCGTCTTCAAAGAAGAGGCTCTAGCCCTAATAAACCCATCCCAGCCTGTCTCTGCACATCCCCAGCAGGGAAAGGCTTGGAGGGTGGGGTGGGGCAAGAGCACAAGATTTCAGAGCCTCTTTTCTCTCTTGTTACGATCAAGAAGTCTGCTTTCAGGCTAACTCAGGCAGGCCCTTCCCTGGGCTGCTCACCTCGTTAGAAATAGCTACTTTGCCCCATAAAACCCCAACAGTTAAGCGGCTTTTACGTCAGAGAGCCAGGCCTGGCTCTGGTAAAGTTCAGAAAGAATGGCAATAAAACCATAATGTATACCCCGCCTGGCACCAGAGGGGGTTTAAAGAAAACCGGGGGAGAGGGAAGTCACACACATCCAACGAGAGGTCGGTCACTGGATCTTCAGGGCAAAGCCAAGCAGCCCTGCGAATGTGAAGGGCCCACTGGCAGCTGGCCTCCGCTGGGCACGGGCAGGCCTGGGGAGAGGAAGACAGCGAGGAGGCGCGGTGAGAGGGATGAAGGCAAGCGGCTGGGACTAAGCGAGGCCGAGGCCGGCGTATGACACATCTCCTTGGGTGGAGAAAAGAACGCCACTCAGCTACGCCCAAGCACACCCAGAAGTCTCCTGTTCAAAACCACAGATCCAGTGCATGCTTTCACCTCTCCTCCCAAAAATCCACAAAGATGACAGAAACAAGTAAAAATATGAGAAGATGTACAGCAAAGCTAGGCAGTGGGAGGAGAGTAGCATCCACTGACAAGAAACTTGGAAGAATTTCCTAGAAAATACAAATCTGGGGTATCACCTGATGCGAAAAAGGAGTCACCAGTGAGTAATCACCCCAGGCAGCAACAGCCGCTAAGGAGGAAGCGCTCGGATTTAAGCCCGGGCGACCCCCAGCCCCCTGAGCACTGGATGAGGGCATGGAGCAGCAGAGGCCGGCCAGGGTCTGCACTGTGGGTGGCACCTGGAGGCAACACAAGGACACACCCTGGAAGAGACCTGAGCACTGAGGGAACGGAGTGCTCAGCAAGCTCCAGGCCACCAGCAATGACCACCACGGCAGGTACTGACGGACACAGGAAGAAGGGAACCCAGACCTTGCCAGCATCATGCCAGCTCCATCCATTTTGTATAGACACCAGCGCACTGAGGGGGCAGAGATCAGAGGACTGGCAAGTGACAGTGATACACATGCAGCCTGACACAAGGTGGCAGAATGAGCCCAGACACACCAGTAATCACAATAAACAGCAGCAGGTGAAATTCCCCAAGTAAAAAGGCAATGACTCACGGGAGAAGATAAAGCAAAATCCAGCTACCCACTACTGCTCATGCCCTGGAAAGGTTAAAGGTAAACGGAAGGAGAAATACAAGCTAACAAAAAGAAGCCCAGGACAGAAATATTTTTATGAGGCAGAATAAACGTTAGGGCATAAAAACATTACATAGAAGAAAAAGAGATATATTGTAATTTGATAAATGAACCAATGACAACCAAAAGAACAGCATTAATTTTTAGGTATTGAAAAAAAAAAAAAAACACTGAACTACATAAAGCAAAAAATGCTTAATAATGTAAAAAGAATACACTTACTTCTCACTTATAGACTATCTTGTTATCCAACATTTCGCATTTAGGACAGTAGTAAAAAAATCTACTGTCTGACTATACCCTCTCCTCACTTATCAATGTAGTTAGGTTCCAAAGACCAGGTGATTATGCGAAATCAGTGCTATGCGAAAGTGGAGGATGACTACATCAGATCACAAAATGGAGGATGACCACATCATCACATAACTGCCAAATTACATCATTACTTAACTGCCAAACCACTTTGAATTATGGTCCAGCCAAGTTGACATATAACGTTAACCATCGAAGCCAGTGTTACTCTCGCCTCGCACCTTACTGTTCATTACTCACATCTCAGCATACATCATTATTGTGCAAAACAGCCAGATTTTTTTTTACTATTGTAAATGTGAAATGTCAGATAACGAGACAATCGATAAGTGAGGAGAAGGCGTATTTTCAGCATTAACAATATATGTCTGGCAGTAACAAATGCCAAGACGCGAGGTGAGAATGCCGCTGGCTGTGATGGTTAAAGTTATGTGTCAGCTTGGCTGGGCCATGATTCTCAGTGGTTTGGCAGCTATGTAGTGATGTAATTTGGCAGTTATGTCATGATGTAGTCATCTTCCATTTTGTGATCTGATGTGGGCATCCTCCATTTTCACATAACACTGATTTTGCATAATGACCTGGTCTTTGGAATCTAACCATGGCAATAAGTGAGGAGAGGGTTATTACAAAGAACATTTGACACCCTTCCCAGAAATTAAGCAAAAATAGAAATGTAAAGCTATACTGATTCAAATAACTCCACGGAGTTAAAACACACTAAATAAGACATACAGAATAATACATAGAGATAAAAAGAGTGTTAAATACAGTATTTATATGCGAGCTTCTGTAGACAACAAAAGTAAGAGTCTATTTTCTCTTTTAAGGCCTAGGCCGTAGATACAAGATTTGATTATGTCTATGCCAGGTTGTGCACCCATTTATTCAGTAATGTAAATTCAAGCAATAATTTTCCCCTACCACGTTGGCAAAAATGAAGGAGATTCAATCTCTCCAGCACTGGGATGGGGTGAAGGAAAATGCACACTCTCATAAGCTCTAATTAGGAAAATAAATTGAGACATTTTTGGAGCAATTTGACAGCAAACCTAATGATTTTTTAAATGTGCATACCCACTGACCCAGCAAGTCTACTTCTTGGAATTTATTCAACAGAGATACTTACAAAAGTGTACAAAATATATGTATAATAACTCTTTGATGCCAATCACGGGCTGTTATAAATAGTGCAGCAACCACATAAATATCCATCTATAAGCCATCAAAGAGACTATGTTAGATCTAAATAAACTGACATCAAAAGATGCTCATATTAGAATGAAAAACAAGACAAAGCCCCATATATAGAATGACCACACTCTGTCAGAATATATACACACGGGCATGAAACACCCCCCAACTCGCCAGCGGCTCCCTTCAAGAGGAAGAGGGCACCATTCAATGTCTACTCGATATGCTTCCGTCTATAGTGTTTAATTCTTTTAACTACAATCATATATCATGTCTTTACATCAATCGATACATCAACACTTCAAATCAACTAAACCTCTGTATCTAAATACAGCTCGGAAGCCAGCTCTCTAAAGCCTACAGACAACTCCAACAGAGGTCGCGTTAAGGTGGCAATTCCAAAGGTAGGGACAGCCACACCACGGCTAAGCCTCTGCCTCTACACGGCCGAGCCTGGCTGCGCTCTAGGGCCCGGGGCCCAGAACCAATGCGAACAGACACCCAGGAGCCCCAAGGAAGCCCGGTGTCTGTCCAGGGTGGTCACTGCCTTCCCTCTCAGGCAGATATGGGGCAAACGCTGATTGTGATGTGCCCCCCACAGGCCAGGCTTCACACACTCTCATACACTCACACTCTTACACACACACTCACACTCTCATACACACGCACATACTCTCATATACTCCTCACACACACACTCTCATACACTCCTCACATACACACTCACACACAGGCTCTCACACACACACACATACTCTCATACATACACTCACATGCTCTCACACACACACTCACACCCATACTCTCATACATACTCCTCATACACACACACTCACACAGTCACACACATGCTCTCACTCACATACTTTCATACACTCACTCTCATACACACTCCACACACATACATACTCTCATATACACACACACTCACATACTGTCATACACACTCACATGCTCCTCACACACATGCTCACACACACACATACTCTCATATACACACATACTTTCACACACACATACTGTCATACACACACACTCCTCACACACACACACTCACACTCTCATACACACTCCACACACACGCTCACACCCACATACTGTCATACACGCTCACACACATGCTCACACACACACTCACATACTCTCATACACACACATACTCATACATACTCCTCACACACAGTGACACACAGTCACTCACATACACACACTCTCATACACACTCCTCACACACATACTGTCATACGCACACGCTCCTCACACACACACATGCTCACACACACACTCACATACTGTCATACACACACATACTGTCATACACACTCCTCACACACTCATACACACTCCACACACACGCTCACACTCACATACTGTCGTACACACACTCCTCACACACACACTCATACACACCACACACACACTCACACTCACATACTGTCACACACACTCCTCACACACACACTCATACACACTCCACACACACGCTCACACTCACATACTGTCATACACACACAATCACACACATGCTCACACACTCACATACTCTCATATACACACACACATACTGTCAAACACACACTCCTCGCACACACACTCACACACTGTCATACACACTCCACACACACGCTCACTCACATACTGTCGTACACACACGCTCACACACACACTCACATACTCTCATACACACACATATACATACTCCTCACAGTCACACACACTCTCATACACACTCCTCACACACATACTGTCATACACACACGCTCCTCACACACACTCACATACTGTCATACACACACATACTGTCATACACACATGCTCCTCACACACACACACCTCACACACACATGCTCTCATACACTCACACACACACACACACACCACTCTCATACACAGAATTTACCCCTCGACACCAACATAGACCTTGAACTGCTTCACAGAACGGCTCCTAAACTTTCGGAATCTCTGCGAAATGAAGGCCACTCAGACATGAACACAAAAGCGCCTCTGAATTCCAGTTCACATCAACAGGAAACTAAATTCCAAATGACAAATTCAGAAAGAACTTTCTGGAAGTACATATTTTGAACAATGAATGGCACCTATAAAGGGAAGGGATTAGCTAAGAAAATGTGTCTGTTTCTCCTGGGTTTGCCTGCAGATAGTAGGGCTTAATAAATATTTATTGAATGAAGACAGTGGGACGTTGCAACCATTTAAATTTTCGGATATGGCACTCTTGGAAAATACAGTTATTATGTCATCTTAAGGAAAAAAGGCCAGCTGGCCTCCTTTTCCTCCTTTCACCCCTTCGAAAATTAACACTCTCCTGGTATTTTATAAGCGGCACATCCCAGAGCCAGCACCTCGCAAACGGCAACCACGCTAGTTTTATTTCTTCTAAGCCATCAGTCATTTCTGATGCCCTTACTACAGAGGACTGATATTCTTACAACACTTAGGGTCTAAGAAATGCCAGGTACTGGCCTGGACCACAGACCAGAGGGATAACATGAACATCGACTTTGCAGGATGCTGATGCTCAAATTTTGCTTTAAAAAAAATGAGATCTGTGATACACTAAGATCTTGGAATCAATGAAGAAAGGCTGTGATCTGTTTCTAAGAGAAAATGTGAGTGACGCCACAAGCAAAGCTGCCGGAGGTAACGGAAGGAGTGTGTGGCCTTCTTGGAAAGGACTCCTCCCTGCCACAGTCCTCCTTAGGAAGCCAGCCCCCACTCTCGGCCCCACGGAAACAGCACAGGCCAGCAGGACAGACAGCCCGTGAAAGGCATCTCTTTCTCTAGTCACTCCTCCTCCCATAGCCACGTGCACTCTTCCCATATACGACAATGCAGGAAAGTCCCAATGCCTCCCTCCCACAAGCTGCGGAGGGCTCTGCTCTGACACCCCCTCTTGGCCTGAGAGGTGAGCAGGCTCTCTCACCATGAGCCCTGACCCAGAGCAAGTGCTCCGACTAGACTATCGCAGTCACACCGGTCTGAGTGAGGAAAGCGCCAGCCCAGGGCTCGTGCGTGCTATCAGGGAGAGCCGCATCTGCAGGGTGCTCCTCCCAGAGTGGGCAGGGAGCTGAGCCTTCAGCACATCCCCACTACTACAGATGAGAAGAGTGAGGCTCAACAGTGAGGCTCAGAAAGAAACTGCTCCTGCTTGGCCATCTGCTCCAGACTTGCAGCCAGTGTTAGACCAGCTGAATCTAACCTGAAGTACTAGGGCCTGAGGCTAAAGAGATGAAGAACACTACTTACAGCTAGTTACCCACTACCATCGAGTCGATTCCAACAGCCAGTTAGGGAGTCTGAAATGTGAGCACATTAATAGCAGACCTGGGCATGGGTTCCACACCCAAATCCATCTACTGCGATGCCACCCGCCTTAGGCTCTCAAGACACGCCCGCTTCCCCCCACATCCTAACAACTCTGGACAACAGGAGAGCGCAGACAGAGGTGAGCACCCCTTCAGGTGTGGGTGAGCTCACCACGGGCCTCACCTGATTGGGCTTTTGAAGGCCAACCCGGTATTTCCTCCCATCTGAACTTACTCGCCCCACAGAACAGAGAAACTACAGAGTGGTATCAATAGTACAACAAGGAAAACCTAGGCAACCCCCAGGTAAAAGTGGGAAGAAAGGAGTTACTTCATTGTGAAAGTTTTTTTAAACACAAAGACTTGTGTGAAGTCACGGCCCTGTAATTCGCTGCAAATGGCAGTATGGGAGCTTGACGGTACGGCAGACCCACAAAGCCAAACTCTGGAGCTCCAATACAAAAACCCACAGTCACACTTCAGGGACGAAGCTGGACATGCAGTTTGCTGCCCGAACCACAAACTGCCTCTAAACGCCACCTTGTTGAACAGCACTCCTTTTCTCCAGGCACGAGACACGTCAATGCCGTTCAGGGCTGCATACAAACCAAGGGAAGGCTCTACCAAACCCCTACGGGGCTGTTACCAGCTTCTCTTTCATGAAGATGAAGGACAACCACTCTACTCTGCCACTGGTGTTGGTGACGAACCGACAGTGAAAGCCGAACATCTCCAATTTGGCTGGCAAGTCGCAGTGAGAGTAATTTCGTTTCTGCCGAGGAAAGCCTGGCTGTGGGCCCAGAGACAAGGGCACGGCCTTACCTGGATGGCTTTGGGAGTTCATCGCTAGCCGCGTCTACTCCCCTTCAAGCGATTCAAAATGGCTCCAAATTTCCACGTAAACAATAGCTCCAAAGAGCTCCAAAGTCCCACCGCCACATACAAGTACAGAAAGTGGGGAGGGCTGGTTCACAACCTCGTAAACTCTGGGTCACACTGACGGTGTCCGTATAAACCAAGTACTCCAGGAGGACAGAGGTCTTCAGCTGGTTCCACAGGTGAACCTGGGTGGTTAAAAAAAAAAAAGGGAAAAAAGCATTGGTTAGGATGGGAAAGTTTTTACCTGAAAAGCCACAATGAACACCTGAATACAAAAGCAACAATTTCTGATAACACAATTCAGATGGAGTTGTTTCTGCCAGTATGAAACACTGGGATTTTTGCTGGTAAATCACACACGTGTGTAAACATGTATCTGTACAGCAGGGTGTTTCAACCTCAGCACTCCTGACACTTTGGGACAGGTATTTCATGGTGGGGGGCGGGGGGAGGGTGCATTTCAGAATATTTAGCAGCAGCATTCCTGCCTCCACTCATAGGACACCTCCTCCCCTAGTCCTGACAATCAAAAGTGCCTCCAGAGAATGCCAAGTATCACCTGGGGGACGAAAATGCCCTGCCGGTTAAAACTTCTCTGGAGGCACCGCCATGACGCCTTCCAGACGTTTCCCAATCACTAGGCTTTTTAGAGGAAGCCATAGACCTTTTTCTAACTAAAGCACACCTATTCTGTCACAGCTACAAATTTTGTAAAATAGAAACCTATCCTATTTGAGCTACATTATTTCGTAACATAAACATGAAGGGACGTGTTTTCGGAGAAAAATCACCCCGAGCCCCCTCCCAGCACACTTTTTTTCTGCTTTCATGCATTCCCTCCCAGCCTATGTCCCCAGACACATGTTTCACACAGTTGCAATCAAAGAATTTAATTCTAAACTGGCTTTTGTCGTGTAACACTGTATCCCCACTTCGATCTTCACAATTACCATTTCCTCCATTTATTATCTGATCATGAAAGCCATACACACACATCAAAGTCTCCAAGAAGCCATCTATAAGGCCAGCCTGCAGAGACAAATGCTTGGTAACAGTCTGACGTATTTCCTTGCCGTTGTTTTTCTTTGCCTTGTGCCCAAACTGCTAGCTCTGCAGGTGTCTGTGGCATACTTTTTGCTGACATTACAGCCAAGCATTCTTCTAATGGCATTAACGATTCCTGGAAAGCGTTGCGTTGAAGGGCTGCTTCACACTCCCTTGTGGCAGACACCTGTCCTGTGCCCTTCCTCAACTTCAGGTGGTTCTGATGAACCTGCCTGCCACAAGGAACTGTCCCAGACCAATGGCAGCATGTGACGCAGCTGACTCATCAAATTCTTTCCTCCAAAACCCAAATCATCAACAGCTAGCACAGGGACAAACAGCATTTGGTGCTAAGTCACTCCATTAAAAAAAAAAAAAAATTGCCGTCAAGTCCATCCTGGCTCACAGTGACCCTAAAGGACAGAGTAGAACTGCCTCACAGGGTTTCCAAGGAGCAGCTGGTGGATTCAAACAGCAGCCTTTTGGCTTGCAGCCGAGCTCTTAGCCACTGGACCACCAGGCTCCATAGAAGAGCACAAAGGAGCAAGTCCAAGAACTCCTGTTCTCTGATCATTCAAGTCTTTTCTGAGGCCTCTCTGCTCATGTCTTCCTTTAATAGTGTACTAAATTCCTTTCTTGATTAAATTACCCAAGAGTTTTGGGGTTTTCCCCCCTCTTGCTTATAACCAATGTATACTGAATATATCACGGACTGCCAGAAGAATGAACAATCTGTCTCGGAAGAAGTACATCCAGAATGTTCCTCAGAAGCGAGGATGGCGAGACTTCGTCTCATGTACTTTGGATGTATCATCAGAAGAAGGACGTCGTACTTGGTGAAGTGTAGGGTCAGCGAAAAAGAGGAAGACGCTCAGTGAGATGGACTGACACAGTGGTTGCAACAATGGGCTCAAGCATAACAGCGACTGTGAGGATGGTGCAGGACCGGGCAGTGTTTCGTTCTGTTGACCATACGGTCGCTATGAGTCAGAACCAACTCAACGGCACCTAAGGACATAACCAAAGAACCCTAACTGATTAGTCACGTAAAGGGCTATTCCCTACAAGCTGGCTATTTAGGTGGTTTCCAATTATACATTATTATCTAAACCCTGTGATTGATATCTTTATGACCACTGTTTTATATCTGGTTACTCCCTTAGAAAACACAGTGACATTTATCTTGAAGTCCAGAATTTTTATCCATCTCTTGATCCCGTAAGAAAACATCATTTTCTTGAAAGGAATGTAGATGTATTTTGCAAACCCTTGCAAATTCCAGATGACTCTGTATCCTTCACAACACACACACACATATTTTGGCTGTGTATAAAAGTCTCAGATCACAAACATTTTCCTCTCAAAATCTTTAGACATTGCTCCATCCTCTGCTTGTAAAGAAATCTAAGTCCAGCTTAACTGTTGTTCCTTTTTAAGTACCCTTCAGAGGTTGGGTTTTCTTGTTATTACTGTCATTTTCTTCTGCCTGGATTTTACTAAGCTATTTTTCTTTACTCTTGAAATTCAAAAATGTCATCAGAAGATGTACAGGCAAGAGTCTCTTTTAATTAATTCTGCTCAAAACATGACCCTTTCAATACATGTTTAAGTTTTCCTTCTGTTCAGGAAATGTCTTCAATTTTTGCTAAAATTGTTCTGGCTTCCTCAGGGATTCCTATAGTATTGCCCTGGAATCTCTGTCATATCTGGCCCCTCTCATCATCAGCCCATCTGTTGTTTATTTTGCCTTCCTTGGGATCCTCCCCAAGTGTGTTCCCCACATCACTGCTATCATCTTCCACAACAACGGTTTTGTTCCTTATAGCGTCTAATACAGATCTTAACTACACCTTAAACCCCTTGCTTTTACCCATCTCCCTTTACAATTCAATCCACCATCTCTTCCCCTCAGCCTATTCACTCTTTATGATCTTCTCCTCCCATTTGCAGAGACATGCTTTCTCCTAGGCAAAACATTTTGGAAAAAAAAATTTTTCTTCTGGTTTCTGTTGTAAGTCATGTTCAGAGGTGTACTCTTCTGCCCCTCAGGATAATTTCCCTTTCTC
Source organism: Loxodonta africana (assembly GCF_030014295.1). NCBI lineage: Eukaryota > Metazoa > Chordata > Mammalia > Proboscidea > Elephantidae > Loxodonta > Loxodonta africana. Next base: position 3,537,316 of record NC_087347.1, on the reverse strand, counting down.
CACATTCGGGGATACGTTTTTGACAGGGCTCCTGGTGGGAATTATTTCTATGTATTCATCAAACAAGAATAGCTCTAATCCAGACCTGTGGCTAGCCGAGAGGCTGTGTGCTTGCTCCTACCCCAGGCTCTGTCCACTTGAACACTCCTCAGAGCTGGCATTCTGGCAGGTAGGGACGGACAGCGCCAAGCTGGATGCCCAGGTGCTCTCATCTACTGTAGTGCTCCCAGGGACGCACACTCCTCCCGGCCCAGCTGCTCTATTAAATAGAGCACATGAGTTCTGCCATGACATGACACGTATGTTCCTGAAGAACCTCACACTCTGCACAACTCTGCACTGAAAATACCACAGTTTATTTAAAAAAGGCAGGTTAGAGCAGACTATTCGAAGCTATGCACTTTTATAAGCAGGGCACTAAAAAAGAAAAAAAAAATCAACAATAAAAACACTAGCATAGTTTTTAAAAGACGCGTTAAATTCCTAATAAAAACTCCAGTAAATGGAGAATTTTACCTTTTAAAAAAGTGGCAACAGTTTGACGTAAGGAGATAAAAGGAAGAACTGAAATTTCTGAGTTACGGAATCTGGGACAAAACATATAAAAATGGAGAAAACCCTACAATAAACACTTCTGAGATGGAGCACCTGGACAAAATGAATAAGAGGAGGAGCCGAGGCGGCAGAATGAGTGTGCATCATGAACAGGACCATCTTCCCCCACAGGTGGCTACGTTTAGCTGTCTCCGTGTTCTCAATGCCCAAATCCCGTCACTTGGTGGTAGAAGTTGTGAATACAGCGGGTATGAACTAGCTCAACTGTTGCGTTATGCTGATATCTTTCCCATCTATCGGTAGCACAGGAGTTAATCCAAGTCATGCAAACATGCTTTGTGGCAGGACAGAAGGTACGAGAATAAGCTACAATCCCAATACGCCCCACACCTAAGGCTCTTCCTGTATCACCCTACCAGTGCACCCCATCATTTCCCAATCTCTCCACTGCAGTCAGGTCCACATTCTATGTAGACCAGCTCTTTTCTGGAAGCTATCAATCTCAAAGGAGGGGTACACATGAGGCAGAGAGGCAGTGGGTGTTGGAAGGGCAACATCATGCTGCACAGGGAAAGTTGCCCAGTTTTCTTGTTGGTTCAGATGACAAATTTATAAATCACAAGAGAGTTATTGTGGGGAGGGTGGAGGACGGGTTTTCCTATCGACTTTGGGGTGAGTCACTGACCCCAGGGCTTACCCCAGTTCCTCTGACCTCATCCACACCAAGTCTATCAGTGGCCTTTCTGTGGAACCGGGAAGGCCTTATCAGAAACATCCGGTCAGTTGTTGGCTGCCAGTAATACTGGTTAAGAATCCAGGCACTAGAACCAAAACTGTCAAGGTTCTGGGTTGAGGATCTGACACTTGGCTCACTGTTTAACACGGTTGTGACCTTGACCAGGTCACCTGACCTCTCTCTACTCCATTTCTAGTCTCTGGAAGCAGGGGTGAGGATGGGGATAATGACACTGCCAGCATCATGTGTATGTTGTAAGGATGAGACTGGTTAATAAGGGGAAGCGCTCGGGTCCGTGCTGGCACATCTAAGGATTCAAGTGTCGGCTATTGATCCCACCACTATTCATTCTACACCAAAAGCTTATAATAAACTTTTGACCGTTAAAAACTTCCCTGGAGACAATCAGATTTCTGTTTCTATCTGAGAGAGTGACAGGGAGCAAATTTACTCTCCCACCTTAAATAGCCGAAAAACAGCACAGTATAAGAAAGTATGGCTTTAGACCATGGACATCAGGGAGCAAGGGACCATGATCCCAGAGAGGGACACAAACAAGATGAGCTGCACAAGTGCCCCAGACGATGCTAAGAGAGAGCATCCAGGCAGGGAGGAGACAAAAAAAAAAAAAAAACTAAAGAAGTAATTGCTTAAAATTTTCTAAATTTGATGAGAACTCTAAACCCAAACATCTAAGAAGTTCAACAAACCCCAAGCACAAAACAGATGAAGAACACAACACTAAGGCACTTCAAAACCAAACTGCTTAAAACCAATGTTAAAATAATGTGCTGGCGGGGGGGGGGGGGCACACATCACACGCAGAGAAACAAAAATAAGAATGACAGCAGATTTCTCAGTGGAAAGAATGCAAGCCAGAAGGCAGTGGAGCAACTTCTTTAAAGCACAATAAATCCCCAGATTAAGAAAGTCTGACTTATGGACAACTCATACTTAAGAACGGCACTTTCTGCTCTACCTTGCAATTTAACGTTATATAAAATTGCCCTTACTTTAAAAGGATTAAACCAACCCTTACTCACAACAAATTCTTCATCACAATCACCTTGACTTGCGGCATGGGTAGCTTTTAAATCACTGAAAACTCCTTGAGCCATATGTACCTGTTCCAACTTACCTAAAAATCTGCCTAAAACACAAACTTAGGAACACATCTTGTTCATAACCTGGGGACTGCCTGTACTGAAGGGTGAGTGGGGAAGGAATGGTCAACCTAGAATTCTACACCTAGTAAAAATTTCTTTCCAAGACTGAAGTGAAATAAATATGTTTTCAGATACACAAAAGCTGAAAGAATTCATCACTAGCAGATCCAAGCCGTACAAAATATTAAAGGAGTGCCTCGTGCAGAAGGAAAGTAACACCAGATGGAAATACAAATCTACACAAAGGAATGCACATTGGGTATGAAAAATACATGTAATAACAAAGAGGTCAATTCATCAAGAGGACATAATAATCCTAAACATATATGCGCCTAATAACAGAGCTTCTTATACGAAGGAAAAATTTACAGAAATGTAAGAAATAGACAAATCCCCAATTATACTTGTAGATTTCAACACCTCCTCACAGTAACAAGTAGACAGAAAATTAGTATTATTCAAGTCTCCTCTGTCCTTCTTCCTATCACCCAACTTGACCAAAGTAACATTTATAGAACACTCTACTGTACAAAAGCAGAATACACATTCTTCCCAATCTCTTTAAATGCACATAGAACATTTACCACCATAGACCATCTTCTGGGCCATAAAACAAGTCTCAGTGAATTTACAACGAGTCAAGTCATACAATGTACGTTCTCTGACTAAACTGAAATCCAATAAGAAATCAATCTGGAAGCCACCAAATATTCGGAAATTAAATAACACACTTCAGGATCACAGAAGAAATCAAAAGAGAAATTAGAAAATATTTTGAAAGAAATGAAAATGAAATACAACATATCAAATCTGTAGTGCTGAAAGGGAAGTGTGTAGCACTGAATGTATATGTTAGGAAAGCAAGTCTGACACATGGTAATTATGAGCCCAAGAGACAGAAAGGGCCACATAAACCAGAGACTACATCAGCCTGAGGCCAGAAGAACTAGATGGCGCCCAGCTACCACCAATGACTGCCCGGACAGGGAACACAACAGAGAACCCCTGGTGGAGCAGGAGAACAGCAGGATGCAGTCCTCAAATTCTCATAAAAAGACCAGACTTAATGGTCTGACTGAGACTAGAGGGACCCTGGAGGTCATGGTCCCTGGATCCTCTGTTAGCTGAAGACTGGAACCATTTCCAAAGCCAACTCTTCAGACAGGGATTGGACCGGACTAAAAGACAGAAAATGATACTGGTGAGGAGTGAGCTTCTTGGCTCAAGTAGACACATGAGACTACGTGGGTAGCTCCTGTTTGGAGGCGAGATAAGAGGGCAGAAGGGGACAGAAGCTGGTTGAATGGACACAGGAATACAGGGTGGAGAGGAGAGTGTGCTGTCTCATTATGGGGAGAACAGCTAGGAGTACATAGCAAGGTGTGTATAAGTTGTATGAAAGGCTGACTTGATTTGTAAACTTTCACTTAAAGCACAATAAAGAAGAAAAAAAAGAAAAGCAGGTCTGAAACTAGTCACTTTGAGTTTCACCTTAAGAAACTAGAAATAGAAAGACAAATTAAACCCAAAATCAGTAGAAAAAATAAAATAAGAGAGAGCAGAAATCCATGCTAGAAAAGCAAAAATCAATGAAACAAAAAGCTGATTCTTTGAGACAATCAATAAAATTGAAAAACCTCTAGAGAGACTGATCAGGAAAAGAGAAAGAGAGAAAATAACATATTAACAGCATCAAGAATGAAAAAGGGGATTAACTATAGACCATACAGGTACTAAAATGTTGCAGAGTAAGAGAATATGAACAATTTTATGCCAATAAATGCAACAACTTAGATGAAATAAACAAATGCCTTGAAATACCCGAACCACCAAAGCTCATCCAAGAAAAATTAGAGACTACCATCAATGGAAGACCGAAGTAGAATCGATGCCTTTGAATTATGGTGTTGGTGAAGAATACTGAATATACCATGGACTTCCAGAAGAATGAACAAATGTGTCTTGGAAGAAGTACAGCCAGAGTGCTCCTTAGAAGCAAGGATGGTGAGACTTCATCTCACATACTTTGGACATGTTATCAAGAGGAACCAGTCCCTAGAGAAGGACATCATGCTTGGTAGAGTAGAGGGTCAGCAAAAAAGAGGAAGACCCTCAATGAGATGGATTGACACAGTGGCTGCAACAATAGTCTCAAGCATAATGATTGTGAAGATGGTGCTATATCAGGCAGTGTTTCCTTCTATTGCACACAGGATCGCTATGAGTCAGAACCGACTTGACAGCACCTAACAACATCAGTGCACTGGGGGTCTTCATGATTACTGGATCTATCAGTGGGTCCCCTCTGTAGCAGTCACCATCATGGTGTTTGCCTAATGGTGACCTCCAACTTCTCTCCTTCCTTCCACATTTATTCATTAGATTTCCGCTGCAGGGAAGAGCTGTCACTGCTCCTTCTGTTTAATTAATTACTTATTTAGAGGACCCCAAGAGGCGGGGCCAAGATGGTGGAGTAGCCAGATGCTTCCAGCAATCCCTCTTACAACAAAGATCCGAAAAAACAAGTGAAGCGATTATATTTATGACAAGCTAGGAGCCCTGAACATCAAAGGCAAAGGTAGAAAATGGACTGTGCAGCAGGGTGAGGGAGAGGCGGTTCAGAAGCAGAGAGGGGTTGCCAGACCTGAATCACCTGGATCCCCCCAGGCACCATTCCCAGGACCAACTGCAGCGGGCTGGTAGTAGTGTTCGGCAGTTTCCTCAGGAAGAAACAGCCAGCCGCACAGCCTACTCACACCTCTGGAACCAGAGAAGAACGGTGCTCTCAGCAAGAGCTAAGTACTTGTGTATATTTTACCAAGCCCCCCGCCCCCAAGCCGGCTTCAGTGGCTGTTGATTTCCCTGGGCCTGAGATAGGTCCTGCTGACCACCCTGAGCCATTCTCCTGGCCTTGAGGAAGGAATAAATTCATATTAGGGGGAAAAGATCATTTGTCAGCTCCACTAACCTGGGGAGCTCAGGACAGAAGTGGCTCCTGTCCAAGCATAAACGGTCCGTGGATTTTGAATACCTTTCTCCCTGCGTGGACCTGTTTGGGCCTATTACAGGAGACTAGGCCCTTGTTGGCAGACTGTAACTGTTTTAGCTGTGCAGTGGAGAGGTGCATTTTGGTGTCTGATATCACTTTGTCTACGAAACAGGGTCCTCACCTACCCACATCAGGGGCCTAAGGACTGGTGGCTCCACTCAGGTCACCCAGCCACCTGTGACAGGGGTCCAAGGATAACTGGTACCTCTCAGTCCTTACATCCAAAAGCATTCAGTACCCATGGTCTGTCTGCAGAACCCACCCACCTGTGCATTCTAGGGAACAGGGATACGCTTTCCTCACAGACACTCGGGGGACAGTTGTCAGTCCCTTGCCTTGTTCAGAGCATGACCCCCTGCTGCAACCAGATACCAGTACCTACACCAATCACTCTTGCCCCTCTAAGACTATAGGATGGAGCCTGTACCACACACTTGATGAACAACAACCTAGACACCTGAGCTGAGTCCATACAAGAAAAGCAAATGGACTCCTATGCTGATATACTTGATTAATAGCTCTAGCCGCCTGGGACAGGACGTTAGAGCTTCAAAAGTGAAAATAACCCAGCTAGCTCATTCAAGTAACCTATCTGGGCATATCAAAACAAAACAAAGCAAGAAGCTAGGATACAGTAAGCAAACAAAATAAACTAACACAATAACATATAGATGGTTCGGAGACAACAGTCATTATCAAATCACATAAAGAAGCAGACATGATCGATTCAACCAGCTCTCAAAACAAAGAATCAGGGGATCTTCTGGATGAAGGAGCGTTCCTGGAATTGCCAGATGCGGAATATAAAAGATTAACATACAGAACTCTTCAAGACATCAGAAACGAGATTAGGAAGGAGGTCAGGCTATACGCAGAACAAGCCAAGGAACACACAGTTAAAGCAGCTGAAGAAATTAGAAAGGTTATTCAAGAACATAATGAAAAATTTAATAAGCTGCAAGAATGCACAGGGAGACAGCAATCAGAAGTTCAGAAGATTAACAATAAAATTATAGAATTAGACAACTCAATAGAAAGTCAGTGGAGCAGAACCGAGCAAGTGGAAGGCAGAATTGGTGAGATTGAAGATAAAGCACTTGAAACCAATATATTTGAAGAAAAATCAAATAAAGGAATCTTAAAAAATGAAGAAACCCTAATTAATTACTTATTTATATCACCAGGGACTCACAGATATTTATTTGATTCTGAGGGTTATAATGTAACACTATCAATATTTATTCTCTTGTTCAAGCTTTGGACACTAGGAGCCCTAATTCCTTTTGAAGAACTGTTTTAGAAACCAAGATCTGGGAGTTGGGTGTGTTCATTAGTCAGGGGTGTCACAGCAACGAGGCTCTCTCAGCAGACAATACGTATGTACACTAACATGCACATTTATATTTCTGTATCTATCTGTCTGTTTAAACTTTAAAAATCATGAGTTTATACTGCAGCCTCAGATTCCAAAGCAACATGACAGGGTTCACTTTAGTCTCCACTTCTCCTTATTTTTAACTCCTTTCTCCGACAGTGAGAAATCCGGTTCTTACTGTCCAGTTCTAACAGATAAACATGCTTACTTATTGCTCAGTTCTGACAGATACACAAAGTAGCTTCAGAATCGCCCACAGCCAGAGAATCCTTCTTTTGAGAAGCAGGGGACTAGAACACAGAAGTTCTTAGACCAAAGGCGGTAAGAACTTGGAGTTCTACAATGCAGACACATTAAAACTAAGGTTTATCTTTTACAGTTTCTTAGTAGCAAACAACAGCCATGGATTCTGGATATGAAAGAACCTCCAGGAAGGATGCTGAGTAGATGGATAACTAGCTCTAGGGATACAGAAAGTAATGGACATTCTATTCAGGACACTTTGTCCAAGATTCAGATTCCAAGGAGACCACAACTGATTGTCCTGTGTTGGGTCACAGTCCTTGGCCAGAGAAGGGCAGACACCTTGATTGACAGTCCCACCAAGGGTGAATCCAATTGCAAAATTGAAAAATCCAAAGGAAAATTGAAGTTCTGTTACCAGAAGAGGGAACGGGAGTGGGCAAACACCATAGACAGCCCTAGGGTAACATGGAAACCCCAGCCCCAAGGTGGAAGCTGGAGAGGCTAAAACCACCAGCAACTACACTTGGTTAGGCTAAAACGGCGGCCCCCAACAGTCAATGGTGGGTCTCCTAGGACCTTCCTGGCTGCCTAGCTTCCTGCTGCAGGACTCCAATCTGTTCTGGTTCTAGGTTGATTTGTAGTGACACATTTGTTGGCTTCTTTGATTAATGTCTGCCTGTGAGCTCGGCTGCAAGTTCCATGAGAACAACCAGGGACTGACTGCGTCTGTTTCTTCTCACCATGTACCCAGGTTGGGGACAAGCGTCGGACTGGGAACTTGAAGACCTGGGCTCTATCTAGTCCCACCCTGCCACAACGAACCCGATGACCTTGGGCTCACCTCTTGTTTTCTCTGGGACCATTCCTCCCCTGGAAAATTATTGGACTGGAGTACGTGCGCATTCGCTGGAATGTGAGCAAACCCTGAAGGCTTTGTAAGAAAAAAAGGCTCTGTGGCCAAAGAAGTCTGGAAATGCTACGTAGAGCACCACTTAGAGACACGGTGACATTGGCACACGGAAGGCTCGGAAGAGCCAGGCGGCACAGAAACCCTGAACTTCCCCTCGCTGTTCCGTCTCTGGAGCTCTGTACCCACATACATGCATGACTCACCTCACTTCTCTGGAACTTTATCTCTGATCACCCTCCCCAGCAGCAGTCTCTGTCACTGTATCTACTTCCCTCCAAAGCTCTCTTCTTTTCCTGACATGACATTACATATTGGTACTTCTTGGAAGTAGTACAGCCACAGTGCTCCTTAGAAGCAAAGATGGCAAGACTTCATCTCACATACTTTGGACACATTATCAGGCGAGATCATTCCCTGGAGGACATCATACTTGATAAAGTAGAGTGCCAGCAAAAAAGAGGAGGACCTTCAGTGAGATGGACTGACACAGTGACTGCACCAATGGGCTCAAACATAGCAAAGGCTGTGAGGATGGCACAGGACCGGGCAGTGTTTCGTTCTGTTGTACATAGGGTCTCTATGAGTTGGTACTGATTCAACAGCACCTAACAACAACAGTATATTATACATTTTTTTCTTTCATTACCTATCAGTCCCTACTCCTGCCCTATCCCAGGCTAGAATGTACCCTCTGTGACAGCAGGCAGGTGATCACCCTGCTATATCCCTAGCATGTGGCACACAGTAGGTATACAACAAAAATGTGCTGAGTGAATACACTTTTTTGTAAAGATCCAGCCCAGGATCCACCTCAAAAGGAGCTTAGGTCTACAGTGAACTGCAAAAGAAGCATTCCTCTGCCCTGCGGAGGTTACAGGGAAGAAGTCAAGGACCACATCCTATATGGGAGATTCCAGAAATTCAAAAGTTACATGGCTTTTATGCATTATAGTCCCCAATGCCTTCTAGGGGACTCAAGAAGATACGGTGATGAGAAATTAAAGCAACATATGACTCAAAGAACTCTTCTTAGCCCTCGGAATATCTAGGTTAAAAATAAAGAATCAGCAACCTCCATGAAGGTCAGAGCAAAGAGAGGAGAAATTAACAAAGTAGCTAAGAACAAACTATTCTTTTATAGCTAAAAAGCAAATTAAACTCCTGACAAAGAATGCAATACTATCTGGATCCCACAAGGAAAGCAACATCCTTTATGCTCCATCCAGGAAGAGAGCCTATTGGTAAAGCTCCCTGGCTAGTTTCACCGTAGTTCTCTTTTCCCGAAACCATCGTATCTCTTTAGGCAGTAGGTCTTTGAACAATCGTATGCAGTACTCAAAATAGATAAAGATACTACACACATATGGGCTGAATAAAGCAAAATTCAAGAGTGACATATTTCCTTCTATCTTGATGTAGCCACTTAATGACAATTTACCACCAATAGGTTATTGCTTCTCTGAGGAAACACATGGAAGGCACGTGGTAGTAAGATCTCAAGAATCAGGGTTTCTGGAAATCTCTTCATGATGAACATTTGAAAGTTATACCTGTACATCTCTAACCATCCATTCACCATACCTATTCAGTCTGTATCCTGAGCAAATAATTCGAGAAGCTGGACTACATGAGGAATGGGGCATCAGGATTAGAGAAAAACTCATTAACAATCTGCAATATGCAGATGACACAATCTTGCTTGCTGAAAGTGAAGAGGACTTGAAGCGCTTACTGATGAAGATCAAAGACCACAGCCTTCAATTTAAAGAAAACAAAAATCCTCACAACTGGACCAATGAACAACATCATGATAGAGAAAAGATTGAAGCTGTCAAGGATTTCATTTTACACGGATCCACAATCAACACCCATGGAAGCAACAGTCAAGAAATCAAATAATGCATTGCACTGGGCAAATGTGCTGCAAAAGATCTCTTTAAAGTGTTAAAAGAGCAAAGATGTCACCTTAAGTACTAAGGTGCGCCTGACCCAAGCCACGATGCTTTCAATCGCCATAGGGTTACTGAATCAGAGCTGACCCGATAGCACCTAACAACAACGACATCTCTAAGTAAAGCGTACACTACTGATAAACAATGGGCAAACGCTGAACTCACTATGACTTCCAGACTTAAGTGCTTCTGCGATTGTGTTCTTCCCTGAATTACCACAAAAGGTATAAGTCCCTTTATTTGGGAGGATGAGACACAGGGAGCAACCTCTAACTTTGATTTACAACCACTTTTAGAAAGACAGCTGCAGTCACTCCATTAACTGGCAGTCTCTGGCACTGAACATATATTTATATAAAGACATCCTCTTTATTTTTATTTCTGTTCCGTACAAAATAAATGAAACTAAACGCATCACTATGGCTTAGTGTGTGCTAACGTTTCCTTTACAGACGTTCCGAGTCCAGTATTACCTCCACTCTTTGGTCTTCCCTCCTGCAGCCACCCTTGGAAATGTTAACTGCCTAGCTCTGACCTAATTTCACAGAATAAGCCATAAAACTTCCAAAGGAGTAAAAGTCTTGGAGACTATAAATCCTTACGAGAACATTCTTTTAAAAACTGTATTAAGCTACGATGAAGAAATGTGGCCAGGCAAGGAGGACATGGTTTCTCCCCTCATCACCATCCTCCTCATCCCATCCGATGGGCAAAGAAGGACCATGGTTCAGAGTCCGGACTGCTTCTCCAGGGTGGCCTCAGCCTGCCAGGTTATAGAGGAAGAGCAAGCTGTTAATGAGACTAAAGAGAACCAAGAGTAGCACATGGGGAGTGGCCTGCAGCACGCGCCAATGCAGCACAACACACCAAACCTTCTGTTTATGGCAAAAGAGTGTGTCCCACTGAATCAGGAAAGAGAGCAGGATACCACTATCAGCACTCCAACTCAACAATGTCCTAGAGCACTTTGCTAGCACGGTAAGGCAATGAAAGAAAGAAAACGAGCAAGGATTTGAGAGGAAAAAATGTCACTATTCACAGACAATATGTGGTGGATACAGAAAACCCAAAACAATCTACTAATAACTATTTAAATTCCTAAGTGAATTTACCAAGATCTCTGGATACAAGTTCAATATATAAAAATCTATTGTATTTCTATATACCCACAACAAATAGAAAGTAAGCTTTAAAAAATATATATCATTTACAAAAGCATCCAAAATCAGCAAATATTCAGATATAAGTCTACCAGAAGATGCGTAAGAGCCTTATACAGAAAACCATGAAACGTGATAAGTGAAAGTAAAGATGTAAATAAATGGGAGAAGAGAACACACTCACGGACTGGAAGATCTCATATTGGTAAAATGCCAATTTTCATCAAATTTATTTATAGATTCAATGTAATTTCAATCAAAACCTCAGCCGAATTTTTTTGAAAGTTTACGAGTTTATTTTAAAATTTACGTGAAAGTGGGAAGGATCTAAAATTGCAGTCTTGAAGAAAAACAAGCCTGGAAGACTCACTACTGGATTTCAGGACATTTTATAAAGCTACATAATTAAGATAGTGAGATATTGATGTTAGACCAACAGACCAAGGAATTGAATGCCCTACAATGAGACCCACAAAAATAAAAGTCATTTGATTACAGCAAAGGCACCAGTACAAAACAAGAGGGAAAAGAGGGCCTTTCTAAGAAATGATGCTTGGATGATCTGACTATACGGAAAAGGAAGTGAAGCAGCCACCACGGCACACCACCACGAAAATCAATACGACATGAATCACAGATCTAAACATTAAAAGTGAAAAACGAATAAAGCTAGGCTAGGAGACACTATGGGAAAATATCTCCAGGGAGGCAAAGACTCCTTCAATAGGTACAGAAAGCACAGACCAAAAAGGAAATAAAATAATTAGACAACATTAAAATTAAGAACTTTGGTTTACTGAAAGACCTATTAAAACAGTGAAAAGGTAACTCACTGAGTGACAGAGGATATCTGCCACACATACATCCAACAAAGCACTGTCCTCCAAAATGTATAAAGAATTCTCACAAACTATCAAGAACAATCCAACTGAAAAATGTGCAAAAGATATGAACAGGCACTTTACAAAAGAAAATTTCAAGGGGTCAATTAACATTGCTCGCTGAAACTGAAGAAGACGTGAACCACTTAGTGATAAAGATCAAAGACTACAGCCTTCAGTATGGATTGCACCTCAACATAAAGAAAACAAAAATCTTCAAAACTGGACCAATAAACATCATCAAGATAAACCAAGAAGATATTAAAGTTGTCAAGGATTTCATTTTGCTTGGATCCACAATCAAGGGCCATGGAAGCAGCAGTGAAGAAATAAAAGGGCATATTGCATTGGGCAAATCTGCTGCAAAAGGCCTCTTTAAAGTGTTAAAAAGCAAAGATGTCACTTTGAGGACTAAGGTGTGCTGACCCAAGCCATGGTATTTTCAATCTCCTGATAGGCATGTGAAAGCTGGACAATGAATAAGGAAGACCAAAGAAGAATTGATGTCTTTTAATTACCGTGTTGGCGAAGAATCCTGAATGTACCAGGGACTGCCAGAAGAACGAACAAATCTGTCGTGGGAGAAGTACAGCCAGAATGCTCCGAAGAAGTAAGGATGGTGAGACTTTGTCTCATGTACTTTGGACATGGTACCAGGAGGGATCAGTCCCTGGAGACGGACATCACGCTTGGTAGAGGGTCAACAAAAAAGAGGAAGACCTTCAACGACATGGACTGATGCAGTGGCTACAACAATGGGCTCAGGCATAACAAGGACTGTGAGTATGGCGCAGAACCAGGCAGTGTTTCGTTCTGTTGTACATAGGGTCGCTATAAGTCAGAACTGACTGGATGGCACCTAAGAACAACAAGGAATCAATACATAAATAGGAGCTTTGCATCTTTAATCACACAGAAATGCGAATTAAAACCATGATGGGATACTACCGTATTTTTATGCAAATACTCCTGCCTTCTGCATTTGTTTGCCTTCTGTATTGTTCCCCACAGGAGGCGGCCTCACAAGCACCCCCATGCCAATCCTCTTCCACATGTTGCTGTAAAAAAAATGTGAACAACGTGCTTACAAAAATACCTCGCGGGAGGAGGACGCAGCAGGCAAACAAACGCAGAAGGTGCGTATCATTTGCCAAAAAATATGATGCACACGTACCAGAACGCCTAAAATTTGAAAGTGAAGCAACACCATGCAAAGATAAGGAGCAACTGGAACACTTGCACCCTGCCAGCAAGAGTGTGAATGATTCAACCATTACGGAAAACAGTGTGGTGACACGTACTAAAGCTGAACACAGACAAATCCCATGACCCAGCAATGCCACTCCTAGGTGTACACCCAACAAAAATGCACACGTTTGCTAACCAAAGTCATTTACAGGAATGACACAACAGCGTTGTCTGTAACAGCAGAAAACTGAAAATGCCCAAATTTCTACCAGCAGTAGAGTGGCTAAGTCAGCCGTGGTACAGCTATACGACAGGAAAGGATAGAGCAATAAGGACGAGCAAACGACACCCAACGTAGGCACACAGATGAATCTCACAAACACAATGTTGAACAAAAGCAGACAGACACAAAGGAGCACATGCTGGATGATTCCACATATATGAAATCTGAAAACCAGCAAAAACGAATCTGGGGAGTTAGACGTTAAGACAGCTCATCCTCGGGAGTGGCACAAGGGGGCTTGTGGGTAGTGGTAACGTTCTGTCTCTGGGTCCTGTGACGATTACCAAGTGTGTTTACTTTGTGGAAGTCCATCCATCTGATCACTGACAGCTTAAGTAATTTTCGACATGTAAATTATAATTTGGAGCCCTGGTGGCACAGTGGTTAAGCGCCTGGGTGCTAACCAAAAGATTGGCAGTTCAAATCCACCAGCCGCTCCTTGGAAACCCCACGGGGCAGTTCTACTATGTTACACTACACGGTCGCTATGAGTTGGAACTGACTCAACAGCAATGAGTGCTTTGTTTTGGTTTTGGTTTATAAATAATAAATTTAAAGTTGAGAGAGAGAACCAATTAGTCAAAGGCCATGTCGCATCAACAAAAGACCAAAACAGCCTCCCTGGCTGATCAATTCAACTTGCACTCTTACACCTCAACTTTTTGGCCAGTGGATTTGACAGTTCCTGCCACAATCTCTTTACCATCAATCAGCATGTACCTGAGAAAGATTTGCCAAATCACCCCCACAGAACACAAGGAGAATTGTTCCGAGTCTCTGACAATGCGAATACTGGGCGGCCAATTCAAACCAAGAAAAAACTGGAAGCCCTAAGTTAGATTTGGTCAGTCAGAAAAAACATGTATGAAATAAACATTTATCATTAAAAAGCAAACATTCAACTGTGTGATTTTTCTGAGTCCTATTTACACGGCAAAAAAACAAAAACAACGATTGTGAGGATGGCGCAGGAATGGGCAGTGTTTCTTTCTGTTGTACGTAAGGTTGCCAGGAGTCGGAACCAACTTGACGGCGCCTAACAACAACATGGCGAGCTCCCTTTTAGCAAGTATGGCTTCCTTTAGTGAAAGTCCTTAATGAGACGGGGCTGTAAGGCCAAGCGCTCCTGTCTCTCGGAGCGCCATTTAATAAGAGATGCTCAAGGAGGAGATGAGGTGCTTTTCCCCATAATTTGCCAGGACAGATTTATATTTTAGTTCCATAATAAGCTCTACACATAAAGGTAATAAAATTCCATTTGACTGTGTTCCATCAGGAGTAGCATATGGAACGTTTCCCAAAACCCACAGGCTAACTCTGCTGAATGCCAAAGCGGCCCGGCTGAGCTGGGGCCCTGGTTCTGTCAGATGCTCATGCTTCTTCCACCCATCCTGGAAGGTTGGCAGGTCAGACCAAAGACCAAATCATATCAAACCTGTTGTCCTGGGTCAATTCTGACACAATAGAACTGCCCCACAGAGTTTCCAAGGAGCGGCTGGTAGATTCCAACTGCCAACCTGCTGGTTAGCAGCTGAGTTCTTAACCACTGTCTCACCATGTCTGCGGAAGGTCAGACAGCGACAGATTAAAAGGGACGAGCATCAAGCAACGCCAGGGCCATCAGGGCTCATGCACACACACACACGCATGTCCACACGTACACATGTGCAGACACATGCATGCACACACACACACAGCAACAGTCTTCTATTAGTACCAGCATAGCATCAACTCTCCTAACAAAAGAACACAGATGAGCAGCCCTCTGGGTCCCTGCTCCAGATGGCTCCATCCGTCCACTGCTGTTCTAACCAAGGGTAGGAGATGACTCACGCCCACATCGTAGCTGATGATCTTCCGTGTGCACAAATGTCTTGATAAAATCAGCTCTTCACGTAAAGGGCCCAAATGGATAAAGCATCCAGATCAAATGACATTTGTTCCTTTTGTTGTTGTTGTTGTTGTTGTTAGCTGCCACCGGGTCAGTTCCAACTCATAGCGACCCTATGCAAAACAGAAGAAACACTTCCTGGTCCTGCACCATCGTCACAACAGTTGCTATGCTTGAGACCACTGTTGAAGCCACTATGTCAATCCATCTCCTTAAGGGTCTTTCTCTTTTTCACTGACCCTCTACTTTACCAAGCATGACGTCCTTCTCCAGGGACTGATTCCTCCTGACAACATGTTCAAAGGATGTGAGACAAGTCTCGCCATCCTTGCTTCCGAGGAGCATTATGGCTATACTTCTTCCAAGACAAACTTTTTTGTTCTTCTGGCAGTCCGTGGTATATTCGGTATTCTTCCGACTCATGGCCAAGACCGTAATTCAAAGGCATTACCGTAGTACCAAGATACTATTTGGCTTTTCTCTCTTGTTCTCTCATGAGCGTACAGTGGTATTTTCCAGACATCAGATGGAATGTAGGAAGTGAGTTTGAGAGCCAGCCGTCTGTCTTCCATGAAGCCAGACAGTTGAGACCTGCAGAGGTAACACAAGGCCACTCTTCTCACTGAACTCTTTGTTTTACAAAACAGGTACTTTTCATAAAAAAAAAAAAAAAATACTATCTTACCATGGAACAGGTTTATTATTGCTAGTTTTAAATGAATAAAAATGTTTTTTCTTAATTTCGCAGTGCTAATTTCTAACACAGTAAATATCCACAGACACAGCCACTTCAACGACAGCTCTCTGGGGCTCTCACTGATGTCCCAGCACGTAAGTGGATCCTGAGACCACAGACGCTGTGAACCACTGCTGCACTGACGTACCCCATGCTCAGCAGGCACACTGGCCACTCCACATTCCAAGATGAGGACAGGAAGGCAGTAGGGACAAAGAAACTGAACCGTGAGGAATTCAGGAGCAGCAATTATGGAAGTTAAAGGGATCCTGAATTAAACCAAGACACAAAGCATAACCATGTTGTTGTCAGTTGCCATCCACTCGACTCTGGCTCATGGCAACCCCTGTACCACCGAACAAAACGTTGCCCAGTCCTGCGCCATCTCCACGATCATTGGTATACTCGAGTCCCTAGTTGTGGCCACTGTGTCTTTTGAGTGCTTTCCAACCTGGGAGGCTCCTCCTTCAGCACAATATCGGACAACATTCTGTTTGATCATAGGATTTTCATTGGCCGGTTTTGGAAGTAGGTTGTCAGGCCTTTCTTCCTAGTCTTAGTCTGGAAACTCTGCTGAAACCTGTCCAACATGGGTGACCCTGCTGGTATCTGAAACACCAGTAGTACAGCTTCCGGCATCGCAGCAACACACAAACCACAATATGACAAACTGACAGATGGGCAGAAGTATAACTTTACTCGACATTTAAAATCTTACCATACACATCATTTTATTTTTTAATCATTTACACAGAGGTGGTTTACCCCAATGCAACACAACAGCTTCGTAAAAGAATTTGGAGTTGACAACAGGCAACCAAGTAAAAACTGGGAAAACTAGACACCACCTGTTTGCTAGCTCTGAAATGGACTGGCTCCCTCACCTCCCCGACCTGCGTCCCTCTCGGCAGACAGGTGGGCCCTCCTGAGCGTGAGAGCAGGGGCAAAGGGTGAGGGGCTCTGGGCACAAGCCTCCATTAGTTCTCTGAAGACTGCCTTCCATCATTGCTCCAAACCGCACGTTCCTCTCCAGCACATATGATGTGGGAGCATGTCAGAGGGCCTGCATGGCCCAGCACAGGTGTCCCAGGCAGCGTCCCTGCCTGCTCCTGCAGGTAAGGTTCTGCGGCTGCTGTTAAACCCCAGATTCTCTGGGATCAAAGCAATGCTTTAGTACCCTCGGGCCGCCCTAATAGAGCACTGCAACACAGGCGGCTTCTAAAAAGAGGTGTGTTGTCTCACAGGCTGCAGGCTGGGCATCCAAATCAGGGTGTTGGCCGTGCTGACTCCCCCTGAGGCCCTAAGGGAGTCTGTTCCTGCCTCTCTCCCACCTCCTGATGGCGGCAGCGATTCTCGGTGTCCTGGGCTCCTGGATGCCTCCTTTGTCACAGGGCCGTCGTCCCTCTGTGTCCCTTCTCCTCTTTCACGGGACACCACGCATACGAGTCAGGACCCACGCTATTCCTGTAGGAACACATGATAACCTAACTGGGACTTTAGATGGAATACATGGTCAAATAACAAGATTCTGGAAAACTGAGGCATCCAGTGAGCCCTGGGCGCTGGGGAGAAAATCACCTTCAGAGGGGAATGCCTTGCTGAGACCCACTGTAGCCCTGAGCACTGACGACCCCCTGGACGGCAGGCACGCTGGCCCTCACGGCCCTTGCCAGGGCGCCTTCAGCACCTCAGTGACACTTAGAAGGACCTTTCTCTCCGCTGACAGTCCCTGGGGATGGAGCCCATCCAGGGCCAGCGCAGGCGTCAGACACCCACCATCACCTGACCTCGAGAGGCCCAGGGCTCAGTAGGCAACATTGGGGTGCAGCCCTCCTGGCTCATCTAGCAGTAGCGCCACCCAGAACAGGCCCCTCGCTGCCCACAGTTCTGGACTTTGAGTGCGAACTCACACAAGTCCAGTAAGGAGCTAGCCTGTGCCCAGAGCAAGGGGAGGCCACCCAGTGGCTGGCAGCCCAGGAGCTCCAGGACTCCCTGGAATTGACCCATGAACCACAGTGCCCAGTAAGTTAACTTCCAGCAGCTAACTGGCTTCCACAGAGGGTGGAGGCAGTCAGGGACATGTTTGAATCTCCCTTTTCTAAACTCACTTATTGTTTAAATGGTTTGCAAGGAGTGTTTTTATCATAATAAAAAAGCAAAGCTGTTTCTATTAAATAATAAAAGAAAACTGACATTGGACAGCAGCCCTCCGATTTCACTCAGGTACCCCCCACCAGGGTACACACACAGCACTTGTGCGGCTATAGAGAGGCCTCGGCAGCTGTGCGCCTGGGCGGTGGGCCTGCCTCCCCTCTCAGCAGCCTGGGGTGGCCTTCCCTCAGGCAGAGGTAGGGCCTGGCCACCCTTTCACAGGAAACAACACGGACGAAGAGCCTGCAAGGAGAGAGGAAGGTTCAGCGGGCGAAGAAGGGGCTGGACCATGCCTCAAGGGCCACTTCCCACCCCTCTAGCAAAGACTTTGTATTTCCACTTGGTAGAGAGAAGCCTGGGACGAGCACATCCTGTCACTCCTACTTCTTTCTCTTGAAAAATACACACACATCACAGCATGGCTGGCTAAGCAGGTCACAAGACAGAGAACATGCCCCTACCCCAACAGACATGCCCTCTAGAGATGACAGCAGTCACCTCCCCACTACGCTCCTGTAGCCAGCAGGATCCCCAGGCTACACGGAGGAGGAACAGGTGTGAGGTCTACAAAGGGATACCTAACCATCATTACCAGGGCTAAGGGCCCTGGAGTCGACTCCAAGTCATGGTGACCCCATGTGTGTCAGAGCAGACGTGCTCTGTGGGGTTTCCAATGGCTAATTTTTCAAAAGTAGATCACCAGGCCTTTCTTCCAAGGTGCCTCTGGAGGGCTTGAACCTCCAATCTCTCGGTTTGTAGTTGAGCACTTAGTTCTGTTTGTACCACCAAGGACTCCATACCTAACCATGGACATCAAACCCAGCCACAGAGGGAGCCAAAACCAGAAAACCCCATGCTGGTGAGAACACCACAAAGTTCTGTGAACGTTTCCACCCGAACAGACCCCCGGTCCCACTAGAAAATCAGGCCAGGCTCTCCCCAGCACGCAGGAAGAGCAGGAAGGTCTGTGTGGGGACGAGGGACAAGCCAGCCTGAAACACAGTGTAAAGACGGTCACTCAGTAGGCCTGTAACACTGAATCCTGCCCAAAGTCGGAGCAAGCACGGTCAGTAGGCAGGACTCTCAACCGCAACCCCACCCTCCCTCCAGACCTCCCTCCACCCTGCCTCACCGGCCGGGGTCTGCAAAGCCTGGCCCGCTGGTTTGCAGTGATGTTGCCCGTTTTAAGAATTAACAGCCATCCCCAATGATACTGATACGGTGGATCCTACTTCCCCAACCTGCAGCATGCCCAGGGGGAAATGGCCAGGGGCCCAGGTGCCTGGGGCGAGGGAGACAGTCCGGGTGTGAGCAGCCTGCCACACCTGCATTTCTCTTCTCACAGTCACAGTCATCACCATGTCACGAACTGCCTCTTCCTCCAAGTATTCTTTTCTGACCATCCTGGGGATAAATTACAGCCAGCTAAATAAGTCATTAACGGGGTGCGGGAGTGTCAATATGACCTAATCTCCCGATCTGATCAGCAGCAGCAGCTGTCACACATGGCAGTAGTTCTAGCCTCTGCCCTCCGGAGCCACCAGTAAGCTGAAAGAACCTGCTGTCCACCATGGGCTTCCCACGCTGCTGGTCAGCACCCCAGGTACACCAGAGTCCCCAGCTCCCTGTCAGCCACAAAGCAGAGGCCCGGCCAGGGAATGTGGGTGTCATTCCGGAGAGCCGTGGGCGTGGGTGTCACCATCAGCCCATCCCGTGCAGACACCTGCTCAGAGCAGCCGGCACCACTGACCAGTGCAAGCCAGCCTGCTCACAACTGTGCTGGCGTCCCCCGACAGGCATCGCACACCACATGCATAGCACACCCACACAAACACACACCACACATGCAGACACCACACATACACGCATGCACATACCACACACGCACACACACCACACGTACACACACCACCCCCACAGCAAATGTGCACACACACCACACATGCAGACACCACACACCACACACACACCATGCACACCACACGCACAGCACCCACACATACCACACACACACCTCGTTCATATCACACATATACACACCACACATGCAGACACCACACACCACACACACACCATGCACACCACACGCACAGCACACCCACACACATCACACGCACACACACACCACACACACACCTCACTCATACACATACACACACCCCGGGTTGTCACTGTGTATCTTACAAAAAACCCGCTGCTGTCAAGTCAATTCCAGCTCATAGCGATCATATAGGCCATAGGGTCGCTCTGAGTTGGAATCAGCTCGACAGCAGTGGGTTTAGAGAACAGAGTAGAACTGCCCCATAGAGTTTCCAAGGAGCAGCTGGTGGATTTGAACTGCCCACCTTTTGGTTACCAGCCGTAGCTCTTAACCACTACACCACCAAAGCTTCCTGTCTTACAAAAGTGAGGCTTTATCTCACACATTTCTCATTCAGTAACACCTCCTGGAACATTCCACCATGTGGCTGTACCAGAACGGAGCCAACGGCTCGTTCTCCTGATGGGCAAAGACTTTCTTCAAAATGTTTTACTCCCACAAGACACTGCAGGAGGCCTGGGTCCTGGGCTCGCGCTTCGTGGGGCACAGCTCACAGCTGGCCGAATCCAAGGGCCTGGCTGTTTCTCACTTAGAACAGGCACCTGACTCATGTCCAGTGGGGCTGGACAACCCAACCCTCCTCCAGCCACATCCCAGACCCCCTGCCCTATGGCCCCTCCTGCAGCAGGGGGCATCTGATGTCCTATTTTTTTGCCAAGCTGGGTAAAAGTGATACCTCTTTCTACTTGTCTTGGCCTTTCCCTAGGCACCAGGAATTTGTGCATGTCTTCATGTTTGTTCACCTTTCAGATCTGCTCCTCCAGGGGCCGCTCATTCAGGCTCTGTGCTCATTTCTCTAGTAGCCTGTCTTTCTCTCCAGTTTGTAAGAGGTCTGTGTATAATATAAACATTATTCTTTCATCTGTCAAATGTACACATTTTTCCAAAACTCTCCTATATTCAGTGATCTTGTTTATAGCATCTTCATCCACTCAGAAGTTTTAAATTTTCATGTAGTTCAACATGTCTGTCTTTCCTTTTGCAGCTTCTGGGGATCCTGGATATGGAAGGGGGGTCCTTGACACCTACAGTGTAGCTGTAGCTGCCTAAATTGTCTTCAGATATTCCTACTGCTTTATTTTTTACATTTAAGCCTGCAATCCATCTGGGATTCATCTTTCTCTCATTAGTAAATATGAACAGATAATTCTACAGCCCTTTAAGGAAAAGTTGAAACAGGAAAAAAAATGACCAAGGTAAACAGAGAAACTGACTCCAGAAAGAACAGAGACAATCCAAGCCCCTCCCAGCAGCGGCAGAGAGACCCAGGCTGCTGTGGCCACCCCGCAGGCAAGCAGTGGATGCAGGAAACGGGATTAATCAGACAAGAACTGCGCCCAGAACTTAAGCCAGAGAGCGTCAGAGCAAAACTGCCACAGGGCAACTGGAAGAGCAAGCTGGATAAACCTTCGAGGACAAAACTCAATGGCCCAAAACTACCAAAGGGGAACAGACACACAGTGATGGAAGGAAATAATGATAAGAAGAAGATAAGGAAGCTGAAACTCCCCCCCAAACCAACAAAACCGTTGCGTCGAGTGCATTCCAACTCATAGCAGCCCTATAGGACAGAGTAGAAACTGCCCCATAGCCTCTCCAAGGAGCAGCTGGTGGATTCCAACTGCCAAACTTTTGTTAGCAGCCGAGCTCTTAACCACTGTGCCACCAGGGCTGCAAAGCTCCCCTAAGATGACCATAAAACAAGATTTTAAAGTGAAGGGGTCCACTGTGTCCCAATGGGATAAATTTTTAAATTGCTACATTGTAAGATTTCAAACACCAAAGATAAAGTTTCAAAGAAAAAAACCAGACACTTAAAAATACATGAGGGATAGGTTCTCATCAGTAACACAAGGGACCAGTGCACCTGCTGCACTGGCTTCTAAGTCCTGAAGGAAAAGACTTTTGAACCAAGAACTCAATACCAAAGCCAACTACTAGCCAAGGTGGAGGCAGTTCCTTATGGATCATGGGAGAGAGAGCAGGTTTGAGGTGGATGGGAGAAAGGAAAAGACGGTGGTTTCAGAGGTGAAGACAGTAGTAGTCTGAGGTGCCTGTGGGTGTCCAAGGCAAGACACGGGACGGGCAGCTGAGGACGCCAGGTTAAGGCTGAGGACCACTGGAGAGCTAGGGGGAGAGAGGCCCACAAAGGTGACTGAGAAACAGCAACCACACAGAGGAAACCAGCCAAGCTAGAGGCAGGGGGATGGAAAGATAGAAAAGGACCGGGTGGGGACAGGTGTGAGGGGCAGCTGTATCACTGGCACTCACCAGGAGACCAAGAGAGCCACACCAGGCTCTCTCTGTTCTCCAGGCCCAATCCCCCACCACCCGCCCACCCCCCCATTCATTGATTCGTTGTGCACCTGCCCATGTCTGGTGCTGGGACCTTGGTCCTGACAGGAGCAAGGCAAAGTGCACCTGGAGTCTGCTGGGGGCAAGGCGGGCACCCTTCCTCATCCCTACTCTGTGTCCCCCTGGCCGACACAGCCATGTCACCCTTCACACGCAGTTCCCTGCCAGCTCTCAGGTTCTAACCAGCCCCGCCCTCCCACAGACAGCACACTGCCAGTGACCGACTGCAAGTAACTCACCGGCTGTTACTACAAAGCTCTCACTGGGCTCTGTCACACACAGCGCTCCAACAGTCCCTGAAGGGAGAGAATCCTTCAGACCACCTGGGAGCGGCGGGGTCTCCTTTACAAGACCACCTGGGAGCGGCGGGGTCTCCTTTACAAGACCACCTGGGAGCGGCGGGGTCTCCTTTACAAGACCACCTGGGAGCGGCGGGCTCTCCTTTACAAGACCACCTGGGAGCGGCGGGCTCTCCTTTACAAGACCACCTGGGAGCGGCGGGCTCTCCTTTACAAGACCACCTGGGAGCGGCGGGCTCTCCTTTACAAGACCACGTGGGGGCGGGGTCTCCTTTACAAGACCACCTGGGAGCGGGGTCTCCTTTACAAGACCACGTGGGGGCGGGGTCTCCTTTACAAGATCACCTGGGAGCGGGCTCTCCTTTACAAGACCACGTGGGGGCGGGTTCTCCTTTACAAGACCACCTGGGAGCGGCGGGGTCTCCTTTACAAGACCACGTGGGGGCGGGGTCTCCTTTACTAGATCACTTGGGGGCGGGGTCTCTTTTACTAGATCACGTGGGGGCGGGGTCTCCTTTACTAGGTCACGTGGGGGCGGGGTCTCCTTTACAAGACCAAGTGGGGGCGGGGCCTCCTTTACTAGATCACATGGGGGCAGGCAACCCCCACTCCCACGTGCCTCCAAGTGGGGCATTCTATTATGGGTGCTTCCTAAAGGGCATCCAGGAACCTGAAGGAGCCCAGGCATCCAGAGACTCGGAGGCTCTGGTCCCCCTCCAACAGTTAACGTGGAAAACCAGGGCTGCCCCACCTCGGGGAGGAGCAACTGAGAAGATCCGTGGTGTCTGGCAGTGTTCCTGCCTGAATGCAGGCATCACCTGGATCGTTGGCATCATCCCAACCACCCCGCTGGGCCAACAACTTCATCTCTCTGTTTTTCACACAGCTTCAACTTGAACTTCAACGGTCCCCAAAGCCAAACAAATTCTGGGCAACAGGACCCCACCCCCATCCTGTACCCAAGGAAAACCCTCTTTGTTGAGCCTCTAAGACAGTGCAGTGGGCAGCCACTGTCACATCGTCAGGAGGCCAGGGCTGGCCCCAAAGCCTGTGTCCACAGCCTTCCTTCTGCCACAGAGCTGCCGCCTCCAAGCACCAGTACCGGTAATACACAGGAGCTACGGCCACCAGCACCCTGCACACTACGCTGCTGGGAGCTGGCCAGCCCCCATCTGGGTGGAGGTGACCACCTTGCACAGCCACAGGCCGACATGCTCCAGGCCCGAGCCCATTCTTCTGGGCTCCCCATTGGTTGTAGTTTGCCATGAACCCTGACATCCCTGAGCTCACGCTGTGTCCTAGATCACAGCCCATGTGGACCACACTGGAGCAATGGCTAGAAAAGCAGCAGGGTGCTCCAGAACTCTCCAGTGCCAGGCACATGACAAAGGCCACATGACACCAGCCATGTTTCCCACCTGTACCCTGGAGCTGTTGGCCAGGTCAAGGGTACTGGATTGGAAGTGCCACATCTTCTGAATCGTAACGCTTGTCTGTGTCACCTGTCCAGCTTACTGCTGCTTTCAGACTGGGCACACTCTGCAGGCAGCGCCCTGGGCCCCAGGCCGGACGATGGGCTCCCACTTACTTCCAGCACCACACTCCTCGCCTCTGCCTCCAGATGCCAAGAACTTGGAGCCTCCAGATGGCAGGGCTTGGCCCTCAGCAGGCTCCCAATCAGGGTTCAGGGGGCTGCATGGGACAGTTCCCGTGAGGCAAGCTCAGTGCTGGCCATGGGTGGGGAAAGCTCAGTGAAAACTCCTCAGGATTTGGCTACTGGTGCCAGACGTGGGACAGGAGGGGCTCCAAACACAAGTTTCCAGGCTGGCCAGTGGTGTGGGGTAACAGTGCAGACCAGGGAGCATGTGGCCAGCCCAGGGGAAGCCATCTCTATACTGGCGACTGGACCGAGGCAACAGACAGGATACTGCAGAACGTCCCGGCTCTGCAATGACCTTCACAACTGGCATTTCTCCAAGGGTCTCCTGTACATCACACCTGTGTACACACAGCGACGGGGCATGCCCAGTCTCCGCCCACTTTCTCCTTTAGGGTGACTGACGGTGACCTGGTGTCTTACAGGAATGACCCAAATCGTTTTTGTGCATGGATTGTTTCCCCAACTTCACAGCATCATTCTCTGCTTAGTCTTCAAGCCCCATCTGGGAAATGAAGGAAATGCACCAACTCAGCCTCTCACGTGTGAGATAGCCCTTGGCTGCTACCCTGAGCTCACACATCCTGATCACTCGATAAAATGACTGGTAGTGACTGAAACCACTGCGTCCCACACGCGACATGCGCACACATCAGGAGGTTTAAAGTGGATTTACGGTAGCTGAGCTGACACCTGAACACGTGGATAGCACACACTGTTATGATGAAGGAAATGTATTCTGCAAATTAAGCCACGCTGCTGCTTGCCTGCCTCTCTCAATCACTACAGTGCAAACACGCAGCTCATTTAGCTAGAGTGCGGAAGACGGATCACTCTCAGGACTTCATTTTAGCATATTCTAAAAATGCAATTTACAATTCAGCAATATCCTTTCTCTTTATGTCCTGGCGACAACACAAACAGGCCTCTTTGTTATCCTGGGCTCCATCTGCATGCAAAACACGCTCTGGCAGGGAACTATGATTTCTGGGGGCCCATTTTGCAAATCTGAAAGAGATGGAGAAATGAAAAGAAAGGAAAAGGAGAGGATAAAGGTACATTTTATTCACACGCAAAAAAAATGTAAATGAAGGCGACTTCATTTCCTCACCCCGAACTGGTGACCCTGCCACTGGTAACTGTGTGAGGCTGGGTGCCCGCAGAGGGATTCTAAATGGCTGTGGAGGGTCCATGACACCAGGGCAGCACCCATGTTGGTCCAGGGAGAGTGTCATCCACTTCTTGTCCTAAAGAAGATGCTAGCGCTCCGGCCTTGGTGGCGGGAGGGCGTCTCAACCTCGCAGTACATCTGGCCATCCTCTGGGACATTCAATGTTGAGCAGCAACCCTGGTCTCCACCCACAAGATAAGAGCAGCTCGCTCCCCCGTGGCTGTGACAAGAATGTCTCCAGATAAAAGCGCATCCAGTGAGAGCCACTGAAGTGGACGCTCCCTCGGAAAGGGCACGCCTCTGGGGCCACCAAGTCACCACCCACATCCCCTGACACAAACACTCATCAGCTGGGCAGTTTCCCTCAGCACAGCACAGGCTGCCGGAATGCTCAGCCCCAAAGCCCTGACAGGACAAAACAGCTGGCCTCGAGTCGCTTCTACGCTGCCTCCGGCGACCCCACGTGTGTCAGAGCGGAACCATGCGCCGCCCGCCCCTTCAGTCAGCAGCTGAGTGTTCAGCTGTTTGTGCCACTCAGGGACTCCTCACACCAGCCGCCATCAAGTTGACTCTGACTCATGGCGACCCCGCGTGTCAGGGCAGAACTGTGCTCTATAGGCTTTTCAGTGGTTGATTTTTCAGAAGTAGACCACCAGGCCCTCATTCAGAGGTGCCTTTGGGTGTACTCAAACTTCCAACCTTTAGGTTAGCAGCCGAGCGCATTAACTGTTTGCACTAAGTCCCACGCGGCCCCCCGGGGTGACAGGCTCTGACCTCACCTAAGGTTACCGTGTCTCTGCCCTCCTCCCGGAAATCATCGGAGGCACCAATCTCACTGGCACCAATCTCACTAACAGCGGCTGTTCTCCTGAGCTAGGCAGGGCATGCACCCACGTAACAGATTAAAATTAGGTACCCCAATTATTAAACTGTCACTGCACAAACTGGGAATGCCATTGCTCAAAAAAATGAATAGGAGAATTAATGGATTTCTTTATTTGCTTGCATTTGTGATACTCAACCTGTCTTTTATTACCAAGGCAGTCAGGGAAAAAAAAGAATTTCTGCCACATATGCAAATTAAATCATTAGTATTTTTCCCAATTACAGTAACTGCTTATTTGTATTGCTGATCTATTCTCCTAATTTAGTTCCTTTAATATTAACAATATTGAAAATGCTTTAATACAAAAACACTTTCCGGCAATAATTTCCATTACACACCGTTCTTATCATTGAACTGCGGGACCAGCCAGTTGTCACCTATATGGGGTCACACCACAGGGTCACCGTTCCTGGGAGCCACGATGCTCTCGTATCTACTGGGCCCAGCAAGACCTTCAGCACAAAGGACTGCAGAGCAGGGGCTCCCAGACTCCTTCCCACAAGACAGGAGAAGAGGCCAGCGCTCCCCCAGGTGGGAACTTTCTTTAGCATCTCATGTTTTGTCTGGAAATCAGGTGAACCATCTACTCTGCTGCATAATACACCCGCGTGTTGTTCTTATATTCCCACATTTAACGTCACTGTCCAGTTCCCTGGGTTTCATTCCTCTGTCCAAGCCTGCCAATACCCGGAAGACACCCTCCTTTCTCCTATGGCTGCCCGCCTTGTCTGCTACGCCAAACCCTGGACACTCCAATTTTAACCTAGACAATAGGGAGCCACTGAATGTTTGGGCAGGAGAGTGCCATGGCCAGAGGGAAGAGGGGAAGTGTGCAGGAGAGGTGGGGGCTAGAGGCTGGGTTGCTGACGCACGCATGGCCTGATGGTGCACTGGTACGGTGGACAGGCAAGGTTATGGAAGTGGAGAGAGCTGAAAAAGGGGGATTAAAAGGGCTATCGCTACTGGTATAGAAATGGGTGGTACCAGAGAAGGAGCGAAGACCCAAAGAGGGCTGAGGGTGACCACGGGGGAAAGTAAGAGTGCATCCTGGAGGCCACGGAAGCCCGAGACACCTGGCTCACCAGGTCTTGTTTTCTGGGAGACGCTTGGCTTAAAATCACCTTCTCCAGGTCTTGTCTGGTGGGGAGGGAGTGCTGCCGAGGAGGAGGAAGTGCTGCCAAGGAGGAGGGAGGAAAGTGCTGGAAAGGGCTAGAAGGGCAATGGCTCTGGGCAAGCAAAAAGGTGCCATCCAGAGAGTGGGGGTCCTGGGGGTGACCAGCAGGGCGGTGCCCAGGGCAGAGTGAGAAGGGCTCAGGAGGGAGGCCGGAGGCCAGACCATTGCCGCTGATGGACAGCTGCAGTCCACTTCAGACTGACCCCTGGAGCTTCATGAGCCCCTCAGAACAGGCCTCGAAACCACGTCTGTGCCAAGAACTGAGAGATAGGATGCTAGAAAACAAAGAAAACAGGCCGTGCGGCTCTTCCACCAGCACCCCTGCGGCAGGAGAAACCATGTGCTTCCATCAGGAAAAAAAGCCACCATCTAGGAGAGCGAGCCTCAGCACGGGGCCTACGGGCCGGCTGCTGCACCAGGCCCCCTGTCTGGGCCCTCGATCACCCCTCCCTGAAACCCAGGCCCTCACTCAGCCCTCCCTGAAGAGACAGTCCTCAAACCTCCAGTAGAGACTGCTCTCCTGAACACACAGGTCTTCCTGCCAAAGAAAGCCACATCAGAGAGCACAGGAGTGTGAAGCGTCCATGCTGAGAGGGGAAACTGGGTGAGAGCTGCACCAGACAAGGGAGCGTTTCATCACCCTAATCGCAATCAGACGCAAACCACCATCAGATGCAAACCGCCATCAGACGTACACCACCACCAAAGGCTCACGGCCATCAGATGCAAACCATCATCAACGGTCAAAGGAGACGGAGGGTGTCCAAGTTGCAGGGGGGTTCAAGAATTAGCAGGTTGTATTGAATAACAACATGATGCGTGGCACGGAGTCGAGACCCCCTGCAGAATCATCCTCCTGACCCACGGGCTTCTGAGTCTATGAAGGGACCAGCATAGACTCACCTCACGCCATGCGGCAGGCCTGGGGCTGGGCCACTGGCCTCCTGGTTTGGCTCCATCCTGACAACACCCCTTCAAGGTGGAAATCCTCATGTCCACTTTGCGGATGGGAAGACCAAGGCAAGGAGGGTGGGAATGGACGGAAAGACCGAGGTAGGGAGGGTGGGAATGGATGGGAAGACCGGGGCAGGGAGGGTGGGTAACTGAGCTTCTCCACTTAGGAGAACCCAGGACGGCTAAGTCTCCTGTTCCTTCCAATGTCCCCATCTGCAGAAAGGCAGACGTGAGCAGAGGGGCTTCGGAGCTCTGGCCCCTGTGCCAGGCCTGGGCCACGTTTCAGCAGGCAGGACTGCGCCCCGAAGGCCCTCGGTTAAGCCCAGCCCTGCATGGGGTAGGAAGGCCAGCATAGGTTCAACCCTTTCCCAAGCATCTTTGGACAACCTGCTGCCCGGGTCACTGGGGTTCTCAAGGAGCACACCGTGGAGAGGCCCTGCGCTTGGCCTCTATCGGCAGGCTGCAGTCTGCCTTCCATCCCGTGCTGGATCAGAACCCCAGCTCCACTGCCGCCTGTTCTATAGCAGTGGTTCCCAACTAGGGTGCACAAGCAGAGGCACTTGCTCGGAGACACCGCCTCCTTCCACCTCATGGCCCCACCATCCACATTCCGAGGGCCTCGGGGTCCCCCATAAAGTCCTCTGCATCCAGCTACCAGCAAGCAAAGTGAGAGAAGGGAGGAATCACCAGTCTTCAAGGCCAGGCCTGACAGGCTTCTCCCAGCTCTGCCTCCCTTTCCAATTGGCCAGGTCTAGCTGCATGCCCCCTGACTTCCAGGGATAGGGTACATCAGGAGAAAGAGATGCAGGGTGTTGGTCTGCGCCAGTATTCGCTGCCCCAGAATGCCGCTAAGGCCCTCACTGCAGGCCTGCCAGCCCCTTCCCCTCCCGCAGAGGGTCACTGCAGGGTTCCGTGAAGAGAGCTGTGGGGGCGTCCAGGACGGTGCTGCACACAGCCAGCTCACACTGAAGACCGTTCTGGAACAGCTGCCGGGTGGGGCTGTCGAGTGTAAGAGTTTCCTGGAGAACGGCTGTGGCTGGGTCCTCGTTATCCACCCCTTCCTTCCCTTCCAACAGCATCAATTTCCATGTGAGCTTCTGGAGGGGGAAGCCAGCATCCAGGCTGAGCCCCCAGCCATCCCGTACCCCTGGCTCAGAGGTGGCCACGTGGCCTATGCCAGACCAAGCAGACTGAATCTAGACGTGTGCTGGGACTAGACACTTTCTTTCCTGGAAGGCACGGAGCAGGCCTGCAGCCCTGGAAGCAGCTGGCAGGACTGTCTCAGGATCATGACAACTGACTTCCCCAAGGCAGGGGAAAGAAGAGCCCTGGATGAGCTGTGGAGGAGCTGGATCAAGCCCAGCCTGAAGCCTTCCTTCACCTGCACCGTCTGTGGAGGTGAGCCAAGCAATGCCCTGCTGTAGTGAGCCACGTGCTCTGTCACCACCGTGGAGAGAGCCTATCTGATGCAGCCCTGCCAGAAATACCTTCCAGCTCAAATCTAAGAGCTGTTATAAAAAACACAGTGCCACAATCACTATAAGGTCATATCTTATCCCTGTCACCATGTTCCTCCACTCACCACAGATGCCCCCCAGTCAGACAACAGGGTCACTAGAGCCACCTCCACGCCTGTCCACAGACCCACCTGTGTCCCCGGGGGCCCTCCAAAGCATCCCATCTCTTCCCTGCCTCTAAGCCACCTCTTTCCCCACTGCCCCCGAGCCCCCATCGCCCCCATGCTCCCACCATCCCTGAACCCCCACTGCTGCTCCACAGGGGGCGCTACCCTAGTACAGCCGAAGCCACCACAAGCCTGCAGCCCCACCACCCAGAACCCAAGCCTCCAGCCACGCGGCTCAGTCCAGCCACTGCTGTCACAGCTGAGCGGGCCTTTCAGAGCCAGCGGTGGGCAAGGCTGCCAGGCAGACCACCAGAGACCCTCCACAATTGCCTTCAATCCGAGGCCTCTGCTTGTGCACAAGAGCAGGTGCAGAAAGAGATGGAAACAACTTAGAGGAGGAAACGGCAAGTCCTCTGTGACTCGTCCCAGGATGGGCCCACCTTCTAGGGACATCAGGAAGCGTAGCTCAGTGAAGACCCAGCATGGACCGTGCATCACACCTGCTCCAGGATCGTCCTCTGGACCGGGGACCTGTGCACTCCAGCCCAGGTCTCAATCACTCCTCAGCCCAGGAACAGCCCAGGACCAGCTCCGTGATCCCCACTAATGCAACGTGGTTCTTCTGACTCTTGGAAATGACAGCACCTCACATGAAGATCAAACAAGTGTGTCGGAGCTTTCTAGAACATTCTGTGCGCTGCGCACAGAGCCTGTGAGGACACAGACTAACAATCCCTGCTCTCCCATATTCCTAGGGGCCCTCCCGGAGACTTCAACAGACACAGCAATGCCTTGAGCATGGGCAGGGGCCAAGGAGGCTCGTGTTACGTGATGCGCACCCAATGCGCAGTCACGGGACAATTCCCATGCGATGGCACACAGATGCTCACTTCCTACTCCTCCCTGAGTCCCACCAGCAGAGACAGGTGGGCAGCAAGGAGAGGAGGAGGGGGGCCCAGCCTAGGGGACACTGGCCCTGGGGACCCCGCACACCCAGCCCTTCCTTTCGGCCTCACTGCAGCTCCTACTGTGGTCCCCAAGGCAAGGTAATGCCGACCAGGCACCGAGGTCACGACCAGTGAAGCTGGACTTCAACCCACTCTGATCCCACGCTGAGTTCTGTCCCCAACACCCAGAGCCACAGGCAATAAAACATCCAAGTCTGGGGAAACCACTCTCGTACACTAGAGGGATAAACAGAACTTAGCCCATCCACAAATCAAGATCCTTTGTCCCAAACCCGTAACGAGACCCCCCCAAGGCGTTAAAAGCCTCCAAACAGGAGCGGAGCTATCTTGCTCCAAGCTCTACATAACTGCACTGGTCCGAGAAACAGAGCTTCCGCAAGATGCACCCACATCTGGGTGAGTACTGCCCGTTCTGACACAGGACAGACTCTCACTTGGGGCCATTTAAGCTGTTGTTTGTTGGCCTGGTTCATTAAAAAACAAAACAAAAAACCCTCCAAATCCAAACCATTTTCCCAACAGCTTGGGGAGATGGGGGATGCTCCCCCAGGGGCCCAGCCCACCACGAGACAGCTGGCAGAAGCAGCCCCTGCCCCTCAGGATGCCCAGCCCCGCAGCCTCGGGGGTTCAGGCATGATGGAGCCTCATTATTTTGCAGACCGGCTGCTGCTTGGCCTCCTCCGGGATGTGCTGAGCCTGCTGGGAATCTGCCGGACCAGAAAAGTCCAAAGGAAGAGCCGGCTCTGGGGCAGGGACTGGCACAGAGACCACAATGGCCAGCTCGTACCCCGGCGCTGGCTCTTTAACACGCCCCTCCAGCCTGCAGAGCAGGGGAAAGAATATGCTGGCAAATAACTGCTTTCCAAAGAACGGGGCCTGGAACCATCTAGCATGACCTTTCTGGTGAAAAAAATCTTCCATAAATTTTACAGCAGACAGGGTTTTAACCAAACAAAGTACTTCCCAATCGTTTTCTCTATGGCTCCTTAAACCAAACCAAAAACCAAGCCCGTTGCCATCAAGTCGATTCCAACTCATAGCGACCCTATAGGGCAGAGTAGAACTGCCACATAGGGTTTCCAAGGAGCTCCTGGTGCATTCAAACCGCCAACCTTTTGGTTAGCAGCCGTAGCTCTTAACCACTATGCCACTAGAGTTTCCTTAGCAAGCTCCAAAACTGTCATGCCCCTCCCCCCCAGAAGCTGGGTTCCACGTGTAAGTCACTGATGACAAGTGTACCCCACCCCGGCGTACCCACAGACTGGAGAACTCTGCCATCTCCCAAAGGCGGACTGGGACCAGACTGTTCCACTACGGAGCCCTCCCCGCCCCAGTGCACCCACACACAGGGAGGACTCTGCCTTCCCGATGAGACGGGCGGGGACCAGGCTGTTCCACCCCAAGTCCCTCCAAGGGCTACACTGCAGGCAGTTTTGCGGGAGGGAAAGTTCTCGACAGGGAGAAAAACACCAGGGCTTGGGGCCTGTCGTCAGCTTCCTGGGTGCCCTCCGGCGTCCTCCTGGCCTGCTGGGCCCTGGTCTCCTGTGTTCACATCTCCCTTGTGCAGCAGGGCTGTTGTGGGCCTCAACTGGCACAGGGCAGAGGTGTCAAGCAGGGGCTCAGTATCAGTACTGAACCTTCAACACATAAAGCCCAACAGCTGGGTGGAGGCCATCTTGGGTCCCTTCTAGAAGGTTCCCTACACTGACACCAACCAAGCTTTGGTTCTGAACAGGAAAGCAGCTCCACGAAGGAGTCCCAGCATCCAGAAGAGGGCCGACACGAAGGACGCTCTCAGTCAACCCTGGTGAGTGGAAGGATGGGAGGAAGAAAAGAGGGAAAGAAGGAGCCCATGAACTTGCTTTGGGATGTGGCCCTGACTTCAGAGCCCCTGAGGCCAGAGCCACCCCGACCTTGTGAGCAGCCTCTTCCTCTTGCCCAGAGCTCTCCAAGAAGGCACTGCGATCCAAGCTCGCGTTCCAAAGAGCTGGCCGCCCTGCTGCAGAACACTGGGGTGTCCCTAAGGTGCACCATTCACGGTTACGCCCCAGTGGTGCCTCTCCAAAGGGAGAACAAGAGCCACCAGGTTCATCGCCCAAATCAAAGCCAGAACAGGAAGCAGGGTCAAAGACCTCGTCCAACTACAAGAAGACTGCGCCACTGGCCACCTATCAGCCATCGACCAGCCTGCCCAGCTCACCCTGCCTACCCACCACTCTTGGCCTTGGAGTCTGGCCGCCATCAGACCCCAACTGGCCTTTCCACCGTACTATGGCCCACTACTGTGGCTCTGGCAAGAAAGGCCCTCACCCTGCTCCCAGCCCCCCTGCTGCCCCTCACCTTGGCCTGGCCTCCTCCAGCTCCAGGGTCCTGATTCTCAAGATGGGGTCCCACCCATGTGTGTTTCTCTCCGCTCACTCCTCTGCCCCCACCATATGTAAGCTCCCTGTGGGCAGGGGCTGGGGCTTCCTGAAGGGAGCTGGGGCTGCAACGACCTGCGTGATGTCCAACCTCCTGTAAAACCTACTACTTGGGCTTGGGTACGAAATCAGTATTTGCAAAGCAATAACTTCTCAACAGTTAGGAGTGTTTAGAAAACATGCCCCTACCATTCTCCACCCACCCGAGAGGCCAGTGTGGGGAAGTCACAGTAACTTCTCTTGCAAAGTTTAAAAAAGAATCGTTCCAGCAAATGGCAACACATAAGCCAGATGACTGGGCCGTTCCCAAGAGCAAATGTCTGTCCCTCACCGTTTGAACAGCACTCCCACTTGGAAGGCCGTTTGGGCTCTCCTGCTCTGAGAACTGACTCACTGTGTCAAGCTCAAACATCAGTCCAACAAAAGCACTTGTCTTACACAGACAGACACTTCATTAACAGTAGTAAAGTGACAAAGCCCGACATTCACATTTTTAAGCACAACAGACTCCAAAATGTTTATATATGCAATTGTATTAAGATACCTTATTTTTTATTATGCAGTTAAATAAGAAATGATGAAATAATGCCATTAAGGCCAACTTACTCAGGAGAAAACCTGCCTTTAGTGAAAGCAATGGCTTGCTACCTGGCACGCTGGTGGCCCAGCCAGATGCAGGATGAGCTGTGCACACGTGCCTGGACCGCACACAAGGGCTCCATTTGCCACTTGACAGCTGTGTTTGTGAAGCTCTTCTCCCTTCATTCCTGGCCACAACACAGAACCCACTCCATCGGTATCGATGGCAGCTACTTAAAAGCAGACGGTTAAGAACATCCAACTTAGGACCTTGTCCAACTTGTACTTACAAAAGGACTGCCTTAAAGCCTACTGTATTAAAAATTTGAGTTAAATACAGTGTGAACGCACATACAACTTTGTGACGCCCATCAAAACATTGTGGAGCTTCAGCGGTTCGTGGCTCAAGGAAGGAGAAGGCCGTCCACCATTTTAAGTCAGATCCCATTGTCATTAGCACGGTGTTGAGTGTGTAACTTCGCATTTGGCTTAAATTTTCCTCTTATTCACCCCTGTAACCACGCCTCCAAAGCCTAAATCCAGGGGAAGTGTGGTGACACATCAAAGAAAACAAAAATGATCACAGCTGAAAATAAACTGGAAATAATAAAGCCATCGGAAAGAGTGTTTAAGTGTTTTATACGCATGCCACCGAGTCAGTTCCGACTCATGGCAACCCCATACCCAACAGAATGAAGCACTGCCGGGTCCTGTGCCATCCTCACAATCGTTGTTATGCTTGAGCCCATTGTTGCAGCCACTGTGTCAATCCATCTTGTTGAGGGTCTTCCTCTTTTTCACTGACCCTCTACTTTACCAAGCGTGATGTCCTCTCCAGGAACTGGTCCCTCCTGATACGTGTACAAAGTATTTGAGATGAAGTCTCACCATCCTCGCTTCTAAGGGGCATTCTGGCTGTACTTCTAAAGGTAAAATATATACTATACACTAAGACAGACATTTGACTAACTGATGCTAAATAAGAACTGTACCTAACTGTTGACTTACCTACAAATTCAACTTAAAGAGGGACTTAGGAATGGATCTCATTCATAACTCAGGACTGCCTGGAATCTCCAAAATCAGGACCAAGAAGTTCCCAGACCTGCGGGAGGGGATGCAACAGGCAAACCCAGAGCACACACCAGAGGGGCTGTCCCACAAGGCCACACTGTGCCATTTATTCACTCGTCCATTCACTGACTCATTGCCTGAACACCTACAGTGCCAGTCAATGGTTACAATGCAGCGTGAAGTCCTGGGGCACCCTGACCCCACACAGCTCACAGCTACTAAGAGAGTTGACACGAAAAAACTAATGTCACAAGGAGCTACTGAGATTTCACAACTGGATCCACGTTAGGAAGAAGAAAGAATGTTAGGCTAAGTTTAGCAGGGAACCCTAGGATGAGCACGAGTTGAGGGTTGGGAGCAGAAGAAAGAGAAGGAAAGCAGTTTCAAGAAAAGGGAACAGCATGTGCAAAGGTCCTGGGGCCTTAGGAGGCCTAGAGAGCTTAGAAACAAACCAGGTAGGAGGCTGAGCTCAGTGAACAGGGCAAGTGCTATCAGATGAGGCTGGAAAACCACAGGCCAGGGTGTGGCGTGGCCTTCCAGGCTACACCAAGAACAAGGGTCTGGAGCCTAAGAATAACAGGGTGCCACGGCAGGGTCTGAGCAAGGAGAGGACAGGTACAGTCAGCTTTGGGGAGAGATCACTTAGGCTCAGAGGTGGATCAGCCAATAGGCAAGGTACCTTGCTTACTAGATCATCTGTAGTGAACAATTCCACGTTTTTTCACCACGTCAAAGATTCAGCTTCTAGGTATGGCTGGCATCTGTTTCTCTCCCAACCCCACAGCAACTTCCAACGGAATCAAAGCCTCTTTTCAAAATTACAATCCCTGACAGCGGCAGATGACCCAGTAACATGTGCTTACTTATCTGTAGAGAACAATTTCACATGGTATCACCACGAAATGTGATGAAGCACAAGTAAGGCCGTGCTTACCTTGCTTACTGGATAATCCACCCCTGCTCAGGCTGCAGTCTGCAATGTGAGCTGGACCAGGCGGCCGGATCCAGAGGGCCAGTGGAGTGCTCCAAAGTCACAGAAACAGACACCCACGAACCCCTTCAATGCGAAGAGTATTCACCCAACGCCCAAGAACTTGGTTTTTCTCTTTTGTAAAAAATGGGGTTGGACAGCACTTTTTCCCAAATGAAATGTCATCTTATTATTATTACAAAGTATCACATGTTTACTGTAAAAAATTATATATAATACCAATATGACAAGTGAAACCCCCTCATAACTCCACTTTCCTGACACTCCAGGGGGCCACTGCTATCACTTTAAAGACACATGTATTTACGGAAGCTATGACCTGAGTCCTGCTTGGGGACCTGATTTTTTCACCTGACACACTGCACACCTCTGTCTGTGTCCCTCTGCACAGATATGCCACAGCAAGGAAAATGTATGCCACAAATATTGCTCTTAGAAACAACGTAGCAACAATATCCTTGCACACAGCTGCATCTTCATGCAGTTAGCCTATTCTTTCCTTAAGACAAAGGGCAATAAGTAGGATTGCTGCAACAAGGGAAATGATCATTGGAAATTCCGGCCTATGGAACTTTCCTGGAGAGCAATTATTTGCACTCCAGAGCAAATAATAATAATAGCCAACACTTATCTCATGCTGACAACGTGCTAGATCCTATCCTAAGCGCCTTCCACACAGTAACTTAGTCAAGCTTCACAAAAACCCTGTAAGAATTATCATTATACCAACAATGGACATTACCAAACTTCTTAGTCATGGCTAATACGATAGGCACAGATGGAACCTCCTTTAAGCTGAATTTCATGCTAAGTCTTTTTTAGTTATTAACCACTATAATATGCATCTTATTTCTCTTGCTTTGCAAAGGGGATCCTCATCCTCTTCTCATTGGTTTGTAAAAGCTCTTTACATATAGGCTATTAAGCTCACGTGGGCACAATATGTTGCATATATTTTTTTCTCTCGTCATCTCTCACCCTTGCTTATGAATTCTTTTGCCAAAAAGAATTTTTTAAATTCTTACACTGTTAAATCTGTCAATATTTTCTCTTAAGGTTTCTGGCTTTGTTGTTAGGATAAAAATAGGTTAAATCAGTGGTTTTCAGAGTTTTGGACCCTGGAATGCTTTCTTCCAATAAAATCTCTCAAGATAAGGCCAACCTGCTCTAGCTGAACAGATGTTGAGCACAGGCGTCCTCCACCACCCCCACCAGGGCACCTGCCCCCACACAGCCCTGGGGCTTCTTAGGGGAAGATCGAAGCTTCCCTTAAGTGATGCAACCATCACTGGCCAACCGGACTGTTGAGATCCTTCCCGTTCTGCAAAGCCACAGCCAGAATGTAAGACAGCACTAGAAAGCCAGTGATGTCCCAGACCCTGCTGAAACATGCTGTCAACTGTGACAGCTCCAAGGACAGTCAGCACCACACTGGCGAGCAAACAACACAGAGCACAGAGCCCCAAGTCTTCAGAACAGCAGTCTTTACAAAGAGGCTAGGCTCTCCCAAACACCTTGGACAGTGTCAACACCGTCACTGGCCCTGTGGCAGAGCAAGGAAGAGAGAGGGGGTCAGCCCTTGAGCCCAGACACCAGATGCAATGACAACAGACGTCCCACGTTCGTTTCTCTCTTGGGTTCCTTCTCTGTAAAGTGTGCATGAGGCACCTACCACATAGGGCTATGGGGAGGGAAAAGTGACAGAGACATATGGCGAGTGCCTAAAACAGCATGACCCTAAAGGTGCTCCCTAAAGGTTAGCTACTGGGTTATCTTATAACTGCTAGTGTTGGATCTCCTTGCCAGGGCATTCCGATTTCTGCAACAGCTTATAAAGGGATGCCGATCTTCCGTCCCCACATTTACGTGAAGGGTCACAGCGGAGGCAACCTTCCTTCCAGGGAGTGAGTAGGAGGCATGTTGGGGAAGGCAGCCCACCTTCCACTCCTAAAGAGATCCAGCGCCTTCTCCTCATGCCCACACGCCCAGAAGAAATCTGACCTTCTGAAAAGAAACTTGCTCACCTCAGTTCAGTGGCACTTTTTCCCTAAAGAAGCTCTCCTTTAGGATATGTTATTAAGGTGACCTGAACCATGAGACATCTTACTGTTGTAAGCCCCCGACTCAGGGCAACCCCACGCAGGATGGAATGAAACGCTATTCAGTCCTGCACAACCTGCTGAAGCTTGGACCCACGGGGATTCACAGCATTTTCACTGGCTGATTTTCAGAAGTGATCACTAGGCCTTTCTTCCTAGTCTCAGTCTGAAGGCTCCACTGAAACCTGTTCAGCATCATAGCAACTCCTAAGCCTCCACTGACAGATAGGGGGTGGCTGCACATGAGGTCTACTGGAACCCAGCCACGTCTCCCGCTTGGAAGGTGAGGGTCCCACTGCTGAACCACCACTGCCCCACAGGAGATGCTTTATCTTCCTCTAACGCCAAGGCCAAAACCCCGCAGCCACTGCACACCACAGGATATGCCCACTGTCCAAACCGATGGGCTGTGTCTTCCCCTACCACCACGCCAGGACTGGGGGCCAAAGACAACTGGGGCAAGGGCTCCCCTCTGGCCAGGACAGCTGGCGCTCAGGCCCAGCCTGCCAGGCTGGAGAGCGCAGGGCAAACTCTGGTGCTTCCCCGGAGGCCCAGTCACTGATCAGGCCCACAGGCAGGAACCAACCCAGCCTGCAGCAGCGGCGGCAGCAGCAGCGCCTTTCTCTCCGGCAGCTCCCTCGCCGCTTGCTCCATCAGGTATTAATCTATCACGCAGGGGGCTCCGAGCGATGCAAGCCCAGCCGTTTTCAATAGAGAACCGCATGGACCGATTCTGCAGGAGCGATGAGATGTCTCTTCTGCTAGGCAATTAAGACGACACAAAGTCGCGCTTCCTCCGCGCCCCCCCAACATCAAAGGAGCGGAATTCAAAGCCATTCATGCGGCATTGAAGCCTCACAATGCAGCTGGAAAATGGAAGTCGATTACTGGGCATAAATATGCAGGAGCTGAAAGGAAAGGCTTACAAGGAAATGAAATGGCAGCAACCCCAGTGTGCGGAAACTTCCAGAACCAGAGTCCTACTGGTAAACACCCAGAGGGCCAGCCTTATAAAGCAGGCCTCCGACCAGTGAAGAGCAAGACCAGCCTCCGGCTGCACATGGCCAGGGTGCCATGTTGTTTTGTCAATTCAGCTACAGTAACAGCCCCCAAGGCCTCTCTGAACAGGGCGTTTGCGTGGCCTGAGGCTGCTGACCACAGAACATTCTCTCTGGCTCAGGACTTCTTAGGCCACAGCCGTCCTTGGTCTGTAGGCCTCCCAGCCTATATGTGTGATCCACGGTCATCTTCACACACACCACCCACTCACCCCCCCCACAGGCTTCCCACACATATGCCACCACCCCCCCCCCCCCCCACACACACACGGGCTTCCCTTAGGGCACCATGATGCCAAGTCTCCCCTGGCAGGAGAAAGAATAACCCTTTAGACAGCAGCTACATCTGCCTGCCCAAGTCCTTCTTCCTTTCTGACTGATGACTTTCCCTTGAGAAAGGTATTTGATCTCTGCATAAAAGCCTAGAACAGAGAAAGCTACAGGAGTCTTATAACGTGTTGGGGTGTGTGTGTTTAAGGCATGAAAATCCTGTCCTCCCACACAAACGTGAATGCCTCTGTGGAGAGCTGCCACGGATCCCAGGGAGGAGGATATATGGGAAGGCTCGATTAAGTCTTAAAAATAGACAACTGAGCACAGATTTCAGGACTGTCGTGAGCTACCTGAATGATAATAATAATAATAAATCTCACAGATTTGTGATATCCAAAAATCCATTCTGATGAAACTTCTAACTGGATGGCATTTTGCATTTCCAATTATAATAGAGTAATTGTGTTGCCATAGTTACTGCCAAATTCTGCAATAACTTTTGTTGCTTTGTAATTGCTGTCACGTATATTTGTGTACAAGCGGCTGAGTTTTCTTAACTCTGCCGCCATCCCTCCCGCACCCCCACCCCCACCCCCACCCCCACCTTTCCTGGTTGGGTTCTGAAGCCAGCGCAGCAGCTTTCATCTGACAGTCCCCAAAATAATGCACCGAATTACCAGACACAATTAAGACTCCAGGCAGCTGAGAAGGCACAATCACGTTACAAAAGAAAAAGTGAAACCAGGTCAAAGGGCCCTCGGCCATCATCCCCCATCTCTCTGGGCTGGGCTGGGGCTATTTCCACCTTGGCTTCCAGGCCCTCCACGCTCTTTGGTGGTTTGTGGGGATAAAGAGAAAAGCCTGCGCAATGGAGAAAAGAAGGGAGCAAAGTACCTACCCAAGCCCTTTCCTCCCTTCCCGGGAACAGGCAGCGCTGCTCTCAGCAAGCAATTAGGTAGGTCTCCACAGTGATGCAATTAGGATTGAGTTAAGAAAGTCATTAGTTTTAAAATAACTTAAGTTTAATTTCTGCAGTGCTTTCTTTGAAAATTGTGTCACAGCAGGTCAATTTACAGCTTGCAATGAAGAAAACACTCCTATCAGCGGCTGCAAGCTATTACAAATTTCTGATGTGCACTAAATGAGTACACTGGGTTCCACCCCCGGCCTTCCAGACTGATAGGCACGGTCTCCTGCTGTAACTGTGTCAGATCGTTCAATGCTCAATGTAAATAGAGATCATTTGCCTATAACTCCGTGATGTGTGTTAGCAATGCCGGGAAATGCGGATGGTAGGCTCGGGCCCGCGAGCCGGAAAGCGTAAGCCCGCCAGGGGAGGTGGGCAGCATCCCGACCCTCCAGGACGAGCCGGACACACACGCCCCGGGCTACGGCACGCACCGACGCCGAGAACCTCGGGCAGGGACATTTTTCTGCAAACTCACAGCATCTGACAAAGTTACATAAACGGCTGCCCATCTCGGGTCTGCTAACCCCTCTCCCCCCGCGACCCTTCTCTCCCCGATCCCTGCAGGTCCCACCTCCCGCGATCCTGACCCGGAGCAGGGGCGCCGACCCCGGGGACCCCCGCCGGTCACCTGCGCCGCAGGTAGGAGGCCGGCCCCCGCCCCGCCGGCCTGGCGTCACAACACCGTCCGTTTTATTTATTTATTTCTCCGGGTGCTGCAGAGGAAAGGTCCAGAATTCGCCGTAGCTCCCCGCAGGAAAAACAATCGGGCGGGTACTCGCTGCGGCCCAGCGCCGAGCCTCGGCCCGTCTGCGGCTCGAGCGATCCGGGGTACGGGCGTCGTGGGGCCGGGGGCCGGGGCGGTGCGGGACCGGAGGATCGGGGATGGGGGGGTCTGGGTCCCGGGAGACGACCCAGAGAAATGCTGAGGGGGCCGGCGGCCGGAGAGGGGACCCGGCGTAATGCTGCGGGGCCGGGGACCGGGGAGGAGACCCGGGGCAACGCTAGGAGTGCCGGGGGCCAGGCAGGGGAGACGGGGCAATGCTGGGGCGGGGGGGAGCTGGAGCCGGGGAGGATACTCGGGGCAATGGTGCGGGAGTCGGGGATCGGGGGTCGGGGGCGGGACCCGGGGCAATGCTGGGGGGATCTGGGGCCGGGGAGGGGACCCGGGGCAGTGCTGCGGGGGTCGGGGGCCAGAGAGGGGACCCGGGGCAATGATGGGGGGGTCGGGGGCCAGAGAGGGGACCCGGGGCAACGCTGGGGGGTCGGGGGTTGCAGAGGGGACACGGGGCAATGCTGGGGGAGCCAGGGGCCGGGGAGGTGACCTGGGGCAATGCTGGGGGGCCGGGGGCCGACGGGGGACCCAGGGCAATGCTGGGGGGCCAGGGGTCGACAGGGGACCCAGGCCAATGCTGGGGGGGCGGGGGCTGACAGGGGACCCAGGGCAATGATGGGGGGGCCGGGGGCCGACAGGGGACCCAGGGCAATGCTGGGGGGGCCGGGGGCCGAGGGGGGACCCAGGGCAATGCGAGGGGGGCCGGGGACCGAGAGGGGACCCGGGGCAATGCTGGGGGGGCCAGGGGCCGACAGGGGACCCGGGGCAATGCTGGGGGGGGGGCCGGGGCCGACAGGGGACCCAAGGCAATGCTGGGGGGCCAGGGGGCCGACAGGCGACCCAGGGCAATGCTGGGGGGACCTGGGGCCATGGGGGGACCCAGGGCAATGCGGGGGGCCCGGACGGGGTCCGGGGCGATGCCGGGGGCAGGGGACCGCGTCCGGGTCCAGGGCAATGCCTGGGGCCGGGGGCTGAGGCCCGGGGCCGAGGGCCAGGGGCCGCGCTTCACCTGCGGGCGGCCGGGGCGCGGCCGGAGCAGGGTCCGGGCCCGGCGCGGGCGAGGCCTGCGGGCGGCGGCGGGCCCGCGGACAATGGCCGGGCGGCGGCTTACCGCGGCGGGCGGCTCCGGCGGCGGCGGTCTAGCCCAGCCCGGGCGCTCCGAGCCGCATCTCCTCAGCTGCGCCGCGTCCGCCGGCCTCGGGCGCTCCGGCTCCGGCGGCGACAGCGGGACGCGGCCGGTGGCGCCGGGCCCAGGCGCAGAGGCGGCGGCGGAGAGCGGGCGGCGGCGGCGGCGGCGGCGGCGGCGGCGGCGGGGACCGAGCGCAGCAGCGGCGGCCCCACAACCTCCCTCCTCATTCACAAAAAATTGACCCACGTTGAACCATGATGCTGCTGCCCCCCGCCGGCGCCGAGCCGAGCGCTGATAGGCCGCCGCCGACGCCCGTCAGCCGCGCCGGCCCCGCCCAGCCCGCGGCGACGCCTCCACGATTGGCTGTCTCAGCCTTGCGTCACCTCCCCGCGCGGGCCCCTCCCTCCTGCCTGGTTTCTAATGAAAAGCTCGTCAATTACGGCTCGGCCCCGCCTCCCGCCCGCCCTCCCGGAGCGCCCTGGGGCTCTCCCATTGGTCCGCGGGGAGACCTGGGTACAGCCCTGTTTGCACCCACCCCTCGTCAGCCAGCGGCCCAACCGCCGTCCAGAGGCGCCAATGAGCTGCCGAAATGTCTCACCTCCGCCCACTCCCCGCTCACGTCCAGGACTCCATTGGCTGCTGGAGCTGCCAATTTCAGGGGGCGGGGCGCAGCAGAAACGCTGCAGGCGCTAGCCCCGGGCGCTTCGCGGTTGAGAAAGCGCTGGGCGTTTGGGCGGGTGTAACTGTAAACAGGGGCCCTGGCTGTGGCCAGCGCTACTCGGCGGGCCTGGGGGGCTCCCCAGCGCAGGCCAGCGATCAGAGCTTCGTGAGCGCACGCCTGACTGGCGCCTGGTGGAGCC
Organism: Loxodonta africana; assembly: GCF_030014295.1. Lineage (NCBI taxonomy): Eukaryota > Metazoa > Chordata > Mammalia > Proboscidea > Elephantidae > Loxodonta > Loxodonta africana. Next base: position 3,493,563 of record NC_087347.1, on the reverse strand, counting down.
GATCGGGGCACGGGCTGAGGCTGGCGGGCCCGTCAGGCCTGGCCGCGGCCTCCATCTTGGCTCCTGGCAGCGGGTCACGTGGTGCTGCGTGCTCCCGGAGACGCTGGGGCGGGGCGGGGTTCGGCCTGGGGCGCGAGTGCGCAGGCGCGGCGGCCTCGCCCTGCCCCGCGGCGGGAACGCGGTGTTGGGGCGGAGCCCGGGCCGGCGCGGCCTGTCCAGGCGGAGCTGCCCGAGGACCCCGGAGCTGCCCGAGGACCCCGGGCTGGGCAGCGTGGGGGGCGGGCCGGCGGGCTGGTCTGCCTGCGCAGCTGCAGCCGCAGCCTCGCCGGGGTCACGAGGGCCCCCGTTTCACCTGGTTCACCTGCAGGGCGCTGGGTGTGCGCTGCAGGTGGAGCACCGCAGCGCGGCTCCTGGTAGACCCCGTGAGCACCCTTGGCTGTGCGCTCGGCTCTGGCTGGGACCCTTCCCAGAGGCCGTGCTGCTGGCGGTTCCGTCCACTTCCCGTCGGAGTATGACATCACTTTTCAACTTCAGCGCGCAGTAGTGGCTCTCGGAACCCCATTTGTTCACCGAGTGAGAACGTACACCTTTGAAAATGCTGGTCAGTGGATAGAATCTACACATCTGGTGATTCCTGCCAGAAACCCAGGAAGGTGAAGCGTCCTGCCCAGCCTGTCATTCTAGCGTTCAGACCCACAGTGACAGTAGCATCCTTGTGAGGTCTTTGAGGGCTGCTGCTTGATAGAATGCAAGACCGAAAACAAAACAAAACGAAAAAGCTTGTTGTCGAGTCTTTGGAAACCCTGGTGGCGTAGTGGTTAAGTGCTAGGGCTGCTAACTAAAAGGTTGGAGTTCGAATCCGCCAGGCGCTCCTTGGACACTATGGGGCAGTTCCACTCTGTCCTATAGGGTCGCTATGAGTCGGAATCGACTCGACGGCGGTGGATTTGGTGTTTTGGTTTTAGTGGAGTCCTTTCCGACGTAGCAACCCTGTAGGACAGAGCAGAACTGCCCCATAGAGTTTCCAAGGTTGTATTACAGAAGCAGATTGCCATGTTTCTCACCCTGAGTGGCTGGTGGGTTCCCACTACTGACCTTTCAGTTAGCAGCCAAGTGCTCAACCACTGCACAACCAGGGCTCCTTAAAAGACTTAAGAATCAAAACCCAAACCTGTTGCCCTCAATCGATTGAGTCACAGCGACCCTATAGGACAAGAGTAGAACTGCCCCATAGGGCTTCCAAGGAGCAGCTGGTGGATTTGAACTGTGGACCTCAAATTGCAGCCGTTAATAATTGTTTTGTTATATGAAATGTTCCCCTTCCTAATAAAAGTGCTGTGTGGAAGCCACATTTTTAATCGAAACGGTTCTATGATTAATTTCCTCTGTAAAACTTCCTGACTTGCGGAGTACTTGAAACCTGTTAGAACGGTTCACATGCAGAAATGGTGGCCACTGCTCAAAAAAATCTGCGCTGTTGCTGATCACATTGTGTTAAGTAGACTGGCTCCTCACTAAAGCAGCTTTTGTCATGGAGAGGAGAATATAAGAAGATTGTTCAAACACTGCATCCAAGGGGTTACTTTTTTCCCTCAAGTACAAAATGCCCTATATGAGCACTGATAATTTGAGCCCAGAGACCAGCGTTATACTGGACTAAGCGTGGATACATAGCAAATCAGGTGGAAAAGGATATTACCTATCTTGAGGATTTGTTCATGAAAGGAAAAAAAAAGCCCTTGGAGAAATTGCCAAAACCCAAAATCAAACCAATTGCTGTGGAGTCTACGACGCACGGCGACCCCACGTGTCTCGGGAGTAGAGCTGTGCTCCACGGGTCTTTCAGTAGCTGCGTTTTCAGAAGCAGATCGCCAGGTGTGACACTTAGCTGACTGCACTACTAAAGCGGCAATTCGAGTGAACCCCACCTTCATCACCTGCTCATCACCAGCCACCTCACATGTCCTTTCCTGACTCTGCCCTAGCAACCCAGAGTTAGGTCAGACCTTGCCTCTTTGGTCATTCTAAGGAGAAATGCTTGGTCTCACCTAAACTTGCAGCCAATGAACGGGGAGTAGAAGAATTTTAAGACAGAAGAAATAGCCAGAGAAAATGACCACAGTTCAGGAGGACTAGTGACCTGGCTGAGGATGGAAAATGGGACATGCATCAAATTTTCATATAGAATGAAACAGGGTCAGTAGCTACGTAACATTGGTGAAAAAGCAAGATTCAAAACTCTTTCACAGGATTTTTAGAAACATGCTGCAATCAGGAGAAAATATAAAATCCTTCAGAGAAGTCTAGTAGAATTCATTTTACAAGTAGAAATGAGAGCTCCGTGCCTGAGCAAAAAGTCACATGAAGGAGTTGTGGGCTATAGTCTCAGGAGAAATTAATAAAAAGTTAGAATTCTAGTCAAGGGAGTGAGTGGTGCCATCGTTCTGGCCAGCTGGACCTCCCTTTGAGCCCTCAGGGCCACTCCAAGGGAGAGAGGGACCTGGCACACGTCAGGCAGAATGGGTACAAGAACATCTTGTTCCCTTTCCTGAAGGAGAGAACTTGGTGGCTTCGGTGGGTGTGTCTCTCTTTAGGTTCCTGAGGGCTGTCTTGCTGACTTTGTTCACAGCCAGTGCAGAAGAGCTCAGCAGGATAGACAGAGTTATGCGCAATAGAAGGAAAATGTCTAACACCAAGAGCTGAGGATGCAGGGAAAGGAGGAACAGCAGCCCAAACCCTCAGGTAACATCAACTTTCGTTGTTGTTAGTTGCCGTGGGCAACTCCACAGACAACAGAATAAAACGTTGCCAGGTCCTGTGCCATGTTCATGATCACTCGTGTGCTCAAGTCCATTGATGGAGCCACTGTGTGTTTTGAGTGCCTGCTAACCTAGGGGGTTCATCTTCTAGCACTATATCGGACAGTATTCTGTTGTGATCCCTAGTGTTTTCCTTGGCTCATTTTCAGAAGTAAATCGCTAGGTCTTTCTTCATAGTCTGGAAGCTCAACTCAAATATGTCCCCTTGGGTGACCCTTCTGGTATTTGAATTGCCAGTGGCATAGCTTTCAGCATCACAGTAACATGAAAGCCACCACAGTAGGACAAACTGACAGACGGTGTGGAAACATCAACTTAGGGCCGTGTATAAGGACATTTTACAGACAGAGAGCTCCAAACTCAAAGGGGTTTGTTTCAGAAAGAAAATGAATCCCAGTACTAAAAGAAAGAAACCAATACCTGGATTAGAAATGAAGACAGCCCTAAAGACTAAAAAAAAAACCTGAAATTAGAAGTTCAGCAAGGTGGCCAATGTTAAAATAAATATACAAAAAACAATAACTTCTAGCTATTCTAACAACATTCAATTGATAATTATATAAATGCTAAGATTTATTGAGCATTTAATATGTGGCGGGCTTTGCGCTAAGCACTTTATTAGAAAACTTGGTGGAAAAATCCCAGCTACTTTAGTGACAGAAAATTTTGAATACCTAAGAATTTACCCAGAAAGAAGTGTACACGTTCTATGTGAAGAAAACTACAACACATCACTGAACATTGAAGGACTTAGGAATAAAGACACACATGCCATTTCTTTAGATTGGAGGACTTTGTATGATACCGATACCACTTTTCTGAAATTAATCTATAAATGTAACATTAAATTCCAGTGGGACTTTTTGGAAATTGACAAAGAGGTTGAATGGAAGAGTTGACATTTGAGAATAGTCAAAAAAAAGAGTAATGACAGAAAAACTGTACTTCCAGAAAATAAAACATATCATCTAGGCGCCATAATGAAAACAATATGGTGCTGGCCCAGAACAATGGAAAATAATAGAAAGCAAGGAAATAGCTCCAAACAAACGTAAACACTCCAGGCTGATGTTCCACCAACATGCACACAAGGTCGGTGGTTCCGGCGGTTCAGGGCAGCTGGTTAATTCCAGGCTGCTCAGTGCCTGAGCCACCCCAGTTGCTGAACGTTGCAAATATTACCCCTGTAAGAATTTAAAATATAATAAAAGTGGCTTTTCAAATCAGTGAGAAAAGAATGTGGTAGGGCACCTGGCTAAGTATTTGGAGAGAAACGAATAAAGTTGGATTCCTACTCATGAGACGGAGAAAGATTTAAGCACTAAAAAAATTTTAAAAAGCCATAAAAGTACTAAGAAAACACTGTCAGTGACATTTCTACAGAGTTGTGGAATACAAGGAAACCCTGGTGGCACAGCGGTTAAGAGCTATGGCTGCTAACCAAAAGGTCCACAGTTCGAATCCACCAGCCACTCCTTGGAAATCCTACGGGGCAGTTCTACTCCATCCTGTAGGGTTGCGATGAGTTGGAATTGACTCAACCACAACAGGTTTGGTTTGGTTTTTGGTTTATGGGATACAAAGAATGCCATCAACAACCAAAAAGGGAAATACGATAAATTTGACTAGGTTAAAATAAAAATGTTGCATATAATCAATAAGAAAATGGATAAACCCAAATGTGGTGTGTTCATTACAAGGGAATATTACTCAGCAATAAAAAGGAATGAGTACTGTTACAGGTGGATGAATCTCAGATACACCACACTGAGTAAAAGAAGTCAGACAGACGAGTCCGGACTATATGACGCCATTTATTTGAAACTCAGGGACCAGCCTAAGTAATCTATGAGGCTGGACATCCTAACAGAGGTTCTATCTGAGGACGGGAATTGGCCAGGGGATTGATTAGGAAGGAGCACAAGAGAACTTCGGAGTGGTGGAGATGATATCCGTCTTGACTGGGGTGGGCGATTGCACAGGTGTAAACATTTATCAAAAGTTACCAGATTTAAGAGCTGTGCCTTTCACAGGGGACATTGTACCACAAAAGGAAAAATGTTGGAGTCGCTACCCCAAGTTGGGGGAGAAGGGACCTGTTGACGCATAAAAAAATAACTACATTTAAAAAAGACAACTGACTAGGAAAACTGCTGTATCATATTTTGTAAATGCCTAATCTCCCTCATAGGTAAGAAAGCTTTCAAACCTGAAAGGCAAAGAAGAACATTCCAGAAGCAACACAGCAGAGACATGAGCAAGCAAGTACAAAAGAAGAAATGCCCAATAAACATGACGAAATGTTCCACTCACTAATAAGAAGAGAAATGCTTTATAAAATCAAATGTGAATAAATAAGCAAGGGGTGGGGGGTTTTTGGTAGACACTAGCAGTGAGTGTCGATTGGTAGAAACTGTTAGACAGCTGTTTATCTAGACATATAAATAAAACCATAAAATTTGCATATTCTTTCACCTAGTGATTTCACTTCTAGAACTACATTCTAATGAAAAATAAACTATGGTTGTTGATAAAGATTTACCTAAAAGGTTCCGAGTAGAGGCAGTTGTTACTTATACTGAAAGAATCTATGTCTCCGAACATGGAGGATTAGATATCACACAGAGAAATACACATTATAGTTTTCAGGCTATAGTGAAAAGGCTTAAGTGAAGAAAAAAAAAAGACTACAAAACAGCACTACAATATGATATAATTTTTACAAATAAAAACAGTTATAGACACATGCAAAAAAGAAAAAAAAAGCCATCAAAATGTTCCTAGTGTATTCTTCGGAGTATTTGGAAGATGGGAGGCTATTATTTTCTTTTAGTTCATCTCAGCTTTCTAAATTCTTCAATGAACATGTATGTTTTTTATAATAAGCAATATTACAGAATTGTTGTTGTTAGTTGCTGTTATGGATTGAATTGTGTCCCCCAGAAATGTGTGTCAACTTGGCCTTGATTCCTGTATTGAATGATTGTCCACCATTTTGTCATTTGATGCGATTTTTCTATGTGTTGTAAATCCTACCATATGATGTTAATGAGGCAGGATTAGAGGCAGTTATGTTAATGAGGCAGGACTCAATCTACAAGATTAGGTTATATTTTCATTCAAATCTCTTTTGAGACATAAAAAGAGAAGAGAGTAGAGAGATGAGAGGACCTCATGACACCAAGAATGAAGAACCAGAAGGGGAGCACATCCTTTGGATCCAGGGTCCCTGCACTGAGAATCTCCTAGACCAGGGGAAGATTGATGACAAGGACCTTCCTTCCCCCAGAGCTGCCAGAGAGAGAAAGCCTTCCCCTTGAGCTGACACCCCGAATTCAAATTTCTAGCCCACTAGACCATGAGGGAATGAATTTCTCTTCATTGAAGTCATCTACTTGTAGTCTTTCTGTTATAGCAGCAGTAGATAACTAAGGCAGAATTTGGTACTGGAAGTGGGGTGCTGCTCTAACAGTTATCTAAAATGTGGAAGTAGTTTTGAAACTGTAAATGAATAGAGGCTGGAACAGTTTTAAAGTGCCTAATAGCAAAGGTCTAGATTGCCTTGAAGAGACTGTTGGTGGAACTATGGACATCAAAGACAATTCTGGTGAGTACTCAGAAGGAAATGAAGAGAGCTGTTACACTCAAACGGTGCAGATAGCAAGAAGAAGCAACAGAACCAGGAGACCAGCTCAAGACAGTGCTGGAGCTGACCCACAGAGGCAGAGAGCTGAGTGCCTTTGCAAAGGAGGCTTCATGGTGCAATGGAATGCCTCCTGGCACTTACCAGTGAAGCTAGGCTTGCCTACCCAGGAAGCAAGAGAGCTGAGTGCCTTCCAGTCAAAGTTTACTGGTACCTCCAGGCACTTATTGGTGCCTCCAGGCACTTATCCGTGGAGCCACAGAGCTTTGAAACACTTGCCCCTCCAGGGCATATGTGGGTGTGAGGCCTGAGGGGCTGAGATGCCAAAGAACCAGGAAGCAGAAGCTGAAGAAACAAGGAGCACAGGAAGCAGAGCTGCCTCAGTCTCAAAGAGTAAGGCCATGATCTCTGGGGTCTCAAAAGATGGAGTCATGGACTCTGGAGTTGCCAAGGGTGGGGCCAGAGCCTCCTAGGTTTCGAAGAGCCAGATCTTCACTAACTGGTTCAGGAATGTGAGGCTGCTGTTCACAAGTGTCAGTGGGAGGGGGCCAGATTCACTGCCCAAAGCTGGGGCGGAGGGGGGAGCTGCCACTCCCATGTGGCAGCAGAACAGGGCCTGCTGTGGCCTAGGAGGTAGGGTTGCCACTCAGATGGGCAAAAAGAATGGGGCTGCCCAAAGCGAAAGGAGCAGAGCTGCCATTACAGTGGGCCTGGAAAGCAGAGTGGAAGCCCAGGGCTGAGGGACCTCCACCCAGAATCCAGAGAGTGTGGCCAACACCGAGAGTCTGGAGGGCAGGGCCATTGCCTAAATGGTCTCAGAGAACAGAAGATTCTTTTCAAGCCTTAAGAGCTAATGTAATGTGTTCTGCTGACTCGCTTGGTGCCTGTTATCCCTTCTTTTCCTCCAATTTCTCCCATTTGTAATGGAAATGTCTAGCTTGTGTCTGTTTTACCATCGTATTTTGGAAGCAGATCACTTGTATTCTAGATTTCACAGATGAAGAGGAATTTTTGGATTTTGGACTTGGAGTTGATTTAAGATTTTGCTATGATATGATGGGGTGATTGTGTTTTACATGTGGCAAAGACATGAATTTTGGGGGCCAAAGGGTGGAATATTGTGGATTGAATTGTGTCCTCCCAAAATGTGTGTCGACCTGGCTAGGCCATGATTCTCAGTGTTGTGTGAATGCCCACCATTTTGTTATCTGATGCGATTTTCCTATGTGCTGTAAATCCTATCTCCATGATGTTAATGAGGCAGGATTAGAGGCAGTTATGTCAATGAAGCAGGACTCAATCTGTAAGATTAGGTTGTATCAATCTCTTTTGAGATATAAAAGAAAGAAGCAAGCTGAGAGATGAGGGACTTGCACCACCAAGAATGAAGAACCAGAAGGGGAGCGTGTCCTTTGGACCTGGGGTCTGTGCACTGAGAAGCTCCTAGACCAGGGGAAGATTGATGACAAGGACCCTCCCCAAGAGCTGACAGAGAGAGAAAGCCTTCCCCCGGAGCCGGGACCCTGAATTTGGACTCCTAGCCTCCCAGACTGTGAGAGAATAAATTCCTCTTTGTTAAAGCCAATCACTTGTGGTATTTCTGTTATAACAACACTAGATAACTAAGACAGTTGCCATCAAGTACACTCCAACTCATGACATTCTACAAACACCAGAACGAAATGTTGCCTAATACTGCATCATCCCCATAATCGCTGGTATGTTTGAGTCCATTGTTGAGGCCACTGTGTATTTTTAGTGCCTTTTTTCAACCTAGGGGGCTGATCTTCAAGCACTCTATGAGACAACTTTCTGTTGTAATTCATAAGGTTTTCATTTGCTAATCTTTAGAAGTAGCTCACCAGGCCAGCCTTAGTCTGGAAGCTCTGCCGAAACCTCTTCATCATGGGTGACCCTGCTGATATTTGAAATACTGGTGGCATAGCTTCCAACATCACAGCAACATGAAAGCCACCACGCTGCAACAAACTGACAGACGGATGGTGGATTCCGAAATTGCATGAAATTAAATAGTGAACCTGGAACGTAGCTGAGAGAACCAGTCAACCTGCTCACTGAACCGACAGGGCTGGGCCAACAGGTGGGAAGACATGTTGCCAAGTTTGAAACGGAGAAAGCAAAGATGATATCTGTTATGGGTTGAATTGCATCCACCCCAAAAAGATATGGTGAAGTCCTAAGCCCTGTGCCTATGTATGCAACCTTGCTTGGAAATAGCATAACACCTTTCTTTGATGTTATCTGTTAGATTTACAGGAGATCATACCAGAGTAGGGTGGGTCCCTTCTGAGTTGTGTCTTAAAGAAGAGGAAAGCAGACACAGAGACACAGAAAGGGGAGGGCATCACGTGAAGATGCAGCTACAAGCCAAGGAATGCCAAGGATCGCCGGAAGCCACCAGAAACTGGGAGAGAGGCCTAGAACAGATTCTCCCTCAGAGCCTCAGAAGGAATGATTTGGACTCCCATCCTCCAGAACTGAGACAATAAATTTCTGTTTTTGAAAGTCTCCCAGTTTGTGGTCTTTTGTTATGGCAGACCTGGGATGCTAAGGCCGCCGGCAGTGTCTAGATATAGACAGAGTAAGGGGCAATTGAAGTCTCAGCTCGCCGCCCCAAGACTTCAGTTTCTTCCAGGGATATCCACTGTTTTTCAACTGTCTACACTGTGGCTTGTTCTCCAATGCTCTCTCCCCATACTCACACCAGATAAGGATGACTCCATTGGGCCACCAACTGGGAGCCTGCAGAGAGTGGGTCACCAAGGTGATGGCTGGAATGAGAGGAGACCAGGAGGACAGGAAGTGGTGCCCAGGGCCCAGCCCATGGGGCGGCCTTATGCTCCAGATACATCCACTGTAACAGTGGGATGCTTGAGAGCCCCCTTCCTACTCAAGGCTGTCTGGGCTTGGGTGACAAGGTATATATGGCCACCCACTGATACTTGAAGTGAGGAAGAGGGTCAAGCGCCTGGTGTGGGGAGACCCAGCAGGACGGATTGTATGTCCCTTTTACTGCAGGAAATTCCAACATGTCTACGAGCCAGGGAGAAAAAGCAGGAAGCTGCTATGAGTAGTTCCGGAGAAGAATGTAGAGGGTCAGATGAATGGTGCCAGAACCATCTCTAGCATTTGTGGGTCCCTGGGCAAGAGTCACATAGCTCCCTGGATGGTGCAAACAGTTTGCGCTAGACTACTTACTTGAAGAGGACTAAGGTGCGCCTGATCCAAGCCATGGTGTTTTCAATCGCCTCATATGTATGTGAAAGCTGGACAATGAATAAGGAAGACCAAAGAAGAATTGACACCTTTGAATTATGCTGTTGGCAAAGAATATTGAATATACCCTGGACTGCTAGAAGAATAAACGATCTGTCTTAGAAGAAGTACAGCCAGATTTCTCCTCAGAAGCGAGAATGGTGAGACTTCATCTCATGTACTTTGGACATCATGTTTGGTAAAGTAGAGGGTCAGGGAAAAAAAGGAAGAACTTCAATGAGATGGATTGACACAGTGGCTGCAAAAATGGGTTCAAGCATAACGATTGTGAGGATGGCACAGAACCAGGCAGTGTTTCGTTCTGTTGTACATGGGTTCACTATGAGTCAGAACCAATTCTGCGACACCTAACAACAACAACAATGCTTACCTAAAGGTTGCTGATTTGAACCTAACCAGCAGCACTACGAAAGAAAGTCCTGGCAATCTGCTTCCCTAGAGATTGCACCCGATAAAACCCTATGGAGGAGCTCAGTTCTAACCTGTAACATATGGGATTGCCATAAGTTGAAATTGATATCAACTCTTTTTTTTTTTTGGCAAGAGGCAAGTGGCGCCTACATCCCCACATCCTCAGATTTCTAAAGTACAAGTCAAGCTAACCAATAGTTAAATCAAATATGTGCCGTCCTCCCACTTGGACAACAAGCCTTTGTAGCTATTTGGACTTTACAATTTTCAGACTCCTCAGGGTTCTGCCCCAGGATAGAGGGCCCCAGAGGACTGGGTTCCCATTTCTTTCCTGCCGTGGGCCCCATTGCACACCCCAAGGGACATCGCTGGGTTGTTTGTGGATACCCAGCCCACATATCCAAGCCCTAGCCACACCTAAACAGCAGCCACTTGGCCTCTCTTCAGCATGAGGGTGAGTGGCCCAGTGGTGTGGCCTGCCTGTGGGAGGATGGATTCAGAAGAGAGCCATCAGGCGGTGGAAATGGGCATAGTGTTCCGGAACCCCACTACCTGGAGCATGGCCTAGAAGGGGAGCATGGGCCCCAGCTGGACATGACCCGTTGGCCCCATAGACTTCTCACCTTGAGGGAAGATGTGCTAGACAAGGGCCAGAGTAAGTCCTGGAAGGCATGAGGCCCAGGGCAACAGCCCCTTCTTCTCAGGTCGAAAGGAAGTGCTGGAAATCCCAAGCAATAAAACCCTTGAAGAGGAGAAGGGATCCTAAAGGGAAAAAGTAGAAAGCGAGTGTGGATAAAAGAATGCTTACAGGTATGGGGGCAGGAAGTTGAGATCGAAAGCCTTAATTCTTATAATAGGTTCATGAGCTGAGAAATGGAGGCGAGGGTAGGGTAATAATAATAACGATCCAGTTGCAGTCAAGTCTATTCTTACTCACGACAACCCCATGTGTGTCAGAGTAGAACTGTGCTCTGCAGGATTTTCAGTGGCTAATTTTTTAGAAGTAGATTGCTAGGCCTCTCTTCTGAGGCACCTCTGGGTGGACTCTAACCTCCAATCTTTTGGTTAGCAGCCAAGTGTGCCAATTATTTGTACCCTCTAGTGAATAACAATGATAACAATAACCAGCATGTAATGTGATTACTCTGAGCCAAGCACTACTGGAAATAGCTTTGATGAGGAAATGAAAAGGGAGATGAGCAGGGGTATAAAAAAGCATTGCTGAGTGGTGCTGAGGGCCCAGTTTGAGTCAAAGGCAGCGTGTTTGTAATGCCACAAAGGTCGTTTGTTTGTTTTTTTTTAAATGGTCGTACCCAGGAGCCCAGGTGTGCAGAACTTGTATAGTTGGATGTGCAGTCAACTTAGATTGCACAGGATTGCCACAGATAAAGACTTACTCAAAATGAGTTCATACTCGAAATTATAAAACCCAAAGGAAGCAAGTCACCACAAACAGGAGTCAGCAGATAAAGAGCAGGATCGTACCCTCTACCCAAGCAATTCAGACAACATAAGAGTTTAAAATAAATAAATAAATACATTAGAAATTATTAAAGAAGTTAAAGCAGAGTCGAATATGTAATGAAAGAATAAGACACCAAGGAAAAGGACAGATGGATTTTAAAAAAAAGATTCTAGTCAGGAATAATGTAGTCATTGAAATTAAAAATCTAGTAGGCAAGATAAAAAACTTATTAGACGCAATAGAAGATGTTATTAGCAAACTGGATGATAGATCTGAGGAAATTATCCAAATGCAGACCAGAGAGAAAAAGAGGTGGAAACATACACTTAACAACAGAGTAGAAGATGCCATTGGTACCCTGACCAGATCTCCTTCCTCTGGCCAATGCGCCTGCCCACCAGCTGCTGGAAATGTAGCTTGTTAATGTCTTACAGCTGCACCCAGGAAGTTCCGGGGAATTGCTCTTTGTTAAAGGAAATCACCTCACCAGAGTGGGAGGGCCTGATAGGGATAGAAAAGGCTTGTTCCTGTGGAGCAGCTCACGCTCCTGAGCTCGCCCTGGGATCAGGCTGAGTCTAGGCTTTACCTAAATCACTGCCTTGCTTAGCTTCTTCCCCTGCTCTGCCTGCTTATAGATTTCTCATTTCCTTACAGATTTCTCCTGAAATCTATTCCTCAGCAAGTCATTTGCTCAAAAATCCTCATCTCAAACTCTGCTTCCAGAGACTCTGACCTAAAACAAGGTATTACAGAAGAGAGGATAGAGCAAATAGAGGAGGGGCAAGATAATGACTGAGAATTTCCTAGAATTAGTGAAGAAGATTCTCGGATTCAGGATCTGTGTCCTGTAATTCAGAAGCATTACAAGTCCTGAGAATGATAAAGATGTATATGCGCTGGACAGATAGTGATATTGCACAAGGCCAGTGAGAGAGAGAGACTTCCTAAACGCAACTAGAGAGAAATGACTGATTGCCTCCTGCTGTCGTCAGGTGCCGTCGAGTCGGTTCTGACTCACAATGACCCTATGTACAAACGGAAAGAAACACTGCCTGGTCCTGTGCCTCCTAATGAATGATAATTGGATTGATTGCAGACTTTTTAACAACAGCAATGGAAGTCAAAAGTCAAATCTTCAAACACAATAGAAAATTGTGGTCCCCTGACCCATTGTCTGGGCTTGAATCAGTTCTCAACTCGGAGCCTGATGATTGAAGGAGAGAGGTCTACTCAAGGAAGGATACTGGTTATACAGCAAGGTTATACAGTAGATGCTGTCCAGTCCTTTCCCCAAAGGGGCCTCAAGCCATTTACCAGGCACCTTGGTGAAAGGGAATAGATCTGAGCTGACAATGACATCAGGGGCTCCAAAATGCCATCATGGCCTGTGTCAGAGAGGGGCATATGGAGGAGAGGTGATAGATGGGGTCCTGGTCAAGTGTATTAGTTAGTTATCGCTGTGTAACAAGAGATCACAAACTTAGTAGCTTAAAACAACATACATTTATTATCTCTCAGTTTCTATAGGTTGGAGTCGGTGCCTTTTGCCAGGTCCTCTGTTCGGGGTCTTGCCAGGCTGAAATCCAGGTGTCGGCTGAGGCTACAATCTCACCTGAGGCTCAGGGTCCCCTTCCAAGCTCCCTGGGTATTGGCAGAATCCAGTTTCTTGTTTTAGGACTGAAGACCATGCTTTCTTGCAGGCTGTCAACCAGGTGGCCTTTCTCAGCTCTTAGAGGCCTTTCGTCATTCTCTGCCCTGTGGCCCTCTCCACAAGAAGGCAGTTTGCTCCTTCAAGGTCAGCAGAATATCTCTAGTTTAGCATCTCTCTTACTTCTTTTAAGGGTTCACCTGGTTTGATCAGGCCTGTCCAGAACAACCTCCCTTTTGGTTAACTCTAAGGAGGCTGATTAGGGACCTTAATTACATCTGCCAGATCACTTCTGTCATCCAAGGTAGTGTAATCACGGGAGTGATATTCCATCATCTTCATAAATCCCATCTACACTCTATACAGTGTGTACAGCAGGGGGAGACACTCTTGGGGCCACCTCAGAATTCTGCCTACCACACCAAGTCTGTCTCACAACCGGTCCGGTAGGTTTTCACACCCACCCTGTGGTCTTTCCTGCAGTCCTGAAGCACAAAATTGGGTTGGATGTACTCAGCAGGCGACAGAGCTTTCACATCCGTTCCCTGATCTGTGGATTGAGAATGATCATGGTGGAAAAGTGGAATTGGCCCCCTACACTCCTGCTTCCTGATCCTAGCCAACGTAGCACATCATTGCAAGAAAATGGTGAGCAAACACATTTTAAGTGTGTGAGCAATCCTAAGCAAGCATGAGCTCCAGCAAGCAATGATTTAAAACACCAATGATAGATAATTTCTGCTGCATAATAACAAAGCAGCTCTTGTGAGACACAAGCCGGGACACTGGTGTCTGAGCATTTTAAGATCCTTGCATTGTTGTGGAGATTCGACTTTAGACATTGTAAGTGAAAGTGCTTGTTAAAATTTTAAAGGAAAACACTAAAAGTCTTGAAATAGAATGTACAACTTCCAAAGTCATAGAGGGAGAATAAAAAGAAGGAAGAAAAAGAAAAAATATATATCTATCAGTCTAATAGATGGTAGAGAAGAAGGGTAAAAGAAGCAAAGAAAGAGCAGGCTAAAAATAAAATAAAATGGGAAATAAATCCACAGAGAATATAAATGGACTAAACTTTCCAGTTAAAGACAGATTTAAAACTAAAATCTATCTCCCAGCTTCTTACAAATGATACCCCTAAACATGAGACCACTGAAAGGCTGAAAGTCCAAGGGGCACAAAATGATGTCTGAAGCCAACGCTAATCAAGAGGAGTGGCTATTGTTATAATATTTGCCGAAATTAACTCTTGGGAAGAAAGCATTCTTAGAGGTGAAGGCAGATATTACATAATGGTAAGAGCAATAATGCACCAGGAAAATAGATCAATTTTAAATATTTTTGCACCTAGCAATTTAGCTTCAAAATAATATAAAACAAAAGTCTAAAAAGTTTCAAGGAGAATTCACAAACCCACAACAATAATAGACATCACCATGCTTTCAATAGCTCAAATAGGTAAGGAAAAAACCCTGTAATGATATACAAGACTTGAATAATAACATTAACAGGCTCAACTAATGTTCACATATTGAAAGGCCCCTGCCTAAACTAGGAAACAGATTCTTTTCGGACATGCTGAACGTTTCCAAACCCTTGATGTGACTACATACTGGGCCCCAAAGCAAACGTCAACACTTATCAACTATACCACGCATACCACCTCCTTTTACCAAAATGTGATTGAGTTAGAAATCAATTACAAGAAGATAACTCCACAAAGAAGTCTCCTAGACACCTTGACATCCAAACACCTTGAGGGACTGAGTTGCTGGGGCTAGGGACTGGGTGCCATAATCTCGGGGTACATCTAGGTCAATTGGCATAACAGTTCATAAAAAAAATGTTCTACACCCTACTTTGGTGAGTAGCATCTGAGGTCTTAAAAGCTTGTGAGTGGCCATCTAAGATACATCTATTAGTCCCATCCCATCCAGAGCAAAGGATAATGTTAGCTTGTCTAATTTTTGTCTGGAAAGTGGGCTTCAGGAGTGGTTTCAGTTCTGAGTTAGCAGAGTCCGGGGGCCATAGTCTTGAGGGTTCCTCTAGTCTCTGTCGGACCAGTAAGTCTGGTCTTTTCTTGTGAGTTTGAATTCTGTCTACAACAACACACATGAGGAACATACCAGACCAAACGGGCAACTCCTGCCCGAAAGTAGGACGAGAAGGCAGAAGGGAACAGCAACTGGACACGTGGGCACAGGGAACCCTTAATGGAAAGGGGAGCATGCTGTTGCGTTGCAGGGATTGTAACCAATGTCACAATACAAATATAAATTTTTGAGTGAAAATTAACTTGAGCTGTAAACTTTCACCTAAAGCACAATACATTTTTTTTAAATATTAAAAAAAAGATAATTACAAGAAAATCTATAGGCAAACTACTAGAAATAATAAGAACTTCAGCAAAACTGATGGATATAAGATCTACATACAAAAATTCAGTGTGTTCTTACGTACCAGTTAAAAACACCCGGAAGACAGAATTTTAAAGAAGATACCATTTACAGTGCAAAAAACATCATGATATTTAGGGATGTTGTTGTTATTGTTAGGTGCTGTTGAGTCAGTTCCCACTCATAGTGACCCTATGCACAACAGAAGGAAACACTGCCCGGTCCTGCGCCATCCTCACAATCATTGTTATGCTTGACCTCATCGTTGCAGTCATTGTGCCAATCCATCTTGGTGAGGGTCTTCCTCTTTTTTGCTGACCCTGTACTTTACCATTTACCAAGAATGATGTCCTTCTCCAGGGACTGATCCATCCTGATAACGTGCCCAAAGTATGTTAGACACAGTCTCGCCATCCTTCTAGAGAGCATTCTGGTTGTACTTCTTCCAAGATAGATTTATTTTTTCTTTTGGAGTCATTGGTATATAGATCTAACAAAAGTTGTATGAGATATTTATGGAGGCAATTATAAAACTTTATTGAAAGATACTGAAAGAACCCAAAGATCTGTAGCAGTGCACCAAATTTCATCCATTCTGAGACATGTACTTTTTCACATTTTTAGCATCTCAGAAAATCATACAAGTCTTAAAATTGGCATGCCTTACCTGTATGTGGAGCCCTGGTGGCGCAGTGGCTAAGAGCTCAGCAGCTAACCAAAAGGTCTGCAAATTGAATCCACCAGCCACTCCTTAGAAACACTATGCAGCAGTCCTACTCCGTCCTATAGGGTCACTGTGAGTAGGAATCTACTGGACGGTAACTGGTTACTTTTGTGATGTGGATCAACTGGCAACACTTTTTCTTTCTTCGTAGGACATAAAATAATGGTATATCTTTTAACTGACAGTGTGTATGAAAACTATGTCTGTGGATGGAAAGACTCAACTTGTAAAAACAGCTATTCCCTCCAATGTATTATATGACTTCAATGTAATTTTTGTCAAGTTGCTTCTAAAATTTATTGAATGGCAGAAAGTGGAGAATAGGCAAGTTACAATTTTGATAAGTAACGTGGTGGTGGGGAGGGGGTTTCTTTACCAGATATCGAGATCCCGTCTAAGATTTAGGAACGCAGACCATGTGGTATTGGCACAGGGATAGACAAACGGAGCAGTGGGACAGAACAGCCTGGACAGCAACATGCGTGTGTCTGGAAACTTGATCTATGGCATGGATCGCATGACAGCGCAGTGGAGAAAGGCTGTTAAATAACCGACGCTTGCACAATTAGCGATCCATATTGAAAAAGGAAATTAAATTCCCATCCCACACCAAACACATAAACTTGGCGAAAAAAATCTATGTGTAAAAAGAAAATCTTGAAAGTTTTATGAGAAAATGTGGGAGAAAAAATGTTATGACCCGTGGAAGGGTTTCTTAATCAGAACACAGAAAATATTAAGCAACTTGGTATTGTTGAACATCACCAGCCATGAACCAGTTAAAACACCAATCGCTGTGGAGCCGATTCCAATTCATGGCGACTGCATGTGTGTCAGAGTAGAACTGGGCTCCACGGCATTTTCAATGGCTGATTTTTTGGAAACAGATCATTGGGCCTTTGTTTTGAGGTGCCCCTGGATGGACTTGAACATCTAACCTTTTGGTTAGGAGCTGAGTATGTGAACCACTTGCATCCCTGGGGACTCCCATGAACCATTAGGGAAAAGCAAATTAAAACCACGATGCAATACCTCTACATACCTATTTGAAGGGCTAAAATAAAAGAGTGAAGACACCAAGTGTTGAGGACAGAGAGCAAGTAGAGCTCTCTCACTGTTGGTGGGAACGCAAAATGGTGCACACACTCTGAAAACAGGTCAGAGATTTTTTCTAAAGGTAGACATACACCTGCCACGTTTACCATAGAGAAGTGAAAACTTATGTTTATGCAAAAACCTATATACAAATGTTTATAGCAACTCTGTTCATAATCGCCCCAAACTGGAAACAACCCAAAGGTCCTTCAGTAGCTGGATGAATAAACTAACAGTGGTACATCCATACAACTGAATACTCAAACCAAAAAACCATCTGACTCAGCGACCCTATAGGACAGAGTAGGACTGTCCCACAGGGTTTCCAAGACTGTAATCTTTATGGGGAAACCCTGGTGGCTTAGTGGTTAAGTGCTAAGGCTGCTAACCAAGGGGTCGGCAGTTCGAATCTGCCAGGCACTCTTTGGAAACTCTGTGGGGCAGTTCTACTCTGTCCTATAGGGTTGCTGTGAGTCAGAATCTACTCAACGGCACTGGGTTTGGTTTTGATTTTGATCTTTATGCAGGCAGACTGCCACATCTTTATCACCCAGAGCGACTGGTGGCCTCAAACCACTGGCCTTTCAGTTAGCAGCCAAGCTCTTAACCACTACACCACCAGGGCTCCTTAATAAAACACTACTCAGCGAGAAAAAGGAATGAACTGCTAGCGATACGCACAACTGGCATGAACACATGTGTGTTCATTAATGAGTCTCTCTACTTTTCTGTAAGCTTGAAATGTTTAATAATAATATACAAAATAAAATACATACATAGACAATAAAATTATGGAGGACAATTTAAAGAACAGAACTTTTCTCATTCGAGATTTTATTAGTATTTAAACACCTGTTGCTGTTCTGTGCTGTCGAGTCAATTTTGACTCATGGTGACCCTATAGGACAGAGTAGAGCTGCCTCATAGGGTTTCCTAGGCTGCAATCTTTACAAGCTGATCGCCAGGTCTTTTCACCCCCAGAGCAACTGAGTGGGTTCAAAATGCTGACCTTTCGGTTAGCAGCCGAGTGCTTGACTGTTGCGCCACCAGGGATCCTTATTTAAATGCCAAAAGCAGTGCAGTGGAGTTGGTTCCGACTCATAGTGGCCCTACAGGACAGAGTAGAGCTGCCCCATAGGGCTCCTAAGGCTGTGATCTTCACAGAAGAAGACTGCCACGTATTTCTCCCACAGGGCGGCTTGTGGGTTCGAACCGCCAGCCTTTCAGTTAACAGCCAAGCGCTTAACCACTGCACCACCAGGGCTCCCCTTATTTAATGCCTCAATGCACCAGAAGTTCCTGGAATTATATTTCTTAGAATTTATATATTCCTGGAATTCTCTTTTCCTCCTTGCCCAGATCTTGGTACTCATACTAAATGGACAAATAATGGATAAATAATTACTTTTAAAGCAAATAAAATAGCAAAGAGGAGGCTAATTCAACCCCCAAAATCCAGAAAAGAAAATAGTTGTACATTTTTAAAAAATGTACATGTTTAGAAGTATTACCGGTTGTCGTAATTGGAACCTGTGAAATTTCGCTGGGTATCAGCCTTAAGAGTTGAAGTCTGTGAGTACCTGTTGTTGTTCGGTGCCGTCAGTTGGTTCCGACTCACAGAGACTCCCTGTACAGCAGAAGGAAACCCTGCCCCGTCCCACACCTTCCTCCCAATCCTGGTCATGCTTGAGCCCATTGTTGCAGCCGCTGTGTCGATCCATGTCCTTCAGGGTCTTCCTCTTTTTCGCTGACCCTCTACTTCACCAAGCATGATGTCCTTCTCCAGGGACAGGTCCCTCCTGACAGCATGTCCAAAAGTAAGCGAGATGAAGTCTCACCATCCTTGCTTCTAAGGAGCATCCTGGCTGTATTTATTCCAAAATACTGAAGTCAGTTATTTCTCTATGAAAATCAGATTACTTCTCCATTCCTAAGTAGTCTGAGACACAAAGGAAATCCCAAAATATCACTCAAGACAATTCACATAAACACATAAATGTGGGCAAATAGTTCACTTCCCCAGTGACCATGACATTTTGAATTATTTGCATTAAATTTTGAATGATTTTTGTTTAGAAGGAAGGAACTTAATATCAGAAATGGTGTTTTACCATGATTTCACTTTTAAATGAAAATATTTATTTTTTTTCTGGGAATCTTTTGAACATTTGACTTCCAAAATATTGCCATACTTACGATTTGGACCCAGAAGACCCTACTTTAAACATTGGGGTGGTCACTCTGGGCAAGCGCACTGTGCCGAGAACACAGTAAGGCTTTCTGACCCTCCCGACTCGCCCCGGTGACATCTGGTGGCTCCAGCCCGTGCTGACACCGTGCGGTTGGGGTAGAACTGGGCTCCCTGGGGTTTCCAGTAGCTGGTTTTTCAGAAGTGTATCTCCAGACCCGTCTTCTGAGGTGCTTCTGGGAGGACTTGAACCTCCACCTTTCAGTTAGCAGCTGAGCACTTGAATTGTTTGCAACACTCGTAAACCCCATTGCTGTCGAGTCTGTTCTGACTCAGCAACCCTACAGAACAGAGTAGAACTGCCCCCACCCCATTGCTGTCGGGTCTGTTCTGAGTCAGCAACCCTACAGAACAGAGTGGAACTGCCCGCACAGGGCTTCCAAGGCTGTAATCTTGATGGAAGCAGATTGCCACATCTTTCTCCCATAGAGCCGCTTGTGGATTCAAACTGCTACCTTTCAGTTAGCAGCCGAGCGCTTTAACCACTGTCCCATCAGGGCTCCTTCATAGACTAGAACCAATTATATATTTTTTCTTTCATTAAAATGAAAAAACCACTTTCTGCTCTGTGATACCAAAGGCGAGAATCATTTAGAAATAGCTTCCCCTCCTGCGTATGCAAGACTTTGATTCCATCCATCCTTGGGAGATTTGCAAGGAGTCTTCGGGGCTGGTTATGCTTCTAGGAGGCTTTGGTGATTCAGTGGTAGAATGCTCACTTTCCATGAGAGAGACCCGGGTTTGATTCCCAGCCAATGCACCTTGTGTACAGCCACCACCCGTCTGTCGGTGGAAGCTTGAGCGTTGACGTGATGCTGAACAGGTTTCAGTGGACCTTCCAGATGAACATGAACTAGGAGGAAAGGCCTGGCAATTGTCTTTTGAAAATCAGCCGATGAAAACCCTACGAATCACAAGGGACCAATTCGCAGCCAATCACAGGGATGACATAGGACACAGGCAGTGTTTTCTTCTGTTGTGCATGGAGCCACCATGGCTCAAAGGACAATGTTTCATTGTCCAAGGCAGCCATGCTTCATTATCAAAGGCATCCCCTATCACGAACGGGGTGGGCTTGATCCCTGGCAACCACGGCTGCTCCTGCCTAACTACCCAGGAGTGCTTCAAGGCCACCCATGTAATTACTACATAAACACAGTAATATGGCATCTGTTTTTTAATTTTAATTTTATTTTTTCCCCACTAAAATATTCAAGTGAGAAACATTTGGAGATTTATATTCAGGGCACAAGACCAAATGGCATCCGAAGCATTTCTTTGTTAAATATAATTAATTTTCCTGGCTTTTTTCCCCCCCATCCTGACAAAGCCCAATCTGTACCATTCATCCTATTTCTAGGTGAACTTGCCCCTTCCCTGCGGATCTGAGCAGTAACCACGGAGATGCTGGAGGGCAGATTGTGGCTCTAGTTCCTTTCTTGTCCTCATACTGAAACACAGAGATACAACCGGAGTCATGCACTTTTAGCTACTGACTTTAATTTTTAAAAACAACAACAACAAACAAAAAACCACCCCCGCCTGGCTCTTCTCTTGTCTAGTCAAGGTGCCTGAGCTCATTCTGTCTCACTCTGAATGGGCAAGAAAAACAATACCAGCAGCTGGGGAAACGTGTGGGTGGGAGGTGTGTGTGTGTGTGTGTGTTGGGGGGAGACAAAGAAAATATTGCTTCTTTTTTCCCCATTTTTCCTAGGGAGGGAAAAAGACTTCTTTGTAATGCACACACACACATATACACACATGTAAAACACAATTAGAATCTAAAGAAATGTAGAAAGGAAAACTGTATAAAGAATGCTATTTTTCCGATAAAAAATATATGTGATCTGGCCCTCGGGTGTTGGTTTTAAGTGGAGATACTGAGTTGCAGCAGAGTGATGAGTGGAACATCTTTCTCCTGAAATATTGATAGTAGATTACACGAAACCACAAACGATCTCCATAAAGCACATCCTTTCTGATCCTAATGGTGTTTTCCTCCCTCAGGATGACTGCTACGCTCATGATATGATGGCTTTATTCTATCTTGGGGAAAAACTTTTTACCATACTGCTAAATTAACTTGTCAAAAGGCTTCAAACTTCGGAAGCTTTTACAGCTCAATTCAGTGCTATTATTCAAGATTGAATGGGAAGGCCGTGGACTGTAAAAGCTTGCAAAAAATAAATTTCATGGGCTTTCATAGACTGAGTGAAATACTTACCTTTTGTTCAGGTTGTATATCTGGATTGAGGAGTCTCAGAATAGCTGCATTTTGCCTATAAATCCTCATTCTCACCCGGAACGACTGTGTTTTTCGTCTACTGCCCTTGAAGGTCCCAGCCAACGCGTGGCCTCTTGACAACAATTCATAGCTGCACAGCACAACGTGCCCTCCAAACATGGGGCCTGGAGAGAAGACAAAGGCTCCCAGCCTCCAGAATAACCTGTGTGTTTTTTAAATCTTTTCATTCTTGAAACAGATTCACAAGGGATTTGATAGCCAATTAAAATAAATGCAAGCAAACTGACACGGCACTTTACTAGGGTTATGTCTGCGGATTAGAGAGAAGGGAAAGAAAGACACGGCTGCAATTAATGGCAGGGCTGTAACTCAGAAGGGGTCACTCAGACCAGATGAAGCACAAATGCCCAACGTCAAGTGGGGTCTCGGAGCTGCGGGAACGCTAAGACAACCGGGTGCTTGGGGCAGTGCCACAAAGCATGACTTAATCCATCGAAGGAACACCTAAGCTGAGCAGAGGTTGAGCTGGGAGGCTTGTGTCGAAGGAGCTCAAGATTGGCACTGGACAAGCCCTTGCTTATACGCCAGGGCAGTAAGGAATTCTGGCAATGGGGTGGGAAGATATTTGATGAGATTGGTCTTTCCCTTCTACAGGCAGCTTCCATTTTTGCAGAATCACTTTTTAAGTAAACGCTATTAGTAGATGCCGTGTTTTCTCAGCCTAGTGTGGTGTTTAGCAACCATGGGCGGCTACCTTGGTGTCTTAGTCATCTAGTGCTGCTTTAGCAGAAATACCACAGGTGTATGGTTTTAACAAAGAGAAATTCATTCTTTCACCGTCTAGGAGGCTAGAAGTCTGAACTCAGGGTGCCAGCTCCAAGAGAAGGCCTTCTCTCTCTGTCAGCCCTGGGGGAAGGTCCTTGCCATCAATCTTCTCTGGTCTAGGAGCTTCTCAGCACAGGGACCCCGAGTCCAAAGGATGCGCTATTCTCCTGGCTCTCATTTCTTGGTGGTATGAGGTCCTCAAGTTTCTCAGCTCACTTCTGTCTTTCATATCTCAAAAGAGATTGGCTTAATCTTGTAGATTGAGTCCTGCCTAATCAATCTACAACCTAATCTTGTAGATTGAGTCCTGCCTCATTAACATAAAAAAAAATAGTCGCCGATAATCTCATCCTATTAACATCATAGAGATAGGATTTACAACACAAGGAAAATCATGTCAGATGTCAAATGGTGGACCATCACACAATACTGGGAATCGGGGCCTAGCCAAGTTGACAGATATTTCTAGGGAACACAATTCAATCCATGACACTTGGAGTCTTGTGAGTGAAGTTTTTAAGATCTCTCTTCAATCAATAAGAACTTATTCCAATGCCTACTCGAGACGTTGAAGGTACTAATCAAAAACATAGGGCTTTACGTGTGCCCGTACCCCAAGGAGCCGACGAGACAGTTTGAAGACAAGGCATAAAGCATATACCCCCATGTTTCTTGTACTGAAAGGCCAGTTTAAATGCCTTTTCCTCCGCAAGGCCTTTGTTCTTCAACCAGTAACAATCCTTTTTCCTGAACTTCTTTGGGAATGTAGCCTTATTTTTCTCACAATACTCAACAATTCCTGCCTTGTGCCATGGTTACAGGTGTGCATGTAGTATTTCTCCTATCAGACTGTAAATACCTTGTGGGTTGGTCATGTCTCATTCATTTGCCTCCTCCCCCAACACCCAGCCCAGTCGTAGGGGTGTGGACCAGGAATGCATAGTTTTTGAAAGTCTTCCCTACTACTTCTGAAAAATCAGCCACTGAAAACCCTACAGAGCACAGTTCTACTCTGGCACATATGGAGTTGGCATGACTTGAAGTTGACTAGATAGATGGCAACTGGTATTGTCATTCCTGTTTTCCAGAGAGGAAAACAGAATAGTAAGGGTCTCTGAACAGCTTTCCAAAGTCACACTGCTAATAAGTGACAGAGCCAGGAGTGGACTTCCTTCCTATCTGCCAACCCTCAGGGCTTCTCACAGCACCGAGCTTCCTTCTACGTCACATGTTGAAGGAAACCTGGACTCTCTGGGGTGTGGAACTGAACCTGAACAGGCAGACAAAACACTCTGCTCAAATCGGACTTTGAACAAAGTCAGACATTGGTTATTTGCATTCATAATGGACTCTTTGATTTGCCAGGGATTCTTTAAATATTGAAGCTTTTGTTTTTCTAATAGAGGTTTCCCAGTGAATTCAAAATATAGTTGGGAAATTGGAAGTGTGATTTGCCAAGCTATCTTTGTAAGAATACCCTTCTGGCAAAGTGCACGTATATGTTTAGAGAGCACGCACAGATAGACATCTCAGTGGGCATCCCGAATGACCATGTCTGGTTGTATCAGCCGTCAGCGGCCAGTCTTGAGTAGCAAGAACACCAACAGTTCTAGGAAGCAAAGCAAAGCAGGAAAGAAAGGTAATAAAAAACGCTCCCAGTCTTTTGAAAAGAATATCACCCTTAGGAATATAGAAAGCAGAACATAAGTCAAGAAAGAGGAGAGAGGAAAATATCATCAGATAAGTGAAGAGGGATCAGCATAAACGTGTGTAGACACGTTATACATGTACCTATAACATCCCTATAAATACTGAAATATACATATGCTTATAATATACAAAAACCAGAAAAACCAAACCCATTGCCATCAAGTTGATTCTGACTCATAGTGACCCTGTAGGAGAGAGTAGAACTGCTCTATAGGGTTTTCTATGCTGTAATATTTATGAGAGCAAAACAGGTCTTTCCTCCTACAGAGAGGCTAGGTGGGTTTGAACCATCAACATTTTGATTAGCAGCTGAGCACTTAACCATTGTGCCACATGTTGTTGTTTTTGGGTGATGAAGAGTTGATTCTGACCCGTAGCGACCCCACATGAAAGAATAGAACTGTTCCATAGGATTTTGTAGGCTGTAGTCTTTATGGGAGCAGATCGCCAGGTCTTTCTCCCACAGAGCTGTTGGGTGCGTTTAAACAACCAACCCTCTGGTTAGCAGCTGTTCTTCCATCCCTTGCTAAAACTCATGGCCCCAGGATGAGTGAGATGAACCCTCTGCAGACAGTGACCACACTCCCCCTTCTTTCAGCCGGGCAGGCATCCTCTCTGCCGGGAACCCTGAATCTTTAGGGCAAGCTAACTTAGGGTGCAGAATTAGCATCTCAAAACCTCAGCAGGTAACCCGCCTCACAAGCCTGCCAAGGGGGTCTGCAGCTCAACTTCATCTGGGGCCTAGAAAGAGAGGGAGGCTCCGTGCCCCAAATGGGATTCCTGACCACCCCCTTGAGCACCTGCCCCAACACCCGAGACTCGCTGTGGTTTGAGCATCCTGGGTGCCTGAGTCCAGGGTGGAGACTGAGCTGTAGCGCGTGCTGGTCCATGTGGACTCAGCAAGCCTGCGGGGGGGTCTGGTCAAGGGGAGCGCTGAGAGTGGAAACAAGTTAACCGGTGAGGGCTGGTGCAGGAGTCCAGAAGTGAAGCCAGACTGGAAACGGCTTTCTGCAGGTGTTTTAAGAGTGAATGAGATCCAGAAACGTTATTTGTGAGACAGAGACTGAGGTCTGGAGAGAGAAATGTTCGTTGGGCAAGGGGTATTAGAGAAAGGGCAGTGACAGGTGGCTTTGAAAACACGTAGTGAGGCTTATGCGTTCATTTCAACATGGATTCTGTCAAAGGCAGCACCGCGTGGAGCATGGGTGAGACTGCAGCTTGATTTACTGAAAAGTGTCTGGAGAAAGGAAAGAAGAGCCACAGAAAACCCGTGCAGGCACGAAGAGAGTAAGCAGGGTGCTGTGCCCTTCACGGGGATCTTTTAACCAAGGGAGGAGTGGCGGAGAGGGATAGAGAGAGGAAGAGAGGCAGAAAGAGGAAGAGATAGAGAGACAGAGAGAGGGACAGATAGGGAGGGACAGAGAGAGGGAAAGAGAGACAGGGGCAGAGAAAAGGAGAGATAGAGAGAAAGCGGGAGAGATAGAGAGAGAGAGGCAGGAGGGACAGATAGGGAGGGACAGAGAAAGGGAGAGATAGAGACAGAGGGACAGAGAAAGGGACAGAGACAGAGAGAGAAGGGAAGCCCATGTCCCTACAGAGGTGTGCACGTCACTGTGTCAGGATCAGAGAAGGGTTGACTGGCAGCCAGGATGCTGAGAGGATGGAAGCTCCTCATGACTCGAGTTCCCCCTGCTTTTCTTACAGATGAGGTGCTTCTTAGCAACCGCCCTGCTAACATAATGCCCCAAACACGGCAGCCTAAGCCAGAGATGCAGTCTGCTTGGTTGGACAGCCATTGGAGGTTGGAAAGAAGTGTGTGGAGGGCAGTTTTGTGAGCGTTTCTGCAAGTGTAGAGAAACTCCTACTAGCTGAAGGTAGAGGCACGCAATGGGGGGACCACAAGGCCTCCTTCTTCATTACCCACAGGTACTCAGAATAGCAGCTGTGTGGGCGGCCCCACCAAGCAGACCCCACTTTTCCCCAGCATGTCCCCACACACTGCCTGGCTTCTGTCCTCCCAGTGCGTGCTCTTGCTTCCTGTGCGCATGGGCTTGGAGTTTTGAGTCCACCCTGTGCTGGACGCTGGTGCAGTGTGGATGTCTTTTTACTCTGGATCCCAAGGGACTCAGAGTTCATAGTCTCAGTGACCTCTTTTGAAAATAGAGTTTCAAAACAATGAAAAAAGTTGTTGTGAGCTGCTGTCGAGTCGGACCCCCCTCGTGGGGACCCCAAGCACAATGGAACGAAACACTGCCCAGCCCTGCTGCATCCCCAGGGTCAGTGGCGAGTCAAACTGCTGTGACCTATCGCTTTTTCAATGGCTGATTCTCAGAAGGAGCTCACCAGGCCTTTCTTCCTAGTCTGTCTTAGTCTGGAAGCTCTGTAGAGACCTGCAGCATCACGGCGCCACGCAAGCCTCCATGACAGACAGGTGGCGGCTGTGCATGAGGTGCTTTGGCTGGGAATCGAACACGGGTCTCCTGCATGGAAGGTAAGAATACTACCACTGAACCACCACTGCTGCTACAGAGTGAAGTACAAAGACCAAAGCTTTGGAAATTCCATTCCCATTCACGAGGACAAGCCCAGTTCCTTCCGCGGCAGCTGTAGTCTTGTTTTCTACTTCTGGTCCCACCTGCCTCTTAGCAAAAGTCTATTGTCCATATGCTTTGGTTACACTCATTTTTTTCCTTTGTAGAGTCCTAAACTGGACATAACCCAAAGGTCCGCTGAGGACTTTGACCTTCATGGAGATGGTCAAGCCTGGTTTAAACTCTCATTTCAGAACCTTAAATCCAGTGTCATCTAGACAATTCCGTGTGTTCTCATCACTTCCCTCTTCCTCATTCTCTCAAGCTGTTAGGTCTTCTTCACACTCCATCACCAATCTCTTTAGGGATGGTACAGGGAGCTTGTGGGGAGAAGCCCTGCATGGGCAATGGACTGGACCACCCTCTTGGTGGTGGTCTCCTCTTCCACCACTTGTTCTTCCCTTTCTGGAGCACAGAGCATAGCAAGCCTGGTCCTCCAGCTGGGGGCAGGGGTGCCCTCTGGTCAGTGAGTTAACATCTACAGTGTGGAGCTCCTCATGTTTGACATGTGAGGATTCAATGAACCAGCACATGAGAAGGGCTTCGACAGGACCCAGAGACAGAGAGACTGCAAACTCCAGCTCCCCCACAATTCTCCCCCTCTCCAGGGAACAGTTCTTCCGTTGCCTCGTGCCGACAGTTCCACCCCCAGAGGTGCCACTCATGCCTCATCTTTTTCCTAAAGCCCCCTCCCAACACACAGCTCTCTTCCTAAGGGGAATTCTGGTGAATATGCTTTCCTACATTTCCCTAAAGCTCATTAAGTTTTCATCCCATGTATACACCTAGTGTACAGTCACCCCCTGTGGGACCCGTGTTGAGCAGCGATGCTAAGCTGTTTCAATGGTACAAAAGCATATTGTGTGGTCGAAGAGAAAATAAAGATGTAGCAGACACGGTTACCTCCCCAACATGCATTTCTCCTGCTTCCCCATTAACAGAATGCAAAAAAAACAAAAAAACAAAAAAACAAACAAAAAAAAACATTGCTATCGAGATGATTCTGACTCATGGCAACCCCACGTGTTTCAGAGTAGAACTGTGCTGCATAGTTTTAAATGGCTATAATCTTTATGGAAGCAGATTGCCAGGCCTTTCTTCCATGGCACTGCAGGGTGGATTCCAACTGTCAACTTACTGATTAGTAGTTAAGAGCAAACCCTTTGTGCCACCCAAGGACCTAACAGAATGCCAGTCTGTGCAAATATTGGTGGGGATCTCTACATCCCAGGAAAAGCCAACTCTTACCTTAGTCCCAGGTGTGAATCATGATTGATCTAACCCTTGCCTGCCAATGTCATCTGTCTTGGCCAGAAATTGGTCTAGGAGTGTCCAGTTGTCCTAATTCTGACAATGAAATGCATAAGGACAGCTCCGAGGCTGGGTACCAGGAATGGCTTTGCTTTCCATATAAAAAGGGATAGACTTAGAGGGCACCCCCTCCTGCACTTTGCTTTTTCATATTTCTCCTTACTGGAACATGGATGTGATGCTGGAGGTGCAGCAACCTGATATGATCAGGAGGCAACAAGTGTGAGGATGAAAGGTAACTTGTTAGGGGCACTAGAGCAGAAAGTTAGGAGAAACCTGAGTTCTGGATGGCGTAGATGGCCTTGCCAGCCCTGGGCTGTCTACCTTGAGACTTTTTGTACGTGAGAAAAGTAAACCTCAGTTAGGTTAAGTTTAGTATAAAAGGACATCATGTTTGGTAAAGTAGAGGGCCAACAAAAACAATAGGTGGATTGACAGAACAGCCACGACGGTGGACTCAAGCATGCCAACGATCATGAAGATGGCACGTGTCTTCGTTATCTAGCACTTCTATAACAGAAATACCACAAGTGGGTGGCTTTAACAAGCAAGTTTATTCTCTCACAGTTTAGGAGGCTAGAAGTCCAAATTCAGGGTGCCAGCTCCAGGGAAAGACTTTTTCTCTGTGTCGACTCTGGGTGAAGGTGCTTCTCATCAATCTTCCCCTGGTCCAGGGGCTCCTCAGCACAGAGACCCCAGGTGCAAAGAATGTGCTATTCTCCTGGCTCTTCTTTCTTGATGGCCTGAGGTCCCCCATCTCTCTGTTTGCTTCTGTCTTTTATATCTCAAAAGAGATTGACTCAAGATACAACCTAATCTTGTAGATTGAGTCCTACCTCATTAACATAACTGCCTCTAATCCTGCATCATTAACATCATAGTGGTAGGATTTACAACACATAGGAACATCACATCAGATGACAAAATGGCGGACGATCACACAATACTGGGAATCAGGGCCTAGCCAAGTTGACACACATTTTTGGGGGACACAATTCAATCTATAGCAGTGCAGGACTGGGGAATGTTTCTCTCTGTTTCACATGAGTTGGGGCCAACTTGTTAGTCAGCCGACTAACAACAGCAACAACATCAGTTTAAGCTGCTAAAGTAGGACAACCTACTTCTTGTAGCCTAAAGTACTCCTAACTGATAGAAAGTATAACTTAACATTTTTAACATATATTCATTCAGAGGTAACAGGACCACAAAAGACAATATTTCATTCTCCACAATCCAGAAAAGTCCTACTGAATTCAGCCACATTGTTGTCTAGCATAAGAAACACCTTAATCAGTGAGTGTCACTATTTCTGGAATACTGACAAACTCACTCCTAACCTTCAGCACCGAGGATTGGTAGGGACAGATTATCCAATAGGCAAGGTAAGCACAGTGCTTATCTTCCTTACCGGATTATCTATAGCAAACAATTCCACAATTTTGTCGCCACAACAAAGATTCTGCTTCTACGTATGGCTGGCATTTGTGTCTCTCCCAACCCCACAGGACCTTCCTACAGAATCAAAACCTCTTTTCAAATTTACAACTCCGCACAGAGATGGATTACCCTATAAACAAGGTAAGCACAGGCTGATTTGTGTTTACTAATATGTAGTGAACAATTTTACATGGGTTTCACCAAATTCATTCAGTACATATTAGTTAGTAAACACAAGTCAACCTGTGCTTACCTTATTTATGGGGTAATCTGACCCTGAGCGTTGGTACCTCCAAAGAAGGGATGAGGTTCTGAGCTCTGGAGAATACACTTTTATGGAAAGTGGTATTAATATGTGGGTGTGCTCATCATTAATACTCCCCTAATATCACTCATCCCCACGGGTCTGTCAGTTTGTCGTAAAGTGGGGGCTTTCATACTGCTGTGATGCTGGAAGCCATGCCATTGGTATTCAGATACCAGCAGGATCACCCATGACAGACAGGTTTCAGCTGAGCTTCCGACTAAGATAGACTCAGAAGAAGGACCCAGTGGTCTGCTTCTGAAAAAGAATGAGCCAGGGAAAACCTTGTGAATAACAGCAGAACATTGTCTGATACAGTGCTGAAAGATAAACTCCTTAGGCTAGAAGGCACTCAAAAGATGACTGGGGAAGAGCTGCCTCCTCAAAGTAGAGTCAACCTTAATGACGTGGATGGAGTCAAGCTTTCAGGTCCTTCACTTGCTGATGTGGCATGACTCAAGATGAGAAGAAACAGCTGCAAACATCCATTAATAATCAGAACCCAGAATTGACAAAGTATGAATCTAGGAAAATTGTCAAAAATGAAATGGAATGCATAAACATCGATATCCTGGGCATTAGTGAGCTGAAAGGGACTGGTATTGGCCATTTTGAATCTGACAATCATATGGTCTACTATGCCAGGAATGACAACTTGAAGAGGAACGGTGTTGCATTCATTGTCAAAAAGAACTTTTCAAGATCTATCCTGAAGTACAACCCTGTCAGTGATAGGATAATATCCATACAACTACAAGAAAGACAAGTTAATATGACTATTATCCAAATTTATGCACCAACCGCTAAGTCCAAAGATGAAGAAATTGAAGATTTTTACCAACTTCTACAGTCTGAAATTGACCAAACATGCACTCAGGATGCATTGATAATTACTGGTGATTGAAATGCTAAACTTGAAAATAAAGAAGAAGGACCAGTAGTAGCTCGAAAATACAGCCTTCGTGATAGAAATGATGCCAGAGATTGCATGATAGAATTTTGCAAGACCAATGACTTCTTCATTGCAAATACCTTTCTTCAATAACATAGATGATGACTATACATACACATGGACCTTACAGGATGGAATACACAGGAATCAAATTACAAACATCTGTGGAAAGAGATGATGGAAAAGTTCAATATCATCAGCGAGAACAAGGCCAGGGGCCGACTGTGGAGCAGAGCATCATTTGCTTGTATGCAAGTTCAAGTTGAAGCCAAAGAAGATTAAAACAAGTCCATGAGAGCCTAAGATGGACCTTGAGTGTATCCCACCTGAATTTAGAGACCATCTCAAGAATAGATTTGACATATTGAACACTAATGACCGAAGACCAAATGAGCTGTGGAATGACATCAAACATGAAGAAAGCAAGAAGTCACTTAAAAGAGAGGAAAGAAATAAAAGATCAAAATGGATGTCAGAAGAGACTCGGAAACTTGCTCTTGAATATCGAGTTGCTAAAGCAAGTGGAAGAAATGATAAAGTAAAACAGCTGAACGGAAGATTTCAAAGGCTTCTTGAGAAGGTAAAGTATTATACTGACATGTGCAAAGACCTGGAGTTAGAAAACCAAAAGGGAAGAACCGACCTGGCATTTCTCAAGCTAAAAGAACTGAAAAAAAAAAAAAATTCAAGCCTCGAGTTGCAATAGTGAAGGAGCCTGTGGGCAAAATACTGAACAACGCAGGAAGTATCAAAAGAAGATGGAAGGAATACACGGAGTCACTGTACCGAAAAGAATTGGCTGAAACATTCAATCATTTCAGGAGGTAGCATATAATCAAGAACCAATGTTGCTGAAGAAAGAAGTCCAAGCTACACTGAAGATGTTGGTGAAAAACAAGGCTCCAGGAACTCACAGAATACCAACTGAGATGTTTCAACAAATGAATGCAGTGCCAGAAGTGCTCACTTGCCTATGCCAAGAAATTCGAAAGACAGCTATCTGGCCTACCGACTGGGAGAGATCCATATTTGCACCTATTCAAAAGAAAGGTGGTTCAACCAAAAGCAGAAATTATCGAACAATATCATTAATATCACATGCAAGTAAAATTTTGCTGAAGATTATTCAGAAGTGGTTGCCACAGTACATTGACAAGGAACTGCCAGAAATTCACCCGGGATTCAGAAGTGGATGTGGAATGATAGATGTCATTGCTGATACCAGAAACCAGAGAATACCAGAAGGATGTTTACCTGTTTTGTTGACTATGCAAAGGCATTCGACTGTGTGGATCATAATAAATCATGGATAACATTGAGAAGAATGGGATTTCCAGAACACTTAATTGTGCTCATGAAGAACCTGTACTTAGATCAAGAGGTATTTGAATGGAACAAGGGGGATACTTCATGGTACAAAGTTAGAAAGGTATGTGTCCATGTTCTGTCCTTTCACCATACTTATTCAATCTATATGCGGAGCAAAAATAATCCAAGAAGCTGGACTATATGAAGAATGCAGCATCAGAATTGAAGGAAGACTCATCGATAACCTGTGATACGTAGATCAAACAACCTTGCTTGCTGACAGTGAAGAGGACTTGAAGCACTTCCTGACGGAGATCAAAGAT
Source organism: Loxodonta africana (assembly GCF_030014295.1). Lineage (NCBI taxonomy): Eukaryota > Metazoa > Chordata > Mammalia > Proboscidea > Elephantidae > Loxodonta > Loxodonta africana. The sequence continues at coordinate 3,460,808 of NC_087347.1, read as the reverse complement.
CACAGCCTTCAGTATGGATTACACCTCAACATAAAGAAAACAAAAACCCTCACAAATGGACCATTAAGCAACATCATGATAAATGGAGAAAAGATTGAAGTGGTCAAGGATTTCATTTTACTTGGATCCTCAATAAACGTCCATGGAAGCAGCAGTCAAGAAATCAAAAAATACATTGGACTGGGCAAATCCGCTGCAAAAGACCTCTTTAAGGTGTTAAAAAGCAAAGATGTCACCCTGAGGAATAAGGTGCCCCTGACCCGAGCCATGGTGTTCTCAATTGCCTCATATGCGTGGGAAAGCTGGATGAAGACCGAAGAAGAATTGATGCTTTTGAATAATGGTGTTGGAGAAGAATATTGAATATACCATGAAGCGCCAGAACTAACAAATCTTTCTTGGAAGAAGTGCAGCCAGAATGCTCCTTGGAAGCAAGAACGGCGAGACTTCATCTCACGTACTTGGACATGTTATCGGGGCGATCAGTCCCTGGAGAAGGACATCGTGCTTGGTAAAGTAGAGGGTCAGTGAAAAAGAGAAAGACCCTCAACGAGAAGGATTGATGTAGTGGCTGCAACAACGGGCTCAAGCATAACAATGATCGTGAGGATGGTGCAGGACCAGGTGGTGTTTTGGTCTGTTTTACATAGGGTTGCTATGAGTGGGAAACGACTGGAGAGCACCTAACAACAACAACAATATTACTCAGAGTCTCTATATTCCTTCCAAAATATGTATTGGAATTCTAACATCTGTACCTGTGGATGTTGTTGTTGTTGTTAGGTGCCGTCAAGTCGGTTCCTACTCATAGCGACCCTACGCACAACAGAACGAAACACTGCCCAGTCCTGCACCATCCTTAAAATCGTTGTTATGCTTGAGCTCTTGTTGCAGCCACTGTGTCAACCCACCTTGTCAAGGGTCTTCCTCTTTTCCGCTGACCTTGTACTCTGCCAAGCATGATGTCCTTCTCCAGGGACTCATCCCTCCTGACAACATGTCCGAAGTATGTAAGACGCAGACTCGCCATCCTTGCCTTTAAGGAGCATTCTGGCCGTACTTCTTCCAAGACAGATTTGTTCATTCTTTTGGCAGTCCACGGTATATTCAATATTCTTCACCAACACCACAATTCAAAGGCGTCAACTCTTCTTCGGTCTTCCTTATTCATTGTCCAACCTTCACACGCATATGATGCGATTGAAAATACCATGGCTTGAGTCAGGCGCACCTTAGTCTTCAGGGTGACATCTTTGCTCTTCGACGCTTTGAAGAGGTCCTTTGCAGCAGGTTGACCCAATGCAATGTGCCTTTTGATTTCTTGACTGCTGCTTCCATGGGTGTGAATTGTGGATCCAAGTAAAACGAAATCCTTGACAGCTTCAATCTTTTCTCCGTTTATCATAATGTTACTTATTGGTCCAGTTGTGAGGATTTTTGTTTTCTTTATGTTGAAGTGCAATCCATACTGAAAGCTGTGGTCTTTGATGTTCCTTAGTAAGTGCTTCAAGTCCTCTTCACTTCCAGCAAGCAAGTTTATGTCATCTGCATAACGCAGGTTGTTAATGAGTCTTCCTCCAATCCTATGCCCTGTTCTTCTTCACATAGTCCAGCTTCTCAGATTATTTGCTCAGCACACAGATTGAATAGGTATGGTGAAAGAATACGACCCTGACGCACACCTTTCCTGACTTTAAACCAATCAGTATCCCCTTGTTCTGTCCAAACAACTGCCTCTTGATCTATGTAAAGGTTCCTCATGAGCACAATTAAGTGTTCTGGAATTCCCATTCTTCGCAATGTTATCCATAGTTTGTTATGATCCACACAGTTGAATGCCTTTGAACAGTCAGTAAAATACAGGTAAACATCTTTCTGGTTCTCTCCTTTCAGCCAGGATCCATCTGACATCAACAGTGATATCCCCGGTTCCATGTCCTCTTCTGAAACCGGTCTGAATTTCTGGAAGTTCCCTGTTGTTATACTGCTGTAGCCATTTTTGAACGGCCTTTAGCAAAATTTTTCTTGTGTGTGATATGAATGATATTGTTCTATAAATTCCACATTTGGTTGGATCACCTTTCTTGGGAATAGGCATAAATACGGATCTCTTCCAGTCAGTTGGCCAGGAAGCTGTCTTCCATATTTCTTGGCATAAATGAGTGAGCACCTCCAGCGGTGCTTCTGTTTGTTGAAACATCTCAATTGATATTCCATCAATTCTTGGAGCCTTGTTTTTCGCCAGTGCCTTCAGAGCAGCTTGGACTTCTTCCCTCAGTACCATCGGTTCCTGATCATATGCCACCTCTTGAAATGGTTGAATATCAACTAATTCTTTTTGGTATAATGACTCTGTGTATTCCTTCCACCTTCTTTTGATGCTTCCTGTGTTGTTTAATATTTTCCCTATGGAATCCTTCACTATTGCAACTCGAGGCTTGAATTTTTTCTTCAGTTCTTTCAGCTTGAGAAACAGAGAGCTTGTTCTTCCCTTTTGGTTTTCCATCTCCAGCTCTTTGCACATGTCATTATAATACTTTACTTTGTCTTCTCGAGATGCCCTGTGAAATTTTCTGTTCAGTTCTTTTACTTCATGAATTCTTCCTTTTGCCTTAGCTGCTTGATGCTCAAGAGCAAGTTTCAGAGTCTCCCCTGACATCCATCTTGGTCTTTTCTTTCTTTCCTGTCTTTTCAATGGCTTCTTGCTTTCTTCATGGATGATGTCCTTGATGTCATTCCACAAATCGTCTGGTCTTCGGTCACTAGTGTTCAATGCATTAAATCTATTCTTGAGATGGTCTCTAAATTCAGGTGGGATATACTTGAGGTCATATTTTGGCTCTCGTATACTTGCTCTGCTTTTCTTCAGTTTCAGCTTGAACTTGCATATGAGCAATTGATGGTCTGTTCCACAGTCAGCCCCTGGCCTTGTTCTCACTGATGATATGGAGCTTTTCCATCGTCTCTTTCCACAGATGTAGTCAATTTGATTTCTGTGTGTTCCATCTGGCGAGGTCCATGCGGATAGTCGCCATTTATGTTGGTGAAAGAAGGTATTTGCAATGAAGAAGTCACTGGTCTTGCAAAATTCTATCATTCGATCTCCGGCATTGTTTGTATCACCAAGGCCGTATTTTCCAACTACTGATCCTTCTTCTTTCTTTCCAACTTTCACATTCCAATCGCCAGTAATTATCAATGCATCTTGATTGCATGTTCGATCAATTTCAGACTGTAGCAGCTGATAAAAATCTTCTATTTCTTCATCTTTGGCCCTAGTGGTTGGTGCGTAAATTTGAATAATAGTCGTATTAACTGGTCTTCCTTGTAGGCATATGGATATTATCCTATCACTGACAGGGTTGTACTTCAGGATAGATCTTGAAATGTTCTTTTTGATGATGAATGCAACACCATTCCTCTTCGAGTTGTCATTTCCAGCATAGTAGACTGTATGATTGTCTGATTCAAGATGGCCAATACCAGTGCATTTCAGCTCACTAATGCCCAGGATATCGATGTTTATGCATTCCATTTCATTTTTGATGATTTCCAATTTTCCTAGAGTCATACTTCGTACATTCCAGGTTCCAATTATTAATGGATGTTTGCAGCTGTTTCTTCTTATTTTGAGTTGTGCCACATCAGCAAAAGAAGGTCCTGAAAGCTTTACTCCATCCATGTCATTAAGGTCGACTCTACTTTGAGGAGGCAGCTCTTCCCCAGTCATCTTTTAAGGGCCTTCCAACCTGGGGGGCTCATCTTCCAGCACTATATCAGACAATGTTCCGCTGCTATTCATAAGGTTTTCACTGGCTAATGCTTTTCAGAAGTAGACTGCCAGGTCCTTCTTCCTAATCTGTCTTAGTCTGGAAGCTCAGCTGAAACCTGTCCTCCATGGGTGACCCTGCTTGTATCTGAATACTGGTGGCATAGCTTCCAACATCACAGCAACACACAAGCCCCCACAGTACGACAAACTGACAGACACTTGGGGGACCTGTGGATGTAATGTCACGTAACTGCCTTCCATAATGCAATCTAATGTTTTATTAATGAGGCCATAACAGTGTAGGGTGAATCCTGAACTTAATCACTTCTGAGTTATAAAAGGGCAGATTAGACACAGAAGAGAGCACAAATGGGGAGAAGATAGATGCCACATGAATGACCTCCAAGGAACTGGGGAATTTGGGGTTACAGAAGCTGAATGAGACAAGGACCTTCCCTCAGAGCAGATAGAGGAAGAGAAAGCCCTTTCCTATAGCCAGTTCCCTGGGTTCAGACTGCTAGCCTCCTAACTGTGAGAAAAAAAATTTCTGATTGGTAAAGCCACCCACTTGTGGTATTTCTGTTATAGCAGCACTAGATGACTAAGACAGCACTGGAAGACAGTGCTTAGTAGGCGCTGTAACATCCAGGGATTCTAAATTGTTCTCAGTTACCTACTACACAAGGAGTCCTGGTAGTACAGTGGTTAAGGGCTTGGCTGTTAACTGAAATGTTGGCAGTTTGAAGCCACCACCGGCTCCTTGGGAGAAAAGTCCTGGCAATCTGCTCCCATAAAGATTTACAGCCTAGGAAACCCTATGGGAGCAGTTCTACTCTGTCCTGTCGGGTCACTGTGAGTTGGAATTGATTCTACGGCACCGACAACAACACTTAGTACACTATTCGGTTTGCACCAGACTTGCTTTGCGTTTTGGTCTTGCAGTCTGAGTACAGGCTGCCCACCCTGTCTTCAATCTCTCCTCTTCTAGCAAAGTCAGAGTCAGGGGCTGGGGCAGTAACTCATGGGAAGCCTCTAAACAATCTCTCTTCATTTCACTGTTCTACGGGCCCTGTTTCTCTCCCCTTTGATGCATTTCATGTTTCAGGGACCGGAAAGCAAACACAAATCGATTTTTTTCTGGGTCATTACCTCAGAGAACAATTGTACCACTGAGATCCCCTTTATCTTGGAAACAGATATTTTAATACGGCATGTTTTTATAAGTAGTTCCTTATTTGTAGAGTGGTTTCAATTATAATAAAAGGGGAATCACTCTCCGAAACCATAATTTCATTATTTCAAACTGAGACACAAACGCCAACATTTCACATTTAAATGTTTTAGCATTTTCCCTTGAAATAAGAATTTTTCATATCTGAAAACCTTTTTAACATTCTTTTCAAAAAAAAGTTACGTAAAGGGAGAGAAATATTATGAATTCATAAACAATACACATTTTATACCTTCACGAGGAAATCTAAGTTCCTTAGGAGGGCCTCTGTTTTTGTTTTACTTTATGGCTTTTTGGGTTGAGGTGATTTTTTTTATTTATAAAAATATAAAGTTTATGGACCCTAATATAAGTAAAATGTATTTATATGAATGTAACCAGCCAGGTTTATTAATTTAAATTAAGCTAATTGTTTTTGGAACTTTCATAGCATTAATTATTAACTGAAATGATACTAGTTATGAGTTTCCTTGTCAGTTTTGGTTTTTTCTAAGAGGAGTGTTGAGTTCCGTTTTCATTACTGGGTCCCTAGCATTGATTACAGTGCCTAGCACATAGTAAGCACTTAATAACGCAATGTTTACACACTCAGCTGCAAATCGAAAGGTTGGCGATTTGAACCCACCCAGTGGCTCTGCGGGAGAAAGACCTGGCCATCTCCTTCGGTAAAGATTTCAGCCAAGAAAATCCTCTGGGGCAGCTCTACTCTGTCACATGGGATCACCATGAGTTGGAATCAACTTGATGGCCTGCAACAACAATAAAATACTTATCGTTGAAAGTAAAGTCCCTGGGTGTTGCAAATGGTTTGCACTCAGCAAGGAACTGAAAGGTCAATGGTTGGAATCCACCCAACAACACTTTGGAAGGAAGTCCTGGTGATCTGTTTTGGTAAAGATTACGGCCTAGAAGACCGTAGGGGGCAGTTCACCTCTGGGGTGCTACGAGTCGGAATTAACTTGAGGGCAACGGGATAAACCTCCGTCACAAAATTCCCCCAAAGGCATCTCCTAAACTGGAAAGGAGTGCTGGTAGCACAATGGTTAAAGTGCTCGGCTAGAGTTCAAACCCACCAGTCCCTCCCTGGGAGAAAGATGTGTTGGTCTACTTGTGTAAAGATTACAAAACCAAACCAAACCTTTTGCCATTGAGTTGATTTCGATCGACCCTATAGGACAGAGTAGAACTGCCCCATAGGGTTTCTAAGGAGTGGCGCATGGATTGAAACAGCCGATCTTTGGTTTAACAGCTTGGGCTCTTAACCACTGCACCACCAAGGCTCCCTATAAAGATTACAACCTTGGAAACCCTATGGGGCAGTTCTACTCTGTCCTATAGAGTGGCTATGAGTCAGAATCAACTCAATGGCAACAGGCTTGGTTATTTTCAGTTTATTTTCTGGGGGCTCCTCTATAGCACCACATTTAACTCCATATTCAGTCATTTAAAAAAAAAACTTCTTTCACCTGAATTGGAGCATTTGACAAAGCTTCATAATTCCTAGAGTCTGATTGGATTTTTCATAAATGATTTCCGTTCTTGGGCGTTGTTGAGACGAAAGTACAGGCTGCTGGAGCTTACTGCTGACATGGGCAACCAGGGACGGTGGCCTCCCAGGCTTGCTCACTTACCCATGCTAACTACAGCTGCCAGCGTGTTTATTTTGGTCGTGTATTTCAAAGACCATTTCTACCCGAAAGTAAACAAACATAATGGAACAGCTGTGACTGATAAAAACTCCCAGGCATAATCACCACCCTCTTGTATATATCCTGTGGTTTCAGATTTAATTTTAAAAATTTCCCTTAACTCTTGATTCATGATCGGTTCAGAAGACTGAACGGAAGACAAATGCAAAGCTGTTCTCTTGCATGTGACAGGCACAGATGAGCGAGGACAATCAAGGCGGCCTCCTTTCCTTCTCTAACGGCAGGGAGGACAGATTACGATGGTTGGGCTTTATCCAGCTAAAACATGGCCGGAACGCGGGCGTGTGAACCACGCTGCTGGTGCCTCCGTGGGGAGGAGTGGGCAGGGGTACCCTGAGGCTCTGGTGGAGGTCTGGTCCCAAGGGCTGGCTACGGGGACTCCCCCGTACATCAGTGGAAAGGACCACGGTGGTCCTCCACCAACAGTGTGGTTGGTCCTGAGCAAGGGGCTTCCATTGCCCCTGTTCCATCCATACCCCAAATGCAATGGTCATCTTCATAAAGAGAAGATTTCTATTACGGCCAAAGGGATGGGATACCCGATCATTCTGTTTGTTCTGTGAATATTATGTTACACCTCAGATCTGAAAAAAATTCTCGTTTCTCAAACAAACTGTTCAGGAACTTTGGGATTCTTTTTCAACCACAAACCATGTTTTTTTGGAGAGAGCTAACACATTGTGGTAGCTCGACAATGCCTTTAAAAATGGAAACAAAGTAAGGATTTGCAAAAGAAATTCCAGAATATTCTGACCATGGTGAATGAAGGACATTGATGATTAATTGATTGTGTTTCCTGGGGTCACATACCTTACAATCCTCACGATGGCGGATCCACGTGTGTGTGATCCCCATACCAGCTGGGTGCCTCCTACCCCTTGCATTGTGGATGAATTCTCCTTGAAGAACTGCACTTCCCTGCTGGCCAATCTCCTGTTCTTGTAAAATCCGAAGTCCCCACTGTGGACTTGGTGTCACAGGCCTGTGAGTCATCCTGCTCCGTCCTTTCCACTTCTACACTCACCTGGCCGTGGACACCGGCACTTCCCTGGGTTTTCACAGAAACAGAACCATGACTGGTTTTCTTAAAGACCCTTCAGTGTAGATTTATAGTTTTCTTCAGAAAGGTCAAGCACATTTCCCATAGGATTTGTTCGTCGGTATTTCATAGCTTCTGTTGTTGCTGTAAGGAGCTCTTGTGGCACAGTAGTTAAGTGCTCAGCTGCTAACCAAAAGGTAGGCAGTCTGAACCTACCAGCCTCTCTGAGGCAGAAAGACGTGGCAGTCTGCTCCTGTAAAGATTACAGCCTTGGAAACCCTATGGGGCAGTTCTACTCTGTCCTATACAGTAACCCTGAGTTGGGATCAATTCGACAGCAATGGGTTTGGGTGTTTTTTTGGCTGTTGTTGTGAATGAGGGGTGTTGTTCTACTAAATTTTTACATTGGTATTAGGAAAGCCACTGAGGGGTGTGTGTTGATCTGGTATTCTCTCTCCTTGCGGAATACTTATTTGTCCTAACAGTTTGCTAGTTGACTGTGGCCTCTTTACTGCAGAAGGCCCGGGGTGCGTACACATTGCATTCTGTATAAATGGCGGCCCTCAGGTGAGCACCACACATGAAGAGGGACAATCAAAGCAGCTTCCTTTCCCATCTGTCAGTTTGTCCTGCTGCGGTGGCTTGCATGTTGCTGTGATGCTGGAAGCTGTGCTACCAGTATTTCAAATACTAGCAAGGTCACCCATGGTGAACAGGTTTCATTGGAACTTCCAGAGTAGGAGGACAGGCCTGGTGATCTACTTCTGAAAACCAGCCAGTGAAAACCTTATGGATCACAGCAAAACATTGTCCGATAGACATGATGCTGGAAGATGATCCACCTAGGTTGGAAGGCACTCAAAACACACAGTGGCTGCAACAATGGACTCGGGCACCCCAACGACAGCATAGATGGCACAGAACTGGGCAATGCTTCATTCTGTTATATACGGGGTGGTCATGAGTTGGAGTGGACTGGACAGTAGCTGACAACAACAACAACAGGTGAGCATCTAAACAGAACTGCTGGATTTTCTTGAGTTTTCTCTAGATAATCATGTATCTGCAAAGAATAACAGTTTTCCCCCTTCCTTTGAATTTTTGTTCTTTTCCTTCCAGTTTCTCACCATTGCATCAGTGGGGACTTCTGGTAAAATGCTACACGGCTGTGCGGATAATGAGCAGGCTCGGCTTTGAGCTGACTTTGATGAAAATGCTTCTGCTACTTCAACATCAAGTATGGTCATTTCTATGAATTCCTGGTAGACGCTTTTTACCAAGCAGGGAAATTTTCCTTTAATCTTAGTTTCCTGAGTCTTGTTTTCAGTCATGCACATGTGTTTTTAATTCATCAAAGCCTTTTTATTTGCCAAATATTGAGATTCTTTTCGTTATTAATCTATTATGTAGAGATTTACAGTGATAGATTTTTCAAATGTTGAATCACCTCTGGGTTACTGGGATAAAGACATGATGTATTATTTTCAAATTTATGTTTTTTTCCCGTGGGATATAACACAAAGAGAAAAATGCGTAAAGCATAAATGTACAGTTTAATGAATTACTATTCATTGACTACTGGGGTCACTAACAGCCAGAACAAGAAATAGAACCTCCTTCTGCATGTCTCTTCCCAGTCCCAGCCCCTTCTTATCCTTAAAACTAGCCACGATCCCAATTTTTATTATAGTTACCTCTTTATATTTTTTCATTCAAAATATGCATCTCCAAACACTACAATTTCATTTGGCCCTTTTTGACCATTATATGAAGGGAGTCAATCATACGGTGTGTTTTCTTTGGTGTCTGGGTTCTTTTTCTTAACATTATAAAAGTTGTCTGTGTTTCATGCAGTGATAGTTTATTAATTTTCAGTATTGACAGAGTCTATTGTATGACTATACTACAGTTAAAGATTTTTTTAAATCAATTTTCCTGTTGATGGGCATCTGTTATTTTTCACTTAGGTTGTGGCAGTATGCTGCCATGAACATTTTGCATTCATCTTTGGGTGAACATGTTTTGGGTATATACCCGGGCATAAAGGGTATGCATATATTCAACTTTATTGATAATGCCAAACTATTTTCCAAAGAGGTTGCATTAATTTGTATTCCCACCAGCAGGAATGAGAGTCCCCATGGTGGCCCATCTTACTAGCACATGTGTCAGTCAGTGATGGTTTTTTCCATAAATTCTCTTTCGTCTGATGCTAATCTAACCACACCAGCTTTATTTTGGCGAGTGTTTCCATGGTATACCTCTTCCTATCCCTTTTCTTTCACCCTTCAGAATGTCTATGTTTTAGATGTGTCTCCCGTACACAGCACACAGTTTATTTTTTAATCCAGTCTCAAGCCTTTGCCTTTTAATTGGAGATTTAGTCTGCTTACATAGTGTAATTTTTTGTATGTCTAGCTGTATCACACACAGTGGCTGCAACAATGGGCTCTAATATAGCAATGATTGGGAGGATGGTGAAGGACCAGGCAATATTTTGTTCTGTTATCCATAAGGTTGCTATGAGTCAGAACTGACTTGACGGCACCTAACGACAACAAAGTTTTAATCTATCTTTCCATCTTATCTTAGATTGAGTTCTCCAGAAGCAGATCCTGATGTGAGAATTCATGTGAAGGTGATTCCTTATGGATGAGCTCCCAGGGGAGATCTGTAAGCCAGTAGGGGAAGGGGATCTCCACAGTGTAAGTTGGAGCTCCAAGGATGTCCAAGCCAGAGGTGAGGCTGGGCTCTCACACCCCGTATCTGGCATTGGTCAAGGGCTCCCATAAGGGGTGGATTTCCAGGCAATGTAGGCTCTCTGCCTTGGCAGCTCCAGTTGCTAGAGCATGGTCCTCTGCAGGAGAGCTACGGGGCCTTGGGTCAGACCCAAGAATTGGGGTGGGGTGTGCACAAACATGGGAAAAAGTACTTAAGGGCATCTGCTCATAACCCTGGCATTATTTTCTGCATACCTGTTCTAGGTTTCTTTTTCTTTCCTTTCTTGACTTCTTTTGGATTGATTATTCTGGTTTTCGTGGTTAGTTAGTTTGAAGACTATGCACTCTTTTACTAGTTACTGTAGAAAATGCAGCATGCATCCTTGACTAGTCAGCGCCCAGTGCTAATTGGAACATTTACTGTCCTTTCTGATGATTCGAGGACCTGAGAACACTTAAACGCCGTCTATCTTCCTGGCATCAGATGCTGCTGGAGCCCAGCCACATCCTCTTGGCCCACTCAGAGGTTACCTGCAGCTGCAGGGGACAGTTCACCCCACACGGGAAGGCCTTCCCCCCACGGGCCCACATCCCTCTGCCTTGATGCCTGAGGACTTTCTTCAGTGCCTCTGGAGATTGTTCAGCCTGACTGAAGAGAAGCCTGGAGATGCCAGGGATTTAATAGCTCTGGGGCAGCTCTCAACTGCGGAGGGATGAAAGTCAGTGGGTAAATACCCTGGCTGCCCCGTCCCCCACTAAGGCAATTAAAAAAAAATTAGTTTATTTTTTGTTCTTGCTGTTGAGAACACACATAGCAGGACATAACCAACTCAACAATTTCTACATGTAAAATTCAGTGACATAGATTTACATTCTTCAAGTTTTGCAGCCATTCTTGCACTCCTTTTCTGAATTGTCCACTGCCCTCTAAGGTTCTTATTTAATATTTTGAGTTGCTATTATCAATTTGATCACATATAGACAGTTCTTAAAGCAGTGCAGTGCTCAAGGCAGACATTTTTTACCAGTTAAGCTAAACTATTTGGTTTAAAGAAGACCTCAGGGAATATTTTTAGTTTAAGGTTTAAGGTTCAAAGATTATCTCAGGGCTTCACCCAACGTCCATGGCTCCATAAAGTCTGAATTCCATGAGAATTTGAAATTCTGTTGTACATTTCCCCCCTTTTTATCAGGATTCTTCTATATAATCTTTGATCAAAACATTCACTAATGGTACACTACGGCAATTTTGAGGCTTACTCTGCATGGTTCTTAGAAGCTGCCCAGTGGAGTTGAGCCCTATTTTGCCAGAAGCTCAATAACCTACTCATCAGTGCATGCTCCACTGGCCTTTCTCCTGTCCCTCCTCACTGTCCCCCTCTCCCTGACTTATGCTTTGTGGGATCATCTCCCAAATATCCAGCCTGCATCCAACTCCTATTTCATAGTCTGCTTTGGGTGGAACCCAGGCTCAGACACCCCTCTTGACTTTTTATAGCTTCCATTTCCTTGCTGAAATTTTAGGTTCAGCTTTTATTGCTACAAGCACATCAAGTATAGCTGTTGTTATTGTCTTTCAGATTCATTCCACTGTCTGAGTACCCGTGGTCCTGCTTCTTTTGCCTGTTGTTTGTGCTGGTTCTCATTTGTGTGGTCTTGTTTACTTATCTGCCTGGTTTTCCTATGTGCTGAACAAATTTTTTTTCTTTCAGAAAAAGGTTTGAGAACTATGGAATGTTTTCTTCTTTCAGAGAAGGTTTTAATTTATTTGTGAGTTGTCTGTGAGTCACTGACAATCTCTTTGTTGTTATGTGCCCTTGAGTCGATTCTGACTCATATCAACCCTACAGAACAAAGTAGAACTGCCCCATTGTGTTCCCTAGGCTGTAATCTTTACGGGAGCAGATCGCCAGGTCTTTTCTCCCACAAAACAGCTGGGTGGATTCAAACCACCAACCTTTTGGTTAGCAGCTGAGTGCTTAGGATTGGTTCAGTTCAATTTTAGGGCTTGAGAGATTTTCTGCACCATCCTGATGATGGCGATGGAGCCCTGGTGGCACAGTGGTTAAGAGCTTGGCTGCTAACCACAAGGTCAGCAGTTTGAATCCACCAGCTGCTCCTTGCAACCACTATGGGGCAGTTCTACTCTGTCCACTTGGGTTGCTACTAGTTGAAATCGATTCGGTGGCAATGGGTTTGGTTTTTTTTTAATCTTGATGATTCAGACTGGCTTGCACTTCTTTCTCACTTCTAGGCAGTGGTGTGCTGGCCCAGCTAGCACTGGCTCATGAGGGCCATTGTGCATATCTCTTCCCAGATCTGTGTAGGAAGACGTCATATTGGTAGCTTGAAGCTGGCCATGGCGGGAGCATTTACACCATGGAAATTAGCAAATGTTACAAACCAGGCTTCTTTTTTTCTTGGGGAGCCAGTTGTTAAAAATGTATTGCCCCACTACTTCTTCTAGGGTTCAACTGCTTGGGGGTCTCAACCTAAAGTGAAAGTTTCTTTACTGTGTTCCCTGTCTTTGGAAGGCTCCAGGTTCCAACTTTTGCCCCGAAAGACTAGCAAGGATGTTAAATGTACAACCTAGACTCCTACCCCCTGTTCTATACCAGCAAAAGCCTATCTGAGCAGAACCAACCCTAAATATTGGTTTCACTCGGGTTGTTTCCCAGTTTGGGTGATTACGAATAGAGCCTCTGTAAACATTCATGTACAGGTTTTGGGGTGAACATAAGTTTTAATTTCTTTAGGGTAAATACAGTGAGATTCTAGGTCATATGTCCAGTGTATGTTTAAATTTGCAAGCAACTCCAAACTCTTTTCTGGAGTGAAGGCCCCATCCCGCATTCCCACGAGTAATGCATGAGTTCTCCGGTTGCTCTGCTGCTCATTTCGTTCTCAAAAAACGTCCCCAGAAAATTAGCACTTGGTGCTGTTAGGTTTTACTTATTTGTGTATTCATTTATGTATATATTTATTTTATTTTAGCCATTTTTATAGGTGTGTGGTGGCATCTCATTGTGGTTTTTATTTACATTTCTCTAATGACTAATGATGCTGAGGAGCTTTTCCATTTGTATGGTCTCTTCGCTGAAATGTCTGTTCAAGTCTTTTGCCCATTCTTTAATTGGATTATACACTCTCTCACTTTTGAGTGTTCTTTATATATTCTGAATACAAGTCCTTTGTTAGATATTTGATTTGTAAATATTTTATCTCATATTTTATGCTACCAATATGACATCACTGAATACGGAATTGAAAAGAGATATAACACAGATGTATATATAGATATCTAAATTGTATCTCATGGAGCCCTGGTGGTGTAGTGGTTAAGCACCCTGTTGCTAAGTGAAAGGTCAGCAGTACAAACCCACCAGGTGCTCTAAGGAAGTAAGATATGGCAATCTGCTTCCATAAAGATTTACAGCCTTGGAAACCCTGTGGGACAGTTCTAATTCGTCCTACAGGGTCACCGTGAATTGAAGTCAATGGCAATGGGTTTGGTTTGGTATATTATATCTCTCTATATATCTATCAATCTATCTGTCTATCTATCTGTCTTAGGCTGGGTTCTTGGAAGAAGCAAAACCAGTGAAGCATCTCTCTTGCTCTCTTTCTCTCTATATATAGAGAGGGAGCAAGAGAGATTTATATCAAGGAAATAGCTCACATGGTTGTAGAGGCTGGAAAGTCCCAAGTCCGTGGGTCAGGCTAGATGCTTCTCCTGACTCACATAGCTGCAGGGGCTGGCAAACCCAATATTGGCAGGTCAGACAACAGGGCTCTAGCTCATAAGCTGCAGAGGCCGACAAACCACAAGACTGACAGATAAACTGGCAGGCTGCTGGCTCACAGACTACGGAAGCTGATGAATCCCAAGATCGGCAGGTAAACTGCTAGCTCAAGTCCAAAGAACGAGAGCCAGCTGCAGGATCCAGAGAGAGCAAAAGCCTGCAAGCCTTGCCAGAAAGCCCACCTATATTGGATGCAGGCCACCACCCCAAGGAAACGCCCTTTCTACTGATGGGCTGCTTATAGCAGATCCCATCATGGAGGTGATCACATTATGTCAGGTCTCATCATGGTGGTGATTATATCATTATACGACTGCCAAACTACATCATAACTGCCAGACCACTGAGAATCATGGCTCAGCCAAGTTGACAGGCAACTTTAACAATCATACTACCTATATCTATCTATTTATATTATTTCTTCCATTGATTCAGACAAATAGGTTAATGGAATCAAAAAGAGCACTCAGAAGAAAACAAAACCCATGAATAAAACATTTTGTATGCAAATCCAAAGGGAAGAATTGAAAGTACACTATGATAACTGTTAGGAGGGTGATGGGAACTGGGGGTAATGGTCAAGAGTGATTGTAGCTCTTTCTGTAATACTTAAAATTTTTATAAGGGAAAGTTTTAAAAAATTTGTTTTAGAAGAAATGCCTGAATACATGAATACAATCTACCATACAGTACCATCATCATGTCATTAAATAAAGGACATTTTATAATCAACAAAGTAGAAAAGATATAATTTCAGGACAAAAGAACATTCAAAAATTAAAATTTGTGACAAAAGACTATTCTTTCTGAAAATCATGAACTGTAGAGAATCGTCAAGGCGCTCACTGCGTCATGTAACATGATGACCTGGTTGAGTCCTTGAAGTGCTCACTGCATCATGTCACAGTGATGCGGTGGAGTCCTTGAAGTGCTCACTGCATCACGTCACAATGATGTGGTGGAGTCCTTGAAGCGCTCACTGCCTCACATCACACAATGATGTGGTGGAGTCCTTGAAGCGCTCACTGCGTCACGTCACACAACGATGTGGCACAGTGATGTAGTAAATTCCGTTAATTATATTTCAATTGAAGTGAGATGTTACATCATCACAGACTATTGTCAAATCCACATATATTTTTGAAAATTCCTTTCTTACATAATTACCAAGAGCGCTTAATACCGAGCTAGCTTTAATGGCATATGATGTTTTGAGCTGAGATGGAGGAGAGTTAGTGGTTGTAGAAATGAATGAACATACACTGGAAAGCTGACTTTATAAAAGGAGCCCTAATGGTGAAACGGTTAAGCGCTCGGCTGCTATCTGAAATGTTGGGGGTTCAAACCCACTTGGTGGCTCCATGGGAGAATGATCTGGTGATCTGTTCCCCTGAAGATTACAGCCTAGAAAATTCTATGGGACCAGTTCTGCTCTGGCATACGGGGTTGCTATGAGTTGAAAATTGACTTGATGGCACCCAACAACAACTTTATAAGGTCATTTGTTATGATAAAGAGCTACATTTATCTTTTGAGCTTTTAAAAACACTCAATAGTGTCACACAATACAAATCTGATAAAGGCACATATGAAACAAACCAGTTTCAAGGCCTTTTCCCACCTGAGACTGGCTTTGGTTGTGGACGCACGGAGGTGGCTGGTGGCCTTATGCTTTCATTTATGAAAATTTCATAAGTAAAAGGGTAGCTTTCTGTAGATCTACAGGGAGAAGAGAGACTGTATCAGCTGTTCATTTCATTCTGAATAATTTCCCAAGAAAATTTCCAGTGTTTCTGTAAACGTGGCACTAGCAGGCTCAATTCAGAATTTTCTGGAGAATCGAATATTGAAAGTCGGAGCTCCTCTGATAGTTTAGTATAGTGTTCTGTGTTTCATTTCCTTAGGGATTTTCACTGATGACTGTCTTTTGAAAGAGAGGGAAAAAGCAAAGTACAAAGGAGCAAGGGAAGGAAAGGAAAACCCTCTCACTGAAGCACATGCGATTTGGGTGGCATTTAGTCAATCAATACACCTTCCTGAAGCTTTTCATTTGCAGCTGACAAGGTAGAATTCTGAGGCCCTGCAGCCCAAACCTCTAGAAGACAAAACTGCTCCCTTATCCCAGCATCTCACTGGGGCTCAATGTGTGGATGGTCCAGGAGGATGGGAGAGGAGCTGCCCCTTGGACTGGACCTCCCTTCCTGGGACACTGCTGGCCAGAGGATGCTCGGTTGCAGGGTGGCATAGGGGCTGGTTCCTGTGTGTTCTCCAGGTGGGTATCCCACCCCTGGAGCTACCCACCTTGGAGGCACTACCACCTCCCTTTGTTCCTTATTGGAAACCTCCATCCAGCCTGGGTGTTGCTGTTCCTTGGCCTCCAGGACTCTGGGAGGGGACGTGTCCCGATGGAGCTAGAGAAGGGGCAGGGTTCCCTGAAAGAGTCTGTCAGGAGACAGAAGGACATGGGGAGGAGAGGAAGGAGGTGCCAGGAGAGGCCTTCAGAGTGAGATGAGATATCTGTGCAGGAGGAAGCAGGAGGGGACGGTGCGGGACCCAGATGGGTCTTGCAGAGTCATTGTCCCACCCCCAGGACTTTGCTGTGGGCTTCCTCAGGTGGACCCAGCCCGGTAAGTGTCTGTTCCCTTTGTGGAGATGGAGGCTCAGAGAAGCCAGAGGACCTGCCCAAGATCTCGCTGCCCTTAGCAACAGACCAGAGTTCTGCTCCTCTTTTCTCATCATGACATGTTCTTTGCCACACACCACAGAGTCTCAGCATGAACTCAACTCTCTATGCTGCACAGCACGATGCTGATGGAGCTCCAGGGCTTCTTTTACAAAGCTCTTCATTCCTGCCTTGGGAAGTGCCTAAGTGTTCCCTCCGGGGATCGCTCCTCCTCTACACCGCCAATGTTTATTTAACCTATTTTTTAATGGCGTGAAGGAAAGATCTGCGTCAGGGTTGTATCCTTTCACCATACCTCTTAGTCTGCATGCTGAGCAAATAATCTGAGAAGCTGGACTATATGAAGAAGAACAGGGCATCAGGATTGGAGGAAGAGTCATTAACAACCTGTGTTATGCAGATGTCACAACCTTGCTGAAAGTGAAGAGGACTTGAAGCACTTGGTGATGAAGATCAAAGACTACAGCCTTCAGTATGGATTACACTTCAGCATAAAGAAAAATCCTCACAACTGAACCAGTAAGCAACGTCATGATAAACGGAGAAAATATTGAAGTTGTAAAGGATTTCATTTTACTTGGATCCACAATCAACACCCATGGAAGCTGCAGTCAAGAAATCACATAACATATTGCATTGGGCAAATCTGCTGCAAAAGACCTCTTTCAAGTGTTCAAAAGCAAAGATGTCACTTTGAGAACTAAGGTGTGCCTAATCCAAGCTATGGTGTTTTCAATCACCTCACGTGCACGTGAAAGCTGAACATGAATAAGACCAAAGAAGAACTGATGCATCTAAATTATGGTGCTTGTGAAGAATATTGAATTCTTGGACTACCAAAAGAATGAACGAATGTGTCTTGGAAGAAGTATAGCTAGAATGCCCCTTAGACTTGAGGACAGCGAGATTCATCTCACTTATTTTGGAGATGTTATCAGGAGGGACCAGCCCCTGGAGAAAGACATCATGCTTCGTAAAGTAGAGGGACAGTGACAAAGAGGAAAGCCCTCCATGGGATGGACCGACACAGCGGCTGCAACAATGGGCTCCAGCACAGCAACGACTCTGAGGATGGCGCAGGTCTGGGCAGCATTTCCTTCTGTCTCACGTAGGGTCACTACGGGTCAGAACTGACTCAGTGGCACCTAATGACAACGACAACAATGGTGTGGCTGTGTTCGTGGTGCAGGACCCTGCACCAAGTTATGTAACATGATCGCGTTGTTATTGTTTGCTGCAGAGTGGGTTCCTGCTCATAGTGATTCCACGCGACAGAGTAGAACTATCCCGTAGTGTTTCCTAGGCTGTAGTCTTTATGGGAGCAAACTGCCAGGTCTTTCTCCCGCAGAGCCCCTGGGCAGGTTTGAACCACCAATCTTTTGATTAGCAGCCGAGTGCTTAACTGTTGTGCTACTAGTGCTCCTTAGAGTCACCATACCGGTTACTTGTTGCCGTTGAGTAGATTCTGACTCATAGTGACCCTATAGGACAGAGTAGAACTGCCCCATAGGGTTTCCTAGGCTGTCATCTTTATGGGAGTAATCTTTTCTCCTGAGGAGCAGCCAGGTGGGTTTGAACTGCCAACTTTTCGGTTAGTAGCGGAGTGCCTAACTGTTGTGCCACCTGGGCTCTTTAGCTTGATCGTCACCCCGTTATCCACCTGCCCATACGTGAGCTGGCAACGTGGGACCCACATGGTCCAGCCTGAGAGCAGTGTTGTCTCCAGAATTTCAGAATTCTCATCCTTTACTTTCATGAAGAGAACCTAAGATGCATGGAAATATTTACTAAAGCCTCCCATCTTTCTCTCTCAGCCTCCAACCTCACATTTGTACAGCTCATTTGTTTCTTTTTTCAAACCTCCTGAAAGGAGCCCTGGTAGCTCAATGGTTAAGGCTTGGCTGCTAACCAAAATGTTCGAACTCACCAGCCACTCCGTAGGAGAAAAGACCTGGCACTCTGCTCCCATAAAGACTACAGCCTCGGAAACCCTATGGGGCAGTTCTACTCTGTCCTATAGGGTTGCTGCAAGTTGGAAATGATCGACGGCACACAACAACAACCCCCACTCCAACCCTGGGCTTCCTCCCTGCCCCCAGTCCCTGCTCATTTTCCTCTCCCCTTCCTCCCAACTCTGGACACAAAACCACAGGCCAGCAGGCAGCCCAGGCAGGACAATCTGGACGGCGCGGAGGAGGGGTTGGGTGGGCGTGGTAGGGGCTGGGAATGTGTGCACATCAACTGTATTTCTTTCCCCACGTATGTGCACAGGGGAGAAGGGCTAGAAGGGAGCGCTTCACGATCTGACAGGGTCTGTCTTGGGTTGGTAGGAATGTGATTGACTTTTCAAAATAACTTGTGTTATTTTCTTATCACAAAAGCAGTACGAGCTTATTGGAAAATGCATAAAATAGATCAGCTAAAGGAATAAAGTTCTATTGTCCTGAGACAACCGCTTTTAATCTATCTCTCTCCACAAATCCGTTCACCTTTCATCCATCCATCCATCCGCCCGCCCATCCGTCCGTCCGTCCATCTTCTACCTTGTTTTCTTTCTCCCTTCCTTGGTTCCTCCCTCTCTCCTCTGTCTCCTTCTTACTTCTTTCCTTTTTTCTATCATTTACGTCTATAAAAAAAAAAAGAAAAACTATTTTTTAGTTTTTTATGTATCTATCTACCTGTCTATCTCTATCAACTGCCTCCTCCCTACCTACCTACTTATCTATATGTACCTGTTGAATTATCTGTCTCCTAATATATTCTGTCAAAAAATATGGTATAAAAATATGTATAGTATACTATAAATTGCATCTCTTGTTACACAGACATAGAGAACTTCTTTTCATTTATTAATATTTTTCTACCATATCATTTTTAATAATTGCATAGCATTCACCATAACTTATTTAATTAATTCCCTGCTATTGGGCATTGAGATTAAAAAAAAATTTTTTTTGATTACTTCCTAAAAATTTGAAATGACAACATTACAACAACCTTATTTGTAGCTAAATCCATGATTTTTTAAAAAAGTTTAACTTTTAATTACGAAAAATTTCAAATATATACAATCAGCTCAGAGCAATTCTGTTCCTTCTGTAATGAGGGTGGGCCAACGCAGCCTGTGAGCCAAATCCAGCGACCACACTGCAGCGCGTTTCAGCAGCGGCCTCTGAGAAGTGCTCTGCTTTGCTGTGGACAGAGACAGAATTATTAAACTGCTGGTAGCGGGAGGGGCCTGGGCAGGGAGGGTGCGATGAGGTGAGGGGAGACCGTTCCACAGGTGGCACTCATAAGTTTTCTTGTTGTTTTAAAATTGTACCTTGAAAATGTTTCTATTTTTAAAAACTGTTGCAAAACAACAGGAGCATGTAATAACCCAATGCAGAAGAATGAAGAGGGCGCCTTACCTCACACCAGATACAAATACAAAAATTAACTTAAAATGGATCAAAGATCTAAATATAAGAGCGAAAACTGTGCGAGTCTCAGGTGATAAAAGACAAATATACATAGGCAAATCTTCATGACTTTGGATTTGGCGATAGTTTCTTAGACATGACACCAAAAGTACAAACAACAGAAGAAAAAAATGAATAAATTGATCTTCATCAAAATGAAAACCGCTTATACGTTGTGATGGGAACGTAAAATGGTGCGGCTACTTTGGCTCTTCCTCAAAAGGTTAAACATAGATACTATATGACCCAGCGACTGCTCTCCCAGGTATGTACCCCAAAGAATCGAAAGTAGGTGTTCAAAAAAATGCTCACTGCCCCTTTGTTCACAATAGCAAAAAGGTGAAAACAACACACGAGTCCATCAACAGATGAATGGATATACAAATGCTGTATAGCCACACGATGGAGTATCATTCAGCCAGAGAAAGAAATGAAGTACTGATACTACCTGGGTGACCCTTGAAGACATGGCACTGAGTGAAAGAAGCTAGACGCATGTTCTATGAGTCCATTTATGTGAAACGTCTGCCCAGGGCAGCCAAGTGCCTGTGCTCTCTGGGCCCCAGGACCCCCTGCAGTGCTGGCAGAGGAGGGGTCTCTAGCTGCCTTTTCATCAATGAATGGCTGCTGTACCACGGCTTCCTGGGGACCCAGACTGTGTCCCACTGCAAGATCCCCAGGCCCCTCCTGAGGAGCTGGCAATCAGCACCCTGGGCTGGCTAACTGTGTTCTCCACAAGACAGCTGAGAGAACACCTTCTCAGGAAATTGCCCAATTCTGGGGCCTCTATTGTCCTGGAACAGGACTGAACTGCATATAAAGTGCACCTGTAAGTCCCCAAATCTGCCATTTCAATGCCCACCATCGGCCTCCCATGAAAGGGCAAAAAGGGGGAGAGTGAGGGTCCACACCCAAAGCCGGAGCTGCTGGGCCCCCTGGGTTCCCCAACACCCCCCCCCCCACCGCCCCCAGCTCCCCTTGGAAGCTGAGCTGCAGCTTCTTTGTCTGACCATCAGAAGAATCACCTTGTTTTGCTTACTGCTGTCAGGTGTTATTTTTAAACGGTTGCCCAGTGCATGGTGGGACGAGGCGTGAGATCCATGTTGAACAACAATTAGGGCAGATCTGGCCTCGAGACGCCACGCTGGGCACGCTGGGCACAGGGAACAAAGACAGTCCACCCCCTGCCCCGGCTCTGCCCAGCTGCACTCTCTCCGAAGCTGAATATCGGCAGTTGTGATTTCTCTCCTGGCAAAAAGGGGCTGGCAGGCCCCCTGGGGCTGAGCTGTTGTGTGCTACCCAGGCGGGGTGCCTCTCCCTCCTTCTCTGGCACGGGCCACTGGAAACCCGCCAGCTTGGACTCAGAGAGACCGCCCCCCAACAGACAACATAATAGAATGTAAGTCAGACCCTCGCAGAGGCTGGCTGTGACTTAGGCTGAGTTTGGGAGGTTGACGAGTCACAAACACACAGAAAATGTCTGTAAACTTCTTCTAGTTGGAATCAAAAGTGGGGCTTTATTTGGGTTACCCCTCCCAGGGGGAATGCAAAGCTATTTTTAAAGGCTCAAGTGGAAAAGTCTCCCTGCAGCTGCGAAAATACTCCCAGGGTCAGTGCGCCTCTCGGCCTGGGCGTGAAGCTCTGCTAACACCAGCGGAAACTAGTGTGGTCTCACTCGGCCCAGGAGCAGACGCTGTGGCTGCAGAGCTTGGGAAGGGAGGTCCACTTTCCATCTTTCTTGAGAGGGATAAAGGTGGAAAGTGACGGAGAGGCCAAAAACATGGAATGATCTTCACACCTGCCAGTGGATTTTTAAGTGCCTGGTGGTGCAACGGTTAAGCCCTTGGCTGCTAGCTGAAAGACAGGTGGTTCGAAACCACCCGGCAGCTCCTTGGGAAAAAGTCCTAGCAATCTGCTCCAGCAAAGATTCCGGCCTAGGGAGCTCTAGGGGCAGTCCTACTCTGTCACACAGGGTTGCTATGAGCCTGAATCTGCTGGACAGCACCCAAGGACAGCAACCACAAAGGCCTGATCCGAAAGCATTCTCTTTCCCTTTTGCAGTTTTTCTAAACATTTTGTGCAATGATATCAGCAGCGAGCAGCTGAAGTTATTGGTCCTGACCTCCATTTTAGGGGGAAATAAATTATTATTATTATTAATTGTGATTTAAGTGAAAAGTTCACAATTCAAGTCAGTTTCTCATACAAAAACTTATACACACATTGTTATGTGACCCTTGTTGCTCTCGCTATATTGTGACAGCACGCTCCTCCTCTCCACCCTGTATTCCCTATGTCCATTCAACCAGCTCCTGTCCCCCTCTGCCTTCTCATCTCCCCTCCATACAGGAGGTGCCCACATAGTCTCATGTGTCTACTTGAGCTAAGAAGCACACTCCTCGTCAGTATCATTTTATGTCTTACAGTCCAGTCTAGTCTTTGTCTGAAGAGTTGGCTTCAGGAATAGTTTTAGTTTTGGGCTAACAGAGAGTCCAGAGGCCGTAACCTCTGGGGTCCCTCCAGTCTCAGTCAGACCATTAAGTCTGGTCTTTTTAGTAGAATTTGAGGTCTGTATCCCACTTTTCTCCTGCTCCATCAGGGATTCTCTGTTGTGCTCTCTGTTAGGGCTGTCACTGGCAGTAGCCAGGCACCATCTAGTTCTTCCAGTCTCAGGCTGATGGAGTCTCTGGTTTATGTGACCCTTTCTTTCTCTTGGGCTCATAGAAAAATTATTTTGTATTAAACATTTGCAGTGAGGCCGTTGGGAGCATGTGACTTTGTTAGAAAATTGGACAGACATTATCTGGACCAGTGAATGAATAATCTGAAATCCAAAGGAACCCTTTGATCACTACTTCAGCTTGGAATATCTGGAAGGTTTCATTGCCTACATTTTGTAAAGTATAAACTGTCATTATGAAGTGCTTCATAATAGCTTCAATTAGTTCTTCAGAATAACATTTAAGGAGTGTCTAAAACTCTGTATTAGTTATCTAGTGCTGCTGTAACAGAAATACCACAAGTAGGTGGTTTCAACAAACAGAAATTTATTTTTGTTTGGAAGGCTAGAGGGCCAAATTCAGAGTGCCAGCTCTGGGGAAAGGTGTTCTGTCTCTGTCAGCTCTGGAGGAAGGTCCTTGTCTCTTCAGCATTTGCTTTCTGGTTCCTCGGAGATCTCCACATGTCTTAGAGTCTACCTTACCCCATCTCTGTTTCTCTCCCTTGCTTGTTTAATTTCTTTTATATCTCAAAAGAGATTAACTCAAGATATACCCTACACTAACCCTGTCCCATTAACATAACAAAGACAATTCCCAAATGGGATTATAACCATGGGCATAGAGGTTAGGATTTACAACATGCATTTTTGGGGGACTTAATTCAATCCATAACATTCTACCCTTTGGCCCCCCCAAATTCACGTCCTTGCCACGTGCAAAACACATTCACCCCATCACATCATCCTAGCAGTCTTGAAACAACTCCAAGACCAAAATCTCATCTCTTGAATCATCTAAATCAAATATGGATGAGGCTTTAGGCATATTCTATCCTGGGGCAAAATTCCTGTTTATCTGTGAACCTGTAAAATCTAGAATACAAACATTCTCTTTCCAAAGTACAATAGTGGAACGGGCAAAAGGTAGACATTTCCACTACAAATGGGAGGAATTGGAGAGAAAGAAGGGATAACAGGCACCAAGCAAGTCCAAAACCCAGCATAACAAATTACCTTAGTTATCAAAGCCTGAAAATAATCCTCTCTTCACTGAGGCCATCTGGGCAATAGCCCTGCCCTCCAGACTCTGGGTGTTGGCTATGCCCTCTGGATTCTGGGTGTAGGCCCCTTGTCCCTAGGCTTCAGCTCCACCTTCCAGGCCCTCTGGGATAGCAATCCCACTCCCTTGGGTTTAGGTGGCCCCATTCTCCTAGTCCATCTGAGTGATGACCTCACCCCTTGCCTTGGCAGTCCTTCTTCTTCTGCCCCTTGAGTGTGGCAGCCCCACACCCTCAGCTTTGGGCAGCGTCCCCATTCCTCTGGCACACCTTAATGGCCGCCGCACACTCTGGAACAAAGTTGGTGAAGATCTGACTCTTTGAAACCTAGGAGGCTGTGGCCCCACCCTTTGAGATCCAGAAGACCATGGCCCCACCCTTTGAAACTGAGAAGGCCCTGCTTCCTGTGCTCCTCCCAACAGTTCTGCTGATTTCTGAGCTGCTCCAGGTATGGTCCTCTTCTTTTCTTGGAGGACAATAGATGTAGCTCCTTTGGCTTATTTCCTGCCTATAGAATTCCAAGAGGCATACGGTATTCTTTCTTTTTGTTCTTTCTCTGTTCCTTTCTGTATAAGATGATGGGTTTTCTGCTGTGGTAGTCGGTTAGATCCATTATTCACAGGCCTAATCTCTTTAAGGTTGTGTAGCCATTTCCTTGGTGAACATTCTAGGAGATGTGTACAACAGAATATTCGAAATCTTTAAGTTCAGTTTTCATTTTGCATATTTCTTTTTTAAGTTCATCTCTTTCCTCTCGTATTTTACTATAAGCAGCAAGGAGAAACTACACAGCCCCTTTAAGACCTTGCTTAGAAATCTCATCAGCCAGATATCCAAGTTCATCACTTACGAGTTCTACCTTCCGCCAAACATTGAACATAATTCAGACAAGTTCTTTACCACTGCCTAAAAAGCTTTGCCCTTCTCCATTGTCCAATCACATGCTCATCATTTATTTTATTGCTTCACTAGAAGCACATTTAACATCCACATTTCTAGAAACATTCTGTTGCTTGTGCCATATGTATTCTCTAAGATGATAGAGACTTTCTCTAGAGCTCTCCTCACTTCCTTCTGGGCCCTCACTTGAATCACCTTTGATGTCCATAATTTGAGGAACAGTCTCTTCAAGGCAATCTAGGTTTTTTTTATATAAGGAATAAGGAAGACCAAAGAAGAATTGATGCATTTGAATTATGGTGTTGGCAATGAGTATTGACTATACCATGGACTGCCAGAAGAATGAACAAATTTGTCTTGGGAGAAGTACAGCCAGAATGCTCCTTAGAAGTGAGGATGGTGAGGCTTTGTCTCACATACTTTGGACATGTTATCAGGAGGGACCAGTTCCAGGAGAAGGACATCATACATAGTAAAGTGGAGGGTCAGTGAAAAAGAGGAAGACCCTCAACAAGATGGATTGACACAGTGGCTGCAACAATGGGCTCAAGAATAGCAACAATTGTGAGGATGGCACAGACCGGTCAGTGTTACATTCTGTTGTACCTAGGGTTGCTATAGGGTAGCTATGAGTTGGAACTGACTCGATGGCACCTAACAACAACAATGTAATTTGCACAAGATCCCAGATAGTACAAACGGTTTGTGTTTGACTACTAACCAAAAGGTTGAAAGTTCAAATGCAACCAGGGGTGCCATGGAAGAAAAGCCTGGTGATATTCTTCCAAAAGTATTATATCCAAGAAAATCCCATGGGGCAGTTCTACTCTGTAACGCATGGGGTAGCCATAAGTCAGAATGGACTTGAAGGCTATGGGTTTTATAATTTGCACAATATTTCTGCATTTTCTCCTTCAGTCTCCAGGGTCCTGAAGGGAGGGTTGTGGCTAGCTTTATCCTGTCTTACACATGAAGGCACTGGCTCAGACCACTCATCTCTGCAGCCAGATTACACCTTAGATACAGGGCCCCACTGCAGTAACAGGGAAAGCCTGCACAGAGAACTTCAATCTTTTCCCAGCCCTGAGTGTTAAAATGGGGGTCTGTTACCTTTTGTGTGTTTCTATGATCATTTTCATTAATACTCATGCAGAGATGATCCTTTTTGTTGATTTTCTTCAGCAAGTTGTAATCATAGGCTCTCTTCTCCCCATTGTCCAGAGGGGTTACAATCTCCCTGAAAGAGTGGATAAGTGAAAAGTTATTAGAAGACTAACCCCTACTGAACATCACACAGTACACTCCTGCCCCTAAATCACACTGCACTCCTGCCCCCTACATCACACACTGCACCCCTGCACCCTACATCACAGTGCACCCCTGCCCCCTACATCACAGAGCACTCCTGCCCCCTACATCACAGTGTACCCCTGCTCCCTACCTCACACTGTACCCCTGCCCCCTATGTCACAGTGTACCCCGACCCCTACATCACAGTGCACTCCTGCCCCCTACATCACAGTGCACCCCTGCCCCCTACATCACTGTGCACCCCTTCCCCTATATCACAGAGCACTCCTGCCCCCTGACATCAATCACAGTGTATCCCTCCCCTCCCCAAAACATATCTCTTTTTCTTTTTAGAAAAAATAAGTTTTATTTTTATTAAACAAATTGATATACATAGATTTAAAGTTCAAATAGATTTTCAAGTATCATAATGAAAATTAGCAGTTCCTTCCCCCCCGGCCCTGGCTCCCCACAGATCTCCTTTTGAAAAATCAGCCATTGAAAACTGAAAATATACCTGCTTTTGATGAATCACTACTCTGGATTATCTAGGTGTCTTAGGTATCTAGTGCTGCTATGACAGACATACCACCAGTGGATGACTTTATCAAACAGAAGTTTATTCTCTCACAGTCCAGGAGGCTAGAAGTCTGAATTCAGGGCGCCAGCTCTAGGGGAAGCCTTTCTTTCTGTCAGTTCTGGAGGAAAATCCCTGTCATCAGTCTTCCCCTGGTCTAGGAGCTTCTCAGTGCAGGTACCCCAGGTCCAACGGACGTGTTCTGCTCCCAGTGTTCCTTTCTTGGTGGTAGGAGGTCCCTCAGCCTCCCTGCTCGCTTCTCTCTTTTATATCTCAAAAGATATTGACTCAAGGTACAATGTAATCCTGTAGATTGAGTCCTGCCTCATTAATGTAACTGCCTGTAATTCTGCCTCATTAACATCATGTTGTTATTGTTAGGTGCTGTAGAGCTGGCTATAGGCTATTAGGGAGCCTATGTACAACAGAATGAAGCGCTGCTCAGTCCTGCTCCATCCTCATGATCGTTGTTATGCTTAAACCCTTTGTTGCAGCCACCGTGTCAATCCTTGTAGTTCAGGGTCTTCCTCTTTTTCGATGAGCCTCTATTTTACTGAGCTTGATGTCCTTCTCCAGGGAGTGATCTCTCCTGATAACATGTCCAAAGTATGTGAGATGAAGTCTCACCATACATGCTTCTAAGGAAAGTTCTGGCTGTACTTCTTCAAAGACAAACTTGTTCATTCTTCTGGCAGCCCATGGTTTATTCAATATTCTTCACCAACACCATAATTCAAAGGTATTAATTCTTCTTTGGTCTTTGTCCAGATTTCACATGTGTATGAGGTGATTGAAAACACCATGACTTGGGTCAGGTGCACCTTTGTCCTTAAAGTGACATCTTCGCTTTTTAACACTTCATTAACATCACAGAGTAGGATTTACAACACATTGAAAAACCACATCAGATGACAAAATGGTGGACGATCACGCAATACTAGGAATCATGACCTAGCCAAGTTGACACACATTTTGCGAGGACACAATTCAATCCATGACACTGTGTTTTGTGCCTTTTTATGGCAAGTAACTGAACGTCCTGAGCCTCAGTCTCCCCTCTGTGGTATGGGGATAGTGCCAGGACAGTGTGCTGAAAGCTCCCTGTTGGAAGCTGGGAAGCTTAAATGAGCTAACATGTATGCAGCGCTCACCTCTGTACCTGAAAGCAGTAGGTACTTAACCCCTTTCCACAGAGTCAATTCTGACTCATAAAGACCCTGTAAGACAGAGTAAAACTGCCCTATAGGGTTTTCAAGGCTGTAATCCTTAAGGAAGCAGACTGCGACATCTTTCTTCCGAGGAGCATTGGTGGGTTCAAACCAATGACCTTTTGGTTGACAGCTGAGCTCTTTAACCACTGCACCACTAGGGCTCCTTTTAGTAAGCACTCAAAAAAAAAAAAAAAAGCCATTGCCATTGAGTCAATTCCGATTCATAGCAACTCTATAGGAAAGGGTAGTAGTGCCTCATAGGGTTCCCAAGGTTGAATCTTTACACAGGCAGACTGCCACATCTTTCTCCTGCTCAACAGCTGATGAGTTCAAGCTGCCAGCCTAAGATTAGTAGCCGAGCACTTTAACCACTGTACCACCAGTTCTCCAGTAAGCAATTAATGAATGGTTGTTATTTTATGTATGTTAAAAGACAGTGTAAGTGGATGGTATTGTTAGTTGCCATTGAGTCTGCCCCCAAATCAGGGTGACCCCCAAACACGAACAAAACACTGCCCAGTCCTGCACCATCCCCATGATCGGTTGTGGATGGAACCTGATGTGATCCATAGGGTGCAAGTGGATAGAAAGAGGTAAAAGATGATGTCATGGATTGAATTGCGCCCCCCCAAAATATCTGTCAACTTGGCGAGGTCATGATTTCCAGTATTGTATGATAATCTACCATTTTGTCATCTGATGTGATTTCCCTATATGTTGTAAATCCTATCGCTATGATGTTAATGAGATGGATTATTGGCAGTTATATTGATGAGACCTACAAGATTAGGTAGTGTCGTAAGCCAATCTCTTTTGAGATACAAAAGAAAGAAGCGAGCAGAGAAGACAGGGGGACCTCATACCACCAAGAAAGCAGTGCTGGGAGCAGAGTGCATCCTTTGGACCTGAGGTTCTTGTGCAGAGAAGCTCTTACACCAAGGGAAGATTGTCGACAAGGACCTTCCTCCAGAACTGACAGAGAAAGATTTCCCCTGGATCTGATGCCCTGAATTTGAACTTGTAGCCTACTAGACTGTGAGAGAATAAATTTCTTTGTTACAGCCATCCACATGTTGTATTTCTGTTATAGCAGCACTAGATGGCTAAGACAGATGATGTCTGGGGAGAGAGAAAAAAGACAGCACAGCTGTCTGAGGAAGCATAGTGTGAGCTCCAGATGCCAGATGTGGACATGGAGAAGGCACTAGACAGGATCAAGAAGAACCGAGACACTGGAGCTCTGGGTACCTTGGTAGTTTGCCCTAGACTCTGTAGTGTGCTGGGAAATGTTTAACAGCTGCACTCTGGGGTGGAGGGGGTCTTGATTTGTAGTGTCTACTGATTTCCGTGGTGTAAATACTCCCATTATGGTGATTTCAACCTACAGTTGTGATGTCAGCAGAAGCAGAGATGGGAAGATGTACAGCCTGCTCTTGGAGCCCAAGCAGGTTCTGGAACACTGCCAAAGAAGCACTTGATACCAAGAATACAGATCAGGAAGACAGTAAGGTAACAGCATGCTTTGCATCCATTAGCCCAGGGGGGTAGCCCCCCAAATGAGGGGCTCTTCAGAGCA
Source organism: Loxodonta africana (assembly GCF_030014295.1). NCBI lineage: Eukaryota > Metazoa > Chordata > Mammalia > Proboscidea > Elephantidae > Loxodonta > Loxodonta africana. The sequence continues at coordinate 3,431,059 of NC_087347.1, read as the reverse complement.
GGTGCAAGCAAGTTCCAGCACGCCTGCACCTGGAACGCATCTTAATTTTAGGTGTTGGATATGGACAGGGATGGAGCCAGCTTCTTTTTACCTAACTCCTGATCCACAGCAGCACCAGTCACCTGTAGATGAGATCACGGGATCTTGGCATGGAAGGATGCCATTATGTTCTGTGTCTAGGTCAACGTAGGAGTCCCTTTTGAAGACACACCTTGGGTTCTCCAGCTCCCTGCCTTGCACGAGACCTTTTGCATTGCTGGCAGCTTGGTTCATTAGAGAAATTTCTTCTTGTTGAGCTGAAGTCAATCTGTCTTTGCTTTCCTCCCTTGAATCATTGTTTTGTCTTCTGCGGCTACAGCAAATAATTCCCTCCCATCTTCCACGTGAAAAGCCTTCCGGTGCCTAGCCGCAGCTCTCATACACTAAATTTTCTCTCCTCTTCTCAGCTTTTCTAGTTCTAGCCAAGAGCCACGGGCCCAGCTCTTCTCCACTGGAATCTCAGGAGTGTCTTCAGAGTATCATCCTAAGTAAATGTTGTCATCATTGTCAGTTTCTGCCAAATTGACTCCAACTCATGTCACCTTATGTATAACAGAGCAAAAGGTGGTCTGGTCCTGTGCCATCTTCATGGTCATTGGTGTGTTTGAGTCCATTGTTGGGGCTATTGTGTCAATCCATCTCACTGAGGGTTTCCCTTATTTGTGTTGACCCTCCACTTTACCAGACAAAATGTCTTTTTCTAATGATACTTCTTTCCTGATGACGTGTCCAAAACAAGCAAGATGAAGTCTCACTGTCCTTGCTTTTAAGGAGTGTTCTGGTTTTGTTTCTTCTAAGATTGATTTGCTCGCTCTTCCGGCAGTCCAAGGTATATTCAATATTCTTCACCAACACCAGAGTGCAAGTGCATCAATTTTTCTTCGATCCTCCTCTTTCATTATCCAACTTTGGCATGTGTATGTGGCTACTGAAGAGACTGTGACTTGGTTCAGATGTCTTAGTCATCAAAGTGACATCTTTTTTTTTTCTTGAAACTTTAAAGAGGTCTTTTGCAGGAGATTTGACAAACACAATACATTTTTTGTTTGATTTCTTGACTGTTGCTTCCATGGATATTGATTGTTGATCCAAGTAGAATGAAATAATTGACAATGTCAATTTCTTCTCCACCTAAGTAAATACAGTCATAAAAATTGGGAAGAAAGCATCTTTGGGGGAACTATGAGTTAATATTCCAACATTGCATTCCCAAAATAAATTTATTCCTCTACATATGAAGATCATTGAAAAAGGGGAAGACCCTCAATGAGACGGATTGACACAGTGCCTGCAGAAATGAGCTCAAGCATGACAATGATTGTGAGGATGGCACAGGACTGGATGGTGTTTTGTTGTACACGGGGTCGCTGTGAGTCAGAATTGACTTGACGGCACCTAACGAGAACAACATACTGTCTTAGTCATCTAGTGCTGCTATAACAGAAATACCACTTGTGGAAGACTTTAACAAAGAGAAGTTTATTCTCTCACAGTCTAGTAAGCTACAAGTCCAAATTCAGGGCGTCAGCTCCATGGGAAGTCTTTCTCTCTCTGTCAGCTCTGGAGAAAGGTCCATGTCACCAATCTTCCCTTGTTTTAGGAGCTTCTCTGTGCAGGAACCTCGAGTCCAAAGGACACGCTGTGTTCCTGACCTTGCTTTCTTGGTGGTATGAGGTCCCCCTGTCTCTCTGCTCCCTTCTCTCTTTTATATCTCAAAAGATATTGGCTTAAGACTCTATCTAATCTTGTAGATCTCATCAATATAACTGCCACTAATCCATCTCAGTACATCATAGTGATAGGGTTTACAACACACAGGGAAATCACATCAGATAACAAAATGGTAGGCAATCATACAGTACTGGGAATCATGACCTCGCCACGCTGACAGATATTTTGGGGGGACACAATTCAATCTATGACACATAAAAAGACAAATAGCCTAGAAAATGTAAACAGTCCCTTTAACATTTGGCCTTGAGTTTTTGCAATAAAAGAGAGGACCAAGAATTGCTTATCAAACCTTGAGCCAGTCTGTGTCCCCTCTCTTCCATCCCTAACCCCTTGCTCGCTCTCATCACTCCTCTGCTGGTGGGGTAAGGTTACTTGGTCCCCATCACTAACGTCTTTTGCCTGGTTTTCCAGGCTCTGAGATGTCTCTCACTTTTTCGCTTCCTATTTCCCTAACCGAAGGCTTCATCCCAGGTATTCTCCACCTAGAGCCCACCTTGGTGCTTTGTCCTGGCAACTCTCTTGGTCTGGAAGTTTCTTTTTTGGTCTTTGGTTGGCCCAGCCCAAGTGCTTGCTCTTCCGGAAACAGCCCTTGTTTGCTCCCTTCCTGGGCAGCCTCTGGCCTCCCATCTGCATTTATAACCTGCATTTCCTGCTGACCTCTGTCTCTGTCCCTCAAGTCATGTCACATGGGGAGCAAGTCCTCCCAACTAGGCTGTGGATGCTGGACACCTGGGGCAGCATGCTTTTCCTCTTTGGGATACTTACCTGAGTACCGGGTACATCGTGGCTCCCCAGCACACCTTGGAGTTGGATGCAGGGCTGGGCTTCTGTGTTTCCCTCAAAATGATGCTCCAAGAGCAGAAATCACTTCATCACCACCCACCTTGGGTGCTCATTACACATGTTTGTGTCTCTCCTTCCCACTACCATCTGGCCCATCTGCCATTTGAGAAAGTTCATGGTAGTGTCAATGACTAACCACAGCAGGAAATACTGGTTAGCACAGTAATCCCTAATCTTCTGCGATACAGTTAGCGATAATCCCTCATCCTCTGTGATACTGATTAGTACACTAATCCCTCATTATCTGTGGTACTGGTTAGTGCACTAATCCCTCATCCTCTGTGATACTGGTTAGTACACTAATACCTCATTATCTGTGGTACTGGTTAGTGCACTAATCCCTCATCCTCTGTGATACTGGTTGCCAAACTAATCCTTCATCCTCTGTGGTACTGGTTAGTACACTAATCCCTCATCCTCTGTGATACTGGTTGGCACACTAATCCCTCATCCTTTGTGATAATGGTTAGTACACTAATCTCTCATCATCTGTGATTCTGGTTAGTGCACTAATCCCTCATCCTCTGTGATAATGGTTAGTACGCTAATCCTTCATCCTCTGTGATACTGGTTGGCACACTAATCCCTCATCCTCTGTCATACTGGTTAGTACACTAATACCTCTTTATCTGTGATACTGGTTAGTACACTCATCCCTCATCCTCTGTGATATTGGTTAGTGCACTAATCTCTCATCCTCTGTGATACTGGTTAGTACACTAGTCCTTCATCCTCTGTGATACTGGTTAGTACACTAATCCCTCATCCTCTGTGATACTGGTTAGTGCACTAATCCCTCATCCTCCGTGATACTGGTTAGTGCACTAATCCCTCATCCTCTGTGATAATGGTTAGTATGCTAATCCCTCATCATCTGTAGTACTTGTTGGCACACTAATCCCTTATCCTCCGTGATACCGGTTGGCACACTAATCCCTCATCCTCTGTGATACTGGTTAGTGCACTAATCCCTCATCATCTGTGGTACTGGTTAGGACACTAATCCCTCATCCTCTGTGATACTGGTTAGTGCACTAATCCCTCATCCTCTGTGATACTGTTTGGCACACTAATCCCTCATCCCCTGTGGTACTGGTTAGCACACTAATCCCTCATCCTGTGTGATACTCGTTGGCACACTAATCCCTCATCCTCTGTGATACTGGTTAGTACACTAATCCCTCATCATCTGTGGGACTTGTTGGCACACTAATCCCTCATCCTCTGTGATACTCGTTAGTGTGCTAATCCCTCATCGTCTGTGAGTGTTTGACTTGCTCTTGTTTCACTCATGGAGTAAACGACATAAGCCTTGGAGAGAGGGGAGTTGAGTTCTACTTCTGGCTTCTCCACTGACTAGCTGTGTGTTTAAACCTTTTTTTATAGTGATAAACAACCCACTTAGAGGAAAACCAGTAAAGCATAAAAGTCCAGCATAATGGGTTATGTGGTGTGAACTACCCAGGTCAACACAAGGAACAAAGCTAAGCCCCAGGAGCCCCAGGTACTTTTTTTCAAATGTATAAATAAGGACAAGGGAGTCTGAGAGCTTTTCCTTGCTATGATGTGGCAAGAAACTTGTTTCAGGCGATGCTAGTTTAAGGAGCATTGTCTCAGTTTTCTCGCTCGTCAGGCAAAGCCCATAGCAATTACTGCTGCTTCTTCCTTGAGTTTTTTGGGCAGATCACTTAAAGGAAGAGAATTACAGGATGCAAGTGCCAGGAGCCAGGACTCACTTACAGACTGAAAGAGCAGAGAGACATAGTTCTAGATCCCATTCTCTGCCCAGGAGCCTCCCAATTTCTTGTTTTGGGAGTGCTGATTTCTCTGTCCTTGAAAGCTACTGGCGTCTTGTAACATGCAGTCCTCTGGCTTTGAGAAATCAAACCTGAATCGCCAGGTTAACAAAGTGACTCATACCTGGGCTTAACGACTGCTTTATTCCAGGGAGAAAATAACTTCTGCTGAGTGAGACTGTATTTATACATGATCACGCCTCTTGGTATAAATGATTACATTGTTTTATCTCCCACTGATGCTGATACTTTAATGACATTTGAAGGAAGAAAAGTAAGTTGGGGTGGGAAAGAAGAAGACACGTTTCTTGGCTAATCTTGAAGGCAGCCCCAAGGATTGGTTCCTTTTCTGGAATGCCTGGTGGTTGGAATTGTGAAACGTAACTAGCCGGCACCTACCCTTTGCCTATTGTACACGGCAACTGTCTTTGGCCCTCTTACCAATCTGAGCATGTCGCAGTGAGGGCTTAACTCTACTTTGCTGCTGTGTGCCCTTCCAGCTGAAAGCATTTCAGGCGGAGAAGGTTGGTATTTGCATAGCAATTAGTTTGTATTCCTACAAAAAATTTTCACAGATTCAAGTTTTTCATAGAAAGAATGAACCAGAGGGTAAACTGAACCACATATTAAAGGACCCGTGTCAGGCAATTCTTCAAGCCATTTTGATGGCTTTGAACCATCATTATTCGTAATATCCTCTGAAAAGCCAGAAAATAATTGTTTTCCTCCTACTGATTTTGTTCTTCTCCTCTTAGCAAATATTGATTCTCTCGCCTCTGCAAACTCCGTGCTGAATGGAACTGAAATTAACAGGGCTGCTTTTGTTTAATACAATGAACAAAAACTTGTGTTTGGAGGGTTCTTGTCCTGCTGGGACATCTGTGCGAGGCCCAGATGGCATTGGGCTCTGGAAAGGGGGCTCGTGAGTTAAACGTTTCTGCCGAATCACCAGCGAGGGTGAAGATGCAGCATTTTTATAGGTCCTATAAAAATAGCAACTTCTGAAAACTTCTTGGCAACAGAGGTTTTGTTTTGTTTTTTCTTTTCAATGCCCTAAGAGTGTGGGGCTTCCCCCGCTAGGTAACTAAGTTGAGAAAAACCCAGTTTATTATCAGAAAGTCTGCTGAGAAGTACAGCTATAACTTCCTAGATCTTTAACATACACTGATGTACATTTTCCAAGAAGATAGGAGGGGCTGATATTTTCTAGCTAGTGATGGGATGGGAAAAGCCACTTGCCATCGAGTCGATTCCGACTCCTAGTGACCCATGCGTATTGGAATAGAGCTGTGAAAAGGTTGGAAGTTTGAGTGCATCCAGAGCATCTCAAAATACCAGCTATTGAACAGCCCATGGAGCCCAGTTACTAACGGCTTGTATACAAAATGTACAAAGAACCCTTAAAACTCAGTAAGAAAGCACACAACCCAACCAAAAAGTGGAGAAAACATCTGAATAGACACCTCCCAAAGATTTGTTGCTGTTGTTAGGTGCGTTCGAGTCTATTTTTGACTCATAGTGACCCCATATGACAGACTGTACCATTGCGTTTTCTAGGCTGTAATCTTTACGGGAACAGATGGCCAGGTCTTTCTCCCACAGAGCAGCTGGGTGAGTTCTAACTGCCAACCTTTCGCTTAACAACCAAGTACTTAACCGTTGCATCACCAGGACTCCTTAAAGAAGATACACAGGTAGTCTCAGACTTACGACAAAGATCCATTCCGATCACTCCACTGCATGTTGGTTCTGACGTAAGTCGAATACCTCATTTTTTTAATGTTCGTTATTGCCTTTTATTTTAAGTATCTTTATAAATCCAAACTTTGTCTTTGCAGGCTGGCATAAGAATGATAACATCAACAAATGATGCACTGAGACGTTGTACGTGATACATGTTACTAACAACAAGGTGTACAAAAAAATAAAAGGATGGCAATAAGTGCAGTCGGTCGTAACTCGAATACGTAATGTCGTAAGTCGGGGACTACCTGTACAGGTGGCAAATAAGCACATGAAAAGATTCTTAACATCATATGTCGTTAGAGAATTACAAATTAAAACTGCAATGAGATACCTTTACACCACTATTAGAATGGCTAAAATACAAAAGCCGGACAGCACCAAATGCTGGTGAGATGTGGAGACGCAGCAACGCTCCTCTGTGGCTGGTGGGAATGCACGTGGTGCGGCCACTGTGGAAGACACTTAGGCGTTTCCTAAAGCTCACCGAGTTGTTAGTTGCTACTGAGCCAACACGGACTCACGGCGACCTTATGTTCAACAGAATGGAACGTTGCCCAGCCCTGAGCCATCTTCACCCTCTGTGATACTGGTTAGTCTTGAGCCCATTGTTGATGCCTATCGTGTCAGTCCATCTCATTGAGGGTTTCCCTCTCTTTCGCTGACCCTCTACCAAACATGATGTCCTTTTCTAGTGTTTGGTTTTTCCTGATGATGTGTCCAAAGCAAGCAAGGCAAAGTCTCGCCTTCTTTGCTTCTAAGGAGCCTTCTGGTTGTGTTTCTTCTGAGACTGATTTGTTCATTCTTCTGGCAGTCCATGGTATATTCAATACTCTTCACCAACACCACAATTCAAATGCATCAATTCTTTTTCGACCTTCCTTTTTCGTTGTCCAGCTTTCGCATGCACACGAGGCGATTGAAAACACCATGGCTTGGGTCAGGCGCATCTTAGTCCTCAAAGTGACATCTTTGCTTTTTAAAACTTTGAAGAGGTCTTTTGCAGCAGATTTGCCCAATGCAATGATTTGTTTGATTTCTTGACTATGGCTTCTGTGGTCATGGGCTGTTGATCCAAGTAGAATGAAATCATGAATAACGTCAATTTTCTCTCCATCTATCATGATGTTGTTTATGGTCCCGTTGTGAGAATCTTGTCAAAATGCAGGTTCTGATCCTGTAATTCTGGGGTAGGCCTGGAATCTGCATTTCTAATGAACTTGCAGGTGTTGACGATGTGTTGGTGCTCGGACCATACTGTGAGCTTTAGGTTCTAAAGGACTTCCAGAACTTTCCCTTGAGGGTGGGGATGGCAGCTGGGGTGGACTGGTCTGGGTGCCGAAGGCAGGAGTGGTGGTTCCCATGGGCAATGTCCCGAGTCCAGCCACAGAGATAGCAGAGCTGAGTAGGGTGCCTATGCCTGGGTTGCCTCCGAGGGGGAAGTCAGTGACCATCTGGCTGTGTGGCCTCTGTGCCTGTGAACTTAGGGACCTGATCCTCCAGTTATACAAGAAATTTAAAGGGAACCATAGGTAAGAAAGCTGGGTGGTAAAATGCCAGAATGAAAACACGTTTTCTGTTTATTTATTTTTAAGCAGTTGCTTTGAATTCTAGTTTGGGAAGGAGAATTTCTATTCTGTGGCGAACAGTTTACTTCTGTAACAGTCCTGGTCAGGGGCCACAGTGCCTCAGAGTGTCTCAGAGTAGTGCAGTGGGTGCAAGATGAAGTCAAGGCGTGTGGGCCACTCGGCTGGCTCAGCAACCTTGTTCAGCCAGGGCATGGCTGTCCATGGGGACCCCCGGTGTGGAACAGAAGAGCTGGCAAACGTGTCTCGCTCGAGGGTCACTGATGGAAGCTGGCCAGTGAATGCACACTTGCCCTGACAGCGGAGAGCCGTCCTATCTGACAAAACATGGAAACCTGATCACCCACCAGGTACACTACCTGGGGTATGATTTGATTTTTGGTGGTTTCTACCAATCCTAAGCCACTGCTGCTGATATTGTACAGAATGTGCACAGGTTATAAAACAATTTTTAAGACAGGTGTTCCAAAAGGGCTTTATGACAAGACAGCACCATGTGCATTCACTCCTTACTGAGGCCACGGCCCCCGCAGGTGACAGTGTACGTTTGATGGGATCAGCCGGCACTCACCACTCATATCTTGCATGCTATGTGTTAGGGTGGAGTCTCTGGGTGGTACAAGCAGGTAACGTGCCTGGCTGCTAACCAAAAGTTTGGAGGTTGGAGTGTACCCAGAAAAAAAAAAAAAAAAATTTTTTTTTTTTTTTTAGAGGGACCTTGGAAAAAAGGCCTGGTGGTCGACTTCCAAAAAATCAGCCATTGGAAGCCTTATGGAGCACGGTTCTGCTCTAACGTACGTGGGGTCGCCATGAGTAGGAACTGACTTGAGAGCAACTGGTATGTGCTGGGGTCTGTGATAGCTCATCTAATCCACACAGCAAACTCGGTGCAGCAGGTACTCACATTGTCATGGTCATCTGGATGCATGACATTTGGTATATTTGTCTGCAAACAGCCTCGTTTTTGTGTATCTTTCCTATTTTTTAGATGACAAAAACTGGCGTTTCTCTGGAAATTTTATGATTACCCTTGGATTCTCAAAGGCGTCCACGGCCGAGATTATTGCCGTCAATGTCATTGATGTTGGCATAATAACGGAAACATCTCTGTAATTCTGGAAATTACTGCTCATCTTCAGAAATAACAGTAGGTAATTTAAGCAAGATGCAATGTACCTTCCTCCGGGCCCCTCTTGGCCTCATGTATCACTCCTGTCCCATTAACTGGAGATAATAATTGCAAGATTATTATCCCCAGAGCTTGGGGAGACACTGGGGAGTATTGATCCTTCCGTTCCTTGAATTTACGAGCTGCTTTTAATCTGAGAAAAGAGAAGACAATGAGAAGCAGGAGCCAATCTTCCCGGGTTAACAAGACCGAGGCGCACGCTTCCTCTCGGGGAGTTTTTATTGCTCAAGCAAAGGTCACGTTCAGTCCTCAGAACCAAGTGTGTTCTGCCACCAGGGACTCATGGATACAAGGAGCATCTTCCCATTTCCTGGCAAAATTGCCAAATGATACAAATCACGCCTGGCAGCAGTCTTCAAGGCTGTCTCCCCTATTTATTTTTATTCTTACAGAAGTGCCCTTTAGGATGAGTGTACAAACTCCCCACCAAGGAAACAGAGGTGCTAGCTCACAGAAATGAGGGTTTGGATGATCCATGTGGAGCCACGCTGCTGGAAAAGGCCAGCTTCAGGATTAGCAGCTCCTTGAAGACAAATGGGTTTCTCCCATGCCATTCTGGAAATTCAAGAGAGCGTCTTCTCTTACCACGGATTTGTATAGATTTCCACCTTTTCTCTCCATAGGCTGATTAGCAAAGAGGTGAGAAGCACCCCTCTGGGCCTTGTTCAAGGTGAAGGAGAGGATGGAGGCCCGCAGGTTGAGGAGGTGCACCCCAACATCGCCCACCCTGGCCAGGTAATGTCCACCTGGGTCCGTGGTGTTCTGAGGGTCTGCAGTGCCTGAGGTTGCCCAGGGCCTACCCAGCACAGTGCCTGAGGTTGCCCAGGGCCTACCCAGCAGGCCTTAAGGATGTGTCCCGGACTTCACCAACTTTCCTTTGGGGTGTTCTGACTATAGCCAAACCCACTCCCAGCGGGCTTCCCGTTTCCCCTCCAGGCATTCACCTTGAGCACCCAGGGGAGGGGGACTGGAAAGCCTGAGGTTTGTGATGAGAGCCTCAGGCTATTTAGCAAGCAGAAAAGAAACTGGGTCCTGGCCCTTGTCCTAAAATACTGGGGGGAGGAGGTGGGGCTGCGAAGGAGGGCAGGACCAGGGCTGGTTCCTGAGCATCCTGCAGGGAGCGGAGCTATCAAAGCCAGGCTTCAGCTCTGTGCAGGCGGCCCTCCCTACAACCCAGCTCCTGCCAGAGGGGGTGCTCCCACCACTGGACAGCTTGGAGCCAAGGGGTGTGGCCACACCAACAGCCACCTTGGTTCAGACAAGAAGTCAAAGGAAGCTGCGGCCCAGTTGGGAAAGCCCTTGGCAACTGTGGAAGCTGGTTTCAGAGTGGACTGGGCCACTGCCTGCCTGTCTGTCTGGTCCTGGCCCGGAGAGCTCCAGAATCAGAGACTCTCGTCTCGTGTGAAAAGTGGGACATTGTCGCCTTGTTTGCAGGTATCCCTCGCCGGGGCGCAGCTGTCCACCTTCCACAATGCCCCTGGCTTCACTATCCATTGAGGGAGTTGGGGCAAAGAGGGGCCGGGGTAAATGGGCTTCACCAGGTGCTACTGAGGGGAAGCAACAATGTTCTGCCCGCAATCCACGTGACACTCTCTGGACACCATTCCTGCATGTGGTCAGTGCAGCACCCTGACGTGGGAGGCTGAGCCCAGTGAGGAAACTAAGGCACGGGGCGAGTGCTTTCTGCAGGTCGTAGGACATGGCAGTGGCGGGCTGGGCTGAGGCCTGGGTTTTCCGGGGCTGCTGCTTCCATGCTTAGTGCATGGGCGCATCTCAGAGCAGCACGGCCCCACTGGTCAGGAGTGGACCCTACACCGATGGCCCTTGGTGGCACAACCCATTTGTGCTTGACTATTTACTAATGAAAAGGTTGGCAGTTTCGTCCCACCCAGCGGTGCCATGCAAGAAAGGCCTGGAGATCTGCTTCTGTAAAGATTACAGCCAAGAGAACTCAATGAGGCAGTTCTACTCTGTGACATGTGGGGTGGCCATGAGTCTGGATGGCAATGGGTTTTTTGGTTTTGATCCTCATGTGGGGGTGAGGACCAGGCCCGTCACTGTGGCGTGAGCATCAATGCCATCAACACCAGGGTCTGGGGTAAGAGGGAGAAGATCTTCCAAGGGACCCCTGAGGGCTCCCATTGTTCCCCTTGCCCCCCGGAAAGCACCTCGCCCTTCCCTGGGCAGGCTGCTTTCGGAATCCCAAAAAGTGGGACCCATAGCTTCCCCCAGGACTCCTGGCATCTCTAAGCTGAAGTTCATGAGGGCGTCATTCAGCTCCCACACCTCAAGTCTTACAACCTGGGTTCTCTTCATTCAGCGGCAGCCCACGGACTCGGAGAAAAGCTGCTGAAAAAGCGTTGGGGGTGGCTTGGGGCCTCTTACCCAGACGAGTCTGTCCAGCTTGGGTTGACTGGGTGCCTCCCGTGCCATCCACTGCCCAGGCTGGGAGGGTTGGCCATGGGGTCCTCCATCTGCCATCCCCGTCCCCGTGCCCCCTCCCCATGTCACTGCCGGGGTTGCCATGGGCACGGCCCCCCAGGAGCTGCGAACAAGAGCCGCGACGTGGGGGGCTGCTGAGGCTCCAAGCTCCAAGCTGCTTATTACGCTGCGTGTTTTGTTTTAAATTACCTTCCACTGAGAGAGGGCGTTTTATCCCCACTCTAAGTACTGTTGACAGATGTGTTAATTCATGTATTTAAACAGATATTTAGCAACCGGCAGAAGATCCAGCTAAAAATAGGTCATCTCACTAAATGAGCTCTCGCCCAGGGCTGGCGCTCAGGCTGGTTACACGGAGCTCCGCCATCTTCCACGCGGGGTTGCTTTGGGGTGGCGGGGGGAGGGGGGACAAGGGAGCCCAGGTGCACGCAGCCAGAGGTGCCAGCTCACTGGCTGAGGATGGCGACTGAGTGGGCAGTAGTGGCCGACGTCCCTTCTGGCCGTCTCTGGCTCTCTGCTGCTTCACTAAGTGAGGGGTCTGATGAATCCATCCCTGGCTCTTTGCTCTTCTGCAAAGCAAAGATTCTGGATGAGTGGTCTCAAAAGTGCCCCTTGAATCAATCACGCTGCTGTCCCAGGACATGTGGAGGCTCCAGAAAAGCGGTCTAGGGTGGGATGAGGGGTGGGAACCCTGCTGGTCAGCAGGGCTGGTCTGGGCAGGCATGGGATGCAGAGGACCAGCAGGGACCCTCTCTTCCAGGTTCTGCATCCATGCTGCTGGCTAAGATGGTGCTCTCGGCTTCTTGTGGAGGTGTGTGCAGGCCTGGCTGTGTTCTGGGGAGGAGAGGGTGTGGGGGGGGGGCGCTGGGTGTGTCCTGGGGGAGGAGAGGTTGGGGGGTGCTGGCTGTGTCCTAGGGGAGGAGAGGGTGTGGAGGGCCCTGGAGGCTCACCTAGGGGCACAGCTCTCTGGGGGATCAGTGGAGTCCCAGGGGTGCAGGTGCAGGAAGAACTGGGATGGAGAAAGCATTGGGCTCTGATGCCACGCTCCATTCAGGTGAACACCTACAGGTGAGGCTCCGCTTGGCAGATCTCGTCGGAGGCAGGAGAGTAGGGCTGTGGAGAGCTGGGGCTTGGTGCCAGCCTGTTCTGCCTTGCTTCTGGCAAGCTGTATGACCTGGGGGGCAGGCTCACTTCCCGCTCTGGACCTTACAGAGGGGCCACGTGAATGACCACACTGAAGATGGCAAGGCAGGCCCTGGTGCTGGGCCAGCATCACCCAGGTGCTCAATACTGCTCATATCAATGAGCCAGGTGTGAGTGTGCTCTGTGGACTCCAGAGCAACGACACACTGGAGTCCAGACCCAGGGTGGTCTCAACTCTCTCCAGACTCAGGACCATCGTGGCTCATCTAGCGAAGCCACCTCAGAATCCTTCTTAACACAGAGCTCCAGTCAGCCCCTTCTACTCAATTAGAATGGGCAACAGCTTGAAATCAATTGGCCCTCTTGGTAGAGACAGAGTGGAGGGGTGGTCCATACTATCAAAATCACCCAGGAGGCTTGCTAGAGGGTCTCCAGTCCTGGGGAAGCGTGTTGGGGTTGAGTAAGTGGGCAGTAGCACCCTGCTGGTTTCAGAGGTCAGTTGTATTGTTGTTGTTGATAGGTGCCATCGGGTCGGTTCTGACTCATAGCGACCCTACGTACAACAGAACGAAACACTGCCCGGTCCTGCGCCATCCTCATGGTCGATGTTATACTTGAGCCCATTGTTGCAGCCACTGTGTCAATCCATCTCCTTGAGGGTCTTCCTCTTTTTCACTGACTGTTTACTAAGCATGATGTCCTTTTCCAGGGACTGATCCCTCCTGATAACATGTCCAAAGTATGTGAGATGAGGTCTCACCATTTTTGCTTCCAAGGAGCATTCTGGCTGTATTTCTTCCAAGATAGACTTGTCCATTCTTTCAGCAGTCCATGGTATATTCAATATTCTTCGACAACACCATAATTCAAAGACGTCAATTCTTCTTCTGTCTTTCTTATTCATCATCCAGCTTTCACGTGTATATGAGGTGACTGAAAACACCATAGCTTGGGTCAGAAGCACTTTAGTCCATAAAGTGATATCTTTGTTTTTTAGCACTTTAAAGAAGTCTTTTGTAAGAGATTTGCCCAATGCAACATGTTTGATTTCTTGACTGCTGCTTCCAAGGGTGTTGATTGTGGATCCAGGTTATATGAAACCCTTGATATCCATTGTGGTGGGGCCTCCTTTCCTGGGTGGAGGACCTGCAGCGAGCCCCCAGCTGTCCGTGGTATAGGCAGGGTTGAACCCAGATCCTGGGCTGGAGCCCAGCCCCCCTAACATTCAGCCTTGGCTTCCGGGTGGGGTCTGGCAGCAGTGGAGCATGGAGCCGGGGTCTGCTGGGCTATGACCCTAGCCTGGGGACTGAAGGTGAGGGGCAGGGGTGGGGGCGGCAAAGGGGTGTCCTGACCTTAGCAGTGGGAGCAAGGGACACCCCATAAAGAAGGGAGCCTGGAGAAGAAGCAGATTTGAGGGGGGTGGAGGCTCCTGTTGGGGTTACTGTATCTCCTGTTCAGTGATCTTGGAAGGGAGGCTGGGAAGGGTTGGGTGTCTGCTCACAGGTCTCTGCTGAAGGAGGAGGAAGAGGGGTCCAGTGTTGTACAGACAGGAGAAGTCCAGCACCCCATGGCCCAGGGGCAGGAGAAGGGGCCATAATGCAATAGGGGGCTGGAGTGGCAGAGCACCTGGCTCCCTGGGCACTAAGCAGAGGGCGGCATTGGAAGCCCTTGGTGGCTCTCTCCCTCCCTGTGGGTGTCCTCTGGGTTGTGACCCCCTGGGCACCAGGGCCCACCTTGCAGGTTGGGAAAACCAGTGTCTCATAAACGGGGGATATAGGTGGGACACCACAGCATCCACTGCAGCCCACCCACTTGCTGCTTGGACTTGCTTGCTTCCTATAGTGAGTTTACCCCGTCTGGCAACATATCTTTCTGGATAGGCCTGATGACTTTTCCTGGAGAAACTTATAAGAGGAAGGTGAGTGAGATCAACTACAGCCCCTGCTGGTGTTGCAGTCATCCATTTTCCATTGACATCAGACGGGGGGGAACCAAAAGATGCCCCAGTGGACCACCTGGGTTTCCACCTCTGTGCTGTGACAGCAGTCCTACCTGCTCCTGAGAATCGGGGTTGAATACCCTGCCAGGATGGCAGTTCCTATCCATTGCCTTCGAGTTGATTCTGACTCATAGCAACCCTACAGGACAGAGTAAAACTTCCCCACAGAGTTTTCAAGGAGCACTTGGTGAATTCAAACTGCCGACACTTTGGGTTAGCAGCTGTAGCACTTAACCACTATGCCACCATATATATATATATGGTGCAGGATAACTCTGAAGGGCCAACCCAAGTCCAGAGCTTCCCATGAGATTGGCTGAGGCTTCATATGCATATATGTATCTCACAACATTTCCAAATTTAACATTTTTCAACGGCAATATTATGGGGTCAACCTCTTTCATCCGTTAGGTCTTTCAGGGTGGCAATCATCTCTACCACTCCCTGTAGGATGAGATATTGGTTTGATTTAGTCTCAGGGGCTCCCACTTGGCCTCCTCCAATACTATCGCTCTCACCTACAGGCCAAAGAATCGATGTGAAGGCTGTACCAGTTGTCAAGTGTATCCATCCCAATTACACACTCAGAGACTGGGGAAAGGACCACCAGGTGGGTTTGCAATCAACTTGATCCTTGATGAACAGGCCCTGAACCAGAGCTCCATTTATTATCTAACCCCCTTCCTCTCTAAAGGGATTGGGGGGCTATGGTGATGCTTCAGGTCTTGAGGGTGTCGCGATGTCAATTTGGATCCTATCTTGGTTATCTAGTGCTGTTATAACAGAAATACCACAAGTGGATGGGTTTAACCAACAAGTTTATTCTCTCACAGTTTAGGAGGCTAAAAGTCCAAATTCAGGTCGCCGGCTCCAGGGGAAAGCCTTCTCTCCGTCAGTTCTAAGAGAAGGTCTTTGTCTTTATTCTTCCCCTTGACTAGAAGTTTCTCATTGCAGGAACCTTGGGTCCAAAGAACACGCTCTGGTCCCAGCACTGGTTTCTTGGTGGCATGAGGTTCCCCTGACTCATTACCGGATTCTCTCTTTTATATCTCAAAAGAGATTGACTTAAAATACAACCTAATCTTGTAGATTGTGTCCTGCCTCATTAACATAACTGTCTCTAATCCTGCCACGTTAACATCATAGAGGTAGGATTTACAACACATAGAAAAATCACATCAGATGACAAAATGGTGGACAGTCACACAATACTGGGAATCATGGCCTAGCCAAGTTGACACATATTTTTGGGGGACACAATTCAATCTATGACAGATCCCATCCCCAACAGTCCTCAGAATGTCTGGGTATTGCCTCTCCCCACTGTGCCAGTTCTTGAATAAACGGTTGTAGGTTGCTTTGGGGGAAGGATTGCGGAGTTACTATCATATACCCTTGCCGAATATATGAAGCAAAGGTCAGTCTTTCGTTGTCTTTCTCCAATACCCCTCCTTCTTCATATAGTCCAACAGCCCCCAGCTGCAGTCCTCTGGCTCCACAGCCCCTGTTCCCCTGAGATACTGCACCTGCTGCTACACTATTCCCACAGACATCCCGTTGCAGCTCACCACCAGAAAAGTCTTCATGGTGGTGACGTGAGTAAATTCACTCACCACCCCAAAGGGTCCTCATTGCCAGCTGGCCAACACGTTGTCCGGATCCCAAACCCTTCTGGTACCAGTAGCCCTGGATCTGGTTCCGTGGAAAGCAAACTTCATATGATCAAATCTCAGTCTTGGCGTCTCTCTTTCAGGTGAGCTGCAGGGGGCAACAAAGTAGGAGTAGGTAGAGAGAGAAGGTGCAGCGTGATGCAGTTGCATCTGGAGCCTCAGCCAATTCCCAAAGGAGATCTGAGTGGGGATGACTCCAAGGAGGCAAGGGCTAGGCCTCTGTGCCTCAACATCAACCAATCATTGGGTGAGTGCTTCCTCCAGGGAGGGGATGTACTCTTGGGTCAGGGTGATTCCCAGAGAGGGACCCAGATGTGTGCTTCCAGGAGCCAGCATTTCTGGCAGCTGGGGTGATGGATGTCATTGTTTTGAAGGGGTACCTGGGAGGTGCAGCATGGTATCACTACAGACACGTAGAGTTTGAGGTACATGTCTGACATTTAGGTGGAGATGTCACATAGCCATTGAGAATAAGTCTGAAATTCAGGGGAGGGGTGCACAATGGAGACGGGAATTTGGAAATCATCAGTGTAAAGATGGTGTTTAAGCCATGGGTGTGAAGGAGGTTGCACAGTGGGTGATGTGGTTAGAAATGGAGTCTCACATACCATTCTGGATGAGGGAGAGGATCTGGTCCAGGAGTCCCAAAGGAGCAGCTGGGAGGTCCACTGGAGACCAGGGGAGCATGGACCTAGGGGAAGGGAAAGTGCTGCGAGGAGGGAGTGATCATGATGGCAAATGCTCCAGGAAGGTTGAGGAAGGCAAGGATAGAGCTTTGCATTTTGCCCATAGGGACATCAGCTGTTAAGAAGAAATTTTGCCTCACTGACCTTCCACTGATGCGATTTTCTACCACGCCCCACAGTTCCTCCTGAATTTGAAGGACCTTAATGCCCTTTGGATTTGCTTTGATCTCTGTTGATTTGGAGCCTCCAGGAAGAGATCCCAGTTCCTGGCACACACAGGAGGTGTGAAAGACCTGAGTGATAACAAGACTCTATTTCTCTCTTGGGAGATTTCCCCGTGGCCTGTGTTGTGGGGGAAACAGGTGGGCTGTGCTCTGTGACCCATCAGCTGGGCTCCTACCTTCTCCCGCCCTCTCTGTGCTTTACCTGGAGTTCTCCAGGGCCAGCACCTACTCTAGCCTCATCCCCACCATGCCCCAGTGACCCACCATATGCTTCAGGGCTGAATGGCTTCCTCTCTGGCACATACCGGGCACTAAATCCCAGGGTCAATGAATGGACTAACCACATGGGACGAGAGAGCTTCCATCACATATCCTTACTTTATGATGAGGATAGTGAGAAAGAGAGAGAGTTTTGGGACTTACTTATGATATCCAAAGTGGCAGAGGGCAGCAACTGCTCCTTGGTGCAGCACTCTTAGGGTGTCTGCCATTGAGGCACTCATGACTTTGGGACATAAGAACGAACTTCTCCTCTTCATCTGCCATTCTGAAGATCTGGGACTTTTCGGAGGTGGAACTGAAGTTTTAAACTGCAAAACTCAAGATATTTTTACCCTGGGAAAGAGAGGATCTTCCATAGGGCATTGTGTTGGGTGGTCTGGAGTGCACTCTTCTTAAAACTGTAGGCCTAAAAACCAAAAAGACCCAAACCCAGTGCCGTCGAGTTGATTCCAACTCATAGCGACCCTATAGGACAGAGTAGAACTGTCCCACAGGGTTTCCAAAGAGTACCTGGTGGATTCGAACTGCTGACATTTTGGTTAGCAGTCACAGAATTTAACCACTATACCATCAGGGTTTGTAGCTAAAGGGACCACCAAGCTGTAATAGGATCCCATACACTCATCTGGCTCTTCGCAGTTTGCAAGGTGGCCTTGTAGTGGCATCTGATCTATTCCTACAGGAGGTACACTGTGTGCATTTTTGTTTGGTTTTCTTGATCTGCTTCTCCATCCATCTTCCCCACACCTGTGACACTGATATTTGAAATGTTATCCTCCTTTTTCCCCGAGGGTCCTTATATTTTTCCAACCTCGAGTTCTCTGTATTTGCCAACCAACTGTTTTCCATTCAAACCTTTGAAATTAAAATGAGTTTGTTGGGCTGTTTAAGCAACAGACACATCCAGTGTAAGCCGTGTGTTTACGTGGTAACTGGTGACCACTTAATTACATAGTAATTACCCTGCAGCGGGCAGGGTGATTACACAGTAAGCGCTGTGTCATTAGCCCTGATTACTCCCGTCTTCCTAAGCACAGGGAGCCTGCATGGTAATTGCGTTTGGACCTTCCAAATGCGGTGGAAGCTAATCCGCTGCAGCCTGTAATTATCAAGGACGTATGTGACGTTTATCAAGTAAGCAAACACGGTGGGTTGCCATGTATGAAGTGAGCAAGATCAAAGCCCCCTGGGAAGTCTGCTGAGGCTGTAACTCACAAGCCTGTGGGGCAGCCATCTCTGAAGTCGCAAAACGCATAAGGTCCCTGTTCTCGGTTGAATTTTGTTAGATGCTGTCCAGTCGGTTCCAATTCATAGCCAACCTATGCACAACAGAACAAAACGCTGTCCAGTCCTGCGCCATCCTCACGATTGTTGCTATGTTTGGCCCTATTGTTGTAGCCACTGTGTCAAATCTATCTCATTGAGGGTCTTCCTCTTTTTTGCTGACCCTCTACTTTACCAAGCGTGATATCCTCCTCTAGGGACTGGTCCCTCCTGATGACATGTCCAAAGTATGTGAGACGAAGTCTCGCCATCCTCACTTCTAAGGAGCATTCTGACTGTACTTCTTCCAAGACAAATTTGTTTGTTCTTCCAGGAAAAAAAAAAAGAAGTCCATATTATATTCAATATTCTTTGCCAACATGATAATTCAAATGCATTGATTCTTCTTTCATGGTCCGTATTCGCTGTCCAGCTTTCTCATGCAAATGAGGCAATTAAAAACACCATGGCCTGGGCCAGGCAGGCCTTAGTCTTCAGAGTGACATCTTTGCTTTTTAACATTTTAAAGACGTCTTTTGCTGTGGATTGGTCCAATGCAATGAGTCTTTTGATTTCTTGATTACTGCTTCCACAGGTGTTGATTCTGGACCCAAGTAAAATGAAATCTTTGACTTCAATATTTTCTCCATTTATCATCATGTTGCTTATTGGTTCCATTGTGAGGATTTTTGTTTTCTTTATGTTGAGGTGCAATCCATACTGAAGGCTGTAGTCTTTGATCTTCATCAATGTTTCAAGTCCTCTTCACTTTCAGCAAGCAAGGTTGTATCATCTGCATGTTGCAGGCTGTTAATGAGTCTTCCTCCAATCCCAACACCCCTTCTTCTTCATATAGTCCAGCTTCTCAGTTTATATGCTCAGCGTACAGATTGTATATGTGTGGTGAAAGGATACAACCCTGATGCACATCTTTTCTGATTTTAAACCATGCACTATGCCCTTGTTCTATTTGAATTGCCTCTTGGTCTGTGTATGGGTTCATCACGAGCACAGCTGAGTGTTGTGGAATTTTCATTCTTCACACTGCTATCCATAGTTTGCTTTGACCCACACAGTTGAATGCCTTTGCATAGTCAGTAAAACACAGGTGAAAGTCTTTCTTACATTCTCTGCTTTCAACAAAGATTCATCTGACATCAGCAACGATGTCTCTCATTCCGCATCCTCTTCTGAATCCAGCTCGAATTCTGGCCCTTCCCTGTCAATGCACTGCTGCAGCCACTTTTGAATGATCTTCAGCAAAATTTTACTTGTGTGTGATATTAATAATATTGTTTGACAGTTTCTGCATTCCGTTGGATCAGCTTTCTTTGGAATGGGAACATGTATGGATCTCTTCCATTTGGTTGACCAGGTAGCTTTCTTCCAAATTTCTTGGCATAGATGAGTGAGCACGTCCAGCCTTGCATCCATTTGCTGAAAGATCTCAGTCGGTGTACCGTTAATTCCCGGAGCCTTGTTTTTCACCAGTGTCTTCAGTGCAGCTTGGACTTCTTCCTCCAGAACCATGGGTTTTTGATCATTTGACCTCCTGAAATGGTTGAACGTTGACCAGCTCTTTTTTCGTACAGTGGCTCTGTGTATTCCTTCCATCCTCTCTCTATGCTTCTCGCGTCGTTCAATCTTTTGTCCATAGAATCCTTCACTATTGCAACTTGAGGCTTGGATTTCTTCTTCTGTTCTTTCAGCTTGAGAAATGCCAAGCAAGTTCTTACTTTTGATTTTCTAACTCCAGGTTTTTGAACATTTCATTATAATACTTTGCTTTATCTTCTCGAGCTGCCCTTTGAAACCTTCTGTTCAGTTCTTTTACTTCATTATTTCTTTTGCTTTGGCTACTAGACTAGAGAGCAAGTTTAGTTCAAGAGCAAGTTTCGGAGTCTCTTCTGACACCATCTTGGTCTTTTCTGTCTTTTTAATGACCTCTTGCTTTCATGTGTGATGTTCCTGAGATCATTCCAGAACTCGTCTGGTCTTCAGCCGTTAGTGTTTAATGTGCCAAATCTATTCATGAGATTACTCTCAAAATTCAGGTGGGATATATTCAAGGTTGTACTTTGGCTCTTGTGTACTTGTTTAAATTTTCTTCAGCTTCAACTTGAACTTGCACATGAGAAATTAATGATCTGTTCTGCAGTTGGCCCTGGCCTTTTTCTGACTGATGATGTTGAGCTTGTCTGTTGTCTCTTTCCACAGATGTAGTCAATTTGATTCCTGTGTATTCCATCTGGGGAGGTCTACGTGTATAGTTGCCGGTTATGTTCTTGAAATAGTGGGTTGAACAGAGTTCCCCCCAAAACATACATTGAAGTCCTAACCTGTGAAAGTGACCAGTTTGGGGAAATAGGGTTTTTCTTCACAGATGTTATCATTTGGTTAATGATGTCACACCAGAGTAGGGTGGGTCCTCATGCTAAGTGACTGGTGTCTTACAAAGAGAGGAAGACAGGCGGAGATGCTGTGTGAAGGCGTTGTGCAATTGTGGGGTCTGGCAAGTCTGAAATCTGTAGTGCAGGTCAGTGCTGAAAACTCAGGTAAGAGTTGATGCTGCCTGCAATTCTGGGTCCAAACTCTGCAGGTCAGGATGCCTGGAAACTCAGGGAATTTTTGCTACATTCTTGAGGCAGAATTCCTTCTCCTTCGGGAAACCTCGGTTTTTGCCCTTAAGGCCTTCAACTGATTGGATCAGGCTCACCCACGCTATGGACGGCTATCTGCTTTACTTAAGGGCAGCTGGTGTAAATGTTAATCACAGTACATACCTTCACAGCAACAACCAGGCCAATGTTTGACCAAACAACTGGGTCAACAGGAAACACAAATGAAGTGGGAAAAGGCTGGGAGCAAAGGGAGGCAGATGGAGCAGAAGGACCTGTGCTGGACCAACATTCCAGGCTCCTGGTGGTGGATGGTGAGGGACCCTTCAGGGAGGTGGCATTAAAGCTGAGACTGGAGGGGTGGAATCTGGGTGGGCTGAGGTGGTGCTGGGCACCTCAGGTGGAGAGACTAGTAGAACACAAGGAAGCTGGGGTGCAGGGTACATGGCAGGGTGCTTGGTGGAAAGGCTGCTGAGAAAGTTGGTACCATCAGCGGCAGGACTTGCTGTGGACCCTGGACTTCGTTTGGGAGGCAACAGGGAGCCAGTGAAGGTTTTAGAGCAGAGGCATGGCGTGGCCGACTACCTCAGGAAGATGAACAGGGAGTGCACATTGGAGATGCAGAAACAGCTGTTCCCAGCCCCTTGCCTAAGTGTGCAAGCCTGTGTCCCGGGTATTCGTGTGAACTTACTTGGTGGAGGCCACTGCTCCTCCCAGCTTCAAAGGGGTCTGTTGAAATAGGTCACTCTCAAAAGCAAGCTAAATTTAATTGTTACAGGCTAAAAATATAAGCACTCTGAATCTCTGCAGAATAGGTCCTTCATTAATATTTCCTAGGTTTTCAAATTGAAAAGTATTTAGATTACCCTTCTCTCAGATGAATTCAAAATAATGAGAACGTTGTGTTTTGGCATTTGACTGGAGAGGAGTTGATCCATCCCTGTAGGACCAGTCAGTGTCTCCTCTCCAGCATGGCCCTGCCCTGTGCCCCTCAGGCCTCCACGGCCTTGCCTGTGGCCTGGCAGGTGGCAGGCTGGGCTCCAGTCTGGGTGGGGGTCCTGGAGAGCCCCTTGTGGAGCAGGTGGGCATCAAGGAGACCGGGGTGGTGGTGTACGGATTCATACTCAGAGCAAAGCATCACCTGGGCCATGCTTGAGTACCTTGCTTGGGAGGGAGATGGTAGAGAGAGCCATGGGGGCCTGGGTACTGAGTGGGGGCTGAGTAGGGGTCTGTGCTGGGGAGCCTGCAGGACGGGGCGCCAGTAGCCCTATCTGGATTTACCTTACCTGCCTGCCCTCCCCCAAGCTGGGATCATCATCTCAACCTTCAGTTCCAGGGTCTGACTTGGGGTGCCTGGTGAAGCTAGGGGCACAAGTGAGCTGGGGATGTCCCTGCCCCCAGGGGCTCTGTGGCCAGGCCTCTCTCCTTCTAACACAAGGACGGATGCAGAGGTGCCCCAGGATGTCCCCACTGTCCCCTCTGCTGTGGCCCCAGTGTCGGCTGTGGACAAAGCCTCACATTTTGGTCTCTGGTTACATCTTTAAGTTGCTATTTTGAAAAGCAGTTCTGCAGTTGGAATAGTGACGCTGTGACGCTGGTTACCCCTAAGGCCATCTCGGTTAGACAGCGAGGGCTTTTGTCAGACAAAGAACTCTTCCCAGGAAGCCCCACATTGAAATCTCACTGGGGCCCAGTGTTGAGTGCCTCCAGGATGGGAACTTCCTGTAGAAAGTTTTTTCTTCGGGACTGTCCAAGCGTGATGTGTTTTGATGCTTTCCATGTGAATATATAGTAGGAATTTTTTTTCTTGGACTTCTTAATTTAATGGCATCTTTCACTCCTGGACATGAAGCTGGAGGCCTGTGAATGGTGAGCTCTTTAAAACTAATTATAAATGTATTTTAAATCAATCAGGTCACTATGCCCCTGGAAAAATGGCTTTTCACAACCCGCCTTACCAATCTTGTATCTCCGGTGGATTTGTTTCAATAAAATGCACATTTGTGTGATCACATGAACTTTGTCCTGTCGATAAAAAATTCTTAACGTTTGTGCAGCCACGGGTGAGTATACATAATCGTGTAAGCAAGTCAGTCCATTTCCCCGGCTCTCTCTCTCTGTAGACGTATTGTTCAGACCGCATTAAAAAGTAGCTTGTGAGTGCTTTTGAGGCCCATCCTTTTCATGGGCATGAGTCGTCTTCTTAGCAACCCTGACGCCACTAGATCTGGCCACCCGGATACACGAGGTAATGAAGGCTGAGGCAGTGGCAAGTAGGCACACGTGTCACATCTGCCTATTGTACTTCCACGTGCTCCGTGGGGGACAGGGTCTCTTGCCGCGCTTGCCAAGGGGTCCTTAACAGTGAAATGAGCCTGCAAGGAAACCAAACCACGGCGACACCATGTGTGTCAGAGAAAAACTGTGCTCCACAGGGTCTTCAGGGGCTGGTGTTTTGAAAATAGATCACCAGGCCTTTCTCCCCAGGTTCCTCTGGGTGGGCTGAACCTCCAGCCTTTCAGTCAGCAGCCGAGTGTGTTAACCACCCGCACCACCCAGAGACTCATAAGGAAGCCACCAGGGCACCAGAAGACAAGACAAAAGGAGAGAGGGAGGGAAAAATGCAGGCATAAAGACCCCTTCAACATTTTTAGACCTGCTGTTTGTTCACTCAAGGACATTCTTAAACAGAAATCTGTACTTTAAACATCACCTCATGACGTCCTTCGACTGGTTTCATGACAGGATGTGGCCCTCCCGTGTCAGGCTCAGAAGGAGCCTGCATGTCCAGTGGACATGGCAGAGGACTAGATTCCCAGGGCATATGCATCTTCTCTGAGCAGTTGAGGGGTTGCCCCTTTGCTCCTTTGAGCTTGGCCCTATAGGCACGCTGATCAGGTAGTTGCCACTGTGGGGTGGGGGCTTCTCATCAGGGCTCTGGGGAATGCTGAGACCAGGCCCATCTCAGCTCCTTTCTCTCACCAGCATGCCTCATGCAATCCTTCCCACTTTGGCCACTCTGTCCAGAGAGGCTCACATCAGACCGAGTCTCCTGGTGGAGGATGGACTGGTGTGACAGCCTCTCAGAAATGGATTTTAGCTGGCCACTCACATGCTTTGGATGTGTTATCAGGAGAGATCAGTCCCTGGAGAAGGACATCATACTTGGTAAAGTAGAGAGAGGGTCAGCAAAAAAGAGGGAGACCTTCAGTGAGATGGACTGACACAGTGGCTGCAACAATGGGCTCAAACATAGCTATTGTGAGGATGGCGCAGGACCGGGCAGTGTTTCATTCTGTTGTACCTAGGGTCACTATGAGTCAGAACCGACTCGACAGCACCTAACAACAACAGCCCTGGGCTTCATGGATGTGAGGTGAGCAATGAGGCCACTGATTTGTCTTCAGTGACATCTGAATATCAACTAGATTGGAACGGCCTCGCCCGTCATGGGTACCGCTAGCATGTGCTATGTATTCACTGTGTGTTTGGCAGGATGCTGATCGCTTCGCTTGTACATTTCCCAGTTGGGTCACACGAGAATCAACAAATCAAACTCAAAGAAATCTTCATCAGCAAAAAAAAAAAAGTTTTGGATAAAAAAAAATGTTTTACTTAAAATGGGGCGAAAAGAGCAGCATGTTGGAAGCTGGAGGCAACCCTAACCCAAAAGTTTATCTGACGAGAAGATTCTGGGGCATGGGAAGAATTTATTTTAAAGGAAACGTAAGAGCGTCTTGTATTGGCTAAACAGTAGTGAGCCTGGACGAAAAGGGCGTGTCCAGTGAGTAACCTCAGTCATGGTGATCTTTGTTAGAAGCTGAAGAAGCCAGAACGTTGTTGTAAGCTGCTGTCGAGCTGACTCCAATTCGTAGTGACCTTGTGTGTGACAGAATGAAACACTGCCCTTTCCAGCACTGTCTTCCTGGTCTCTGATACGTCTCAGCCCATCGTTGTGACTATTGCGCCAGCCCATCTCACTGACGGGTTCCCTTGCCTTTGCTGACCTCTGCTTTACTAAACATGATGTCCTTTTCTAGAAAACAAAAGACAAAAAAACTGAAAAACAGAACAGACAGTGCCAAAAATTCAGAGGGTGCAGAAAAGACAAGTGTAGGCAGTGGATGCAGAACAAAAAAGGACAGAGATAAACTTAAATGAAGGAGCACGCTTTTGAAGAGCAGAGAGACCCAGCCTGCAAATACTACCTATTCTTCCAAAGAAGGTGGAACAGACAGCCCACAACCACAGAACCTTGCTAGGGACTTTCAGAATTGGAAAAATGACC
Source organism: Loxodonta africana (assembly GCF_030014295.1). NCBI lineage: Eukaryota > Metazoa > Chordata > Mammalia > Proboscidea > Elephantidae > Loxodonta > Loxodonta africana. The sequence goes on along the minus strand of NC_087347.1, from coordinate 3,405,514 downwards.
AATGCTGGACAGAAAGGCTCCTGGAATACATGTTGAATGGGTCAGCAGTGACTGGCGCACCAAGAGCAGCCTTGTAAGATGTTTTAAGTATGGAGGAGCGTCCTACCAGCAATGGAGTGCAATGAAGGATCCCTGCTGGTCCCCCACCCAGCCCACCACCCAGCACATGGTGCTTAATGAGCATTTGTGGAGTGAAAGACTGAACGCATCGGAAACGTCTGGAGGCGTCTGGTAAAACAAAAAAGCAAAGGCAGTGAATGACGTCAATGGAGAAGGATGGGCTCTGTGCTCACTGACGTTGTCATCAGATGTGGACACACTAGAAGGACATTTCAACCAGGTTGTCCATCAGATACCCTTTCTTCTGGGGTAGCTCCATCATTCCAGAGTAGGGCTGCTACCATCCATGAGATGGTTGGCAGTGAGGCCAGGTCACCCTGGGTGAATAAGCAGAATTCCAAGCTAAGCCACAATCAGCCCAGGGATGGACAATCTGAGCGCCAGAACCTGGTCGGCTCTCAATACCCTCCACACATTCTCCTCTCTCAGTCATGGGCCCCAACACGTCCAGGCCACCCCCTAAGGTGCTACCAGCATTGAGAAGGAGAGGGGAAGAACCTCAGAGGCCTAGACTTGTTCTATGTAAAAAAGCAGGCCAAAAGTTGGTGTTTTTTTTTTTTTTTTTTTTTTTTTAAATATATGAAGATATAGTTGTAGAGAGAGAAAGAAGAAGGTTTACAGAATGCCACCATCCTTCTGGCCATTCGTTATATTTGGTGGCTTGCATGTTGCTGTGATGCTGGAAACTCTGCCACCAGTATTTCAAATACCAGCAGGATCACCCATGGCGGACAGGTTTCAGCAGAGCTCCCAGATGAAGATAGACTAGGAAGAAAAATCTGGATGTGTACTTGGGAAAATGAGTCAAAGAAAACTGTATGGGTCACGCAGAATATTGTCCAACATCGTGCTGGAAGATGGGCCCCCGGGTTGGAAGGCACTCAACATACCCAGTGGCCACAGCAATGGGCTGCAGCAGGGCCAGGCAACGTTTTGTTCTGTTGTAAACGGGGCTGCCGAGGGTTGGAGCCAACTGGATGGCAACCCACAGCAACAACAGAACGCTTTGGTGCCACCAGCAGCAGAGTTACGAACAGCGCTTACTTTTAAATTCACGTAAAAAAAAAGGCCACCAGGTTGCTGGATAAATAAATGGGAAGGCAGAAGCAGAGGCCTGTCTAACAATGACCCAAGAAAGCAAGTGTTGGGGCCTTGTGCTCCCAGAAGGGAGACGAATAGAAGGAGGAGGGTGGGGGTGCGGAGGAGGGAGTCACAGTGAGTTGGGGACATTGCCCGGGCCACATCTTGCTGACTCACCATTGTGCCCCACATGACCCAACAGCGCTGCCTCCTCACCCCTTTCTTCAAAGGCCCCTCCGTAGGCTGCACCGTTTGGGTTGGTGGTTGTTGAAGCTGGGAGCTGATTCATGGGGGTTTGTTACTCCTTTCTTACTGTTTGTACCTTCTGGAAAATCTCCATATTAAAATGTCATCAACAAAACAGCAGGGGTCCCTGTGGAGAGGGCAGAACAGCTGGTCAACCCGAGCAAGCTGTGCTCAGAGCCCAGTCATGGTGAGGCTCCCAGCTGAGACCCACCCCCAGCCGAGGCAGTCTTGCGGCTGGTCCGCTTGGGAGCGCTGGCCTCTGCTGGGTGGCTTGGGGTTCCACCTCCCGGGACTTGACTTCAAAGGATCCCTGGACGGGTCACTCCCCCTCCACATCCAAGGGTGAGGCCCAGATACGTCCTGTCTATTCCTTTTCTCCTCTGATGTGGAGAAGGCTGCTGCCAGTGTGCTCTCCAAAGGAGAGAATCTTGGAAGATTTATTTCCTGCAGGAAGGTGTAAAACAAATAGGAAATATTATTTCAGGGAACTTTCACAAGGTAATTATTTATGAGTGTATTATCTACCATATGGTTCCCCACTCTGGTTCAAGGGGTAATGATTTTTATAATTACCTGTGTTTAGAAATACCTTCATGCAAAACGTAAATATGCCTCCTACTGAGAATAGCGGCAGTCTTTCCTCTTCCATAATTAGTGTGTTTTTCCTCAGCCAAAGCCTGAGATTGCCTTTGATTTCTCGGGAGCCAAGCGGGACAGAGGAGGAAGGGCTGGGACCAGGCTATGGGGATCCAGGTTCATGGGGGGACCTCGAATCTCCCTCCATGCCTGGCTTCCTGCACACCACCTTCCAGGTGCTGATGGGACCACTGTGGGTGGGCGTGCACAGAGTCCCCCACTGTCTACTTGTGTATCCGAGTAACCCTACCACCCAGGAACCTGTCCTCGCCAAGGTCATTGGGAGCTCTGGTGAGAGCCAGGCTGTCTGGTCCATGCCTAGGACCTCAGCCACCCTCTCCCTGCCAGCCGGTTATGGTCAGCCCAGCCTCATACACCCCTACTCACACTTGCACGCACACGCGTACACACACACGCACACCCCCACATGCACACACATACATACACATGCACATGGACACACATACCCCCACACTTGCACACACACACACAAGCACATCCCAGACGCATGTACACGTACACACACATGCACATACATGAACGTGCACAAACACACACATGCGTGCACATGCATGCCCAGGAGGAGGGCGCTCTTGCATGAGAGAAACCCACTCCCCAGATAAGGGGGCTCATGGTGCTCAGGGGAAGAGTCTTCCCCCACGCTTTGCCCTGGAGTTAGTTCTCTCAGAGGTTGAAGGGCGATGAGGAGAGGGACACTTGCAGTCCCCAGGTGTCCCAGGGAGCGGCTGGGCCTCAGGCCAGGTCTGTTCTCTGCACCCTCATCATCCTCCCTGCTGGGTCCCCCGGAGCCTGCACATGCTCCGGAGGCTCCAAACGAATATCTCAGGTCAAGCATTGATGGTGCCTGGTATTGCATCCACCCTCCCACAGCCATGGAAAAATCGCTGGCTGTCAACAGGCAGTCTCCTGCTCTCACCTGCTGTTTTCATCTCCAAGAGCAGCTTGCGCAGAATGCGGGAACCTGTGTTTTAGGGGCAAGGCTTCGAGATGGCCCTTTGTCTGTGATGGTCAGCGATGAGCTGTAAATACGTGCTTTCCCTTGCTCCAGGACCGTAAGCTCCTGAGATCCATGTGGATTTCTTTGAATACGTAGTCCGCTCCGCCCAGGGCTTCCCCAGTGGAATCAGGGCCTCCGTGCACAAGGCCGGTCATCTCCACAGCAAAGGCTGTGACAGGACATGGAGGATTGGGACTGGGCAGGAAGCACGCAGCACGGGGTGAGCACTGGGGAAAGGGGGCGTTGCTTTTCTCCTGCACGCCAGACAGAAAATCCTCGGGGGCAGCAAGACCAACGACTCCAAAGACGAAGACCTGAGGGTGAGTCTCAAGCCACCCTCTTTGTTGAGTGGCCTGCACTGCAGGATAGCACATGACAACACGTACAACAGGAACATCTCCTGAGCGCTGATGGTGCGTGGAGCGTTATATGAAGAACCTTAAAGACTTTTACCAATGTCACCCTCAATGCCATGCGGTGGAGGAGATACTATTTTTACTCTAATCTAGAGATGAGGGTGGGAGAATGACGTGGCGGCCTGCTTCTGTAAAAATTTACAGCTTTGGAAACCCTATAGGGCAGTTCTACTCTGTCCAATAGGGTCGCTACAAGTCAGAATCGACTTTATGGCAATGGATTTTTAGAGACGAGGGCACTGGTGATTTAATGCCAGAAGCCTTACCTTCCATGCAGGTGCCTGGGCTTTACTCCCCCATCAACACACCCATGTGCAACCACCGCTCGTCTGTCAGTAGAGGCTTGCTTATATGTTGCTGCGACGCTGGACGGGTTTCAGCGGAGCTTCCAGGCTAAGATGGAATATGAAGAAAGGCCTGGAGTTCTACTTCTGAAAGGCAGCGAATGTAAACCTTTGGATCACAATGGTCCAATCATCAGGCAGCGTTTCATTCCATTGTGCGTGGAGTTGCCATGAGTTGGGGATGACTCAGTGGCAGCCGACAACAATCACAGGAATGAAGAAGCAGGTTGGGTTGCTTGCATGACGTCACCCAGGTGGTAAGTGGTAGATTTCAATGCAGGTGTCTCTGCCCCAAGACCTGGGCTCTGGCCAGGTGAGCATGTGTGGGTGTCATATCTACAAATACACGAGGACTTCTCAGCTCAGTTGCCCTGCTTCTTCTCAGCTATGCATGCTGCCACCAAGTCTGCTGTCCTTGTCATTCTCAGTGGTCATAGAGGAAAGGTCTCCACCTCAAGCCTAGGCTTCGTTGCTGCTAATCCTGATTAAAGACTAACCAACAGAGAGAAAATCCCAAGAATCATGATAAAACCCACAGTGTTTAAGTAAATTTTCCCCACACAAATCTTACAAATATATCTGTGTGTATGGCATTTGTTGTCCAGTCAGCTGTGACTCATGGTGACCTCATGTGTGCAGAGTAGAACTGTGCTCCATAGGGTTTTCAATGGCTGATTTTTCAGAAGAAGATGGCCAGGCCTTTCTTCCAAGGTGCTATTGGGTAGGTTTGAACTGCCAGCCTTTAGGTTAGTAGTTCAGTGCTTATCCACTTGTGCTGCCCAGAGACTCTGTGTGCAAAACCAAAAAGCTCATTGCAGTCAATTTGATTCTGACTCATAGCGACCCTATTGGGCAGGGTATAACTGCCCCAGAGGGTTTCCTGTAATCTTTACAGAAACAGACTGCCACAGCTTTCTCCCAAGGAGCTGCTGGTGGGTTCGAACACAGACCTTTCGGTTAGCAGCTGAGCACTTTAACCACTGTGCCACCAGGGCTCCTTCCCTAAGTGTAAGGGGAGGTGTTTCCCTTCCAGGTCGTTCTTCTTTGACCTGACTTTAGAAGTCACGGCAAAATGGTGATGAGACCACAGATAAGATGACCAGGGTGCTTGGGGCTCAACCACTCCTCTAGCTGCCCACTGTCCTGACACTCACCTGTGTCTCTGCCCACCCATTTGGTCATCCATTGATAAAGCCTTTGTTTGACAATCCCTTTCTGGGACCCTACTGTGTAACAGGGATTGGTTTGGTTCTAAAGATTTGGAAAGTCCCAGACTCAGTCCCTCCCTGAGAGAGACTCACTGTCTCCTGCAGTAATCAGACAGGCACACAAATAACCCCAATATAATGAGATAAGAACACAGATGGCTTAGAGTTAGGTTTAGGGTTAAGCATAATTAAGGAAGCAGATGGGAAAATTCAAGTTAAAATTCAGTAAAATTTTAATTAAAAGATTATGTGTTTCCACCCTAAGATCTTTTAAAAAGATGAGCTCAAGTTTCATGGCCCAAACCCCACCCCCCATCTCCAACAAACACACGATGGATAGATGGATGGAAGGATGGATGGATGGATGGATGGATGGATGGATGGATGGATGGATGGATGGATGGATGGACGGATGATGAATGAGTGGTTGGGTGATGAATGGGTTGATGATGGATGGATGGATAGATGGATGATGGATGGATGGATGATGAATGGATGAACAGGTGGTTGAATGGATGGATGGACAGATGGATGGACAGATGGATGGATGGATGGATGGATGGATGGATGGATGGATGGATGGATGGATATATGATGGATGTGTGATGGATGCATGGATGGATGGATAGTGGATGATGGACGGATGATGGATGATGGATGGATGGATGGATGGATGGATGGATGGATGGATGGATGGATGGAAGGGTGGATGGATGGATGCGTGGCTGATGGATGGATGAATTTCAGCACGTCTTTACGCTCATTTTGTCTGGAGCCACAGCATTGGAGTTTGAGGACAGATAGACTGGTAGGGCGGACCCTCTGAGTCTGTCTGGTTGCATGACAGAGGAGCCTCATGAAGGGCAAGTTCAGGGATCACAGATTGGTCTAAAAACAAGGATGGAACACAGAGCGGAGTGGATATTCCGTGGACAGCACAGAGTCATGCTCTCATGGACCCATATCCTCTGGAGAGAGGTTCACAGTGATAGCAATTTACCAATGCTCCCAGGAAGCTGGGCCTGGAAGACCACTTTCCAAAGGACAGCAGCACCAGCCCCTCCTCCCTGACTGCTGGCAGGAGACCGCCCTTTGTTCCTTATATGTGGGCCTCTCCACAGGGCTGCTCACTTCATCAAAGTGGGTAAAAGCTGAGAAGACAATGGGGAGAGTCTTCATTTGGATGGAAGTCACAATCTTATGTAAACTATCCCTGGAAATGATGTTCTGTCACCTGTGCCATATTCTATTGGTCAGAAGCAAGTCACAGATCTGCTCGCACTCAAGGGGGCTCCATGAGGGCATGAATACCAGGAGGAAGGACTCACTGGGACCAAGTTAAAAGTCTGCCCACCACATTATTCACATGTAAGACTTTTTAAAAAATATTTATGATATTAAATCTTTTTTGTTGTATTTGCTGAAGATATTTTTTCCTAAAGTGTTATTTCCCTTTTTTGTTACTTTACTTTTAAAGGAAGAAGGATTTGTTGTTGTTATTAGTAGCCAGGTTTTCCATGTTGGCTTTTTTTTTTTTTTTGGACTCTGGGCTTAAAAAAGCTTCCTCTCACCCAGATCATATCAACATTCACCTACATGCTACATGTTTCTTTGGTTTCACATTTGAGCTTAAACTCTTCCTCTATCTGGATTTATTTTGCTGTCTCTTGGCGTACTTCATTTTTTCCCCAAGTAGTAAGCCAGGCCCCTGCAAGCCAAGAGAAGGCGGCTCTGAAGCAGCAAGGGCAGAGTAGCTAGGGACGGAATGTTCTAGAGATGTGGGGAAGGTGGGTAGAGCCAAGGAGAAGGAGGTTGTGAGTAGACACAGGGAGGGAGACCTTGCCCAATGGCCTGATGATCTCAGTGGAGTTCTGGGTCAGCTCGGGTATGTATGGGGCTGGTGGGATTGTGTCAGAGGGGAAGGAGAGGACAGAGAGAACCGATGAGGACAATGCAGATGCCTGGCTGGGCAGTGGGGGCGCTTGTCATGGCTGGAAACCATGGTGTGTAGGAGACTAAACTCATGGAATCCAGGCTGGTCTGGTGGTGCTGCCATGGTTCAAGGACAAGGGGCAAGGTGTCCACGGGCACTGGTGACGGGTGGAGAGATAAATCCTGTGAGGGGCTGGCAGAGAGGAGGAAGGCAGTGCACTGGAGAATGGTCCTCCCCCCAAGGCCTCTAGCATCCTGAATCTTGTCCACAAATCCTGATCACATCTGGACAAGACAGGAAAGTCAGGTGGTTCTGCTGCTTTACAGGAAGTGAGACTAGGCCTCGTTTCTCAGTTTGGGGGGCTGAGCTGTGGAGATCTGAAAGCACCAGATCCAATGGTTCCTTTGCAGGTGCTTTCACCCCTGAAGTATGTGCATCACCCCAGAAAACATGTCTCTGCAGAACATCTCTTCCAAAGAGTCCTTTCAGCTCTTCTCCTTCTCCTCCTCCTCCTCCTTCTCCTCCTTCACCTTGTCCTCCTTCTCCTCCTGCTCCTCCTTCTCCTTCTTCTTCTTCCGGGTAACATTTTGTGTTTTCATAAAAGCCATATCCCCTCAGTGTTATTCTGCAGTGTTCTTTCGGAGCCAGATCTATTTTTTAAAAAGCGTTTGGCACACTGAAGTGTTACATGTGGCTGAGTGAAAACAGCAATATGCAGAGATTCAAAGCTGTCACTCCATGTCAGGGACAAAACGTGACCAGCCTTCATGACGAGCCGCTACAGCAGCAAACGCAGAGGTGGTGCTGTGGGAGACACAGGGACAGCGTCCACCTTGCCCTTTTGGGGCTGGCTCCTCAGGCTTTCTAAGCTGCTCAGCAGGAGAGGCACATGAACACCCTCCTTGGCGTGCTGTTGGGTAAGACTAGTTCTCACAGCAGGCAAAATGGGATTCATCAGGATACTCCAACCAGCAAGGACCTGCCTGCTTGAATCCCCTGTGTTGACGTCCACCCCAAGGCATGAGCCTTGCTTGGAGGAGAAAGGGCCACACCAGCCTCCCTCTGGCTTCCTAATGGACTTGTAGTCTTTGCCTCAGGCCTGGACGTGAGTGGGATTATTACCTCTGTTCTCCAAATGAATGAGCTGGGCTCCTGGGAGTTAAGTGGAGGAGGCAAGAACTGAACAGAGGGCTTTCTGTCCCCAGTGACCATGTACAGTCAGCTACACTGGGCCACTGCCATAACAATAAGGAAACCATGCCAAATACGGAAACCCATGTAAAATTGTTCACTAGACATTAGTAAGTAAACACAAGTAAGCCCGTGTGTATCTTGCTTTATGTAAGACTGTGCGTACCTTTCTTACTGGTTAATCTGCCCCTGCATGTCACTATTGTGGTTAGCACCTGGCCCAGGTAAGAGCTGGACCAGGTAAACAATTAGGATTATGGGTCACGATTGCTCACGGTTGTACAAGCTGGCTAGGTAGCCAGCTTACTTTGTTCTTGTTGGAAACCTGAGTGAGAATAACAAGTGCCTGTCTTCCCAGGAGAAGACCTGGTGATGTACTTCTGGAAAGTCAGCCATTGAAAACCCTATGGAGCACAGTTCTACTCTGACACACGTGGGGTCGCCATGAGTTGGAGTCAACTTGATGGCAGCTGGTTGGGAAAAGGCTGTTTGTTCTCTGGTCATAGTAACAAATTAACCAGGAGGACAGAATTTAAACTTATCCCAAGTGATTGACAGTTTTGCACCAGTACACGAGCTTCTGAAAGCCAGCCATCAGTAGCAACGCCCTGGCTTCCTGAAAGCCCGCCTACCAAAACAGCCTTTCTTTTGTAACTAAGATGCTGCAACAGGAGGTCAACACTTCCGCTTGTGAAAGGCCACGGATCCCAGTTCAAGAGCAGCCCTCTGCTCTGGGTGGAGGCACACCGCTCTCTGCTCCCCCTACTCAGCATACCCTCTGCTCAGGTGTGTGCTTTCGAATGGGGCTTCTTCCCCAGGTGGGCATGCTCCATGCTGACAAGTACCAGAGGAGAGCTCCTGGCTTGGGCTCAAGGAGGGGCTGCTGAAGGGGCTCAGTCAGCAGGAGGGCGGGCTGGCACCGGGTTGGGCCCCATAGTCCTTGAGTCCCTCAGAGTGAAGAAGGTACGGATGAGAGACAAAAGACAAAGAGAGGTGGCTGCCCAGGAACACAGAGACCACCAGGGTCCCCCTGATGTGCATTTCAGGAGCACAAGGGATGCCCCCCATTCTCCCGAAGACCACCCCAGCCACCAGAGCCTCTCAAGGTCACAGTGAGGGAACCTACCTCCCAGCACCTCTGGACTCTGGAGAAGGTGGGGGTGTCATCCGTTTGTGCATCCTGTGGGGCAGTCCATCATCTCGGGGACTCTCATTTTACTGAGGAATCCCTGGATGGTATAAATGGTTAACGTGCTTGGCTGCTAACTGAAACTTTAGAGGTTTGAATCCACTCAGAGGCACTTCAGAATAAAGTCCCGGTGAACTGCTTCCACAAATCAGCCCCTGAGCCCCCTGAGGAGCATGGTTGTACTCCGACCCACCCGGGGTCTCCGTGAGTCGGAGCTGACTCCGCCACCACTGGTGGGTGATGATTCTTTCAAACATGGCCAAAGGATAAACTGAAGATTGTGGGAATACTCCATAAAAGCCAAAACCAAACCCAAAGCCCTCTACCCTCTGGGCACGAAGATTCTGGCACTCCACAGTTTGCCGAGTGTCTTCCCACTCCGCTGCTCCTCGCAGTTGTCCTCTGAGGCGGCTCCAGGCGATCCAAGGGCTCCAAAGACCTGAGCTCAGTAAGCCCTGAGCAAAGGGGCCTGAGGGACAGCTCAGCCGAGTCAAAGCCCACCGCTGTTCCAGCTGTGGTTGTGCTCGAGGAATGCTTTTGGCCTGAAGCTGCAGTGACCCGCCCAGTCCCGGGGGGTGTGAGCATCCTGGAGCTGCCAAGCCCCCACCTGCAGCATCTCAGCAATGCTCTAGGGCCTGCTGCATTAAAGGAAGAATCGATTCCACCGCATCCAGCGCATTCCAATGGCCCCGCTCTTCAGAACCGAGGTGCCTCCTGGACAGGCTGTGCGGCAGAGACCTCGGCTCAGTCTGCCAGGCCCCCCATTTCTGTCATCCTGGCCACTGCTTAATGACCTCCTGGCACCCAGACCTGGAGCCTTGGCCCCATCCCCAGCTGCCTCTTCCCAGCATCCCCTTCTCTGCCATTCATCGTCCATCCGGTGGCCCCCCACCAGCTGCCCCGCCAACACCCCAAATCCATGACAAGTCCCCCGACAGGCAGTGAGTGCAGAGAGCTCTGCAGCCAGCTCTTATCATGTGAGTGTCCAGCATGTGGCCGTGATACCGACGTCCCTGCGAGACCAGTGTGGGGCAGTGCACACCTGTGCTCTGTGTCACAGAGCAGGACAGTGAGGCCTAGAGAGGGCGGGCGGGTGGGAACGTCCTAAGACTCTGAGCAAGAAGGTGCAAGAGCCCTGGTCAGAACCAGGGCCTTTGACTTGACCACAGTCTGATCTTCCCAGATTTCAGCTCCTTGTAAGGCATAAATGCAGACTAGCAGAACCAGAAGGCTCCTTAGAAGCAATGATGGCGAGACTTCACCTTGCTTGCTTTGGGCACGTCATCGGGAAACACCAATGGCTAGAAAAGGGCGTCATGGTTGGTGAAGTCGAGGGCCAGTAAAATGAGGGAAACCCTCAATTTATGGATTGACACACAGCTGCAATGCTGGATTCAAACACACCAAACATCAGGAGGATGGTGCAGGATGGGGCAACATTTCCTTCTGTTGGCGACAAAAGGTCACCATGAGTTGGAGCTGACTTGACTGCAGCTAACAACAACAACAGAAGCAGGACTTGCAGGAGTGAGCTGTGTGTACAGCAGCCTGCCTGGTCCAGCATGGGGGCCCCCTCCCTGAGGTGTGGCAACAGGGACACCCCAGCACATCACATATCTATTCTGTGACTATGAAGATGCACAGGGTGGCATCAATGACCCCACTAAGTGGTGATTCCGATGCACGCAAGGCAGCGCTCCACTCAGCATCCTGTACCGAACACCCTCTGTGCAACGCCCTTGCTGGGCCTGGGGACACTCTGGGTGCCAGTGCAAAACAATTTGGAGCAAGGTTTGCAGAAACACAAATACCTTGTGTGATTGATGCTGGGCTCACTTTAGCTTTGCCAGAGCCTTTATTCCCACGCTGAAGGACAACTTGACCTGTGTGCCTGCCTGCTCCTCTCGTTCCTCCATCAGCTTTTGCTTGGTGAGCAGTTGGAGTTTGATGGTGAGCTGTCCATGACCGGCAGCCGAGACAGCCACGCGGAAAGAATGACAAGTGTTGAATACAAGCCAGCACAATGGCCTTTCCAGCTTTGTCTTCATTTGCCAGAAAATGTGCCCTCCTTGCCCTAAGCATTTTTCTAGATGCTGAAAACCTGATGCCCTAATGGAGCGGATTGCAATTCTTCTAAATTAGGTGGAAAAGCACATTTTAGAGTGTTTTCTCCCATCTGTCCAACTTGAAGGTTCTGCTGTTTATCATGAGATATTTCTTTAGCACAGGATTCTGAACCAGGAAGAATTTTTGTTTTGAATCTCTGTTCTCTGTTGTCTGGATGCTTGCACTGGACCAAATAGGTTGTTCTCAGAACCTGGTCGCCCTGGTGCTCCAGTGCGAGCCGTGGGGCTAGTGCTGGACCAAAGCTTGGGTCAGGGGCAGTGGGTCGGCTGGCTGCAGCATTGGGGGACTGGACCCAGGATGCCAACTCCCTGCTGGTCCCCAGGCTGAAGCCCAGCCCACCAGGGGAGGCAGGGCTGCAAGTGCCCACAGCCATACCCAGAGCCGCCGATGAGGTGGCACAGCCAGTGGCCGGAGAGCGGGCCTTGCGCTCACAGGCCCGCATGGCTCCACAGTTGGGATTTCTTTGATTAAAAAAATTTCCCTGAGTGCAAGAGCCTAGACATTTTGAGGGTTTTCATGTCTTAAGCTTACTTCTTGCTGGGCCAGGCTGTATGAGTCCTCAGAGAATGAAGAAAACGTGATCCACCCCAGAAAACCCAACCTGGCTTCTGCCTGGCAGATTCAGTTCACTTCCTAACATTCCACCCCTGATCTGCTTATGAAGCCTCCACGAGAGGCCACCGTGGACGTTCAGAGGGTGATTGTCCAAAAACAACACTTACCACGAGTGAAACACGTGGTCTGCAGACTCACACACAGCAGCTAATCCATATACCTTTGTATGGCCTTTGTTGGTGTATTGAATCCCAGCATGGTGAAAACACAGGCTGAACCATGTTGTGCACACACACACAGACGCTCACACGTGGCAGGAAATGAAGACTCCTCCTCGGAAGGTGACTACTGAAGTGATATTTTCAATATTTGCCCCTAAGTGTACAAGTGGAGTCCCTCGATGATACCAATAGTTAACACGCTCAGCTGCGAGCCACAAAGTTGGAGGTTGGAGTCCACCCTGAGGCACCTCGGAAAAAAGGCCTGGCAATCTACTTCTGAGAAACAAGCCATTGAAAATTCTGTGGAGTGCAGTTCTACTCTGACACACATGCTGTCACCATGAGTCGAAGTTGATGGCAACTGGTTTAAAAAAAATTTTTTTTTCCCATTGGACTTCCCTCCTTCCCGGCACCCGTTGCTGCTTCCTTGCTCCTGCTTACTGGGTAACTTTCCTAAAAAGCCAGCTGCCTTTGCCGCTGGCTTCAGGGCCTAGCTTGGAGAACCTGAGCTAAGACAAAGGATGTGGGGTGGCCCAGCACAGCTGGCGAACAGGCCTGGCCCACCTCAGACAGCGCTTGGAGTTGGTTCATCTGTGACCAGACCCAGGGTCCCTGGTGGCACAACAGTTAAGTACTTAGCTGCTGAAAGGAAGGTTGGCGGTTCTAACCCACCCAGTGATTCCGCAGGAGAAAAGGCCTGGTGATCTGCTCCCGTAAAGATTTCAGCCTAGGAAACCCTATTGGGCAATTCTACTCTGTCACTTGGGGTTGCTGTGAGGTAGAATCAACTCGATGGCACCCAACAACAACAACAACGGCACTGGGAATGGCGAAGAGGGGGAGAATGTTCCCCTGAATGTCCGCTGGTGGAGGAGATGGCCCCTCACTTGAAGGCTTTGGAGAGTTTGTTGATTCTGATCCTGCTAAGCTGTGAGAATGTAGAGTGGGAAGGGCGTCTCCGTGCTTTGTGGGGAGGCTGAGGGAGGGGCCCTGCTCCTCAGGGTTTGGTGGCGAGGACCCCCAGGCGCTGGGTGGGTGACTGGGAGAGAGCGGTCAGGCCCATCCCAGGGAGCCATGGGCAGTGCCACTCCTAACTTTCAGGAGATCAGAAGCCTCCCCATCCGCCCACCACCTCACCCAGCTCCAAGGCCACGGTGAAGACAGGAGATGGGTCAGCTGGGGGTGTCTGGGCAGCCTCCCTCGTCCCTGGGTCTGTGCAGCCCTGGACACATGGCGCCCAGGCAGGACATGCAGAGGTCTGGGGTCCCATTCCGTGACACAAGGACACACTCCTCCTCATGGGTCTTGTTGAAAACGTCATGGAAAAGTTCACCCCACAGGGTGATTTGGGCAGGACATGTTCTCTTGTGTGAGTGCCGGGCAGATGTAACGCGCTGGGTAACATGTTCGCCGATGCGGGTTGCGTGTTCTCAGACACAGACCCTGCTCATGCGCTGCCTTTATAATTCCCACTTGCCACCGAGTGACATGATAAAACTGATAATCTGGTCATTTCCTCAAAACTCCTAAGCCCCTGTCTTCATTAAAGTCTTCATTAGCAGGTGCTAAACTGCCACTCCAGCTGCTGAATAGTAACAATTAACTCCATTCACATCAAAACAGCTGTAATTTTTGAGGAAATGAAAAACATTAATAACTACTACTAAGAGCTGAAAAGCAAAACCAAACAAAAAGCACAGCATCCACCCAAAGCTGAAATTACTAACATGAGAGAAAATCCCCCAGAGTTCAGACAGGCCTGTGTGTTCCCACACCCCTGGGGTTGGGGGGCTCACTGCCTGCAGAAGGTTTGCCTCTTCCCTGTGGGGAGCCAGGGGTCAGAGCAGACTTCTCCCCAGGTCAGGCTGTCATAGGGAGATGACAGGGCCTGATTTCTGGCCCCGCACCCCAAGGTCTGCAGAAGTGACACTGGAGGGAGGCTTTAGGTGCCTGGACAGAGTTTATCCAAGTGTGAGTGTTCCCAGCCTTGGTACATCTGCCAGCCTTCTCGTCTGCAGACACATGCACCCCCACATGTGTGTGCACAAGCATGCTCATGCACACATACATCCACCCACACACATACAGCGCTGCCATGCACACGCAAACTCATGTCCACACTATGCACTCACATGTACTCATAGGCACCCCACGCATCCACCCAAACACATATGCATGCACCCCACACACTCGTGTGCATGCCCATGAATACATATGTGCCCACAAGCACTCATGAACACATACATGCACCCCACAATCTATCCACACACATACACACGCACTCATGCACACATATCTGCTCACATATGCATGCATACACACATGCATGTGCATACCCCTCATATATGCACGTGCGCCCACCCGCAATGTGCACCAGGCACACACACACTTATGCACACACATGCATGCACCTACACACATACACATGTGTACACATATGCATGCACACACTCACATGTGCACACAGTGTGCACCTAGTCACACACACTTAGGGACACACACACACATGCACACATACATATGCACATAACACCCACACCCACACACACCCACGTGCATACTTGCATACATATATGCGTCCACAAAACACACATGCATACACGTGCACACAAACATACATGCACACTCCCTCACACGTCTGTGCACCACACACCCACACACTATCACCTGTAGACACAGGCACAGGAAGTCCCTGACCTGGGCTCTGAACTTTGTAGAAGACACTGCATATCACAAAAGGAGCCCTGGTGGCACAGTGGTTAAAGCGCTCAGCTGCTAACCAAAAGGTTGGCCATTCAAACCCACCAGCAACTCCGTGAGAGGAAGATGTGGCAGTCTGCTTCTGTAAAGATCACAGCCTTGGAAACTATGGGGCAGTTTTACTTTGTCCTCTAGGGTCGCCATGGTCAGGATAGGCTCAACGGCAGTGGGTGTGCAGACCGCAAACACGCGTGGATTCATGAGAACATACCCAGGCGTCTGCTGCTGCTGCCCAAACATCTGCTCTCTTACCAACGCCCGTTGGGCCCCACGGCAGTGCCCCTGCACTTCCTGCCGTGTAGCCTGGAAACGAGGAGGCAGTGGCCAGTGCTCTGCAGTTGCTGGGCTGCTGACAGTGGGGAGGGGTGCATTTCCTCAGAAGGGCAGGGAGAGTTTGGTGGCAGAGATGCTTAGGTAAGATCAAAGAGAAATGAACGAGCTGGACCGATCTTCCGTCTCATAGAGAGTGAGTGGAAGCAATTCTTCCCAGACAAGATATCATCTCCAAGTTGTGATTTCATTTTTCTAAAAAAATGAATAAAAACTTTGCTTTATTTAAATAACTTTGATTAAAAATTTTGGTATTTATTTACCATAGTTTGCATTTTGCCATTAGTTTTAATAAATAATTTTGACTACTTTAGATTGAAAGTGTTTTTGGAAACGTACGATTTGTGCCTCTAATTCAATTTATATTTTTTATAAAAATATATTCAAAAATTTTAGCTTGAATATAATGACATTTTAGAAATAGGAAATATGAAAGAATCTCCCACAAAATTAAAAAAAAAATAGAAAACAAACCTTAAGCCACCTTCAAAGAGGTGGCCTGCTAGATTGTTTAAACAACGGGAAATAATGAGAGTGAGCACAAGTCACATGGAAGCTGCAAACAGGATGCTGCCAATTCCTTACTCCATGAAGATTTAATTCCTGATCATGGCAATGGAAATGAGCAAGAAAAGGATTCCGGTCCAATCCACACCTGGGACAGGGAGATGAGATCTCTGCCATTTTACATTCTTCACTTGGCGAAGATTTAATTATTGATAAAAACAATGGGTACGGATGGAGTCTCCACTTGTGCTCTTGTTTTGGGTCCTGCAGATGGTAGTGCATGGCCTGTGAGTGTGTGACACAGTCACAAGGCACACACGAGCATACACATGCACACATTCACATGCATGCACACACCAGATGCACGTGCAGTGCTCACACACAGGCACACATGCACACATATGCACACATAGAAGGACACTCACACCGTTCGTACACACACCAGATGCACATGCAATGCTCACACAAGGCACACTTGCACACCACATGCACACATAGATGCATACTCACACCATGTGTGCACACACCAGTTGCACGCACACACAAGCTCATCTGCAAACACATGTACACATAGGTGCACACTCACATGCTCATGTGCACACACCAGGCACATGGGCACATAATCAAAGGCACGTGAATACACATGTGCACACATGGCACACACTAGAAAGTAGAGAATGCAGTACTCAGGGTGGGAGGGGGGCTGGGGGATTGGAGGAAGGGGTCATGGGAAGGGTAGCCATGGTCAGGGTTGTGCCCCTGAGACAGACGATGGGGTGTAGAGGAAGACTTCTTCCTTTTCCACGCTGCAGTCTTGCTACAGGGCTGGGTCAGTGCCCTGAGGGGATACGCCCCGCACCTCACCTCTGCCACGCTGCGCATCTCAACACCCCACCTGTTTCTTGTGCAGAGGTAAAGCCCACTCGTCCTTCTTTTGGCCTATTTCCTCAGCTTAATTTCTGAACTCAGGATTCCAGGGCACAATAGTTTACACGGAGAGCTTCGGTCATTCCGGCTGCCTCCTTTGCCTCCTTTTCTTTCAGGAAAGGCAGGCATATCCAGGAATAGGGCTCCCATGCCAGTCTCTCTGAAGCTCCCTGTGAGCACGTCATTCAGAAGGGCGACATCGAGTCAGGCTAAGTCCATCACATCGAGATTAGCATTTTACAGGAAAAAGGGGCAGTGGCATGCCAATTTGTGGATTCCATAAGTTTGTGTTTAATCTTACACTAAATTTAAAAAGGGTTTAATTAGTGATTCGTTTCTTCCTCTATTTACATTGTGCGTTGCTCTTGAAATGAAATTGGAAATGAATTCTTTTCTTGTCCCAGGGCACAATGTTAAGCATGATTTAGAGCAGCGATGACAGAGGAAATGGAGCTGTGTGACACGGAAGAGTGGGTCTGAGAAGTGAATCCTCTCTTTTTAATGCAGCACTGGGCATGCTCCACGTCCAGACCAGCAAAGGGCCCTCAGAACGCACAGGGTGAAGCGTGGCCCTCCCAGCTTGGCCTCATGTCTGGCTCTTTCCTTCCTTGTTCCCATTTCCTTATTCCCCCTAGGGGTGGCACCCCTCCCGACCCTCCCCTTGGTGAAGGGCGGGCAGAGCCCCTGATGGCTCTCAGAGACCCCTGTGAGCTGCCCAAAAGAGCAGGTGCCCAAACCCAGTTGGCATCTGCTGACTTGGCCAGTCCAGCACCACCCTTGACACTTGCCTCCATCTCTTTCTTAGCTTGGGTGAACCCATGAGCTGCAGATTGGATGTCCTGACTGTGACCCCTCCAGTGGTCAGTGGGCTGGTGCCCTGAGCTCTGTAGTGGCTCCGATAGTCAAGTGTCCAGGAACACAGTCTCCCCTGCTTGAGGGTCTGCCGTGCCCCATGCAGGAGTGTGAGGGCGCACGTGTGTGTGGGTGGCCAAACTCTTCTGCTCCAAGAGCAGCTGGGCAGTGAGAAGAGCCTGCTGCAGCTGCATTGGCCCATGCAACCCTCGGTGCTTGGGCAGGCCTGTGCCATGCTCTCTAAGCCTGCTCTTCCCTCCTCCTCTTATGCTCTCTGCTGGGAAACCACCTTCTGCTCCAGGCAGGTTCTCAGGTGGGTGGCGAGGAGGAGCCCGTGTTTTCTTGGAAGTGGAGCAAAGCTCTGTTCACATATTCCCCAATCTCATTTCTCTGTGTTTCATTTTGGAAAGTTTAAATTGCTGTGGTTTCAAGTTCACCAATCTTTTGTTTTGCAGTGTCCAATGTGCTGTTCCCCCACGTGTCTGTCAGTTTGTCTTACTGTGGGGGCTTGCATGTTGCTGTGATACTGGAAGCTATGCCACCGGTATTCAGACACCAGCAGGGTCACCCATGGAGGACAGTTTCAGCTGAGCTTCCAGACTAAGACAGACTAGGAAGAAGGACCTGGCAGTCTACTTCTGAAAAGCATTAGCCAGTGAAAACCTTATGAATAGCAGCGGAACATTGTCTGATATAGTGCTGGAAGATGAGCCCCCCAGGTTGGAAGGCCCTTAAAAGATGACTGGGGAAGAGCTGCCTCCTCAAAGTAGAGTCGACCTTAATGATGTGGATGGAGTAAAGCTTTTGGGACCTTCATTTGCTGATGTGGCACGACTCAAAATGAGAAGAAACAGCTGCAAACATCCATTAACAATCAGAACCTGGAATGTATGAAGTATGAATCTAGGAAAATTGGAAATCGTCAAAAATGAAATGGAACATGTAAACACTGATATCCTAGGCATTAGTGAGCTGAAATGGACTGGTATTGGCATTTTGAATCAGACAATCATATAGTCTACTATGCTGGGAATGACAACTTGAAGAGGAATGGTGTTGCATTCATCATCAAAAAGAACATTTCAAGATCTATCCTGAAGTACAATGCTGTCAGTGATAGGATAATATCCATATGTCTACAGGGAAGACCAGTTAATACCACTATTATTCAAATTTATGCACCAACCACTAGGGCCAAAGATGAAGAAATAGAAGATTTTTATCAGCTGCTACAGTCTGAAATTGACCGAACATGCAATCAAGATGCATTGATAATTACTGGTGATTGGAACATGAAAGTTGGAAACAAAGAAGAAGGATCAGTAGTTGGAAAATATGGCCTTGGTGATAGAAACAATGCCGGAGATCGAATGATAGAATTTTGCAAGACCAGTGACTTCTTCGTTGCAAATACCTTCTTTCACCAACATAAACAGTGAGTATACACATGGACCTCGCCAGATGGAACACACGGAAATCAAATTGACTACATCTGTGGAAAGAGACAATACTAGGAGCATGCCTAATTACCCAGATCCTAACAGGATTATTCCTAGCTATACATTATACACCTGACACAATAACTGCATTTTCATCTATATCCCATATCTGCCGAGATGTCAACTACGGCTGAATTATTCGACAACTACACTCAAACGGAGCATCTATTTTCTTCCTCTGCCTATACACACACATTGGACGAAACATCTACTATGGATCCTACCTATACTCGGAAACCTGAAATACCGGCATTATATTACTACTAGTCACCATATCATCAGTGAGAACAAGGCCAGGGGCCGACTGTGGAACAGACCATCAATTGCTCATATGCAAGTTCAAGCTGAAACTGAAGAAAATCAGAGCAAGTCCTCAAGAGCCTAAATATGTCCTTGAGTATATCCCACCTGAATTTAGAGACCATCTGAAGAATAGATTTGATGCATTGAACACTAGTGACCGAAGACCAGACGAGTTGTGGAATGACATCAACGACATCATCCATGAAGAAAGCAAGAGGTCATTGAAAAGACAGGAAAGAAAGAGAAGAACAAGATGGATGTCAGAGGAGACTCTGAAACTTGCTCTTGAGCATCGAGCCGCTAAAGCAAAAGGAAGAATTGATGAAGTAAAAGAACTGAATGGAAGATTTCAAAGGGCCTCTCAAAAAGACAATGTAAAGTATTATAATGACATGCGCAAAGAGCTGGGGATGGAAAACCAAAAGGGAAGAACACACTTGGCATATCCCAAGCTGAAAGAACTGAAGAAAAAATTCAAGCCCTGAGTTGCAATAGTGAAGGATTCTATGGGGAAAATATTAAATGACGCAGGAAGCATCAAAAGAAGATGGAAGGAATACACAGAGTCATCATACCAAAAAGAATTAGTCGATGTTCAACCATTTCAAAAGGTGGCATATGATCAGGAAAGGAACCGATGGTACTGAAGGAGGAAGTCCAAGCTGCTCTGAAGGCATTGGTGAAAAACAAGGCTCCAGGAACTGACGGAATATCAGTTGAGATGTTTCAACAAACAGATGCAGCGCTGGAGGTGCTCACTGGTCTATGCCAAGAAATACAGAAGACAGCTTCCTAGCCAACTGACTGGAAGAGATCCATATTTATACCTATTCCCAAGAAAGACGATCCAACCGAAAGTGGAAATTATAGAACAATATCATTAATATCACACGCAAGCAAAAGTTTGCTGAAGATCATTCAGAAACAGCTGCAGCAGTATATTGACAGGGAACTGCCAGAAATTCAGGCCGGTTTCATAAGAGGACGTGGAACCAGGGATATCATTGCTGATGTCAGATGGATCCTGGCTGAAAGCAGAGAATACCAGAAGGATGATTACCTGTGTTTTATTGACTATGCAAAGGCATTCGACTGTGTGGATCATAACAAATTATGGATAACATTGCAAAGAATGGGAATTCCAGAACACTTAATTGTGCTCATGAGGAACCTTTACATAGATTAAGAGGCAGTTGTTTGGACAGAACAAGGGGATACTGATTGGTTTAAAGTCAGGAAAGGTGTGCATCGGGGTTGTATTCTTTCACCATACCTATTTAATCTGTATGCTGAGCAAATAATCCGAGAAGCTGGACTATATGAAGAAGAACAGGGCATCAGGATTGGAGGAAGACTCATTAACAACCTGCGTTATGCAGATGACACAAGCTTACTTGCTGGAAGTGAAGAGGACTTGAAGCACTTACTAATGAAGATCGAAGACTAAAGCCTTCAGTATGGATTGCACCTCAACATAAAGAAAACAAAAATCCTCACAGCTGGACCAATAAGCAACATCATGATAAACAGAGAAAAGATTGAAGTTGTTAAGGATTTCATTTCACTTGGGTCCACAATCAACAACCATGGAAGCAGTAGTCAAGAAATCAAAAGATGCATTGCATTGGGTAAATCTGATGCAAAGGACCTCTTTAAAGTGTTGAAGAGCAAAGATGTCACCTTGAAAACTAAGGTGCGCCTGACCCAAGCCATGGTATTTTTAATTGCATCGTATGCATGTGAAAGCTGGACAATGAATAAGGAAGACTGAGGAAGAATTGATGCCTTTGAATTGTGGTGTTGGTGAAGAATATTGAATATACCATGGACTGCCAAAAGAATGAATAAATCTGTCTTGGAAGAAGTATAACCAGAATGCTCCTTAGAAGCAAAGATGGTGAAACTGCGTCTTACATACTTTGGACAGGTTGTCAGGAGGGATCAGTCCCTGAAGAAGGACATCATGCTTGGCAGAGTACAGGGTCAGCAGAAAAGAGGAAGACCCTCAACGAGGTGGGTTGACACAGCGGCTGCAACAATGAGCCCAAGCATAACAACGATAGTAAGGATCGCTCAGGACTGGGCAGTGTTTCGTTCTGTTGTGCATAGGGTTGCTATGAGTCAGAACCAACTCAACAGCACCTAACAACAACAACGTGCTGTTATTCCCATCCGGTGTATTTTTCATCTCAAACGTTGTTGTTTTCATTTCTAGAAGTTCAGTTGGATGCTTTCTGTGCCTTCTAAGTCTTTACTCAACATGCTCAAAGTTTCCTTTAATTTCTTCAATGTACAGTTATCCTTTTACTATTCCTGTCTACTAATTCTATCATCTGTATTATTTCTGGGTTGGTTTTATTTGATTTTTCACTTCAGTATGGGTCCTATTTTTTGCTTTGCTGCCTGTCTGGTAATTTATAATTGCATGCCAGACATCGCAAATTTCACCTTGCTGGGTGCTAGATGTTTTGTATTCCTGTGAATATTTTGGGGTGGTTTTCTGAGATGAAGTGAAATTACTTGGAGATGGTTTGATCTGTTTGGGTCTTTCTCTTAAGCTTTGTTAGGGGAGACCTGAGCAGCATTTAATCTAGGGCTAATTTTGCCCCATTACTCAGACAAAACCCATCCGGGTATTGGGTCTGGTGCCCTGTCTCCCGTGGGAGCAGGAAGTACTCCTCTGGTCCTTGCAGGTTGTTCTTTCCCTGATTTGGGGCTGCTTCCTCCCATGTGCACCTTTGTCAGCACTCAGCTGTATACTCGAGGGGGTCCCTCTGCAGAACCCTGGGGTTCCCTGTCTTTTGCATCTCCTCTCCACTACTGTGATGTGAACACTGGCCACCTTGGTCTGCCTGGACCCTCAGCCTCTCAGTTCAGACAGCCCACGAGGCTCTGCCTCTGTCCCCTCCCTGTGCTGTGCTGGGATTCTGCTAGGACTCACTTCATTTGTTTCCATCTCAAGGGTCAATGCCTTGAGTTGCCTGGTGTCTAATGTCTGAAAACTGTTGTTTCATGTAACTTGTCTGGTGTTTTAGTTATTTCAGGTAGGAGGGTAAATCTACTCCTATGGCCCAATCTTGGCCTGAAGCAAAAGTCTTATCTGCAATGGTAAGGAGTTTGGATTCTTTCACTGGCCCCCAATAGAACATTTTCTTTCTCCCTATTATGGACCTGTAACCAAAAACAAATTTTCTAAAATAATTTTTATTGAGCTTTAAGTGAACGTTTACAAATCAAGTCAATCTGTCACATATAAGCTTATATACACCTTAATACATACTCCCACTTAATCTCCCCCTAATGAGTCAGCCCTTCCAGTCTCTCCTTTCGTGACAATTTTGTCAGTTTCTAACCCTCTCTACCCTCCTATCTCCCCTCCAGACAAGAGATGCCAACACAGTCTCAAGTGTCCACCTGATACAAGTAGCTCACTCTTCATCAGCATCTCTCTCCAGCCCATTGTCCAGTCCCTCCCATGTCTGATGAGTTGTCTTCGGGAATGGTTCCTGTCCTGGGCCAACAGAAGGTTTGGGGACCATGACCGCCGGGATTCCTCTAGTCTCAGTTAGACCATTAAGTCTGGTCTTTTTTATGAGAATTTGGGGTCTACATCCCACTGATCTCCTGCTCCCTCAGGGGTTCTCTGTTGTGCTCCCTGTCAGGGCAGTCATCGGTTGTGCCAAAAACCAATTTTAACCAAAAACCAAACCCATTGCCCTGGAGTCGATTCTGACTTATAGCGATGCTACAGGACAGAATAGAACTGTCCCATAGGGTTTCTAAGGAGCGGCTGGTGGATTCAAACTCCTGATCTTTCAGTTAGCAGCTGAGTGCCTAACCACTGTGCTGCCATTACTTCATGCACCACCCAATAATAGAGACATTCACATGGCAGGCACGTTCTTATGTAGGGCCATTCATGGGTATGCGGGAACTGAGGGCGGAATGGACGCTCACGGGTCTGCAGGTAGTTTGCCGGCCTTGGAGCTGGGAAGGGCTCACCCAGAGCACACCCTTCTCAGGCAGAGAGCACCCCGACAATGGGTAAGCACATTGCCTTAGCTCACTGGACTCTTCCCAAAACACCACAAAGCTGGCATGATCACCCCCATCTGCCAGGAGAGGAGGATGAAGCTGGGGTTGTCTGAGCAATGAGTCTAATGTCCCGTCACTAGTGAGTGGAAGGCTGGCTCCCCCTGTGCACTCCAGTCACGAGGGAGGGCCTCACCTGCCACGTGAGTGCCAACCCCTTGGAAGGGGCATTCTGAGACTCCATCAGATCTTCATGGAAGGACGCTATGAGTGCCTGCTGGTGCCTGCGTGGAGGCAGGATGTCAACATGGGCAGGGGGCTCGGCTCGGCCCTCTCTGTCCTGAGCTCTGAGCTCTCTCTGTGTGGAGAGCCCTGTGGCATTTCTCACTTGAGAAGTTCTGAGGTCTTTGGTGTACGTGCTGGTGACCTCGAGTGAGGAAGGGGTACCCCACAGGCCACGCTCCCCAGGAAGCAGTCTCCGAGATAGAGTTTGGGGTGCAGGATGTGCACTAAAGGGGATCCTTGCGGCTGACACCCATGAGAGGGAAAGGAAGAAAGAAGGAGAAGTCAGGCTACGGTGAAGGTCCAGCCTCTGCCTTGGTTCTGGGCTAGCCCAGCCCCGGTTAGGTGAGACAGCTGGGCCTCACACCCCTCATCATTAGGCAGCCAGGGAAAGACCTACTCTTCAGGTACTTAGGAGAGCCGCTGTCGCAGGCGGTGGCCAGCTCACTCCCAGCAGGAGGGGCAGCCAGCCCTTCCTTGATGGGAGCTCTGGGCAGCATCTCCTGGTCCCAGGGCCTGCCCAGGTGACCGGCAGGGAGTTGTGGCCACCACTGAGATGAAGATGGTAGGCCCCAGAGACTCAGTACAGAGGGTGTTTCTGGGAGCTTCTGTATGTGTGTGGGGTGGACTTGTTTGGAGGAGGAGCCTTCCCACGATGTGAGTGTCCACGCAGACTCCACAGAAGGGATCAGAAACTGTGGGGAGAGGAGTTTGGGGTTCAAGAAGACACAGAGCATGGCTGCTGCAAAGGGCAGGCCAGGCTGATCATGGACCCAAGGGTGCCCACCCAGTCTCCCAGCCCTTTGCTTCCTCTCCTACATAGGTGGGGTGGGGGTGTGTAGACCAGGGCCATTCAGTAACACTGGGAACATCAGAGACATTCACTGCCAAATCTATGAACCTATTTTTCCATATTGAAATCTCCTCCCAACAGTCCTGCATAAGGGGATAACAGGATTTGAAAGGAGCCCTGGTGGCACAATTGTTAAGTGCTCAGCTGCTAAATGAAGGGTTCGGACCCACCCTGCAGCTCTGTGGGAGAAAGAGCTGGCTATCTGCTCCCTTAAAGATTACAGCCTAGAAAACCCTATGGGGCAGTTCTACTCTCACTTGGGGTCACTCTGAGTCCAAATCGACTCCATGGCACCTAGCAACAACAGCAGGAGCTTTGATAGCAGTCCTGCCTGTGGGTGGAGCAGGTATTTCCAAGGAGGTGGGCCACCAAGAAGGGGGTCTGCACCCAGGACTCCGTTTCTGCTGCCTGTTGCTTGTGTGTTTGCTGTTGGGTAACTATCTTATACCCTCCTCATTTCATTCTCAGCTGGACCTTTGGGGCTCCCTATCAAGGGCACCTGTCAGCTGTGTAACCTGATTTCGCAGCCCCCGACAAAGGCGGGTAGGTTACGGGTGCAGCAAGGAGCCAGGCAAACCCAGCCCTCATCAAACCATGGCCGTGGAGTAGGCTGTGACTCATGGTGACGCCATGTGTGTCAGGGAAGAACTGTGCTCTATAGGGCTTTCAATGGCTGAGTTTTTGGAAGTAGGCTTCAAGAATTTTCTCCCAAGGCACTCCTGGGCAGACTCGAACCTCCAACCTTTTGGTTAGCAGCCAAACATATTAACCATTTTCACCACCCAAGGGCTCCGGGAGATGTCAACAGAAGATGAGGTCAAGAGAAGGCATACCTGCCCCAGAGCCGTGGTTTTCATACGTTGAGGTGCTTAGGAAGCCCTGACAACTCCTGGCTCTATTTTTCTGCATTTGCAACCATCTCAAAAAACCCATACAAAACAATGTCAGAAGTTTGTGTCTTATTGTTTAGCATCTGACATCTTTTAAGGGAATAGTCAGAACCCATCTACGCGGGGAGGAGCAAGCAGCTTTGCTCTGCCCCACGCCGTCTGTGTTATCATCAAGAGGAAGGATATAGGATGGTTTCTTCAAACTGTTGCTTCCCCGCCCACTCCCAGAGAGTCCCATCTTGACTGTGTGATGCTAAATCTTTAATTTCTTCTAACTGTAATATATGCTGCAAGGATTCTGATTGGGCAGGTGGCTGCAAGGGCGTCGTTTCCTTTTAGAGAGAAAACTCGAGATCTGAGGCGGTGACTTAATACATGATTGCAGCTTTTACTTGTAGTTACAGTTGGCTGTGCTGGTGGTGGGGAAGGAGAGGGACTAGAAACACAATGGAGGGAGCAGCATCCTCTCTCTACGAAGATGTCTGTGCTGCCCAGCGGCAGGGCCGGATTACCCAATAAGCAAGGTACACACAGGCCCAACTGTGCCTTCCCATCAAACTGTAGTGCACTATTTCACCTGTCCTCCACAATGTCAAAGGTGCAGTGAAGCCATGTGAAACTGCTCGCCACAGATTAACAAGTAAACACAATTAAGCCCTTGTGTACCTTGCCCAGGGCAAGCCGGTGTATGCTGCGCCAACTGGTTAATCCGCCCCTGCTCGTTGGGCTCATCCAGCGGGGCTGTGGGGGGTTGGACATTAAACAAGGCCAGGGTTCTGGACACCAGCCCATTTCAATGAGGCCAACCAGACACTTAGAAATGGCCCATGGTGTGCCTAGGGCTGCAGGGAAGTTCTGGACCCATCTGCAATACCAAGGATCACGGTAGACACCAGAAACTAAGAAAGAGGCCAAAGGAAAAATCCACACGGCTGAGACCCTGATTTGGACTCCTAGATCTGAGGAAGAATAGATTCCTGCTCCTCAAAGCCCCCCGTTTTGGTATTTCTGTTACGGCAGCCCCAGGAGACTAAACCTACAACACAGAGGGCGAGCTGCCTCCTTTTCCTCTGGAAGGGTCCCCAAAGCAGGTGGCATGGTGTGGTCAGTTCCGAAGATGATGCCCTGACGTCTCCTGTGCCGCCTGCCAAATCTTTGTGAGCTGGAGGAGGTGAGAGCTGAATCCAGTGCTTCCATGTCCCGGGCCCTGGGGCGAGCCCTCCACCTCCCTTCCAGACCTCACTGCCCCCTCGCAGAGTTTGTGTTATCATCCCCCTCTTCTATAGACGAGAGTCTGAGGCCAAGGGTGTTTAAGGGATTGTCCAAGGTCACAGGGCCAGCAGGTGGGGGCAAGGTGGCGTCGGTGGTGGGGGTGGGTTGTTTCAACTCAATTCCCCCCAACTCCAAAGCCCCCTTTTTCCTTTCCAGAGCTGGGAGGACCTGTGTTAGGCCATAGGGGAAGGCCATCATAGAATAAAATGACACACTGCAGGTACTCCATGAGTGATCGCCCCGATCCGATTGCATAAATGCTCTGACTCACAGCCTGGGTTTAAGGCACATAAAGAGTCAGCTTGTGCTTCTGCCAGCCACACGCAATTAATTTATGCCTAAATTAGCAAGACTGTTTTCTAAGACCTGCAGAGTGGCCAAAAATCTTTATATAGCCCAGGAAGTTTAATTTTTTTTTTTTTTTTAATCACAGGATCACAGGGCTTCAAAGTTATTCCATAGAAACTGTGAGTCACAAACTCCAAACTTGTTAAGTTGGCAGATTCTAAGCCTGGTGAGACACATATCGTGCCATCGAAGTGTGGAATGCCAACATGTCCTGGGTACCTGGTTTCATTGAAACTGAGGGGCTCAAATGGGAAGCAGAGGTCAAGCTCTGCCATTTCTGAAGTAGCTTTCCTATCCTGAGGAGGACAAGAAGAGAGGCCCAGGCACCGCTGGTTACAGGCAACGCATGAAGCCAGAAAGAATGAGAAAAACCAGCCCTTGGGCCATCAGGAGATAACTCAGAATGGGATCCTCTGGACTCTGAGAGACGGGACTGAAGGCCCTTGGTTGGTGAGAAGAATGCTGAGCCAGCGGCCTTCCCGTGGGCCCTCTGGCGAGCCGCCATACTTGTTGGACTCTAGTTTCTTCACGTGTGGGAGAAGACCAGACACACCCATCTGCCTCGGGTTGCTGAGACAATCAGGTGCCTGTGAAACTTCACGGGGGAGAAGGACAAGCAGGTGAGGGAAGTGGCCGTAGGCTCCTCGGCTGGGGCGCCAACCAGTGCAGGGCAAGTGGCTTAACCTTTATGTTCGGATCTTTCGTCTGTAGAATGCAGATAATAAAGTACCCATCTCAGAGGGTAACAGGAAGGTTACCTGGAATAACCCATAGGAGTACATTCCTTTGGCTGGGGACAGTCACATGGCTCCCAGCTAACTGCAAGGGAGGCTGGGAAGAGTGGTCTGTCAGCGGTCCCAGGAAGAAGAGGGTGGGTTGGATGGGCACCTGGCCAGCTTCTGCCACACGTTATCAGCTGTCTTCCTGTTGTGGAATGTGAGGACTTAGTGCTCCTACACATGGGGCCACCATGAGTTGAAATTGACTGGATGGCAAGTAACAGCAACAACCACAGCAACACAGCACCTTCATCTCCTGTATGAGTCTACTAGGGCTGCTGTAACAAATTACCACCAACTGCATGGCTTCAGGAGCTGTGGTGGTGCGGTGGTTAAAAAGTTTGGCTGCTGACCAAAAGGTCGACAGTTCAAATCCACCAGCAGCTCCTTGGAAACCCTATGGGGAGTTCTACTCTGTCCTGTAGGGCCCCTATGAGTCCAAATCCACTCGACAGTAGTGGGTTTGGTTTGGTTTGCAAGGCTTCAAACAACAGGAATTTATTTTCTCAGTTCTGGAGGCTTTGTTTTTAGGTACCATTGAGTCGGTTCTGAATTACAGCAACCCCATGTACAACAGAACGAAACACTGCCCTATCCTGCACCATCCTCATGATCGTTGTTATGCTTGAGCCCATTATTGTAGCCACTGTGTCATTTCATCTAGTTGAAGGTCTTCCTCTTTTTCTCTGACCCTCTACTATACCAAGCATGATGTCCTTCTCCAGGGACTGGACCCTCCTGATAACATGTCCAAAGTATATGAGACGAAGTCCCGCCTTCCTCGCTTCTAAGGAGCGTTCTGGTTGTACTTCTTCCAAGACAGATTTTTTTTCCATTCTTCTGGCAGTCCATGGTATATTAAATATTCTTTGCTAACACCATAACTCAAATGCATCAGTTCTTCTTGGGTGTTCCTTATTCATCGTCTAGCTTGCACACGCATTTGAGGCAACTGAGAACACCACGGCTTGGGGCAGGTGCACCTTAGTCCTTAAAGGTGTATCTTTGCTTTTTAACACTTTAAAGAGGTCTTTTGCAGCAGATTTGCCCGACATAGTGCACCATTTGATTCTTGACTGCTGCTTCCATGGGCATGGATTACGGGTCCAAGTAAAAAGAAATCCTTGACAACTTCAATCTTTTCTCTGTTTATCATGATGTTGCTCATTGGTCCAGTTGTGAGGATTTTTGTTTTCTTTATGTTGAGGTGTAATCCATACTGAAGGCTGTGGTCTTTGATCTTCATCAGTAAGTGCTTCAAGTCCTCTTCACTTCTAGCAAGCAAGGTTGTGTCATCTGCATAATGCAGGTTGTTAATGAGTCTTCCTTCAATCCTGATGCCCCATTCTTCTTCATATAGTTTCGCTTCTCAGATTATTTGCTTAGCATACAGACTGAATAAGTATGGTGAAAGATACTACCCTGAGGGACACCTTTCCTGACTTTAAACCATGAAATCTCCCTTTGTTCTATTTGAACGACTGCCTCTTGATCTATGTATAGGTTTCTCATGAGCACCATTAAGTGTTCTGGAATTCCTATTTTTGGAAATGTTATCCATAATTTGTTATGATCCACACAGTTGAGTGCATTTGGATAATCAATAAAACACAGGTAAACATCTTTCTGGTATTCTCTGCTTTCAGCCGAGATCCCTCTGACATCAGCAATGATATCCCTGGTTCCACATCCTCTTCTGAATCCTCCTTGAATTTCTGACAGTTCCCTGTTAATATACTGCTGCAACCACTTTGGAATGATCTTCAGCAAAATTTTACTTGCATGTGATGTTAATGAAATTGTTCAATAATTTCAACATTCGATTTGATCACCCTTCTTTGGAATAGGTATAATTATGGATCTCTTCCAGTCAATGGGCCAGGTAGCTGTCCTCCAAATTTCTTGGCTTAGGTGGGTGAGCACTTCCAGTGCTGCATCCATTTACTGAAACACCTCAATTGATATTCCGTCAATTCCCGGAGCCTTGTTTTTCGCCAGTGTCTTCAGTGGAGCTTGGACTTCTTCCTTCAGTACTATCAGCTCTCGACCCTATGCTACCTTCTGAAATGATTGAACGTTGACCATTCCGTTTTGGTGCAGTGACTGTGTGTTCCTTCAATGCTCTTTTGATGATCCCTGAGTCGTTCAGTATTTTGTCCATAGAATCCTTCAATTCGAGGCTTGAATTTTTTCTTCAGTTCTTTCAGCTTGAGAAATGGCTAGTGTGTTCTTCCCTTTTGGTTTTTTAAGACTAGGTCTTCACACGTATCATCATAATACTTTACTTTTTCTTCTTGAGCTGCCCTTTGAAATCTTCTGTTCCGCTGTTTTACTTCATCATTTCTTCTGTTTGCTTCAGCTATTCCATGTTCAAGGGCAAGTTTCAGAGTCTCTTCTGACATCCGTTTTGATCTTTTCTTTCTTTCCTATCTTTTTAATGACCTCCTGCTTTCTTCATGTATGATGTCCTTCCGTAACTCATCTGGTCTTCGTTCATTAGTGTTAAATGCTTCAAATCTATTCTTGAGATGGTCTCTAAGTTCATGTGGGATATACTGAAGGTTGTACTTTGGTTCCTGTGGTCTTCATCTAATTTTCTCCAGCTTCAACTTGAATTTGCTTATGAGCAATTGATGGTCTATTTTGCAGTCTGCCCCTGGCCTTGTTCTGACTGATGATATTGAGCTTTTCCATCATGCCTTTCTACAGATGTAGTTGATCTGATTACTGTGTAGTCCATCCTGTGAGGTCCACATGTGTAGTCACCATTTACGTTGTTGAAAAAAAGGTATTTGCAGTGAAGAAGTTATTGGTCTTGCAAAATTTTATCATGTGATCTCCAGCATCATTTTTATTACCAAGACCATATTTTCCAACTACTGATCCTTCTTTTTTTCCTAACTTTTACTACATTCCAAACACCGGTAATTATCAATGCATCTTGACTGCGTGTTCAATTGATTTCAGATGGCAGAAGTTGGTAAAAAATCTTCGATTTCTTTATCTTTGGCCTCAGTGGTTGGTGGGTAAGTTTGAATGATAGTCATATTAACTGGTCTTCCTTCTAGGTGTATGAATTTTATCCTAACACTGACAGTGTTGTACTTCAGGATAGATTTTAAAATGTTCTTTTTGACAATGAATGTGACGCCATTCCTCTTCAAGTTATCATTCCTATCATAGCAGACCATATGATTGTCTGATTCAAAATGGCCAATACCAGTCCATTTCAGCTCACTAATGCCTAGAGTATTAATCTTTATGCATTCCATTTCATTTTCGACGATTTCCAATTTTCCTAGATTCGTACTTCATACATTCCACGTTACGATTATTAACGGATGTTGGAAGCTGTTTCTTCTCATTTTGAGTCGTGCCACATCAGCAAATGAAGGTCCCGAAAGCTTGACTCCATCCACCTCATTAAAGTTGACTCTACTTTGAGGAGGCAGCTCCTCCCCAGTTGTATTTTGAGTGTCTTCCAACCTGGGGGGCTCATATTCCAGCACTATATCAGACAATGTTCTGCTGCTATTCATAACGTTTTCACTGGCTTATGCTTTTCAGAAGTAGACTGCCGGGTCTTCCTAGCCTGTATTAATCTGGAAGCTCAGCTGAAACCTGTCTGCCATGGGTGACCGTGCTGCTATTTGAATACCAGTGGTATAGCTTTCAGCATCACAGCAACATGCAAGCCCCCACAGTACAACAAACTGACAGATGTGCAGGGCTTTGAAGGCTAGAAGTCTGAAATCAAAGTGTAGGCAGGGCCTTACTCCCTCCAGAGGCTCTAGGGAAGGATCTGTCCTTGCTTCTTCCAGCTTCTTGTGGGTCCTGGTGTTCCTTGACTTGTGAGTCATATCACTCCAATCTCTTTCTCCATCTTCCTTTGACCATCTTTGTCTTTATCTTCCCCTTTTACTTTTCTTTCAAGGGCACCATCGTGTCAGTACCCACCCTGATAATCCAGGATGATGTCATCTCAAGACACTTAACTTAGTCACATCTTGTTTTTTTCCAATTCACATTCAGAGATTTCAAGTGGACATATCTTTTGGAGGTCACCATTCAACCCACTATACATTTTATCCTGTAAATGTAGATACACCAAAATTTTGAAAATAACATATTACATGTTTACATTATGTCTATTTAACAGTTATTCATAGTCAAGCCAAGTAGTATAGAATGGTGACTTTTTATTTTCCGTGTAATTACTAAGGAAACCCTGGTGGCATAGTGGTTAATTGCTACCGCTGCTAACCAAAGGGTCAGCGGTTCTAATCCACCAGGCGCTCCTTGGAAACTCTATGGGGCAGTTCTACTCTGTCCTATAGGGTCGCTATGAGTCGGAATCAACTTGATGGCACTGGGTTTGTTTGTTTTTTTTTTTTTATAATTACTAACTGACTTCCTTAACCACACCCCATTTATTTGATTTTTTATGTTTGTCTCTTTATTTCTTCTAAACTGTATCTGAGGCACTGTTCACTCAATTGTAACAGGCATCTGAAAGTCTCTCCATTGTGGCTTTTTCTTTCCTTCATAGGAATTCCTCTCCAGTCCTCTGTCCTCCTTCATGTGGCTGGAACCCCATGACCTCCCATTCCAGGGTCAGAGTGGGCATCCAGGAGTGCTCTGTCATGAATTCCACTGCTTCTTCTCTCTGGGTGTCTGCCTTTAGTGTGGTGGAACGTATCTAATTTTTGAGAACTTTCTTGTCTGATATGTCTGTACTTTCCTCTTACATTTGATTTATACATTAGCTGTAGCAATGATTATTTTAATCAAAATGTTGAAACATTGCTCCGTGTCCCCTGCCACCCCCCAGCTCCCTGTGTTCTTGCAAAGTCAGGTGGCATCCGGACTGGAATCTTCGTCCTTTGTATGAGCTGTTTTTGTCTCTCTGGAGGTCTGTAGAGCTTGCCTTTATTCCTGTTGTTTTTGTTGTTCGGTGCCGTTGAGTCATTTCTGACTCATAGCGACCCTATGCACAACAGAATGAAACACTGTCTTGTCCTGCGCCACCTTCAAAATCGTTGCTATGCTTGAGCCCATCATTGCAGCCACTGTGTCAATCCGTCTCACTAAGGGTCTTCCTCTTTTTTGCTGACCCTCTACTTTACCAAGCGTGATGTCCTTCTCCAGGGACTAGTCCCTCCTGATAACATGTCCAAAGTATGTGAGACGTAGTCTCACCATCTTTGCTTCTAAGGAGCACTCTGGCTGTACTTCTTCCAAGACAGATGTGTTCGTTCTTCTGGCAGTCCATGGTATACTCAATATTCTTCATCAACACCGTAATTCAAATGCATCAATTTTTCTTTGATCTTCCTTACTCATTGTCCAACTTTTGTGTGAAAATTTCAGCTTTCAATCCCCTGAAAATGTACATGTGAGCCTTTTAGCACTCTTTATGTTGGTTGCTGGACAGCTGTTACAATCCAGAAACTCATGACCTTCAGTGTTGGGAAATTTTCCTGGAGAAAATTTTTTTCGATAACCTGTTCCCTCCATTCTCTTTTTTCTATTTTTCTGAGCTCTTATTATTTAGTTGTTAATTAATTATCTTTTTTTTTTAATGATTTGTTTATAATATCCTTCACTATTTGAATGTTTCTAAATTTGGTGCAATCAAAATCCAAAAAATTTTTAATAGCCAAGAAAAGGAGCTCAGAGGGAGAGACAATGCAGAGAAAGATGGATATGTCCAACAATCTGTAAAATGAGAGATGAGGTTGCATCCCTGAAGCAAATAGAGACTGCTGTAAGAAAATAAATACAATAAAGTCGAAATACAAGTCAGATTTTGGGAATTAAAAAACATAAATGGATTGATAAAAACTCAACAGAAGTCTTAAGAGATAGAGTTGAGATGGCATTCCAGAAATGAGATAAAATGCCAGGAAGGAGTTTGTGTCCTCCATTAGCGGGTCCCACAGTGTTGGTGACACCCACGCATCCTAGGAGCAGATGACTTCCTGGGCTTGGAGGCATCGCCAAGGAGTGGGTGCTCAGGGGGCACTGCCTTGGGAGCCACCAGAGATGTCCAATGCTGGTGCTGCATCTGGGCCAGCCCAGGGGAAGACGCTCTGCAGACAGGACCAGCAGATTTGGGGAGCTGGGAGCTGTGGGTGTCCTGGCAGCTGAGAACCTTCCTGAAGCTTCCTTGACTCATGAGTGATTCTAGCAGGGAGCTTGAGCCCTTGCCTGGTTGTCTGAATTTGGCTGGAAACCAGCATGGTCCCCATTACAACGGAGGCAGCGCATTGCACCACGCAGCTTGGGAGGGAAGCCATTAGCACAGAAAGAAGGCTTTGCTCATTCCAGGTCCCTCTGGGGGCGTTTGCCCACTTGAGTGAGGAGCAGCCACTGGGGAGTACTGTTCCTTCCTCTCCCTCACCATTTGCACCTCAGAATCTAGATTTTCCAAGAGCAGGAGAACTGGGGGACCAGTCTTCCAGGTTCAAGTGCAGGTTGCCTGCTCTGTCCTTCCTACTGCAGGTCACTGTGTCCCTACGGTTGGGGGCTGGGCGTCCACCCTGGCCATGTTTCTGCCAGCTGGAGGGTGGTGGTGGGTGCTCTGGCCCCCAGCCTCAGAGACATCTCCCTGAAAGCAGGACCAGAGTGTCATGGAGGGAAGGCCAAGTGAGGGAAGGGCAAGGAGTTGAGCTGGGAGGTCAGGTTCCAGGCTCAGGTGGCCCTGTGGAGGGGTCTGCTCCTGACAGGTCTGATGGTCCCTAGCAGGGCTCCATGGAGCCTTGGGGAAGTAGCCTGACACCATTGGATCTGTTTCCTCATCTGTAAACCTGGGTACCATTCAGGGTGTTCGGAGCAAAGTAACCAGCACAAATCTGGCAGACGGTAAGAACAGCCTTTGTTTCCTGTACAGAAAGCCCCAGAGCCCTTCCATATCTGCAGTGAGAATGTCTCATCTGCCCCGAAGGTAACCCAGGGAACCCAGCCAGCTGTCCTCCTGCTGGTGAACACAAGAGCCCATTAAAACATCCTGCTTTAGGATGCAAATACTGTGGCCTCTCCCAGATGCCCACTCATGCACTTGGGAGGATGGGACAAGTGAAGACCCACCAGGTAAAAGTGAGGAAGGAAGAGAGGTGGGTTGCGTTTCAGGCCCTGGAGGAGGTAGGTGTCACTGGGTGAAAATCTTGTCCACGCAGAGCCCCTGGATTCAGAGGTGCCCCAAACAAGTCAGGGAGCCCCTCCCACTTGCCCTCCAGTGACCTATGTCTAATCTGGCCCTGCAGTGGGGTGGCCCACCCCACCACTCCACATGCAGTGGCCCCCTCCCACTCATACCACCCTATCTGCCATGTTCCTACATCTATCCAGAAACCAGTCAGCAGGAAGAATTAGGGAAGAGTGGTCTCCAGATAAAGGGTGGGGTGGGATGGGGCCGGGAAGAAGCCAGAGCAGGACAGCTAGGAATGGTGCTTTCAATGCAGGCTCTATCCTCAGAGCTCTCCCGCAGGTACAGGCCGGGAATGTGGATAGCCACGGACTGGGAAGGTAAAATCTCAACAGAGGAGTGGAAGACAGACATGGTGCTGGCAAGGAGGATTGGAAGTGTGGCAGATCCACCAGCGATGTGGACGGCGCTCTCGGGAAGCTCACTGCCTAAGCCCAAGCCCATCGCCGTTGATGGATTCTGACTCAGGGCGACCCTGTGTGTTACAGAGTAGAACTGCTTCATAGGGTTTTCTTGGCCATAATCTTTACGGAAGCAGATTGCCAGGCCTTTCTTCCTTGGTGTTGTTGGGTGTGTTTGAACCGCCAACCTTTAGGTCAATAGCTGAGCATAAACTATTAGCACCACCCAGGGACCTGTGATGTTTACTAGACACATTATTAAAATGAGGAAGGGAGGGTGTCAGTGATGGGAACGGAGACTGCATGGTCGTGTGGGCTCCTTACTGCTCCCCAGGACATGGCCACACAGCACTGTGGCTAAGGGGCTGGGGCTTTTTGATTCAGGTCTGGTTTCTATCGCTTGCTGTCTGTGTGACCTCAAGCAAGTTACTTAACCCCTCTATGCCTCAGGCATGTCATCTGTAAAATGGGGTAACAGCCGTCTTTTAGGCTTGCTCTGAGGGGTAAATAAAATAATGCCTGTAAGGAGCTTAGAACAGTTGCTGGCAGACAGTAAGCATCAATAAATGTCAGCTGTTAATGTTGATAAGAGGCATTGGTGTTCAGTGATAGAATTCTCACCTTCCGTGTGGGAGACCTGAGTTTGATTCTCAGCCAATGCCACCCGTGCGCAGCCACTACCCATCTGTCAATGGAGGCCTGTGTGTTGCCATGGTGCTGTACAGGTTTCAGCACAGATTACAGACTAAGACAGACCAGGAATACAGACCTGGTGATCTACTTCTGCAAACCAGCCAATGAAAACCCTGTGGAGCACAATGGTCTGATCTCTTTGTACATGGGGTCACCATGAGTTGGAAGCCATGAAACAAAAACAAAATGTTAATAAAGAGACCAGAAACAAAATTCATAGATATAATGGAAGAAAATGTCCCAAGCTGCAGAAACACCTGTAAATGTGGGTCTGAAAAGGGCACCATTGGTAAAAAGAGAAACACACCCAACCACACATTTGATTTACAAAGAAAAAGAAACAAAAGAAATAAATTTGCTGGTGTGGTGTGATTCCAAATGAGAAGAAATAGCTGCAAACATTCATTAATAACCGGAATGTGAAATGCACAAAGTATGAATCTAGGAAAATTGGAAATTGTCAAAAAGGAAATGGAACACATAAACATCAACATCCTAGGCATTAGTGAGCTGAAATGGACTGATATTGGCCATTTTGAATTGGACAATCATATGGTCTACTCTGCGGCGAGTGTCATCTTGAACAGGAATGGCATTGCATTAATTGTCAAAAAGAACATTTCAAGATCTATCGTAAGTACAGCACTGTCAGTGATAGAGTATTATCCATAGGCCTACAAGGAAGACCAGTTAATACGGCTATTATTCAAATTTACACACCAACCACTAAGGCCAAAGATGAAGAAATTGAAGATTTTTACCAACTTCTGCGGTCAGAAAGAGATTAAACATGTTGTAATCAAGATGCGTTGATAATTACTGGTGATTGGAATGTGAAAGTTGGAAACAGAGAAGAAGAATCAGTAGTTGAAAAATATGGCTTTGGTAATAGAAACTGTCGTGGACTGAATTGTGTTCCTCAAAATATCTGTCAACTTGGCTAGGGCATGATTCCCAGTATTGTGTGAATTGTCCACCATTTTGTCATCTGATGTGATTTTCCTATGTGTTGTAAATCCTACCTCTATGATGTTAATAAAATGAGATTAGTGGCAGTTATGTTAATGAGGCAGGACTCAGTCTACAAAATTAGGTTGTATCTTAAGCCAATCTCTTTTGAGATATAAAAGACAGAAGGGAGGAGAGAGACGGGGAGACTTCATACCACCAAGACAGTAACACTGGGAGCAGAGCATTTCCTTTGGTCCTCAGGTTCCTGTGCAGAGAAGCTCCTAGTCCAGAAGACCGATGACATGGACCTTCCTCCAGAGCCAACAGAGAAAGAAAGCCTTCCCCTAGAGCTGATGCCCTGCATTTGGACTTCCAGCCTACTGGACTGTGAGAGAATAAACTTCTGCTTGTTGAAGTCATCCACTTCTGGTATTTCTGTTATACAGCTCTTAGACAACTAAGACAGAAACTATGCCAGAGATCCCATCATAGAATTTTGCAAGACCAAAGACTTCTTCATTGCAAATACCTTTTTGACTAACATAAATGGTGACTATACACATGGACCTTGCCAGATGGGATACACAGGAATCAAATCAACCATATCTATGGAAAGAGACAATGGAGAAGCTCAATATCATCAGTTAAAACAAGGCAAGAGGCCCACTGCAGAACAGATCATCAATTGCTCATATACAAATTCAAGTTGAAGCTGAAGAAAATTATAGCAAGTCCACGAAAGCCAAGATACAAGCTTGAGTGTATCCCACCTGAATTTAGAGACCATCTCAGGAATAGATTTGGTGCATTGAACACTAATGGCTGAAGATCAGATGAGTCGTAGAATGACATCAAAGTCATCATACATTAAGAAAGCAAGAAGTCATTAAAAAGACCGGAAAGAAAGGAAAGACCAAAATGGATGTCAGAAGAGACTCTAAAACTTGTTGTTTTAGGTCAAGCAGCTAAAGTGAATGGAGGAAATGATGAAGTAAGACTTGAACAGAAGATTTCAAAGGGTGGCTCAAGAAGACAGAATAAAATACTGTAATGACAAGTGCAAAGACCTGGAGTTAGAAAACCAAAAGGGAAGAACATGCTCGGCATTTTTCAAGCTGAAAGAACCGAAGAAAAAACTCAAGCCTCCACCTGCAATGCCGAAGGATTCTATGGGGAAAAATATTGAATGACACAGGAAACATCAACAGAAGATGGAAGGAATATACAGAGTCACTATACCAAAAAGAATTGATCGATATTCAACCATTTCAGAAGGTAGCATATGATCAAGATCTAGTGGTAATGAAGGAAGAAGTCCAAGCTGCACTGAAGGCATTGGCAAAAAACAAGGCTCCAAGAATTGACAAAATACCAATGGAGATGTTTCAACAAACGGATGCAGCCTGGAGGTGCTCACTTGTCTATGTGAAGAAATTTGGAGGACAGCCACCTGGCCAACTGACTGGAAGGGATCCATATTTGTGCCCATTCCAAAGAAATGTGATCCAACAGAATGAGGAAATTATTGAACTATATACTAATATCACACACAATTAAAATTATGCTGAAAAACATTCAAAAGTCTTTGCAACAGTGTGTTGACAGGGTACTGACAGAAGTTGAAGCTGGATACAGAAGAGGACATGGAACTAGGGATATCATTGCTGATGTCAGATGGATCCTGGCTGAAAGCAGAGGATACCGGGCAAATGTTCACCTGTGTTTTATTGACTATGCGAAGCCATTCAACTGTGTGGATCATAACAAATTGTGGATAACATTGCGAAGAATAGGAATTCCAAAACACTTAATCGTGCTCATGCAGAAGCTGTACATTGACCAAGAGGCAGTCTCCGAACAGAACAATGGGATACTGAGTGGTTTAAAGTCAGGAAAGGTGTGCATCAGGATTATACCCTTTCACCATACTTATGCAATCTGTACGCTGAGCAAATAATCCTAGAAGCTGGACTATATGAAGAAGAATGGGGTATCAAGATTGGAGAAAGACTCATTAACAACCTACGATATGCAGATGACACAACCTTGCTTGCTGATAGTGAAGAGGACTTGAAGTACTTACTGATGAACATCAAAGATTACAGCCTTCAGTATGGATTACACCTCAACATAAAGAAAACAAAAATCTTCATAATTGGACCAATAAACATCTTGATAAACTGAGAAAAGATTGAAGTTATCAAGGACTTCATTTTACTTGGATCCACAATCAAAGCCCATGGAAGCAGCAGTCAAGAAGTCAAATAAGGTATTACATTGGGTAAATCTGGTGCAAAAGACCTCTTCAAAGTGTTAAAAATCAAAGATGCCATTAAGAGGACTAAGGTGTGCCTGACCCAAGCCATGGTGTTTTCAATCATCTCATATGCTTGTGAAAGCTGGACAATGAATAAGGAAGACCAAAGAAGAACTGATGCCTTTTGAATGATGGTGTTGGCACAGATTATGGAATATACCATGGGCTGTCAGAAGAATGGAAATCCGGGTGGTGCAGTGGTGAAGTGCTATAGCTGCTAACCAAGAGGTCAGCAGTTCAAATCTGCCAGGAGCTCCTTGGAAACTCTATGGGGCAGTTCTACTCTGTCCTATAACGTCATTGTGAGTCGGAATCGACTCGATGGCAGTGGGTTTGGTTTGGGTCAGTAGAATGGACAAAACTGCCTTGGAAGAATTGTAACCCAAACGCTCCTTGGAAGAGAGGCTGTCTAGACTTCATCTCATGTACTTGGGACATGTTATCAGGAGGGACCAGTCTCTGGAGAAGGACACCATGCTTGGTAAGGTAGAGGGTCAGCGAAAAAGAGGAAGACCCTTAGTGAGATGGATTGACACAGTGACTGCAACAACGGGCTCAGGCATAACCACAGTTGTGAGGATGGCACAGGACTGGGCAGTGTTTCGTTCTGTTGTACATGGAGTTGCTATGAGTTGGAATTGACTAGACAGCACCTAACAGTGACAACAACTCTAGGAAATACCACAGCTATTAAAAATAAAGCTATGTAAATTGTACACGTGAAGAATGTTGGATTGGCAACTGTCGTGCCATCTATGTAGTAATGAAAACATCAAACTACCTGCATATAAGGAGCCCTGGAGGTGCAGTGGTTAAAGTGCTCAGCTACTAACCAGAAAGTCGGTTATTTGAACCTACCAGCTGCCTCTTGGGAGAAAGATGTAGTCATCTTCTGTAAAGATTTACAGCCTGGGAAACTCTATGGGGCAGTTCTACTCTCTCCTATAGGGCTGCTATGGGTCAGAATCAACTTGATAGCAATGGGTTTATATGCATATACTGACACAGAGTGACATATACAATATGCAGTTAGTGGAATAAAGCAGGTTGCAGGAAGGACACACAGCATCCCCATTGGTAAAATCCACCATCACCGTGATTCCTGTTGGGCAGGCATGGGGCAGCTCCCACTAGCCAATGAGGTGAAGGAGTCTGTAAGCCATAGAGCTGGGAGAAGAACAGCCTTCCTTGTTCCTGAAGCACTTGTAGTTTGGAATTGCCCCATTTGGTACTCAATGACCACTCTGGGCAGGGGTGGGGCCTGGGGGAGGGAGGCAGGTATCATCAGCCTCCTAGTTTACAGCAGAGGAGGCTGAGGCAGGGCAGTTTGGAAACCCCCCAAGCTCAGAGGCTGGAAGCTGGGTCCCTGCTCTCTCCCCTGCCCGTGGTGCCCACCTCAGTCCACATTCTCTGCAGATGCCCCTGGGGAGGCCCAGAGCTCCCTGGGCCAGCCTTAGGCTGGTGGGGGCATGCTTGGGCCAGGGTCATCCTGGTGTGACCCGCTGACATCAACGAATTTTAGGCTGGTTTGATTACCCAGAAAAAGAATAAATAACACCCCTTTCAGGTTTCAGGTCCCTTTTCTGGCATCATTGGCAGAAAGCATCTCTCATTGCCAGGCAACCCACTGTGCTGTGAGTTGGCAGGCCGGAGCTAGCCATCCTCACAAGCTTGACCTTGGTGACCGAGCTTGGATGTGTGTCTGGGCCTCTGCCAAATGTGCAGGCGCTGCAGGTGGGCTCAGCACCTCTTCCTGCACTAAGTATCCAACTCCCCTCCGTGTAGCCCCTCCATCGATGGTCCCCCAGGCCTGCTGAATTAGTCACTTCTAATTTTTATTAATATTTTTTTATCGACCTGCCCAGCCACACTTGCCGCCTTCTCATTTCACTGAGTGCAGGATATGCTGACTGGACGGTGCCCTCAAGGGAGGGCAGGTCGGAGGGTCAGAGGTCAGGGGTTGAGGTCGGGGATCTGGAGGGTCAGAGCTGCCCCAAGCGTTGGGTCCAGATCCTTTTACCAACACTATTTTTTTTTTTCCTTAGCAGTAGAACCTCCCTCTCTCTCCCAAATGAAAGCTTGTGCAGAGCCTTAGATGTAAAGCAGATCACGGTGGAGCCAGGCTAGGGGAGCTTGGGGAGGGGCCCACCTGCTGAGCTTCCAGCTCCCTTCTCTCTCCCCTAGCCCCCAAGGCACTTCAGTGGAGCAGTGTGGGAATTCTTGACCTATTGGTTCATTCTTAGTAGCTACAAGAGGGTGGGAAATTTTGGCCACCACCGAATCCCAGTGGCCAAAGCAGTTCCTGGCTCAGAGCAGGTGCTTGATACGTAATAGCTGAATGAATGAATGACTGGATGATTATACAAGGGGCAAGGGGGTTTCCTACAGAGCCTGCCCTGTCTGGAGAGCCAGGGAAGAGGATGCTGGAGTGGACTCTTTCTGAACAGACAGGTGATCCGTGGGTGGTGGAGGGAAAGGCGTCGCGGGCAGGAGGGATAGCATGTGGTCATCCAGGCAGCATGCTCTCGAGGGCGGGGACGTGGAGGGTTCCACATGTGTTTGTAGCATCGGGGAGGGCGAAGAGGGGTGGCGTAGGCAAGGAAGGGCTGGGGTAGAGGGTAGAGAGCACCTGGTGCCGGGTTAACTGGTCGATCATAGAGCTGAAAGGGTGGATGAGGAAGCGAATCAATGGGATCCTTCAGTCTTGGTCTGTGGTGGCCTGAAGGCGAGGTGGAAGACCATGACGAGGTTCTTCCAGCAGCCTCCACTCTCAGATGCAGTGAAGATGCATGTCTAGAAAACCAGCGAGTGGCTTTGGGCGGGAAAATGAGCAGTTGCATTATCCATCCAAACAAGGACAAGGATGTATACGTTCATTCATGTGGGAAATATTAACCGTCACTCGCCCACTGCCAGGCACGGTGGCAGGCTCTGGAGGGTAGACAGTGAATGAGGTTGCTCCATTCCTGCCCGAATGGCACTTCCAGCACATGGGGCTTGGCCCAAAGTTGCCAGATGCCATAGATGTGGAGAGGAGCCCTGGTGTTGCAGTGGTTAAGTGCTCGGCTGCTAACTGAAAGGTCGGCAGTTCGAACCTACCAGCAGCTCTGAGGGAGAAAGACCTGAAGATCTGCTCCCATAAAGGTGATGGCCCAGGAAACCCTATGGCGCTGTTCTACTCTGCTGCATGTAGTCGTTTTGAGTCAGAATGGACTCATCGGCACCCAACAATAACAACGACATAGACCGGGAAAGGGCTGGCGCAGCAGGATGGCCTGAGGGCTCAGAGCAGCTTCCTGGAAGACGTGCCATCTCAGCAAGGCTTGGAGGATGAGCGGACGGTGGTGGGGTTGGGTTGGAAGGAGAGGACATGTTGCAGCGAGTGGGGAACTGTGCATGAGGGCTGAAGGAGAGCAACTCCTGGCTGGAGGGGAGAGGGAGGAGGGTACCCGGCGCCCAGCAAAGTGTGCTTGAGTGCCTCCCCTCTGCCAGCGCTCCCCGAAGCCCACCAGCAGAGTTCCAGCAACCCCACGCGTCTGGGCATGAGACGCAGACTTGTCTGTGCCCGGAAGCCTCTGGGGCTGTGTGCCAGCCCTCGCCTGCACCCTGTGCCTTCCCTGCCTCACCCACCTGTCCACCTGAACCAATTCCAGGACACATTTTCCAGTGTTTAAAAGAAGTGTTCTCCAATATGTGGAAAGAATCTTCAATCCTTCCACAGCCCAGGTTCTTCGAGCAATTGAATACACACAGAAAAACGGAATATAGTGATGTCAGTAAGGCCACAGACTTGAACCTAGGCAGACTGGTGCCCTGCCATGCCATTGTGTGGTGTGTGCAGAAGCAAGGAGGAACTTGGTGCTGTTGAGGAAAGCACGGGTATTGTACAGCAGCGCATGTTTTAGAACAGGGAAATCAGTGTAGAGCAGATGAAGGACATGGCTGCGGAGCGGGGAAGGGGCTGGGGCACTGGGAGGCAGTGGCCGTGCAGAATCGCCCCCAGGCCTTCTGATGCCCATGCCGTCCCCCAGCAGGAGGACCCCAGCTCCCACCTGCTCCGGCTGCCCAGCCCCCTGTTTACTCACAGTGAACTACAAAGCAGGCTGCCCTCCAGGACAACGAGCTCTCTTTGGAGTGATTATGACACTGAACCTCCCAAATGCCTGTGAGTTCCTCACCTGAGGTTTAAGTTTAGTGCACCGTGCACCTCCACAGGCTTAGTCCAAGTGCTGGGAATCCCTCAGAGAAGCTGTGGGTTCAGAGAGCCTTTATCTGCAACTGCCTGCACAGAGCAGGTGAGTCTACTCACTCAGAGCAAATGCATGTCTTCCTCTGCTTTAGGTCGTCAGAACAGCCAGCCAAGGCCAGCATGCCCTCCCTTCCTGCAGCCTTGGCAATGAGACCCCAGGGCATGTCAGGACAGGAGGTCTTTCTGCAGGGCCGGAGGGGCAACTTCTCCTCCAGTGAGAGGTGAGCCGGGCCCACAGCCCACTGACCAGCTAGCCTCCCCTTGAGAACTTGACTGTGTCCACACAGGGTTGGGGTGGGGGCACTGGAACTTTTCCCAAGGCCGCAGAGCTTTCTTTCCATAATTAGGTGGCAATGGAGAGGGAGTCCCAGCCTATCTGGGGTCTTCAAAGTCAAGGGCTTTATCCATGCAGTGGATTGAATGGTATCCCCCAAAGATATGTCCACATCCCAAACTCCGGAACTGGTGAGTGTGGCCTTATATGGAAGACTTTTTGCAGATGTTATTAAGGGACTTGGGATGAGGAGCCCTGCTGCATTATGTGGGCGGCCCTAAATCCAAGGATGGGGTCCTTACAAGAGACCCAGAGGGGAAATTTGAAATCTACAGAAGAAGAGAGGCCATGTGACCACGGATACAGATTCCCCCCCAGGGATCCCCAAAGGAGCATGGCCCTGATAGATTTCAGACTGCCAACCTCCAGGACTCTGACCGCATAAAAGACTGTTGTTTTCAGCCCCCAGTTTGTAGCACTTTGTCACAGCAGCCCCCGGAAACCAATGCAGTCTACATAATAAGATGCCTGGTAAACGTTGTTGTGTGTGCATCTCTGCCATCACAATGTACATAACTGGGCACCTCATAAACATTGCTGTGTGTGCACAATGTATGCAACTGGGTGCCTGGTAAATGTTGCTGTGTGTGCATCTCCATCACAACGTACATAACGGGGTGCCTGGTAAACGTTGT
Organism: Loxodonta africana; assembly: GCF_030014295.1. Lineage (NCBI taxonomy): Eukaryota > Metazoa > Chordata > Mammalia > Proboscidea > Elephantidae > Loxodonta > Loxodonta africana. Next base: position 3,360,809 of record NC_087347.1, on the reverse strand, counting down.
GTGTATATCTCCTCCATCGCAACGTACGTAACTGGGTGCCTGGTAAACATTGCTGTGTGCGCATCTGCTCCATCCCAATGTATGTAAGTGGGTGCCTAGTAAACATTGCTGTGTGTGCATCTCTTTCACAATGTATGTAACTGGGCGCCTGGTAAACATTGTTGTGCGTACGTCTCCACCACAATGTGCGTAACTGGGCGCCTGGTAAACGTTGCTGTGTGTGCATCTCTGCCATTGAACTTACACTAGAGTTGGTTTCCTTTTTTTAAGAAAGAGATCTTTAAGATGTCTGACCCTAGGAAATGTGAAATGTGTACTGCGCCCCTGGCCCATGCAGCTGTAAAGTGAAATAATACCAAGGAAGATTTCACTAAGCACTTGCTGGTGCCAGGCTGGGGTGAATGCTTTAGTGGACTCAGTATACGTTCATAGCTTAATCTCATTTTATCTTCTCAGTCAGATAGGTATTACTTTATCCTGGTTTTACAAATAAGAAAAATGAGACACCAGGAAGATCAATAAAATAAATTATAATTTATACCTGCAAGTTGCTTTCAGCCTGTTGTTTTCAGGTGCCATCGAGTCAGTTTCGACTCATAGTGACCCCACGTAAAACAGAACAAAAAACTGCCAAGTCCTGTGCCATCCTCACAATCATTGCTATGTTTAAGCCCATTGTTGCAGCCACTATGTCAGTCTATCTGGTTGAGGGTCTTCCTCTTTTTCACTGACCCTGTACTTTACTACACATTATGTCCTTCTCCAGGGAAAATTCCCTCCTTGATAACATGTCCAAAGTATGTGAGACGAAGTCTTGTCATCCTCAATTCTAAGATGCATTCTGTCTGTACTTCTTTCCAAGACAGACTTGTTTGTTCTTCTGGTAGTCCATGGTATAGTCAATGTTCTCTGCCAACACCATAATGAGCCTGGTGAGGGAGAAAAAATGAACATGTCAAATATTAAAACATGCAAGAGGTACAGGGTTAGAGAGCATAGTTTAAGAGATAGCTAGAGCCTCCAAACAAATTTAACAGAAGCAAAGACAGTGTCCTTGTCTTATTCTTGATCCTCTACTTTTCCACCATTAAGTATGGATTCTTAGCCTATTAATTTTCAGTCCTTTTCTATTCCAAGCATTTTTAAATCCATGCGTTTGCCTAAAATTTTAGCTTCAGCTGCATCCCTAAGTTTTACTATGTAATCTTTTCATAATTTCTCAGTACTAAGAATTTTTATATTTTCAAAATTTCATTAAAATTTAATCCGTTATTTCTAAGGTAATTATCTAGATGTGTCTTTTTAAATTTCAAAAAAACAAAAGACTTTTTATTACAGATTTCTAACTTAATTTTATTTTGGTCAGAGAATATGTTCTGTTTGAAACTGTTTTGAAAAATTTGTTGAAAGCTGAGCTAGTACATAGTCAATTCTTATAAATATTGCAAATGTACTTGAGAAGAATGTCTATTTTCTAATTGCTGGATAGGATTCTACATATATCCTTTACACCCAGTTTATTGTATTACTCAAGTTTTTTATGTTTTTATTTTATTTTTTTTATCTGTCTGACTTCAATTACTGAGAGAAGTGTTTTCGAATTTCTCACTACAATGGTAGACATCATTTTTTTTGGAGGGGGAGAATTCCATTGTTCTCAGTCTTATGTATTTTGTGGTCATATTATTAAATTTATTTTTAAAGAATTTTTATACCTTCCTAGTAAATTTAACTTTTACCATTATTCAGTAGTGACATAATATTTTAGCTTTTAAATTTATTTTTCACTTACTGTTTATTTGACCAGGCAGTGTTTCCTTCCCTTGTACATAAGGTTGCTATGAGCCAGAACTGACTTGACAGCACCTAACAACAACATTTACTTGATATGTATCTTTTACAACTTTTTATTTACAACCTTTTCAGACACTTACGTTTTAAGCATTTTTAAACCCAATATAGCTGGATTGAAATTAAAAAAAAAAAAAGTTTAATCTTTTAACTGTTGAGTTTTGTTCGTTTATATTTTTTGTGATTACTGATACAGTTTTATCATCTTTTGTGATTTCTTTTTGCTCTGCATTTTACATATCTTTTCTTCTCTTTTCACACCTTCTTTTGAATAAATTACATACTTAAAATTGAAGTTCCCTCCTCTATGTTTTAGAACTATACGAAACCACGTTTTCACCCTCTGGAGGTTCCTTTCAGAATTTTAACATATAACTTAACTCAGACTCTAAACTTAATTTAAATATCTACCCTTCTTCTGAATAATCCAAAGAACTTAGAATATTTTAAATTTCGTCACATCACCTGTCTTAGTCGTCTAGTGCTGCTATAACAGAAATATCACAAGTGGATGACTTTAACGAGGGGAAGTTTATTCTCTCACAGTCCAGTAGGCTAGAAGTCCGAATTCAGGTCACTGGCTCCAGGATATGGCTTTCTCTCTGGTGACTCTGGAGGAAGGTCCTTGTCACCAGTCTTCCCTTGCTCTGGGAGAATCTCAGTGCAGGAGCCTCAGGTCCAAAGGACGTGCCCTGCTCCCAGCACTGCTTTCTTGGTGGTATGAGGTCCCCATGTCTCTCTGCTTGCTTCTCTCTTTTATATCTCAAAAGGGATTGGCTTTAAACACTATCTAATCTTGTAGACGTCATCAATATAATGGCTGCTAATCCATCTTATTACATTATGGTGATAGGATTTACAACACATAGAGAAATCACATGAGATGACAAAATGATAGACAATCATACAAGGGAATCATGACCTAGCCAACTTGACAGACATTTCTGGGGGACACAATGCAACCCATGTAATTCTATGCCGTCATTTATTTAGATTCCTCTACATTTTTATTCTTTGCTCGTCATTTTTTTGTTGTAACTTAGACCTTTCTTAGAATTGTTCTGGAGTTGTTTTCCTTTTTTCTGATACGAGATGAGTTGACTAGATTTGAGCAGATACTCCTGAATGGCTATTCCCCTAAGGATGGTCTGGGTTTAACTATACTATGAGAATTTGAAAGAAAGGATGAATTCCTCCCTCTCTCAGATTCTCTGGGTGAGCTTGAGTAGACAATAGAGAGACCACTAGGTAACAGACTCTACCACGCTTCCATAAAAGTACTGGGCTGAGGTTCCATAAAGAAAAGCTTTCATTTTGGCTCTTGCGTGTGACGTGGACCCCCCTTGGCACTCTTTCGGGCACTTAGCTGAAGGTTTCACTCCCTAATAAGTTCTCTTAATGTCTTATAGTTTCCTTCCTGGTTTGGGTTTCTTATACCCCAGAGTCCCTTGCAGACCAGCTCTAGCCCTTCATCACGTGAGAATCCCTGAGGCTCCCATGCATGTCCGGGCCCTGCCTTTAATGCCCAGCGACTATGGGTGAATCTTATAGGCTCACATTCCTCCTTGATCTGGGCGAAGAGGCCATTTGGCTGATATTTGGGCCCCCTTTCATCTCTACTACCCTGTAGGTGCAGCCTCGGGTTAATTGGCCCATTCTACGCATCGAAGCAGACTGGCCCAGGTGTACATCTGGAAGCTATTTTGGGCTTTGAGCACTGGACTATGAGGAAGCGGCTCTCCATCCTACTTGCTGTGGGCCCTGCCCAGTTATTTGCTTTCTAAGCCTTAGTCTCCTCACCTGTTCAAGAGGGTGGACTGGAAATATTGTGTGCAGGCTACTAACTTTCAGTGGTGAAACCTCATGGGGTGAACCCCGAATTTTCAACATTTCTGTCCTTGAAGGCTTCAGTGAATACAAGGCAGGTGAAAAAGGAAAGAATGGCATGGGTTGTTTGAAGTCTGTGCAGAGCAATTGTCTTCCCAGAAGCAGAACTATCATTTTCCCTTACTTAAGGAGGGCTAGGAAGGAGCCCACCAGCTGTTCCGTGGGAGAAGGATGTGACATCATGCTTGGTAAAGTTGAAGGTCAGCAAAAAAGAGGAAGACCTTCAATAAGATGGATTGACATAGTGACTGCAACAGTTGGCTCAAGCATAACAACAATTGTGAGGATGGTACAGGACCAGGCATTGTTTCCTTCTATTGTACAGAGGGTCTCTATGAGTTGCCACCTAACAAGCATGACATCCTTCTCCAGGTCCCTCCTGATAACATGTCCAAAATACTTAAGATGAAGTATTGCCATTCTCGTTTCTAGGGAGCACCCTGGTTGTACTTCTTCCAAGACAGATTTGTTTGTTCTTCTGGTAGTCCATGGTGTAATCAATATTCTTCACCAAGGCCATAATTCAAAGACATCAATCCTTCTTTGATCTTCCTTATTCATTGTCCAGCTATCATATGCATATAAGGTGATCGAAAATATCATGACTTAAGTCAGGTGCACCTAAGTCCTCAAAGTGACATCTTTGCTTTTCAACACTTTAAACAGGTTGTTTGCAGCAAATCTGCCCAATACAATATGTCATTTAATTTCCAGACTGCTATGTCCATGGGCCTTGATTGTGGATCCAAGGAGAATGAAATCCTTGACAACGTCAACCTTTTCTTCATTTATTATGATGTTGCTTATTGGCCCAGTTTTGAGGATTTTTGTTTTCTTTGTATTGAGGTATAATCCATACTGAAGGCTGTAGTCTTTGATCTGTAAAGATTACAGCCTTGGAAACCCCATGGGGCAACTCTACTCTGTCCTGTAGTGTTGCTATTAGTCGGAATCCACCCGGCGGCAATAGGTTAAGGAGGGCTGAGTTAGGAACTATAAGTTAGATATGAAAGTTTATTTCTGATGAACGGGCTTTGGCTGTTGTGAATAATTGCTGCATAGAAAAGGGGTCCTAACCTCCTTCATGCCATTCAGCAAATCCCGCTGATTTGGGAGGAAGAAGGAAAATGTAGAGATAATTGGGTGTGTCGAAGATAGACTTGGTCAGCGCAATAGGTCGGCAGTCGAGGGTTGAGGTTTCTGCCTGGTTTTGCCTTCTCCTCTCTTGGGACATGTTTGTAATTTCTATTACTGCTCTGAGGCTCTCAGGAGCCACATGAATTTCCTCTCCAAAATAACTCTGCCACGGGCAGTGACAGCCCAGCCAACAACTTGTGTCCTTAATCTGCTTTTGGGAAAGGAGGGCGCCACTCTGTTGGGAAGAGGCAGAAAGGACCCCAAGTATGCCATTAGGGACCTAGGTCTGAGATCCACGTCAGTGCTACTCCGGGACCACAACACTTCTGCACATTTGTAAGAGAAACACATATTTTTGACAATACGTGAATCTTTACTGCTTTGAAATGGATAAAATAATACAATGTTCACAGGATAACTTAAAACTCTTTGCTGTTGAGCTGATTCTGATTCAAAGGGACTCTATAGGACAGAGTAGAACTGCCCCATGGGGTTTCCAAGGAGTGGCTGGTGTATTTGAACTGCCAACATTTTGGTTAGCAGCCAAGCTCTTAACCACTGCCCCACCAAGGCTCTGCAGGATAACTTAGGGGACACAAAACCAATAGCTGAGCTAGTTGCGGTCGAGTTGATTCTGACTCATGGCACCCCCAAGTGCGTCAGAGTAGGACTGCACACCGTCGGGTTTTCAATGGCCTTTCTTCTGATGCACCTCTGGGTGGATTTGAACTGCAACTTTCAGTTAGCAGCTGAGTGCTTAGGTTTGTGCCACCCAGAGACTCCTTTAGTGGACACCTGACTTGTTACCATCGATATGATTCCAACTCCTAGCGACCCTATAGTAATTTTCAGAATGGATACTTTTAATTGAAGAGTAATGGAAAAGCACTGAAATCATAAGTGTCAGGTCAACAAAGGATCACACCATGGACACTTCCATGCAGCCACTGTCTACATCAAGAAATAGACCATTGCTGGGGTCCAGAAGCAGCTTCGTGCCCCTACCATCACTGCCCCTCCAAAGGTTACGACTATTTTGCAGCTCAACACTTTTATGAACTTTGTATAAATGGTACCCTGTGCTACATATTCTCTTCAATGTGGCATTTCCCATTTACATTTTGCTATTGTGAGATGTGCTATGTTGTGTGCAGTGGTTGTTTTTCCATGACGCGTCTCTGTACCATGGGCACAATAGCACTTACAGGTGGGGTTCAGGTGAGGATGGATTAGGTAAGACTGGGGACGCACTGGTGGAGAGCTTGCACCACGAGAGGCCAGTACCAGGTTCTGATGGTCTATGGGGCTCACAAACCCTCAATCCTGAATCAGAGGTAGACTGGGATTTAAGCCTTAGTGTTTAGGTTTTTAAAACCTCCACCACGTCCTTTGTGCTCCAACTGGTTCCTCGGTAAGGATGGAGAGGACTTCGCCAGCGTCCCCGGGGGACTTGGAGAAAACTATCGGAATTCCTTGACTCTGCAGAACTCTTGGAGCCATTGGCCCCCTGCTGAGCTTCTCTTACGCTCCTTGGCTGTGAGAGCTAAAGCATCGAGGTGAGCTCCAACGTACGCGTTTCCACCCCCAGCTCCCACCCGGAACCCTTGGTAAGGAGACGCAGTGTGGAAGTAGTATGAGCTTGGCCAACTCTGAGGTCCTGCGAGGATATTCATTGAATCCTTCCGATGAGATGCCTGGGCCAGCTGGGGAGCAAGTAAGGCTCGCTCCAAATCACAAATGAGAAATGAGGCCAGTCTGGCTTCCATGGCCACCGTGTGGCCCAGTTCGGTCGGTGCCACCTTCTTTGTTTAGAGGACGCAGCAGAAGGACCTCACTCATTTCCAAGTGGGCAACTCGGAGCATTCTGGCAGGTCCATACATTTTAACTCCCTCCTCCCACTGCAGTAGGCACGCTCTGATGTGTCCGGTGGGAATATTTTTCATTATCTTCTCTCTTAATTTAATTAATCCACATTCAGTAATGAACCTTGAAATTTCAATTAAACACATCATTACCAATCAGCACAGAGTTGGTAGTAGTTGGTGATTTTTTACAGCCATGCTGTTGCAGGGTGCTGGCTGTGCCAGACGATCTTGTCTAACTCTGGGCCTGGGCATGGGCTCCTATCTACCAAAAGCAGGGACTCTGGGTCCTTCCTGGGGTATCATCCCTTCTCAAGAAAGTCAAGGGTGACTAGTTGGCTTGTTCTTGTGGGCCTGGCATGCTGGCCATGATGCTCAGCTGGCAGAGCCTCCTGAGAGGCTGGCGAGGTCAACCCCACTGTGGGCTGCTGGGCAGCCTTAAATTGACACGTCTTGGGGCTCAACAGGAGCTGACAGTCCATATTAACATCTAAGGAAAATGGTGTATCATGCAAGTAAGTGTGGGTGACCTCACAAAGCAGCACAGACTAGGAAGGAAGACCTGGTGATATACTTGTGAACATCAGCCAGTGGAAACCCTATGGGTCGCGATGGTCCAATCCGCAACCAATGATGGTCCAATCCGCAACCAGTGATGGCAAAAGACTGGGCAGCATTGTGCTCCATTTTGCACGGGTCAACACGAGTCTGGTTGGCTGGACAGCAACTAACAACAACAACATCCTTTAAGGCTAAATTTCTCAGAGTCGCATGACATATTTGCCTGATTGACTCTCCACTTCTTCCTACAAGGAAACTCTTCTACACAGATGTAGATTTTCATGGGCAAGATTTCCCTGAGCCTGGGGTCTCATAACATGTGGACCCTGGGTTGCCAAGTTAGAACGTCTCTGAGTAGTGTGAGCTATTCTCAGAGGGCCCACGAGTCCCCTCACTACCTCCAGTCTTGACCTTCCTCCTTCTTCAGCAGCGGCTGCGTAATCCAACCATATGGTTGTGTTGTTATGTGCCATTGAGTCAATTCTGACTCATAGTGACCTTGTAGGGCAGAGTAAAACTGCCCCATAGGGTTTCCTGGGCAGTAATCTTTATGGGAGCAGATTGCCAGGTCTTTTTTCCCACGGAGCTGCCAGGTGGATTCGAACCGTGGACCTTTTGGTAAGCAGCCGAGCACTTAACTGTTTCACCACCCACGGCTCCTTAACACTATTGTTATCTTCCTGAAAATTCTTTTCTTTCTCCCAGTTCTTCCTTTGATTTCAGCTCCTGATTAAGCCATGACCCCAAGAGAAGCCAACTCATCACCTTTTCCTGGCTACAACAGCTTAACCAGCTTAAACTCGTGACTATTAACCTCCAGTGGGCCAGCCACCAGTTCTTTCCCTCATCCTATTTTTGTGAAATGCCCACTTTACCTCTTCTCCTCATTCCTCCCCCATCTGTCAGTCTGTGATACTTTGGTGACCTACATGTAGCTGTGATGCTGGAAGTTATGTCACCAGTATTTCAAATACCAGCAGGGTCACCCATGGTGGACAGGTTTCAGTGGAGCTTCCACACTAAGACTAGGAAGAAAGATCTGGCAATCTACTTCTGAAAATTAGCCCATGAAACCCTACGGCTTACTTTGGACATGTCATCAGGAAAGATGATAGCTGGAGAAGGACATTATGTTTAGTGAAGTGGAACGCCAGCAAGGGTGAGGGAGTAACACAGTAGCCACAATCTGAAGACGGCTCAGGACAGGGCAACGTTTTGCTCTGTCCTACATAAGACAACCATGGGTGGGAGCGAACTCCAGGACAACTAACGACACCAGCAACTAACGACACCAACCTCACTCATTGCAACCTCCCCACCCCTCAGTTTCAGAAGGACTCACCTCCTCTGTCACTGAGGAAGTGGAAGCTTCCAGAGGCTCCCTTGTGCCTCCTCTCCCAGACCCACAGCCCTACCTGCCCTTCTTCCCCCTGGTTACAAATGGTGGGGGGTCCCTGCCCCATTGTCCTGCGGAGCCCACACTCTCTCCTTTTCTTGGCAATCATTCCTCTGTCTCTCCCTCCCCTTTACAGGACCATCCACATCAACCTCCAGCTGTGACCCCATCCCCTGGCTTCATGTCCTCACTCTCATTCTGTGTTCACCCCTTCTCTGTATGGCTTTTGTCCCACCCGCCCACAGATCCGCTCTGCTAATGGCCACAACAGCCCGCACGTGGCTACAGCCCACAGCCTGGCCTCTGAGAAGCACCCCAGAGCCAGTTCCACCCCTCCTTGTCTTCCCTAACATCACACGCCCTGGCTGTCCTCTTATGTACTGGCTGAGCCTTCTGAAATGGACCCTGAGGTTTGAGCTGACTTCAGGTAGACCCTGCTCTCTGCCCTTCCAGAGGTCCAGGCTCCAGCCCTGCTAGGACTTGTCTGGGTGCCACCCTGCCAACGCCAGGGAAGGCCATGCTACATGTTCACAACCTCACACGTTAACACCATTCTTTTCTCAAAACTTGACACTGACAGTAGGGAGGCTGGTGGGGAGGTTGTTGAGAAAGTTGATTGGGAGGTTGGTGGGGAGGCTGGTGGGAGGCTGGTGGGAGGCTGGTGGGAAGGCTGGTGGGGAGGTTGGTGGGGAGGTCGGTGGGGAGGTTGGGTGGACCAGCTTCTCTGAGGTTGGAGCCAGGGGCTTAAATCTGGGTTTTAGCTCCCAATCTGTTGGAGGTTGATGAAGGCAATGGGCCATCTCTCAGGAGATCCCATTTGTACATGATCTCAGAGGCTTCTTGATGTCTTCAGGCTTGCCATAGACCACAGGTGTGGTGGATGCTGATGGCGTCCTGTCAGCATCCACTTTAGGTGGTGCAAACAGCTAATAGCTTGACAGCTAGACAAAAATTTGACGGTTCATACCTGCCCAGAGGCACCCGGGAAAACAGGCTTGGTGATCTGCTTTCAAAAGGTCACAGTCATGAAAATGCTTTGTAGCAGTTCTATTCTGCATATGTGGGGTCAATATGGGTTGGAATCCACTGGAGGGACACTAACAACAACAACATCACAGCAGGTGCTGTAAGGGCATGCGGACAGGCTTCCATCAGCCACTCCAAGGGACAGTGGCACCCAGGCCTGGGCTTGCACTCTTGAGGGATGAGGCCTGTCCTTAAGGAAGCCAGGCCCTGTGGTTGGGGTTTCTGGTGGGTCGATAGCTCCTGGGCTCTCCCTCACCCTGTGTGAAGCATGAGGGGCCAGCACGGCAGTCATGACCTCTGGGGCTTGGTCATGCCAGCCGTTCCCTGCGCTGACCATCCTCCTTTGCTCCAGGCCAGGCTTCCAGCTGGGGGACTGTGTCACCAGGGTCACTAGGCCTCAGGAAGAGGGAGACCGTCCAGCCTTTGCCTTACTGGATCTGAACACTGAACCCTTCCTCCTTCCCCTGTCTGCACTCTTTCCTCTGTGCTCTGGAGTCAGGAGAAGCAGCTGGGGCCATGAACCCCTTCCCCAACTGCACAGAAGCCCCCATCCTTCCATCCCCACACTCTGCTTTCCGTAGGATGGAGCCGACTGTAGTAATTCCAGGCATCTGAGCATGCCTTCACTGCCTCGGAAACCGGGGTGTTTACTGACATGCTTCTGTGGGTCTTTGCACAATGGATTAGAATGCACACGTCCTTCGAGTTGTCACCATGGTGGCTGTCTGTCTCCAGAGATGGTCTGGATACCCTGGGTCACCTGCGCTGGCGCCTGCCTGTCTACCTGCTGTTTTCTCGTTAAAGAGACACTTCCACGTCAGTGTCAGCTCTGTTCCATTTCCGGGTGCGCACGTTGTCCTGCTGAGCTTGTCTGACCCGAACAGTTTTTGACACAACGTATCGACCGCCCTTGAGTACCTGCCACCAGGGCTCGAGGACGGATGCCAGCTGGGCAGGATGGTGTAATGCGGTGGGAGCTGGGCTCCAAGTGGGAAGTGACTCTCCTACCCAGAGGGATGAAAGGCTCCTTCCGCTGCCACAGAGCAGAAGGCGGATTGCACCAGAGAGAGTGCCACTGCCAGAGAGGCGCAGACACAGCGTGCTGGGCTCAGAGGGCTCCTATCTGCGGGCAGCAGAGCCAGGCAGCCAGCATTCTGCAGAAGATGGTGGTGAAAAAAGTCAGTTAATGAAGGCTTTCGGCAGGTGTGCGGGCAAAGGTTTAAGAACAAACCCTCATCCAAAGGTTGACAGTTTGATACAACCTAAAAAGGAGTTAAAAAAAAAAAATCTTCAGGATGTGTCAGCCTGCTCTTTGTGCTTGCTTCAAAGGGCTGGAGGAGAAGACCCCTGTGGGAAGATCAGAGACCCAGAAGAATTCTGCGCAAATAGGGCTACTTAATTCACTAAATGCTGTAGCTTGTATGTTCCTTAAGTAAGTCCCTGGGTGGCACAAATGGTTTGTGCTTAGCTACTAACATAAAGTTTGGCAGTTCAAACCCACCCAGCGGTGCCACAGAAGAAAGGCTCCTATAAAGATTACAGCCAAGAAAACGCTATGGAGCAGTTCTACTCTGTGACACGTGGGTTCGCCATGAGTCAGAGTCAGTGGCAATGGGTTCACTGGTATCTATGTCAACTAAAAACATACACACCTTGAGGCTGCTTGCCAAATGCTCTGGTAGCTAGTGACACTGATTAAGCCTCAAGGTCAAGATCCAACCTTCTGAGTCAAACTGGAAGGCTCCCAAAAGTGTAGCGACCCTTATGTAGAGGACAGAGAGTGTCCATGGGACTTCTCTTGGGTGGAGGAGCCACCTCCTCACTGTGCACCCCCATGGGGCCATACCTGTCCACCTGGGGACACTATGCCATCTCCATGGTGTCTCAGGAAGTCACTGCACATTCAAAGAGAAAACAAAATTGCCCAGGATTTTTGATTGATGACATATAGACCGTCCAGGGGAGTCTCGTCATTTAATGGGCTACCTTTATTGGTCTTTTTTCGGAGAAGATTAAAAATACAAGGGCTTTCACAAAGCCCCCTGCAATGAAGTTTCTCCCCATTCATTTATTTCCATTCATACAGAGCCTCACAAGACAAGCCTTGGCCTTGGTCTTCACCAAAACGTTGTGTTTGCTTTGGGTTGGCTCATACAGCTGAATGCCCATGTCGCCATTACCTCCCTGAACTTGTGAGCCCGTCAAGTCACAGGGCAGCACTGGTGATATGAACAGAGCAGGTATTTACTCTCTGATATAGGGAATGCTCTGGGTGCATCTTGGGGTGAAAACCTCCTTGTGTGTTTTATAGATTCAAGTTTTATGTCAGTTGAAGCCTAGATGTATGTTTATTATTGTGAGTAAAATACCACAGTAAATAATGATGATTAGGAAAACTGTTAATTGTATGAACATTATTAAGAACTTTCAAATAGTTAAATAGCAAATGAGATTGACAGTTATTATGAACATTTATTTAGAGAGTGCTTTGTCTGGATAGCTTTGGGAAGAACATCACATTCTTTCCAAATAAAGATTTTAATAACAATACAAGGCAGAATAAAGGGTTATTGTGTGGTTTAAAATCAGGAAAGGTGTGCCTCGGGGTTGTATTCTTTCACTAATTCAATCAGTATGCTGAGCAAGTAATCCAAGATGCTGGACTACATGTAGAAGAAAGTGGCATCAGAATGGGAAGAAGACTCATTAACAACCTGCATTATGCAGATGACACAACCTTGCTTGCTGAAAGTGAAGAGGACTTGAACCACTTCATTAGAAGATCAAAGACCACAGCCTTCAGTATGGATTGCACCTTGATATAAAAAAAACAAAAACCCTCACAACTGGACTAATAAGCAACATCATGATACTGAGAAAATATTCACGTTATCAAGGATTTCATTTTACTTGAATCTACAATCAATGCCCATGGAAGCAGCAGTCAAGAAATCAAATGACATGTTGCATTGGGTAAATCTGCTGCAGAAGACCTCTTTAAGTGTTCAAAAGCAAAGATGTCACCTTGAGAACTAAGGTATGCCTGACCCAAGCCATGGTATTTTCAATCGCCTCATATACTTGTGAAAGCTGGACAATGAATAAGGAAGACCGAGAAGAATTGATGTCTTCAAATTATGGTGTTGGCGAAGAATATTGAACATATCATGGACTGCCAGGAAAATGAACAAATCTGTCTTGGCAGAAGTATAGCCAGAATGTGTTTTAGAAGGGAGGATGGCGAGACTTTGTCTTACTTGCTTTGGACATGGTGTTAGGAGGTACCAGTCCCTGAAGAAGGACATTGTACTTGGCAAAGCAGAGGGTCAGTGAGAAAGAGGAAGACTCTTTGGGCTCAAAGTAGCAACAACTGTGAGGATGGTGCAGGACCAGGCAGTGTTTCATTCTGTTGTACACATGGTTGCTATGAGTCAGAACCACGGCACCTAACAACAACAAGGCAGGATAATAGACATCAGATTCCATCATAATTCTAGTCTTTGCAGTTAGTAGTTTTTTTTTAAGTGTACTAGCTTTAAAAAATTAATCAGAATGACCTTTACAAGCTATATTTAACTGTTTAGTCTTTTAAGCAAAGCCCTGTTTGGCATCCTTTGCATTTTGTGAGATGGAATTAAAAACTAAATGTCAACTTTGCCATCTCAACATTTTATGAGGAAGAAAATCCAAAATCATGTCCAACATGTATAGTAAGTTGTCTTTAGTCCAGATTTAACAAATATTATAAAGATTTTGAATAGAAGAGAATGTTTGAGAATAATGAGGTACCCAATAAGCTGTGGACCCTACATATCTCAGTCAGAGGTGAGTACTCTTTGGGCATCCCAGTGTGTGCTGTGTGACCATGGGTATAACCCTGTCATCAACAGCACACAGGAAACACTACTTCTGCCCAAAAGTCAGCCCCATGGGCAGCGATCTTGGCTATTTTGTTTACTGATGTACACAAAACACCCAAACAGTGCCAGATACGTACTGAGTTTGCAACAAATACTCGTTATGTGAATGGAACCAATCTCTGCACTGCAATGTCAAGTTTTGAAAATTAATCACTCTAATATTTAATAATATTAATAATTATAAAATCATTTTTGAGAAAGCTTCCAATTTAACCCAGAGGTTGTTTTGTTGTGTGGTGGAGCTTTAGTGATGGAGCTATGAAGGAGAGTTTTGTTTTATAATGGAGCTATGATGGAGCCTTTGGTCCAGAGCAATGATGGGGTGTTTTGTTTTGTGATGGGGCTCTGATGATGGAAATAAGACAGAGCATTTGGTCCAGAGCTATGACGGAGTGTTTTGTTCTGTGATGGGGCTTTGATGATGGAGTAATGTTGGAGTGTTTGGTCCAGAGGTATGATGGGACATTTCGTTCTATGATGGGGCTTTGGTCTTGGCTTTGGCTCAGCATCAATTTAAGATTTGGCCATTCATTTTCTGACCAAAATGGGTGCTCGGGGCACCTTTAATTTTTAGGGTCATGTTCCTTTAATTGTTAAGAGAGACATCTGTAGATACAGCTTTTAGTTTCTTTGAACCATTTTCCTTTGAGGTTTTTAGCTTCCTTATCTGACAACATGGCGATTGAGCTAGATATTTTCTGAGATCCTTCAGTGATAGTAAGGGACTTTTGAGTAATAAATGGTTGCAATTTCTCACTGCAAAAGCCAAATTTTATTGAGGCTTTTGGTCTGAGCTTCTCACATTTTGCAATGAGCTTCTCTATCCACTACTGACCTCTTTTATTTCCTAGAAAAATAACATGGTTCCCTTTGCTTCCCTTTTCTCTCCTTCTTTCCCTTCATCCAATGATCTTCCATAGAACACTGCTCAGTCCCAGGCAAGGCAATCAGGACTAGGAACACAAATGTGAACAGGACACGGACTCTGCCCATCTGGAATACAGTGGAGACTCATACGCAGAAACAGGCTTTCAGTGAAATACAGCACCGTGGAGGCCTGAACAATTTACCTACAAGGACAGGCAGTACACATCACCCTCAAGTAGGGTGATGGAATTTGACAATGGTGCTGGACTTGATGGACAAGCAACAGTTCTTTAGGTAGCAGAGAGCATTTGGGGTAGTGGATAGCAGCTGGAGAGGAGCAGCAGGGTGGGTGAGGTGATACCGTTGAACCAGGAAACCAGAACCAGTGGGTGAGGGGTGACGGAAGTGCAGTGTGTGGAGTGCTGGTCTATGTGGACATGCCTATCCGCTTGCAGCGCAGTAAAAGAAGGTACCAATCCAAACCTGGTTTCCTCCATCTCCTTTGTGTTTCTTGCTGACTTTCTAAGCCTAGACTGGCCAAGTCTTTGACAGTGTGTGCGAAGGCTTTTCCAGGCCATATAATTACTATCCTTACCCCATGACCCTGTTAGGGCAGAGGCTCGAAGGCCAGGGCTGTACCTTTTATTTCTGACCACTCCGGAAGCTGGAAGCAGTTGGACTGGCAGCATTCTGTTTTTAAGTTTTGCATGCAGACGTCAATTATGGAAAGACTTTCTGTGGTGTCTCAGAGCACTTGGAAGCAGCCCCATGTCTTTGGCAACACTGGGAGCTCTCTGCCTCTTCAGCAGATGGTTTATCGTTTCAGCGATGGACTGGGGAAAGTCAAACTTGGCCTTCAACACTTCCTTGTACCCTAATGGGCTGCGTATTGCCTTTGTCATGCTTCCTGAGTGAGGGACAGGCTCAGGACCCTTTCCAAATGACTGTGTGGTGCAATGTGTGGCTGAGCAGACAGCTGTCTGTGTGAGCACTTGGTGTCTCTGCAGACTGCAGTCACCTGAGGCTGCCTTCTGATGGCCTGGCTCCATGTATCCATTAGCTAACTCATAGAAGCCGACTTGAACATTCATTTGCATATGCCAATGGGAACGTTTGCCATACTATGTAACTGGTGGTCCCCAAGGGATGCACACATTGCTGCCTTCTTTGTCATAGAGGTAGGATGAGGTCCTTTGAAAGATACCATGAAAAAAAAAATTCTGGAGAGCATATAAAAGAAGTCACACATGATGGCAAAGTACCGCAGCGTGGGATCCTGGAACAAAAAGGACATTTGCAGGAAAACTGATGAAATCTAAAATGAAGTCTGTAATTCAGCTAATAGTACTGTGCTACTGTTGGCTTCTCAGCTCTGAGCATTGGACCATGCTTCTGCAAGATGTTAGCATTAGGGGGAGATGGGCAAAGGGTATACCGGAACTCAATGCGCTATTTCTGCAATTATTTTTATAAGTTTGGAATCTTGGCAAAACAAAAAGATTAAAAAAGGAAGCTATGTTGGCAACACTGATAATACATAAAAACATTCTCAGGTAGCCCTCACTCTGCCCCGAGGCTGCCCTTTGCCCATTTTTATCACAGAGGAAATGAGGTCTGGTGAAGAGGCGCATTCAGGTCTGTTGTAGAGCTTCCTGAGTCAAGGCAGGCACGAGCTGGTGGCTGATGCCCAGGGGAGATCTTGAGGCATAGCTGTGATGGGCCTCAGGGCTGAGGGCCCAAGGCCACCGGTCCAGGAGCTCACTTTCATCTGTGGGGAAAATGAACCTTGGTCATCCTCTCCCTTGTTGTTGTTAGGTGCTGAAGAGCCTGTTCCAGCTCATAGCGGCCCTATGTACAACAGAATGAGGCATTGCCTGGTCCTGCATCATCCTCACAAACCTTGCTATGTTTGAGTTCTTTGTTGCAGCCACTGTGCCTATCCATCTTGTAGAGAGACCTCCTCTCTTACACAGACCCTGTACTTTACCAGGCATCATGTCCTTCTCCAGAGACTGGTCTTTCCTGATAACATGTCCAGGGTGTGTGAGACAAGTCTCACCATCTTCACCTCCAAGGAGCATTCTGGCTGTACTTCTTCTAAGACAGAATTGTTCCTTCTTCTGGCAGTGCATATTCAATATTCTTCACCAACATCAATTCTTTTTCAGTCTTCTTTATTGATTGCCCAGCTTTCATATGCATATAAGGCGATTCAAAACACCATGGCTTGGGTCAGGTGCACCTTAGTCCTTAAACGGACATCTTTGCTTTTTAACAGTTTATAAAGGTCTTGGGCAGCAGGCTTGTCTAATGCAACATGTCATTTGATTTCTTGACTGCTGCTTCTGTGGGCATTGATTGTGGATCCAAGTAAAATGAAACCCTTGACAACTTCAATCTTTTCTCTGTTTATCATGATGTTGCTTGTTGGTCCAGTTGTGAGAATTTTTGTCGAAGTGTAATCCATACTGAAGGCTGTAGTCTTTGGTCTTCATCAGTAAGTGCTTCTAGCCTTCTCCCCATTCCACAAGCTAGACTGGGTTATCTGCATATCGTAGGTTGTTTGTGAGTCTTCCTTCAATCCTGATGTGTCATTCTTCGTACAGTCCAGCTTCTGAGATTATTTTCTCAACATACAGATTGAATAAGTATGGTGAAAGGATACAACCTTGCCACAATTTGGAACCAGACAGTAGCCCCTTTTTTGGTTTGAATGACTGCCTTTTGATCCATGCAGTTTCCTCATGAGCACAATTAAGTGTTCTGGAATTCTCATTCTTCACAAAGTTATTCATAATTTGTTATGATCCACACAGCCAAATGCCTTTGCATAGTCAATAAACACAGGTAAACATCTTCCTGGTAGTCTCTGCTTTCAGCCAAGATCCATCTGACAGTAATGATGTCCCTCATTCTACATCTTCTTCTGAATCCAGCTTAAATTTCTGGCAGTACTACTGCAACTGTTTTTGAATGATCTTCAGCAAAATTTTACTCACGTGTGATATTAATGATATTGTTCAGTAATTTACAAGTTCCACTGAATCACCTTTCTTTGGAATGGGCACAAATACGGATATCTTCCAGTTGGTTGGCCAGGTAGCTGTCTTCTAAATTTCTTGGCATAGGCAAGTGAGCACTTCCAGTGCTGAATCTGCTTGTTTAAACATCTCAATCAGTATTTTGTTAACATCTGGGGCCTTGTTTTTTGCCAGTGTCTTCAGTGCAGCTTGGACTTCTTCCTTCAATGTCCTTGGTTGTTCGTCATATGCTACCTCCTGAAATGGCTGAATGTCAACCAATTCTTTTGGTACAGTGACTCTGTGTATTCCTTCCATCTTCTTTTGATGCTTCCTGTGTCGTTCGATATTTTGCCCATAGAATTCTTCAACAGGTATAGCTCAAGTTAAAAAAATATAGTTAGTTGATGAAGACACTGTACTAACTATGTGGATTTTGAGCAACTGTGGAAAGAGAAAGAAACTGTCTCTGCAATTAATCCTGACACCCAAATCTGCCTGCTTGGAGGGAAGTGTGGGGTAGTGGGAAGAGCCTAGGAGGGAAGTACCAGTAAATTCATCCCACCTATTTAAGAAACAAGTGTAGACTGCTACTCTGTACCAGGCATTGTGCTGGAGCCGAGATGCCCAGGTGTCATTGGGAGATTTACTCAGCTGATGACGCTCAGGGTAGATGAAAACGGAATGGGTACACTAATAAAAACAAAACAGCAGGAGTAACGTGCACATCAGTGACTGTGCATAGGAGAATGAACACTCTTATTAAAAAGGAAGAGTAATGAAGTGTCTTGACTTGTCAGAGGTTGAAATATAACATTACAATAATTAAAATAATGTAGACTGGCCCAGGGATAGACTGACAGGTAAGATTAATAGGTTCAGAAGCCCAGAAACAAATCCAAGTACCTTAATAATTTACTATATTATGAAGGCGATATTTCAAATCAGCGGCACAAGGATTGATTGTTCAATAAGTGGTGTTGCCATTTCTACCTAAGACTCTGGGAAAGAAAATAAAGCTAGATCCTCTACACCTCATACTCCATACATTTCAGGTGAGTTAATGCTCTAAGTCTAGATATTTAATAATACTCAGGGGAGTGCAGAAAACCTTGCTGAAGTTTCAACAAATGCAAAACAAATAAAGCAGAAGACCTGGTGGCTTAGTGGTTAAGAGTTCGACTGCTAATCAAAAGGTCAGCAGTTCAAATCCACCAGGCACTCCTTGGAACCCTACGGGGCAGTTCTACTCCATCTTATAGGGTCGCTATGAGTCAGAATCGACTTGACAGCAATGGGTTACCGTATTTTCATGCAACTAACAGTTGCTTTCTATGTTTGTTTATCCACTGTACCCTCCCCCCATGAAGAATTTTTGTAAGTGTGCTATACTATTTTTTTTTTACAGGAACATGTCAAAAAAATTGGCATAGTAGCACCTATGAAAATGCCTCACGGGGAGGGGGGCGGGCACGGTTGGGAAACAAACACGGAAGTCACCCATTACTTGCATAAAAACATGGTAATAGACTTGACAACATCAGCATCTTCACCCGCAAACACTATTGTAGGCTGGGCTCTCAGGAAGCGACCTCTGCGATAAAGATGAGCTGCAGAAGGATTATTTGGTAGAGCTCTTGGGATCAACACCTGAGAAAGGGAAGGAAAGAAGCAGGGCTGGGCGGAGGGAGAACATGGACCATGATGTAGCCTCCAAGAAGGCCCAGCCAAGCCCATGGAGTGCTGAAGCCAGGGGTCCTTCAGAATTGGCCTAAACTGGGGCAGAGAGAGGGGGTTCTTGTTCCTGCACCTACTCATCACCCAGGAGTCCAGAAAGGGTTGGCCTTGTGGAGGCTGCTCCCTTCAGATGTGGCAATTCCTGACAGCACAGGGCTCTTGACTGGGAAGGGTCTGGGCATCCCAGCACCCACTACCAACACTGCAATCAACATTAGAAGACAATGAAAATGCTGGAACGACATCTTCACAATGTACCAAATAAAGAAATAAACTCATATATAAAGTTATCACAAAACACATGACAAATTGTTAAGAGAAACTGTGAACATCCTGCTAGAAAGATGGGCAGCATATGTGAATAGGCAATTCCTCAAAGAAGTGATATAAATGTATAATACAGAGATGAAAAAGATGGTCTACCTCACAGGCAACGAAAAGTTGGTCATTTATCATTTGTCAAATTAGCAAAGATTTTTAAAAATGACATACACTGATGATAAGGAAGGGAAGAAGCTTTTCTAGAAGGCAATTTGCTCACATGCACAAAGTACCTTTATATAGCTGCAGAGATATGGACATTTAACTGTGTGGATCAGAACAAATTATGGCTAACATTGTGAGGAATGGGAATTCCAGAGCACTTAATTGTGCTCATGTAGAAACTGTACATGGATCCAGAGGTAGTCATTCAGACAGAACAAGGGAATACTGTGTGGTTCCAAATTGGAAAAGATGCGTGGCAGGGTTGTATCCTTTCACTATACTTAATGTGTGTGCTGAGTAAATAATCCAAGAAGCTGGACTATATGAATAAGGACAGGACATCAGGGTTGAAGGAAGACTCATTAATAACCTGAGATACACAGATGACACAGCCGTGCTCTCTGAAAATGACCACTTGAAACACTTACTTATGAAGATCAAAGACCATAGTCTTCAATATGGATTAC
This sequence comes from Loxodonta africana, assembly GCF_030014295.1. Classification (NCBI taxonomy): domain Eukaryota; kingdom Metazoa; phylum Chordata; class Mammalia; order Proboscidea; family Elephantidae; genus Loxodonta; species Loxodonta africana. Next base: position 3,340,591 of record NC_087347.1, on the reverse strand, counting down.
ACCTGAACATAAAGAAAATGAAAATCTTCACAATGGGATGGATAAACATCATGATAAATGAGAAAATACTGAAGTTGTCACGGATTTCACTCTACTTGGATCAACAATCAATGTCCGTGGAAGCAGCAGTCAAGAAATCAAATGAAGTATTGCATTGGGCAAATCTGCAGTAAAAGAGATTAAAAAACAAATATGTCACTTTTACGACTAAAGTGTGTTTGACCCAAGCCATGGTCTTTTTAGTTGCTTCACGTGCATGAAAAAGCCAGGCAATGAACAAAGAAGACAGAAGTAGACTTGATGCATTCGAACTGTGATGTTGGTGAAGAATATTGAATATATTTTGGATTACCAGTTGTTGTTGTTAAGTGCCATCAAGTCAGCTCCGACTCATAGTGACCCTACGTACCACAGAACGAAACACCGCCCGATCCTGTGCCACGCTCACAATGATTATGCTTGAGCCCATTGTTGCTGCTACTAAGTCAATCCATATCATTGAGGGTCTTCTTCTTTTCCACCGACCCTCTGCTTTACTAAGCATGATGTACTTCTCCAGGGACTGATCCCTCCTGACAGTATGTCCAAAGTGTGTAAGGCGCAGTCTGGCCATTCTTGCTTCTGAGGAGCATTCTGGTTGTACTTCTTTGAGGACAGATTTATTTGTCCTTCTGGTAGTCCATGGTATATTCAATATTCTTCACCAACACCACGATTCTTCTTCGGTTTTCCTTATTGATTGTCCAACTTTTGCATGCATACAGGGTGATTGACTTCAGGCGACTCCTCAACCACAGGGAGCTTAATTTCAGACTTTGTCCCCAAGCTCCTTGCTTGACTGGCTTGCAATAGAGTCTACTTTCTCTTTCTCAAAGGTCTGGTGTCTCTTAATTGACTTGAGGGGTCATGCTAGGCAGGGCCCACCCTCATCGGGTTACAACATCATGTTTGGTAGAGGGTCAGTGAAAACGAGGGAAAGCCTCATGAGATGGATCGATGCAACAGCCACAATGACGGACTCAAACGTGCCAGCAGTCATGAAGATGGTGCAGGACCAGGCAACATTTTATTGTGCTGTAGATGAGGTCGTCACAAATTGCAGCTGTCATGATGGTAACTCACAACAGCATGGACTCAATGTCATTTATTGAAAAAAAAAACCCTTTCCCCAAGGCTATCGGTTGTATATTTGTGTATCTATTTCTGGACTTTTCTCTGTACCATTGCTCTATCCTCGTACAATACCACACTTGGCAATAACTATACCATTATAATAATCTTGATATTTCGCAGCTTTGTTCTTGTTTTTCAAGATTGCCTTGGCAACATATGAGGTTTTGAATCAGCTTGTCAATTTCTGCAAAAATAATCTGCTGAAATTTTGATTGGGACGACACTGAATTTATATGATAATTTGTTTAGAACTGTTCTCAACAAGGTAAAGCTTCCCACTTATTTAGAACTTTAAAAAAATTTTTCTTTCAGTGTCTTATAGATTTTTGTGTAAAGTTTCTGTACATCTTTTGTTAGATTTATTCTCCGATATTTGATACCATTAAAAATGGTCTCTTTTGTAGATTTCTTTTTCTATTTGTGTGTTACTCACATAGAAATACAGTTGATTTTTGCATACTGACTTTATAGCCAGCAAGCTTACCAAATTCACTTGCTAGTCTACAAATTCTTTTAGATTTACAAGTAGATGAAAAAGTTTTTCGTTTTTATAAGACTGAATTAGTTAATATTTTTCTTCATAGTTTTTGGCTTTGGACTTATGCTAAGAAAGTCCATCCCTGCTCTACAATTATAGAAGTCTCTCTTTTCTAGAGCACTTTTTATGACTTTATAGTTTAACGTATAGTACATCAAATCTGCCCTCACTCTTTTTCAAACTCTTATTGGCAGTCTTAACGTGTTTCTTTTTCTCTGTCTAAATTCTAGAATTAGAATGTAAAACAAGGTAAAATAACCCCCTTTGGGATTTTTACTCTCTCTACCTACCTACTTACCTACCTACTGGTCTGATGTTTGCTTCATCTAGATTCTGCCTCTTTCTTTATAAATTTTTCGTTTTTGTATATTGGAACTGTGAACAGGATTGTTCTCAGTATATATTTGACATTGTTAGTTTCCACTGTCTTTATAATCATGAAGCAACAAAGCAAAGGTTGAGTATCGCCCTTTCTCCATTGATTTGTGTAAATGGAACATGAAAGTTCTTGAGTGCTTTTCAATAATTCATAGCTTTACAAACATGGAAATTCATTTCCACATGTCTTGTGGAGAATGCTGCACTCAAATGGACTGAAGCCCCAGGGGACTCTGAAGGTGTGGCCCATCATCTTGGATGAGGCGTGAAGAGGGGCACCAGCCTTCTCTCGATGGTGGCTAGTGCTGTCCTCAGCACCCGTGGGCCACCGCCATCTGCCTTCTCAGAAACCTCCAGATCTGGCCCATGCTTGACTGTTTTCAGACACAGAGAGGTACCGACTAAATGTCTGTACGGTGAGGCTCATCTTGAACTCTTCCCGGTACTATTGGTCAATCTGTCTATACTTGTACCAATACCACATGTGTTAGGGTTCTAACAGAGCCAGTAAGATATTATCTACTTATTGATTGATTAATTGGGATTGGCTCGAGAGATTGTGAGAGCTGGCAAGTCCAAAATCCGTAGGTCAAATGACAGGCTGGAGATTCCTGCAGTCTTGTGTCCCCAAATCAGGACGTTGGGTGATGGATGGAAAGAGAGGAGTGGAGGAGTTCCAGCAAGATATCTGTTTATAATCAGGAGGCAGAATTTGTTGTTGTTGTTAGGTACCCTCAAGTTGGCTTCGACTCATGGTGGCCTTATGTATGACAGGATGAAACATTACCCAGTCCTACTCCATCCACACAATCTTTGCCACGTTTGAGCGCATTGTTGCAGCCACTCTGTTAATAAATCTCATTAAGAGTATCTCTCTTTTCCGTTGACCCTCCACTTTACCCAGCATGATATCCTTCTACATTAGCTGGTACCTCTCGATGACGTATCCAAAGTAAGCCAGACAAAGTCTTGCCATCCTTGCTTCTGTGGAGCCTTCTGGCTGTATTTCTTTAGGGCTGATTTGCTAGCTGTTCTGGTAGTTCATGGGGTAGTCAATGCTCTTCGCCAACACCACAGTTTGAATGCATCAATTCTTCTGTCTCCTTTTCTCATTGTTCCTCTTTCTTGTCCATATGAGGCGACTGAATAGACCATGACTTGGGTCAGGCACATCTTAGTCCTCAAAGCAATCCAGGACTGTGTACCTATTCTCCCCACACCTTCGCTCCTGCCCACTGAGCCTGCTCCGTATAGGAACGGGGACGGGAACCCCTGTCACCAAGGAGCTGTGGCCGTTCTGCCCTGGGCTTGGTGAATTCCACACTGAGCTTTGTTTATTCCATGGCTGGAGGCCCTCTTTCTTCCACTTATTTTTTATCCCGTCAAATGTTTTTGACCCTTGGTGACTGACCACAGGTGGGCAGGTGATAATGTGAGAGCAAAGCAGAGAAACAGCGGAGAGCCAGACGTTCTGTGCAGATTCCAAGAGACTCTTCAGCAGGAAAGGGCCAGAGGACCCCGAGCAGGGTACTGGGCAAGCAGGAGCCTGGGGCTGTTGGCAGAGGGCACCATGGTCACCACTGGCCAGCCGCTTCTTCTGCACCACTCAGTCACCAAGGCAGCAGGACCCCAGGAGGGAAGACATCAGAGATCAGCTGCAATGTGGTTGGGGCCGTCAGAAGACGGCCAAGACCTTGATGGCTCTGACTCTGCTATGGCTCCTGTTTGCCAAACGTGGCCTCCCCAGCTCTCCCCAGCCTCCCCCAATGCCAATTGGTTATCATTCTCTGTCCTCTCCTCCCTCTCACCTCCTCTCTTCTCGTCTCCCTCCTTCTCTGTGTTCCTCCCTCTTCCTCACCCCCTCTTCTCCTCTTCCCTCTCCCTCTCCTTCTTCCTTCCCCCTTCCCTTCCATCTCCCTTCCCCTTCTTTCCCCTCTCTTCCTCCCCCTCCTTCCCCCTCCCTCTTCTTCCCCCTTTACTCTCTCCCCCTTCCTTTCCCTCCCTCCCCTTCTCCCTCCATCCCCTTCCCACTCTCTCTCCTCCGCCTTTCCTTCTTCTCCACCCCTATCTCTTTCTTTGCCTCCCTCCCTTCCCTCCCTCCGCCTGTCTCTCTGCTCTCTTCCCCTTCTCTGTGTTGACCAGGACTGGTCTAAAACACAAAGGCAGAAAGCAGGGGGTGAAAGGCGTCCCTGAAGGACAGAAAAGCCTCTAGTGGTTAAGTGTAAAACAACTTGGCTGCTGGTCCCTGAGTTCTTAGGTAGTCATCTTGTTTTGTTTTGTTTCCCTTCCTGTTGTGGGCTCATCATCAGAAGAACAAGAGTTTTGAAGGGCTGTCTTCCTGCCCTGCCCTTCACCAGGACATGGCCAGGTGATACGGGTTCCAGACTCCCAGGGCGGAGTCCCAGGCCTCTGTTGTCAACAGTCAGGGATCTCTGTGGGCTGTGGTTCCTCTGGGGGGCAGAGGCCTGGGGGACTGTGGGTCATCCAGGGGGCAGAGGCTTGGGGAGCTCCCTTGAGGCCTCAGAGGGGTCACCGCCACAGAGGGGTGGGAGCTGCTGGTTGGCACTTTTCTGGGTCACTCCCCTTGAACAGCTGTCTCCAGAAGTAGGTGGCTGAGTGACCAGCCTCCTATCAGGGCTGAGGTTCTGCATCCCCGCTAGAACACCAGCCATCAGCCACGCAGACTCTCAGATGTCCCTCCCCTTGGGTCAGATTTCCTTGGAAACACCCCCATGTTTTCTTTCCTGCTTCTCATGGCAGAACAATTATCTGCTGACATATTTGTTTATCCCTGTATCCAATTTAAGTATCCCTGATTTAGGTTTAAACATCTCTCCTTTCTGGATGACCTCTAGATAAATCTCTGCCCTTGGCTCTTTCACCTTTGGTCCCAGCCCTGGTGGCAGAGTTGTTAAAGCACTGGGCTGCTAATTGAAAGATCAGCAACTTGAACCCACCAGCAGCTCTGCAGGAGAAAGATGTGGTAGCCTGCTTCCGTAAAGATCACAGCCTAGGAAACCCTAGGGGGGCAGTTCTACTCTGTCCTATAGGGTCACTATGAGTCATAATCAACTTGATGGCAGTGGGTTTTGTTTGTGTGTATGTGTTTTTTTAGTACCCCATCCCTCACCCATTTGCCAAGAGCTTCCTGCCTACCCAGGGACCTGGCAATGGGCTAGAGCAGGGCAGAGGGGGTGTTTTGACCCCCAAGGACCCTGGGGCTTGTTTCTAGGCTGTGGGGCGGGAGAGCTGAGAGAAAGATGGAGACAGAGAGAGATGCAAAAAGAGACAGACAGAGAAAGAGAGGGAGAGAGACACACACAGAGAGATACGGAGACAGAGAGAGAGAGAGAGTTAAAAAAGACAAAGAGAAACAGAGCAACAGAGAAAGAGGGAGAGAGACAGAGAGAGAGCAGAAAGACAGAGATGGGGAGAGAGACATAGAGATAGGAGACAGAGAGGCGCAGGAGGAGACCCCGGCCCCTGGTGTCTCTCCTGTGGGGATGTAGCCCTCAAGCCCGCACTCTTTGCTTAGTCACGTGGTCTTTCATTCTGTGACCACCGCCTGAAACACCACACAATTTTCTCCCCACATGAAGAAACCAGAGATAAAACACAGGGAATACAAAGCTTGTTTCACCGGAAGTCTTCCTGTTCCTGGGGTGAGAGGCTCCCTCTAGGTTTACAGCTGTTCAGGGAGCTGGTTATAGAATGAAGCTCAATTTGCATCCTAACAAAAGCACTGTAATAAGGCAGACTCCAATTTTGGGGAAGCAGGAAGCTCATAATCGCCTGAGACCAAACATTTTGAAGGGTGATAACGAGCTCTCCAGATCACTCAGGAAGGCCCGGTGTGTGGGGGCGGGGAGGAGCGGGGGGTGGGGGTCGATAATGGGAATGGCCCCACTAACATGAAAATGTGTTTAAAGATATGATTGATTCCCTTCTTTACTTGGAGCAGTCATGTTTTATGCCATTCCTACGTGGACTTGAATATACACGTATTTTTTTTTAATCTTAGTGATTCATTCTTTGAATTCTTCATTCATTTGTTCTTTTGGCAAATATTCACCGAGAACCTGTTATATTCGAAGCAGTCTGCTGGATTCTGTGTAAGCAATGGTAAACAAAACCATCATGGCCTCAGAAAGTTTACCCTTTGTTATGGATTGAATTGTGTTCCCAGAAAATATGTGTTGGAATCCTAACTAACCCCTATACCTGTGGAGGTAATGGAATCACTTTCCATAATGCAATCTAATGTTATGCTAATAAGGTCATGCCAGTGTAGGGTGGGCTCTAAATCACTTCTGAGTTATAGAAAGAACAGGTGCCACGTGAGGATCCTCTACAAACCACGGGCCTCAGGAACACCCCGGCTATGGACAAGAAAGAAAACAACACAATTGAGACCCTGATTTGGACTTTTAGCCTTCAGAACTGTGAGAAAAATTTTTTTATTCTTTAAAGCCACCCACTTGTGGTATTTCTGTAACAGCAGCTCTAAAAAACTAAGACACTATAAAGAGAGAGACAGACAACACACAGGTAAACAAAAAACAAATGTGATGTCATCAGTTTTGACTGGTGCAATGAAACAATGAGCCAGGATGGCCAAGGATGGCCTGCCGGAGGAAAAGACCCTGTGACATTGAGCCGACACACTGAGGATGAGCAGGGGCCAGCTTCTTCCTTCCCAGCCGAGGGACAGGATGAGAAGGATTTGAGGCCACCCAGAGTAGGGTGTACTCAAGGGTGGGTAGGGTGAAGGGTCCAGAGCATTAAGACAACATAGCAGAGGGAGCAGGGGTCAGATTACTGGGGCCTCGAAGGCCACGCTTAGGAGTGTGGACATTGTTTCAATTGCAAGTGAGAATCCATTGAGCAGTTTTAAGCTGGAAGGTAACCTGACCTGGTATACATTTTTCAATGGCTGCTGGGTGGACAATGGGTTGGAGGTGTACCAACACTAGGTACATGGTGTTATAGAAGCTTATAATAAATGGTGGGTTTGACCTGGCCAAGAAGGCCTGGAAAGGCTTCATAAGGAACAGGTGGGTGAATAGGAGTGAATCAGGTGAAGGTGGGAGGATCAAGAGTTCCTGGCAGTAGGATCAGCAGATGAAAAGGGAACAAGGTGTGTACAAGGCATGTACAAGGAGGGCTGCATGGTTGGAGTGGGGAGGGGGTGTGGAAGGAGGCTGGGACCACGCAAGGACTGCCAGACATGCCAAGTGGGGTCTTGTCCTTTACCTGGAGAGCAGTAAAGGGGCTTTCAGGGAGGAGATTCTGCGGGTGTTGAGCGGAGAACAGCTGGGAGGTGATGGGAGACGGTGGGCCAGTTGGAGGCAGCTGTAGATGTCAAGATGAGAGTCAATGGAGTCTGTATCAAGAGGCTGGCAGTGGGGATGAGAGGCAGGTAAATGTGAGGACAACTCAGGAGCTCCCATTAACAGGACTTGGTGTTGGGTTAGATATGTGGGGTGGGGGTGTGTGTGTCAAAGTGACTCCTAAGACTCTGGCTTGGAGAAATGCCTTACACTGAGATGGGGACCCTAGAAGAAAACCACATTGGAGAGACAGGGAGTGGTAGTGGGAGTGCAGGAGAGGGTCGGGAGATGGTGAGTTCAGTTTGGGACATGTCAAGTTTGAGGTGCTTTGCAACATCCACGTGCAGGTATCAAGCGGGTCACTAGGCAATTGGATCCAGAGCTCTTGGGAGAAGTTTGAACTGAAGACACAGATCTGCAAGCCACACACACACACAGGTGGTGGCTGAAGTCAGGAAGACTGATAGGCTCCCTTGGGGAGAGAGTGTAGACTGAGGAGAAGAGAAGGCAGGGCTGACCCATAAGAGACGACTACATTGGGGCCAGATGGAGGAGAATGGGCTTGCCAAGGAGAGGATGGAGCAGCCAGAGATGGGAACAGGGCATCCTGTTTGGGTGTGACCTTGGAAAAGACGGGAGGAGAGGGTGTTGAGAATGAAGGAGTGGGTATTGTTGTTGAAGGTGAGGACTGAAAACATCTTTAGACCCAGCGACTTGATGCCGGTAGATGTCTGAGGGATATGCCTCTGCAGCCACGAGAGAGAAAGAAGCTAGGTTGGGGTGGGTCCAGGAAGGAGTCAGGGGAGATTACTCTTCCCAGAAGTTCAGCTGTGAAGGAAAGTAGAGAGCTTGGGTGGTACCCAGTGGGGAGTGTGGGTGTCAAAGGAGAGTTTTCTTTTTAATGGGAAAGGCATAAGCATGTACAAAGGCCAACAAGAGTGAGTTGAGCAGAAGCTGTTGAATTTACAAAGTGAGAGGAATAATTCAGAAGAATAGACGCGGGCTCACCCCTTTCTGAGGTGACTCATTCTATTTCCAGACAGTTTGGATTCTTAGTTTTCCTTCACACTAAGTCAATATCGACCTCTCTGTAACTTCTAGCCTCTGATCCTGGCTCTCTGCCACGAAATGACATAGACCAGTCCCTCATGGGATCACATGGCACTTTGTCCATCATCTGAAGATGGATGTCTTAGCCCTGCAGGGTATAGACCCGAGGGTCTCTCTACTGTTCTCTATATAGGACGTGATTTTTTTGTTGTTGTTAGCATTTCAATTTTCAGGCCTTTCTTGTTGTCATTGTTCTGCTGGAGGCGTAGGTTGTCAATGTGCCTTGTACAAGCAGAATGCCCAGCTATGGGCACAACTCTCCATATGAGGTCTAAGTAGACACAATATTTGATTTCTTGGTCTCAGTTTTCCTGGTTCTGATAAATTGTTGACCTTTGGAATGCTTGGGCTTAAGGCATTTCTAGTCAGCACAAATACCAAATTTCCACAGCAATTAATTGACATTAATTACCTTTCTAAAGCACTTTCCTGATAAAATTTGCATAATGTTTGTGTGTGCAAAAGCCAAGCCCAGGAAACGCTGGATAAACTGGTCAAACTTGTTTGGCATTCCTGACTGGCCAGGAAAGAGGACGCCAAAGGGCTTAGTAAAGGCTGGAAGGCAGCGTGGTGGAATCTCAACCAACACATTTTCCACCAACAAATCACAGAACACTAGTGAGATTGGAGATGATCTAGGTTAGCACCCACTTAACGAGTGGGCAGAGGGCCATGCACAGGGTTGTGTTGTCCACACATGAGCAGGAAACGGAGCCAGAATCTTCCCTAACCAGCATAAGTGCCTGAGAACCACATTCCTCTAGATCTCACCTTCAGTTTCCTGAGGCGTCCTTGGGCTCTGAATCTGGAAAGTGAACTCTGGGAATGCAGGGGCCCTGATCATAGACCTCACTGCTGAATTCTGGATGCCTCCCATGTGTCCTATCACTCATCTGTCAGTTTGTCGTACTGGGGTAGCTTACATGCTGCTGTGATGCTGGAAGCTATGCCACTAGTATTTCAAACACAAATAGGGTGACCCATGGTGGACAGGTTTCAGTGGAGCTTCTAGACTAAGACAGACTAGGAAGAAAGACCTGGCAATCTACTTCCAAAAAAGTAGATCACAACCAGAACATTGTCCAAAACAGTGCTGGAAGAAGTTAAGCCTCATAGTTTGGAAGGTACTACATAATAGCTGCAACAAGGGATTCAGACATACCAATGATCATGAAGATGGTGCAGGACCAGCCAACGTTTCGTTCTGTTATACGTAAGTCACCATGAGTCAGAGCCAGCTCAATGGCAACCAACAACAACAAGAAGATGAGCCCCCTAGATTGGAAGGCACTCATCATACACAGTGGCTGCAACAATGGACTTGAGCATACCAGCGATCATGAGGATTTTAGAGAATGGTTGAGAGAACCTTGGGTCTACATCCTGGAGGACTACGATATCCACCTTCAGCAGTGAATCCATTGAGAGTTTGGTCTATGTCATTTCATGGTGGAGAGCTAGGACCAGTGGCTAGAAGTTATAGGGAGGTCAATATTTACTTGGTGTGAATGAAACCTAAGAATCTGAACAGTCTGGCAAATGACAACAACAACAACAACAACAGCATGTGCCCAGTGTATTAAAAAAAAAAAAAAAAACCCATTGCTGTCAAGTCGATTCCAACCCATAGCCACCCTATAGGATAGAATAGAACTGCCCCAGAGAGGTTCCAAGGAGTGCCTGGTGGATTCCAACTGCTGACTTTTTGGTTAAAGGCCAAACTCTTAACCACTAAGCCACCAGGGCTTCCCTTGTCCAGTATATAACACATACTAAGTACTTACTGAATATCGTTAGACGAGTGAAGAAATAAAATTGGGCTGGGATGGTTCTTGTTCATGAATATTTTCCCTACAGCTAATGGACGACATTTCTAGAACCATTCTCTTAGAACAATTGGTGCTTCTAATGACCCATAACCGATATGCCAAGAAATCCTTGGACATCCTCAGATCTGATAATTGGGACAAAAGGAAAAGAACCCCCTAAAAGACACTCCTGAATACCCTTGCTGCTTTCTAGTACCACATCAAGGTCATTGACTCATTTAAAGAACCCCAAAGGGCATTTGACCTCAATTTTTTTAATTTCCTCCCTGAAACTTAAGAGAAAGCTCCTAGCTGTTCCCTATTATTCCTTTGTTGCTCAGAAAAGTTAAAGTTTAAATGGCAATTCTCTTTAGAATTTAATATCTGTTCCCAAACATTCTCGGTTTAATTGCTAAATGATTCTTCAGAAAATTGAATCTCTATATTACATTGTTTTTATGCACCAATGGCCTGGGAAAAGTTGGCAGAGGCCCCTACAGAAGTTAACAATGTCTGTGTATCAAGCTGTGAGTGCTTTATTAGAAAAGTTTCTAGGTTTTTCTTCTTTCTAATTTTTGTTCTGTTTTTATTTTCACACCCAAGCCCCAAATTGGATCAATATATGTTAAAACAAGGATTTTAGTATTTTAAAATTCTCTTCCATGGCCTTTCTACTTACCGTTATTGTTGTTGTTGGTTGCTGTCGACCCATGGGGACTTATGTATAACAGAATGAAATGTGGCCTGGTCCTGTGCCATCTTCACGGTCGTTGGTATGTTTGAGTCCATTGTTATGGCTATTGTGTAGTGCCTTCCAATCTAGGGGGCTCATCTTCCAGCACTATATGGGGGACATAGTCTGCTGTGACTCATGAAGTTTTCATTGGCTAACTTTAGAAAGTCGATCACGAGGCCTTTCTTCCTAGTCTTAGTCTGGAAGCACCACTGAATCCTCTCCACCATGGGTGGCCCTGCTGGTGCTTGGAGTACTGGTGGCATAGCTTCCAGTATGGCCTCCAGGGAAACCATTCAGCCATTCTCTGCACACCCAGCCTAAGGGACCCAACCCCCGTTGGTCACTCTGGTCCAATGGGAGACAGGAGCTGAAGGACAAACATTCCCTCCTTTTGTCCCCAAGGAGGCCCCCCGTGGTGACAACTCTATAGTACACCCTTGGATTCATTTTCTTCCTCCTGTTTCAACTTTCCAGGGCCCACTCCTGTTCCCTGGCACTGGTTCCCAGGATAAACCACTGGTCTCAAGCCCTTGTCCCAGACTCCACCTTTTGTGGGACCCAGACGAGGTGGCTGTACAATGAATATGTGTTGGTAATAGGTACAGATGTTCCAGGGCTGAGGGAGGCAGGTGGCAGGGCAGGAAGGGCACACACCTTGGGGCGAAACAGAAGGGGCTTCAATGACCCTGGGCCACTTCCAGCAGGCCTTTGATTTCCCTGAGCCTCCCTTTCCACATCACTGAGGAGAGTTATTGTGCTCAGCTGCTAACTGAAAGGTTGATGGTTCAAGTCCATCCAGAGAGACCTCAGAAGAAATGCCTGGTGATCAACTTCTAAAAGGTCACGGCCTTGAAAAACGCTACGAAACACAATTCTACTATGATTCACGGGGGGTCACCATGAGTCGGGATTGACTTGACAGCAACTTTTAGTTTTTGCTAAGGAGGGGACATGCCCCTGGCTGACACACAGTCTACCAGGTGCCGAGAGCAATACCCACATCCAGCTCTCCAGACTGCCATTGCCGTGCTGACTGTGGGCTCTAGGGCCCTGGGGCCGGGTCTGCTCTGTCCCCGTGCTCTCTGGCCACCAGCATGGCGTCTGGCATGGAGCTGACCCTCCCATCCTGGTCAAAGGAGTGCAGGCCTGTGCTGGGCAGATAGATCTTGCCAGCCTCTGAGCATGGCCCCTGGAGAGAAGTTCGGCTGAGCCCGTCCTAGCATCCAACCACCCGGATGGCCACCCGGTCCTGTCTTTGCTCAAAGACCCTGGGGGCCGGCTTTAATGACGAGGTCGCCGCGCATAGATGAAGGTGTTCCACCCCCAAGAGCCACCCGGTAGGGAGTCTGCCACGTTCCTGCTCTCCCTCAAAGTGAGCTGTTACTCCCACGTCAGAGCCCGCAAATCTCCCTCAGGTGGCTGTGAGCAAGAGCGAAGCTGTCAGAGGCGAAAAATGTCTTCTCTCCCTCCTTCCCCCAGCCCAGACCCTCTAACCTTCTGGAAAAATGTAAGAGGGGAAATTGTTTTTTGTTTTTCAAACTTGACTCACTCCGGGACTGACGGAATTAAAGGGAGGAGGAGGGCGGTGCGGTTTCCGGAACATTCCCAAGATGAGCTGTGGCGGGGAGGGGACAAGCTCAGGTGAGCCCTGTTGATGGAAGAAGAAAAAGAGGCTGGGGTCCCCGGGGAGTCCAAAACAGTGGCCTGGAGGTGAGACTGCCTGGGCAAGTGGGTCAGACACCTGCTCCCATTTGTGATCAGCACGCAATTATCAGCCAAAAGGTTGGAGTTCTAACCCACCCAGAGGCACCTCGGAAGACAGGCCTGTTATCTGCTTCTGCAAGCCCTGTGGAACACAGTTCTACTCGGACACCTTGGGGTCGCCATGAGTAGGAATTGACTCCACGGCAGATAACAACTGACAACAGCCAGCTTCTCTCCACAAGTTGGAGAGCCACCTGCTAGGTGGTGCAGTGGCCGTCAGCCCAGCTGACGCTGCTCGTGTCCTGGACCCATCCACTCCCAAGTGCCTTTCAAGTGTCTTCTTAGTTTGAAGAAGCCTCTCTTTATCGAACATGCCTTTTTATAATTGGACAAGGAGCCCTGAGGGTGAGTAACCTGGGGGGGTTTTGATCCACATGTACACCGTGAGTGCATTCCTGCGAATTTTCAATCTGGGAAACAATTCTGTATATTTTTTCCTTTCCGCAATTGAAGAGCAAGCCTTGATTTTCAAGGTTATGCTGTCTGCCACTTGATATGATAAATGGAGTAGAGGGAGTCCTTCTTAGCTCTTCTGTTTAGATAACCCGTGAAAAGGAAGCACAGTTTACTATGGGATTATTGAAAACATGACCTTCTTTTTATAAGCCTGAACCGTTTTAAGATTAAATTCATTTTTAATGGGTAACAAATCACCTGGAACGAAATTCAAAAGCTATGAAAGGGGATACCATGGAAAGAAACCTCTTTTTCTCAGCCCTGGCTCATCTCCCCAAAACTTCCCTTCCCAGAGATATGCAAAGGTGTCTGTTTCCTGGGCCCTGTTCCAGGTATATCCATGCATATACAATCGAAACAATACACATTCTTTCCTCCTTTCTTTTTTCAGTAACACAAACAATTCCCTAGCATCTACCTGACTCTGCCCCTTGCTTTTTCCCTCAACATCACACCTTGATGACTTGTCCATGTCAGTTCGTAAAGAGCTGCTGCGTTCTTGTCAACGGTTGTGCAGCACTCCATGATTTATGAGTCGATCGAGAGGAAAATTATTCTTTAAATAGTGTGTTTCCGATTTAAACGAGGACTGAGGCTCTGCTGCCTGGCGCCTCCGGGAAGGGGCTGAATAGCTCGAAAGCAGCTGCTCCGAAGGTTTTTCTACGGGAATTTGCCTTGACATGTAGTTTTTCAAAAAAAACATTTTATTGAAATATAATTTAATACAGGAAAGTGCACATATCCTCAGCGTGCAGCTGAATTTTTGCAGACTGAATACACTCTGAAGCGGCATCCGTATGGGAAATGGAACCAGCGCCCAGAGCTAAATATTTGAAGTGGGGGCATATTTCTCTGTCTGAAAAAAGCGAGATTTCATCCCCATGGAAGTTTATCCCTTTGAAATGCCTGTTTTGTTCTGAGAACCTCATCCACCTGCGATGATGTCTTTCCTCCAACGTGGTCAGAGATGAGCCAGCTTGAGTCTACAGGGTGGTCGCAGTGCGGGAAGTGGAGTTGGGTTTACAGTAGCGAGTTACAGCTTCAGCAAGTCATGGCAAACATTTTGGAAATACTGAACTTTCTGAATTATTTACCCAGTGATTCTAAGCGTATGAGATGCTCTGTTCAATTAACAAACTCTAGTCTTTTTTGTCGAGTCTGACTTTTTCAGGGTGAGCCCGTGTCTCATTTTTGGGGAGTTGATACAATGACCCTAGAATACTCCCAGGTCAGAGAGGCCCAGTTTAATCCAGATATGAACGGGGATGTAGGCGTCCCAGTGGAAGTGGCTGGACATCTTGATTGCTCGTTGGTTAGACGTCCTTGCTCCTGTGGCTTATCCTCAGGCCCTGAAACAGAAGGTCTACAGTTACCTCCAAATTTGTTAACTGTGTTAAGCTCTGAACAAGGTTTGAATCTAGATATTTCAGAGATCCAAACAGCAGCTTCATCCAAAGAAGGGTGGTTGTTGTTTTGTTGTTAGGTGCTATGGAGTCAGTTCCGACTCATAACAATCTCATGTGCAAAAGAATGAGATGTTGCCTTGTCCTGCACCATCCTCACAATCGTTGCTATGTTTGAGCCAGGGGCAGATTATCCAATAGGCAAGGCAAGCACAGTGCTTACTTTGCTTACCAGATCATCTGTAGTGAATAATTTCACATGAGTTTCACCATATTTTGTTCATTACAGATTAGTAAGTAAGCACAAGTAAGCCTGTGCTTATCTTGCTTGCTGGATCATCTACCCCGTCAGGAACTGTAAATTTGAAAAGAGGCTCTGATTCTGTAGGAAGCTGCTGTAGGGTTGGGAGAGAGACCGATGCCAGCCATCCCTAGAAGCAGAATCTCTGATGTGGTGAAAAAACGTGATATTCTTCATTACAGAGGACCTCAATCCGTCCCCGGTTTGAGCCCATTGTTGCAGGCACTATGCCAACCCATCTCATTGAAGGTCTTCCTCTTTTTTGCTGACCCTCTGCTTTACAAAGTGTCACAGGTTGAATTGTGTCCCCAAAAATATGTATCTACTTGGTTAGGCCATGATTCCCAGTATTGTGTGGTTGTCCTCCATTTTGTGATTTTCCTATGTGTTAGAAATCATAATCTCTGCCTGTGGTTAAAGAGGATTAGGATGGGATGTAACACCCTTGCTCAGATCACATCCCTGATCCAATATAAAGGGAGTTTCCCTGGGTGTGGCCTGCACCACCTTTTATCTTACTACAGTTAAAAGAAAAGGAAGCAAGCAGAGAGATGGGGACCTCATACCATGAAGAAAGCAGTGCCAGGATCAGAGCGTCTCCTTTGGACTTGGAGCCCCTGTGTGGAGAAGCTCCTAGTCTGCAGGAAGATTATTGAGAAGGTCGACAGAGAGAGAAAGCCTTCCCCTGGAGCTAACATCCTGAATTTGGACTGTTAGCCTACTTTACTATGAAGAAATAAATTTCCCTTTGTTAAAGCCATCCACTAGTGGTATTTCTGTTATAGCAGCACTAGATGACTAAGACACCAAGCATGATGTCCTTCTCCATGGACTTGTCCCTTCTGACAACATGTCCAAAGTATGTAAGACAAAGTCTCTCCATTCTTGCTTCTAAGGAACATTCTGGATGTACTTCTTCCAAGACAGACTTCTTCATTCTTCTGGAAGTCCATGGTATATTCAATATTCTTCGTCAACACCATAATTCGAAGGCATCAATTCTTCTTTGTTCTTCCTTACTCATTGTCCATATAAGTATGGTGAAAGGATACAGCACTGATGCACACCTTTCTTGATTTTAAGCCACACAGCATCCCTTCATTCTGTTCGATTAACTATTTCTTGGTCTATGTACAGGTTCTGCATGAACACAATTAAGTTTTCAGGAGGGTGTTAGATTCTAAAAAAATACACAAATGAAAAGGAATTGGGGCCCTGGTTATAAAGGAATGTGTGGGCTTCTGGCAGTATGACACCTGAGATAATCTGCTATAACACAATCAGGTCCCAAGCAAAGAATTAAAAATATGTTTTAAACATTGCTAGGATTTAAATAAAGTAAATGAATACCTGAAGAAAAGAAAAAGCAAAAACATTAGCTGAGAAAGGAAAGGTGAACAAGAGGTGAATAGGAAAACTGGGATTGCCCTGTGGGAATGTTCACACAAGTGAGTAATGGGTAGAAGCAAACCCTTAGGCCTGAAGTTCCTGTATTAAACCAGACCCTGAAGGGGACTAAAGTGTTGGCAGTGCCCATATTCCCAGAGGAATCAAGTGCCTTTTCTTAGTCAATAAAACACAGATGAACATTGTCCTGGTATTCTCTGTTTCCTCTTTGGAAGGCAGGCCTTCAATTTAAGGCCTCAGAGTTCTTGCAGATTTAATTCAACAAAAACTTGCACTCATGATTCCAAATCAAGAAAGCACGTAAGGAAACAACCTAAAATGAGTTGGAGACAGCATAAAAGGAAAGAAAAGAAAGCAAACAAAAACCCTAATAGAGTTATACCCCCAAGGACTTCAGATATTGACATTATCAGATACAGAATATAAAATAACTATGATGAATTCTCTGAAGAAATAAAACAAGATTAAAAAAAAGTAATACGGGCTATCAAAAAACCACCAGGTGGGTAAGAAAAGGAACCAAATGAAAGATTTAGAAATGAAAATTGTAAGCATTAGAATTAAAAACTGAATGTTTGACACTGATAGCAAAAAAGAAAAAGACATTAAAAAAAGCAACGGACTGATATCCCTCACAAATAAGGACACAAAAATTCTCAACAAAATATTAGCAAAGCAAATAGTGTGCAGAAAGAATAATACATCATGACAAAGAGGGGCTTATCCAGAATACCATTAGGAAATCAATCAGTGCAATACAGCATAGCAACAGACTAAAAACAGCCACCGAATGGTCATCTCCACAGATGCAGGAAAGGCATTTGACAAAATTCAACGTTGGTTCATAACAGAAACTTTTGGCAAACTAGAAACAGAAGGAAGAGCCCTCATTTTTCTCAATTATCGATGAGTCAAGCACAGGAAAATTAGAAAAGATATGTTTAGGTGTGAAAAACACAAATCAGAGAGTACGTCCTTCTCAGCAGACACTTAACATTTAAAAAGAAATATATACTAGCCCATGTAATAAGCCCGAGTACATTCCAAGACCCCATGCGTCTATCAGTTTGTCATAGTGTGGTAGCATTTGCATTGCTGTGATGCCGACTCAAAGTAGAGTCGACCTGAATAACTTGAAAGGAGTAAAGTTTTCGGGACCTTCATTTGCTGAGGTGGCACGATTGAAAATGAGAAGAAACAGCTGCAAATATCCATTAACAATCGCAACATGGGATGTAACAAGTATGAAACTAGGAAAACTGGAAGACATTAAAAATGAAATGGACCATATAAAGATCAATATCTTAGGCATTAGTGAGCTGAAATGAACCGGTATTGACCATTTTGAATCAGACGATCATATGATCTACTATGATGGGATGACAAATTGAAGAAGGATGGCATCACATTCATTGTCAAAAAGAACATTTCAAGATCTATCCCCAATTATCCATAAGCCTACAAGGAAGACCAGTTAATACAATTATTCAAATTTGCGCACCAACCACTAATGCCAAAGATGAGGAAAGATTTTTATGAACTTATGAAGTCTGAAAATGGTATAACAAAAATCAAGATGCATTGATAATTACTGGTGATTGGAATTCGAAAGTTGGAAACAAAGAAGAAGGATTGGTAGTTGGAAAATATGGCCTTGGTGATAGAAATTATGCCGGAGATCGCATGATAGAATTTTGCAAGACCAACGACTTCTTCATTACAAATGCCTTTTTTCAACAACATGAATGGCGACCGTACATGTGAACCTCACTGGATGGAAAATGCAGGAATCAAATTGTCTATATCTGTGGAAAGAGATTATGGAGAAGCTCAATATTATCAATCAGAACATGGCCAGGTATTGACTGCAGAACAGACCATCAATTGCTCACAAGCAAGTCCAAGCTGAAGCTGAAGAAAATTAGAGCAAGTTCATGAGGGCAAAAATTCCACTTCAATTTAAAAACCTTCTCAAGAACAGATTAGAAACATTGAACACTGATGATAGGAAACCAGACAAGCTGTGTAATGACATCAAGCACTTACTGATTAAGATAAAAAACTACAGCCTTCAGTATAGATTGCACCTTAACATAAAGAAAAACAAAAATCATCATAACTGGACCGATTAAGCAACATCATAATAAATGGAGAAAAGATTGAAGTTGTGAAGGATTTCATTTTACTTGGATCCACAATCAGCACCCATGGAAGCAGCAGTCAAGAAATCAAACAATGCATTGCACTGGGCGAATCTGGTGCAAAAGACCTCTGGAAAGTGTTAAAAAACAAAGTAGTCACCTTGAAGACTAAGGTGTGCCTGACCCCAGTCATGGTGTTTTCAGTTACTTCATACGCATGCAAAACCTGGACACACTAATTAATAAGGAACACCAAAGTTGAACTGATGCCTTTGAATCATAGTGTTGGCAAAGAATATTGAATATACCACGAACTTTCAGAAGAACAAACAAATCTGCCTTGGAAGAAGTACAGCCAGAATTCTCCTTAGAAATGAGGGTGGTGAGATTTTGTCTCACATACTTTGGACATATTATCAGGATGGACCAGTAACTGGAGATGGACATAAAGCTAGGTAGAGTGGAGGATCAGCGAAAAAGAGGAAGAGCCTCAATGAGCTGGATTGACACAGTGGCTGCAAAAACTGGCTCAAACACAGAAACAGCTGTGAGGATGGCGCAGGACTGGGTGGTGTTTCCATCTGTGGCACGTAGGATCACTATGAGTCAGAACAGACTCAATGGTACCTAACAACAACAAAACATTGCAAGAACAAGTATCGAACAGGCTGTGCTACCTGACAATATCTAAATTAAAAATGAATAAAAAATAATAAATCACACAACCCTTGTGTTTGTACATGAAATAAAAAAGGACACCTAGATATCTCATGGGGTCAAAGAGAAATTAGAGTGTACGTTTTAAAACAGGTAAAACTCAATGAAAACACTCCAGTTAAAGAATTCGTGGAAAGTAAAACAGCAATAATTATCAAAAATATACAGATATAAAGCTTTTATTAAAAAGGCTAAAAATGAATAAAATATTCTACTTAAGAAGTTAGAAAAAGAATAATGTAGCAAATCTAAATAAAATAAAATAAATGAGATTAAGAACATAGAATTTCAGAAAATAGGAAAAAGATACAAAACAGAGGATTACTAATAAAGTAAAATTTGGTCCTGTGAAATGAAAAATAAAACAGAAAATCATCTGGTAAATCTGTCAATAAGAAAAAAATAAGAAGACGTAAGTAATAATACCAGGAATGAGAAAGGACACATAGTAAATATACAACAGAAATTAAGCCAAAATGCTAATATGACAAACATCTTTATTCCAATGAACATGAAAAGTAATAAAATGCACAAAGTCCAAGAAAAAGACAACTTACTGAAATTGATGAGAAAAATAAAAAGCTTAAATAGTTCTGTAACAATTAAATAAATATTTAATTGGAAATGAAACATTTAATGAACTACTTGATGACATGGTTGGTTCTAAACAATGCCTTTCTTAGATAAGTATGGAATCTAATGTAATGAGCACATTTAATGAACATGAATGACACAGCCAGCATTGCCAAGAAAAGTATCACTAATATCAAATGGATGTCAGAAGAAACTGTATCCAGCTCTTGAATGAATAGTAGCTAAAGTGAATGGAAGAAACGATGAAGTAAAACAGCTGAACCGAAGATTTCAAAGGGTGGCTTGAGAAGACAAAGTATTATAATGACATGTGCAAAGACTTGGAGTTAAAAACCAAAAGGAAGAACATGCTTAGCATTTCTGAAGCTGAAAGAACAGAAGAAAAAATCCAAACTCAAGTTGCAATATTGAAGGATTCATGGGCAAAAAATTGAGTGATGTAGGAAGCATCAACGGAAGATGGAAGGAATACACAGAGTCACGGTACCAAAAAGAATCGATTGCCATTTAACCATTTCAGGGGGCAGCATATGATGAAGAAATGATGATATTGAAGGAAGAACAAGTTGCACTGGTGAAAAACAAGGATCCAGAAATTGATGGAATACTTATTGAGATGCTTGCTCATCTATAGCAAGAAATTTAGAAGACAGCTAACTGACCAACCAACTGGAAGAGATCCATATATGTGTGTATTCCAAAGAAACGTGATCCAATGAATGTAAAAATCATCTAACAACATAATTAATATCACATGCAAGTAAAATTATGCAGAAGATAGTGCAGAAAAGGTTTACATTGACAGAGAACTGCCAGAAATTCAAGCCGGATACAGAAGAGGACATGGAACGAGGGATATCATTGCTGATGTCAAATGAATCTTAACTGAAAGTGCAGAATACCAGAAAGATGTTTACCTAAATTTTATTGACTATGCGAAGGCATTCAACTGTATGAGTCATTGACAAATTATGGATAACATTGCGAAGAATGGAAAATCCAGAACACTTAATTGTGCTATTGTGCTCATGTGGAAACTGTACATAAAGAGGCAGTCATTTGAACAGAACAAAGGGATACTATGTGGCTCAGAATCAGGAAAGGTGTGCATCAGGGTTGTATCCTTTCACCATACTTATTCAGTGTGTGGAGTGCTGGTGGTGCAGTGGTTAAGAGTTATGGCGAGCTACAGCGTGCTAACAAAAAGGTTGGCAGTTCGAATCCACCAGCCACTCCTTGGAAACTCTATGGGGGCAGCTCTGCTCTGTCCTATAGGGTTGCTATGAGTTGGAATTGGCAACAGGTTTGGGTTTTTGGTTATTCAGTTTGTATGCTGAGCAGTTAATCTAAGAAATTGGACTATATGAAGAAGAACAAGGTATCAGGATTGGAGGAAGACTCGTTAACAACCTGAGACATGCAGATGACACAACCTTGCTTGCTGAGAGTGAAGAGGGTTCAAAGCACTTACTGATGAAGAGCAAAGACTACAGCCTTCAGTATGAATTGTACCTCAACATAAAGAAAACAATTATCCTTACAACTGATAAACAGAGAAAGATTGAAGTTGTCAAGAATTTAATTTTGCTTGGATCCAGAATCAACACCGGTGGAAGCAGAAGTGAAGAAATCGTATGACATTGCATTGATCAAATCTGCTGCAAAAGACCTCTTTAAATTTTTAAAAAGCAAAAATGTCACTTTGAAGGCTACTGTATGCCTGACCTAAGCCAAGGTGCTTTCAATTGCGTCATACGCATGCAAAACTGGATAATGATTAAGGAAGATCAAAAAAGAACTGATGCCTTTGAATTATGGTGCTGGGGAAGAATACTGAATATACCATGGATTTCCAGAAGAACAAACAAATCTGTCTTGGAGAAGGATGGCAAGAATGCTTATTAAAAGCTGTTGTACATAGGGTCACTATGAGTCAGAATAGATTCGACAGCACCTAACAACAACGTTGGCTATTTTAAATTGTATGTAATGTTATTGTATATTGTCCCTAATTTTATTTATTTATTTAAAAAAATTTTTTTTACTAATTTTTGTGCATTCAGTGAAAGTTTGCAAATCAAGTCAGTCTTTCATACAAAAATTTATATTGTTGTTGTTGTTAGGTGCCACTGAGTTGGTACTGACTCATAGTGACCCTATGCGCAACAGAACGAGATACTGCCCGGTCCTGTGCCATCCTTACAATCGTTGTTATGCTTGAGCTCATTGTTGCAGCCACTGTATCAATCCATCTCGTTGAGGGTCTTCCCCTTTACCACGGACCCTGTACTTTGCCAAGGATGATGTCCTTCTCCAGAGACTGATCCCTCCTGACATGTCCAAAGTATGTAAGATGCAGTCTCACCGTCCTTGCTTTTAAGGAGCATTCAGGTTGGACTTCTTCTAAGACAGATTTGTTCATTCTTTTGGCAGTCCATGGTATGCTCAACATTCTTCGCCAACACCACAATTCAAAGGCATCAATTCTTCTTCGGTCTTCCTTACACGTTGTCCAGCTTTCACATGCATATGATGCGATTGAAAATACCATGGCTTGGGTCAGGTACACCTTAGCCTTCAAGGAGACATCTTTGCTCTTCAACATTTTAAAGAGGTCCTTTGCAGCAGATTTGCCCAATGCAATCAGTTTTTTGATTTCTTGACTGCTGCTTCCATGGTTGTTGATTGTGGATCCAAGTAAAATGAAATCCTTGACAAGTTCAGTCTTTTCTCCATTTATCATGATGTTGCTTATTAGTCCAGTTGTGAAGGTTTTTGTTTTCTTTATATTGAGGTGCAATCCATACTGAAGGCTTTAGTCTTCGATCTTCATTAGTAAGTGTTTCAAGTCCTTTTCACTTTCAGCAAGCAAGATTGTGTCATCTGCATAATGCAGGTTGTTAATGAGTCTTCCTCCAATCTTGATGCCCCGTTCTTCTTCATATAGTCCATCTACTCGTATTATTTGCTCAGCATACAGATTGAATAGGTATGGTGAAAGAATACAACCCTGACACACACCTTTCCTGACTTTAAACCAATCAGTATCCCCTTGTTCTGTCCAAACAACTGCCTCTTGACCTATGTAAATGTTCCTCGTGAGCACAATTAAGTGTTCTGGAATTCCCATTCTTTGCAATGTTATCCATAATTTGTTACGATCCACACAGTCGAATGCCTTTGCATAGTCAATAAAACACAGGTAATCATCCTTCTGGTATTCTCTGCTTTCAGCCAGGATCCATCTGACATCAGCAATGATATCCCTGGTTCCACGTTCTCTTCTGAAACCGGCCTGAATTTCTGGCAGTTCCCTGTTGATGTACTGCTACGGCCATTTTTGAACGATCTTCAGCAAAATTTTGCTTGCGTATAATATTAATGATATTGTTCTTTAATTTCCACATTTGGTTGGATGATCTTCCTTGGGAATAGGTATAAATATGGATCTCTTCCAGTCAGTTGGCCAGGAAGCTGTCTTCCATATTTCTTGGCATAGACGAGTGAGCACCTCCAGTGCTGCATCTGTTTGTTGAAACATCTCGGTTGATATTCCATCAATTCCTGGAGCCTTGTTTTTCGCCAATGCCTTCAGAGCGGCTTGGACTTCTTCCTTCAGTACCATTGGTTTCTGATTATAAGCTACCTCTTGAAATGGTTGAACATCGACTAATTCTTTTTGGTTTAATGACTCTGTGTATTCCATCCATCTTCTTTTGATACTTCCTGTGTTGTTTAATATTATCCCCATAGAATCCTTCACTATTGCAACTTGAGGCTTGGATTTTTTCTTCAGTTCTTTCAGCTTGAGAAACGCTGAGTGTATTCTTCACTTTTGGTTTTCCATTTCTAGCTCTTTGCACATGTCATTATAATACTTTGTCTTCTCGAGCTGCCCTTTGAAATCTTCCATTCAGTTCTTTTACTTCATCAATTCTTCCTTTTGCTTTAGCTGCTGGACATTCAAGAGCAAGTTTCAGAGACTCCTCTGACATCTATCTTGGTCTTTTCTTTCCTTCCTGTCTTTTCAATGGCCTCTTGCTTTCTTCATGTATGATGTCCTTGATGTCGTTGCACAACTCATTTGGTCTTTCGTCACTAGTGTTCAATCCGTTATATACCCCTTGCTATATACTCCTAATCGCTCCCCCACCCCCGCCATGAGACAGCACACTCCTTCCCTCCACTCTCCATTTGCAAGTCCATTTGTTCAGCTTCTGGCCCCCCTGCCCTCTCATCTCCCCTCCAGACAGGAGAAGCCAACATAATCTTATGTGTCTACTTGATCCATGAAGCTCATTCTTCACCAGTATCATCTTCTATCCCATAGTCCAGTCCAATCCCTGTCTGAAGAGTTGGCTTTGGGAAAGGTTCCTGTATTGGGCCAACAGAAGGTCTGGGGACCATGACCTCCGGGGTCCTTCTAGTCTCAGTCACATCATTAAGCCTGGTCTTTTTACAAGAATTTGGGGTCTGTATACCACTGCTCTCCTGCTCCCTCAGCGGTTCTCTGTCATGTTGACTGTCAGGGCAGTCATAGGTTGTAGCTGAGCACCATCTAGTTCTTCTGGTCTCAGGCTGGTGTAGTCTCTGGGTTATGTGGCCCTTTCTGTCTCTTGGGCTCATAATTACCTTGTGTCTTTGGTGTTTTTCATTCTCCTTTGATCCAGGTGGGTTGAGACCAGTTGGTGCATCTTAGATGGCCACTAGTTAGCACTTAAGACCCCAGACACCACTCTCCAAAGTGGGATGCAGAATGTTTTCTTAATATATTTTATTATGCCAATTGACTTAAATGTCCCCTGAGACCATTTTCCCCAAACTCCTGCCCCTGTTACGCTGACCTTCGAAGCGTTCAGTTTATTCAGGAAACTTCTTTGCTTTTGGTTTAGTCTAGTTGTGATGACCTCTCCTGTATTGTGTGTTGTCTTTCCCTTCACCTAAAATAAAACTTATCTACTAATTAGTGAAAACTCCTTTCCCTCCTTCCCTGCCCCCCCCCCTCCTTTTGTAACCATCAAGGAATATTTTCTTCTCTGTCTAAACTATTTTTCCAATTCTTATAATGGTGGTCTTATGCAATATTTGTTCTTTTGCAACTGACTAATTTCACTCAGCACAATGCCTTCCAGATTCCTCTGTGTTATGAAATGTTTCATGGGTTCATCATTGTTGTTTATTGATGCATAGTATTCCATTGTGTGAATGTACCGTAATTTCTTTATCCATTAATCTGTTGATGGACACCTTGGTTGCTTCCATCTTTTTGCTATTGTAAACAGTGCTGAAATGAACATGGATGTGCATATATCTGTTTGTGTAAAGGCTCTTATTTCTTTAGGATATATTCCAAGGAGTGGGATTGCTGGATCAGTTATGGTAGTTCTATTTCTAGCTTTTTAAGGAAGCACCAAATCGATTTCCAAAATGGTTGTACCATTTTACATTTCCACCAGCAGTGTATAAGTGTTCCAGTCTCTCCACAACCTCTCCAACATTTATTATTTTGTGTTTTTTGGACTAATGCCATCCTTGTTGGAGTGAGATGGAATCTCACTGTAGTTTTCATTTGTATTTCTCTCTTTTTTTTTTTTTAGTGGCTAATGATCATGGGCATTTCCTCATGTATCTGTTAGCTACCTGAATATCTTCTTTAGTGAAGTGCCTGTTCATATCTTTTGCCCATTTTTTAATTGGGTTATTTGTCTTTTTGTAGTTGAGTTTTTGCAGTATCATGTAGGTTTTAGAGATCAGACACTGATCAGAAATGTTGTAGCTAAAAACTTTTTCCCAGTCTGTAGGTAATCTTTTTACTCTTTTGGTTAAGTCTTTGGATGAGCATAGGTGTTTGATTTTTAGGAGCTCCCAGTTATCTGGTTTCTCTTCTGCAATGTTAGTAATATGTTGTATACATTTATGCCATGTATTAGGGCTTCTAACATTGTCCCAATTTTTTCTTCCATGATCTTTATTGTTTTAGATTTTATATTTAGGTCTTTGATCCATTTCGAGTTGGTCTTTGTGCATGGTGTGAGGTATGGGCCTTGTCTGATTTATTTGCAGCTAGGTATCCAGTTATGCCAGGACCATTTGTTAAAAAGACTGTCTTTTCCCCATTTAACAGACTTTGGGCCTTTGTCAAATATCAGCTGCTCATATGTGGATGGATTTATCTCTGGATTCTCAATTCTGTTCCATTGGTCTATGTATTTGTTGTTGTACAAGTACCAGGCTGTTTTGACTACTGTGGCAGTATAATAGGTTCTAAAGTCAAGTAGAGTGAAGCCTCCCATTTTGTTCTTCTTTTTCAGTAATGTTTTACTTATCCAGGGCCTCTTTCCTTTCCATATGAAGTTGGTGATTTGTTTCTCCATCTCATTAAAAAATGTCATTGGAATTTGGATTGGAATTCCATTGTATCTATAGATGGCTTTTGATGGAATGGACATTTTTACAATGTTAAATCTTCCTGTCCACGAGTAAGGTATGTTTTTCCACGTATATAGGTCTCTTTTGGTTTCTTGCAGCATTGTCTTGTAGTTTTCTTTGTATAGGTCTTTTAAATCACTGCTAAGATTTATTCCTAAATATTTTATCTTCTTGGGGACTACTGTAAATGGTATTGATTTGGTGATTTCCTCCTCAATGTTCTTTTTTGTTGGTGCAGATGAATCCAACTGATTTTTGTATCCCGATACTCTGCCGAACTCTTCTATTAGTTTCAGTAGCTTCCTTAAGGATTCTTTAGGGTTTTTCTATATATAAGATCATGTAATCTGCAAATAGAGATACTTTTAGTTCTTCGTTACCAATCTGGATGCCCTTTATTTCTTTATCTAGCCTAATTGCTCTGGCTAGGACCTCCAGCACAATGTCGAATAAGAGTGGTGATAAAGGGCATCCTTGTCTTGTGTCTGTTCTCAAGGGGAATACTTTCAGGGTCTCTCCATTTAGAATGATGTTGTCTGTTGGCTTTGTATATATGTCCTTTATTATGTTGAGGAATTTTCCT
The DNA here is from genome assembly GCF_030014295.1 of Loxodonta africana. Lineage (NCBI taxonomy): Eukaryota > Metazoa > Chordata > Mammalia > Proboscidea > Elephantidae > Loxodonta > Loxodonta africana. Next base: position 3,313,723 of record NC_087347.1, on the reverse strand, counting down.
TCTATTCCTATTTTGCTGAGAGTTTTTATCATGAATTGGTGTTGATTTTTGTCAAATGCCTTTTCTGCATCAATTGATAAAATCATGTGGTTCTTGTCTTTTGTTTTATTTGTATGATGGATTACATTAATTGTTTTTCTAATGTTAAACCATCCCTGCATACCTGGTATGAATTCCACTTGGTCATGGTGAATTATTTTTTTGTTATGTTGTTGAACTCTACTGGCTAGAATTTTGTTGAGGATTTTTGCTTCTAAGTTCCTGAGGGATATAGGTCTGTAATTTTCTTTTTTTGTTGTGTCTTTACCTGGTTCTGGTACCAGGGATACGCTGGCTTCATAGAATGAGTGTGGGAGTATTCCATACTTTTCTATGCTCTGAAATACCTTTAGTAGTAGTGGTGTTAACTCTTCTCGGAAAGTTTGGTAGAGCTCTGCAGTGAAGCAGTCAGGGCCAAGGCTGTTTCGTTGTTGGGAATTTATTGATTACCTTTTCAATCTCTTCTTTTGTTATGGGTCTATTTAGTTTTTCTACCTTTCTTTGTGTTAGTTTAGGTAGGTAGTGTGTTTCTAGGAATTCACCCTTTTCTTCTAGGTTTTCAAATTTGTTAGAGTAGAATTTTTTGTAGTAATCTGATATTATTCTTTTAATATCAGTTGGGTCTGTAGTGATATCGCTCATCTCATTTCTCATTTGGGTAATTTGCTTCCTCTTCTGTTTTTCTTTTGTCATTCTGGCTAATGGTTTATCAATTTTATTAAGTTTTTCAAAGAACCAGCTTTTGGTCTTGTTAACTCTTTCAATTGTTTTTCTGTTCTCTATTTCATTTACTTCTGCTCTAATTTTTATTATTTGCTTTCTTCTCTTGCCTGAGGGTTTCTTTTGTTACTCTCTTTCTATTTGTTCAAGTTGTAGGGATAGTTCTTTGGTTTTGGCCCTTTCTTCTTTTTGTATGCGTGCATTTATTGATATAAATTGACTTCTGAGCATTGCCTTTGCTGTGTCCCAAAAGTTCTGATAGGAAGTGTTTTCATGCTCATTGGATTCTATGAATTTCTTTATTCCTTCCTTAATGTCTTCTATAACCCAGTCTTTTTTGAGCAGGGTATTGTTCAGTTTCCAAGTATTTGATTTCTTTTGCCTGGTTTTTCTGTTATTGATTTCTACTTTTATGGCTTATGGTCAGAGAAGATGCTTTGTAATATTTCAATGCTTTGGATTCTGCTAAGGCTTGCTTTATGACCTAAGATGTGGTCTATTCTAGAGAATGTTCCATGTGCACTAGAAAGGAAAGTACACTTGGCTGCTTTTGGGTGGAGTGTTCTGTATATGTCTATGAGGTCAAGCTGGTTGATTGTGGCTTTTAGATCTTCTGTGTTTTTATTGAGCTTCTTTCTGGATGTCCTGTCCTTCACTGAAAGTGTTGTGTTGAAGTTGCCTACGAAAATTGTGGAGCTGTGTATCTAACTTTTCAATGCTGTTAGAGTTTGTTTTATGTATCTTGCAGCTCTGTCATTGGGTGCATAAATATTTAATATGGCTATATACTCCTGGTATATTGTCCCTTTAACCATTATATAGTGTCCTTCCTTATCCTTTTTGGTGGGTTTACCTTTAAAGTCTAAAAAAAAACGAGTCTATCTTGTCAGAAATTAATATTGCCACTCCTGCTCTTTTTTGATTATTGTTTGCTTGATATATTTTTTTCCATTCTTTGAGTTTTAGTTTGTTTGTGTCTCTAAGTCTAAGGTTTGTCTCTTGTGGGCAGCATATATATAGACAGATCATGTTTTTTTAATGCATTCTGCAACTCTCCATCTCTTTATTGGTGCATTTAATCCATTTACATTCAGCATGATTATAGATAGGTATGAGTTTAGTGCTGTTATTTTGATGCCTTTTTTGTGTGTTGTTGACAGTTTTATTTTTCCACTTACTTTTTTGCGCTGAGAAGTTTTTCTTTGTAAATTGTGTGCTCCTCTTTTTCACTGTAGCTGAATTTGTTTTTGCTGAGTCTTTATGTTTTTCATTTTGAAGTGTGGGATTGTTAGTCTTCTTTACAGTTACCTTAATATTCGCCCCTATTTTTATAAGTTTAAACCCAACTCGTATCTCCCTGTATGGCCTTGATTTCCTCTCTGTATGGAAGATCTATGCCTCCTGTATTTAGTCCCTCTTTATTGATTATTGTCATCTTTTACATAATGATATCACTGCTTCCCTGTTTTGAGCATTTTATTTATTTATTTATTTTGATTTCCCTATCTGAGTTGTTATCTGGTTTCTTTGTTCTGTGTTCTGGTATTGTGTTGATATATGGTATTATTGGTTTTATAACCAGGGAATTCCCTGTAGTATTTCTTGTAGTTTTGGTTTGGTTTTTGCAAATTCCCTAAGATTGTGTTTATCTGTAAAATCTTAATTTTGCTTTCATATTTGAGAGACAGTTTTCCTGGATATATGATTCTTGGTTGGCAATTTTTCTCCTTCAGTGCTCTATATATGTCATTCCGTTGCCTTCTTGCCTGCATGGTTTCTGCCAAGTACTCCGAACTTATTGATTCTCCTTTGTAGGTGACTTTTTGCTTATGCCTGGCTGCTCCTAAAATTTTCTCTGTATATTTGGGTTTGGCAACTTTGATGATAATATGTCTTGGTGACTCTCTTTTGTGATCTACCTTGTATGGGGTTCATTGAGCATCTTGGATAGATATCCTTTCATCTTTCATGATGTCAGGGAAATTTTCTGCCAACAAATCTTCAACAATTCTCTCTGTATTTTCTGTTATCCCTCCCTGTTCTGGGAGTCCAATCACTCACAAGTTCTTCTTGATAGAGTCCCACATGATTCTTAGGGTTTCTTCATTTATTTTAATTCTTTTATCTGATTTTTCTTTAAGTGTATTGGTGCCAAGTGCTTTATTCTCCATCTCCCAAATTCTGCATTCCAGTTCCTCAATTCTGCTCCTCTGACTTCCTATTGAGTTGTCTAATTCTGTAATTTTCTTGTTAATCTTCTGAATTTCTGAATGCTCTGACTTTATGCATTCTTGCAGCTTATTAAATTTTTCATTATGTTCTTGAATAATCTTTTTAATTTCTTCAACTGCTTTAACTGTGTGTTCCTTGGCTTTTTCTGTATATTGCCTGATCTCGTTCCCAATGTCTTTTCTGATGTCTTGAAGCGTTCTGTATATTAATCTTTTGTATTCTACATCTGGCAATTCCAGGAATACATCTTCATCTGGGAGAGTCCTTGACTCTCTGTTTTGGGAGTTTGTAGAAGCAATCATGGTCTGCTTCTTTATGTGGTTTGACATTGACTGCTGTCTCTGAGCCTTCTATAAGTTATTGTAATAATTTATTTTTTATTTGCTCACTGAGTCTTATCTTCTCAATTTGTTTTGTTTCAGTATACCCAGATGGGCTACTACAGTGTGCTAACTTGATTCTTGGAGTCTTTGAAGCACCTATGTCCTGTTATCAGATGGTTAGAGCTGTTACCAGATACATAAGCCTATGAGTCCATTCAGTATTCTTGAATAGAATCAGCTCAGGTGTTCTGATGGTTGGTCACCTAGTGTGTGGTGTAGGCTCTCACCTACTACCTTAGAGGAGTAGTGGTGATGGTTGTATGCACTGGTTTCTGGTAGCAGCAGGGGATCACACTCTGAGGAGGGCAGGGTGCTGACAGCCTTCCCCTAGGTGTCAGTGAGGAGGGAGTGCCTCTGTTCTCTAGAGCGCTCTGATGGATGGGCTCCGCAGCTGTACCTCGGGCAGCCAATGCTTATATGTGTAAAGACTGGTAGGCACAACTATCCTCAGACCTCTTTAGCTGGTGGCTAGGTGGCATGGATGGAGCCTCAGCCCTCAGTGCCCTACTGTTGGTAGGTGAAGGCCCTGTTTAATAGGCAAAGTGGTATCAGACCTCCAAAACCAACCTCTCCACTGCACAGCTGAAACAATTACAGTCAGACCCTCTAACAGATTTGCTCTTGCAAAATAATGGTCACCAGTATCCATGTAGGGGTGAAAGCCAAAGTCTGTGGATCGTTTATGCCTGCACTGGAGTCACTTCTGCTCTGAGCTTCCAGATTAGGGGAGTTGGGAATGTATTTTTCCCTTTTGTTAATTTGTTCCTCCCCCCAGGCCAGGAGAATGGCTCAGAGATAGTGCAGCAGGTTCTATCTCAGGCCAAGGGAAACGAACTGTTAATGAAGCTGCCTGGGGCAGAGGGGAGAGGGATCAGATAGATAGAGAGTACTTTCAGAAGAAGGAACTATTTGATCCTTGCAGCAGTAAATTAGACAAAATCATTTATTTTGTGTCGAGAACGCTGTTTTACCTCAAATTCCAGAGGCATGTGTAGCCTGTGTAAGCTGGTTGGGTCCCCGCTGAGATTGCCCCGGGGGTTAGGGCTGTGTCCCATGCTTGCCTTCTTTCACTGAAGCAGCTTTGTCCTAAACCCCACAGCACATCCTGCAGCTGTCACACCAGTGGATCAGGGTGCTGACACCTTGTTTGCCTTCTTTCACTGAAGCAGCCACTTCCTAAATGCCACGGCCAGCCCTGCTGTAGACATGCCACAGGGTCAGGGGTGTGCCACTTTGCTTGCCTTCTTTCACTGATGCTGCCATATCTCAGGAAACTACAATCTGCCCCACCACCGTTGCGCCAAAGAATGGTACCAAGGAATTGGAGCTGAGGTGCTGTGCGGGCTCAGCAACTCATCGCTGCTTCTGCACTGTTTCGTCCTCCCCCGTCAGTTAGACTGATTCATTAATTCTGCGTTTGATGCTCAGAGTTCGTAGATAGTCACATATGTAATCAATTCACTTGTTTTTTTGGGTCTTTGTTGCAAGAAGGTTCAGCCGAAGTTTGCCATCTTGGCCCTACCCCCCTAATTTTATTTTATTTATTTTTTCAAAAACAAGCACATTTTTATCTTATTTCTTTTTTAAACATGAAAATCAGAAAATTTAGCATAAAACACTCTGAGGTTTTAGAAGTTTGCTCTCCCCTGCTATTTCCTCAAATGAAAATAAATTTGTTAGCTCTTTCCCACAGTTTAGCTGCATTTTTTTTAACTTTTATTGAGCTTCAAGTGAACATTTACAAATCAAGTCAGACTGTCACATGTAAGTTTATATACACCTTACTCCATACTCCCACTTGCTCTCCCCCTAATGAGTCAGCCCTTCCAGTCTCTCCTTTCGTGACAATTTTGCCAGCTTCCAACTCTCTCTATCCTCCCATCCCCTCTCCAAACAGGAGATACCAACACAGTCTCAAGTGTCCACCTGATATAATTAGCTCACTCTTCATCAGCGTCTCTCTCCTACCCACTGTCCAGTCCCTTCCATGTCTGATGAATTATCTTCGGGAATGGTTCCTGTCCTGGGCCAACAGAAGGTTTGGGGACCATGACTGCCAGGATTCCTCTAGTCTCAGTCAGACCATTAAGTACGGTCTTTTTGTGAGAATTTGGGGTCTACATCCCACTGATCTCCTGCTCCCTCAGGGGTTCTCTGTTGTGCTCCCTGTCAGGGCAGTCATCGGTTGTGGCCAGGCACCAACTAGTTCTTCTGGTCTCAGGATGATGTAAGTCACTGGTTCATGTGGCCCTTTCTGTCTCTTGGGCTCATAGTTATCGTGTGACCTTGGTGTTCTTTCTCCTTTGCTCCAGGTGGGTTGAGACCAATTGATGCATCTTAGATGGCCGCTTGTTAGCATTTAAGACCCCAGACGCCACATTTCAAAGCTGGATGCAGAATGTTTTCAGAATAGAATTATTTTGGCAATTGACTTAAAAAAAAAAATTTTTTTTTTTAATTGACTTAGAAGTCCCCTTAAACCATGGTCCCCAAACCCCCGCCCTTGCTCCGCTGACCTTTGAAGCATTCAGTTTATCCCAGAAACTTCTTTGCTTTTGGTCCAGTCCAGTTGAGCTGACCTTCCATGTATTGAGTATTGTCCTTGCCTTCACCGAAAGCAGTTCTTATTTACTAACTAATCAGTGAAAAACCCTCTCCCACCCTCCCTCCTTCCCCCCTCGTAACCACAAAAGTATGTGTTCTTCTCAATTTATACCATGTCTCAAGATCTTATAATAGTGGTCTTATACAATATTTGTCCTTTTGTCTCTGACTAATTTTGTTCAGCATAATGCCTTCCAGGTTCCTCCATGTTATGAAATTTTTCACAGTTTCGTCACTGTTCTTTATCGATGCGTAGTATTCCATTGTGTGAATATACCACAATTTGTTGACCCATTCATCCGTTGATGGACACCTTGGTTGCTTCCAGCTTTTTGCTATTGTAAACAGAGCTGCAATAAACATGGGTGTGCATATATCTGTTTGTGTGAAGGCTCTTATTTCTCTAGGGTATATTCCGAGGAGTGGGATTTCTGGGTTGTATGGTAGTTCTATTTCTCACTTTTTAAGATAACGCCAGATAGATTTCCAAAGTGGTTGTACCATTTGACATTCCCACCAGCAGTGTATAAGAGTTCCAATCTCTCCGCAGCCTCTCCAACATTTATTATTTTGTGTTTTTTGGATTAACGGCAGCCTTGTTGAAGTGAAATGGGGTCTCATAGTAGTTTTAATTTGCATTTCTCTAATGGCTAATGATCGAGAGCATTTTCTCATGTATCTGTTAGCTGGCTGAATATCTTCTTTAGTGAAGTCCTAATTCTATTTTTGATGATTGTAAAAATAATGCATCCTTTTTGTAGAAAATTTGTAAAGTATGGATAATTTAAAAGAAGCCAAAATATATCACAGTCCCCTGACCTAGCAGGAAGTACCAATAACATAAGGCTTTTTTGTTTTCACAGTATAAGTTCTCCTCCACCCACATATCAGTAAAAACTCTCTTTTAATCTTGTTTAAAATGGGCTTGTGATTTCCATTGCGAAGTACATCGCAAAGTTCTTTTCAGCATTTCAACAATATAAATATGTGAATATACTTTGGACGTGCTGAAGGCTCTTAATTCTCATTATCAAACTGACTTCTAGAAGTGCCGTGCTAACTTATCTCTCACCAGCTGTACGTGCCACGAGGTGCCCTCTCAGTCTCCCTCTTGGGCATTGAGGGTTTAGGATTTTTAGCGGCAATTTTGGTTATTGTAAGTTGACAGTTGGGTTCATTCTAGATCTTTCCAATAAAACCAGCATAACTCCTAGAATTGACTTGGGCATCCCAAAGATTCCATCCTGACATATCAACCGAACTTCATCTTGGCTGCCACAATGTCTTATTGCGAGCCCTTTCCCAGAGCATGTGAAATGTACCAAGCTCATGGGATGGGGACCCTCACGGCCCTTCCAGTTTCTTGGGCTCATGGAGTTGTGCGATGGCGCATTGGGAAAGAGGCAGCCAGACTGGGAGCATCCGGGAAGCGTAGTCTGCAGGCAAGACAGGGCATGTGGTGGAGACAAGTCTGACATCAGCAGATGTCTGGAGGTGCCGGCACCCAGTGGCACGTGCTAAGTCTTGCAGAGTTAGCTGCGTAGTGATGGGTGGGGCGACTCCTGTAGGGCTGCTGGTACCCTGGGCAGATTCGATAAGCACATTTCAGAGAGCAGCAGACCCCACGAAATTATCAAAGTGTCAAACAGCTAGCCTGAGGAAACACAGCAATGACTGAGGAGCCTTGTGTACATCTACCGCTCTGTGACACTCTCTTTGATGAGACTGTCTGGGGAGTTACAGCAGAATCAACCTGAAGCCGAGGCAGGTTCCTCAGAGGGCCTGCTGGCGCTGGTCAGGGCTCGGTCCTGGCCCACTTGTAATCATCACAGAGCCTGGGTGTGTGTGTGTGATTGTATGTGTGTGTGTTTGACGGAGATTATGATTGTGTGTGTGTGTGTGAGGGAGTATGATTGTGTACATGTGAGAGAGAGAAGGTTTATAAGTGTGTGTGTGTGTGTGTGTATGATGTGTGAGTATAGGGGTATCAGTGTGTGTGTGTGTGTGTGTGTGTGAAAGAGTAGGGTTATGACTGTGCAGTGTATGTGCTTGAGGGAGACTTGACCGTGTGTGTAAGGGGGTATGATTGTGTGGGGGTATGATTGTGTGTGGTGTGGTATGTATGTGGGTATGTGAGGGGAGTCTGAGTGTGTGTGTGTGCATGCATGTGAGAGAGAGAGAGGGCTATAATTGTGTTGTGGGGTATGTGTGAGGGGAGTAAGGTGATATGGTATGCATGTGTGTGTGAGGAGATTATGAATGTGGTGTGTGTTTGAGGGAATATGCGTGTGTGTGTGTGTGAAGGGGTGTTATTGTGTTGTGGGGTGTGTAAGGGGAGTATAATGGTATGGTATGAATGTGGTGTGTGTGTGCTACATGCATGTGTGAACATCTGGGAATGAAGCTTTGACATGAACGTTTGGGGAAACCAGAACCCTGCGTATCTGGGTGAAACCCTCTCCTGAGGGGCCTTATTTCTACAGATGCTGACTAGAACTGGGCCTCTCTGTGGCTATCCCTGCCAGGTGGAGGAGTAATCAAGTTAACTTGATTAAGGCCCTGCAAATCTCCCGAAGAAGAGCTTTATGGTCTCTGTGCTAATACTGATGGTTCAGATTGAAACTGACGATCGCAAACCCGCAGCTGACAGAGCCACAAGAGCTCAGGCTCACGGAGATGGAACAACTGGCTGTTCTTTGATTCACACTTGTCTTTGTGAACATTCTCCCCTTCCTCTGGGGCATTTTTTCAGAGACCCCATTCCAGGTTTTAAGGCCCTTATGGCCCCTGCATTGGGCAGTGTCTTAGTTATCTAGTGCTGCTATAACAGAAATGCCACAAGAGGATGTTTTTTTTTTCTTTTTTTATTATGTTTTAAGTGAAAGTTTACAATTCATGTCAGTTTCTCATACAAAAACTTACATACATTTTTATGTGACCCTAGTTGCTCTCCCTGCAATGTGACAGCACACTCTTCTTGACCACCCTGTATTTCCAGCGTCCATTCGTTGAGTTCCTGTCCCCCTCTGCCTTCTCATCTTGCCTCCAGACAGAAGCTGCCCACATAGGCTCATGCGTCTACTTGAGCTAAGAAGATCACTCCTTGCCAGTATCATTTTATGTCTCATAGTCCATTCTAATCTTTGTTCAAAGAGTTGGCTTTGGGGATGGTTTTAGTTCTGGGCTAACAGACAGTCTGGGGGCCGTATCCATTGCGATCCCTTCAGTCTCAGTCAGACCATTAAGTCTGGTCTTTTCACTAGAATTTGAGCTCTGCATCCCACTTTTCTCCTGCTCCATCAGGGATTCTCTGTTACGTTCCCTGTCAGGGCAGTCATTGGTGGTAGTCAGGCACCATTTAGTTTTTCTGGTCTCAGGCTGATGGAGTTTCTGGTTTACAAGGCCCTTTTTGTCTCTTGGATTCATATTTTCCTTGTGTCTTTGGTGTTCTTCATTTTCTTTTGCTCCAGGTGTGTTGAGACTAATTGATGCATCTTAGATGGCCGTTTGTTAGCATTTAAGACCCCAGACACCACTCACCAAAGTGGTACACAGAATGTTTTCTTAATACACTTTGTTATGCCAGCTGACCTAGATGTCCCCTGAAATCATGGCCCCCAGAACCCTGCCCCTGCTACTCTGTCCCTTGAAATGTTTGGTTGTATTCAGGAAGCTTCTTAGCTTTTAATTTAGTCCAGTTGTGCTGACTTCCCCTGTATTGTGTGCTGTTCTTCCCTTCGCTTAAAATAATTCTTGCGTACTATCTTTTTTTTACTATCTAATTAGTGAATATGCCCTCCCTCTCCCTACCTACCCTCATAACCATCAAAGAATGTTTTCTTCTGTGTTTAAATCTTTTCTTAGGTTCTTATAATAGTGGTCTCGTACAATATTTGTCCTTCTGCAACCGACTAATTTCACTCAGCATAATGCCTTCCAGATTCATCCATGTTAAGAGGTGTTTCACAGATTCATCTTTGTTCTTTATCGTTGCATAGTATTTCATTGTGTGAATATACCATAATTTGTTTATCCATTCGTCCATTGATGGGCACCTTGGTTGTTTCTATCTTTTTGCTATTGTAAACAGTGCTGCAGTGAACATGGGTGTGCATATATCTATTTGTGTGAGGGCTCTTATTTCTCTAGGATATATTCCAAGGAGTGGGATTGCTGGATTATGTGGTAGTTGTATTTCTAATTTTTTGAGGAAATGCCAATCGATTTCCAAAGTGGTTGTACCATTTTACATTCCCACCAGCAGTGTATAAGTGTTCCAGTCTCTCTACAACCTCTCCAACATTTATTATTTTGTGTTTTTTGGAGTAACGCTAGCCTTGCTGGGGTGAGATGGTATCTCATTGTAGTTTTGATTTGTGTTTCTCTAATGGCTAATGATTGTAAGCATTTTCTTATGTATCTGTTAGCCACCTGAATGTCTTCTTTGATGAAGTACCTGTTCATATCCTTTGCCCATTTTTAATTGGGCTATTTATCTTTTTTGTTTTTGAGGCTTTGCAGTAGCTGGTAGATTTTAGAGATTAGATGCTGATTGAATTTGTCGTAGCCAAATTTTTTTTCCCAGTCTGTAGGTTGTCGTTTTACTCTTTTGGTGAAGTCTTTGGATGAGCATAAGTGTTTGATTTTTAGGAGCTCCCAATTTATCTAGTTTCTCTTCTGGCATTTGTGCATTGTTAGTAATGTTTTGTACACTGTTTATGCCATGTATTAGGGCTCCTAACATTGTCCCTATTTTTTCTTCCATGATCTTTATTGTTTTAGATTTTATATTTAGGTCTTTGATCCATTTCGAGTTAGTTTTTGTACATGGTGTGAGGTGTGGGTCTTGTTTCATTTTTTTTTTTTTTGCATATGGATATCCAGTAATGCCAGCACCATTTGTTAAAGAGACTGTCTTTCCCCCATTTAATTGACTTTGGGCCTTTGTCAAATATCAGCTGCTCATAGGTGGATGCATTTATGTCTGGGTTCTCAATTCTGTTCCATTGGTCTATGTATCTGTTGTTGTACCAGTACCAGGCTGTTTTGACTACTGTGGCAGTATAATAAGTTCTAAAATCAGGTAAAGTAAGGCCTCCTACTTTGTTCTTCTTTTTCAGTAATGCTTTACTTATCTGGGTCCTCTTCCCTTTCCGTATGATTTTGGAGATTTGTTCCTCCATTTCCTTAAAAAATGCCATTGGAATTTGGATTGGGATTGCATTGTGTATCTATAGATTGCTTTGGGTAGAATAGATATTTTCACAATGTTGAGTCTTCTTGTCTGTGAGCAAGGTATGTTTCTCTACTTATGTAGGTCTTTTTTTGGTTTCTTGCAGTAGTGTCTTATAGTTTTCTTTGTATACGTGTGGTTAGATTTATTCCTAAGTATTTTATCTTCTTGGGGGCTATTGTAGATGGTACTGATTGGTGATTTCTTCTTCAATGTTCTCTTTTGTTGGTGTAGGGAATCAACTGATTTTTTGTGTGTTTATCTTGTATCCTGATACTCTGCTGAACTATTAGTTCCAGCAGTTTTCTTGAGGATTCTTTAGGGTTTTCTGTGTATGAGATGATATCGTCTGCAAATAGAGATGCTTTTACTTCTTCCATACCAATTTGGATGCCCTTTATTTCTTTTTATAGCCTAATTGCTCTGGCTAGGACCTCCAGCACAATGTTGAATCAGAGTCTCATTCCCGATCTCAAGGGGAAAGTTTTCAGGCTCTCTCCATTTAGGATGATGCTGGCTATTAGCTTTGTATAAATGCCCTTTATTATGTAGAGGAGTTTTCCTTCTATTCCTATTTTGCTGAGAGTTTTTTTTTTATCATGAATGGGTGTTGGACATTGTCAAGTGCCTTTTCTGCATCAATTGATAAGATCATGTGGTTCTTGTCTTTTGTTTTAGTTATGTGATAGATTACATTAATTGTTTTTCAAATGTTGAACCATCCCTGCATACCTTGTATGAAGCCCACTTGGTCATGGGGACTTATTTTTTTGATATGTGGTTGAATTCTATTGGCTAGAATTTTGTTCAGGATTTTTTTTGTGTGATAGTTTTTATTGTGCTTTAATTGTTGAGGATTTTTGTGTCTAAGTTCATGAGGGATATTGGCCTGAAATTTCCTTTTCTTGTGGTGTCTTTACCTGGTTTTGGTATGAGGGTTAAGCTGGCTTCATAGAATGAGTTTGGGAGTATTCCATCCTTTTCTATGCTGTGAATTACCTTTAGTAGTACTAGTGTTAACTCTTCTCTGAAAGTTTGGTAGAATTCTCCAGTGAAGCCATCTGGGCCAGGGCTTTTTTGTTGTTGGGAGTTTTTAAATTACCTTTTCAACCTCTTCTTTTGTTATAGGTTTATATAGTTGTTCTACCTTTGTTTGTTAATATCACACCCGAGCAAAATTTTGCAGAAGATCATTCAAAAATGGCTGCAGCAGTATATTGACAGGGAACTGCCAGAAATTCAGGCTGGTTTCAGAACACGACGTGGAACCAGGGATATCATTGCTCATGTCAGATGGATCCTGGCTAAAAGCAGAGGATACCAGAAGATGTTTACCTGTGTTTTATTGGTTATGCAAAGGCATTCAACTGTGTGGATCATAACAAACTATGAATGACACTGTGAAGAATGGGAATTCCAGAACACTTAATTGTGCTCACAAAGAACCTCTACATAGATCAAGAGGCAGTTGTTTGGACAGAACAAGGGGATACTGATTGGTTTAAAGTCAGGAAAAGTGTGTGTCAGGGTTGTATTCTTTCACAATACCTATTTAATCTGTATGCTAAACAAATAATCCGAGAACCTGGACTATATGAAGAAGAATGGGGCATCAGGATTGGAGGAAGACTCATTAACAACCTGCGTTATGCAGATGACACAACCTTGCTTGCTGAAAGTGAAGAGGACTTGAAGCACTTACTAATGAAGATCAAAGACCACAGCCTTCAGTATGGATTACACCTCAACACAAAGAAAACAAAAATCCTTACAACTGGACTAATGAGCAACATCATGATAAATGGAGAAAAGATTGAAGTTCTCAAAGATTTCATTTTACTTTGATCCACAATCAACAGCCATGGAAGCAGCAGCCAAGAAATCAAAAGACGCATTGCATTGGGCAAATCTGCTGCAAAGGACCTCTTCAAAGTGTTGAAGAGCAAAGATGTCACCCTGAAGACTAAGGTGCGCCTGACCCAGGCCATGGTATTTTCAATCACATCATATGCATGTGAAAGCTGGACAATGAATAAAGAAGACCAAAGAGGAGTTGACACCTTTGAATTGTGGTGTTGGCGAAGAATATTGAATATACCATGGACTGCCAAAAGAACGAACAAGTCTGTCTTGGAAGAAGTGCAGCCAGAATGCTCCTTAGAGGCAAGGATGGTGAGACTGCGTCTTACATACTTTGGACATGTTGTCAGGAGGGATGAGTCCCTGTAGAAGGACATCATGCTTGGCAGAGTACAGGGACAGCAGAAATGAGGAAGACCCTCAAAGAGGTAGATTGACACAGTGGCTGCCACAATGAGCTCAAGCATAACAAAGATTGTAAGGATGGTGCAGGACCAGGCAGTGTTTCATTCTGTTGTGCATAGGGTCGCTATGAGTCGGAACCGACTCGACGGCACCTAACAACAACAATAATACCTCTGTTTGTGTTAGTTTAGGTAGATAGTGTATTTCTAGAAATTTGTCCATTTCCTTTAGGTTTTCAAATTTGTTAGAGCACAGTTTTCCATAGTGTTCTGTTATGATTCTTTTAATTTCAGTTTGGTCTGTTTTGCTATCACCCATCTCATTTCTTATTTGGGTTATTTGCTTTCTGTCCTGTTTTTGTTTGTTTGTGTGTTTGTTTTTGGTCAGTTTTGCCAATGGTTGTTGATTTTGTTGATCTTTTCACAGAACCAGCTTTTGATCTTGTTAACTCTGAATTGTTTTTCTGTTCTCTATAAGTAGATAATCTTCTTGTATCTCAATACCGACAGCATAGCTCCCAGCATCGCAGAAACATGCAAGCCCCCATAGTATGACAAACAGAGATATGTGGGCTTCCAGACTAAGGCAGACTAAGAAAAAGGACCAGACAGCCTACTTCTAAAAAGAATGAAGCAGTGAAAACCTTATGAATAGCAGCAGAACGTTGCCTGATATAGCATTGGAAGACGAACCCTCAAAAGATGACTGGTGAAGATCTGCCTCCTCAAAGTACAGTTGACCTTAATGATGTGGGATGGAGTAAAGCTTTTGGGACCTTCATTTGCTGATGCGGCACGACTCAAAAGGAGAAGAAACAGCTGTAAACATCCATTAATAATCAGAACCTGGAATGCATGAAGTATGAATCTAGGAAAACTGGGAATCGTCAAAAATGAAATAGAATGCATAAGCATCGATATCCTAGGCATTACTGAGCTGAAATGGACTGGCGTTGGCATTTTTAATTGGAAAATCATATAGTCTCCTATGCCGGGAATGACAACTTGGAGAGGAATGGTTTTACATTCATTATCGAAAAGAACATTTCGAGATCTATCCTGAAGTACGACTCTATAGTAATAGTATAGCATCTATAAGCCTATAAGGAAGACCAGTTAATATGACTATTATTCAAATTTATGCACCAAACACTAAGGCCAAAGATGAAGAAATTGAAAATTTTTACCAGCTTCTGCAGTCTGAAATTGATCTAACATGCATCAGGATGCATTGAGTATTACTGGTAATTAAAATGCAAAAGTTGGAGACAAAGAGGAAGGATTGGTGGTTGGAAAATATGACCTTGGTGATAGAAACAATGCCAGAGATCGAATGATAGAATTTTGCAAGACCAAGAACTTTTTCATTGCAAATACATTTTTTCACCAAAATAAACAGCGACTATACACATGGACCTCACCAGATGGAACACACAGGAATCAAATCGACTACATCTATGGAAAGAGATGATGAAAACGCTTGATATCATCAGTCAGAACAAGGCCAGGGGTCGACTGTGGAATAGACCATCAATTGCCCAAATGCAATTTCAAGCTGAAACTGTAGAAAATCAGAGCAAGTCCAAGAGAGTCAAAATATGACGTTGGAGTATATCCCACTTGAATTTAGAGACCATCTAAAGTATAGATTTGACGTGTTGAACACTAATGACTGAAGACCAGACAAGTTGTGGAATGACATCAAGGACATCATACATGAAGACAGCAAGAGGTCATTGAAAAGACAGGAAAGAAAGAAAATACCAAGATGGATGTCAGAGAAGACCCTGAAAGTTATTCTCGAACACTGAGCAGGTAAAGCGAAAGGAAGAAATTATGAAGTGAAAGAACTGAACAGAAGATTTCAGAGGGCAGCTCAGGAAGACAAAGTAAAGTATTTTAATGCCATGTGCAAAGAGCTGGAGATGGAAAACCAAAAGGGAAGAACGTGCTTGGTGTTTTTCAATCTGAAAGAACTAAAGAAAAAATTCAAGCCTCAAGTTGCAATAGTGAAGGATTCCGTGGGTAAAATATTAAATGATGCAGGAAGCATCAAAAGAAGTTGGAAGGAATACACAGAGTCATACCAAAAAGAATTAGTCGATGTTCAACCAATTCAAGACGTGGCATATGATCAGGAACTGATGGTATTGAAGGAAAAAGTCCAAGCTGCACTGAAGGCATCGGCGAAAAACAAGGCTCCAGGAACTGACGGAATACCAATTGAGATGTTTCAACAAACAGATGCAGCACTGGAAGTGCTCACTTGTCTATGCCAACAAATATGGAAGACAGCTTCCTGGTCAACCGACTGTAAGAGATCCATATTTATGCCTATTTCTAAGAAAGGTAATCCAAGCGAATGTGGAAATTATAGAACAATATCATTAATATCACATGCATGCAAAATTTTGCTGAAGATCATTCAAAAGTGGCTGCAGCAGTATATCAAAAGGGAACTGTCAGAAAAATGAACCAGGGATATTATTGGTGATGTCAGATGGATCCTGATTGAAAGCAGAGAATACCAGAAGGATGTTGACCTGTGTTTTATTGATCATACAAATTCATTCGACTGTGTGGATCATAACAAATTATGTATAACATTGCAAAGAATGGGAATTCCAGAACACTTAGTTGTGCTTGTGAAGAATCTATAATTAGATCAAGAGGCAGTTGTTTGGAGATCAAGAGGATACTGAGTGGTTTAAAGTCAGGAAAGTGTGTGTCAAGGTTGTATCCTTTCACCATACCTATTCAATCTGTATGCTGAGCAAATAATCCGAGAAGCTGGACTATATGAAGAAGAACAGGGCATCAGGACTGGAGGAAGATTTATTAACAACCTGAATTATGCAGATGACACAACCTTGCTTGCTGAAAGTGAAGAGGACTTGAAGCACTTACTAATGAAGATCAAAGACCACAGCCTTCAGTATGGATTGCACCTCAACATAAAGAAAACAAAAATGCTTACAACTGGACCAATGAGCAACATCATGATAAATGGAGAAAAGATCGAAGTTGTCTAGGATTTCATTTTACTTTGATCCACAATCAACAGCCATGGAAGCAGCAGCCAGGAAATCAAAACATGCATTGCACTGGGCAAATCTGCTGCAAAGATCTCACCTTTAAGACTAAGGTGAGCCTGACCCAAGCCATGGTATTTTCAATTGCATCATATGTGTGTGAAAGGTGGGCAATGAATAAGGATGGCCTAAGAATTGACGCCTTTGAATTGTGGTGTTGGTGAAGGATATTGAATATACCATGGACTGCCAAAAGAACGAACAAATCTGTCTTGAAAGAAGTACAACCAGAATGCTCCTTAGAAGCAAGGATGGTGAGACTGCTTCTTAAGTACTTTGGACATGTTGTCAGGAAGGATCAATCCCTGGAGAAGAACATCATGTTTGGCAAAGTACAGGGTCAGGGGAAAAGAGGAAGACCCTCAATGAGATGGATTGACACAGTGGCTGCAACAATGGGCTCCAGCATAGCATTGATTGTAAGGATGGTGCAGGACTTGGCAGTGTTTCGTTCTGTGGTACATAGGGTTGCTATGAGTTGGAACTGACTTGATGGCACCTAACAACAGCAACAAAATAAGTAGATGGCTTTCACAAAAAGAAATTTGTTCTCTCATGGTTTAGGAGGCTAGAAGTCCAAATTCAGGGTGCCAGGTCTAGGGGAAGACTCTCTCTCTCAGCTCTGGAGAAAGGTCCTTCTCATCAATCTTTGCCTGGTCTAGGAGCTTCTTAGCACAGGGACCCCAGCTCCAGAGGATGCCCTGTGCTCCCAGCACTGCTTTCTTGGTGGTATGAGGTTTCCCTGTCTCTCTGCTTGCTTCTCACTTTTTATATCTTAAGAGATATTGACTTAAGATACAACCTAATTTGTAGATTGAGTCCTGCCTCATTAACATAACTGCTTCTAATCCAGCCTGGTTAACATCTTAGAGGCAGGATTTCCAACACACAGGAAAATCACATCAGATGACAAAACGGTGAACAATCACACAATACTGGGAATCGTGGCCTAGCCAAATTGGCACATATTTTGGGGGGCATAATTCGATCCACAACAGGCAGCATTGCCTCCAAATACATGTGATTGCCAGCCAGCAGGCTCTGCTCTTTTGTTCAGAACATACAGCTGCAGCCTCATTCTTGTTTGCTGTTTCTGCGTTTCGGGGGGTGAGGCTTCCTGGGGAGCGCTACTAGGACGCTCTCTTTTCCAATTGCTCTGGAACAGAAGAACTGGCCCTTTGCCCAGACTTTGTCAGTCTGCTTCCGAAGCCCGGTAGCACTCCAACCCACTGTGGAATCCCCACCACATTCTGTGGTCCCCCACGTGATGTGAGTAGCAGTGTGCTCTGATTCCTACCCTGGACTATCTTCTGGCCCTGCTGCTGGCCTGCTGAATTGCCCCACAAAGGTCTTCAACTCGGACCCTTCTCTGCCTGTCAAAGAGAAACCCTGAGCCGAGTTATTCAGTGCCTTCCTTGGGCACCAGCCACTCAGGCCCCTGGCCTGCATTTGATAGAGGGGCTTTCCCCACGTCCTGGTCCCTGTTACTCTTCAGCGGACACCGTGTGCCTTTCTGCATGAATCGTCGTGGTGGCTGGGGAGACAGATGTCAGGCTGAAAAAAGTCCTTCCACCTTCAAGGTAAATTAGAGGGTGAAGTAACTTTCCAAGAGTGTCAGGGACAATCCCTAAGGATGGGTATACTGCATGAAAAGAGAGTCCCGTCGAACAGGTCCACTGCCCATGTGTCAGGGTGTCACACTGAGCGGGCTTGCATGCTGCCGTGATGCTGGCGTCTATGCCGTCGGTATTTCACATACGAGCAGGTGGGCAGGTTTCAGCGGCACTTCCAGACTAAGGCAGATTAGGACTAAGTCCTGATGGTCTACTTCGGAAACCTGGCCAAGGCCAACCCTGTGGGTGCCGACAGAGCGTAGTGTGGGTGCCGACAAAGCGTAGTCCTACAGGGCGCCGGCAGACGAGCCCCCGGGGGGCAGGTGCTCAGAGCGAGGGATCCTGTGTGGCATGTTCAGTAGCTTCACTTTTCCCTGCTGCCCAAGGGAATCTTGGGGGAATTCTGAGTAGGAAAGAAGCGTGCTCTTATTTATGTTTTTAATTACATATTATCATAAATGTAGTGGGTACACCTGGCAATCAGAGTCCAGGAAGAGGAAAGGTTACGTCTCCGCCCCCTGGTCCATGTGAGTTTCTGATGCCCATAGGCGTGAGCTCCCTAGAATTGCCATAATACAATACCACAAAGGGCGGGGTGGGGGTGGCGGGGAGCTTTAAAGAACAGACATTTTTTTTTTTTAATCACAGTTCTGGAGGCTAAAAGTCCAAATCAGGGTCTTGGCCATGTTGATTCTTTCTGAGGATCCCAGAGGGAAACCGTTCTAGGATTCCCTCCCAGCCTCTGGTGGCTCCTGGTGATTCTTGGAGTTCCTGGCTTGTACTTGCCTCTTCACATGGTGTCCTCCCCTCCTGTGACCACGTCCCCTCTCTGTTCTCCCCTTTTATAAGGACACCACTCAGAAGAGATTAAGGCCCACCTTACTATAGGGTCCCTCTAAATCCGAATCTGCTAGACGGCAACAGGTTTAGTTTTTTGGGTTCTGCTTGGTGTGACCTCCTTAGCTTAACTGATAACATCTTCAGAGAAAATCCTTATTTCCAAACAGGGTCTCATTCACAGGTACAGCGGCCTCTCCCAGTAGAGGCCCCCGGCAGCTGTCTGCCCACCCGGTGCCCCTGCGTTCACCCCCACCTCACTTCGTCTGCTTTTTTTTCCATCCACTCACTGCTTTTTGGTCAAGGTTCATGTGGCTGTGACTACAGGCCCTGTGCTGGGTGCTGGGAAGGCCACGGGGCCCTGGTCAGACCTCCACGCCCACCTGGCCAAGCCTCCACCTGCAGGATCTGAATGATTGCCTCTCTGTGAGCCCCTGGAGCCCTTAGCACTGGGTACCCCAAGTCATCAGAACGCATACAGTGCTCCTAACAATCGTCACTGCCTTCCTGCCCTGGCCTTGAGCCAGGGCATTCACGGGCTGGGGCAGGACTTGGCCCCTCTCCTGCCTACGGCCCTGGAGACCCTGGTTTTGGCCTCCTTGCCAACTACAAAACCCTCTCTTCTGGGGGCTGAGCCATTTCCCAGCAGCTCATGGGTCTCCATGCAGCTGGTGTCTTTCCAAAATGGTGCCTTTCTGGTGCTTTGGTGTCTTCAAAGCCAGTCTCCTGGGGGGCAGCCCCTGGCCCTGGACCCTTCAGCCTCTGGTTGGTGAAGTTGTGGTGCTGAGTGGGGACAAATGGGACATCACTCCTTCTACCTGCCTTAAAGGGAGACTGGACATGCCTTGCTTTTTCTGGTTTGGCCCTGAGCACCTGAAAGTCTGTGCTGGAGGCTCTGTTCGGCTCTGGGGTAAGGCAGTTTGACACTTCAGGTTCGTTCAAGCCACACAAGGCCAGTTCTGGGATCATTAACAGGGATCTCATAGTTTTGGAAGATCAGCCTCTCCTTATACTTTCTCCAGGAGAGGCTGGGAGCAGAGGAGAACCTGCAGAAATCCCACTCTGATCCTCCCCCAAATCAGTTAGGAGTGCATTCAGCTATGAGTAACAGAAAACCCGGCTTCAGGGGCTGTAACAAGTGGAGACTTATCCTGAGGGGGCGGCTGCTGGTGTGGCTGAATGTTTTAAACAAGAAGGAGAAGGAAGGGGCAGCACTCACAGGATGTGTCCCTTTTATTAAGAGAGCAAAAGCAGATCTGGAATCCCGCAGCAAACTCCCACTTTCGTCTCATTGGCCAGAACTTTGTCACAATGCCAGCCCTAGCTCTGGGGCAGCGGTGGCTTGGAAATGAATATTTAGCTGAACACTTTGCTGCCCGAAACACATTCAGGTTCTATTGACAAGGATGAAGGTGGAATGAAGGTGTCTGCCCCATACCTTGATTCATTCAAAGCACTTGCACATACGTTGTTTCACATGGATATCACAGTGGCCTTGTGATGAAGGTAAGGAGACTGAGACTAAGGGAGATTAGGCAATTGGCCCCAAAACACAGGAGAACGGCTGGAATTTGGATTCAGTTGGTCTGACTCCATGTTCGGGGTATTTCCAACACCCCATACTCTTTATTGTACGGTGGGGGGGAAGGTGGATGTGCCTGAGGATGAGGCCAGGGTCTCCAGCCCTGTTCTCATTAATCCCACCCTTCTGCTCTGTGAGTGTCCATCCTCAGGCCTAGACAACCTGGTCTGCAGGAGCCCAGGAGCCACACGGGAGCTGCTCAGGATCAACGGAACCCCTCCAGGAGTCCAGGTCATGCTCGAACAAGGAGCATGTTGGCTCTGCAGGCACTAGGTGTCTCCTCCGCTGCTGATGCTACACTCTTCCAGGGAGCAGTCATGGGTTGTGGGGAGAGGCAAGGTGGGCAGGCACTTGGGCTAGGACTTGGCCCTGCAGAGTACACTTGGATGGCCCACATCCTCTCTGGTGCTCAGGGTCATCCCATGGGAAATGAGAGGGTTGAACTCAAAGGGTCTTACAGCTATAGCTTTTGAGAAAGTCTAGTCACTGCCATCTGTCACCTCACAGTTCCTCAACAGTCCAGGGCTGTGTTGTTCCTTCCGTTTGAGGCCCGTCCTCTCTTTGGGGTTCCCAGCCTTCTCCAGGATCTCACTTCTAGATTCTTCCTCCCTCGCCTGGATTTCAACTTCTCTTTCCCTCCCAGCTCCTCCTCCTCAGCTTGTAAACATGCTCCAGTCTGTCACAGATTCAAAATAGAAGATTACAAAATTCAAGCCTCCTGCTCATTCCCGTGGCTGCCACCCAGACACTGCCCTCCACTGGGGATGAGCTCATCGCAAGGACACGTGGGAGCTGTCCTCATCCTCACCTCACCTTCACACCTGCCCAGATAGGCTGGCTGCCACCCTACTCCCTGCTCAGCAGCGGCTCCCTCGCAGGTCTCCATAGACCTCGTCTGCCAAGCCCCAAGGACTGTCCACTTTCTTCATCTCATGCGGCCATTCTGTGGCATTTGAAAATGTACCTACCACATAGGGAACCTGTGACACACACAAGTAACCTGTGACACACACAATATGGACCTGTGACTCACTCAGGGACCTGTGACACACACAGGGAACCTATGACACAGACAGGAACCTGTGATACACACAGGGAATCTGTGACACACAGGGACTTGTGACACACACAGGAATCTATGACAACTACAGGGACCTGTGACACACAGGTACCTGTGGCAAACACAGGAATCTGTGGCACACAGAGGGACCTGTGACACACACAGGAATCTGTGAGACACACGGGGACCTGTGATGCACACAGAGACCTGTGACACACCCCAGGACCTGTGACACACACAGGAATCTGTGAGACACACAGGGACCTGTGACACACACAGGAATCTGTGAAACACACAGGGACCTGTGACACACACAGGAATCTATGGCACACACAGGGACCTGTGACACACACAGGAATCTATGACACACACAGGGACCTGTGGCACACATGGGAATCTATGACACACACAGGAACCTGTGACAAACACTATGTGAACCAGTAACACACACAGGGACCTGTGACTAGGTAGAATGTTCTACAAGTGTAAGGCCTGAGGACACTTCCATGCCCGGTGGGGTCCTGGTGTGTGGTGTCACTTGTCTAAATGAGACAGTGACATGAAGTCCACAGGGGCCCCCACACTGCACCGAGCAGAGCTGTCTCTTCTCCCCCCACCAGGAGGGTCTGAGGCTGCTGTGACAGGCAACCACACAATGTGGGGGGGACTTAGAACAGAAGTGTGTTCTCACAGTTATGGAAGCTAGAAATCTGAAATCCAGGTGTCTGGAGGCTCAGGAGTGACAAGGTTTGCCCTGGGAGCAGTGACACCAGACTCCCACCATGGGCCTGAAGGAGTGAGGGAACGTGGACTGAGAGTCCGTTTCCCCACTCTGCCATCCATGTGAAGCCCCCTGACTGCCCTAGGCCCAGTGAGGACACCAGGCAATTGGAGGGGGCGGTCTTCTCTGCTGTACAGAGGCTGTGAGACCCCGTTAGAGCCCAAGCCTCCCACCACCTGGTGTCCTCTGTGAGGAGGAGCAGGGGCTGGGGTCCAGCCAGGCTGCAGCCGTGCCTGAGGACTGCTGTGGAGTGAGTACCTCAGGGTGGGACCTGCAGAGCACAACTCTGAGCCTCAGAGGTGCCTCCTTTGAAAGGTGCACACATATTCACTGTAATTTATCTATTTGTTCTAATACTAAATACATATTTTAAAATTTCAACTTCCAAGTAAAGTTGACACTCCAGGGCATCCAAGCCCCAGGTACCTTGGCCTTTGTCCTCTGGCTTCTGGGCTGCCCACACTGACAGGTCTCAGGTGGCTCCAGAGCACTGGCAGGTGGACCTCTCCCCATTCCAGCCTCGGTTTCCTCACCTGCAACATGGAGGTGCTGAGGACAGGATCACAAGAATTCATCAATTCAGAGATTCAGGTAGGGAAGCTTTATCAAAGCTCTGGGTGCAGGCTGACTCCTGGGGGGCCTGCATGCTGACTCCCAGGACCCCCGCAAAGCCCAACCCCACCTCGCTGCCCTACCCTCCTCCCTCCGACCTGCACACTCAGGCCATGCAGGACCGAGCGTCCAAGCATCCGTCTGGTGTTTGCAGAGCCTGTCGTGCACCCCATTTCCAAGACACAGGGCTCAGGTGTGTGTTCTGCCGTCCAGACACCCGCACCTTGGTGTCCGCCGTTCCTGGTGGTGCCTGCACCTGTGGGACCCAAGCTTTCCTTTCTCCCTAGGCTCAGAGGAACCAGCTGGCTGCCCACCCTGAAGAACCCACTGCAGCGCCGGCCTTCCCTCCCACAACCCCTCTTGTAAGGTGCAGAGCTGTCCTCTACAGCCTGTCATTACCCTGCTTATCTTACTGTTGACCTTGTATTTTCATGGGTCTGCCTTACTGTGCACTCAGCAGGGAGCTCAACGGGGATGGGTCCTCCGGCTGTGCACATCCCTGGGCCTGAGTTCCCCAGTGGTGGGGACCAGCAAGGATGTAGCTCCGCAGAGCCTGTATTCCTTTAGGAGAAGGTCCAGGTACATACGGGTCTGAGACTTCAGCGACACAGCTGGCTCGTCGGGCTTCCTAATATCACTGTGCCTCTGGTATTCAGGCAAAGTGTTCAGACAAGAAGACAACAGTGTGGTACTTTTTTTGATGAACATATACAGAACAAAACAACTTCTTCATGTACAATTCATGAAAACACACCACTTCAACAACTTCTCGTGCAGTGGTGACACCGCTTACATTCTTCAAGTAGTGCCACCTTTCTCAATGTTTTCCAAACTGTGTCCCCATCATTCACACAAACTCACTGCCCCCTAAGCTACTCAGCTCTCCTTTCGAGCTGCTGTTGTCAATGTGATCACGTATCAATCATTCTTTAAAAGCACATGATGCTCAAGGCAGTCATACTTCTCTAATCAGGCTGGAGTGTTACTTGGTTCACAGATGACTTCAGGGGCTGGTTTCAGCGTGAGGTTTAAAGATTCCCTCAAGGTAATAGTTTTGGGTATTTATCTGGCTTCCATGGCTCCAGAAAATCTGGATTCCAGGAGATTTTGAAATTCCATTCCTCATTTTTTCCCTCTTGATCAGGATTCTTCTTTAGAATTCTTGATCTAAACGTTTAGTAATGGTAACCAGGCACCATCCCGTTCTTCTGGGTTCATAGCAAAGGAGGCAGTTGTTGAAGGAGGGATTGGACATATGCTCCACTTCCCCTACTTCCCCTGACTCTCCTTCTTCATCTGGTGTGGCTCTCCTCAGGAATGTGCTAGACAGACGCCAGCTTTTCCTAATCCCTGGGGGCTTGTCAGTGCTCTCCAGTGGATGGTCACAGGCAAGTTCTGCTGGAGTGGACCCCACCCCTCTTCTACGCCTCTCTGCCCCTTCCCTGAGCCCACTCTCTGTCCCCCGCACCTTCTGTTCCAGCTTCATCCTGCTCGTCTCATACCTATGAACTTGGGGTGGATGTCTGATGCCCTGGGCTTCAATTTCCTGAGCTGTGACAATGTGGTGATGAGGACATCATACCAGGGTGATGAAAGGTGAAGACCAGAATATGGACAGACAGCTCCCTGCCCGGCGCCTGCATGCGGTGCCAATTCAATGATAACACATACTTCCTCCTTGCTGGCTCCATCAGTCTCCAAAGCCCAGTATCTGGACCCTTCCCGAATTGCTTCCTGAATGGCTGTGCTTATTCTGCCATTTGCTTTTGATGGCCAGTCCTCTTAGTTTATATATAAAGGTATATTTTACACACACACACACTCATGCACACAAACACAGGCACTCAGGCACACACACGCATACACTCTTGCACACACACGCACACACACCTTGGCTTGGGAGCCAGCAAGACCAGTGGCTGAAGGGTGGCTGTTGTTGACTGAACACTGAGGGTCTGTCCACATCCATCATCTTCCAGGTGATGTCCTTGTGCCAGCTGACCTGCACCTCAGTGCAAGTCAGTGATGAGCTTTTTTTTTCTTTCTGGAGTTTTAGTTACTCTTCTTTATTTCTTAGAAAAGCATCAAAGTTAAAATAAAAGTTAGTTTATCCAAAGTAAAACTCAAAAAATGTAAACCTTTTTACTAAAATGTCAATGCTCAAAACCATGAACATCACAGAGAATCTATTAAACACTCTAGCCCTGTAGAGCCCTGTAAAAGCTGCTTTTAAGAGATCTGTAGACAATAAACAGCTCCGGAAATACAGAGAGATGGAGGGTCTTGTGCTAATCAGGAGAGGAGAACCTGACACCCTTGGCAATGAACTCCGTGGCCTCTCGGGGGCTTGGTGACTCAGCACAGGGTGCTACCTAGTCCTAGCTTGGCCTTCCACACATTTCATGTAAGACCACTTATTTCTAATAAAGGGATATTAACTTTTTTCCTTGGTAGTAAAATTATTAAAATTTGTTGAGTGTCTACTCCTATAGGAATGTCAGGGAAATTTTTAAAAAATTCTATCTTTTATTTTGAATGGCGCTCTGGTGGTGCAGTGGTTAAGGGTTCAGCTACTGACCAAAAGATTGGCAGTTTGAACCCACCAGATGCTCCTTGGGAACCCTATGGGGTAGTTCTAGTCTGTCCTGTAGGGTCGCTATGGGTTGGAATATACTCAACAGCAACGGGCTGGGCTGGGTTAGGTCATTTAGAATAGGTTAACGTTACAGTGACGCTGGCGGATTAATTTTTTTTTAATTGAGGTAAAATTCACGTAACATAAAATTAACCATTTTAAAATGTTCAGTTTGGTGCCTTTTAGTGCATCCACAGCGTTGTGAGCCACCACCTCTGCAGAGTCCGAGATTCGGTTGCAAAAAGACTCTGGCCCTCGTCTTGCGCAGCCCCTCTTGCCTTCAGGCTCCCTTGCTTCCTCACTGTCATGGAAGCCAGCTGCACGGTGTGAGCTGCCCTCTGGAGGGTCTCATCTGGCCAGGAACTGAGGGAGGCTTCCAGCCAAGAGCCAGTGGGAAACTGAGGCCATTGGGCTGAATCCTGCCAGCAGCCGCACTAGTGAGCTTGGAGGCGAGTGTGCCCACAGCTGAGCCTTCAGATGGAACCTTGAGCATGGCCAACACTTTGCAGCCTGTGAGAGACTTGTGGGTGGGGGCACCCAACTGCACCCAGATTCCTGGTCTACAGAAGTTGGAGGATAATAACTCTTTGTTGTCGTAAGCCAATAATTTCTGGGTTAATTTGTCACCTAGTGAGGCCAGGGATGTGCCAGAACTGGAGCACTGGGAGAGGTGAGTAGAGGCTGGAAGTGAGCGAGGGAATCTGCAGTGCAGTTCTGGGGGTGGGGCGGGGGGGTGGTGCTGCGTTTCCTGGTGACGACAGATTCTAGGGTCAAGGAGATGATAACCTTCCCTGCCTTGTGGGGGTGCTATGAGGGCCAAAGAAAGGCCTTATAACCCACAAGTCTGTGAATGTTTATGTGTAGTTATGTAGGTGTGAATATTCCCCGGCCTGCCTTCCTCCGCCTTCCTCTTTCACTGCTTCCTTCCCTCTTCCTTTCTTCTTTCCCCTCTCCCTCACTCCCTTCTTCTCTCCCTCCTCCCTCCCTCTCCCTCCTTCCCTTCCTTCCTTCTTTCCTCCTTCTGTTTCTCCATCTCCTCTCCTTCTCTCCAAAGTTCAACAGAAGGTGTTTTTTTTTTTATATGATCAATCCTGGCAATAAATGAATAACGATTCAGCTAATAAAAACGACACAGGCTAATTTGTAACTATTAATACCGAGGGATAATGAAGATAGAATGGTTATTTATGAAAAATGTTTTAGAGAATTTACTTAATCTCTTTGAAATTGTCCATAGAATTCTCATGAGCAAAATTTACACTCGTCATTTATTTTGAATTCGATAAAATACGCACTGCCTAAACTTTCATACGTTCTGAGCATCTGTTTACTTATTTATATTTAATAAAACTTCTGAAAGTGTCTAGAAGTGTGGAAACATCTGGGCTGTGGCTGAGAGCTCTGAGAAAGCACCTGAGAAATGTCAATAACACACGAGGGACAATGAGAAAGCGACCAGGAAAGGAAGATGAAGCCCTACCACCCTGAGACAAAAGCCAAGGAGAAAGAAGAGCATGTTTGGGACTGCACAAGCTGTGAGACTCCTCAGGACCGGACACACAGAGGGATGCTGTGTCAGCAGGCTGCATCTGAGATGGGGAAACAGGGCACAGATTATCAGAGTAACTGTCGTGCTCAGAGTCAGGGTCCTGGGGTGGGGAGACAGAGGAAGCGCCTGCACGGTGGAGCTGTGTGCCTGGCTCCTCCATGGGAGGCTGTCTCCATGAGAGGTTCTCTTGCAAGGCCAGGAGTCCACGCCAAGGGCACAGTTGTGTATCTCTCAGCAAGGGTGTCACCAGTGGGCGCTTGCTCGGTCCCTGCCTCGGAATTGTCTATACTGCTTTCTAATACCTGCCACTTAAGTCAAACCTGCTCATATTTTATTAATAACCCTTGAGATGTTGCTGGGACATAAAATACAGAGCTGGTTATTAATAATTTATGCTATCATCCAGGAGTTAGGGCTGATAATGAGTCAAATGGGGAACATGAGAGGGGAAAAAGGACAAGAAATTGACCTTTAGAGATGGCTATATCTCTCGAGGGCAGGGAACGTCTGCCCCAGGCTTCACTCCTAGGGTCTAGCAGAGTGCTGGAGTCCCTGGGTGGTGCAAACAGTTAACTTCCTCTCTGCTAAGTGACAGGTTGGCAGTCTGAGCCCACCCAGCGGCATCCTAGAAGAAAGGCCTGGCAGTCTACTTCCGAAAGACCAGCCAATGGAAACCCCGGGGAGCACAGTTCCCCACTGACACGCTTGAGGTTGCCATGAGTTGGAGTGGATTCAATGGCAACTGGTTGGTTAGCGGAGCACTGGCGCTTAGTGGGAGAGTGATGAGTAGCCTGATGGAAAGAAGGAAGGAAGGACGGACTGGTTGGATCAGAGGGAAAGATAAGGTGCTGAGAGGGGATACTAAAGAGGGGCCTGAGGGAGATGGCAGCTCTGGGCGTGGCCAGTCTCAGTGCAGGAACTTTGGCTTTGGCTCACCTGATTATTGTTGTTCTGTTGTTGTTATCGTTGTTCTGTTGTTGTTAGGTGACATCAAATCAGTTCCGACTTACAGTGACCCTACGTACAACAGAACGAAACACTGCCCGGTCCTTCACCATCCTCACAATTGTTGCCATGCTTGAGCCCATTGTTGCAGCCACTGTGTCAATCCATCCCCTTGAGGGTCTTCCTCTTTTTCGCTGACCCTCTACTTTACCAAGCATGATGTCGTTCTCCAGGGATTGGTTCCTTCTGACAACCTGTCCAAAGTGTGTGAGACGAAGTCTCGCCATCCTTGCTTCTAAGGAGCAGTCTGGTTGTACTTCTTCCAAGACAGATTTATTTGGTCTTTTGGCAGTCCACGGTATATTCAATATTCTTTGCTGACAACATAATTCAAAGGCGTCAAGATGTATTTCAGCTTAAAGAGAGAACACCCACCTCCACCTCTGCTTAGATAAACAGTCCCACAATTCACCTGGGCATGAGTCCCTATTGTGGACAGCCGTATCTTTTCACTGTGACCACAACAGTGCCGCACACAGTTGTAATGTGTAAAACAGAGCACAGAGTAGGACCCAGGCTTCCCTGTCACTGTGTCCTAATTCCTTTCCAGGGGCCTCAGGCTGCTGGCAGCAGGGCAGCTTGCCTTCCTTCCTTGGTGTTCAACGAAGCACAGCGTGGTGCCTCTGTATACACTGTGCCTTCTAACTCCAATCTTGTCTAAAACCAGGAGTTCATGGATGTGGGCAGGAAGCTCTCAGAGCAAGGTATTGGCATAAATCATGTTCTTTGTAATAACAGCTCTGTCCTGGTTTCCAGACACAACACAAATCAATAGAACCTGGGTGGAGATTTCTAATGAGTAATGTAAGTGTTTAATAAATTTTCAGAGTAGAAACTGCTCTAGGGCTGGTGGGACGGGTTGGTTTCTCAGGTAGAAGTCCTGCTGCCTTTGTGCATGGATGAGATGGGAGGATTGGGGCCACAGGTCCCCTACTTAGCTGGGGCTTCAAAGATTGAGTGAGAAGAGTCCAAAATAAGGGAAAGGGGTGCTGTGCTTAGCTCAGAGCCTGGTACCCCTCAAAACCCGTTGTCTTCATTTCCCAGAGCTGCCGTGGTGGCACTTCGGTTAAAAGCTTGGCTGCTAACCAAAAGGGCAAAAGTTTAGCTCCACCAGCCACTCTGTGGAAGCCCTATGAGGCAGTTCTACTCTGTTCTATAGGGTTGCTATGAGTTGGAATTGACTCGAGGGCAATGGGTTTGATGTCTGATGCCTGACCCACAGACTTGGGACTTGTCAGCCTCTATAACCACCTGAGCCCTTTTCTTGAGATGAATCTTTCTCCCTCTCTCTATATATACATGTATACACAAGTCACTGGTTTTCTTCTGAAGAGAACCCAGCCTAAGATACACAGGTGGCTAATATTTATTTGGGGGTTGAACAGCAAATTCTTTTATTAAATAAAGAGCAAACACAAAGTAATCTATTTATATACTAAGAACAACAACAGCAACAAAACCTGAAGCAAGTTTTAAAGAAAACAATACCATGGTACCAACCCGGCCTCTATCTCATTGTAAGTGCCTTCAAGGAGGCAGTATGGCTTTGAGTCCTGGCTCTACCGCACACTGGCCCTATGGCTTTGCCAGGTAGTTAAACCAATTTTATTTTTCTCATCTTCAAAATGGGGATTCATTTGGAATTCAAGAATTATTTTGAAGACTAAATAATATACAACCGGAATGCTCCTTAGTAATGAGGATGGCGAGGCTTTGGCTCACTTACTTTGGACATGTCATCAGGAAGGACCAATGGCTAGAAAAGGGCATCATGTTTGGTAAAGTAGAGGGTCATCAAGAATGAGGGAAACCCTCAATGACATGGGTTGACAGTGGCTGTAGCAATGGACTCAAACATAACAACGATCAGGAGAATCGTACAGGACGGGGCAGTGCTTCATTCTGTTATACCCAAGTTCGCCGAGACTCGAAGCTTACTCAACGGCAACTAACAACGTTACTGTTGTTGTTGTTAGGTGCTGTGGAGTCAGTTCTGACTCATAGTGACTCTGTGTACCACAGAACTAAACAGCCAACAATGACAATAATAACTATATATATATATACACACACATGTATATGGGTTACTTATAACTCATGTACATTGCTTGGTACACAGAAAAGTGATTTTTAAAATTACTGAGTTGTTTCTCTTACATTACCTCTTCAATTTACTTCCCAAATTATGAGGAAACAGTCTTCAACTAACCCAGAAAATTATGCTAGAAGTGTCAGGAGCCCTCCAGTGTGTGAGTTCCCTGGATGACCCCAGTGTCAGGAGCCCTCCAGTGTGTGAGTTCCCTGGATGACCCCAGCATGTCACCATGGCATCCGTAAGTCTGCAAGCCACAGGGTAGCTCTACTTGAGTGTGCACACGGCTCTGTCTCCTAGCCAAGTTTCTTTGCAGCAAGGCCATTTCTACTCTTAGGTCGGAACAGAGCAGATGCAGGGAAAAAACACTCTGCTGCTTCTTTTTCCCAGTGCACATGTCTCCTCCAACCTCCAACTAGGCAAGTTTCCGTGGGTGACCATGCTCCACTCCTCTGAACATCGCCTGTGTGTGAACGCTGCTCCATGGATCACAGTGAGGATGACTCATCACACATCTTTGCAGCTTCACTATTTTTTTTTTCAAACTTGGCTTCTTAAAAGGGCTCTACCCCTTTTCTCTCATGAACATTTTAACACATTTAAAAAACAACAGAACAGTTTAAAAAAAAAACACACACACACAGTTTTACAGAGTTTCTTCACATTGAATCCTGCTTCATCTTTTCCTTTGGTGTGGCCTGAGGGGAGGCTAATTGAAAACAGCTGAGAGAGAGAGAGAGAGACAGAGAGTGAAGCAAAGACAGAGACAGAGAGAGGAGAGAGAGAGACATCATATGCTGCCACCATAAAATACTGATAGAAAAACGGAAAAGAAGTTTACTTCAGGTGGCTCAAGAAGGAGATGCTCCAGAAAGTCCAGAAAAGAGATGCCACTCTTAGGAAGCAAAACTGAAAAACTGAAGCAGGCGGGCCCATGAACCAAGAAGAAGTTAGACTCGGTGAATTCAAGACACTCAGCATTTAGTAAGCTAGTAACCAGTAATGCTGACACCTAAAAACACTGCTGAGAAAATTTATTCGCAATCAAGTTGAGTTCCAACAATAAAGTTGAAAGCAGACATAACATTTTTAAAAATTTTTATTGTGCTTTAAGTGAAAGTTTACAAATCATGTCAGTCTCTCATACAAAAATTTATACACACCTTGCTATGTACTCCTAGTTGCTCACCCCTAATGAGACAGGACACTCCTCCTCTCCACTCTCTATTTTCGTGTCCATTCAGCCAGCTTCTGTCCCCCTCTGCCCTCTCATCTCCCCTCCAGACAGGAGCTGCCCACATAGTCTCATATGTCTACTTGATCCAAGAAGCTCACTCCTCACTAGTATCATTTTCTATCCCATAGTACAGTCCAATCCGTGTCTAAAGAGTTAACTTCGGGAATGGTTCCTGTCTTGGGCTAACAGAAGGTCTGGGGACCATGACCTCTTGGGTCCTTCTAGTCTCAGTCAGACAATTAAGTCTGGTCTTTTTACAAGAATTTGGAGTCTGCACCCCACTGCTCTCCTGCTCCCTAAGGGGTTCTCTGTTGTGTTCCCTGTCAGGGCAGTCATTGGTTGTAGCCGGGCACCATCTAGTTCTTCTGGTCTCAGGCTGATGTAGTCTCTGGTTTATGTGGCCCTTTCTGTCTCTTGGGCTCATAATTACCTTGTGTCTTTGGTGTTCTTCATTCTCCTTTGCTCCAGGTAACATTATTTTTTTTTAATATAACACTTGCTTCACTTAAAAATTAAAAAAAAAAAAAGTTTTCCTTTGCTCTGCATAGTTTCCCCGTTTAGCTTGCCCTCTTTTCTGGAGACAGGGCATTGGTGGTAGAATTCCTGTCTTCCATGCAGGAGACCCAGGTTTGATTCCCAGCCAATGCTCCTCATGAGCAAAGCGGGTGACTTTAAAGAACAAAAATTTATTGTCTCACAATTCTGGGGGCTAGAAGTCTAAATCAGGGTATTGGCCATGTCAATTCCTTCTGAAGACTCAGAAAGAAATTGTTACAAGCCTCTTCCTAGCTTCTGGTTGCTTCCGGTGATCCCTGACATTTCTTGGTTTGCAGCTGTGTCTGCCCCCATTGTCACATGGCCATCTTCCCTCTGTCTCTCTCGGTGTCTCCTCCTCTTTCATAAGACACCCCTTGGATGGGATTAGGACCCACCCTGCTCCAGGATAACCTCATGTTCACTGATAACATCTGCAATAACTATTTCCAAACGAGGTCACATTCACAGGTACGGGGGAGGGAGGTACACAATTTGATCCATGACACTCCCGAATGCAAAATTTCATTTGTACAAAATGTTCTAATTGATAGTTCCTCCATCTTCCTTAGGGAGGCAATGAAGACAGGTATAGATGCTTCAGCTCTGGAGGCACACATTTTGAAGGCACCAACATTTACTATGTTTTCTCTTTGCTCCAAGTTAAACTTGGAAAGGAATTGGCATTTCCGTTTTTATGTATTTATACTAAAAGAAAATCCATGAAATTTCTTCATGAAGAGGACTTTTGTAACTATCTACA
Source organism: Loxodonta africana (assembly GCF_030014295.1). Taxonomy (NCBI): domain Eukaryota; kingdom Metazoa; phylum Chordata; class Mammalia; order Proboscidea; family Elephantidae; genus Loxodonta; species Loxodonta africana. The sequence continues at coordinate 3,280,856 of NC_087347.1, read as the reverse complement.
CTTGGATAGAATAGAGCCTCACCAAGGGGGAGAAATCTAGTTTGCAAGTCATTTATTGCCTTGAGAGAAGAAGGGTCAGATGCTTGACACAGAGATGAGCTTATGACTCTGACGAGCTCAGACTACTGGTATACTTCTGTCTATGCAAGGAAACACAACTCTGAAAAGTGGTATTGAGATCACACTACTCCATGAAGCTGCACAGAGAGCACGGGAGATCACTTCTGTCCAGGTTTTGGAGGGAGCCAGTGGGTGGGTAAATTTTATGTGGTGAAGACTTTTTGTAAACTTAATTTGAGGTTTCAAATACTTTGTTTTATAAACATAGTGAGTATCCATTAATTTCTAGCAACTCTGTCTGCCTGTCTGGTGCTGGGAATACAAAGGAGAATAAATAAGACACACCCCTGGACACCCGAGAGGGTGGGGCTTCACCAGGGAGCAATTGCAGCATCTCTGCGAAGGGAAATGAACTGGTACCTTGACCTAAGGTGGGGCATCTTTCTCTTTCTTCCCAGAGGCCCAGAACTCCATGCCTTCCTTCCCCTAAGCTTATTTTTCAAGGTCATGATTTGATGAAGTCATTTCATTTCTGATACACTTGGATTATCCTCCCAAACTGTTCTCAAGCCTCCACAGTCCCTCCACCTGAGCAGAGGGGTCCCTACTCCAACCACTTGTTGAGACGTTTTAGCCCTGGAATGACCTCACCCCATAACCCCACCCAGCCCAGCTCCGACCTCTAGAACCCCAGACCAAAAGGAGGGAACAGTCGAAGAGTCACTGGATAGGACCCTTCTTTGCTTTTTCTGTTTCTGAGGCCCCATTCACCCACAATTAGAAGCCGTTTGGCTAGCGTTGTGCATGCTGCAGCTGAACCTCTTCTGAAGACACAGGCATTGTTGTGAGTGATTGAGTTTTTTATTGTTTTGCCAACTCCCCAACAAACGGACAGATCCATTTGGAACTTGTTTTTCTTTGTTGTTGTTTAATAAAGCAGCAATCATATACCGTGTGAGATAATGGAATGGTTGAATGCAGACTTGAATTATTTCATTTTATGGAGTCTTAATTAGATTTGTAATGCAGAGCTCGTCAGTACCAAATGTTTGCTTAGATTTAATGAGACCTGTTATGGAAAGTAAGAGAATTGTAATTCTCCCATTAACACAACACTGATCCATATTGCAAAGTTTAGAATATATCAAGTTGCAAAAGATACCCGTGACACAGTCAGGAATCCATTCATCTACTCCTTATTTCTCTACACGGTTGCCTTATGTTTTTTTGTCTGACCTCTGGAGAAAAGCTATTCACCTATTATGGTTTCCTTATTAATCTCTAAGTGTTAATAGTTTACTGTCTAACCTGGGCAGAGGCTTTGGTGGGAGGCTTGGCCTGCTGCTGGGCAGTGCAGGGAGGGTCTCAGCTAATAGGCCATGTCTCCACTGTATATCATGTCACACCTTCCTGCAGACCATGCCTTCCTGGGAGCCCATTAGCAGAGGTTGACAAACCCAGGGTCAGGACCCCCGTGGGTTAAAATCAATTTTGAAGCATGTACTATAAATAATTTATTGCTAAGAATATCTACCACCCGTCTGTCAGTTTGTCATATTGTGGTGTCTCGCGTGTTGCATGATGCTGGAAGCTACACCACTATTATTTCAAATATCAGAAGGGTCACAGATGGTGGACAGGTTTCAGCGGAGCTTCCAGTCTAAGACGAACTAGAAAGAAAGCACAGGTGATCTACTTCTGAAAAGCAACCAATAGAAACCTTGTGGATCACAACAGAGCATTGTCTGACTTGCTTGCTTTGGATACATCATCAGGAGGGATCAGTCGCTAGAGGAGGACACGATGTTTGGTGAAGCACAGGGCCAGTGAGAGTGAAGGAGACCCTAGTGAGATGGATTGGCACAACAGCTGCAGCAATGGACTAGAACATGCTAACAATTTTGAGGATGATGCAGGACCAGGAAGTCTTTCATTTTTTTGTACATGCGGGCACCAAGAGTTGGAGTTGACTTGATGGCAGCTTTTTATCTATCTATCTACCTATCTACCTACCTATCTACCTATCTACCTATCTATCTACCCATCTATCTATCTACCTATCTATCTATCTATCTATCTATCTATCTATCTATCTATCTATCTATCTATCTATCTATCTATCTATCTACCTACCTATCTACCTATCTATCATCTATCTACCTATCTACCTACCTACCTATCTACCTATCTATCCATCTACCTAAGAATATCTAAAGCACAAGACTTGTGAATACTATGTTTTATTGAAAAAATAAACCAGTGTTTATTCCTATAATAACATGTTTCTCAGTCTCCTGAACCCCAATGCACTTTCCAGAGTAGGAGAGGAAAGGGTGAAGCCAGAGCTACTGCTCCAGGGAAGTGTTTTGGATATGAAAATGGTCTGGCCTCTCAGTGCTGGGGGGAGAAGTTTGGGAACCAGTGCATCAGGAAGGCAGTAAAAAGTGGGTAGCAAATCTCTTCAACAAATATTTCTGGGACAACTGGGTATCCACAAACCAAAGAATGAAGATGAACCCCTGTCGCATACCATATACAAAAATTAACTAAAAAAGGATCAACAACTTGAACATAAGAGCTGAAATCATCAAACTCTTTGAAGAAAACATGGTTATGAGTCTTTATGACCTCAGATTTGACAATGGATTCTTACATATGACATGAAAAACACAAGCAACAAAAGAAAAAAAATAGATAAATTGGACTTCATTAAAATGGAAAACTATTGTGCAAAAAAGGCAATATCAAGAAAGTGCTATGGATTGAATTGTGTCCCCACTCAAATATGTATTAAAATCCTGGATATATGCTATTATGATTAATCAAAAGATTAAATCATCTTGTCTTGGGTAGGGCAGTTTACTTCCCATAATATAATCTAATGTGATGTAATCACTGAATAGATTGAGGTCACAGAAGTGTGTGGTGGGTCCTAAACCTAAGCACTTCCAAGTTGTAAAAAAGAGGAGAATAAACACAGATACACACACGGGGTGATAGGGTGGGGGAATGAACAATGCCATGTGAAGGTTGACTACAAGCCAAGGAGCCAAGGAAGGTCTGGAGCTATCAAGGAGGAATGAATAGACACAGCTGAGACCTTGATTTGGAATTTGAGCCTCCAGAACTGTGAGGGAAAAAATTTCTGGTCTTTAAAGCCACCACTTGTGTTCTTTGTGTTATAGCACAATAGGAGACTAAGGTACTGGGGTAACTTAATACTCAGATGGGAGGCAGAGAAGAGGGTTTTAGTGATACTTACCCTTTTGGCTCTTGCTTCCTAGTCTTTCTGCCCCAGATCCACGCCCTCTTTCTTTGTGGTTGTTGCCAGCAAGTCCAAGTGGGTGAGGACCATGGGCTTACAGAAGAACATAGCTCCAGTTTTTTTTTTGTTTGTTTGTTTTTGTTGTTGTTGTTGTTCCCAGGGGTTCCACGCCCTACTTCCTGGAAATTAAATGCCCAGAAAACTAACCAGAGGAGCCACCAGAAGCCAGATGAGGCACTTTTTTTTTTTTTTTTTTTTTGAGCAATGGAGGTAACTGCATTGCCTGTAAATGTTAGAGACATGCTTATATGAAAAGCTGGTGCAAGAGCTATAATCAAAATGATTACAAGGGATAACAAAAAGACAAAAGAAGTAGAGCCAGAAATTAAGGACATTAAACAAAGAAACAAACAGCTCACCATCTGACTGCAAATGGTATGGTTCAAAGCCACTGTCTAAACAGTGTCGAGCCTTGGGAAAAACTTGCTGGATGTCTGGTGGGAAAAAGCATGTTGCTAGAATGTGCTTAACCAAAAGGAAACAGAAATGTTCTCCACGCTGAGGGAGGGTGGGAAACTTAGATGAGGAGTTGTTGATCTGACTGAAGGGCTGGCCAAGCCACTGGAAATGACATGGGATATAAGCAGGAGTTGGTGACGGGTCATGGTGCCTCTGTGCCCATCTGTGTCATCTGTGTGTGTACCATGAAGAGGAAGTGTGTGAGCCCTTACTTACTGTCCTCATCAGCATAAAGGAGGGACCCCTGCCTTCACTGGAACAATAGCCTTGTGCCCAGTCCCCCTTCCAAGACCCTCCATCTTGCAGCCCAGCACGTGAAAGGAGCCGGGATTGAGGGTCCCAGCTTCTAGCTCTGATTCTAACCAATGTGCCACGTGATCTTGGCCAAGTCTGGGCACTCTGTGACCTTAGATTCCTGATTTGCAAGCATTATTAACCCAACACCCCCAAAGACCTATTTTTCTTTCTTTCTTTCTTTTTTTTCACTAGTGAGGAATCCCTAAAACGGTGAACCAGATGAATAATATGTCTTAGTAAAATGCTCATGAGGGCAAGTAAACAATACTGTTTTTATTTTCCTTTCACAAAAAATAGCTGAATGTAAGCTTGATCCTGAGTATGCATTGCCATTGAGTTGATTTTGACTCATAGCAACCCTGTAGGACAGATTTACAAGGCTGTAAATCTTTACAGAAGTAGGCTGCCACACCTTTGTTCCGAGGAGCAACTGGTGGGTTCGAACCGCCAACCTTACGGTTAGCAGCCGAGCACTTAACCACTGTGCCACCAGGGCTCTGACTATCTGAGCACAGCGTGGCAAACAGACACCAGGCTTCCTCTCCACTTGCAGGCTTAAAGGCATTCATCTGACTGATCTTCAGCATGCCCATGAGCAAGAAGTGCATTTCAGGAGTAAATCCTTGTGTGAGGATGTCGGGGATACTTTCTGAGGACAGAGCACAAACAAGAGGGGGACACAGGAGTTGGGCACAGCCCTTCAATACAACAGAGGTCCCTTCTTTTCTTGAAGAATGAATGAGTCAGACCTTATAGAGCTTCAACCTCGATCTTCAGCCAAGCACCTCTCAGAGCTTCAACTTCCACCACCCTGATGTTCCTCTGGTGACTCCAGGGCTGCAGGGCGAAAGGCCTGTTCTACCTTTCCTCTCCTCTGTGGACCCCGGTGCAGGAACCCTGGAGGGCTCTCTGCAGGAAGGAGCACTTGAACTCCGCCCAGAAGTGCAGCATGGAGTGGAGAATGGAAAGGAAGAGTGTTCCAGGCTGAAGAAAGGCTCATGCAGAAACGGGTGCCTTCAGCGTGTGATTCTGGGTGGTGTGGTTGGAGCATAGGACTGGGCAGAGGGAGAACAGGAGGCCCCTGAGGGCCTAGAGCCCTGCTCTACGGAGCATGGACTTTATTCTGCAGGAAATAGGACACCATTGCTGGCTTTGAGGGACAGAGTGAGGCAATGTGACCAATAAGCAGGAGAAACGATTATGTATGCAACTTCGGCTATAAGAAGAAGGAATTGCAACATGAAACGCTGACAATAATTATGTTAATGATATCATGGGCTGCATAATAGCTCCCAAATGTTCGAGAAAGAAATTACACATTCAGACAGGTTCAAGCCCTTGAAAGTTAATTATACCAAATCTGAGATCCTCAATATAGGGGCTCCCCATGTTTAGAGTGGGTAATAGCAAACATAGGGAGATTTTTAATCTAACATATACCCATCCTTCAAATTACTATATCTAAGAGATGTTGTAGTTCCTCTGTAGTAAACATTTTTGAGGTTAATTACCCTCCAGTGAAGAGTCAATTAGAAAGGAAGAAGAGGAAGCTCTCTCATAGCCCTTGCTCAACGCAAGCAGATTAAAACAAACATTTCAGACCCTAGCCAGAATAAGGTTAGCAAAAATAAAAATGATGCTCGTATACCCATTGCCTTCGAGTCAATTCTGACTCACAGTGACCCTATAGGACATATGACTTCCAAGGAGCAGCTGGTAGATTCAAACCGCTGACTTTTTGGTTAGCAGGAGAGTGCTTCACCACTGCACTGTTTTTTAAAAAAATCATCTGAATCACTAGAAATGTGATGTGGAGATGGAATGTAAAATGTTCTGGAGTTTTCTAAAGGACAGCTTGGCCTGGTCTCTTGGTCCCATAGCCTGACACTGCCGCTTAGGCTTCTCCCCTAAGCTTTCCCTGGGCTCATATCTAGCTCACCATCTCTTCCTCTAAACTATGGAAATACTATGGTCAAGACCATGTTTATACTTCCCAGTTTTCCTCATTGTTCTTTCTCTCCATAAACTCTTTGCCAACTTCCTGACCTTGTTTATTATTATTAGTTGTTGTCGAGTTGCCTCTGGCTCATGGTGACGCCATGTGTAACGGAATGAAATGTTGCCTGGTCCTGCACCTCCTCATGATTATCGATATGTTTGAGTCCAGTGTTGTTGCTATCGTCAGTCCGCGTCACTGGGGCTTTCCTTTGTTTTCACTGACTCTCTACTTTACCAAATATGATGTCCCTTTCTAGCAATTGGTCTTTCCACATGACGTGTCCAAAGTAAGCAAGACAAAGTCTCACCACCCTCACTTCTAAGGAGCGTTCTGGTTATATTTCTTCTAAGACTGGATTGTTAGTTCTTCTGGCAGCCCACAGTATATTCGATATTCCTGGGTTAGGGAAATTCTGCGTACTCTCCTGGTGGGCCAGGGTCAGGATACTAACCTGACCACGCTTTCCTCATCTGTACACTGGATGCATCCATGGGCCATTGTGATGCCAATGTTGCTGTTGGCTGCACACCCTAACTCACATTCATGTGCAAAGAAGGCATTTTCTCTGATCATGGGATCATTGTGGGCTTTGAGGAAATGGGAAGCTAATGGAGCTTGAGGAAGGAGTGACGTCATCTGACAATGCCAGGACAATGAGAATGGATGTCACTTCAGTAATGGAAGAAGGGGCTGCCACATGAGAAGCTCATGTCTCCCGTCATGGTGAAATCTCTCCCCCACTGGGCCACCTGTTCAGCATCCCCTTCTCACTCTTATTTCACATTGATGTGTGGGCCTCCTTTTCCTGCTATATGATCCAGTCATAGTGAGACTATTAATTCATTTGGTGAGCTGATATAAGTCAAAGTTGCTTTGATAAACGGTATTGATCTGTTGTACTGGTAATAACCCTTGAACATACACGTATGTGTACGTGCACATGCATGCACACACTTCCTCAATGCTTCACATTTTCTGTCTTCACTCTGGGCCCATGGCCTTTATCAATAATCAAAAATCCATGAGGTCACTGGTTAGACTTCTGAAACCACTGCCTCTTGACTTCCTCAATGTGGTGACAACATGGGCTGCTGCCGAGGAAGCTGAGAGAGACCCTCTGTGGAGGAGGGCAGCCAGTACCCAAGTCTGTGCTTGCTCAGGTGGCGGCTGGGACAAATGCATCCAGACAGAGGGGCAGGCTGTGTGTGGAGAGTGTGGGGAGGTTTGTGTGAGGGTGTGTATAGTGTGCGTGGGGTGTGTGTAGAGTATATGTGTGTGGTATGTGTAGGAGGTGTGTGGTGTGTGTGGGTGTGGGGGGGTACGTGTGGTATGTATGGTGTGTGGGGTATGTTGGCATGTGTGTGTATGAGTGTGTGTGGTATGTGGTGTGTGTGCTTATGTGGTGTGTGTGGGGTGTGTGCATGTATGTGTGTGGGGGGTGTGTGTGGTATGTATATGTGTGTGGTATGTGGGCTGTGTGTATGTAGTGTGTGTATGTGTGGTGTGTGAAGAAAAGTTTAGGCTTCATGTCAAAGAAAATTACTACAGACAAATAGGGACATTAGCTAATGATAAAAGAATTCATCCATCGGGAAGACATAACAATCCTACACGTGTATGTACTAAACACAAAGCCTCAAAATACATGAAGCAAAAAATTGATAGAGGTGAAAGAAGAAACAGACAAATCCAAATTATAGTTGGGAATTTGGCACTCCAATTTTAGCAATTGATAAAACTACTGGGCAGAAAACCAGCAAAGACATAGAAAAAATGAACAACATAATCAACCAATAGGATCTAGTCAAAATTTAGAGAACACCCGACAACAGCAAAATACACATAATACACTTTTTTTTTTTCAAGCACCATGAAACATTCACAACATTCATCAAGATAAACCATATCTTGGTATATTGTGTAAATCTCAATGAATCTAAAAGAACTGGAATCACACACAATATGTTCACTGACCATAATGGAATCAAACTAGCAATCAAAAAGAGAGAGATAACGGGGAAATCACTAAACACTTAAAAATTAAACAACACACTTTTAAATAACCCATGAGTTAAGTAGGAAGTCTCAAAGGAAATATAAAAAATGCATAAAACTAAATAAAAATACAACATATAAAAACATGTGGATGCTGCTAAAGCAGTACTAAGAGGGAAATTTATAGCACTAAAATGCTTACATTAGAAAAGACGAAATGTCTCAAACTAGTAATCTAAGTTTCTACCTCAACAAGTTAGAAAAAGAATAGTCAAATAAACCCAAAGCAAGTAAAAAGAAGAAAATATTAAAGAACAATGTTAATGTTGTTATTAGGTGCTGTTGAGTCAATTATGATTATAGCAATCCCATATAACAGAGTAGAACTGCCCCATAGGGTTTTTTAAGCTGTAACCTTTACAGATGTTTGCAGTTGCAAACATTCATCACTAATGAAAATGTGGAATGTACATAAGAATTTAGGAAATTTGGGAGTTGTCAAAAAGTGAAATGGAATGCTTGAAGATATCCTAGGCATTAGTGAGCTGAAATGGACTGGTATTGGCCATTTTGAATATGATAATCATGTGGTCTGCTATACCAGGAATGACAAATTGAAGAGGAATGGCATCACATTCATCATCAAAAAGAACATTTCAAGGTCCATCCTGAAGGGCAACGCTGTCAGTAATAGGACAATATCCATACTCCCATGAGGAAAACCAGTTAATACAACTATTATTCAAATTTGCGGACCAACCACTAAGGACAAAGATGAAGAAATTGAAGATTTCTATCAACTTCTGCAGTCTGAAATCGATCAAACGTGCAATCAAGATGCACTGATAATTATTGGTAATTGGAATGTGAGAGCTGAAAACAAAGAAGGATCAGTAGTTGGAAAATATAGCCTTGGTGATAGAAATGATGCCAGAGGTCATATGGTAGAATTTTGCCAAACCAACGACTTCTTCATTGCAAATACCTTTTTTCAACAACATAAATGGTGACTACATATGTGGGCACAGAAATTAAATCAACTACATCTGTGGAAAGAGACAATAGAGAAGCACGATATCATCAGTCAGAATAAGGCAAGGGGCCGACTGCAGAACAGACCACCAATTTCTCATACACAAATTCAAGTTGAAGCTGAAGAAAATTATAGCAAGTCCATGAGAGCCAAAGTTTTTCCCTGATTATATCCCACCTGAATTTAGAGACCCTCTGAAGAATAGGTTTGACCTACTGAACATTGACCAAAGACCAGGTGAGTTATGTAATGACGTCAAGGACATCATATGTAAAGAAAGCAAAAGGTCATTAAAAAGACAGTAAAGAAAGAAAAGACCAAAATGGATGTCAGAAGAGACTCTGAAACTTGCTCTTGAATGTGGAGTGGCTAAAGCAATTGAAAGAAATGAAGAAGTAAAAGAGCTGAACAGAAGATTCCAAAGGGCAGCTTGAGAAGCCAAAGTAAAGTATTATAATGAAATGTGCAAAGTCCTGGAGTTAGAAAACCAAAAGAGAAGAACAGAGTTAGCATTTTTCAAGCTGAGAGAACTGAAGAAAACATTCAAACCTCGAGGTACAATATTGAAGGAATCTGTGGGCAAAAAATTGAACAACACAGGAAGCACCAGAAGAAGATGGAAGGAATACATAGTCACTGTACTAAAAAGAATTGGTTGATGTTCAACCATTTCAGAAGGCAGCATATGATCGAAGAACTGAGGGTATGGAAGAAAGATGTCCAAGCTGCACTGAAGGTGTTGGTGAAAAACAAGGCTCCAGGAACTGACGGAATACCAACTGAGACGTTACAACAAATGGATGCAGTGCTGGAGGTGCTCACTTGTCTATGCCAAGAAATTTGGAAGACAGCTACCTGGCCAACTGACTGCAAGAAATCCATATTTGTGCCCATTCCAAAGAAAGGTGATCAAACAGAACATGGAAATTATCAAACAATATCATTAATGCCACACGCAAGTAAAATTTTGCAGAAGATCATTCAAAAACGGCTGCCGCAGTGCATTGACAGGGTTCTGCAATTAATTTGAGCCAGATTCGGAAGAGGACATGGAACCAGGAAAATCATTGCTGATGTCAGATGGATCCTGGCTGAAAGCAGAGGATACCAGAAAGATGTTTACCTGTGTTTTATTGACTATGCAAAGGCATTCAACTGTTTGGTTCATAACAAATTATGGATAACTTTGTGAAAAATGGGAATTCCAGAACACTTAATTGTGCTCATGAGGAACCTGTACATAGACAAGAGGCACTTGTTTGAACACAACAAGGGTATACTGTGTGGTTTAAAGTCAGGAAAGGTGTGCATCAGGGTTATATCCTTTCATTATACTTATTCAGTCTATATACTGAGCAAATAATCTGAGAAACCGAACTACATGAAGAAGAATGGGTCATCAGGATGGGAGGAAGACTCATTAACAACCTGTGCTATGCAGATGACACAACCTTGCTTGCTGAAAGTGAAGAGGACTTGAAACACGTACTGATGAAGATCAAAGACCACAGCCTTTAGTATGGATTACACCTCAACCTAAAGAAAGCAACAATTCTCACAGCTGGACCAATAGGCAACATGATAAATGGAGAAAATACTGCAGATTTCAAGAATTTGATTTTACTTGGATCCACAATCAATGCTCACGGAAAAAGCAATAAAGAAATCAAATGACGTATTGCATTGGGCAAATCTCCTGCAAAAAAACCTCTTTAGACTCTTGAAAAGCAAAGACATATGCATGCAAAAGCTGGACAGTGAATAAGGAAGACCAAAGAAGAATTGATGCTTTGAACTATGACATTGGCCAAGAATAATGAACATACTATGGGCTGCCAGAAGAAGGAACAAATCTGTCTTGGAAGAAGGCAGCCAGAATGCTCACTAGAAGTAAGGATGGTGAAACTTTGTTTCACATACTTTGGCCATGTTATCAGGAGGGATCAGTCACTGAAGAAGGACATCATGCTTGGTAAAGTAGAACATCAGCAAAAAAGAAGGCCCTCAACTAGATGAGTTGACACAGTGGCTACAACAATGGGCTGAAACATAGGAACGATTGTGAGGATGGTGCAGGACTGGGTGGTGTTTCATTCTGTTGTACAAAGGGTCACTATGAGTCAGAACTGACTGGGTGGCATGTAACAACAACACTCTTTCTGGTAGCAGATCACCAGGTCTTTCCTCCACAGGGCCATTGGGTAGGTTTGAACTGCCAACCTTTCGGTTAGCAGCCAAGCACTTAACCGTTGTGTCACAGGGGTAAAGAGCATAAACCAATGAAATTGAAAACAAGAAAGCAATTGAGAAAAGTAATGAAACAAAAAGTTGGTTCTTCAAAAAAAATCAATCAAATTGTTAACCTCTAGCAAGACTGATAAAAATAAAAAGACAAAAGATATAAATCACCTATATCAGGAATAAAACAGGAACTTCAGTACCAATCCTTTAGCCATTACGAGAATAAGCAGGAAATAATACAAACAACTTTATGTTAAAATAATTTGACAACTTACAAGAAATGGACCAACTTCCCCCCAAATCTACAAATTATCAAAACTCTACCAAGGTGAAATACAGAATCTAATTAGTCAGAAAACCATGAAATAAATTGAGTTTCTAATTTTAAAAGGTCACAATTTCTTTTTGACACAGGCACAAAAGTAATTCAGTGGAAGGAGAAGGCAGCCTTTTGTACAAACGGTGGTGGAGAAATTGTATATCAAAAATATGAACCACAACCTTTACCTCAAATCTTATACAAAAATCCACTCAAAAAGGGATCAAGGACTTAAAAGTAAAATGTAAAACTATAAAATTTTTAGAAGAAAATCTTTGGGACCCAGGGCTAAGAGAAGAGTTCTTAGACTTGACACTAGAAGGAAAAAAAAAAAAAAGGGGCCTTATCAAAATTAAAAACTTTTGCTCTGTGAAGAGAATAAAAAGGCAAGCTACAGAGTTGGAGATAATGTATGCAAATCATATACCCAACAGGGGACTTGTATCTGGAATTTATAAAGAACTTACAAAACTCAAAGTTAAAAAAAAAATAATAATAATCCATTTAGAAAATGGGCCGAAGCATGACACTAAATACAGCGAATAAGCACATGATAAAATGCTCAACATCGTTAGTCATTAAAGAGATACAAATTATAACATGATGAGCTATTACCAGGTGTTATGGATTGAATCGTGTCCTCCAAAATGTGTGTCAACTTGGCTAGGCCGTGATTCCCAGTGGCTGTCCTCCATTTTGTGATTTGATGTAATTATCCTATGTGTTGTAAATCCTAATGTTTATGATGTTAATAGGGCAGGATTAGAGGCAGTTATGTTAATGGGATAGGATTCAATCTATAGGATTAGGTTGTATCCTGAGTCAATCTGTTTTGAAATGTAAAAGAGAGAATCAAGCAGAGAGAAAAGGGACCTCATACCACCAAGAAAGAAGAGCCAGGAGTGGAGCATGTCCTTTGGACTTGAGGTCCCTGTGCTGAGGAACTCCTAGACCCACCCAAGGCAAGATTGATGGCATGAACCTCTCCCAGAGCCAACAGAGAGAGAAAGACTTCGCCTGAGCTGGGGCCCTGAATTCGGACTTCTAGCCTCCTAAACTGTGAGAGAATAAATTTCTGTTTGTTAAAGCCATCCACTTGTAGTATTATAGCAGCACTAGGTAACTAAGACACCAGGCCATATGGGGTCACCATGAGCATCAGAATGGCTAAAAAAAAAAAAAAAAAACAGAAGACACAAAACCGTAGCCACACCACATTCTGGTGAAGGTGCGGAGAAGCTGGATCACTCATGCACTGCCGGTGGGCATGTGAAATGGCGTAGACACATTGGAAGACAGCTTGGAGTTTTATTATAAAACTAGCCATGAAAACAGCAAACCACACAGAAATTTCACACGGGTGTTTATCTTAGCAAAACGACAACTTACATACACAAAAACTGTACAGGGATATTCACAGCCTTATTCATAACAGTAAAAAATTGGAAAAAACCCAAACGTCCTTAAAGGGGTGAGTGGATAAACTGTGGTTCATCCACACCAAGGAATTCTACTCATTGTTGAAAAGGAACAAACTCTTGCTACCTCTGTGCTGCCTGGAACCTTCCCTTCGGCACTGTTTGCAGGGTTCTGAGTTGTAAGAGCATGTTTCCCCTCCCCAGCTCTTTTCACCAGCTGCTCTTCCTCCCCACACCTTGACGCTGTTAATCCCCGGGGGTTTGCGTGGACCCCCTACCCCGCTCCCCTATCACCTCCTCTCTGGGGTCCACGTTGGCTTTCCCTTGCTCCCCCATCACCCCTTGGGAGCTCACCTGTTCACTTCTTCCCCTGCACTTCAGGCGTGGACTCCAGGGAGTGGGGCCAGGTGTTCCCTCTCCTCTTCTCTAAACCTCTAAACCTCTCACCCTACACCCAAACGCTGCCCCATCTGACTCCACTGCTCCTGGTTGATGTCCCCCAGGGTCCCTGCCTGGAGCCTTGGAATGGACTCTGGCTGCTCCAGCCTCTGCCCTGCCTCGTCCATGTACAGTCAGTTGTCACCCGTCATGTGGAGGACTTCACTGCCCTATTTGTTCATCAACTCCCCCTGCCCTTCACACAGCTGCCCACTCGGGCCCAGGCCCAGGCCGCACTGTGATTCAACCCTTGTAAGCTTGACTCCTGAATCTCACCCCCTCCCCTCCCACACAGGGCTCCAGCACATTTCTGATGGATGGATCCTTCTAGGACACCACTTGGCACCACCTTGGGCCCCTGCTTGCAAATGTTCAGGAGTCCCCACTTCCCTACCTTGAAGGTAGGTAAGCCTACAACTGAAGCTGCTTCTGAGGTTCTGAGGTCAGCCTCTATTGACCCCATATCCCAGCTCCACATGCCTCTACTCACCTCTCTGCCAGGCACCATGTGACTCACTGGTCCTCACCCCTTCCCACTGTCCCAGGTTCACGCATGCCTCAGCCTACCATCCAGCTGAAGCATGTGCCTCTCCTCTCCACCCCAACAAAGGTGGGTGCCAGTCCAAAGTCTACCCCCGCTCCAGCCTCCAGCAACCCCCATCCAGCACATCTGTAGAAATTATTGAAGAAGTAGCTCACTTGGCAATGGTGCCAGTGCTGACTTGTACCAACTGGTATGTTGTTGAATTGCCATTAAACTCTTCACGGGCATTTAAACAGCCACAAGTTTGCATCTTGTCTCTCCCACTTGATGTTAACGTTTCAAGGGTAGCGACCCTGCTCATTGCTGCTTTTACAGCCACAGAAATTGCTTGCACAAGAAAAACGAGTCCGTCAGATCGCCCAGAGACCAGCAATGGCAGAAGACCAGGTATTACAGAGGCAGATGATGCTGGGCAGAGCACAGGAACTTGGAGTTGTTTTGGGTTAGCCACTTAACCTCTCTCTGTTTCAAATTCCTTAACACGATGATGCCACTGTGAGCATTAAACTCCACATGTGTGAAATAGCACTTTATAAAAGGCAAGGCACTGCACAAGTATAGAGAAGGACCTTTTAACCTGAACTGACGCAATTACTCAAAATAAAATTAGCTAAAGATGTTGGGGAGATAGCGTGGAAATTTTAATAATCATCATATTTTAGGTCGGTGGCTTTGTGCTTTGTATTAAAATGGCATCAAATTAGCAATAAAGAAGGCAAACATTTTAATTCACCAATGTTCATGTAAGGTTCATTGACTCTTTAGAGGGCTTATGTAGCAAGTTCCTGGGTGGAGCAAATGGTTAACCTCCTAAGCTGCTAACTGGAAAGCTGAACGTTCGAGTCCACCCAGAGGCTCCTTGGAAGAAAAGCCTAGCAATCGACTTCTGAAAGATCAGCTACTGAAAACCCTATGGCGCACAGTTCGACTCTGACACATGGGGTCTCCATGAGTCAGAATCAATTTTACAGCAACTGGTATGTAGCAAAAAGTCTAAGGCAAAATTCAATTTTTTTTTATTACTTGTTTTTCTTTGTGATGTCTGCTGAGATAAGGAAGTCACAGGGAGGTTTCTTCCATGTTCTGGTGGCTTTCCCCTTCTCCCCCAGACTGGAGTGAGCCGCCACTTCATTTCTGCCCATCTGCGCTCTGCCTGACCTGCAAGCCCTCCTCGGAGCTCCCTCCTCCCAAAAACCTTGCTGACCTACCTCCTCTGGACAGCCACAGTTCTGTGTACTGGTTTGGGGTGTTAACCACAGTTGGCACCAGACTAATTAGTTGAGGTTTTTATGGGGCTGGAGAAACTACTAGGGTAGGAACGAGGGCAGGTTCATCTCTTCTCCATGGTGCTTGGCTCAGGGCTCCGTATAGGGGCAGGTGCTAAGCTTCGTCCCCTTCCCTCCCTTGCCCTCACTTCCTCTTTTTAACCAGGTTGTGTGGTTGAATAGATCTTCATGCATACCACATTCAGCATACAGTAGGTAAATGAGGCAGGACAGGTAAGCTCTCCCTCCTTGGCTATCCCAGAACCAGGGCCTGGCCTATCTGCCATATGAAAGCAGCTTGATCCTGCACTGATGTGGTCTTGGGTGCTTCAAAAAACCTGTAACTGGCTCTTAGGATGTGTCTAACAATCTGACAGCATCTCAATTCCATCTTCCTCCCCCACGGCACGGTGGCAATGCCTCTGCGATATTCTGGCAATGTTGACCAAATCCTCTAACAGGGGAGGGTTGTGTGCCTTGTTTGCTCAAGAAAAGAAGCCACCAAAACACGGATGCTGAGTCCCCAGATGCTATGCTGAATCCCGAGGTGCTGCGCAGAGCCCTGGCATTACCACACATACTCCTTACTCATCAACCCAGGGACCTTTGCTATCTCCTTTCTTGAGCCCAGCCTTCGTTTGGTTTCGACTGGAGGGTCACTACCAGACATAAATGCTCCAGCAACGAACAGCTGGCTCCCAGTTGCTCCAGGCCCCACTACTGGACTCTCCATGAACATCTCCAATGTTCTTATTGTCAAAGAATAACAGTGGTCAACGCAACCCAAATACATCTCAGGATTCCATGTGGCACAGTCTCTGTATAGTATGATAAAGATATGATCTGACCTGGACACCTTAAAATACAAAGTATCTTCTGAAAGTTTTTTTTTTTTAAGGGGGCAGAGCAGGAGGTTTACATAATGCTTCCTACAGAGAGTCCTGAAAGACTCCCTGACATTTTTCTCCTTCCACAAATGCTATCCCCTCACAGCAGCTACTAAAAATCTCTCCCACTTTCATCATCTCTGCTTCATTTTTCTGCTCATTCACCCTCCCTAAGTGGTACTCAGCTCACCCCTTCTCTCTACAGGTCTGTCATTGCTGCAACATCTAGACCCATCCCCTCATTTCTGTCTTTGACAGTTTTTCCCACGAATCTTAGGCTGTTACTCAGTCTCTGCACAAAGAGCAGAAGTTGAGAGATGATCAAGAAAAACAAGATTTCTTCCTTGATCCTGAGTCATTTATTCATGGGATTAGTCACTGTGTCTCTGTTAAGCTGACTTTAGCAAACACCTACTGTGTGTGAGAATCTGGGCTAAGTGCATTACGCATTTGCATGCCCATTCAACAGGCATGTTGCTGGTAACTGGCGATGAGTCGACCCCAACTCGTGGCAACACCATATACAATGGAACAAAACATATCCCGGTCCTGAACCTCAACCACGTTCAGTTGCAGATCCATAGGGTTTTCGTTGGCTGATTTTCCTAGTTCATTTTGTCTGAAAGCTCTGCTGAAACTTGTTCAGCGTCATGTTGTTGTTGTTAGGTGCCGTCGAGTCAGTTCTGATTCATAGGGACCCTACATACAACAGATCAAAACACTGCCCAGTCCTGTGCCATCCTCACAGTCATTGTCATGCTTGAGCCCCTTGTTGCAGCCACTGTGTCAATCCATCTGCTTGAGGGTCTTCCTCTTTTCGATGGCCCTCTACTTTAGCAAGCACGATGTCCTTCTTCAGGGGCTGATCCCTCCTGATAACTCGTCCAAAGTATTGTGAGATGTAGTCTCACCATCCTTGCTTCTAATGAACATTCTGGCTGTACTTCTTCCAAGACAGATTTGTTCGTTCTTTTGGTAGTCTGTGACGTATTCATTATTCTTCATCAACACCACGATTCAAAGGAGTCAATTCTTCTTCGGCCTTCCTTATTCATCGTCCGGCTTTCGCATACATATGAGGCAATTGAATCAGGTGCACCTTAGTCTTCAAGGTGACATCTTTGCTTTTCAATACTTTAAAGCGGTCTTTTGCAGCAGATCTGCCCAGTGCAATGATTTCTTGATGCTGCTTCCATGGCTGTTGATTGTGTATCCAAGTAAAATGAAATCCTTGACAACTTCAGTCTTTTCTCCATTTATCATGGTGTTGTTTACTGGTCCAGCTGTGAGGATTTTTGTTTTCTTTATGTTGAGGCGTAATCCATATTCAAGGCTGTGGTCTTTGATCTTCATCAGTAAGTGGTTAGAGTCCTCTTCACTTTCAGCAAGCAAGGTCCTGTCATCTGTGTAACACAGGTTGTGATGAGTCATCCCCTAATCCTGGTGCCTCATTCTTATACGTATATGCCAGCTTCATAGCAACATGCAAGCCTCCGCTGACAAGTGGGTAATGGCTGCACATGAGGTGCACTGGCTGGGAATCAAACCCGGATTTCTTGCACGGAAGGTGAGAATTCTACCATTGAGCCACTGCTGCTCTCTTAATACTGATACCAAACCCGTAGCAGTCGTGTTGCTTCCGACTCATACAGACCCTATGAGACAGCGTAGAACTGCCCCATAGGGTTTACAAGGTGCGGCTGGTGGATTCCAACGACTGACCTTTCGGTTAGCAGCTGAGCTCTTAACCACTGTGCCACAAGAAATCCTTAATACTGATAGGTTTTATTGTTATCGTTACTTTACAAATGAGGAAACTGAGGCACAGAGTACTTAAGCAACCTGCCCAAGACACACAGCCAATAAGTTGTGCCCACTTCATATCATTGCCCCTTTCTCCTACCAACAACCAGAACCAAAACAAGAATGCAAACATAACAGAGACTTTTGCTCCGCTTTTATTAGAGCTTTTGCTAAATAACTGAGCACATTCCTAATCACCCTGACTATAAAGTGATGGGTGAATAACTAGACCTCTTTGCATCCAAATAGTCCACAATGTGTGCAAATGCAGCAGTTGTTGCTGACGCTCAGGCATTTGGCAGGTTTGAGGCTAGGAAGCTGGATTTTCTCCGGCGCTGGGCTTCTTAGAAGGCAATTCTTCGGGGAATGTGCCATCTAAGGCTGTACTAATTGTTTGGGAGGCTGGTAAAGATGTCCCAAAGAAGTCTGAAACTTCTACTGGACCTGGGGAGTCAGGAGGGCCTTCTGAGCCCTCCTTGCTTTGGTGCTTCTCAGAAGTTACTCTGAGCAGAGCTGGGGCTTGGGCAGGCTCCTCGTTTACATCTGGGCTCGGCTGACACCGTGCATCCTGGCTCTGCTGGAGGGGCGGTGGAGAGAGAGCTCAGGGGCTGTGGTGAATCAGCCCCTTGCCAGCCTCCTCCTCCCTTTCTGGATGAGGGAAGGAAAGTGGAGCACATAAAACAGAAAAAGTGCCCTTTCAACCCTCTGGGTCTATTCAGGCCAGGGGCCCTTTGTTGTCCTGAAATGTGTTGATCTCACCTTAACGACATGACACCATTGACTTTGAACTTGTCTGATGTCTCAATTTGGGTTTTCCTGAAAGTAGGTCCTGAGACTTGGGTGGGGGGAGTTCATTGGGGAGGTGGTTGCAAGATGCACCAGGAGGGAGTGAAGCTTAAGACGGGATAAAGACAAGCCAACAATGCCTGGATTCATGAAGGGGGTTTGGTTGTGGGCAAGTGGGACCTGAGGTCTCTGGATGGTGCAAACAGTTTGCACTCAACTGCTAACCTAAAGGATGCCAGTTCAAAGCCGCCCGGTGGCCTGGTGATCTGCCTCCGTTAACAGCCAGGAGAGCCCTACAGAGCTGCTCTTCTCTGACACACATGGGATTGTCATGAGTCAGAACAGACTTGGAGGCAGTGGGCTTGGTTTTGTTTTGGTTTAACTGGGGCTCAGTCCCTCTGGAAATGTCCTCCCAAGGGGTGAGGAAATGAGCATGATCACTGGTTGAGGGTCACTCTGCAGACACTTTCTGCCCTGTGCTTGGGGGGTGGGCAGAGAAAGCCCCAGAGAGATGCCGGAGCGGTGGGTGCATGCAGGAACTCTCTGCAGAGACATCCAGGTGGGCCAAGGGAGTGAAGGTGGGCCGCCCACACCAACAGCATCTGCCGTCCCTGCCTTTCACGCTGTAAGTCCCGAGCCTGCCTGTTCACAGCGCTACCCTTAGGGTCCAGTTGTGAGCTCAAAGTTAAACACAACAAAACAGGTAGAATGAACAAATGGCCTCGTCTCATGGCTTCTCACTTGAGCAGGGTCCCCAAAGAAGAGGGATGAAAGGTGGGGCTTTTCTTGACCCCTGGTCTTTCCTGCTCAGACCCTGGCTGGAAAGGAGTGGCTGGGAGACATTATGAGCCCCCCACCCCACCCCACCCGTGAATGTCGCCGGCATGCCAGCATCCTCACCGAGGTTGGGAACACTCCTTCGCTCTCCAGCGCAGGCAGTGGTGTCTCCAACATGGGAACTTGAGCATGACCTTCAACTGGAAACCCCACTGAATTCCCAGGGCTGTGTTCTTGAGTGTGTGGCTACCTGCCTTCCCCCAAAATAACATTCCAGGTCAGGGATCTCAAGGTGGGCTGAGGCCCAGGAGTGCCTTTGAGTTGACACTGGATTTCCCATAGGCTGCAAAGGTGAAGTTCAAAACTGACAACTCTCTGTGCCCTGACTTCACTTGTCCCTGTCTTAGACTCTATCCTATATATATATATATATATATATATATATTTTATCTGGGGACATGTCTGTCTGTCCCTCTGGTAAGTGTAAGCTCCATGAGGAGGGCGAGGCTCCTGTCTACCTTTTTCACTGTAGCCCCCAGCCCCCCAGGATGTCTGCATTAGTCACAGGACAAGTAAATGCCTAGTCCTGTGCTGTACAGAGCACCCGCCCTCTCTGCCAGCTCATGGGTGCGAGGATTCAGGGCGGACAGCTCAGAGCGGTGGACTCAGTCTCAGAATCCTACGTCTGAATTCTTCTTCCGTCACTGTCACAGCCCCTCTCCAAATGCCAGGTGACTTCTTTGTAAAATAGTGGTAGTGGCACCTGCCTCCAGGGTTGTGAGGATGTATGAAAACGTGTGTGCCAAGGTGCCTCGTGCAATCCAGGTGTGTACCTGTCATCCCTCCCAAAGCTGCATCCATCTGCCCTGGTGCCCCTGGGGAAGGAGACCAGATGGTGGCATCCCTGGTGCCAGCTGTGCCTGCCACACTTTCAGTGCCGCTGGCTTCTAGAGACCCTGGGGGGGCTGAGATGACACCTCCAGCCTGGGAGACGGGCAGAAACCTGACCTTGGAAGCTTCCTCAGGGAAGACCCCTGTTTACCAAGGCAGCGAGTCCCGCCACGTGTGATACGCTTCAGCAAAACGTAGTTACTGTTACCAAGACCTAGAAGCCTCCTCCTACTAGCTCCCTGCCCTTCTTCTCACACCCACCTTCTCCACAGCTCTCCTTCCTCCCTCCATCCCGTGCTTCCCTTGGGAAAAGGTCTTTTCTGTGTAGGAAGGCCAACGGCGCCAGCTCTGCAAGTGAGGCTGTTTTCTCCAGGGCTGCCGCGCTGGGAGTCGGGACATGTCTCCACATCCCGCTACCCACGGAGCCATCTACCTCAGCTCTGTTCTGTCCTCCTGCCCTCCGGCCTAAGGAGGGGCGCCCTAGTGTGTGCAGTGAAAGGAATTCTCTGCTCCCACCACCAGCCACTCCCGAGAACACACACCCACACACACGCACTAAAAAATGCACACATAGGCATATACTTACATACATGCACACTCACACACCTGCACACTTGTACACACTCCCACACATTAACTCTCGTATACCTACACACACGCATTCACTCGCACACAGGCACATACGCCCACTCATACATGCACACATTTGTGTACACACATACACATGTGTACATGCACTCTCACAGGCACAAACACACATGCAGATTCACAAATGCACACACTCATGTACACATGTGCACAATGCACACACAGGTACACACTTATACACATGCTCACTCTCACACATACACAGTCACACACAGGCACACACTCACACACACATGCACACGTAGGTATGCGCAAGAACACAGGCACACACATGAACATACTTACACATACACACATGCACACACAGCTACACACACATACATACACTCACACACACGCATGCACACACACACACACACACAAGCACACATTCACACGTTCACACACTCAAGTCCTTTCGTCCTCAGACTGTGTGACGGGGAGCTGTTCTACCTGCACCCCTGAAGCTGTGGTGTTGGGTGCTCTGGCTGTACAGCCACAGAAACCCGCCTGTGTAGGAACCGAGTGAATTTGTATCCCAACCTGGTTTTGTGGTTTCCACAGGTGAGTCCAACACACCTCTACTGTTTTAGGTTACAGAGAAGGTGGGAGGCAAGGAGCTCTTTGTGGACTGCATAGTCAAGGACATAATTAATTCTACCCCCCAAAGTATCCCAGATCTCTTTGCTGTTGTTATTAGCCGCCACCCAGTCAGTCCCCCATTCATGGTGGCCCCACACACAACGGAACAATACGCTGCCTGGTTCTGTGCCATCCACTTGATCTGTTGTGGATCAGGTCTTTTTGATCCACAGGGCTTTCAGTGGCTGGTTTCCAGAAGCAGATCGCCAGGCCTTTCTTCCTAGTCCATCTTAGTCGGGAAGCTCCGCTAAAACCTGTTTGGCATCACAGCAACACGCAAGCCTCCGCTGACAAACAGGTGGGGCTGTACAGGAGACGCGCTGGCTGGGCATTGAATCCAGGTCTCCCTCATGGAAGGTGAGACTTCTACCACGGAGCCACCAGTTACCACCTGCATATATCCCTTTACAGCATGAAAGGGGAAACCCCAGGAGCCGTGCCTGGGCAGGGGCTTCTGGGGTTTCCCGGCCTGTAAGTCACTTGCTCATTCATTTTCAGTTCGCTTTGGGGCAGGTGAACTTCAGCAGGAGCCAGAGAGATGTGCAGCCAATTCATGAGTGGAGGGAATTTTGTCACTGAAGGCGCTTTCTTGATTAACTTCTGAGATCAGGTTTTGCAAAGGTCACCATCGTTTCATGTGAGTGGAGGAGCCACTTGTTCCAGCTCTTGGGGCCCCAGGGCTTTGTGCCAGCACCACCAAGCTCCCTGGATCCCCTCAGCAACAGCCTAGTCAAAGCATGTTGGTATCCCATTGTGCAGGTGAGACTCTGGTCCTGGAGGGTTCCTCCCCATCCTCCAACTACAGGTCCAATGTGCTTCGTTGCAGAGGCTCCTCCCTGCTGCCCCATCCCTCTCCGGTGCCCAACACAAGGATGGGGTGCCGGGCCACACTTCACCTTCAGTGGCACCTGGGTTTGCAGGAGAGCAGAAGAATGGATTTACAGAAAAACCTCTATCTGGAGAGGTCCACGGAAACAGAACGATGGCATTTGTTCAAAAGAGAGAATTTCTATTTTCTTTTGGGAATAGTAAAAAAAAGCTTGTACGTTCCAACAACAATACTGTCAGCTACTGCCCAGGGCTGTCTTAAAAAAAGAATTCCTTGTTGTTGCCAGGTTGTTAAGACCCAAATAGCTTTCATCCCACCCTGGGCACCAGGGCCACTGTCAACCTTTCTGAATGAGATGGGCTTGCTTCCCAATGCTTCTGAGGGAGCGTCAAGCCAGGTGGGGTGTTTGTTTTTGGGCGTATTCCTGATGAAGACAATGGGATAGACAGCCCCAACTCTGAGACTGGAAAAGGCCACTGTGGGGCTGGCAAGAGGGGGGCTTCCCAGAGCTGACACTCTCTTCCCCAGACCCTTGGCTCTCCCTTCCTTCACCCACTGCCATAAAGAGAAACACAACAGAGTGAGAGTTTGTGGGCCCGAGGCAGTGCCACAGGCCGATCTATGTGAAGAAGCCGCTGGCAGCCGCTGGGACAGGCTGAACCCCATTGTTAATAGCCACGACAGCCAGGGCCCACACACTAGGCATTTTCCAAGACTCACATGTCTATTTTGCACTTACGTCAGTTCTCACCAAACCCGTCCAGGATGAGGCACCGAGACGTAGTGGGATCCAGGGGGTTTCCCCGTATAGGAAGCCTCCAGTCAGAGCAGTCCCAGCATGCTCACCCTGCTGACGGACTGCGTGTTGGAGCAGAGGGATGAGCTGGCACACGCATGTGGTTAGGCTACGTCTTCAAACTCTGAAAGTGGTGAAGACAAGAGAGGATAGTGCTGCGGCATTCTAGACTTCTACACTTGTGTGAATGTGCACATGTACACACGCCGCACACACTCAGACATATGTTCACACATGCTCACATGCATGTGCACACTCACACACATGTGCATGCACCCTCAAAAACACACACAGGCACGCACATTCATACACTCACTCACATATACATGCACACACATGCACTCGCATGTCCATACACACAATTACATGCTCACACTCATATAACACACTCACATGCACACATGCACATACACTCATATTCCTATGCACACAGGCATGAGCACACACCTCAGACACACAGAGAAGCGTGTTAGAAACTGTAAGCTCAGAATAGTACCAACCTCCCTATGTGACTTGGGGTGGAGCAGAAGAGAAGCCCCTTCTCCTCACAGGTGCTTCAGTTCCCTTTTGCTTCCTGGGAGGGGGGTTCTCTGTAAGTGAGTCACCCTTTGGCCTTTGCCAGGAGGAAAGGTGAGGCTTCATGTGTGGGGAAGCCCTGATCTTTCAGTGGCAGGTGGGCTCCCTCAGGCCACAGGTGTGAAATGGAACAGCCCTGCCCATTCCCCTCCGGACACAAGGCCACCGGAGCCCTGTCCTTGTGTGTCTGTGTGGGCAAAGCGATCCTTGAAGATTCCCCCTTGCCCTGGAAGAGGGGGTGTGTATCCCCAGGGGTCCCCTGAGACCCTCTTTCAAGGGATCCAAAGGTCAAAGCTATCATCCTGGTAATACTCAGAAGGTATTTACGTTTTGCGCTCATGGGGTTAAAATTGCTGTTGCCTTAGCCTGAGCCAAGTTCTGGTTGTCATTGTACTCCTCATCATCGTATGCAGCAAGAAAGTAAATGCCAGTGGTACTTAAGACCGTCTTTGATAAAAGAATAAAAAGTCTTAGTTTTATGAAATCCTGACCCTTGAGTTTGTGTTGTTTTGATAGTCTATGTGAGAAAATGTGAATACAGGCACTCCCCAGATTACGAATGTCCGTCCTACGTACAACCCACACTTACAAGCCAACCTTGTAAAGCCTATTCTGTTAAAAACTTGAGGTACATGGTGTGGAATAACAAATGGGCACTCTTGCATCAACACATGGTTGTTATTATTACTCTATTTTTTTTTATTATGTCAGGAAACCTGGTGGCATGGTGGTTAAGTCCTACAGCTGCTAACCCAAGGGTCGGCAGTTTGAATCTGCCAGGTGCTCCTTGGAAACTCTATGGGGCAGTTCTACTCTGTCCTGCAGGGCCGCTATGAGTCAGAATCAGCTCGATGGCACTGGGTTTGGTTTTGGTTTGGGTATTATTATGTAAAAGATGTTTTAGTGTACCCGGAAGTGTTTCTTTAATGTTTTTATGCATAGAAAGGTACACTACATACTATATACTAAGACAAGCTTTGAACTGTTCCCCTTTACATACAAATTCAGCTTAAAGACAGACTTAGGAACGGAACTCGTTCGTATCCCGGGGAGTGCCTGTATGCACAAACTCTTGTGCCACACACAGGAACAGGTGGAGCCGAGGAAACATACTTGTTTATTGAACCGTGAGCATTTTCCATGGAAGGCTATTTTTACTTGAAGGAACAACAGACAAACTATGGTTATTCAGACTTGGGTATTTGGCAGACGTTTTCTGAAAAATGATTGAAGTGAGCCTGTCACTTCAAGGAAAACAACTGACAGTGTTTGTTGCTAATGATCAAATTCACGCTTTTAGAGGAAAAGTGGAATTTTGGAAAACGTATATCCCCCCATGAGTATGACAGCTTCCCAGTACTTTTCTGATGAATGGGTGGTCATGCGGTTTTTAATATTATGTAATGAAATATCAGCATTGAAAAAAGCTGCATAATTCAGTGAAGATACAATTCCCAAATAACCCACGTATGATGTCACGGGAGCCCTGGTGGCAGAGTGGTTAAGAGCTGCGGCTGCTAACCAAATCATCGGCAGTTAGAATCTACTGGCCGCTCCTTGGAAACTCTACTGGGGTAGCTTTATCCTGTTCTGTAGGGTCGCTATGATTTGGAATTGACTTGACGGCAATGGGCTTAGTTTTTGGGACTTATGATGTTACTAAATCGTGCGTGAGGAACAACTCATCCAAAATGCAAGATAATCCCGTGTAATGTAATGTAACTGAACACAGAGTTTATTAATGTTGCTCCGGGTTCCAAGTAACTTTAAGAAACTACCACTTGTTGAGTTTGGGCGTAGTATCAAAGAAGAACGTTCACAGTTATCTGGAAAAGCCATTAGAACTCTCCTTCCGCTTCCCAGTACGTATCTGTGTGAGGCTGGGGCTTCTTCATTTGCTTCAACTGACACATTGTAACCAACCGAGTGTAGATATGAGAAAGCCATTGTCTTCTATCAGATCAGACGTGAAGAGCTGCAAACGTGTGAAACAATGCCACTGATCTCACTCATTTTTTTTTTAACCTATTCTGTGTTATCCCTAAAAATATGGTCCTTATGTTAACATGTCCTGGGTTTATTGTTTTAAATAAATTAATAAATTATTAAAATTCTCAGTTTTAATTTTTATTATGTTAATATCAATGGGTGTGTTGCGGTTTCGTGTGCCATTCAGGCGGTTCTGACTTACACTGAACTTGCGGGACACTGTAGAACTACACCCCATAGGTTTTTAATTGATGGGTGTGACCCATGCTGTAGATGGGAATCGATAGGTGTAACCCACACAAACAAGAGCTCTTTGGGACCCTCAGTAATTTTCAAGAGAGTGAAGGGATCCCCAAAAACAACAAGTGTGAGAACAGTTGTTCTGTGGCCTTCTCTCCCTTCTCTGCTCCCCTTCCCCTCCTGCCGCCCGACCCACGCCAGGGCCTAGGGTGGATGCTGGTCCCCACATCTACTCCCACTGTGGGCTCTACTCCCTTTCCCTGACGCACACCAGGGGCCAGGGTAGGCACCAAGTCCCCATGCCTCCTCCTGGGTGTACCTGCTCCCCTTCCCTGCCTGCCCGCTGACCCACACCAGGGTCTGGGGTGGACACCAGGTCCCCACACCTTCTCCTGGGTGTACCTGTTCCTCTCCTCTGCCCGCCCCCACCCTCGCACCATGCCTGGAGCCTGCCCAGAACTGCTCTTTCCAGAGGCACTTCCAGGGTTTGGGGTGGGGCAGCCCTGCTCCCTGCACCCATGGTCACTTCTGAGTCTCTCCCTAAGTGGGCAGGTCCTCAGAATCACAGAGCAGGCTGCCCAACCCACCACCGGCCCAAGCCTCAGCTGCCCCTGCCATTCCTGAGTGCCAAAGCTTGGGCACAAGGGCCAGGTAGTCTCCTCCATCAGGGTCATTTGGCCCACTCTCTCCTCCTCCCTCCCAGATCTGCCTCACTTGTGCACACTCCCTTCTGACCTGGGGCTAAGCTCCCACCCACAGCAGGTGGGGCATGTGCCCAGGTGTGGCCAGCACAGGTGGTTTGAGTGTCTTCCAGGGGCCACCATCCCCAGTTTACCCCTGCTGCACGGAGCCCCATGCCCAGCCTGTCCTGCCTGGTGTGTTGGCATCCCACGACTGGAGACCTCGAGCTACAGAGCAAGGCCCCACAAGGGAGGTTTGGAGCATTTCAAGACCCCTTCCACAGCCTTGAGCCAATCTCATCCGGATTCCCTGTTCTCTGGGAAGTCCTGCTGTGAGAATCTCCAGTGCTTCCATCAGCCCCAACGGCCACACAGAGGTCCTAGGTGTACACACGCAGTCGCCATGTGGAGAAGACTCAGACACCCCCCTCACTCTCCAGAGGGGTGGAGATGCCACTTAGTAAGAGCACCGAGCAATTAAGCATAAAATAGTCATTCAATTATTTGCTTAACAAATTAACTTAGTTCATCATGAAAACGTAGTTAAGTTTCTTTATCGGGTGCATTAGTCAAAGCCAGCCAGCTTTAAAAATGCATATAATATGTGCAGCGACTATTTCTAGCACAATGAAGCCAATTATTTTTAAAAATAAAATCTAGTACTTGTAAGAGCATATCTATAGCAACTGTCGGCTAGTTATTCTTGTCTACTTTTGAGCAATGAAAAGTCAAAACTATGCAAATGGCTCGAAGTGTGCTTTTTATAATAAAATGTTGAGTACTTTCCAGCGTTAACGTGTGCCGGCCGCATGCTTCTCAGAGACCGATTCTGATGTTTCGCTCTCAGAGGAGCCTGGCAGGCAAGAGGACAGGCTTCCCCTCCAGACACCACTGGTGTTTGCTCACCTGGGCTGCAGGTGGGATGGATGGGCAGGGTCACCGAGCCTGGGCCTTTTGGGTTGCTTGCACTTTGGGCGTGGCTCCTCTCTCCCCTTCTTCCACAGGTGGCTGATCACTGAGGAAGATCATCACGCCTGTTCCCTCCTTCCCTATGGCTGCTCGGGTGGCCAAGCCCCACTCACCTTTCTTTACCCGGTTTCCTATTCCAGCCCCATCCCCAACACTACCACCAGCATCCTCTTTCAAAACATCACGTCTTTGATATATGCTTCATGGATGAAGTAATTCTGAATATAACGTTAAGTATATCAGATGCAAAAGGATTAAACTAATCACCTATCAAAGGACAAAAACTCTCCGGTTAGTAGAAGCCATTCACATTTATTGTATTTAATGTTATATTCGGAGACTTGGTGGTGCAGTGGTAAGAGCTATGGCTGCTACACAAAAGGTTGGCAGTTCGAATTCACCAGTTGCTGCTTGGACACCCTTTGGGAAGTTCTACTCTGTCCTACAGGGGTCACTATGAGTCGGAATTAACTTGACCGCAACAGGAATGTTATATTCAGAATTATTTCATTCATATTATTTTACAATTTTTTAAAATTATATCTTAAGTATGTTTCTTTTTTCTTTCTTTTTCTAACTTCCTTTGAATAGGCTTTTTTTTTTTTTTAGGTTGATCTTGGCATAATATATTTGATTTTGATTCTTTTGGTGGTTATTCCTAATTTCTTTAAATCTATACTTATATTTATTTCCCCCATCAGTTTCTTAAATTTAGCATTACCCAGCCCTTCCCTGTGAGCCAGACAAGTACTTGAGGCTACTCTCACTTCCTCTGGACTCTCCCATCCCAACCCCTCTCCGTACCCTGCAGGTACCCCATTGCCGTCGAGTCGATTCCGACTCCTAGCGACCCTATAGGACAGAGTAGAACTGCCCCATAGAGTTTCCAAGGAGCGTCTGGTGAATTCAAACTGCCGACTTCTTGGTTAGCAGCCATGGTACTTAACCACTATGCCACCAGGGTTTCCATGCAGGCATCACCTAGAATTTTGGGTGGACATTTATTATAGATACACTTTTTTGTTTGGGTACTGGCATGTTTGGAAAAATAACTTTAGTAAGTTATTTAGTCACCTGTTCTGTCCACATTTCTAGTACTTGTTTGTTTGTTTGTTTGTTTTTCTTGTCACAGGACTGACTTTAAAAATGCTTCCAAAGGATCTTTCCCAGATCTCAAATCTGGGAAATTCTTGGTCAATAATTCTTCAAATATTTTCTCCTTTATCCACATTGTTTTCTCCCCTTCTGGGACTATAAAGTATAGATGCACAGTTCTATTTCAACCTCCCTTACCTCTTGCTTTCCTATCTTTTTAAGTGTTTTTGTATTTTTTTTTTAATTTCTTTTGGAGAATTCCTAAGGTTGATCTTTTTGCTTACCAATTTCCAGCTGAATCCATTCTGCCATTTAATGCAGCTATTTTCTTTTTTAAATATCAACGATCACCATTTGTTTTTCCTGTACAACTTCTTGCCCTTGTTTCATCTTCCCAACATCTATCCCCCACCTTATTTCTTAGAGGAAATTGAATAGCTTACTTTAAGCTCTTGTTTTGTGTGTTCCATTTATTCTTCTTCATCTGGTGGGTCTTTCATCTTGTTGTCTTTCTCTTTATAGCCGTTGTATTCCTAAGAAGTCTCATTGCTTTTCTCTGAGAGATATAGCTCCCTGAAGTATGACCTACTTTTCCTGGAAATGGTTATCTGAGGGGAGGGGATAAAGCCCATGTCAGAGCTTGGTCTGATCCCGATGAGTTTGTGGGGTGGAAAGAGAATGTACCTCATAGGGAAGAGCGGCTGGTATATACGTCGCATCTCTTCCTTGGCTCCATTCTTATTCAAGAACTGTCTCCCTCAGCTGTGGTTACTATGCTCAATCTATGCAAGTGGGTGCAGAGAGAGAGGAATGCTTAGTGGCTGAACAGTCTAGAAGAACCAGTTTTTAACTCTTCTCCATCACAGCAAATGTATATAGTAAAGTTCTTAATCTACCCCATCACCCCCTGCCAGCCTTGGAATGGCCATTTTTCTCTTGCACAGAGTGAATGGAGCTTCCCTGAACTTCTTGACTCCGTGGATTGAAGTTTATCATCAGTTTTAGAAAATCCCAGCCAGGATCTCTTCAAATATTATGTCTGCTTCCTTCCTTCTTTCTTCTCCTTCTGGGACTCCTTGTGCAAGTAGAGGGGGTTCCAAAGGGGATCAAATCCTCATAGGAAAGGTAACATCAACTTTAGTTTCTATTGTTTCTGTATATACTATTTCTGTCTTACGCTTGACTGTGACTCATATGTATGTTCTTTCCAATGTTTTCTTCCTCTCTGTGGTTCAATATTTGAGTTCACTAATTCTATCTCCTGCTATGCCAGTTTGCTCCCAAACTCATTCTATGAGGTCTAAATTTCAGATACTGTATTTCTCACTGAGGATGATTATTTGAATTTTTTTTTTTATGGATTCCAATTCTCTTTAGAAGTTCTCTATCTTTTCAGCCACTTAGTTCATATTTTTCTTTATAGTCTGACACATTTAGAATTGATAATTGTAAGCCTCGTGGGATAACTTCAGGACCTCAGCCATCTATGGATCTGCTTCTATTGACTGCATTTTATCAATCACCACTCTTATTTCCTACTTCATGTTATGTAAGTTTTGATCATAAGATAGGCATTGTATATACAGAAACAATAGAGGCTGAAGTTGACGTTACCATTCCTCTGAGGATCCCACTTCTTTTTTGGGGGGGGCGTGTAGGGATTAGGGGCTGATCACCTGAATCCAGTCAGGAATGGAGCTGGTTTAAGGCTGGTTCAAGGCTGGTTGCATTGTTAGTAGGAACCAATCCACCTGTGTTTTTCAGGTCTTAGAGACTGTGCCTTTCGGATGTTTGTTGCAGGCTCCACTTTGTAGTTGGTCTCTCTGGCAAGTGAGGCAGTGAGAATCTTACTTTGCCTTTCCAGCCCAGCTGGTCTGTTTCCCACACCACCCCCCAACACTCAACAAGGAACCTATGGAAGAAAACAGCTATGCGTTTTGGGCTCCTCTAGATTCTAATCTCTCATGCCAGCCCACATGGCTTTCAAAACATCTACTGATTTGTCTTTTCCCCAGAATAGTTCCTCTGTCCACAACAAGTCTAAACCTCAGTCTCCTCTCAGACTTAGAAAACGCCCCCAGGGAAAAAAATGGTCAGTGTTTGCAGCTCACCTAGGAAGGGCTCTTCTTGCTTTCGAATTCTAATTCAGCTAGTTCTGCTTGTTTCCACAGCTGTCCCTATGTTTACAACCATGAATTTCCATTTTCTCACAAAGAGGAGTGAAGTCATTGTTGCATCACACTCTACCTACTCTAGGTTGTTTCCCTTTTTCAACCCTGCCTGTATAAGCAACGATGTGTACAGACTCTTCCCTTTGTCTCTTTGTAGTGTGAGAAAACCCACCCAGGCATGGAGAACAGTAGCTGAGTCAACAACTCATTCATTCCTCGGACAATTACTGAATGCCCATTGTGCTCCAATACCATGCTGAGTACTGGACTTATAAAGAGGAACAAGGTCTGTTTCCTACCGTGGAAGACCTCAGAGGAGGACACAGTTGCAAGAGGTGAGCCCAGAGCTGTAAGGGAGGGGTGCACAACAGGCTGAGGGAGTACAGAAGAGTGAGCCACTGCTTTTGACAAGGAAGGAGAGAGTTCTCAAAGGAGATGGCTCCTGAGCTAGCATGGGCAGGAGGAGTTTGTCAGGAGGAAAAGGGGATCAGATGGCTCAAGCGGAGGAAGCACTATGTGCAAAATATCCTCACAAACAGCAATTGGAGGCTCACCAATTTACAGTCATTCTACATACGCAGTCGTACCTCAGGGTACATATTACCTCATCTTTTACAGCCTGTCACTTTTTATCTTGGATACAATTACAAACTCAGAGAAGAGTTGCCAGAATAGTACAAAAACTGCCATGTACTCTACCCAGATTCAGCGATTGTGAAAATTTTTCCTGTTAGCTTTACCAATCACCTCATATGCATGCAAAAGGCGGACAATGAAAAAAGGAAGACAGAAGAAGAATTGATGCATTCAAAGTATGGTGTTGGTGAAGAATATTGAATATATATACCGTGGACTGCCAGAAGGAACAAATCCATCTTAGAAGAAATACACCCAAAATGTTCTTTAGAAGCCAGAGTGGCAAGACTTAGGCTTGCTTACTTTGGGTACGTCATCAGGAAAGACCAATAGCTAGAAAAGGACAAGATGATTGGAAAAGCGGAGGGTTGGCAATGGGAGGGAGGCCCTAGGTGGGATGGATTGACACAGTAGCCAAAACAATGGGCTCAAACATATCAGTGATCACGAAGATGGTTCAGGACCAGGCAATATTTGTTCTGTTATATATAAGGTTGTTATGAGTTGAAGCCGACTCAATGGCAACTAACAACATCTATATGTGTATATATATATATTTTCTCTCTCTCCCTCTTTCTGTCCATCCATCCACCTGTCTGTCCATCCAACCATTAGTCCATCCATCCATCCATCCGTCCGTCCATCCTTCCGTCCGTCCACCCCCCACCCCCGCCCCCACCCCCGCGCCTCCACCCATCCACCCATCCACCCATCCACCCAACCACCCATCCACCCATCCACCCATCCACCCATCCACCCATCCACCCATCCATCCATCCATCCATCCATCCATCCATCCATCCATCCATCCATCCATCATATATGTATATGTATATTTGTGTCATGGATTGAATCGTGTTCCCCCAAAATATGTGTCAACTTGGTTAGGCCATGATTCCCAGTACTGTGTGGTTGTCCTCCGTTTTGTGATTGTAATTTTATGTTAAAGAGGATTAGGGTGGGATTTTAACACCTTTACTAAGGTCGCATCCCTGACCCAATACAAAGGGAGTTTTCCTGGAGTGTGGCCTGCACCACCTTACAAGAGGTAAAAGGGAAGGGAAGCACCAGAGAGTGGGGACTTCATATCACCAAGAAAGCAGTGCCAGGAGCACAGGGCTTCCTTCAGTTCAGGGGTTCCTGCGCAGAGAAGCTGTGGGTCCAGGGAAGATTGATGAGAAGGCCAACAGAGAGAGAAAGCCTTCGCCTGGAGCTGACGCCCTGAATTTGGACTTCTAGCCTACCGGACTGTGAGAAAATTAATTTCTCTTTGTTAAAGCCACCCACTTGTGGTATTTCTGTTATAACTTCACTAGATAACTAAGACAATATGTAAAATATTTTTAAAACTATTTTAGAGTAAACTGCAGACATTATATCCTTTACCCCTAAATAATATTTGTGTTCATTTCCTAAGAATAAGAATAGTCTCAGGAAATTAAACAATAATACAATACTCTTAAGTAATCCGCAGCTTATATTCATAGTTCACTAATTATCCCAATGTTGTACTTTGTGGTTATCTTCATTTATCCAGGATGCAATCAGAATCACAAGGTGTATTTAGTTGCATGCCTCTTCAGTCTCTTTTACTCTGGAACAGCTCCTTAGCCCTCCATTGTCTTCCATGAAGAGTACAGGGCAGATGCTTTTATAGGATGTCCCTTGGTTGGATCTTGGTTATAGATTTTTGGCAGGGATACACCAGGAACGGTTTGCGTGCTTATCAATGCATCCCATTGGAAAACACAGGATGTTCGCTTGCACAATAACTTGGTTCAGGTACTGTCCACCAGGCTTTTCCACTGTTAAGTTACATGTTCCCTTTTCTAATTAATTGGTATTGGTGAAGCCATAGTTTGAAATTCTATGAATATCTTATCCCCCTTAAACTTTCACCCAGTAGTTTTAGCAACTGTTGGTGATGCTTGTCTGAATTATTTATAAATATGATGGCTGCAAGATCATTGTTCTCTAACTGCCTCATTCTTTCTACATTCATCAGCTCACATTCTACTGTCAGAAGAGCTTCACCTTTTCCCCATCTATATATGCACTTATTTTTATATCAGTATATACTCATGAACTCTTGGTTTAGTCAGTGGGCTATAATCTCTAACCATCATTATTATTTTGATGCTCAAATTGTCCCACATTTGGCCATCAAGGGATTACTTGAGTAAATGTCTCCTGGGTGACACCATATAGGACCACAGAGAAATCAGAAATTGTAAGACAAATGGGTGAGCTGATCAGTGGGTAGGCTCTCAGCTGTTCAGACAAAATCTCAAAGAATCAATCTTAGGTGAGGGGCTGTAAGTTGATTTTCTAGGATAATCTCCTTCATGTCTTACAGGGACTGTTTCCTTCCCTCGCCTGGAGGACATGGTGGGCTTGGTTAAAAGTGGGGCTTTTCCACCTCCAAGTCTGGATCTGGGAAGTCTCCTCCCTACCCTGTACTCACTCTGTTTATCCCATCAGAGCCACGTGCCTGGCCTCTCCTTTACTCAGGTATCTCCCGAGACATCTCAGCCAGAAGCAAACCTCTGAGTCTAATAGCCCACAATTACAGTAGAATTCACCTCCTGTCCACTCCCACACTCCTGATGGAACCACAGAAAGAGAAAGGTTGCTTGGGAAAGCCTTGGCAACACATAACAAGAATTGTAAAATTGTTCCTTTTTACCTCATGATGACATTTCTGGGAAATCATTCCAAAAAAAAATTCCAAAATGGGCAAAAGCCTATGCATGAGGAGATTTATTGTAGCATTTTACAACTCACAAAGCACATGAGATGCTTGTCTGCCAGGAACTGGTTAGGTAATTTACAGTACCTCAAATGGAGTGGCACCACTCCCCTGTCAGTTTGTGGTGCACACTGTGGTGGTTTGCATGTTGCTGTGATGCTGGGTGACCAGCAGGGTCATCCATGGTGGACAGGTTTCAGTGGAGCTTCCAGGCTAACACAGACTGGGAAGAAGGACCTGGCAATCTTCTTCTGAAAAAATTAGCCAGTGAAAACTTTATGAATAACAGCGAAAACTGTCTGATAGAGTACCGGAAGATGAGCACCTCAGGTTGGAACACACTCAAAATACAGCTGGTGAAGAGTTGCCTGCTCAAAGTAGAATCAACCTTAATGATGTGGGTGGAGTAAAGCTTTTGAGGCCTTCATTTGCTGTTGTGGCATGACTCAAAATAAGAATAAAGAGCTGCAAACATCCATTAATAATTGGAACATGGAATGTACAAAGTACAAATCAAGAAAAATTGGAAGTTGTCAAAAATGAGATGGATTGCTTGAAGATCAGTATCCTAGGCATTAGTGAGTCGAAATAGACTGGTATTGGCCATTTTGAATCAGACAATCATATGGTCTATTATGCTGGGAATGACAAATCAAAGAGGAATGGCGTCTCATTCACAGTCAAAAACGACATTTCAAGATCTATCTTGAAATACAATCCTGTCAGCTATGGGAGAATTCACTTACTAATGAAGACCACAGCCTTCAGTGTGGGTTACACCTCAACATAAAGAAAACAAAAATCCTCACAACTGGACCAACAAGCAACATCATGGTAAACGGAGAAAAGATTGAAGTTGTCAAGGATTTCATTTTACTTGGATCCACGATCAACAGCCATGGAAGCAGCAGTCAAGAAATCAAAAGATGCATTGCATTGGGTAAATCTGCTGCAAAGGACCTCTTTAAAGTGTTGAAGAGCAAAGATGTCACCCTGAAGACTAAGGTGCGCCTGACCCAAGCCATGATATTTTCAATCACATCCTATGCATGTGGAAGCTGGACAATGAATAAAGAAGACCAAAGAAGAGTTAACGCCTTTGAATTGTGATGTTGGTGAAGAATATTGAATATACCATGGACTGCCAAAAGAACGAACAAATCTGTCTTGGAAGAAGTGCAGCCAGAATGCTGCTCCTTAGAGGCAAGGATGGCGAGACTGCATCTTACATACTTTGGACAGGCTGTCAGGAGGGATGAGTCCCTGTAGAAGGACATCATGCTTGGCAGAGTACAGTGTCAGCGGAAAAGAGGAAGACACAGTGGCTGCAACAATGAGCCCAAGCATAACAGGGATTGTAAGGATGGTGCAGGACCGGGCAGTGTTTCGTTCTGTTGTGCATAGGGTCACTATGAGTCGGAACTGACTTGATGGCGCCTAACAACAACAACATAGGATGATTACCCATACGCCTATAAGGAAGGCCAGTTAATATGACTATTATTCAGATTTACACACCAACCACTAATGCCAGTGACAAAGAAGTTGAAGATTTTCACCAGCTTCTGCAGTCTGAAATTGATCAGACATGCATTCAAGATGCATTGACAATTACTAGTGATTGGAATGTGAAATTTAGAAACAAAGAAAAAGGATCAGTAGTTGGAAAATGTGTCCTTGGTGATAGAAACAACAACAGAGATGGCATGATAGAATTTTGCAAGACCAATGACTTCTTCATTGCAAATACCTTTTTTCACCAACATAGATGATAACTATACACGTGTACCTTGCTGGAAGGAATACATAGGAATCAAATCGACTACATCTGTGGGAAGAGATGATTGAGAAGCTCAATATCATCAGTCAGAACAAGGCCAGGGGCCAACTTCAGAACAGATCATTAATTGCTCATACGTAAATTCAAGTTGAAACTGAAGAAAATTAAAACAGGTCCACGAAAGCCTAAGTACAGCCTTGAATATATCCTACCTGTATTAAGAGACCACTTCAAGAATAGATTTGACGCATTGAACGCTAATGACCCAAGACCAGATAAGTTGTGGGATTACATCAAGGACATCATAGATGAAGAAAGCAAAATGTTAAAAGATTCTGGCATTAAAAGACAGAAAAGAGAAAAAAAACAAAGACCAAAATTGAGGTCAAAGATGCTCTGAAACTTGCTCTTGAACATAGAGTACCTAAAGCGAATGGAAGAAATGATGATGTAAAAGAGCTGAACAGAAGATTCCAAAGGGTGGCCAGAGAAGACAACATAAAGTATTATAATGACACATGCAAGACCTGGAGTTACAAAATCAAAAGGGAAGATCACATTCAGCATTTCTCAAGCAGAAAGAACTGAAGAAAAAATTCAAGGCTTGAGTTGCAATATTGAAGGATTCTGTGGGCAAAAAATCGAACAACACAGGAAGCATCAGAAAAAGATGGAAAGTATACACAGAATCACTCCACTAGAAAGAATTGGTTGACGTTCAGCCATTACAGGGAGTAGCATATGATTAAGAACTGATGGTGCTAAAGAGGAAGTCCAAGCTGCACTGAAGGCGTTGGCGAAAAATAAGTCTCCAGGAAGTGACGGGATTCCAATTGAGATGTTTCAACAAATGGATGCAATACTGGAAGCTCTCACTTGTCACATGCCAAGAAATTTGGAAGACAGCTACCTGGCCAACTGACTGGAAGAGATTCATGTCAGTGCCTATTCCAGAAAAAGGTGATCCAATGGAATGGGGGAATTATTGAACAATATCATTAATATCACATGCAAGTAAAATTATGCTGAAAATAATTCAAAAGCGGTTGCAGCAGTATGATAGGGAACTGCCAGAAATTCAAGCTGGATTCAGAAGAGGATGTGGAACAAGGAATATCATTGCTGATGTCAGATGGATCCTGGCTGAAAGCAGAGAATACCAGCAAGATGTTTACCTGTGTTTTATTGACTATGCAAAGGCATTCAACTGTGTGGATCATAACAAATTATGGATAACATTGCAAAGAATGGGAATTCCAGAATACTTAATTGTGTTTATGTGGATCCTGTACACAGACGAAGAGGTAGTAGTTGGAACAGAACAAGGGGATACTGCATGGTTTAAAATCAGGAAAGGTGTACATCAGGGTTGTATCCTTTCACCACACTTGTTCAATCTGTCTGCTGAGCAAATAATCCAAGAAGATGGACTATATGAAGAAGAACAGGGCATCAGGATTGGAGAAAAACTCATTAACAACCTGCGTTATGCAGATGACACAACCTACCTTGCTGAAAGTGAAGAGGACTTGATGAAGATCAAAGACTACAACCTGCAGGGTGGGTTCTACTTCAACATAACCAAAAAAAACCAAACCCAGTGCCGTCGAGTCGATTCTGACGCATAGTGACCCTATAGGACAGAGTGGAACTGTCCCATAGAGTTTCCAAGGAGCACCTGGCAGGTTCAAACTGCTGACCCTCGTGGTTAGCAGCCATAGGACTTAACCACTACGCCACAAGGGTTTCCCTTCGACATGAAGAAAATGAAAATCCTCACAACTGGGCCAATAAGCAACAACATTATAAATGGAGAAACTATCGAGGTTGTCAAGGATTTCATTTTGCTTGGATCCAAAATCAACACCCATGGAAGCAACAGTCAAGAAATCAAATGAAGTATTTGCATTGGGCAAATCTGCTGCAAAAGACTTCTTTAAAATGTTGAAGAGTGAAGATGTCACTTTGAGGTCTAAGGTACGCCTAACCCAAAACTTGGTATTTTCAATTGCCTCAAAAGCATGTGAAAACTGGCAAATGAATAAGAAACACTGAAGAAGAATTGATGCCTTTGAATTATGGTGTTGGCAAAGAATATTGAATATACCATGGATTGCCAGAAAAAAGAACAAATTTGTCTTGGAAGTATAGCCAGAGTGCTCCTTAGAAGCAAGGACGGTGAGAGTTCACCTTATGTACTATGGACATGTTATCAGGAGGGACTAGCCACTGGAGAAGGACATCATGCTTGGTAGAGGGTCAGCAAAAAAGAGGAAAACCCTCAGTGAGATGGATTAACACAGTGGCTGCAACAATGGGCTCAAGCGTAACAACAATTGTAAGGATGGCGCAGGACCAGGCAGTGTTTCGTCCTGTTGTGCATAGAGTCGCTATGAGTCATGACCGACTCGATGGCACCTAAGAACTATAACAAACAACAAATGGAGTCGATGCAATATTGCCTCTCATATGATTCTCAAAATTACGAAGCAATGAGGAAAATGTGTATGATGTATTCTTAAGCAGAAATATGCAGAGTACAAAACCTTGTGCATACCTTCAGTACAGCTATGGAGAAGGAGACAGAGCTTTGTCCTGAATAAGCTGATGCCAGAACTCTTTTGGGGAGGCATGTACCTTTGTTTGGGAAGGTATTTGCATACATTGGGCAGAAGCCTATAGGGTCTGAGGTGGATGCTTACATCTAGCCCAGCCCTGACTGCTGGTGAGGGTGAGAGGGTCACGCAGTCCTCTCTAAACTAGGCAAGGTCTGAGAGCCAGAACGGGGAAAGGTTGGGAGCACACTGCTCCCAGACCCAGATCTGTGGTCCCCAAGTCCCCTGCCTCATGCTCAATCCCTAAGGCACCCCAGGACACAGGTACAGGTATCTCGAAGCATGTTTTCCTCCTGAGCTATCCAGATGAGCTATCACAGCAGCCGCATTTATAGTGGTATTTGGGGGAGGAGGGAAGGGACTTATTTATATTTTCCTTGCACAGTATACCATGTGACTTCAAAATTTATATCCAAAAAAAAAAAAAAAAGGCAACGCCTGATGTTCTAATACTATGCTTAGCAAGAAGAATCTACTTCAGGTCATTCGTCTTCATTTTTAGTCTTATTGCACCTTTATTGGTTTTTGTATTGAAATATGTCTCTCAGTGATATCATTGTTGTAGAAATCCCAGACCCCTGGCATCAGGAGCCCATGCCGTTAAAAGCTAATGACTTTAAAATGAAAATTTTTTTTTCTAACTGCAAACATTATACAGATTTTCTACAACATGATGGACACAGTTGATATGAATCCTTGTTCTTCCAGAAGTATTCAGGAATCAGGGATAGGATGTTTATGGATGCGTGTGTGCACACGTGTGTGCATACGTGTGTGTGTGCGTGTGTGTGTGCGTGTGTATGCATGCAAGTGTAAACAGTACAGCTGAGTTCCAGGGAAGAAAGTGAAATCCCAAAGCGGCAGTTGGACGAGGAGCCCACAGCAGGCTGGTAAACAGGTGAGCTGACTCCAAGTTGGCTGAGACCTGTGGTCCACATACAGGTTGCATGGTTGGGACAGGAGGCAAGTCCTTAAGCAACGCATGAACACGGGGAGCTGGATCTGAGGCTCCCACACCCATGAAAAGAGCTAACCACCCCCTCTACTGCCCTTCTGAAGGCGAAGAAGCCTGCGGGTCTCCTAGGCTTCTGGAAGAAAGCAAAAGTCTCCCAAACTCTTTATGTATCTGAATTTAGACTACCCATCTACAGTTCCATGGTTAAGAGCTCAGCTGCTAACTAAGGGTCAGGAGTTTTAATCCACAAGCTACTCCTTGAAAAGCCTATGGGGCAGTTCTACTCTGTCCTATAGGGTCACTATGAGTTGGAATCGACTCGATGGCACTGCGTTTGGTTTTTGTGTTTTCTTTTACCTGCTTTAGAAATCCCAAGTTGAAAAATCAGCCTCAAGCAGGGTCATCCATGGGGTCTGTAGCAGAAACAAGCTATAACTATTCTATGAGGACAGTTAGCCAACCCAGGGTCAGGATACCACCACCAGAAAGAGGGGCTCCCCCTGAGAGCGTACTGGCAAAATAAATTCGTTGTTGTTGTTGTTAGGTGCTGTTGAGTCGGTTCTGACTCATAGTGACCCTATGTACAACAGAACAAAACACTGTCCAGTCCTGGGCCATCCTCATAGTCGTTGTTATGCTTGAGCTTATTGTTGCAGCCACTGTGTCAATCCATCTCATCGAGGGTCTTCTTCTTTTTCCCTGTCCTTCTACTTTACCAAGCATGATGTCCTCCTCTAGGGACTGATCCCTCCTGCTAACGTGTCCAAAGTACGTGAGACGTAGTCTCACCATCCTTGCTTCTAAAGAGCATTCTGTTTGCACTTCTTTCAAGAGAGATTTGTTCATTCTTTTGGCTGTCTATGGTATATTCAATATTATTCTCCAATACCACAATTCAAAGGCATCAATTCTCCAGTCTTCCTTATTCATTGTCCAGCTTTCACATGTATATGAGCTGACTGAAAACACCATAGCTTGGGCCAGGCTCAGCTTAGTGACATCTTTTTTTTAACACTTTAAGGTGGTCTTTTGCAACAGGTTTGCTCAATGCAATACATCTCTTGATTTCTTGACTGTTGCTTCCATGGGTGGTAATTGTGGATCCACTGGTCACCTCGCTGTGTCCAGGCATCTGTGTACTTGGTAGGCCATATGGGGTCCCCGTCAGCTGAGAGGAAGCCCTGGTAAAAAAAAGTGGTGGTCAAGTCCCCGGCCCCACCTCCTGAAGGCAGCTCTCCATCAACCTCGTCCAAGGGCACCACCTTCGAGCCTGGCTCTGACACCGTCTGAGACACAGAGCCTGACCCAGCTACTACCAGGATTGTTTTCTTGCCCAAATCTGATTCTTTTAACTCCTGGGCTATGGCCTCACTTCCTAGGGCTCATCCATGACCCAGCACTCAATGCTGGCTTTGTCTCTGCTGTTGGGGCCATTACTACAGCCACCCTACTTTTTTCCTACGTCATTTCTCAGCCTTTTCATTCAAACCCAGGCAACACAATGTCTCCCCACCTCCGAATAAACAAGACCCAAGACCAAGGTGTTTAGAAGCGTGGTGTTAGGGCCGTGTCTCCCTCCTGCCCTGTCAGTCTTGGCTGCACGTCCCCCGAGCAGTGGGAATGAGATCCCCATGAGGTATCACTTTGCACCCAAATGTGCTGGCATCACGCGGAGTTTGTCATCCCAGGTTGACCCTCGGGTTCTGTCAACATCAGTGAAGCCAAGCAGCTGCCGAAGGCCAAGAGCCATACTCCTTTCTCAAAGGGCAGGGGGCCAAAGCAGTCCTGGGCTTGTTCTAACAGGCCAGGACATCTCCATTCAGGGCTAAGCAGATGACACAGACATGGGGAATCAGAGAGAGAGAGAGGCCTTTGTGGGCATCAGCTGTCCAGGAGGCCCCTGGAGAACTAGAATGTGAGCTGGGGCTCTCAGGGGTGGCTAGGACTAACGAGGCTAGTTAGGATCGCTCACAGGTGTGAAGAATATTTTTGTTGTTTTGGTAACTGCTTTATTGAGATGTAATTCACATATCATACAATTCACCTGTTTAAAGGGTACAATTCAGTGGCTTTCGGTACATTCACAGAATAATGTAACTTTCACCACAATTGATTTTAGAACATTTTCTTACCCCACATCCCTTATCCTTCACATCCCAGACCCCCCATCTGTTCCCCACCTCTAGGCAACCCCTGTGTTATTTTTTGCCTCTATAAATTTGCCCACAGAGTAATTGAAATCTTACAATATGTGGTCTTTTTTGACTGGCTTCTTTTGTTTACCATTTTCAAGGCTCATCCATGTTGTGGCATGTAACAGTGCTTCATTCCTTCTCATTGCCAAATAATATTACATTATATGGGTAGTCCCTATTTTATTTATCCATTCATCAGTTGATGGATATTTGGGTTGTTTCCACCTTCTGTCTGTTTTAAATAACATGTCAATAAATACCTGAGTACAAGTTCTTGTTGACATATATTTTCAATTCTCTTGGGTATGTACTTAGGAGCGAAGTTGCTGATCTTATGAGAACTGTCTACCACTCACCTGTCAGTTTGTCATACTGTGGTGGCTTGCATGCTGTTGTGATGCTGGAAGCTATGCCACTAGTATTTCAAATGGTAACAGGGTCACCCATAGTGGACAGGTCTCAGTGGAGCTTCCAGACTAAGACAGACTGGGAAGAAGGACCTGGTGATCTACCTCTGAAAAATTTGGCCGGCGAAGCCTTATGAGTACCAGCGGAACATTGTCTGATAGAGTGCCAGAAGATAAGCCCCTCAGGTTGGAAGAGACTCAGAATAAGACTGAGGAAGAGCTGCCTCCTCAAAGTAAAGGAGACCTTAATGATGTGTGTGGGACCTTCATTTGCTGATGTGGCATGACTCAAACTGAGAAGAAACAGCTGCAAGCATCCATTAATAATTAGAACGTGGAATGTACAAGGTATGAATCAAGGAAAATTGGAAGCTGAAACATGTTGGTATTGGCCATTTTGAATCAGAAAATCATATGGCCTACTATGCCAGGAGTGACAAATTGAAGAGGAATGGTGTTGCATTCATTGTCAAAACGAACTTTTCAAGATCTGACAGGAATTATAATACTGTCAGTGATAAGATAATATCCACATGCCTACAAGGTAGACCAAATTCAAATTCAGGCACCAACCACTAAGGCTAAAGATAAAGAGATGGAAGATTTTTACCAACTTCTGCAGTCTGAAATTGATCAAACATGCAATCAAGATGTGTTGATAATAACTGGTGATGGGAATTCAAAACTTAGAAACAAAGGAAAAGGATCAGTGGTAGGAAAATGTGGCCTTGGCAACAGAAATGACATGGGAGATCGCATAATAGAATTTTGCAAGACCAATGAGTTATTCATTGGAAATACCTTTTTCAACAACATAAATAGTGATATACACATGAACCTTACTGGACGGAATACACAGAAATCAAATCAGCTACATCTGTGGAAAAAGACAATGGAGAAGCTCAATAACATCAGTCAGAATAAGGCTAGTGGCTGACTGCGGGACAGACCATCAACTGCTTATATGCAAGTTTGAGCTGAAGCTGAAGAAAATTAAAACAAGTCCATGAAAGCCAAAGTATGAACTTGAGTATATCCCACCTAAATTTAGAGACCATCTTAAGAATAGATTTGATATATTGAACACTAATGACTGAAGGCCAGGTGAGTTGTGTGGTATGACATCAAGGACACCACAATGAAGAAAACAAAAGGGCATTAAAAAGACAGAAAAAAAAAAAAAAGACCAAAAGGGATGTCAGAAGAGACTCTGAAACTTGCGCTCGAAAGTAGAGTAGCTAAAGCAAATGGAAGAAATGATAAAAGAGCTGAACAGATTTCAAAAGGTGGCTCTAGAAGACAAAATAAAGTATTTGGTATGCTGAGAAAATTGTCGTTATAAAGTGTTATAATGAAATCTGCAAAGACCTGGAGTTAGAAAACCAAAAGGGAAGAATACGAGCCCGCATTTCTCAAGCTGAGACAACTGAAGAAAAATTCAAGCCTTGAGTTGCAATATTGAAGGATTCTATGGGCAAAAAATTAAAAAATTCAGGAAG
Source organism: Loxodonta africana (assembly GCF_030014295.1). Taxonomy (NCBI): domain Eukaryota; kingdom Metazoa; phylum Chordata; class Mammalia; order Proboscidea; family Elephantidae; genus Loxodonta; species Loxodonta africana. The sequence goes on along the minus strand of NC_087347.1, from coordinate 3,236,869 downwards.
CATCAAAAGAAGATGGAGGGAATACACAGAGTCACTGTACCAAAAAGAATTGGTCAATGTGCAACCATTTCAGGAGGTAACATATGGTCAAGAACCGATGGTACTGAAGGAAGAGGTTCAAGCTGCACTGAAGGCATTGGCAAAAAACAAGGCTCCAGGAATTAACGGTATACCGACTGAGATATTTCAACAAACGAATGCAATGCTGGAAGGGCTCACTCGTCTATGCCAAGAAATTTTAAAGATAGGTACCTGGCCAACCAACTGGAAGAGATTCATATACATGTCCATTCCAAAGAAAAGTGATCCAACAGAATGAGGAAATTATCAAACAATAGCATTAATATTACATGCAGGTAAAATTATGCTGAAGATAATTTAAAAATTCATGCAACATTTGGACAAGAACTACCAGAAATTCAATCTGGATTCAGAAGAGAAAGTGGAAAGAGGGATATTATTGTTGATGTCAGATGGATCTTGGCTGAAAGCAGAGAATATCAGAAAGATGTTTATCTGTGCTTTATTGACTACGCAAAGGGATTTGGCTGTGTGGATCATAACAAATTATGGGTAACATTTTGAGGAATGGGAATTCCAGAATACTTAATTGTGCTTGTGAGGAACCTGTACACAGACCAAGAGGCAATTGTTTGAACAGAACAAGGGGCTATTGCATGGTTTAAAATCAGGAAAGGTGTGCATCAGGGTTGTACCCTTTCACCATATTTATTCAATCTGTTTGTTGAGCAAATAATTGGAGAAGCTGGACTACATGAAGAAGAACCAGGCATTGGGATTGGAAGAAGACTCATTAACAACCTGTGATATGCAGATGACACAATCTTGCTTTGCTGAAAGTGAATAGGACTTGAAGCACTTACTGGTGAAGATCAAAGATCACAACTGGACCAATAAGCAACATCATGATAAATGGAGAAAAGATTGAAGTTGTCAAGAATTTCGTTTTCCTTGGATCCACAATCAATCCCCATGGAAGCAACAGTCAAGAAATTAGACAAGGCATTGCACTGGGCAAATCTGGTGCAAAAAACCTCTTTAAAGTATTCAAAAGCAAAGATGTTACCTTGAAGACTAAGGCGACTCAAGCCATGGTGTTTTCAATGGCCTCATGTGCATTCGGAAGCTGGACGACGAATAAGGAAGACTTGAAGAATTGATGACGTTGAATTATGGTGCTGGCAAATCATGTTGAATATATTGTGGACGGCCAGAAGAAGAAACAAATCGGTCTTGGAAGAAGTACAACTAGAAGCTCCTTAGAAGCAAGGATGGTGAGAAGTTGTCTCATGTACTTTGGACATGTCATCAGGAGGGATTAGTCCCTGGAGAAGGACATCATGCTTGGTAAAGTCGTCCATAAAGAGGAAGACCTGCAAGGAGATAGACAGGGTCACTATGAGTTTGAACAGACTCATAGGCACCTGACGACAACAGGACAGCTCTGTGTTTAACCATCAGGGGAACGGCCAGATGGTTTTCTAAAGTGGATGCACCGTTTTACATTCCCACAGGCGTGTCTATGTGTTCCAATTTCTCCACATCCTCACCACCAGTTGTTATTTTGTTTCTTTAATTCTAGCCATCCAGGTAGGTGTGAAGTGGCGTCTCTGTGTGGTTTTGATTTGCATTTCCTTGGTGACTAAGGACTGGAGCATCTTTTCATGTGCTTGTTGGCCATCTGCATATACATCATCTTCGGAGATTATATAATTTCTCACATTCAACAAACCACTTCCCCACTTCCTGCCTCATGCATAGTGGATATTTATGTATTTATTTTTGATCTGTCAGTACTTTCTTTTTCTAGGAATTGCATCCTTCTTCCTTTGGGGGGATAACTCCCCTCTCCTCCTCCTCCTCCTCAATACACAGGACAAGGGGTTCCCATCTTCATGCTTGCTGCCTCCACAGCTGTGGGATTGGTGCAGGGATGATTGTTGAGAAGGCTGGCCAGATGTGAGCTTGGAAGCTGCAAACAGCAAGAACAGAATGTAGTCAGGGCTGCAAGGGTGAGGGGCCACGCAGGCTGCTCTGCAGATGCGCGGGGTTGAAAACACTAGACAGCCCAGTTCCATTCCCTCAAAAACTTACCATCTGAACAACTTTATTCCACATAATTAAGCACACTCTCAGGACCTATAATCCATATAGATGTGTTTCTAGCAAACACACATTTCCCTCATTGTATTTTCAGGGGCATTTGTGTGTGAAGCCTCGTGCACACAATGATAAGACATGTGATGTGGTAAGTAGACTTATACTTTGTCATAAAAAAAAAAAATTTGTCATAGTGGGGGTAAATGAGGCCACCACAAGGACAGACACAGCAACCAAAGACAGCAAGAGAGCAGACTGGCCTATGCCCTGTCCTGGACCATCTATGACTTGGATGGTGACCATTCCTTAGATTTGTGCAACCACCCTGGGGCCTTCCAATAACCTCATTCTTTTGCCTCTGTGAGTTTGAGTGGATTTTCAACCCTTATGACCAAAAACTCAAAAGCCAAACTAGTTGCTGTAAGTCAGTTCCACCTCATGGCAACTCCATGTGATATAGAGTAGAACTGCTCTATAGGGTTTTCTTGTCTGTAGTCTTTACAGAAGCAGATTGTCAGACCTTTCTTTTGTGCCACTGGGTGAATTTGAACTGCCAACCTTTAGGTTAGTTTTGTTGTTAGGCGCCATTGAGTCAGTTCCACTCATAGTGACCCCATGTACAAGAGAGCGAAACACTGCGCAGACCTGCACCATTCTCACAATTTTGGTTATGCTTGAGCCCATTGTTGCAGCCACTGTGTCAATCCATCTCATTGAGGGTCTTCCTCTTTCTCAATGACACTCTACCAAGCATGATGTCCTTCTCCAGGAACTGTTCCCTCCTGACAACATGCCCGAAGTATGTAAGACATAGTCTTGCCGTCCTTGCTTCTAAGGAGCATTCTGGTTGTATTTCTTCCAAGACAGATTTGTTTGTTCTTCTGGTGGTCCATGGTATATTCAATTTTCTTCGCCAACACCACAATTCACAGGCATCAATTCTTCATTGGCCTTCCTTATTCATCGTCCAGCTTTCACATGCATGTGAGGCAATTGAAAACACCACGGCTTGGGTCAGGCGCACCTTAGTCTTCAAGGTGACATCTTTGCTTTTAAACACTTTAAAGATATCTTTTGCAGTGGGTTTGCCCAATACAATGTGTCTTTTGATTTCTTGATGCTGCTTCCATGGGTCAGCCAGGGCCCCTTAAATGCTGCCCAGTCCTGTGCCATCCCCATGATTGGTTGTGAATCAGGCTGTTGTGATCCATAGGGCTTTCATTCGCTAACTTTTGGCAGCAGATCACCAGGCCTTTCTTCCGAGTCCATCTTAGTCTGGAAGCTCCACTGAAACCTGTTCAGCATCATAGCCATATGCAAGCCTCCACTGACAGGTGGGTGGTGGCTGCGCGTGAGTTGCACTGGCAGAGAATGGACCCAGGTCTCCTGCATGGTAGGGTGGAATTCTATCACTGAAACAACTCAAGTCCCTGCATCTTCCTGTTGGGGGCAGTCAGTGCAGGAACGGCTCAGCCTGTTTGCTGATGAGGCCATTGGGCAGAAGGAAGTCCAGTGACTTGCTTGAGGTTCCAAGGTCATACTTATTTGTAGTTTGTACTTGTCCCCTTTTCCATACTCATAAACATATGCGGTGGGGCACCCAGGGGCAGGTGAACAGTGGGGGAGAAGGGATCTCATGCAGGCCAGCCACGGGCTCGATCCCTTGACCAACTTTCTGATAGTGGTCCCTGTGGGGGCTGATGCCCATGAGTATTTGTGAATACAGTATTTTGAATTTCATAGAGAAGAGGAAGATATAAATGCAAGTAGTGCTTCACAAGGGCTGAGGCACAACCTGCCAGGGAAAACTGGGTCACAGGACTGAGGGGCTGAGGGGAGACAGAGCTATGGCTTTCTATGGCCCTATCTGGCAGAGACCCCATGCTAAGCACTTGACTTACACTGTGGGTGAGGAAGCTGAGGCCTGGCAGGGTCAAATCGCTCACCGGGGAAAACCAATAATAGTGCAGCCAGGGCTCAAGCCGTGCTCTGGGGCCAAGGCCCTTCCAGTGTCATGGAACCTGGTCTATGGCCCGAGGGCTGCAGAGGTGGGTCCTTTGCCTCCTCCCAACCAGGGGGTGGCTCAGGGCTGCCGCAAAGCCTTCAGAATGTGTGTGGCTCTGCTGAATGTGATACCCACAGAGCCTTGGAATTAGGTTAGAAAACCCTTCACGAGTGGCATGATTTTGTATGACTTTAATAGGGATCAAAATACTCCGTGGAATTTAGGGGTTTGGCAAAGGTCAAAAATTAGTTTTTCAGTGCTTGTGGGTTGGCAAACCTATATGCACTTTGAGAGGTAATAGTTCCCTTACCTTGTAGGCCTGTGCCATCCTCAGAGAGAAAGAAATAATATGGGTGCCACTGAACCACTTCACTAACTCCATTAAGAGCTCAGTCTTTGCAAGCAGGGAGGACAGAGGGCGGCATGCTCTGTGGGCTCCAGAGTGGGCAGGTGGCAGCTCTGAGATGGTTGTGTGCAGCCTCTGGTCAAGTGTAACCTGTAGGCTGGTGCCACGATTGGAGCTGTGGCCTGTGTGTATAGTGTGGAGGGCAGTGTGTGTGGGGGGGAATGTGCCCAAGTGGGTGCGTGCAGGTGAGCCTGTGTAAGTGTGACAGAATGGGAGTGTGTACAAAAGAGTGTATGTAAGTGTGTGCCCGTGTGAGAGTGTGCTTGTATGTGTGTATATGTAAGTGTCTGTAGGTGTTTGTGTGTCAGTTGAGTGTGTATGGGTTTGTGTGTAAGCATGACTACGTATGAGAGAATGAGTGTGTGAGTGCGTGTGTGAAAGAGTGTATGTGTGCATGTGTGTGAGTGTATGAGAGTGTATGTCCAAGTGAGTGTGTAAGTTGAGCGTGTGGGTGTGAGTATTTGAGCAAGTCTGAAAGTGTGTGTAAGGGTGAGCAAGGGTGTCTATGTGAGTGTGTGCATGTATAATTGTGTGAGAATATGTGTGTGTTATTGTGTGAGTGTATGTGTGGGTGAGTGTGTGTCAATATGTGAGGGTGTGAGGGGGTGTGTGTGAGGGTATGAATGTGAGGGCATTTGTTCAACTGTGTGCATGTGAAATTGTGAGTGTGTATGTGAGTGTGTGCATATGGTATGGGATGTATGTGTGTGTATATGTGGCAGAGTGTGTGAGTTGAGTATGTGGGTGTGTATGTGAGTGTGTTTGAGTGTGTGTGAGGGCATGTGTATGAATACATGTGTGTAAGTGTGAGTAAGGGTGTGTATGTGTGAATGTATACATATATGAGTGTGTGTGCAAGTGAATGTGAGTGTGTATATATCTGTAAGTTGAATGTCAGTGAGAGTGTGTGGTGTGTGAGAGAGTATGTGTGAGACAGGGTGTCTGTGTATGAAAGTGTGTGACAGAGTGTATGAGAGTGTGTGAGAGTGTGCATGAAAGTGTGTGTGAGAGACAGTATGTGTGTGAGTGTGAGACAGAGATTGTGTGTATGAGAGAATGTGTGTGAGAGAGTATGTGTGAGAGAGTATGTGTGAGAGATAATGTGTGTGAATGTGTGTGTGAGAGACTGTGTTTGTGTGTGATAGTGTGTGTGAGATAGTATGTGTGACAGTGTGAGAGTGTGTGTGAGGCAGCATGCATATGAGAGTGTGAGACAGAGTGTGTACGAGAGACCGTGTGTGTGTGACAGTGTGAGAGATGTGTGTGAGAGAGATAGTGTGTGTGAGAGACAGTGTGTGTGAGAGATAGTGTGTCAGAGACAGTGTGTGTGAGAGAGTGTGTGTGAAACAGTGTAAGAGAGTTGTGAGATACTGAGAGAGTGTGTGTGTGAGAGAGACAGGGTGCGTGTGTGAGACTGTGTGTGTGAAAGAGTGTGTCTGTGTGACAGTATGTGTGAAAGAGTGTGTATAAGACAGGATGTGTGTGTGTAAGAGAGACAGTGTGTGTGAAAGTGTGTGAGAGTGTGTGTAAGAGACAAAATTGTGTGTGTGTGAGAGTGTGTGTGAGAAACAAAATTGTGTGTGTGTGTGCACACATGCGTGTGTGTGTGTGTGTGTGTCGAACCAGTGGAAAATGTGGGTGGGAAGGAGCATCGGTGTGAAGTGGCCGTTTGGGCCATGGAAGGAGCAGGTCCTGAGTTACCAACCAATTTTCCCTGACCCTGTGCTGTCCCATCTCAATGGTTGTGTCTCAGGCTAAACCCTGAGGGTCTAGTGACGAAGGTTCTTCCAGTCCATCTCATGCGGCTCTGAGGTCCAGCCACATAGCCCCAGGACCCTGACCAGCCCTAAGGCAGGGAGAGAAGAGCAAGTCCTGGTTGATCCTGGCCTTTGAGCTGCTGAGGGAAGCCCCAGGCCTTTAGCTGAACCAGAATATTCCTTCTCGGGAGCACTCATTCTCACCACGGCTCTCGATCATGGCCCCAAGGACTCTCCATGGAGACGGTTTGAAATTCACTGATTTGGGTCTCATTTTCCTTCTTCTTCTCTTCTTCCTCCTCCTCCCCTTTCTTCTTCAATTTTTTATTTGGAGATAATTGTAGATTCACATGGAGTGTAAGAAATAATACACAGAGATCCCACATACTCTTTTCCCAGTTCTCCCTAATGGTAATATCTCGCAAAATTAGATAACCAGGATATTGTCATTGATATAATCCACCCACCTCATTCAGATTTCATCAGTTCTACCTGAACTAGTGTGTGTGTATACTTTTGTGCATTTTATACATGTGTAGATATGTGTGGCCACCACCACAGTGAAGATACTGAACATTTCATTGCAAGGACCCCTCAAACTGCCCTTTTATAGCCACACTCACCTCCCTCCCTCCTCACTCCCTAACACCTGGCAACCACTAATCTGTTCTCTATTTCCATAATTTTGCTATTTCAGTGTCATTGTTGTTGTCAGGTGCTGTTTGTTGTCAGAACAAAACACTTCTCAGTCCTGCACCATCCTTACAATGATTATGTCTCAGCCCATTGTTGCAGCCACTGTGTTAATCCATCTTGTTGAGGATCTTCCTCTTTTTCTATAATCCTCTACTTTATGAAGCATAATGTCCTTCTCCAGGGACTGGCTCCCCCTGATAACGTGTCCAAAGTAAGCGAGATGAAGTCTCACTATCCTCGTTTCTAAGGAGCATCCTGGCTGTACTTCCAAGACAGTTTTGTTCATTCTTTGGCAGTCCATGGTATGTATATTCAATATTCTCCACCAACACCATAATTCAAAGGCGTCAATTCTTCTTCAGTCTTTCTTATTCACTGTTCAGCTTTCTAATGCATATGACACCATTGAAAATACCATGGTTTACGTCAGGTGTACCATAGTCCTCAAGGTGACATCTTTGCTTTTGAACACCTTAAAGAGATTTTTTACATCAGATTTGCCAGGTGCAATACATCATTTGATTTCTTGACTGCTGCTTCCATTGGTGTTGATTGTGAATCTGAGCCAAATGAAATCTTTGACAACTTCAATATATTCTTCATTTATAATGTTGCTTATTAGTCCAGTCGTGAGGATTTTTGTTTTATATTGAGGTGCAATCCATACTAAAGGCTGTAGTCTTTGAACTTCATCAGTAAGTGCTTCAAGTCCTCATCATTTCAGCAAACAAGGTTGTGTCATCTGCATATTCCAGGTTGTCTTCCACCAACCCTGATGCCATGTTCTTCTTCATATAGTCCAGCTTCTTTGATTATTTGCTCAGCATACAGATTGAGTAAGTATGGTGAGAGGATACAACCCTGACACACACCTTTTCTTATATTCAAACACAGAATATGCTCTTGCTCTGTTTGAAGGACTGCTTCTTGATCTATGTGTATAGGTTCTACATGAGCAAAATTAAGTGTTCTTAAATTCCCATTCTTCGCAATGTTATCCATAAATTGTTATGATTCACACAGTTGAATGCTTCTGCATAGTCAATAAAACACAAGTAAACATCTTTCTGGTATCCTCTGCTTTCACCTAAGATCCAGTTGACGTCAGCAATGACATCCCTCTTTCCACATTCTCTTCTGAATCCATTCATTTCAGTCATGTTTTGTAAACAGAATCATGCAGCAGGTAATCTTTTCAGTTTGGGTTTTTCATTCAGAATAATTCTCTTGAGACTCATTCAAGTTGTTGTGTGTATCAATCATTTGTTCCTTTTTATTTCTTAGTAGTATTACATGGAAGAAGGCCTGGTAGCACAACAGTTAAGTGCTCAGCTGCTAACCGAAAGGTTGGTGGTCAGAACCCATGCGGAGGCTCCACAGGAGGAAGGCTTGACGATCTGTTCTGGTAAAGATTATAGCCTTGAAAATCCTGTGTGGCAGTCCTGCTCTTACATGGGGTCACTATGAGTCAGAATTCACTTGATGGCACCCAACAACAACAACAGTATTCCTTAATGTTGTCAAAGAATATTGAATACACTGTGGACTTCCAGGAGGAGCAAATCAGTCTTAGGAGAAATATAAGCAGAATTCTCCTTAGAAGCAAGGATGGTGAGAATGAAACAGAAGTCTGCTTTGCTGTGTACAGAAGACCCATTGGTACCACCTTGGAGGTGTTTCTGTCCTCCCTGACCTTTAAGGCTCAGTGGCGTTGTCCTTCAGCACACCCAGCATACCACCTAAGGTTTTCCTGCCAGGTTTAATTTGGTGGTGGATTTGCCTGTCTCCTGACCCAGGTCCCACCCAGTCCTCAGGTGCCCTGCTGGAAAGGTGGCCAGAACACATGTACAAGCCCACTTGCTCTCCACAGCATGAACCAAGGAAAGGGTATAATCTTTCTCCCTCCTACTCAGTGCTTAGCAATGATATGTTTAGTTGTGGCAGGTATTTCCAACCCAAATATTTTAAATAAGAATTATCAGCATGTTTTTTCTCTACCAGGAATAAAACTGTGGCTGTTTAACACACCCCCTCCAAAACTTAACATCTGAAGAATTCTATTCCACATAATTAAATACATATTTCTACACCCACACTCTCAGGACCTGTAATCCATGTAGAAGTGTTTCTAGAAAACACAACGTTTCTGTCATTGTGTTTTCAGGGGCATTTGTATGTGAAGTCTCATGCACACAATGGTAAGACATGTGATGTTGTAAGTGTACTTTATCACAGTGGTTAGCAACTGTTTTGGTCTCTGGGCCCCTTTATACTCTTAAAAATAATTGAGGACCTCCTAGAAATTAAATACTTATGCTCATCAAAAGGCTTTATCAAAAGAGTAAAGAGAGAACCAACAGACTGGGAAAAAATCTTTGCAATGACATATGACATATTCCACAAGGGTTTAATCTCTAAAACACATAAAGAAAACTTCGAGAACTGAACAACAAAAAGACAAACAATCCAATCAAAAAATGGGCAAAGGACATGAACAGACACTTCATCAAAAGGAGATTCAGGCAGCCAATATATACATGAAAAAATGCTTGCAGTGATTAGCCATTAACCAAAAAAACCAAACGCATTGCCATAGTGTCAATGCTGATTCATAGTGGCCCTAGAGAGGTACAAATCAAAACTGCAATGAGACATGATCTTACCGCTGCAAAAAGGGCAAAGATTTAAAAGACAAAACTAACAAACAACAACAAAAAACCAGGAAACAAAAAATACTGGTGAGGTGGTGGGGAAATTGGAATTCTTATACACTGATGGCAGGATTGTAAAACAGTATAACCACTATGGAAAACGGCATGGCACTTTCTCAAAAAGCTAGAAATAGAAATACCTTATGATCTAGCTATGACACTTTTAGGTATGGTTGCAATATGTTGTTTTGGTTGAAGTATTATTTGAAGAAAATCTGGTCTCATGCAGATATGTTGCTGTAAAAGGGAGGACTATTTTAGTAGTTTTTTCATACAGTTGTGGGTATTACTTTGACGCTACACCCGTACTGGACAATGAGTAGTTTTTAAAAGCTTAGTTGCGATGTGGCATCTGAAACCATATCAATAAACTTTTTTTGCATTGTTAGACCAATCCATTGGTCTATCTTGCACTTTGACTGGATCTTCACCTATTCATGATTTTGTAACATGATGTCAGGTCAATTGGAAAATATTGGTTCACTGAATTATGTAGAGTTTCAAGTGTAGACACATTTCATTATACAATATTTTTAAAAATCACCTTTGTTAATATCACCACCCATATCATCAGAAAAATCTTTAAGGACTTGGAAGCTATAAAGGTTTTGGTGGAGGATACACACTCTCCAAAATTCTAATTTTCACTAGCAAGCTCACATTTTATTACTGCCAATAAATGCTTTCAGTTGTTTTCTTTGAAATGACAGGTTGACTTCATTGAATTTCAGGAAAACATCTGCCAAATATTGTCTGAATAGTTTGTCTATACACCAATGTTTCAAGTAAAAATGGCGTCACATGGAAAACGTGGCTAGTTCAGCTCGTAACTCAGTCACTCAAGTGCTTTTCCTTGAGACAGAGATTGTAGTTCAGTGTGCAGCAGAAGTGCTGTACTTGTATGTCTACTTTGTCACATAAGATATTAAAAAGATGGGTACCCCCAGGGACAAGATTTAAGACAAGTAATAATCTTAAAATTTCATCAAGAACATTCTTAAATGAAACTGATTTTTTTTTTCCGGTGCATGCCTAGTGATGAAGAATTCTATGTCTATTTCTACAGTTTAGGGTCATTGCTTAGATTCAAGGTACAGCTCCAGCAGTTTTACACATCATTGTCATTAGTGCTAATGTCAACGCAGTGAGAAAGGCAAATAACGTCTTACGTTATGAATGTAATTTGGCCTCACAGATCCCTGAGAAAGTCTCAGTGATCCCCAGGGGCTGTAGACGACTCTTTGAGAACTCCTGCTTTAGTCAAAAGATCATGTGGTGAGCGTACTTTATTTTCTTTTGCTTTTTTATTTTTATCATATACAAGTTTTTAATTCAGTACACACGGAATGGGAGCCCTGGTGGCACAATGGTTTAGAGTTATGGTTGCTAACCATAGCTCTTTGGAAGCCCTATAGGACAGTCCTACTCTGTCCTATAGGGTCACTGTGAGTCTGAGGACTCCCAGGAGAATGAACAAATCAGTCTTAGAAGAAATACAACCAGAATGCTCCTTAGAAGTAAGGATGGTGAGACTTCAACTCGCTTACTTTGGGCACATCATCAGGAAAGACCAATCACTAGAAGAAGGCATTATGTTTGGTACTACAGAGGATCAGCAAAAATGAGGGAAACCCTCAGTGGGATGGATTGACACGATAGCCACAATCGTGGACTCAAATATACCACTGTCGTGAAGATGGCGCAGGACCAGGCAGCACTTTGTTCCGTTGTACAGAAGTTCACCCTGAGTTACAGCCGATGCGACAGTAATTGACAACAGAGGAAGCTCATGGCCAAATTGTTCACATCAAATGATATGATTTAAAAGTCTTTTAATTTAATTCTTGATAATATTCCTTGTCCTAAAGTCCACTTTGATATTAATATACCCACCCCTACTTTTTTATTATTAGAGTATGCATGGTGTATAATTTTAAATACTTTTACTTTTGACTTATCCAAGTATTTTTAAAGTACATTTTTTGTAGACAGCTTATAGCTGGGTCTTATTCTTTGATCTATTCTGACAGTATTTTGCCTTTTATTTGAATAGTTTAGATCATTAATATTTAATGTAATTATTGACAAGGTTGGGCTTAAATATACCATCTTGCTATTTGTTTCCAATTTGTCCTGTTTGGTCTTTATTCTTCCCCTTTTATTTATTTTCTTGTTGTCTTTTGAATTAATTGAGTATTTTTCAGTATTTCATTTTATCTCCTCTTTTAGTTTATTAGGAGCCCTGGTGGTGCAGTCATTAAGTGCTCGGCTGTTAATCAGAAAGATGATGGTTTGAACCCACCAGCTGCTCCATGGGAGAAAGATACAGCAGTCTGCATCTGTAAAGATGACAGCCTAGGAAACCCTATGGGGCAGTTCTACTCTGTCCTATAGGGCCACTATGAGTTGAAAGGCACTCAGTGGCCATAGGTTTGGTTTTAATTTCTTTATTAGCTTATTAGCTATAACTCTTTGTTTAATTTTCCACAACTACTCCAGGAATTACATCATGAATCTTTAATTTATCATAGACTACTTTCAAGTAATATTGCATGACCTCACTTACAAAACCTAACTTTCATTTCCTCTTCCTATCTTTTGTTCTAAGGAGCCCAGGTGGTGCAATGGTTAAGTGCTCAGCTGCTAACTGAAAAGTCAGTGGTTTGAATCTACCCAACAGCTTCCATGAAGATTACAGACTAGGAAACCCTATGAGGCAGTGCTACTCTGTCACATGGGGTTGCTAACCCAAACCAAACCCAGTGTTGGTGAGTCGATTCCAACTCACAGCAACCCTATAGGACAGAGTAGAACTGCCCCACAGAGTTTCCAAGGAATGCCTGGCAGATTCGAACTGCTGACTCTTTGGTTAGCAGCCGTAGCACCTAACCACTACACCACCAGGGTTTCCATGGGGTTGCTATGAGTTGGAATCAACTTGATGGCACCCAACAACAACATCCTTTATTCTATTGGTTCAGACATTTTGCTTCTATGTAAGTTTTAAACCCCATAATACATTTCCATCATTTTGGCTTTAAACAGCCAATTTGCTTTTAAAGTATTTAATACAAACTGAAGGTACTTTATGTTTACCTACGAAGTTACCATTTCTGGTGCCCTCCATTCCTGTGTGTAGATCCGAGCAGCTATACTAGTATCTGAGTATCTGCCAGGCACTTTCACAAATGTTGCCTCATATTGCCCTTGCAGCAACACCTGCATGCATAGAGCGCTGTCCCCACTTCACGGAAGAGAAAATTCAGGTTCCAGGTAATTAAAGGAGTTGCCCCACCTCTAGCAAGCGGAGCCAGGATGTGAACCCAGTTCTGTCTGCCCTCTGAACACCGAGGACATGAGCAGGAGCAGCTGGTAGTGAAGACCAGGTACACAGCAATGGTGGCAGGTAGAAAGTACCTCCCATTGAAGAAAGGCCCATCCGCCATCTTGAGCCACTATGAAATCATTCCACAGAAGGGGTGCTGGTAAGGAGGGCAGAGGCATCCAGAAAGCTGCTAGAACGAGCGTTTTACTCAGGAAGGGTCAGAAAGCCCGAGTACAGGCAGAATGTGCATCAGAGGCAGCCAGGAGTGTCCAGCCCTCACCCAGACCAAGGAGCTGGCGAGGTGAGAAGAGAGTTAGGTAACATAGTGGGGGTGTGTAGGATACACTCAGCCCAGATTTTGAAAGACGCCCTGGTGGCACAGTGGTTAAGACCTCAGCTGCTAACCAGAAGGTCAGTGGTTTGAATCCACCAACGACTTCTTGGAAACCTTACGGGGCAGTTTTATATTATCCTATAGGGTTGCTATGAGTCTGAATCTACTCGATGGCAACGGGTTTTTACAAAGACAGAAGGAGTCCCTGGGTGATACCAGTGGTTAACACACTTGATTGCTAACCAAAAAGTTGGAGGTTCGAGTCCACCCAGAAGCTCCTGAGAAGAAACGCCTGGTGATCTACTTGCAAAAAATCAGCCGTTGAAAACTCTGTGGAGCACAGTTCTACTCTGACACACATGAGGCTGCTACGACTCGGACTCGAGGGCGGCTGGTTTTCTTCTATGCACAGTGCAAACACTGTGACCGACTGATCAAAGGAGAGAGTACTGTGGTGTGTACACCAGAGGAAATGCTCCCCGTCCTTCTGGAAGCCTGGCCCACCCCCACCCCCATAAGAGTTGGTGGGCAGAAGCTGGCCATCCCAGCTGGGTGTGCTCATTCTGGTGTTTATTCACCTTTTATCCCAACATGCTTTCCTGGAAGCACATGGTAGCATCCCCCCTTCTCTTGTGCCCCTCATAGCTAGACCTGGTAAGAACCCAGGCAGGCTGTGTCCACCCTGTGTGGTCTCCGTCAGCCAGCCTCCAAGTGGATGCGTTCCCGTACAGCTTGGTTTTGATTCTCGTTGATATGTTGAACACTGTGAAACTATTTTGCTGAAAGATGGCGCTGCGATCCACCTCTTATTGGAAACAGCTGGCCCCTCAGGCCGGGATCGCACAAGATAACCTCCCACAGGGCTGGCGCCATCGCCCCTTGGTTAACGCTGCCTCTGCATCTTGCTCCTTTTCTCTGCTCCCCCAGCACCCACACATCCAGCCTGTGGGCGGCGTCGCCTTGAGAGTCACTCAACTCTCTGCCTGTGGAGGTGACCTGCAACTCTTGTCTGTCCTCATGTCTGCTTGTGCCAGCTCATTCCATTACGAGTGCCGGGAAAGGCTTCTCCGTCCTGGGCCACTGCCACCCACAACTGCCAGTTGGCAAGAGCCAAGGGTAGGGTTTCATGATGTTCCAGCTGCACATGGAGGCAGTGAGGGGACGCCGAGGGAGAGAGCGCGTCAGGCCGGGGGTGGAGCAGGCAGGAGAGACGGGGAGGTTAGGGCACATGCTAAATCTGTCACCAACCTCCAGGTGGACCGAGCTGGCCAGGACCCAGCCTGGTGGTGGGTGGTATTCAAAGCTGCAGGAGTGGAGACAGGAATGAGTTTCCCTGAGCTTCCATCTTCACGGCTTCTCCGGTTTCGATGGCAGGAGACAGCTGGGGCCTCTGATCTTGCCTCGTAAATTAAACTCCACTGTAATCCACCCACTTACCAAAATGTACCGACTCCTGCTCCACCTATGACACCAGGCCTGGAGGAGGACATGAGGGTTTTACAAAGTCTCCTCCATTCCTTGATTCCTCCCAGGTTCCCAGAGAGATGGGTCTGTAATTGTCCCCACTTCACCCCATCACCCTGAAGACTTCTCTCTGGAAACCAGGTTCAAAGAAGTGAAGAAGGTGCCCGAGGCCCAGAACTGGGATGTAGCTGAGGCCCACCCAGGCCCCACACTCAAGGCATTTGCTTCCTGCCATCTGCATACCCCCATACCCTGGGTCTGCCATGGGGGCGGACGCCTTCTCTGTGGCTCCCACCCCAGAAATGAGGACAGGCAGGGGTTTGGGAGGTGTCTGTTATCTCCCTGTTTACACGGGGCTGGTCCACCCTGGGTGCTTCCCATGGCTGGCCAGTTCTGTGATTATGGAAGAAATGTCTTGAAAAGTTCAGACCCCGCCCCATTGATGGACTAAGGGATCCCACAATGTCTGCAGATCCACCCATTCTGGGGCTCTGGGGTGCTAAGATGCAAACATTTAGGGTTCCTACATCAAGCAACGCACTTTCATGACTAAGGTGCGCCTGACCCAAGCCATGATGCTTTCAATCGCCTTATATGTATGCGAAGGCTGGACAATGGAAAAGGAAGGCCAAATAGGAAATGATGCCTTTGAATTATGGTCTTGGTGAAGAATATTGAATATAGCATGGACTGCCAAAAGAACGAACAAACCTGTCTTGGAAGAAGTACAGCCAGAGTGCTCCTTAGAAGTGAGGGTGGCGAGACTTAATCTCACGTACTTTGGACATGTTCTCAGGAGGGATCAGTCCCTGGAGAAGGACATCATGCTCAGTAAAGTAGAAGGTTACTGGAAAAAAGGAAGACCCTTAATGAGATGGATTGACACAGTAGCTGCAACAATGGGCTCAAACACAACTACTATTGTGATGATAGCACAGGACCGGGCAGTGTTTCCTTCTATTGTAGATGAGTTCGCTACGGGTCAGAGCCAGGTGGATGGCAATGAACAACAGCATTAAGCAAGTGACCATTGGCCTCATGGGGGCGGAGGCACGAAGTCTTGGCGAGGATATCTGCTGTCTGGATGGCCTATCTTCTTGTCAGTCTGCACTCAAAGCGAGAAATCTGGACTCCTCATGTTCGATCCCCTCAGTTTCCAGGAAGAAGATCCCATTCCCTGCCAGGGCCACATCTTCAACTCTGGGTTCTCAGGGGTGTCCTGTTCCTGCTGTGATGGTTGGCACACATATGCTGTCAGCAGGCTGGCCTTGAGGGTGGGAGGCCAGAGGGAGTTGTGATGGGGACCTGGCATTGGGGGTTGAGGCTGTGAGGGCAGGAAGGAAGGAGGCCTGGGTCCTGCGGGTCTTACATGCCCAGTAAGGAGCCTGGGGGGTGGCATTGGGGTAGGGAAGAGGTGGCAGTTGGGGAAGGAGGTGTGGGGGGAGGGTCCCAAGTGGTCTAGTGTGGGAAGAATGAGGAAGGGAGCCTTCTGCTTTTGCTTCTCAGCAGTGCTTCATGTCCATCTGCTCACATTTCGTTGGACACAGCCATTCTCTGGCCAGGCCCAATTCCAGGGGCAGGAAAATGAAATCCGTTCTTGCTTCCAGAAGGAGAGGGCTGCTGGCAATGCTGGTGTGGGGCTGTCTTTGTATCCTGGGGCTGCCATGCCAAAATGCCAAGAGATAGAAAAAGGTGGATGGCTTTCAAGAACAGAAATACTGTCTGGAGGCTGGAAGTCCAAATTTAGGGCCCCGGCAGGACCATGCTCGCTTAGCCAGCTCTAGGGAAAGATCCTTCCTTGTCTCTTTCAGCTTCTGGTGGCCCCAGCATTACTTGGCGTACCTTGGCTTGTAGATGCTGTTTGTGTCCCTGTCTCCCCTTTTATACCACACCACTCAGAAGAGGTTAGGACCTACCCTGCTCCCTGTGGCCTCATGCTAACTTAGCTGATAACACAGGGTCACAGAAAGACCCTGTTTCCAAACACGGTCACAGTCACAGGTACACGAGTTAGGACTTCAACATATCTTTTAGGGCGACACGATTCATGATTCAACTCATAGTGGTGGTAATGTCAATCCCAAGGCTGATAAAGTCCTAGCTCCTGTGCTAACACCCAGGACGACTTATCCCCCATCTCCAGCCCATGTTCCAGCTCACTTCTCCTCCCGTACTCCTCAGGTGTAAGCCGGCCAGCCTCTGTGCCATGCATTCGGCTGCTCCTGTTTCAGCTCTGCTCACTCCATTCCGTCTCCCCACCTCCACCCACATACAGCCTGCCTTCCTCCACAGCCCAGCCCGGACCCTGCCCCTCCTCCGATCCACCTCCTTTCTGTCTCCCTTCTCCCTTCCACCCCCCACTGTGGTGGCCTTTTCTTCCCTCCTGCCCTGCAAGTTGGGGTCACTGAGCTGCCAGATCTACCTGTATATGTCTTACACACAGTAGGTTCTCAAAAATGGTCACCTATGTATTCTCATGTGTATTCACATGAGGAGTGATTGAGTGAGCAAGGGGAAGAAATTGGAGGAGGATTGAAATACCCAGGAGAATCGGGCAGGGATCCTGTTTCCATCACTGTCTACCCAGGTGGTCCCAGGCTTTGACATCTCTCTTCTAGACTCTTTCTGTCATTGGAAACACGAAGGGGGCACGGCTCAACCTTACAGCTTCTCTAGCTCGAAACAGCCCAGGGCCGCACTTCAGCAGTAGATGACCCTGGATGGGGAGAGCTGCTGGATCAGAGGATGACCAAGGCATGTGGGCCAAACCCCAATGCTTCACTCAGCTTACCTCCTGCCCTCGCTGATTCTCAATCTTTCTTTCTCCAAGGCGTTTCTAGAGTTGCACAGCAGCATCTTTTCCCAGGAAGGTCATTCGAGCTCTCTAACTCTGCTGGAACTGCTCAATGCTTGGGACACTCACTTCTCCGAGATATTTTATCTGCCTGAAGGGCTGCCAAGGTCAGGTTCCTGCCGGTGAAATGTGGAATTTGGAGGATGCCGTGTTGCCTGGATCCAATCCAGGCTCAGCAGGGCCAGGCTGAGCCGAGGGGAGGGGACATTCTTGTGTGGAGAACCCTGAGTGGGGAGGCCAGATCGGAGAGGGCAGAAGGGCATTCTGGAAGGGAGGAGGGTGCCATAAACAACAAACCTCACATAGATGGTGTGCTCGCAGTCTCGTTGTTTTCCGGAGCTCATTATCACTTCCCTCCTTCTCTTCTTCCCCTTCTTTCCTCCTTCCCACTTCATTCCCTATTATTGCTCAATATGGAAACCCTGGTGCTGTAGTGATTAAGAGTTCAGCTGCTAACGAAAATGTTGGCAGTTCAAATCCACCAGGTGCTCCTTGGAAAGCCTATGGGGCAGTTCTACTCTGTCCATAGGGTCACTATGAGTAGGAATTGACTCAACGGTTTCAGGTTTTTTTGGTATATGGATATGGAGGCCTGTGGTGCAGCACTTAAGCACTGGATTGTTAACCAAAGGGTCATCGGTTTGAACCAACCAACTGCTCCATGAGAGAAAGGCCTATTGATTTGCTTCTGTAAAGATTTGCAGCCGTGGAAACCCTATGGGGCAGTTCTACTCTGTCACATGGGGTCGCTAGGAGTCTGAATTGACCCAACAGCAATGGGTATGTGGCTGTATGAATAATGCTGCTATAAATATTTTTGTGCAGGTTTTCCGTGGACTTATGTTTTCATTTCTTTAGATACCTAGAAGCAGAATTGCTAGGGTTTGTGGTGACTCTTGGTTTAAACTTTTGAGGAACTGCCAGACTGTATTCCAAAGCAACTGAACCATTTCACAATCCCACCAGCAGTAAATGAGCGTTTCAGTTTCTCCTCATCCTCATCAGCACTTGTTATTATCTGCCTCTTTGATCATACCCATTCTAGTGTGTGTGAACTCATGTCTCATTGTGGTTTTGATTTGCATTTTCCAGATAGCTAACGAAGTTGAACATCTTTTCATGTGCTTACTGACCTTTTGTATATCTTCTTTGCAGAAATGCCTCTTTAGGTCCTTTGCCAATTTTTAAACTGGATATTTGTCTTCTTGTTATTAAGTTCTGAGAGTTCTTTATGTATTCTGGATTCAAGTCCCTTAGCAGATAAATGATTTGCAAATGTTTTTTCCCATTCTGTGGATTGTCTTTTCACTCTCTTGATAGTATCCTTTGAAGCACAAAGTTTTTAATTTTGATGAAGAAGTACTATTTACTTATTTTTTCTTTTGTTGCTTGTGTTTTTGTGTCATATCTAAGAAACGATGCGTTGCATTGGGCAAATCTGCTGCAAATGGTCTCTTTAAAGTGTTAAAAAGCAAAAATATCACTTTAAGAACTAAGGTGCGACAGCCC
The DNA here is from genome assembly GCF_030014295.1 of Loxodonta africana. Lineage (NCBI taxonomy): Eukaryota > Metazoa > Chordata > Mammalia > Proboscidea > Elephantidae > Loxodonta > Loxodonta africana. The sequence continues at coordinate 3,217,687 of NC_087347.1, read as the reverse complement.
AAACCGTGGTGTTCTCAATTGCCTCATACGCATGTGAAAGCTGGACAGTGAAAAAGGAAGACCAAAGAAGAATTGATCCCTTTGAATTATGGTGTTGGCAAAGAATATTGAATATACCACAGGTTGCCAAAAGAATGAACAAATCTGTCTTACAGGAAGTACAACCAGAACGCTCCTTAGAAGCAAGGATGGTGAGGCTTCATCTTACATACTTTGGACATGTTGTCAGGAGGGATGAGTCCCTGGAGAAGACATAATGCTTGGTAAATAGGGGGTCAGCGAAAAAGAGGAAGACCCTCAAAGAGATGAATTGACGTGGTGGCTGCAACGATGGGCTCAAGCATAACAATGATTGTGGGATGGCACAGGACTGGGCAGTGTTTCGTTCTATTGCACATAGGTTTGCTAGGAGTCAGAACCGACTCAATGGTGCCTAACAACAACAACAACATCTAAGAAACTGTTGCCTTATCTAAGATCACACAAATTTTCCTTGTTTCCTTATAAGAGTTTTATAGTTTTGTATTTAAGCCTTAGATTCATTTTGAGTTAATTTTTTGTATGTGGTGTGAGGTAGGACTCTAAGTTCATTCTTTCGAATGTCAAGTTGTCCCTGCATCCTTTTATTAAAAAGATTGTCCTTTTACTATTCATTTGTCTTGGAATCCTTTTTTTTTTTTTTTTAAACATTTTTCACCGTGTGTCAACATTCTCTTTAATTGTCTTCTGGTTGTTCCATTTCTAGTACTCTAGTTTCCTGCCCCCTTTTCTTCTCATTTTTGCTTTAGGAATAAATGTTGATCGTTAGGTCTCTTACGGATGTTTTTTTAGTAGAACAATGCTCTTACTGGTAATATCCTTTATTTAGTGTGCCACTTTACTATTTCACCAAAAGATGATCTCAGGGGGTAGTTCCAGATCAAAGTTTAAAGAGTGTCTCAAGATGATAGCCTAAGGGAGTCCTCCGGTCTCAACTGGTCCAGTTGGTCTGGCTCTTTTTAAGAGTTTGAGTTTTGTTTTACATTTTTCTCCCATTCTATCCAGAATCATCTATTGTGATCCCAGTCAGAACACTCAGCAGTTGTAGCCAGGCACCATTTAGTTCTTCATCACCATAGATGAAGTCGTGGCTTGTGTAGGGTCTCAGCCTTATAGGCTTGTTTCTTCTCTGAGATTTTGGTTACCTTCTTACTGTTTTGCTCCAGATAAGTAAAGACCAATAGTTGTTATCTTTACAACCATTATTGGCCACTCACAAGTTTTTAGGACTCCAGACACTACTCACTTCACAAGGGTGCAGAACTTGGACTTTGTGACTATGCCAATGGACTGAGTTGCCCCATGAGACTATGGTCCTAACCTTTCAAACCTAGAAAGTCAATCTTGGAAGGTGTTTGGTTATGTCTGAGAAGTATCGGTGGTTATGTCTTCAATGAATATGTGTTTGCACACATATATCTGTATTTGCACATACATATTTTTTTTTTATAGATACTTCTTGATGGATTATCAATTGATGGAATATCAATTGAGATGTTTCAACAAACAGATGCAGCGCTGGAGGTGCTCACTCATCTATGCCAAGAAATATGGAAGACAGCTTCCTGGCCAACTGCCTGGAAGAGATCCATATTTATGCCTATTCCCAAGAAAGGTGATCCAATCGAATGTGGAAATTACAGAACAATGTCATTAATATCACACACAAGCAAAATTCTGCTGAAGATCATTCAAAAATGGCTGCAGCAGTATATTGACAGGGAACTGCCAGAAATTCAGGCCAGTTTCAGAAGAGGACGTGGAACCAGGGATATCATTGCTGATGTCAGTTGGATCCCGGCTGAAAGCAGAGAATACCAGAAGGATGTTTACCTGTGTTTTATTAACTATGCAAAGGCGTTCGACTGTGTGGATCATAACAAATTATGGATAACATTGCACAGAATGGGAATTCCAGAACACTTAATTATGCTCATGAGGAACCTTTACATAGATCAAGAGGCAGTTGTTCGGGCAGAACAAGGGGATACTGATTGGTTTAAAGGTGGGAAAGATGTGCATCAGGGTTGTATTCTTTTACCATACCTATTTAATCTGTATGCTGAACAAATAATCTGAGAAACTGGACTATAAGAAGAAGAACAGAGCATCAGGATTGGAGGAAGACTCATTAACAACCTGCGTTATGCAGACGACACAACCTTGCTTGCTGAAAGTGAAGAGAACTTGAAGCACTTACTGATGAAGATCAAAGACCACAACCTTCAGTATGGATTGCACTTCAACATAAAGAAAACAAAAATCCTCACAACTGGACCAATGAGCAACATCATGATAAATGGAGAAAAGATTGAAGTTGTCAAGGATTTCATTTTACTTGCATCCACAATCAACAGCCATGGAAGCAGCAGTCAAGAAATCAAAAGATGCATTGCATTGGGTAAATCTGCTGCAAAGAACCTCTTCAAAGTATTGAAGTGCAAAGATGTCACCTTGAAGACTAAGGTGCACCTGACCCAAGCCATGATATTTTCAATCACATCATATGCATGTGAAAGCTGGACAATGAATAAAGACCGAAGGAGAGTTGACGCCTTTGAATTGTGGTGTTGGCAAAAAATACTGAATATACCACGGACTGCCAAAAGAACGAACAAATTGTCTTGGAGGAAGTGCAGCCAGAATGCTCCTTAGAGGCAAGGATGGTGAGACTGAGTCTTACATACTTTGGACATGTTGTCAGGAGGGATCAGTCCCTGGAGAAGGGCATCATGCTTGGCAGAGTACAGGGTCAGCGGAAAAGAGGGAGACCCTCAACGAGGTGGATTGACACAGTGGCTGCAACAATGAGCTCAAGCATCACAAGGATTGTAAGGATGGCGCAGGACCAGGCAGTGTTTCATTCTGTTGTGCATGCGGTCGCTATGGGTCGGAACCGACTCGGCGGCACCTGACAACGACAACAACATAGATACTTCTGTTCTCATATATGTATAGACCTGTACTTACCTGTATACCTGCATACCTATACCCATCCATATGCGATCATACGCTTGTTTTTTTGGTCTTTGTTGGAGTTGTTGGCGTCTTACATATGTCAAGTTCTTTAGTTGAAAACGCTTTAAAAAATAATTTGACCATAAATGTGAAGATTTATTTCTGAACTCTTAGTTTTATCCCATTGATCTAGACATCTGTCTTTTTGCTAGCACCGTGCTGTCCTGATTACTGTAACTTTATAGGAGACTTTGAAATGAAGTGTAAGTTCTCCAGCTTTGCTCTTTTTCAAGATTATTTTGGCTGTTTTGGGTTCCTTGATATAGGATAACTATATCATTACATAACTGCTAAATTCTACCGGTACCTAACCGACAAACCTCTGAGAACCGTGGCCCGACCCAGCTGACACACACTCAGCCGTCACAGTGGCCTTCTGCGTGTCCAGACAGAACTGAGCTCCTCGGGCTTTTCGGGAGATGGTTTTTTGGAAGCAGGCCACCAGGACTTTCTTCCGAGGCGACTCTGGACAGACCCAACAGCCAACCTTTCATTCAGCACCCAAGCACGCTGTTTGCACCCCTCCAGGGCTCGTCCTCTCTCTTACCAGGTTGTAATTGGCGCAGAGCCTCAGAAGCTGCCTGTACAAGGCCAGCCCATCTTTGTAACTGTCCACTACCCCTGGTGGTCAGAGTCCCTCTGGGGGCCACTTCTGCTCGTCTCAAGAAAGGAACCCAGAGCAAAGGACCTGGCTTTCAGGCGTGGACTCTGGGTTTTGGATTGGGTGGCTTTACTTGACATCTACAGCAGGTGTGGGTGAGCCTGCACCCCCTGCCCCCACATCAGCAGCAGTTCATGGAAGTGTCTCTGTTCTGGTGAGGAGCAGCCCTCTGTCACCTGTGTCCCGCTGCACCTCCTCGGCAGAAATCTCCTGCTCTCCCCCAGCTCCTCAGGCTCAGGCCCGGGTCCTCTTCTCCATCCCACAGCCTTCCTTGGCATTCTCAGCCACAGCCACCACTGCAGGTAATGCCAGGCTCCCCTGGTCCCACCTCCAGTTCAGGTGCATCCTCCAAGCTCCAGACCAGCACCACCAAAGGCCCGAGCGGACACACTTCTTGAATATCTAAAAGGCCCCTCAAACTCACTTTGTCCAATCCGAGCTCTTGGCTTTGCCTTGTCCACGCTGCTGCACAAACCAGGAAACTTTGGAGCCTTCCTCCTCTACCTTCTAGGCGTGTTCCTTCTCACCCCTCGCCATTTTCCTCCTATCCATCTTGTGAACCTACCTCTCTAGCTCCCTGACTCCATCTCACTCCACCATTGTGGGCCAGGACCACCTCCTGCCAGTCCTTTGCTTCCCCTGACCCACTTGCCACACCTCAGAGTGGCCTTTCCAACCACCACTGGGATCACATCGCCCCCTCCCCCAGATACAATGCCTAGAGGTGGTCCCCCTGCTCTGGAATGAGGACAGAGATCCTCCACATGGCTGGCTTCCTCCCTTCATCCCTGTTCTACACTCTCATCTGTCTGCACTCCTGCCACCCCTCACCTATTCTCGTCCCCTGAGAAAGCATGTGTCCTCCGTCCATGAGGTCTTTGACCACCACCCTTAGCCCCATCCACCATCTTCACAGTGGCTCCTGCTCAGCCCTGAGTCGGCGTAGACACCCTTCCTTCCCTTGGAGACCAGTCCCAAGAGGTCCTCCTCTGGGTGGCCACTCCTTTGAGGCCCCATCACAGATGCAACATGACTGGCACATCAGAGGGCACCCTGGTGTATATCAGAATCCAGAGTGAGTTGTAAGACCTCCAACAACAGTGTTTCAAAGGCTCCGCTGCCCTCCACACCCACTAGCAAGTTATCGTGGAGCTGACTCCAGCTCATGGCAACTGCGTGAGTGTCAGAGTAGGACCGTGCTCTGCAGGGTTTTCAGTGGCTGGTTCTTTGGAGGTAGATAGCCAGACCTCTCTTCTGAGGTGCCTCTGAGTAGACTTGAGCCTCCAACCTTTTAGTTAGCAGCAGAGCACAGTAACTATTCACATCACCTGGGGACTACAGGAAAATAGTAAGAAAATAATTCTTACATTTGGCTGCGTGACAATAAAAATTCTTGCACACCACAGCATGAGAACCAACCAAACCAAAGCCATTGCTGATTAGGCAATTCCAACTCATAGAGACTCCATAGGGTTTCCAAGGAGTGGCTGGGGGATTTGAACTGCTGACCTTTTGGTTAGCAACCAAGCTCTTAACCACTGTACCACCAGGGCTCCAGAACAGGCACAAAGAGGGCAAAAACAAACTGGGAAGAGGCTTCCCCCAGCTATTCCTCTGAGCAAAGATCTCTCTGTACAGTTGGTCACTGAGGTGGCGTCACTTATGACTGGAATGCCCAGTGTGGGACCAGCAGGGATGGGCCATTACCTGGAACAGGGGTTTCTATGAGGTCACTCAAGGGCTCTTTGCTTCCTCCCCCTGGGGGCTCTGCCCCAGGGACCTGCCCGGCTCACTGGCGGGTGCTGCAGTGTCCCTACCTCACCTCCCTGCTTCTATAGGGACAGCACTCACTATGAGCCCACAAGATGGTTTTTCTCCTTTATTTGTTTGCCACCTGCCTCTCCCACTGGAAACAGAACAGCCACAGGCAGCATGTTTTGCCCGTTGTGTTCGCAGCTGCGTCCCTGGCCTGAGAGGGAGCCCGGCACACAGGAAGTGCTTGGGGGCATTTGTAGCGGGTACAACTCTCACCACGAGCTTCTCAGTGGGCAGGCTCAGGAGGTCGAGACGCCATGGGAGGATGTTAACGTACCACAGGGGCTCCCTTGGGAAGGGACCCTTCTCCTGGAACCTCTTCCTGGCTTTGCTAACGCCTATCTAAGTGCCTCCTGCGAGGGTCACGGGACCATGTAGTCAGGTGCAACCTAGTCATCCTCTGATTGAGATTTTTCACCTGGTCTTGAGCCTAGGGGGCAGAGCCAGGGAGCCCAACAGCAGCCGGATGTCCCTGAAACGGTCCTCAGGAGAAGCCCGCTGCCTGAGCCTGGGACCCAGCCCCAGCTGGTCTGCCTTTGGAGGGTTTAGTGGCCCATATGAACAAGCATCCCTGCAGGCAGGGGATGCGTTTGCCCACATCCGGAGCCCAATCCCTGCTCTGCTGCTGGGCGGAGGGACTTCCACGCCCACACCCATCCCCCAGGAGGCGGGAGTCTCAGCCCCAGATGGAGCCCAGGCAGAGTCAGCTGTTGCTCTGCCGCTCTGAGATGAAGGGGGTGCACACACACATGTGTGTGGCTAATTGAGAAAAACCCTGAAAAAGCTGGGGGGAAGGTTGCCTTTCTCCTGATAAAAAAAATAGCAAGACCAGAATAAACACGAAGGCTGAGAGGGGGTGCCTGTAGCTCAAAGGGCTCAGTGGACACGAGTGAAAGTTCTGACTCTGTCTGAACCGGTTATGTTGATGCTGACATGGAGAACTGAGCTGGGGTATCCTTGGTCCTCTTTGCCCTGGTCACCTCCCGGCCCCACAACACTGGGATTTATGAAGGGAGTTTTGTTGAGAAGCAAATACCCGGTCTCAGATATAAAGGAGCAAATGGTTAATGCACTGGGCTGCTAAAGGTTGGGGTTCAGGTCTACCCAGTGATGCCTCGGAAGAAAGGCCTGGCAACTATTTCTGAAAAATCCGCCACTGAAAACCCTGTGGGGCAGTTCTACTCTGACACACATGGGGTTGCCATAAGTCAAATAGACTTAATGACAACTGTTGTTTTTTTTGTTTGTTTGTTTTGTTTTTTGCGTCAGATATAAAACCATCTGTGGTGGACACCTACTATGGGAAGGAAGAGGTTCTAAAAAGATTGGGACAATCTGGAAGCAACCCCAAAGTCCCGGGTAACTGGTTTCTTTATGGTGTCATGATTTCATAAGCAAGACGTTGACTTCTGCAAGCATGGCCTGCATTATTGATTCTGCTTGTAAGTGTCCCGCTCACCCCTTGGTCCAGCATCTGGAAGGCTCAGAGCCTGACTGGTGGCCACTCTCAGTGAGGACAAGCCCCACCAGATGGGGACGGGCACTGAGTCCATTTCCCCCAAATGCATCCAGATCAGATTTCACAACCCCTTTTTGCTGGTTAATCCTGTTTCTGGTTGTGGGCCCTATTTTACTTTCAGATGAATTTAATAATTGCTTTACAAGGGGAATTTGGAAACATTAACAGAGCAGCTTTATCTTGCCCCTGGCCATCCCCAGGCTGCGTCAGAGTCATTCTCTCTGAAGCCACGGGTGTGTTTTGAATCAAAATTGCCTGCTTGGGCTGCCAAGAAATGGATTAGCCCTTGTATTTTATGGATGCCACAGGAGCAGGCTGTTGCTTTCCTGGTGAGGTGGGAACCCAGCCATTCATGAGCAGACTGAACCATGGATGTGAAAACATGTACTTGACATCATCGGACCTGGCATGACAATGTCTGTGGCTTTTCTTTACTGGACGGAAGGCACAGGCATGGCCCATGTTCTCAGATCCAGCACTGGGCGTTCCTATGGACACTTCAGATCTCCGCCCTCAAGTTTTCTCTGCACCAAACCAACGGGTGCTGGCTACTGGTGGTGTCTAGTAGAGAGGAGGGGCTGGGGATCCAGATTGCCTGGGTTCTATAACTGTGCCCTACTTGTCCTGGGCACCCCCAGGGAAGGAGGTGAGCCTGATGGAAGCTGTTTCTTGTTCTGTGAACTGGGCTATCTCAGGGCAGGGGTCATCCAAGAGCAGAGAACCCACAACACCTGGATATCACAGCACTCAGTAAATACTGTTGTTAGATGTCATCAAGTTGGCTCCGACTCATAGCGACCCTGTGTACAACAGAATAAAACACTGCCCGGTCCTTCACCAGCCCCACAATTATTGTTATGCTTCAGCCCATTGTTGCCGCCACTGTGTCAATTCATCTGGTTGAGCGTCTTCCTCTTTTTCGCTGACAATCTACTTTACCAAGCATGATGTCCTTCTCCAGGGAATGATCCCTCCTGACAACATGTCTTAAGTATGTGAGACGTAGTCTCACCATCCTTGCTTCTAAGGAGCATTCTGGTTGTACATTTTCCAAGACAAATTTGTTCGTTCTTTTGGCAGTCCATGGTACATCCAATATTCTTCATCGACATCATAATTCAAAGGCGTCAATTCTTCTTTTTTCTTCCTTATTCATTGTCCAGCTTTCACATGCATAGGAGGTGATTGAAAACACCATGGCTTGGGTCAGGCGCACCTTAGTCTTCAAGGTGACATCTTTGCTTTTCAACACTTTAAAGAGGTCTTATGCAGCAGATTTACCCAATGCAATGCGTCTTTTGATTTCTTGACTGCTATTTCTGTGGGTGTTGATCGTGGATCCAAGTAAAATGAAATCCTTGACAACTTCAATCCTTTCTCCATTTATCATGATGTTGTTTATTGATCCAGTTGTGAAGATATGTGTTTTCTTTATGTTGAGGTGTAATCCATACCGAAGGCTGTGGTCTTAGGTCTTCATCAATAAGTGCTTCAAACCCTCTTCACTGTCAGCAAGCATAACACAGGTTGTTAATGAGCCTTCCTCCAATCGTCATGCCCCGTTCGTCTTCATATAATCCAGCGTCTCAGGCTATTTGCTCAGCGTAGAAATTGAATATGTGTGGTGAAAGGATACAACCCTGACGCATACCTTTCCCGACTTTAAACCACACAGTATCCACTTAGTCTGTTCAAACAACTGCCTCTTGATCTATATACAGGTTCCTCATGAGCACAATTAAGTGTTCTGGAATTCCCATTCTTTGCAGTGTTATCCATAATTTGTTATGATCCACACAGTCAAATGTCTTTGCATAGTCAATAAAACACAGGTAAACATCCTTCTGGTGTTCTCTGCTTTCAGCCAGGATCCATCTGACATCATTCTGAACCCAGCTTGAATTTCTGGCAGTTCCTTGTCGATATACTGCTATAGCTGCTTTTGAATGATCTTCTGTTAAATTTTAGTTGGGTGTGACATTAATAATATTCTTTGATAATTTCTGCCTTCAGTGGAATCACCTTTCTTGGGAATAGGCATAAATATGGATCTCTTCCAGTCAGTTAGCCAGGTAGCTGTCTTACAAATTTCTTGGCATAGACGAGAGAAAGCTTCCAGAGCTGCATCTGTTTGTTGAAACATCTCAGTTGGTATTCTGTCAACTCCTGGAGCCTTGTTTTTTACCAATGCCTTCAGTGCAGCTTAGACTTCTTCCTTTAGTACCATGGGTTCTTGGTCATAGACTACCTCCTGAAATGTTTGCACTTGGGCCATTTGTTTTTGGTATAATGACTCTGTATTCCTTCCATTTTTCTTTTGATGCTTCCTGTGTTGTTTAATACTTTCCTTGTAGAATCTTTCAATGTTGCAACTCGAGGCTTGAATTTTTCTTCAGTTCCTTCAGCTTGAGAAATGCCGAGAATGTTCTTCCCTTTTGGTTTTCTACCTCCAGGTCTCTGCACATTTCATTATAACACTTTACTTTGTCTTCTTGAGCCTCCCTTTGAAATTTTCTGTTCAGCTCTTTTCTTCATCATTTCTTCCTTTTGCTTTAGTTACTCAATGTCCAAGAGCAATTTTCAGAGTCTCTTCTGACCTGCATTCTGGTCTTTTCTTTCTTTCCTGTCCTTTTAATGACCTCTTGCTTTCTTCATGTCTGATGTCCTTGATGTCATTCCACAGCTCATCTGGTCTGATCATAGCTCTCAATGAGTACTAGTGAATACTAATAGCAGTGACAATAATCACAATGTACAGAGATCACAGCGCTCAGTAATACTAGCGGATAGTAACAGCAGTAGTAATAATAAAAATGCCGGGAGATCACAGCTCTCAGTGTTACTAGCAGATAGTAACAGCAGTGGTAATAATCACAGTAGCACTTGATGCTTAGACATGGCTCCATGTTCCCAAACATTGTTTCCAGTATCACCCCTCTGTGAGGAGGTGGGGAGCGACTCGCCCTGGGCCTCAGGTGAGTGAGCAGCAGGACTAGGGTCAGGTCCAGGGTCAGGGCTGGATTCAGGGCCTGGGGTCATGGCCAGGTTCAGGGCTGGGGCCAGCTTTGGGATGAGGGTCGTGTCAGCACTGGGGTCAGAGCTGGGGTCAGGGCCAGGTCCGTGATGGTCTCCTGCCAGCCAGGCCTGGCTTACCAGCAGCCGCAACAGTGAGACTCTGCTTGCTGGTTCTGCAAGCCCAGCTGGATGTCCCCGTTAAGGACTGAGTTCTGTCCCCCCCCCCCCCCCCGCCCCATAAGCACTTTAATCATAAGCCCTGCACCTGTGGATATGACCTTGTTTGGAAAGAGGGTTTAATTAGTCATGTTCACTTGATCACACCCAAGTAGGGTGGGTTCTAAAATGAATCGCTTCCGGGCTATACAGACAGCAGAACAGACAGCACACACGTGGGGGAGGACAGCACCGGGTGACAAGGGAGTCAGAAGCCTCTACGAGCCCAGGAAGCCCAGGGTCCCCACAGCTTCTAGCAGCTGAAATAGACAAAGGGCCTGCGCCTTGAGCGCCCTCCGCCCCGGCTCCCGGCGCCCTGAGCGCCCTCCGCCCCGGCTCCTGGTGCCTTGAGCGCCCCCCGTCCAGGCTCCCAGCCTCCTGAACTGTAAGACAATTATAGTTTGTTTGCTAAAGCCACCCACTTGTGGCATTTCTGTCACAGCAGCACTAGGAAACGAAGGTCCCCCGTGGCTCCAGCCTGAACTGAACACACAAGTGGGCCGTCTGTAGTGTGTGGCCCCCAGGATGTTCAGGGGCTGGGAGACTGGCATCCAAGGGCATCACAGGCACGTTGAGTGGGGGCACAGAAAGGGGGCTGCTACCTCGGGAATACTTTGTTTTCCACATAAATTCACAATGGGTGTGTGGGCGGAGGGCCAGGGAGGTGTGGTGACTTGTAAAGTTGGTTACCCCATCAGCAAACAGGGGAGCTGGGGCCGAGAAGAGACCTCCTTAACAGTGCCAGGACTGGAAGAGCCTCTCGATTTAAAGACATACCACCCATTCCATGACAAATTTCCAGAAATAAACAACAAAATAAAATACACCGAAATGGAAACATTACAACATGAACTCTACATACTAGTTTTAAGGCAAATCCAAAATTTAGAACTGGGAAAATATATACACAGTATACAGACATCTACGCTGCTAACTCGCCTCTCCTGGTCCTGACTCCTGGGCCCCGTGCTGGGAGAAGCCTGCTACCCAACCCAAGCAGAGTTAGATTCATTGGGTGTTCTTCAGTGGGAATGAGTGGAGGGCTGGAGGAAGGGGCCCTGGCTTAGAGTTGGAAAGCAGACTTTTGGTGCTCTCAGATGTAAAGCCACCGGGTGGTCCACACATTCAGGGAGGACGTTCCCATCACCTTGGAGACCTCAACACTCGCACTCCAAAAATATGGGGCAAATCTGGAAGTAACCCCAAAGACTTGGGTCACTGATTTTCTTTAAAGTATCATGGTTTCATAAGCAAGAAGTTGACCTAAATAATAGAATATAAATACTAAAAAAACAAAAAAACACTGCTATGCAGTCGATCACCATTCATAGCGACCCTGCAGGACAGAGTAGAACTGCCCCATAGGGTTTCCAAGGCTATAATCTTGATGGAAGCAGGCTGCCACATCTTTCTCCTGGAAACGACTGGTGGGTTCTAACCACCAACCTTTCAGTTAGCAGCTGAGTGCTTTAATTGCTGCACCACCTGGGCTCCTAAAGAGTAAATACGAAATAAATAAACAATGAGAAAGCATATTACACAGCAGTAGCTTTGCTACTACTGAACCCTTATTACGACCACGTTGCTGTTGCTGTGGGCACCCGTCCCATTGATTCCGACTCAAAGCAACCCCACGTGACAGAGTAGAGCTGCCTCATAGGACTTCCTAGGTTGCAGTCTTTACTGGAGTAGATAGCCCGGCCTTTCTCCCGCAGAGCTCCTGGGCGAGTTCGAACCACCCAACTTTCCAGTGCATAACCATTGCACCGTCAGGGCTTCTTAAAGAGGGCTCCGTGTTTTTACACACATGGATAAAGCCTACCAGAGTACAGTTCTGAGGGTACCAGCAAGGTGGCAGGTGATTAAAACTGCCTTCACCGTTGAGCCTTAACTGACGTAAGCGACTGTGCCTCGTACTCTTCCTCCTGTCTGTAAACAAGGTGTACACGCTCGGGCGTGGGGTGAGCTGAGGACAGGGTGAGGGATGGGCAGGGGAGCTGGAGTCCTCGTCCCTTCAGGGTATGCTCACTGAACCTGGATCAGGGAAAACAAGCAAAGGCAAAGGTAACAAAGACAGCCCTGGACTCGGCACTCGGGCCTGCGTGGTGGAATCCCTCGTCCTGCAGGGCTTGGCGGGCACAGGTCCATGAAGTCAGAAAAGCTGCAAAGGAGTCACCTGCAGCCATGAACTGTCAAGGTCCAGATTCTACAGCCACCACCGGCAGTTATGATCGGAGCATGTCAGCCCTGCTTCTCCTCCCCGCTCCCACTCGAAGCAATTTAAAGTGATTCCAGGCTGGCTTCCCACTGAGGGACCGAGCTAATGCAACACCAGGCTCACCATGCCAGTGTACTTCCAAGGGGAAATAACCAGCCCGCCCAGGTTTTCCATTCCGACTGCAGCCCTGCCCACCCCCCGTCCCTATCCAGAACTTTGAGGGAGCCGGACCCTGGAGGACCGGCACAGTAGACCCTTCTGTGCGAGGCTGTCCCCAGCTGTGTGAGGAGGCGGGGCTCCAGGGGCAGCCAGGGGAGCTCAGGAGCATCCGGGTGCAGGAGCGGCCTCAGAGCACAGCCCGGCCCAGGAGGGACTTGTTATTACCAAATGGATACAGAGGGAGAGGCAGCAAGTGGCAGGGGCCAGTGTCTGGCCTCGGGAGCAGGTTTCCATTTGCTGAAAGGAATAGACGCTAATGCCTTGGCTGACCTTTGCTTGTTGATTTAAAAAGTCTCCTCTGTGCAGGTGGAGATGGTGTCATTCCTGGGGCTTTTTCCCTGAGCACAAAGCAGAGGGAGAAGGACAAGTGGAAGTGTTCAGACTCCTGCGGGGAGGTACTGTCTTCCCCCCGCAGCAGCACACAGTCCCCACAGAGGACTCCGTCACCAGTGCAGGGACCCCTCGGAGTCTCTCAGTTCTGAACCTCCGGTGACGGCAGAGGGGGCAGGTGAAGGGGCTCTAGTGAATGCTGCAGTGTGCTACCCAGACTGCCCCCCAGGAATGAGCCACCCAGACCCTCAGCTGCCTGGAATGCTAGCCAGTTCTCACCAGGAATTGCCCTTGGCCAAGTGAAGCTGCCTTGTCCCAGGGGCAACCCACGGCCAATGCCTGCTTTATGTGGGGGTGTGAAGACTCCCCAAGCAACCCGCACCTCAATTTGGGAGAGCCCTGGAGAGCCATTCCAGCAGGAGCTCCTTGGAGGATGGGCTGAGGCCTCTGTCGCAGCTCCACCTTCTCCTCTGCTCAACCCTGTCCTCTGGCTTCCCTGGGGCGTTGTTCCCAGCTGTGATTCCTAACAAGGCCCCTGCGCACAGACCCTCGCTTCCGAGTCCGACCTCAGACAGGGACCGATCCCATCAACTTCATTGTGTTTACTTTTTAATTCATCTACAAAGAATAGGATGCTATTCTGGAGATCAGCTTCAGTGGTAAGTTACTTTGTTGCAAGGAAAAGTATCACTGTGTAATTGGCAATGACACAGAGGAACTGGACGGGAACTTAGTCCAAACCCCTGGTGTTACAGGCGGGGAGGCTGAGGCTCAGAGAGAGTGAGGGGCTCCTGGGAGGCTGGGTCCTGGTGCCAACTCCAGAACAGGCTGGCTTTCACTGGGGGGTGAGGCACGTGGGGGCTGCCCTGCGGGATGGATGATGCCTAGAGCACAGGGCCTGATACGCATCTGTCTGGAGGGTGTCGCCAGGCCTAGCACCGTGGCTGGCCCTCAGGAAGCCCCGGGAACTGAGCTACCATGGGTCCATCAGCCCCTGAGTGTCCCTCTGGTAGAGCATGAGGGAGGACGAAACTCAGTAATTCAGTTACCCAAATGGAGTGATCAGGGATGTAATTTTCTGCCTTTGCCTTCTGTAGGAAATCTGCTCTCACCCCGGACATGGGTCTTTCCTGCCGAGCCCAGAGAAGTTCTCAAGGTTTTCATCTCTAATGAAACAAATGTTTATTCTCGTCTGCAGCCAGCCACATGGCCACCTGGAGAACAGTTTGCCAGGGTGTCTTTGGGGTTGGGGGGCACTGTTGGATGGGCTGGCCCTGCAGAAGGAGGATGCTGGGTGGGGGCCTGGAGAGAGGAGGGGTCCTGAGGAAGGCACAGGTGCTGAGCGCAGCCACCCTGCCTCAGGGAAGGGGGAATGCAAGGGAGGAAGCCCTGGGGACCAGTGTGACTGCGTTAGTGGGGGACTGTGAGGGAGGGAGTCCTGGGGACATTTGTGACTACATTAGTGGGGGGGCTGTGAGGGAAGGAGGCCTGGGGACATTTGTTACTACGTTAGCAGGGGGGCTGTGTGGGAGGGAGGCCTGAGGACCAGTGTGACCTTGCGAATGGGTGGAGTTGTTGGAGGCACAGCCTTGAGCAGGGGCCCAGGGCCACCCTGCCCCCAGGCCATAGTCTCTAGAGTGTTCTGGAGAGGACTTCCTGACTGCTCCCTCCTTTTATTTCATGAAATTGTAAACCCTCCATGTCAGGGACCCTCAGGGAGCTGGCAGGTATGCCCAGGTAAGGCAGGGATTGCCTCTGCTCCAGGTGGACACCGTCCAATGCTCCGGAAGCCACTCCAGTCTGAAGACTCTCTCAGGCTGGGAAAAGTCTTCAGAGTCCTGGTCAGGACCTGTCTCCAGGGTGTGTTTTCCTGCTACCAGCTTTGCTTCCAGAGCCCGGAAAGCAGCTGTGTGCTCCCACACCAGTGCACACAGATATACACACACGTGCATGCATGCACACATGTACACACACAGGCATTACACCACAGCACATGCACACATGTACAGATATATTCACACACACATGCAACACAGATACACGTTATCACAGGTTCACACAAGACCACACCGTAGTATGGCACATACACATACACATATAAACCACACCATAACAAACACACGTGCACACAGATACACACACACGTACCAGACCACAGCACACACATGTATACACACACACAGGTAGACAACACACACACATGCACACACACAATCACGTACACACACACAGGTCCTGGGCATGCTGTCATCTTGTCCCGACACTGCAGGTTCTCTGGCAGCCTTTTGAATATTTCACCAGGAATTACAGGGTGGAGAGGCCAAGTGTCAAGGCCATCGGCACAGAGCAGATGCGTCTCCTGTCCCCTACTGTGTCCCGGCACCGAGTGAGCAGCTAGCCTGGCTGAGCGCTAGGCTCCCTCCCGAGTCTTTGATTCAGTGTTTCTCAGGAAAGAAAACCACCAGGTGGGCTTCACTGGGCCATGACCTGCTGGGCGACAGACCAAGGGAGCGATGAGAAGGTCCTGTGGCCTGGGACACACTCACACACACTCCCACTCTCATACTTGTGCATCCTCACACACATTCACACTTACACACACTCACACAGCTGCTAAGAACAAACAGCCATCTTCAGGTACACTGCAGATCAAATCCATATTTAGGAGAAATTTTCTAAAGAAAACATAGTCAACAAAGAAGCAATTCTACCCCAAGGAAGACGGCGTTTACCTCATTAGGCAAAGGGATTACCTTCTTGCTGACTCGACCTTTTCTGTCCCAGAAGATACTATTTGCTTTCCTTCTACACAAGCAAAAGGCTCAGTAAGTTCATTTTCCTAAAACAAAGAACCATATGTCCTCAAAACGTGAATTTAAGCCGCCACCTCCAGAAAGTCAGAAAAACTGCTTGAAGCATCAACATTTCTAGCCGTCGGGTTTCAAAAATTATCAGGGCCTGACCCCAGTCCACAAGCCCTGCTGTGGGGCCTTGGCTCCCTCCCCTCCACAGGGAACATCGGGAGCGAGGACATGGACTTGTTCACCTTCGCGTCCACAGCCTCAAGTCCAGTGCCTGCCTCGTGGGAAAGACTTATCAATATTTGTAGGAAGAATGGATTTATGATAATGTTACAACTACTTCAGCTGAAACCTCAGAGGCTTGGGGTCAAGGAACCTGAGGGAAAAATAGATCAATAGATTGCCAAATAATACTTTTGGAAGAGATTATCAAGATAGCATCTATTCTCAAAAATGACTATCTCATTTAAAATGTACACCTAGATGTACTAAAACTCATGAGACGATACTTAAAATTTGTTCATTTCACTGAACAGTTGTCTGTTGCTGTCTGGTGGGATTGGCTCCAGGACCCCAAAAGGATACCAAAATCTGAGGAGGCTCAGGCCCCTTATTTGGATCATCTGTAAATATCTAATACGATGTAAATGCTGTGTAAAAAGTTGTTTCTTCGCAGCTGAAGACTTGCTCTGGAAGGCAGTCTTTCTCCCGTAAGAGTTTCTGGAGCTCTTCTGGGAGCACGGATGTCGCCTGGGCCTCAGCGGCCTCAGTGATGCTGATTCACCTGTGGTCTTGAAATTCTGGAGGCTGGAGCACTTTCCAGAGTTCGCCAACCATCCCTTCCTAGCCTGACACTCCATCCTCTTGCTCTCCTCAGCCCTTCGTACTGAGCCTTCGCGTGATGGCTCTGACCACTTCATTGCCGTTTTTTCACAGAAACAAACACAAGGAGCGAAGGTGAGGCCAACAATGCTCCAACACGGAGTGCCAGAGACAAAGACTGAGAATCTGTGGGATGGTGCAGGATGCAGCAGGATACGCCTACACATCACGTCATTTACTTGGATTTAGTATAGTGCTCAGTGCGCGGCAAATTCAAGTTTTGCTTTTTGGAACTTTTTTTTGTTTCACAAATATTTTTGATTCGTGGTCGGTTGAATCCTCAGGTGCAGAACCCACAGAATGTGTGTAGAATTTCCACGCTGTCGTTGTTAGTTGCCATCTGTTGTTGCCCACGTGGGGTGATCCCAAGTGTGCAGAGTAGACAGAATTGCTTCGTGGGGTTTTTGAGGCTGTGACCTTTCAGAAGCAGATCCCCAGGCCTTATTCTGAGGCACCTCTGCGTGGGTTTCAACCACCGACCTTCCAGATAGTAGTCTAGCTCTTAATCATTTTTGCCACCCAGAAACTCCTAGAATTTACATAAAAACATGGGAATAATGTTAAAACTGTAGTTAATGATGTCATTGTTAGGTGCCATTAAGTCAGTTCTGACTCACAGCTACCCTATGTACAACAGAACTGAACACTGCCCAGTCCTGTGCCATCTTCACAATCCTTGTTATGTTTGAGCCCATTGTTGCAGCCACTCTGTCAATCCATCTCATCGAGGGTCTTCCCCTTTTTCGCTGACACTCTACTTTACCATGCATGATGTCGTTCTCCAGGGACTGGTCCCTCCTGATAACACATCCAAAGTATGTGAGGTACAGTCTCGTCATCCATGCTTCTAAGGAGTATTCTGGTTGTACTTCTTCCAAAACAGATTTGCTTGTTCTTCTGGCAGTCCATGGTATATTCGGTATTCTTTGCCAACCCCACAATATCCATATGCCTACAAGGACGACCAGTTAATACGACTAATATTCAAATTTACACACCAGCCGCTAAAGCCAAAGATGAGGAAATTGAAGATTTTTGCCAACTTCTGCAGTCTGAAATTGATAAAACATGAAATCAAGATACATTGATAATTACTGGTGATTGGAATGTGAAAGTTGGAAACAAAGAAGAAGGAACAGTAGTTGGAAAATATGACTTTGTTGATAGAAATGATGCCAGAGATTGCATGATAGAATTTTGCAAAACCTATTATTTATTCATTGCAAATACCTTTTATCAACAGCATAAATAGCAACTATACACATGGATCTCACTGGAAGGAACACACAGGAATCAAATCGACTACATCTGTGGAAAGTGAAGATGGAAAAGCTCAATATCATCAGTCAGAACAAGGCCAGGGGCCGGCTGTGGAACAAACCATCAATTGCTCATATGCAAGTTCAAGGTGAAGCTGAAGAAAATTAGAGCAAGTCCACAAGAGCCAAAGTACAGCCTTGAGTATACCCCACCTGAATTTAGAGACCATCTCAAGAATAAATTCAACGCGTTGAACACTAATGAGCAAAGACCAGAAGAGTTGGGGAATGACATCAAGGACATCATACATGAAGAAAGCAAGAGGTCATTAGAAAGACAGGCAAGAAAGAAAAGACCAAAATGGATGTCAGAAGAGACTCTGAAACTTGTTCTTGCATTTTGACTAGCTGATAATGTAAAAGAACTGAACAGAAGATTTCAAAGGGTGGCTTGATGAAACAAAGTGTTATAATGACATGTGCAAAGACCTGGAGATAGAAAACCAAAAGGTAAGAACATGCTCAGCATTTCTCAAGGAGAAAGAACTGAAGAAAAAAATCAAACCTTGAGTTGCAATATTGAAGCATTCTACAGGGACAATACTAAGCATCAAATGAAGATGGAAGGAATACAGAGAGTCACCGTACCAAAAAGAATGGGTTGACATTGAACCGTTTCAGAAGGTAGCATATGATAGAGAACCAATGGTACCAAGGAGGAGGTCCGAGCTGCACTGAAAACTTTGGTGGAAAACAAACTTCAGGAGCTGATGGAATATCAAGTGAGATGTTTCGACAAACAGATGCAGTGCTAGAAGTGCCCGCTCGTTTATGCCAAGAAACTTGGAAGACGGGTACCTGGCCAACCGACTGGGAGAGATCCATATTTGTGCCCATTCCAAAGAAAGGCAAATGTGGAAATCATCAAACAATATCATTAATATCACACGCAAGTAAAATTTTGCTGAAGACCTGAAAATACAAACCTAAGTGCTTGTTTTTGTCAGAGACTTTTTTTGTTTGTTTGTTATTGTTGTTGTTGTTAGTTGCCATAAAGTTGGCCCCAGACTCATGGCGATCCCATGTATAACAGAGTTGAACTGAGCTTCACAGGGTTTTCAAGGCTGTAATCTTTATGGAAGCAGATTGCCAGGGCTTTCCACACTCGGAGCTACAGGGTGGATTAGAACCGGCAACCTGTCTGTGTCATTTAACTATTTTTCCCATAGAATCCTTCACTATTGTACCTGGAGACTTGAATTTTTTTCTTCAGTTCTTTCAGCTTGAGAAATCCTGATTGTGTTCTTTCTTTTTGTTTTTCAAACTCCAGGTCTTTGTACATGTCATCATAATGCTTTGTCTTCTTGAACCGCCCTTTGAAATCTTCTGTTCAGCTCTTTGACTTCATCATTTCTTCCTTTCGCTTTAGCTACTGGACATTCAAGAGCAACTTTCATAATCTCTTCTGAAATCCATTTTGATCTTTTCTTTCTTTCCTGTCTTTTTAATGGCCTCTTGCTTTCTTCATGTATGATGTCCTTGATGTCATTCCACAACTCTTCTGGTCTTTGCTCATTAGAGTTCAATGCATCAAATTCATTCCTGAGTGGTCTCTAAATTCAGGTGGGATATACTCATGGTCGTACTTTGACTCTTGTCAACTTGTTCTAATTTTGTTCAGCTTCAACTTGAACTTGCATATGAGCAATTGATGGTCTGTTCCACAGTCAGCCCCAGCCCTGTTCTGACTGATGATATTGAGCATTTCCATCACCTCTTTCACAGATACAGTCAATTTGATTTCTGTGTATTCCATCTGGTGAGGTCCACGAGTATAGTTGCCATTTATGTTGATGAGAAAAGGTATTTGCAATGAAGCAGTCATTGGTCTTGCAAAATTCTATCATGTGATCTCCAGAATTGTTTCTATCACCAAGGCCATATTTTCCAACTACCAATTCTTCTTCTTTCTTTCCAACTTTTGCATTCCAATCACCAGTAATTATCAATGTGTCTTTAATTCATGTCTGACCAATTTCAGACTGTAGAAGTTGGCAAAAACCTTCAGTTTCTTTATCTTTGCCCTTAGCAGTTGGTGTGTAAATTTAAATAATAGTCATATTAACTGGCCTTCTTGTGGATGTATGGGTATTATCTTCTCACTGACAGCCAATGACCAGCCCCAGTCTGTTTCAGCTTACTAATAGCTGGGATATCAATGTTCTTTCATTCCATTTCATTTTTCACAATTTCCAATTTTCCTAGATTCATACTTCATACATTCCATGTTCTGATTATTAATGGATTTTTGCAGCTATTTCTTCCTATTTTGAGTCCTGCCACATCGACAAATGAAGATCCTGAAATTTTGACTCCATCCATGTCATTAAGGTTGACTCTACTTTGAGGAGGCAGCTCTTCCCCACTTGCATTTTGAGCACCTTCCAACCTGAGGGACTTATCTCCTGGCACTACATCAGACAATGTTCTGATGCTGCTATTCATAAGGTTTTCACTGGCTAATACTTTTCAGAAGTAGACCCCCAGTCCTTCTTCCTACTCTGTCTTGGTCTGGAAGCTAAGCTGAAACCTGTCCACTATGGATGACCCTGCCGGTATTTGAATACCAGTGGCATAGCTTCCAGCATCACAGTAACACGCAAACCCTCACAAACTGACAGATACCTGGGGTCCTGATCCCTGGAACCTATGAGTTTGTACCTACAAGGCAAAGGGGGCTTTGCAGATGTGCTCAAGCCCAAGAACCTGGGGATGGATAGAGTATCTTGGATTGTGTAGATAGGCCCAGCCCAATCATATGTGCTCTTAAAAGTGGAGGAATGTTTCCAAGCTGTGGTCAGAGGGAGACATGATGATGGGAGAAGGGTCAAAGAGGTGGGATGTCATTGGCTTTGAAGATGAAAGAGGGCCATGATGCAAGGAATGTGGGTGGCCTCTAGAAGCTGGGAAGGGTAAGGAAGTGATTCTCCCCTGGGGCCTCCAGAAGGAACCAGCCTGGCCTATACCTTGGCTTCAGCCCAGTGAGACCCGTGGGGGACTTCTGACCTCCAGAACATTAGTGTTGTTTTAAACCACTGAGTCTGTAGCAATTTTTTATAGCAGCAACAGGAGACTGATGTAGGGGGTTGTTAAAGTGGTTAAGTGTTCGACTGCTAACCAGAAGGTCAGCAGTTCAAATCCACCTGCTACTCCTTGGAAACCCTATGGGGTAGTTCTACTCTGTCCTGTAGGGTCTCTATGAGTCACAATCAACTCCATGGCAATGGTTTTTGTTTTTCTTTTTTTTTATTCAACAGAGAAGTGGCAAAGTGCAGGGGGATGACTCCTTTTAGAACTCAGGGAGAAAGGCCTCCTTCCTGCCAAAGGGCTCTTTTTAGAACGGTGATTACCATCACAGAGAAAGGAATTCTTTTCAAATGTCCAAAGGAATTAGCCTTTATCCCTGTATAATAATTCTTCCCACGGGTGCAAATTGTCACATTTTTCAAAGCATTTTCACATCCCACCTGGTACATCAAGGCCTCCTCACCCTCCCAGAGGAGGGTCATTGTCTACTTCACAGCCCAGGACACTGGGCCCCACGCAGCTATGGCTTCCTCCAGGGCATGTACCCAGCCAGTGGTTGGGGGCCTTTTTAGGTTTCCCCTACCCTGAGGCACTCAAGGAGGAGTGATTGGCTGAATGCAACCACAATGTGAAACCTCTGGGTGGGTGTTAAGGGTCTCTGGCTTCTATCATCCACCTTGACTTTGAAACAAGGGGCCCCAGGCCAAGCCCAGGATATAGATGCTGTCTCCAGCCCTTTCTGCAGGCCCAGAGGCCCTGTCCCTGGGCACAGCCACCCCACACCCCCCTGCACACGCTGCACAAACAGCACAACCCAGCCACGTGTTCTCTGAGTTTTTTAACAAGAGTAAGAACAACACCAGTATTCTTCCAAAAAACCCAAATATGTTGCCATTGAGTTGATTCTGACTCATAGCAACCCTATAGGATGGAGTAGAGCTGCCCTGTAGGGTTTCCAAGGAGCAGCTGATGGATTTGAGCTGCTGACCTTTTGGTTAGCAGCCAAGCTCTTAACCACTATGCTACCAGGACCCCACTAGTATCCTAGTACCCAGTGATTGTCCTAACAGGGAGCAGCTACTATTTTCAATGATTGCTCAGCTCACCTCTGGGCACTGTATTCTAACTTCAAGTGACTCTTCCTTTTCCATTTGCTCATGGAGGATTAGACGTTGACAAGTCCCAGGCGTTTGCTGGCTGACTGTTTCCTGCTGGCTTGTCAATTATTGACCCTGTGTGCATTTCTGTGTGCATATGAGTGTGTGTGTGTGTGAGTGTGTATGTGAATATGTGTTCTTTTGTGTGCCTATGTGTGAGTTGTGTGTGTCCATGTGAGTGTGCATGTGTGTGCTTTTGTGCACATGTGAGTGTGTATGAGTGTATGCATGTGTGAATATACATGAGTGTGTGCATGGATGTGAGGGTGTGCATATGAGTGTGTGACAGTGTGCATGTGTGTGTGAGCATGTGAGTGCGTTTGAGTGTGTGTACATGTGAGTGTGTACATGTATATGATTGTGTGATTGTTGTACGGGTGTGTGCATGTGTGTGTGATTGTGTGTGTGAGTGCATGTGTGAATGTGAATGTGTGTGAGTTCATGCGCACCCATGAGTGTGTGACTATGAATGTGTACTAGTAGTAGTGTGTGTGAGTTAATTCATGTGTGCACGTGCATGTATATGTGAGTGTGAGCTCACACGTGAGCGGTTGAGTATGACTGCGTGTGAATATGAACATCTACTAGTGAGTCGTGTATGCATGCACATGTGAGTGTGAGTGTGGTGTGTGAGTACTTCCCGTGTGAACCTGTGTGAGTGTGAGCTCACATGAGTGTGGATGAGTATGACTTTGTGTGAGTGTGTGCACATATGGATGTATCTTAGTGTGAGTGGTGTGTGCGTGCACGTGTGACTGTGTGTGAGCATAGTTCATGTGTTTGAGTGTAAGCTCACATGCGAGTGGTTGAGTATGACTGTGAGTGCGTGTGAATACAGATGTATATTGGTGTGAGTCAAGTGTGCATGCATGAGTGTGTATGTGTGTGTGAGTAGTTTGTGTGTGAGTGTGAGCTTACGTGTGTGGATCAGTGTGACTGTGAATGCACGAGTGCCCCCATTCCCACCCTCACCGTTGGCTCCCCCACAGCAAGTATCCATGACTGTCGTGATGATCCCACAGGACAGAGGGTGTCAGGCAGAGAAGCCCCAGCCAGCATCTCACTCTCCACCGCAGACACACACACGCGTTTCTGATGTGAGTTGGTTGATGTGTGTCTCACTGTCAGTAGGCCACTTTGTTGTGAGTGTGGGTTTTCAGCTGACAGGGAGTGTTGGCTGTAGGTCTCCTCGATGCACCTTCCACTGGACATCGTGTGCAGGAAAGGAGGGAGATGGTTTGGCCACGGGCACACAGGAGGGGTCCCTGAGTATGGACGTAATAGGAGGGATTTTTCATGGGGCTTGTGGTCTTTGCAATGGCAACTGGGCGTGAGAGCCAGAAGTATGCTGCTTTTTACTACAAATGTCAGGCATGTGTGCCCTGGGGGTACTCCCTGAGGAAACTCGGGTCCCACATTGCAGTGCAGGCAGCAGACTGAGGGCCCCTCACCCTTACATGTGAGAATGTGAAAGCAAATGAGGGTTAGTTCAGTGGCTCTCTGGGTGCCCAGTGAGCCTGGCAGTTCTGCTGGCTGGGTGGCTTGCTCCTGCTGCAGCCCTGAGCTGGACACGTGTATCCACAGCCACCACCAGACCTGGGACTCATGGACCCACCCACTGGAAGGCTTGTCCTGGTGGTGCTCTTCTCAGGGAGCAGTGACGGTCTGTGTGATGGGCTGAACTGTGACCATAAAGTTATGTTGAGGTCCTGGCCCCTGTACCTGTGGATGTGACCCTGTTTGGAAACAAGGGTTTCCTTTTGTTATGTTAATGAGGTCATTCCAGAGTAGGGTGGGTCCTAAACCCAATCCCTTCTGAGTGATGTCTTACAAAGGGGAGAACAGACACAGAGGTGCAGGCACACAGACACACATGGAGAGACAGACATCATGAGGGAACCTGTCTACAAGCAAAGGAACAAGCAGGATCGCCGGAAGTCACCAAAACTAGGAGAGCCCAAGGAGGAATCAACATGGCTGAGGTCCTGATTTGCGCTGCCAGGCTCTAGAACTGTGAGGAAATACATTGCTGTTCGTTAAAGCCACCCACTTATGGGATTTGTGTTATGGCAACACTAGCAGACTAAGACAGTTGGCTTCCTGTAGGCAGGGAGACCCCAAAGCCAGAGCAAGGGGCCGGCCTGAGTCAGCTCCCTGCCCAGCCCCTTCCCTCCATCTCCCCAGTAACAACGGCTCCTCTGGTGACAGAGATGGGGCGGGGGGTGGTGGCATAGTAAAGGCCTCGAAGGCTGAGTGCAGCTGTCTGTCCTTCATGAGGCGTGGGGACGAGGGCTGTCCTACACCCACACCATTACCTGCATGGTGGAAGCTGTGTTGCCATTTGTGAGGTGATGCCACCATGAGCCACTTGAAGCAGGACCCAAAAGAGACCCCAGGAGATGTAGCCTCACCGTTCCTGTCGTGAAGATGGAGACACCAAAAGGGCCTCAGCACAGTCTTGGCTTTGAAAGCACTGTCCATCCTCCAACTCATGCACAAAACCGGCTTCTTCTTCCTTCACTTACAGGTGATCACCCAAGTTCTCTCCAATGCACACGCACACTCCGGTCCACAGGGCAGAGACACTGAACCAGCTGCTATATTTAACCAGAAAATACATCATTCTGCTATGGCAACCTGGGTTCTAAAATTAGAAAAAGCACATACCGTGGGGTGGATGCCACAAAAAGCTGCTCAGACTGCCTTCATCAGTTCTCAGGAGCAGAGCTGGGGGTCCTTCTCCCCCTGCTGTGGCTTGTCATCCAAGAGCCACGCCAAGGTGGAGCCTCCCCAAGCTGTGTAGCTGGTCCACCCCTGAACTCAGGAAGGGCTCCTGACGCTCATAGTTCCCGTGGCCCTCTCTGTCTGGCTGACCTGTGGCTTCCTCCACAAATAAAAAAAAAATAATAATTTTTTTTTAGGCACCTACAATCCCATGCTGCACCAATGCTGCTCCCCCCTTAGCCCCGCAGACATGCTTTCCTGGGAAGTGTGAACATGGTGTCCAGGAGGAGGCAGCAGGAGCTCCCAGGCCCAGAAAGCTGCCGGGAGACCTGGTGACACACTCAGTTTCCCTGCGTCCCGTCCCCTCCTCACCTGGAGGATCATCAGTTCTTTTACCTGGAGTTTCACGTGGCACAGCCTTGATCCTCCCCAGACCTCAGAGATCTCAACAGGGAGTGCAAGACCAACTCTTCCCTCCATGACCCCAAAGAAAATTGGCCATGGTCCCTGGCCCTGTGGCTCTCCCCACCCCACCCATGTCCAGTCAGCCTGGAGGTGATGCCTGTCCTCTGACACATACATGGCTCCTCCCTCCTCCCCATGCCTCCAAGATTCCTCTTTTGGAACCCTCTCTCTAGTCCTTGGGTTACCCGGTGTTATGGATTAAATTGTGTCCCCCCAAAATATGTGTCAACTTGGCTAGTCCGTGATTCCCAGTATTGTGTGGTTGTCCTCCATTTTGTGATCTGACATAATGATCCAATGTGTTGTAAATCCTACCTCTATGATGTTAATGAGGCGGGATTAGAGTCAATTACGTTAATAAAACAGGGTTCAATCTACGAGATTAGATTGTATTTTGAATCAATCTCTTTTACTATATAAAAGAGAGAAGTGAGCAGAGAGGAGAGGGACCTCCTACCACCAAGAAAGAAGAGCCAGGAGCAGAGCGCATCACTTAGACCTGGAATCCCTGCTCTGAGAAACTTCTAGACCAAGGGAAGATTGATGATGAAGACCTCTTTCCAGAGCTGACACAGAGAGAAAGCCTTTCCCTGGAGCTGGAGTCATAAATTTGGACTTCTACCCTCCTGGACTGTGAGAGGATAAATTTCTGTTATAGCAGCACTAGATGACTAAGACACTGGCCCTTTCCTCTAACACGGTTTCCTCTTAGGCTCCCCCGCTCAGTCACCACCCACACCACCACTGGATGTTTGCTAAAACAATCACAGCTGGGAAGTTTCAATTCTGCTCTGAACATGAACTTGTTTCTCTATTAAAATGAAAACAAAACTTTCTTTTTTGGGGGGGTGTAACAGTTCTATCACGGCCACCCCGTATGTGACAGCGCAGAGCTGTTCTGCAGGGCTTTCCTGTCTGTGATCTTTACAGGAGCCAGTCGCCAGGTCTTTCTTCTGTGGAGCTACAGGTTAGGTTGGAATTGCCAACTTTTAGGTCAGCAGCTGATGCCAAACCGCTTGCACCACCTAGGCTGACCATGAGTCAGAATCAACTTAATATCAACAGGCTAGGTTTTGGGGTTTTTAACAGTTCTATGAATTTGAACACAATCGAGATGCAGACTATTCCATCACCTTCTTGCCCTGGACACCTCCATCTGTCCTCCTTCACCAGAGTTGTGACTTTTCAAGAATGTCGTATAAATGAAATCTGACAGTGTGTAGCCTTCTGAGCTGGCTTCCTTCACCCAGCCTTTGAGATGCATCCAGCCGACTGTTGTTGAGTAGTTTTCGGAGTATGGATGTACCATCATTTAACAATTCAACCATCGAAGGACTTTTGGGTTGTTCCAGATTTGGTGATTACAGATAGAGTAGCTATAAACATTCACGTAAGGGCTTTTGCATAAAAAGAGTTTTTATTTCTCTGGGGTAAATGCCCAAGGGTGGGCTCATTCGGTCATACAGTAAGGTGTGTGTTTACCATGATGAAAACGGCAGAGTTGTTCTCCAGAGTGGCCTCACCAGTTTGCATTCCTGCCACCAGCAGAAAGAGTTCCAGTGGCTCCAGTTGCTCCGCCCACCAGCATTCCTTAGAGTCGCTCCACACCAATCTGACAGATGTGTTTTTGTCAGGCTAACAGGGCTGTCACCAGTTTTTAAAGAACAATGCTATCTTCCTTTGGAGTAACAGACCTTTCATTTAACTAATTCCCCACCCCAGATGGATGCTAATTTCTTGATTATTAAGAGTTAGCTGGGATTTCTAAGGCTTTTGTTTCACAGGAGCGCCACACACATGCAGGCAGGGTGCTCTACTACAGACCACCGTCATGTGCTTCACAGACTCGTAGAAATATTCACCAGGATTGTCAACAACAGCAACAGCAACACATCATATTATGTTGTTGTTGTTGTTAGGTGCCTTCAAGTCGGTTCCGACTCATAGTGACCCTATGTAGAACAGATCAAAACACTCTCCGATCCTGCTTTGTCATACTTGAGTCCAATGTTGCAGCCACTGTGTCAATCCATTTCATTGAGGGTCTTCCTCTTTTTCACTGACCTAGTACTTTACCAAGCATGACGTCCATCTCCAGAGACATGTCCAAAGTATGTGATACTAATCTTGCCATCCTCACTTCTAAGGAGCATTCTTGTTGTACTTCATTCAAGACATTGTACTATAGCTAACATTTACCAAGCACTTACAAGTGGGTACGTGCACTGTGGCTCTGAACCCTTAGGACCCAATGAGGCAGGTGTTATCACAGGGACCCCTTTATTGAGGGGCAGCTCACTCAGGGACCCACAGGTTCAGAGGTGACTTTATGTGAAGCTAAATCATATTACCACCACCTGTCTGCCAGTTTGTCATCGTTTGGTGGCTTGCATGTGGCTCTGGTGCTGGGAGCTATGTCACTGGTATTTGAAATACCAGCAAGATCATCCATGTCGGACAGATTTCAGAGGAGCTTCCAGACTGAGATGACCAGAAGGAAAGGCCTGGAGATTTACTTTCAAAATCTGCCAATGAAAACACTATAGATCGTAACAGAATATTGTCTGATATAGTGCTGGAAGATGAGCCGCTAGGTTGGAAGGCACTACATAACAGCTGCAGCAGTGGACCAGGCAACCTTTTGTTCCTTTTAACATAAGGTTGCCATGATTCAGAGTCACCTCGAAGGCAGCTAACGATGACGTTGAAGCTTCAGGGCCCTTTGCTTCCACAGGCACCTTCTAAGGGGGAAAAAAGCCCTGGGAGAAATTTTCCACCTGGAAACCATCTATCTATTCAGCAAAGTGAAATGAGTTTGAGTATCATCAGTTAAAACAGTATTTAAGAGTTCTCACTCCCCAAGGAAACATGAAACAGGTTGACATTTTAAAGCTCCTGTAGGAAAGAATTTTTTAGAGATGTGATAACAATCCTAAAATTTCTCTTGACATTACCAACGTTGAGTTGGAAAGTTAAAATTAACTTTTCTAAGCTATTGACAAAAAAAAAAAAAAAAAATTGATCAACTATGCTAGAAAAGACAGGATTGTCTATTTTCTTTAGCAAAATCTTATGGAGAGGCTATTGAAAGCACAAAAAACTCATTGCCGTCAAGTCGATTCTGACTCACAGCAACCCTATAGGACAGAGTGGGACTGTCCCGTAGGGTTTTCAAGGAGTGGCTGGTGGATTCGAACTGTCAACCTTTTGATTAGCAGCCATAGCTCTCAACCACTGAGCCATTAGGGCAGCACGCAGTCCAAAAATGCAGAGATAAAAGTATGGCAGAGAATTGTCAGACTGTCAACTGTTGATGATTACTGATGTGACTTTCTGGCTTTTTTTTTGACTGTTTGTGGTATCGGTCAGGTTTCAAAATTCTAAGTGGTCGTAATTTATTTTATCGTTCCAATAAATGCTCACTTTTGTACCTAAATGTGTATTTGCACTTTTTCTTACAGAGCTTCTAAGATTGTCAAATCTTTAGGGCCATGAACCTGAGTCTACTCCAGCCTAGGTCGGGGTCTCAGAAATGGGAGGTAAGATATTCCACAGCTGGGAAAGACCGTTCACATGATTCTGGCTGAGAACGGACATCAGGGGAGCAGATGAGGGTGAGAGGGCTCGGCACAGCACGGGATCTTGTGCTTCGGTGGGCGGGAGCCAGGGTGCCCTCAGATCTTGAGCGGGGGCCACAGGAAGCTGCCCCTGGCAGATCTGCTGGCAGAACAGGAGGGAGGGCCTATCCCCTGAGCCTCCACAGTGTAGGTTTTATTTCATTTTCTCACCTCTTTAATGATCTTGGGTCATTTTTTTGAGCTGGATACAAGCCCTTCTGCTAGAGAGAGGGGAGAAGCCTCATGCTACCCTTGGAGCCAGAACTGCCAACGGTGAGGGTCCCCATAGACTCTTTATGTGTTCTTTCTTGCCATGACTTCCATCTTTCTACTCCTAATTCATAAGTACTATGATTTTATCAGAAGCATTGATGGTTCAGCGATAGAATTCCCGCCTTCCATGAGGAAGACCCAGGTTTCAATCCCCGGCCAATGACTTATCTGTCAGTCACAGCTTGCCTGTTGCAATGATGCTGAACTGGCTTCAGCAGAACTTCCAGATTGAGACAGACTAGGAAGAAAAGCCTGGTGATCAACTTATAAAAATCACCCAATGAAAACCCTATGGATTCCAACGATCCAACCTACAACCCATCATAGGGCTGGAGCAGGACTGGGCAGCATTTCATTCTGTTGTGCATGGGGTTGCTATGAGTCAGGGACTAACTCAATTGCAGCTAACAATGTAACAACATGATTTTATCATCATGACCTGGGCAAAGCCCAGCAGATGTGCTCTACCAGCAAATCATGCCAGAATGCCAGGCCACAGGTCAATTATTCCAAACAAAATCTGCTTTTGTTTGGTGCTTTCTGACTTTAACTGGCTTCTTGAGACCAGTCTCATGTAGAAGGTAGCCTCATTCAGCTTTTCTTGCACATTTACAAATAGTTTGCCTTGAGCTATGTATCAGGGAAAACATCGTCATGGTTTTCTCATTATCTATTAAAAAAACCACCCTGATTTTTAGGGCTTAAAACAATAGCAACACTTATTTGCTCAGACCTGTGCTATTGGAGCAGAGCCTGGTGGGGACAGCTCATTTCCGACCACCGGACACAAGCTGGGATGGTCTGCAGGCAGGACCTGGAATTATGCATAGGCTGTCTCGCTCACTCACAAGTTTGATGGTTGATGCTGGCTGTCGGCAGAGGCCTTAGTTGGGGTTGCTGGCCAGGACACCCCCACAGGCCTCTGTGTGTGGTCTGCTCTTCCTCACAATGTGGCAGCTAGGCCATTGATGCAGTGGTCATAGAAGTGTCGTAGCATCCCTTCCACAACATTCTGTCCACTGAGGTCACCACATAGTCCTGTCCAGTTTCAAGAGGAGAGGAGAGAGACTCCACTGCTTGATGGAATGGCAAGTTCTGGAAGAGCGCGCAGACTAGAATGCACCCACTCCTCAATTATGGACACGGTTAGGTTCCAAAAACCAAATAATTATGCAAAAAATGGCCTCATGTGAAAATGAAGGATGACCACATCGGATCACAAATGGAGGATGATTGCAGCATTGCATAACTGCCAAATTACATCATTACATAACAGCCAAACCAATGGGAATCATAGCCTAGTCATGTTGATACATAACCTTAATGATAACAGTCATTACCTTCGCCTCACAATTCGACATTTGTTATTGCCAGATGTACATTGTTAATGCCCAAAATAGTCAGATAGTAGGTTTTGTACTTATTGTAGTAAATTCAAAATGTTGCATGATGAGACAGTTGATATGTGAGGAGTAGGTGTATTGTCAGGTGTAAGGCAAACATCCGTTAGCAACAGGAAGTGTTCAAAAGAGTGTTCAGAAGCAAAGATGTCACTTTGAGGAGTAAGGTGTGCCTGACTCAAGCCATGGTGTTTTTAATTGTCTCCTATGTGTGCAAAACCTGGACAATGAATAAGGAAGACAGAATAAGAACTGACACCTTTGAATGGTGGTATTGGTGAGGAATATTGACTATACCATCGACTGTCAGAAGAATGAACAAATCTGTTTTGGAAGAAGTACAGTCAGAATACTCCTTAGAGGGAAGGATGGTGAGATTTCATCTCACATACTTTGGACATGTTATCAGGAGGGACCAGTGCCTAGAGAAGGACATCATGCTTGGTAAAGTAGAGGGTCAGAGAAAAAGTCAAAGACCCTGAATGAGATGGATTGACAGTGGCTTCAAGGATAGGCTCAAGCATAACAATGATTGTGACGATGGCACGAGACTGGGCAGGGTTTTATTCCATTGTACATCGGGTTGTTAAGAGTCAGCACCGACTTGAGGGCACCTGACAACAACAACTACAACAGGTGTATTGTGGTGGGGAAATTACAACCTGCTGCACTGCACGCATGTCAAGCCTGGGCACTCAGTGGTGCTTCACTGAGCTGTTTGCATGGCGGAGTCAATCACACGAACACAGTTTTTTACATGGAGCGGATCTTCTGGAGGCGTTGGTTGGAGCAGTTCAAAGTTATTTTCTCGGGAAACCTTGGTCCTGCCCTGCTTGTTCCTCTGCTGCTGCAGCCCTATCCAGGTGCTGTACTCTGTCCGGATCCTTCATTTCCATAAAAACACTTGAGTCCTACCCCTACTGACCACTAGGAAAAGCATGTGGCTCCAAGGTTTTACTCCCTTCATAAGAGTAGCAGCTTCTGGGCATTTTCCAGGGGGCACAATCCTGACTTCACAAAAAAAAACTCAGAAAACCAAACTCACTGCAGTCGAGTGGATTCCGACCCTATCGGACAGAGTAGAGCTGCCCGATAGAGTTTCCAAGGAGCACCTAGCAGATTCAAACTGCCAACCTCTTGGTTAGCAGCCGTAGCACTTAACTACTACGCCACCAGGGTTTCCTGACATCACAGCTGCCTAATATTACCAAAATCTTGGTAGAGGGAAGCAAGACTTACATTGTGCTCCCTGAAGGACATTCATTCCTCTGTTGT
Source organism: Loxodonta africana (assembly GCF_030014295.1). Classification (NCBI taxonomy): domain Eukaryota; kingdom Metazoa; phylum Chordata; class Mammalia; order Proboscidea; family Elephantidae; genus Loxodonta; species Loxodonta africana. Next base: position 3,185,697 of record NC_087347.1, on the reverse strand, counting down.
TGTTTTTCAGCCCTATAATTTCCCCTTAAGAATGCCCAGTGACACAAAGTTTAAGGGCTCGAGGTTGGTCATTTGAAGCCACCAAGTGGCAATCTCCCCCAAGTTTCTGTCAGTTTGTCGTACTGTGGTTGGTGGCTTGTGTGTTGCTGTGATGCTTGGAGCTATGCCACCAGTGTTCAAATACCAGTAGGGTCACTCATGGTGAACAGGTTTCAGCTGAGCTTCCAGACTAAGACAGACAAGGAAGAAGGACCCAGTAGTCTACTTCTGAAAAGAATTAGCCAGTGAAAACCTTCTCTGATATAGTGCTGGAAGATGAGTCCCTTAGGCTGGAAGGCACTCAAAAGACAACTGGGGAAGAGCTATATATCCTCAAAGTAGAGTTGGCCTTAATCACCTGGTTGGAGTCAAACTTTTGGGACCTTCATTTGCTGATGTGACACTACTCAAAATGAGAAGAAACAACTGCAAATATCCATTAATAATCAGGACATGGAATGTATGAAGTATGAATCTAGGAAAATTGGAAATCATCGAAAATGAAAAACATAAACATTGGACACATAAACATTGATGTCCTAGGCATTTGAGCTGAAATGGACTGATATTGGCCATTTTGAATCAGACAATCATATAGCCTACTATGCCAAGAATGACAACTTGAAGACAAAAGGCATTGCATTCTTCACCAAAAAGAATATATCAAGATCTATCCTGAAGTACAATGCTGTCAGTGATAGGATAATATCCATATGCCTACAAGGGAGACCAGTTAATACGATTATTATTCAAATTTACGTGCCAACCACTAAGGCCAAATATGTGGAAACTGAAGATTTTTACCAACTTCTGCAGTCTGAAATTGATCAAACATGCTATTGATAATTTCTGGTGATTGGAATGTGAAAGCTGAAAATAAAAAAGAAGGATCGGTGATTGGAAAATGTGGCTTTGGTGATAGAAACAATGCCAGAGATCACATGATAGAATTTTGTAAGACCAATGACTTCTTCATTGCAAATACCTTTTTTCACCAACATAAATGGAGACTATACATGTGGACCTTACCAGACGGAATACACAGGAATCAAATCGACTGCATCTGTGGAAAGAGAAAATGGAAAACTCAATATCATCAGTCAGAACAAGGCCAGGGACAGACTGTGGAAGAGACCATCAATTGCTCATAAACAAGTTCAAGATGAAACTGAAGAAAATTAGAACAAGTTCACAAGAGCCAAAGCACGACCTTGAATATAACCCACCTGAATTCAAAGACAATCTCAAGAAAAGATTTGAGGCACAGAACACTAATGACAAAGACCAAATGAGTTGTAGAATGACATCAAGGACAACATACATGAAGAAAGCAAGAGGTCATTAAAAAGACAGGAAAAAAGAAAAGACCAAAATGGATGTCAGAAGAGACTCTGAATCTTGCTCTTGACGGTAGCTAAACGGAAAGGAAGAAATGAAGTAAAAGAGCTGAACAGAAGATCTCAAAGGGCAGCTTGAGAAGACAAGTTATTATAATGACATGTGCAAAGACCTGGAGATAGGAAATCAAATGGGAAGAACATACTCGGCGTTTCTCAAGCTGAAAGAACTGAAGAAAAAATTCAAGCCTCCAGTTGCGATAATGATGGATTCTACGGGGGAAATAATAAATGACACAGGAAGCATTAAAAGAAGATGGAAGAAATACACAGAGTCACTGTACCAAAAAGAATTGGTCGAAGTTCAACCATTTCAGGAGGTAGCATATTGGTACTCAAGGAAGAAGGCCAACCTGCACTGAAGGGATTGGAGAAAAACAAGGCTCCAGTAACTGACTGAATACCAGTTGAGATGTTTCAACAAACTGAAGCGTCCCTGGAAGTGCTCATTCACCTGTGCCAAGAAATTTGGAAGACAGCTACCTGGCCAACTGGTGGGAAGAGATTCATATTTACGCCTATTCCTGAGGATATGGAAATTATCAAACAGTATCATTGATACCACACGCAAGTAAAATTTTGCTGAAGATCATTCAAGAGCGGCTGCAGCAGTAATAATCAACAGGGAACTGCCAGAAATTCAAGCCAGATTCAGAAGAGGACATGGAATGAGAGGTATCACTGCTGATATCAGGTGGATCCTGGTTGAAAGCAGAGAATACCAGAAAGATATTTACAGTGTTTTATGAACTATGCAGAGGCATTAGACTGTGTGGATCATAACAAATTATAGATAACATTGTGACGAATGGGAATTCCAGAGCACTTAATTGTGCTCATGAGGAACCTGTACATAGATCAAGAGGCAGTTGTTTGAGCAGAGTAAGGGGATACTGTGTGGTTTAAAGTCAGGAAAGGTGTGCGTCAGGGTTGTATCTTTTCACCATATCTATTCAGTCTGTACACTGAGCAAATAATCAGAGAAGCTGGACTACACGAAGAAGAACGAGGCATCAGGATTGGCGGAAGACTCATTAACAACTTGTAATATGCAGATGACACAACCTTGCTTGCTGAAAGTGAAGAGGACTTGAAGGACTTTTTTGATAAAGATCAAAGGTCACAGCCTTCAGTATGGATTATACCTCAACATAAAGAAAACAAAGATCTTCACAACTGGACCAATAAGCAACATCATGATAAAAGGCGAAAAGATTGAAGTTGCCAAGGATTTCATTTTACTTGGATCCACAGTCATCATTCATGGAAGTTGCAGTCAAGAAATCAAAAGACACATTGCATTGGGCAAATCTTCTGCAAAAGACCTCTTTAAAGTGTTAAAAAGCAAAGATGTCATCTTGAAGATGAAGGTGCACCTGACTTAAGCCATGGTGTTTTCAGTCACCTCATATGCATGTGAAAACTGGACGATGAGTAAGGAAGACCGAGGAACAATTGATGCCTTTGATTTGTGGTGTTGGAGAATATTGAATATACCATGGACTGTCAAAACAATGAGCAAATCTCTCCTGGAGGAAGTACAACCAGAACGCTCCTTAGAAGCAAGGATGGCGAGACTGCGTCTCACATACTTTGTGTATGTTATCAGGAGGCAACAGTTCCTGGAGAAGCACATTATGCTTAGTAAAGTAGAGGGTCAGTGAAAAAAAGGAAGACCCTCAAAAAGATGGATAGACACAGTGGCTACAACAATGGGCTCAAGCATAATGATTGTGAGGATGGTGCAAGACTGGGCTGTGTTCTGTTCTGTTGAACACAGGGTGACTATGAGTCAGGACCAAATCAAGGGCACTTAGCAACAACAACAACAAGAAGCCTGGGTTTGAGTAGAGGTTTGAGCATTTAAAGTACCAATAGTCTTCGCCAGAAACATAAGAAGAAAATATATCCCTGAGCAGAAAACAGAGATTCTCCTGGGCTGAGGTTGGTGATGAGGACAGGAAGCCTCCAGGTCCTAGAACAAAGGGACCTATGCCCAGTGAGGGAGAGACCAGCTAGTTTTTCTCCATACCCTTTCCCACTTCTCCTAGACACACAGCTAGACCACCTTCCTGCTTCTCTGTAGTTAAATGTGGTCACATGGGAAGGTAGGTAGGGAGATGTGATACATGTCACTTTTGGGACAAGGTGAATGAGAAACAGCACGCTTTTATGCCCTCTTTTTTCCTGTGGTGGGTAAAAAAAAATATTCCCACCTCCTGGGATTCACACTGTATAATCTCCTCCCCTGTGTGTGGACTAGACCCTTGACTCACAACCAATGTCTAGAGCAGGGCAGAAGTAATGGATAGGTTACAAAGGACAGGGCTTCTGTCTTGGAAGTGCTCCCTCACTTTCTCTTGATACACCCTTCAACCCTTGCTCTCTTGGTACTTCCCTCTCCCACTCTCCCTCTTGCTTACTTTGATGAAGCCAACCGCCATGTTGGGAGCCGTTTGGTGGAGAGGCTCACAATGCAAGGAATGGAGGGTACTTCCAACCTACAGCTGGTGAGGAAATAATATTTTCAATACAACATCCTTTTAGGAACTGAATTTTATCAACAACCACTCGAATGAGCTTAAAAGTGGATCCTCCCCCCAGTTGAACCTTCTGAAGAGACCCAAGCCCCTGCCAATAGAAGGTCTTGAGCCAAAGGCACTGTGGCCCCTGAACCACAGACATTGTGTGATGACTAATGTTAGTTGTGTTAAGCCACTGAATCTTGGGGTAACTCACTACACTACAATAGATATGCCCTGCTTAGTGCACCTTCTTTCTGAGGACAGTTTCTCCTTCTCCTCAAAACAGCAAGGGAGGGTCCTGCCTGGAGACAGATCCATAGTCATGGTTCAGACCTGAACTGTTTCAATCTGCTTTTCTTCTCTGGACTGTGGTTTCCCCAAGGATAAAATCAGGGAGTGGGGTATAAGCCAAGATAACTCAAGGTCCCTTCCAAGTCTGACGTTCTAAACGTGTGTTATATTCTCGTGTGCAGAAAGACCAGTTTTGGATCTAACCCAAGGACTGGTTAAATAATTTGGAAATTCCACGACCCCTGAAGAAAAGGAGGTCTTGGAAGAAATGGGAGAGAAACAGAATCAATCAGAAAAGTTAAAAAAAATCTAGATTATTTCTCAGAAAGGAGACTCTAGCTTGGAATAAATCAATCTATTTTTGTCAGCAAAAGAGATCCATCAGGAGAGACTAGAGGTGAAACCGAAGGAGAGCATCCCGCTGGCAGGGGAGGCTCCCGGCAGAAGTAGCCTGTGGGATGACAGAGATGGAGATGGACAGTGAAAAGACAAAGGACCATATGGCCAAGATAAAAATGAGGTGGCACAAGCCAGGAATCAGCCAGGCTCTGCAGATCGCCTTTTGAGCAGCTAGAAATTATCTTTGGCCAAAAAAAAAAATATTTATAGCAAAGGGGAAATTGGCTGAGGACCCCTGCACACGCATATGTTTCTTTTAGGAAGAATATCAATGTTGAGGGCCCGGGCAAGCCCTTCTCATAACAGCAGACAAGTGGCCCTTCTGCAGATCATGGTCACCAGCATGGAAAGCAGCCAGGGACACATGGCCCACCTGGTGCCAAGCACACCCGCACTTCCTAGAACTCACTGCTCTTTCCAAGTAGCTACATCTTACAAATGGTACCACCCCTTGGACAGCCTCCTTTCCTCCCAATTTTCTAGATCTGTGTAGCACGCTTCGCTTTGTAAAATCTTTTTGCACACAATTTTGTCTGAACTTTATAACATCTCGTGGACAGCTGCGATGCCGTTTACTGAGGACCCTCCATGAATTTCAGGGACTCGTCCACCTGGGTCCATAAAGGGGCCCCATTGTGCGAGGACACAGGGCCTGGGGGGCCAGGAACTAAGTCAAGAGGTGAGCCAGGGGCTCTGGAGTGGCTCTGACATTGCTCCCCGGGGTCCAGGACAAGATCGGGGGTGAGGGTGGGGTTCTGCAGTCTGGGCAGTCAGAAATGGTCCAGCAGCTTAAGTCAGCACAGCTGACACTCTGCAGCTTGAGGAGAACTGATGGAGTTGGTCAGGCGGGGACCTCTTTGAGCACACAAGTCCACGGGGGCATACAGGTCCTCCTACTTGCCCACGCAGATACATACGAAGGCCCTTTTCTAATTCGTGTATGAAGTTGAAATGTCTCATGGACCTCTCTTCTTTCTCCCACACACGGTACCTCCTTCTTAGATACTCCAGTTGCTTAAAGATATCCAAAAATCATTTGGGATTAGGAAGTGTCTAGTGTGGGCTCTCCCCGTGGCCAGTCTGGGAAGATGTGGCCATGGCATCAACATCAGGTCACTTGCTGGTGTACCTGGATGGGAGAAGTTTGGCAGAAGCCAACCTTTAAGGTTTGCTGATAGTAGCAGCATCTCAGACGACTGTTCAGCCACGTGGTGGCAAAATATAAGGTCACGTGGTAGACAGACGACCTTCCAGTCAGGAGGTGGGGTCCACAGCACTGCACAGCGGTGCCTTTGTCTTCAAGCATGATCAGCCCAAGCACGTGGAGGAGGTGCAGTTATTATCCCCCTTTTTTAGAAGAGGAAACCGAGTGTCTTGGGTTTTGATTAAGGGGCAGGGTTTCAAGGCAGCCCTTCTACCTGGCCTGCTTCCTGCCTCTCAGCTGAAGGCAGGCCTGGACACTTCCACCAGCTGTGGGAAAGGGTCTCCTGTGGCCCCTGCCTGCAGACAGCAGCAGACACTGTTCAGGAGGAGAGCTGGGCTTGTTCTGTGGCCTGTTTGCACACTGCTGTCCAATGTGTTTTGGGTCTGGGTCCAAGGTGGCATCAAGGTGTCCCCCCTTGCACTGGTCTGGGGGCTGTTTGAGAGCAAGGTCTATACCTGGTCCATCTCTGCACATCCCTGACCAAGCATGACACACTGAGCGCCTCAAAGGCGCTCAAATCTGTTTGTTCAATAAGCCAGCTGTCTTGGAGAGCGTTTGGGTAGTAATGTCGGTATGTACTGTAGCTGGTTTATCAAAGACTGTTCCTATGTGTGTGATTCAAGGGGAATAGAGGTTTGTTCTGAGAGGTATCTTTTGCTGCAGGATGCAGAAAAGAAAGCTCCTTCCCTTGGGCAGGCAGAGCTCCGAGTGGCCAAGACTCGGCCTCCAGGCCCAGCCGCCAGCCACCCTGCCTATCTCTCTTCCAGTTCTCTCCTCCCGCCCCCCTCCTCGCTGAGTCAGCCTCCTTCGAAAGGTTGCCTTCAGTCTCCCATCTGTTCCAACCGTCTCATCTGCTGGGGCCAGCCAGTTCAATCCAAAGAAAAGAAAGACAGATGCTGTAGGTGACATATTTTTGGCAATCCCCAGAGAAAAGAGGAATTTGGACTTATGAGAAAAGCTGTGTGCAATGGAAGGAACTACCCACCCACTGAGGGCCAGGGCTCAGGGAGGGCTGGGGAGCCTCACCCCAAGACAGTGAGCGTGCTGAGGACGCCTGGACCCAGGCTGGTCTTTCACCAGCGGCTCAGGAAGTACATACCTGTATTTTCACATTGGTTTGGCCATTGGTAAAGATAAGCCAAAAGTGTGTCACCAAAGAAAATTATATCAAACACTGTGTGCGTAGGGGAAGGGAGAGGGTTCAGCATGAATCAGAATAAATTAATTTTACCCTAACACCTTTTGTTGCTGAATATTCATATTACACGTGTGCGGTACACATGCAAACTTATTCCGGGCACATTCACATGCAAAGGAAACTTGGCCCTGTTGCTTCCTGAGTCCCTCTGTGGGTCTGACTCCAGAGCCCCAGCCTCCAGGCTACAGGCTTAGTCTGATCTAATAGTCTGAGTTAGCTCATTTGAATTAGGTAAGTGGTCTCAGTTTTCATCTCTCTCCCTCTACTCCCCTCTCTACCCCTTCAGTGATGGTTTAGCGGTGGAATTCTCACCTTCCACGACGGAGGCCCAGGTTCAATTCCTGGCCAAAGCTCCTCATGCCCAGCCACCACCCTCCTGACAGCAGAGGCTTGGGTGTTGCTATGATGCCGGGCAGGTTTCAGTGGAGCTTCCAGACTAAGAGGGATGAGAAAGAAAGGCCTGGAGATCTACCCCAAAAGCCAATAAGAACCCTATAAATCACAATGGTCCAATCCCATTGTGCATGGGGTCACCATGAGTGAGGGGTCAACTCGACGGCAGCCAACAACTCTTCTTTAAGATAGTGCCTCTACCTGCTGGAGCTGGGGGGAGGTTGGCTTAAGAGGTGTAGTGTTCAATATCACCAATCATTAAAGAAATCATATAAAAGCCACAAAGAGATACCACTCCACCCCCACTAAAAAACCCAAACCAAGTCCATTGCTTTTGAGTTGATTCCAACTCATAGCAACTCTGTGCGACAGAGTAGAACTGCCCCAGAGGGTCTCCAAGACAGTAAATCTTTACAGAAGCAGGCTGCCACATCTTTCTCCCTTGGAGCGGCTGGTGGGTTCAAACCGCTGACCTTTCAGTTAGCAGCCAAGTGCTTAACCACTGCACCACCAGGGCTCCTTCGTCTAGAATGGCTATTATTTAAAAAATGGAAAATAACAGGTGTTGGTAAGGAGGTGGAGAAATGGAATGCTTGTCCATTGCTAGTAGGATTGTAAGATGGTGCAGTCACTGTGGAAAACAATTTGGTGTTTGCTCAATAAGTTAAACAGAGAATTACCCTTGTTGTTGTGGTGTGCTGTCAAGTCGATTCTGACTCATAGCGACACCATGTGTTAGAGAGTAGAGCTGCCCCATAGGGTTTCCAAGGAGCGGCTGGTAGATTCAAACTGCCAGCCTTTCGGTTAGCGGCCAAGACCAATTCCACTACTATGTACATTCCACAAAGCACTGGAAACAGGTGCTCAGGCAAAAATCTGGACATTAATGTGGGCGGACTTTATCCAACCACTTGAGGGCCTGAAGAGCAAAAGTGAGGGTTCCCAGAGAAGAAATCCTACCTCAGGACTGTAGCAGAGACGTCTTGCCCGAATTCCCAGCCCGCCGGTCAGCCCTGCAGATTTTGGACTTGCCAGTCCCCACAACCCTGTAAGCCAGTTTCTTAAAACAAACCTCTCTCTCTTTGTATGTAGTTTCTGTTGTTGTTAATTGCTGTCAAGTTGATTCCAACTCATGGTGACACCACATGTGCAGAGCAGAACTGCCCCACAGGCTTTTCAAGACTGTGACCTCCTGGAAGCCTGGCTGGCCTCCTGCCGTTCCGAGGGGTGCATTCTCCAGTGAAGGGTGAACCTGGAAAGGGCCCTTGCTGTGGCAGCATTAAACACCACCCCACCCCCTGAGTTAGTGTCTCCCCACGCTCTGCTGTGAGTGGTCGAACAGCAGGTGTATGATCCAGCTTGAACTGGCCTTGGCGTCTCACCCAGCGAAGGCCCCGCTGAGAGGCAGCCTGGTGCAGAGGGGCCTCTCCTGAACACCCTTGGTGGAGACGGTGCAGGGCGGAGGCCGGGGGGAGCGTGCCAGGACCGGGCCTGGACCCCCTTCCTCTGGGTCACTGCCTGAGTGCCCTTGGCTGTGGTCGCAGCCTCAGATGGGAAAGGATTGCACAGGCCAACTGCATGACTAGGTGGAGTCAACCAAACATGGGCTAGACCGATCGCCTCTGGCCCTCATATCCAACGCGCTTTAGTGTGTGATCTTCATTTGAACCTGACCTTCGGCCAAAGCGTGACCTCACACTTGAACTTCATGGAACGATGCTCCTCCGGCCCTCCCTAGCTCAGCGCCCAGGACACACACTCAGCAAAGGTTTCCTCCACTTACCTAACGGCGGCAGTGAGGCTCGGATGCCCTAACAGGTGAGGAAGTGCATTCGCAGCCACTGGCCCCCCATGTGTGAATCAACGTGATTATAACCGCCCAGGCTATAAATGGCCGTTATTCACAACCACGGAGCCTGTTCCAGAGGAAACGTGCCTGGACCCTATGCCACCTGAAAAATGCTTTGGGAACACAATGCCACTCTGTACCAGGCAGGGTTTGTAGGAAGGCACCCTCTACTGCCTTCCTCAGAGCAGTGCAGATGCCTCTAGGGGGTGGGGGTTGCGGTGGGGGGTGCGGTGCCTCATTTGTCAAAGCCGCCCTGAGAAGTACCAGCTGAGCTGTCAGCACAGAGCTAAGTGGAGGTTCAAAGCCAAACGTGGGCTCCAGGGGCCTCCTTCCCCTACAAATACACACCCAGGGCAGAGGCCTGTACAACCTTCGGAAACAGCTGAGCTTCTTCGCCTGCAGACCAGGACCCATGCCATTACGTATGACGTCCTTTATGGATGGAATCTGTAAGAGACTGACCACAAACACCCAAGCGCAAGGATCGATATTAGACATTTGAAACACCCCCCACCCCAAGCAATCTTCAGAAAAAACCTTGCTCCCTCTACACCAACGGGCACAGATTGTAAACCCCACGTGCCGGGAAGGGTGGGGAGTTCGGGGGGGTTGGCGGGTATAAGCAGGGGGGTGCGGACAGAATGGCCAGGTCCAGCAGATGGGGTCACTCAAACAAAACAAAACAAAACCAAAAAAAGCCCTAAACCAGTTGCGGTTGAGTGGGTTCTGGCTCCTGGCGGCCCCACGTGTGTCAGAGCAGGACTGTGTCCACGGGGCTCTTGATGGCTGTTTTTTGGGAAGTAAATTACCAGGTCTTTCTTCTGAGGCCCCTCCGGGTGGACTTGAACCTCAAACCTTTCACTTAGCAGCTAAGCGAGTTAACCATCTGCACTGCCCACCGGCACTGGGGTGAAGAACAACGTGCTGCTGGGGTTATTAGCGGCCCTGGAGTGGACCCCGTCTTCGGCAGCCCTGTGTGTCAGAGTAGAACCATGCTCCACCGAGTTTTCAGCTCCTGCTAATTGCTATCCTCTGGAATGGTGAGCCCAGGGTGGCCAGATCTTGTGATTTGTCATAAGAATCCAGAATTTCAAAATTCTTAAATGTTGACAACCAATCCAAAACTTTTAAAATGACTTTCAGTCAAACAAACTGTATCTAAAGTTTAGACCCTGCAAGTCAGCTGCCTATCAATGACTCTATAAATCACACAACCAAGACCTCAGAGCATCCTCCATCCCTGCCCCTCCACCCCTTGGTCCCCCAGAACCTGCCCCTCGCCTCCCTCATTGCCTGGCCATCCGTACCTCTATTACCCTGTGGCTTGGTCCCCATGCCCTTTCCAGGACCTCATGAACCATCCACAGATCAGACAACCTATCCTCAAATTGCCGCCCCACCCCAGAGACCCACAGACCTGCACCAGGACTGAGGCTGACCTGTAGTTCTGGGCAGCAAGCTTTGTACCTACTTTGGGAGGGACAGAGGGCTTGAACTACCCATGACATCTGGGACTCATGGTCAGCTCCAGAAACAAGGAGGAGGAACACCCTGTGTGTGACACCCCTGGGGTTTCCAGAAATAATCCATAGAATGTCATTTTACAGGTGTGGGCTGAACCAAAGAAATACTTTCCTGTTGGTATAATTGTAGGGGTGTAGGAACAACTTTTGCTCTGTTGGATGATGTCATTGCTAGAAGCCCCGAAGTCAGACTGAGTCCAAAACTCACTCATATAGTTTACTAGCTGTACATACAAATCTGTGCCTCAGTTTACTAATCTGTAAAATGGAGCCAACATTAGTATTTATGGTATGATTGTGGATAGATTAATTAGTCCATGCAGGGTTTTTAGAATGCTTCCTGGCACATAGAACCCTCTATTGTTGTTGTTGTTAGGTGCTGTCAAGTTGGTTCCAACTCATAGCAACCCTATGCACAACAGAATGAAACACTGCCTGGTCCTGCACCATCCTTACAATCGTTGTTACGCTTGAGCTCATTGTTGCAGCCACTGTGTCAGTCCACCTTGTTAAGGGTCTTCCTTTTTTCCACTGACCCTGTACTTTGCCAAGCATGATGTCCTTCTCCAGGGACTGACCCCTCCTGACAACATGTCCAAAGTATGTAAGACGCAGTCTCACCATCTTTGCTTCTAAGGAGCATTCTGGTTGTACTTCCTCTAAGACAGATTTGTTCATTCTTTTGGCAGTCCATGGTACATTCAATATTCTTTGCCAACTCCACAATTCAAAGGCGTCAATTCTTCTTTGGTCTTCCTTATTCATTGTCCAGCTTTCATATGCATATGATGCAACTGAAAATATCATGGCTTGGGTACAGTGCACCTTAGTCTTCAAGGTGACATCTTTGCTCTTCAACACTTTAAAGAGGTCCTTTGCAGCCGATTTACCCAATGCAATGTGTGTTTTGATTTCTTGACTGCTGCTTCCATACGGACCTCGCCAGATGGAACACACAGAAATCAAATTGACTACTTCTATGGAAAGAGACAACGGAAAAGCTCAATATCATCAGTCAGAACAAGGCCAGAGGCCAACAGTGGAAGAGACCATCAGTTGCTCATATGCAAGTTCAAGCTGAAACTGAAGACAATCAGAGCAAGTCCACGAGAGCCTAAATATGACCTTGAGTATACCCCACCTGAATTTAGAGACCATCTGAAGAATAGATTTGACGCATTGAACACCAGTGACCGAAGACCAAACGAGTTGTGGAATGACATCAAGGACATCATACATGAAGAAAGCAAGAGGTCATTGAAAAGAGGGTAAAGAAAGAAAAGACCAAGAAGGATGTCAGAGGAGACTCTGAAACTTGCTCTCAAACATCGAGTACCTAAAGCAAAGGAAGAATTGATGAAGTAAAAGAACTGAACAGAAGATTTCAAAGGGCAGCTCCAAAAGACAAAGTAAAGTATTACGACATGTGCAAAGAGCTGGAGATGGAAAACCAAAAGGGAAGAACACACCCAGCGTTTCTCAAGCTGAAAGAACTGAAGAAAAAAATTCAAGCCTCAAGTTACAATAGTGAAGGATTCTATGGGGAAAATATTAAACGATGCAGGAATCATCAAAAGAAGATGAAAGGAATACACAGAATCATTATACCAAAAAGAATTAGTCAGTGTTCAACCATTTCAAGAGGTAGCGTATGATTAGGAACCGATGGTACTGCAGGAAGAAGTCCAAGCTGCTCTGAAGGCATTGGTGAAAAACAAGGCTCCAGGAATTGATGGAATATCAATTGAGATGTTTCAATGAACAGATGCAGCGCTGGAGGTGCTCACTTGTCTATGCCAAGAAATATGGAAGACAGCTTCCTGGCCAAATGACTGGAAGAGATCCATACTTATGGCTATTCCCAAGAAAGGTGATCCAACCCGATGTGAAAATTATAGAGCAATATCATATGCAAGCAAAATTTTGCTGAAGATCATTCAAAATGCTGCAGCAGTATCTTGACAAGAGAACTGCCAGAAATTCAGGCTGGTTTCAGAAGAGGACATGGAACCAGAGATATCATTGCTGATGTCAGATGGATCCTGGCTGAAAGCAGAGAACCCTCTATAAAGGCTAGCTATCATTACCATTTCCACCATCCATCTGGCAATTTGTTGTATCGTGGTGGCTTGCATGTTGATATAATGCTGGAAGTTATGCCACTGGTATTTCAGATAACAACTGGGTCATCCATGATGGACAGGTTTCAGCTGAGCTTCCAGACTAAGACACACTAGGAAGAAAATCCTGGTGATCAACTTCCGAAAAGTAGCCAATGCAAACCTCAGGCATCACAACAGAACATTGTCCAACTCACCTGCTTTGGACAGATCATCAGGAGGGATCAATCACTGGAGGAGGACATCATGTTTGATGAAGCAGACTGCCAACAAGGGCAATGGAGACCGTCAGTGAGATGGGTTGGCACAATAGCCACAAGGATGTATTTGAACATGCCAGTGATCAAAAGGGTGCTGTAGGGCTGGGCAATGTTTTGTTCTGGTGTATGTGGAGTTAACTCAGCAGTAACTATCTACCTACCTAGCTACCTCCCCCATGTGTTTGCCAGTTTATTGTACCGTAGGAGCTTGCATGTTGCTGTGATGCTGGAAGCTGTGCCACCCATTTTCAAACACTAGCAGGATCACCCATGGCAGACAAGTTTCAGCTGAGCTTCCAGACTAGGACAGACTAGGAGGAAGAATCCAGTAGTGTACTTATGAAAAGCATTAGCCAGTGAAAACCTTATGAATAGCGGTGGAACATTGTCTGATATAGTGCCAGAAGATGAGCCCTCAGGTTGGAAGGCACTCAAAAGATGATGGGGGAGGAGCTGCCTCCTCAAAGTAGAGTCGACCTTAATGAATTGGATGGAGTCAAGCTTTCGGGACCTTCATTTGCTGATGTGGCACAACTCAAAATGAAAGAAACAGCATAAACATCCATTAATAATCGGAACATGGAATGTACTAAGTATGAATCTAGGAAAATTGGAAATCATCAAAAATGGAATGGAAAGCATAAACATTGACATCGTAGGCACTAGTGAGTGAAAATGGACTGGTATTGACCATTGTGAATCGGACAACCATTTTGTCTTGAAGAAGAATGGCATTGCATTCATCATCAAAAAGAACTTTTCAAGATCTATCCTGAAGTACAAGTTGTCAGTGATAGGATAACATCCATACACCTACAAGGAAGACCAGTTAAAATGACTGTTATTAAATTTATGCACCAGCCACTAAGGCTAAAGATGAATAAAATGAAAATTTTTACCAACTTCTGCAGTCTGAAATTGATCAAACATGCAATCAGAATGCATTGGTAATTACTGGTGATTAGAATGCAAAAGTTGGAGACAAAGAAGGATTGGTAGTTGGAAAATATGACCTTGGTGACAGAAGTGACACTGGAGATTGCATAATAGAAATTTGTAAGACCAATGACTTCTTCAATGCAAATATATTTTTTCACTAACATAGACAGCAAATGTACATGTGAACCTCACCAGAAGGAATATAAAGGAATCAAATCGACTACATCTGTGGAAAGAAACAAAGGAAAAGCTCAATATCATCAACCAGAACAAGGCCAGGGGCTGATAGTGGAACAGACCATCAATTGCTCATATGCAAGTTCAAGTTGAAACTGAAGAAAATTACAACAAGTCCATGAGAGCCAAAACATGACCTTGAGCATATCCCACCTGAATTTAGAGACCATCTCAAGAATAGATTTGATGAATTGAACACTAATGACTGAAGACCAGATGAGCTGTGGAATGACATCAAGGACCTCATACATGAAGAAAGCAAGAGGTCATTAAAAAGACAGGAAAGAAAGAAAGACCAAAATGGATGTTGGAAGAGACTCTGAAACTTACTCTTGAACACAGAGTAGCTAAAGTGAAAGGAAGAAATGATGAAGTAAAAGCACTGAACAGAAGACTTCAAAGAGCAGCTTGAGAAGACAAAATAAGGTATTATAATGACATGTGCAAAGACCTGAAGAGAGACAACCGGAAGGGAAGAACACGCTCAGCATTTCTCAAGCTGAAAGAGCTGAGGAAAAAATTCAAGCCTGGAGTTGCAATATTGAAGTAATCTATGGGGGAAAATATTAAAAGATGAAGGCAGCATCAAAAGAAGATGAAAGGAATACACAGAGTCAGTCACTGTACCAAAAAGAATTGGTTGACATTCAACCATTTCAGGAGGTAGCATATGATCAGGAACTGATGGTGTTGAAGGAAGAAGTCCAAGCTGAACTGAAGACATTGGCAAAAAACAAGGCTCCAGGAATTGAGGGAATACCATTTGAGATGTTACAACAAACAAGTGCAGCACTGAAGTGCTCACTTGTCTCTGTCAAGAAATTTGGAAGACAGCTCCCTGGACAACCAGCTGAAAGAGATCCGTATTTATGCTGATTCCCAAGAAAGGTGATCCAACCAAACGTGGAAATTATCAAACGATATTGATAATATCACATGCAAGTAAAATTTTGCTGAAAATCATTCAAAAGTGTCTGCAACAGTATATCAACAGGGAACTTCCAGAGGTTCAAGCTGGATTCAGAAGAGTATGTGGAACCAGGGATATCATTACTGATGTCAGATGAATCCTGGCTGAAAGCAGAGAGTACCAGAAAGATGTTTACCTGTGTTTTACTGGCTATGCAAAGGCATTCCACTGTGTAAATCATAGTAAATTACAGATATCATTGGGAAGAATGGGATTTCTAGAACACCTAATCATGTTCATGAGGAACCTGAACATAGACGAAGAGGCAGTTGTTCGAACAGAACAAGGGGATACTGCATGGTTTAAAGTCAGAAAAGCTGTGTGTCAGAGTTGGATCATTTCACCATACTTACTCAATCCGTACGCTGAGAAAATAATCCGAGACTCTGGGCTATATGAAGAAGAACAGGGCATTGGGATTGGAGGAAGACTCGTTAACAACCTGTGTTACACAGATGACACAACCTTGCTTACTGAAAGTGAAGAGGACTTGAAGCACTTACCAATGAAGATCAAAGACCACAGCCTTCGGTATGAATTACACCTCAACGTAAAG
The DNA here is from genome assembly GCF_030014295.1 of Loxodonta africana. Lineage (NCBI taxonomy): Eukaryota > Metazoa > Chordata > Mammalia > Proboscidea > Elephantidae > Loxodonta > Loxodonta africana. The sequence goes on along the minus strand of NC_087347.1, from coordinate 3,169,797 downwards.
AAAACAAAAATCCTTACAATTGGACCAATAAGCAAAGTCATGGAGAAAAGACTGAAATTGTCAAGGATTTCATTTTACTTGGATCCACAATCAACAGCCATGGAGGCAGCAGTCAAGAAATCAAAAGATGCATTACATTGGTCAAATCTGCTGCAAAAGACCTCTTTAAACTATTGAAAAGCAAACATGTCACCTTGAAGACTAAGGTGTGCCTGACACAAGCCTTGGTGTTTTCAATCACCTCATGTGCATATGAAAGCTGGGCAATGAATAACGAAGACGGAAGAAATGACGGCTTTAAATTGTGGTGCTGGTGAAGAATATTGAATATAACATGGACCTCGAAAAGAATGAACAAATCTGTCTTGGAAGAAGTACAACCAGAATGTTCCTTAGAAGCAAGGATGGTGAGACTATGTCTCACATACTTTGAACACGCCATCAGAAGGGATCAGTCCCTGGAGAAGGACATCGTGCTTGGTGAAGTAGAGGGCCAGAGAAAAAAGAGGAAGACTCTCAAGGACGTGGATTGACACAGTGGCTGCAACAATGGGCTCAAGCGTAGCAATGATAGTGATGATGGCACAGGACTGGGCAGTGTTTCATTGTGCTGTGCATGGGGTGGCTATGAGTCGGAACTGACTCAACAGCACCTAATAACAAAAACAACATATCTACCTGCCTACCTATCCATCCATCCGTCCTTCCGTCCACCCGTCCACCCACCCGTCCACCCACCCGTCCATCCACCCGTCCATCCATCCGTCCATCCATCCACCCACCCACCCGTCCGTCCGTCCGTCCGTCCATCCGTCCGTCCGTCCGTCCGTCCGTCCACCCACCCACCCACCCGGCCATCCATCCATCCATCCACCCATCCACCCGTCCACCCGTCCACCCGTCCATGCGTCCATCCGTCCATCCGTCCATCCGTCCATCCGTCCATCCATCCATCCGCCCGCCCGCCCGCCCGTCCGTCCACCCACCCGTCCGTCCGTCCGTCCATCCGTCCGTCCGTCCATCCGTCCGTCCGTCCGTCCATCCGTCCATCCGTCCATCCACCTCTACATATAATCCTAAGAAGACATTATAGGTTGCTTTAGTGGGTTTTTTTTTTTTTTTTAGTGGGGACTGGCATGCTGAAAGTGGTGGTTTTTGAATGTCAGTTCCACATTGGTAAAAAAAAAAAAAAAAGTAGGATGGACACATAACATGTAGACCTGGGGCAGGGAGATGGGCCAGAGGACCTTGTCATCTGGGTGTGAGATGATGAAGACTGATCTAAAGTGGAAGCAGAGGGAATGGACAAGGAAAAAACTCTTAGAAGGATGTGATGGCAGGGGGTGGGGTCCTCTATACCAGTCAAGACTGACGAGTCAAGTTTTGTGTGTGCACCAACAGAATGAGAATATTGAGGTATTTTGAAGCCACCCTGAGCTCTATTTGGACTAGCAATACGGAATCGGGCAGAGCTAAACAGGAGGTCCTTCCCCTTTCCAAAACGGAGGAAGGAACATGGGTGAGACACCCAGAGAATAAGACCTGGTTCTATTTCCAGAGACCATCTCTGGTGTGATATCCACTGTTTTAGTCATCTAGTTCTGCTATAACAGAAATACCACAAGCGGGTGTCTTCAACAAACAGAAGTTTATTCTCTCACAGTCTAGTAGGCCAGAAGTCCAAATTCAGGGTGTCAGCTCCAGGGGAAGACTTTCTCTTTCTGTCTGATCTGGAGGAGGGTCCTTGTCCTCAATCTTCCCCTGGTCTAGGAGCTTCTCAGTGCAGAGATGCCAGGTCCAAGGGATGCGCTCTTCTCCTGGCACTACTTTGTTGACGGTATGAGGTCCCCATGTCTCTCTGTTCATTTTTCTCTTTTATATCTCAAGAGAGATTGACTTACAACACAACCTAATTTTGTAGATTGAGTCCTGCCTCATTAACATAACTGCCACTAATCCCACCTCATTAACATCACAGAGATAGGATTTACAACACACAGGAAAATCACATCAGATGACAAAATAGTGGACACAGTACTGGGAATCATGGACTAGCCAAGCTGACACACATTTTTGGGGGGACACAATTCAATTCATAACACACACCCAGACGTTCAACCTTTCCTGCTCAGTCTTATTGGCTGTGAATGGAGGGAGAAGTTAAGGCATATTCTGAGGTTCCTTCTGAGGTTCCTGTCATCTGCAAGGCTCTGTAGTACATCTGTGTGCCTTTGCTCTGTCGTCTGTAAAAGAGACTCTTTACAGGAAACTTGGCCCAAGGAAAGACGTAGGGTTTCCTGTCTGAATAGAATGGGAAAGCCTGCCTTTAGGAGATGTTGGAATTAGAATCATTAGCCATTTGACTGAAATGTCATCTCCCTGCAAAAGCAAGGGAGAAGCTAGACATCCAACGGGGAGGGCTCCACAGGAAGAGCAGGACAGAAGATGCGTAACAGTGGCATGCCCTACCGGGACCAAGTCCAGTCGACTCGTTAGTTTCTTTCTTAACTGTTGTTAGCTGCTGTCAAGTCTGTTCTGACTCACAGAGACCCTACGTACAACAGAACAAAACACTGCCCGGTCGTGTGCCATCTTCACCACAGTTGGTATGTGTAAAAACAGTGGCACAGGGGCATCGGACCTCCTTTAATGGCATGAGGGGGAAGAATCATTATCGGCACCAACAGTCCAAAGCTGACTCCTGTGAGGAGGAGGTCAGACACACCTGCTCCCTCCACCTTTCCACTAATTCTGACACCAGCCATCCCTCCCATGGCACTCTCTACTACTCTGCTGGTTTGAAAATTCGTTGCAATGGCCACACAGAACTCACAGACAATCCTCATGTTTATGGGGTTTATTAGGGAAGTAACAGAATCAGAGACAACTCAGGATACAGTTCCATCAGGACAGCTTCTTCTCAGCGGTACCTGCAGGCAGGCCTCTCTCTGGCCCTCAGCCTCTCCGCCCCTTGGCCGAGCCTCTACCCTCTTGGGCAAGTGTTACAAAGCTCTTTAGCTCCACCAGTAAGTGCCCAGGAGCACCCCACTCCATTGGCAAGCCTCAGCCTGAAGGTGCTCATCTCTCTCGCTCTGCGGGTTGTCACACCCACTGTAACCGCCACACTGCCATCTCTCGCTGTCTTCCATGATACAGCTCCTCTGTCTCTTGCTCTATGTCTCCCTTTAAGCCTAGTGGGATGGCAAAACTCGCCAGTTCCCCCATTAGGGTTCCGTACACCTTATTTGAATGGTCGGTCCCATTTTCACAAAGGTTCCATGCACTTTACATGATTAGCATCAAGTAGTCCAATAAAGTGGTGGGCCACCAGCACCTTATTTGCATAGTCCTACCCAATCATTGTGTGGAGGTCACAAAAACCATGGCCAGAAGGACCACATTAAGTAATTCACTGCACTGCAGTGTGCTGGACTCCATGGCTCAGCCACTGTGTATTCTGAATGCCTTTGAACCTAGGGGCTCGTCTTCCAGCACTGTATCAGACAGTATTTTGTCATGATCCACAGGGTTTTCATTGGTTAATTTTCGGAAGTAGATCACCAGGCTTTTCTTTCAGAGGGTAGCTAGTCTGTCTTAGTCTGGAAGCTCCACTGAAACCTGTCCACCATGGATGACCCTGCTGATGGTTGAAATACCAGTGACATACCTTCCAGCATTACAGCAACACACAAGCCTTCACGGTTCGACACACTGACAGGTGGTGAAAACCACAAAGCCTGTCTCAAAACAGGTACTGGGTTAATAAACCCAGAAAATCAGATTCCCAAGAGGAACACCATGGATTTCCTTTAGCTCCTTCACAGGGACCATACAAAGAACCCGTTAAATCAAAAAAACCAAACCCATTGCCGTCGAGTCAATTCTTCCTAACGGGGATCCTATAGGACAGAGTAGAAATGCCTCATAGGGTTTCCAAGGCTGTAAATCTTTAGGGAAGCAGACTGCCACATCTTTCTCCCACGAAGAGGCTGGTAGGTTCAATCTGCCAACCTTTCAGTTAGCAGCCAAACACTTTAACCACTGCGCCACCAGGGCTCCAGAGAACTCGTTAGGACCTCATAAATAGCACACAGCTACTATTTTTCTCTGATTGTTACACAAAAAGACTGTGGGAAGGAACTATATATGTGGGGGAGGGCAGCTTTCTAGACCTAAAACATTAGCTTTGTTAAATTTAGGGAAATGTGCCAAAAGCCAGTAAAGACTGGGCAATGACCGCAAACATTTCTACTGCGACTCCCTCCACTCCCAGCCCTCAAGCTGCCAGAACTGTGCCTCCGCGTTTACCACAACTGCAGTGCTTTCATCATGGAAGGACTTTCTGTTTATTGCACCACAGTTGACAAGTTAGAGCTCAGCTCCATTTAAATGTCCCAGTAAAACCCTGAAAGACAGAACACGTAATTAACTGAGGCAGCCCACACAGGCTCTCAGGAGCAGTTCGGGTTTCTGTTCCCTGGCCTTAAACTGGCTCTTGGACCTGTCCCTTAATTTACACCTTTATTGGGGGCCTGGAGCATGCACGGCAGCACAATGGGCTTCATGGAGCAGAGGCTGGCTCGAGAATGGGCTGATCTGCCCTGGGAAGCGTGAACTACAAGCCTAGAGGAACTACGTCTGAGCCCCTGCACTGACGAACTGACCTTGGTCCCGTTACAACCTTTCCATAATTAAGTTGTCCCTCCTTTAAAGTTTGGCGGTGATAAAATTGCTCTGAGTTTCCACGAAATGAAAGAATGTACATAGTGGGTTGAATAGTGTCCTACCAAAATTCACAACCACCAGAACCTCAGAATGTGACCTCATTTGGAAATACACTCCTCGCAGATGTAATCAGTTTAGGATCTCGAGATCCTGAATCCAGTGACCAGTGTCCTTGTAAGAAGAGGAGAACACACGGAGACACACAGAGAGAGGAAGACCATGGGAGGATGGAGGCAGAGACTGGAGTGATGCTGCCATAAGCCAAGGGTTGCTGGCAGCCACCAGAACTAGGAGAGGGGCATAGGTCACCTACAGGAATCATCCCTGCCATCACCTTGATCTCAGGTTTCAGACTTTATGAACTGGGAAAAAATAAATATGTTTTTTTAAGCCCCCTCTTTGTGGTAATTTGTCAAGGAAGGCACAGGAAACTGATAAAATGTCTATAAAGGAAGTACCCACATCCACGTCAGTCACTCTAGTAGGGAAGACAAGACACTACCCAAGGTACAAAGGAAAGAAAATCATAGACTTGTGCACCTCCTAGGGGTGATTCCAGGCAGAAGTCAAGGTGGCCAGGGTGGTGAGTAGGTGAGCACAGAGCTGGATGGTGGAGAGCCCGCTTCTGGTCCCATTCATTTCTTTCTTACAGAGTGGTTAGCAGCTCAGTTTCTTCTTCTCTAAATGGAGAGAGTTACATTTACCTTCCACGCTGCTATGCTTTCCATCTCTTTGTCTCTTTGCCCTAATTTCTCAAAGATTTCTGCAACTCTACCAAGATTTCTGTTGAGGTTTTTTTGTTTTGATCTACAATTTTGGCAAACCAATCTTTCATTTCCAGGACCTGCTCATGTTCTCTGGCCATTCCTTCCCCCATAGCGCCCTGTTCTGGTTTCATGAATGCTCTATCTTCCATTATCACCAAAGATATTAATTCTAGTTTCTTTAAAGTTTTCTTCTGACTCCTGCGTTGCCTCCATTTCTTTCAGGGCCAGATTATCTTTTCTTATTCTCGGTCTTTTTCCTTTATGTTGCAGGTTTTCTGAAATATGAATGGAAAACCAAGGATCTTCAGGCATTTTTACAAATGAGGCAAAGGAAATATCATTTGGGGGCAGGGATCTGACTAGTTGATTCCAGAACAGAGACCCCGTAGGCAGCTTTGTTTTGGGCCGTTAACAGCCACACAAGTTACTTTGGGTTTCCCCATCTGCTCAGTAACTATACTTGCAAAGCACTGTGCTCTAATCAATGCTTGGGGAGGTAAATACCTGCCTGAAAGGGGTTCTATGTCCTTGGGTAGGAGGTGAGGTTGGGCTTCCAGGTCCTGTAGACAGATGTCCATGGGGGAGTCCTGGGCTGAGCCCACCTCTCTCCCACCCTGGCCTGGAGTAGCACCTCCTCTCTGCGCCACCATCACCATGCCTCCCTGCTCCACACCCGCAGTGGTGCCACAAGCTTATTTTCTATTCTCTTCTCCTGTTCTGGTGCTGAGCTGACTGAAACACGTGTTCAGTGCAAGGACCGCTTTTCTCAGGCCTTGTGCAGATGCTCCGGCCTAGTCGCGGCTGTGTGCAGGGTATGTAGGACACATGCTAGGGTCTCGTGCAGGTGAAGAGCCTTCCTCCTATGCCTGGGACCAGCAGGAGCAAATGGAAAACATCCACTGGCTGTAGAAAGGCCGGTGCAGCCGCTGCACAGCCCTCCTTGGGCTGGCTCTCTTTTTGGGAGCTGAGTCTCCCACCCAGGGTTTGTGGCAATGGGGCAGAGTGGGTGCTCTTTAACCATTGCTAAGATCGAGATTCACATCCAGCCTAGGACAGTTAGAGTTATGTAGCCCAGTGTATGCAGTTAACCCCTCTGGACCTCAGTTTCCTGCATTTTACTTTGAGAAGAAGCCCAGGCTTGCTGAGAGCACATACTGCATGCCTGCCACTGTCTCTGGAGCTTCAAGGCAACCCTGGGAGGAAGTACTATGCCACTCCAACTTACAGGGGAGAAACTGAGGTGCAGAGAAAAGCGGGGCCTTTCTGGGGTAGGACGGGATGCGGACTCAGGCCCTCCGGCTCTGGAGTCCATGTTCTCAGCTACTGTGCTGGAGTCCATGTTCTCAGCTACTGTGCAAGACAGTTGGCCTCAGCTCTGCACTATCCTGGGGTCCTGGGACAAGGCACATCCCATCTCTGGGCCTCAGTTTCCCGTCAATGGACAGGAAGGTCTGAGGGCCCCTCATCCTTCTGAGCTAATGGGCCGTCACTCAGTGTTTTGGGATTTGGCGCTCTTCTGCAGAAAGTCTACCTCGTCAGTATCTGCTGACTGAGGGACAGGCCGCCTGGGGCTTGGGAGGGCCAGCTGGGCTTGGTACTGTGGGATGCAGGTTCCTGGCCGAGATCCCAGTGGGTGGCAGATCTAGGTGTTTTCACCACCCCGAATCTCCAGGATCCAGGCCAGCAACCCACAAGACCCTGCTGGCACAAGAGTTTGGAGTCCCGTCTATTTTTTCATGCTGCCTCCAGTGCCATTCCTGGGCCCTCCCACTTCTAGACACAGACCTTCACCAGCCGCTGACTGACTGACTGACAAGAGGGTGTTCTCCGCAGTGTGGCCTGAGGGCCTCAGCCCACCTCGGTGGGGAGAAGGGTGCATCCTGTGAGCCTGCTGGAGCCCTCCAGGATCCGCCCTCTCTGCCTTGGTAGGAGCCACCAGGACTTGGCATAGCTGTGTGGACACTGCAGGCAGGCTGCGTGGACTCAGTCCCGGTGGAAGTCAGCTTGCACTTGAACTTGAAGAGGACACGGAACCCGGTTCCCATGTCCAGGCCAGGACTGAGCTTCCCTCTGGTGTTTAAGGAAGGAGAAAAGCGCCTTTGTGATGGTATTTGTGATAGGACAGAGAGCACACGGGGCCAGGAGCCAGGAGCCTTGGCTAGGTCCTGCCTTGGCCGAGTCAGCCCCCAGCCCTAGGAGGGGGCTGCCCCCCATTTTCCCACGTTCCTGGTGCCAATGGTCAGCCCACTGGCCTGGCGCTGGAAGCTGGGGAAGTAGGGGGAGGTGGGGCCACAGTGTGCCTGTTGTGTCCGTACTTGGCCAGGCCCTGAGCCTGGTGGTTTTTCAGAGCTGACTGGTGCAGCCTGCAGGGTAGCAGTGAGGACGAGACAACCGCGAGCCTCACTGTGTGTGCCAGTGCTGGGTCTGCGACCCTTTGAGGCACGCCGGTGGGGGGCGGGGATGAAAGTGGATTCCTACCAGACATGACAAAGGCCATGGCCATTCTGACCCCCACCCAGCATGCAGAGTGCCCCTCAGTGGCTGTGAGCAGTCCTCTGCCCCCAGTGTGGACAGCAAGTCCTCCTAGCTGCTCTCTGGGGCCCTGTATTAGCTAGCACCTCGTGTGTCAGGGTCTCCCTCCTAGGTGCTCTCTGGGGCCCTGTACCAGCACCTCACGTGGCAGGGTCCCCCCCAGGTGCTCTCTGGAGCCTGTATTAACTAGCACCTCGTGTGGCAGGGTACCCCTCCTAGGTGCTCTCAGGGGCCCTGTACCAACACCTTGTGTGGCAGGATCCCCCTCCAAGGCCTGTGTCCCTGGCCCCTGGCAGGTCGGGACTCCTGGGGGCACCAGCAGGTCTTAGCAATGGTCCATGTTTGGGGCTGGAATTAGGGAAGAGTGTATTAGAGGGAGATGGGGCAGCTGGGGTTCAAGCATGCTGTCTGTGGTCAGCAGGCACCATCTGGCCATTAGTTAATGGGTGGGGAATGGAGACCAGGAAGAAAGCAGTGCTGTGGTTGGCTCTCGCCCATGTGACCAAGAGTCCCAGGCTGGCAAAGGCAGCTCCTGTGTGATGGCCCCAGATTTTTCATCTTTAACGAAGTATTACGCTAATAGCCATATTAACATATGTGACTGGCTTGGTAGACTTCTGCTTTGTGCTTCTCGCTCCAGCCATGGTCTCACCCAGAAATGTGGGGGACGCTTCCACTCGGAACAGAGCTCTCACTTTAACAGGATTCCATCAGAAAAACCACCCGCGATCACCCACCTCCCTGTCCCCAGATCTTCCTTGGCGATGTTGTTGTTAGTTGCTGTCCAGGAGATTCCGACTCACGGTGACCCCATGCGCAGCAGAATGAAACGTCGCCTGGTGCTATGTCATCCTCACAATTGCTGGCATGTTCCAGTAAATCACTGTGTCCGTTGCTCCAGCCCATCTCACCGAGGGTCTCCCTCCCTCTTGCTGGCCCTCTCCTTCAGCAAACACTGTGTCCTTCTCTAGCAATTGATCCCTCCTGATGATGTGTCCAAAGCAAGTCCCACAATATTCTATTGTGATCCATAAGGTTTTCATTGGCTAATTTTCAGAAGTAGGTTGCCAGGCCTTTCTTCCTAATCTGTCTTAGTCTGGAAGCTCTGCTGAAAGCTGTCCACTATGGATGACCCTGCTGCTTTTTGAAATACTGGTAGCATAGCTTCCAGCATCACAGCAACATGCTAGTACGGTACCACAGTATGGCACACTGACTGATGGGTGGGGGTTCTAGGTGATAGTAACTAGCATCTCCTTTTCAAGGACAGTATACAGACACATCTGAAAGGGAAGGCAGTGCCCAGGTGTACTGCCCAGGTGTAGTGCTCAGGTGCAGGCAGTAGGGAAATCCAATCCTTCCTGTTGGGATGGTGATGGGAAAAAAGTCAATGTTGCTGCCCCCACTGGCCACATGGCATACCAGATAGTCGTGTCATGGGCTGTGGTCCCTGCTATGGACTGTGAAATGCCCGATCACCAGGCAGCCCGGGCAGGGGGACAAGAGAAAGTGTAAGTAAAGTGTACAGGAACAGGTGTCGGGAAATAAAGGCTGAGCAGTTCTGCTACAGAGAGAAACAGCTCTTGCTCCGGTGGCCTTGCCATTTTCTGAATGGAGTGAGTCTGCAACGACCTATTTCATTTATTACTTGGCAACGCTCTTCCATTTGCAATTAATCCTTTCACCGCAACCATTTTTAAAAAGTACATACTTCATGAAAACCTAAGTACTGCACTTGTCTCTCAATAAGGTTGGCGATGGATATGTAACCCACTTAAAGTGTTTGTTGACATGCACCATTCAAAGTGAGGGTCACAGTGATAACCCTGAAGCCACGAAAATCAGGAGATACAAATCTGCTGAAAAAAGCATCATTTGAAAGAAAGAAAATGAAAGCTGTGATCCAGAACCGTAACGTAGCGCCTGCAGACAGGCTCGTTTACATATACCTTGTGAAGCATGACTTTTCATTTAGATCGATTGATCCTTCTTCTAAATTAATTTCGCTCATTTTAAATTCTAAGTTTTCAGGTGCGTGCATGAGAAGTGAGGCAAGGGCTGTTAATTTGCTGGCTCCATTAAAAGGAGAAGGCTTCACCAAAAGCTGAAAGATGCTAGCTTTTCATTTCTTTCAATCAGTGTCATCAAGTGCTTCAAACAGGAAACCCTTTCAGCTAATTTCAATAAATTGTTCAAGTTTTTGAATTTATGGAATCAAAGTGAAGCCTTGGGAAATTTATCCTCTCGAAGGTGAACCATCTGATACTATCGGGAATGCAATTCAACCCAGAATTTCAACGTTGAAATCCAGTTTGCTGTTTTCCATAGACATATGCTTTTTTAACAAGAATTTAATTTTCAAAACTCATTTATTAATAGAACTATTTTATGGATTCAGCAATATAAAACAATTAATTTGTTGGTCAATTAATAAATATGTCAAAATTCACATATTTTAATCATTTATAATGTCCCTTTACTCCCGGAAAAGTCCTTGTTTGGACAGTAAGTATATGGCCTCCCAGCAGTCAGGTAGCCTGGAAGCCCAGCAGGAAAGCTGCCATTGGTCCATGGGGTGAGGGTGGTGGGTATAGACAGAGGAGAGTGTGGGTATCACTATGGCGAGGGTGCCATCACAGACATAGCGCCACATCATTAGAGGTTAGGGGGAAATGAAATCTAGGGTGACTGCTTTGGGGCTGCCCCAGCTGCATTTGCAGGTTGGAGGAAGTTACCCCCTGGGAATGCAGAATGCAAGCCCCACGGATTCCAGCCCCCTGAAAGCATTTGCCCATTTGGAGTGGTCAGCAAAGGCCAAGCAGGATGACAAGGGGCCCCCAAGGGAGGCAGCTGCTGTCAGTGAGGCGGCTCCCTGGTGATGTACGTATCTGGTCTTGTTGTGAACTATGTAAACCATTCCCTCATTGTTAAAACGCAGTGCCTCAAGAGATTTGTGAAGAAGGGGAATCAGAGACATTGAGATGCTGTATCAAGAACCTGTGATTCCAAAGTTCCTCTCACCACCATCAAGTGGTAAGAACACCCAACTCAGAATATCAAGTAGCAGTTGATTGGGTTTATGGCTTTTTCTACCTTTACCCTTTGCAAACTGTCTGGATGCAAATGTCAAGACTGAAATGTCCAATAACTCAGGTATTCAGAGCCCAACACCCCATTTTTCAAACAGGAAATTAATTTTTTTAATTAAATTCCCACCTTTAGTTAAAGAGATGAATGATGCACCATAGTGTAAGCCCTCTCCCTTCTCTCCCCCGTTCCCGTGAAGTATTGAGGAGAAAGACACACCTCAATAACACTTACCCTTCTCACGAGGAGGCATTGGCCATGTGAGCCTGTACTTATTCCAGAACAGCAGAGTGATGCTTGTTAAAATGGGGCTAGGGAACTACAAGACATTCTGGCAAAGACAAAACTATGGAGACGGTGAAAACGTCAGTGGGTGCCAGGGGTTTGGGGGAGAGAGGAGGAATGAAAAAGTGGAGCTCAAGGCATTTTTAGGGCAGTGAGGCTATTCTGTATGATGCTGTAATGGTGGACACGCGATGGGATGTATTTGTCAAAACCTACAGGACTGTCTTTGAAGAAGTACAACCAGAATGCTCCTTAGAAGCAAAGGTGGAGACACTACGTCTCATATACTTTGGACATGTTATCAGGAGGGGTCAGTACAGGAGAAGGGCATCATGTTTGGTAAAGTAGAGGGTTAGCAAAAAAGAGGAAAACCCTCAAAGAGATGGGTTGATGAGGTGGCTGCAACGATGAGCTCAAGCATAACAATGATTGTAAGGATGGCACAGGACTGGGCAGTGTTTTGTTCTATTGTACGTAGGGTGGCTATGAGTCAGAACTAACTCGATGGCACGTAACAACAACAGGACTGTGCAACACAAAGAGTGAGCCCTAATGTGAACTCTGAACTTCAGTTAATAACAATGTATCCACATTGTTTCATCAGTTGTAACAAATACACCACAGGAATACAAGAGGTCAGTAAGAGGAAGAAACTGCACAGGAAGAGGACATGCATAAGACGTCTCTGTACTTTCCATGCAAACTTTCTGTAAACCTGAAGCAGGGAAAAAAAAAAAAAAGGCTAAGGAAAAAGGTTGATATGATATAATGAGTGGATTTTAATTTTAAAAAGCCTTCACTCACAGAAGCCAATGCGTGAGCAATAGCCAAGGATCATGCCATCAAGCTACTTCATCTTAGTCACTGTGCTTCACTTTTCCTGTCATGAACCTACTGTGTACGTTAACAGCGCCCTGCACGAATCAGACCTGAGACCTCAGCACCTCCCACTTTGGGGGTGTCCCGAGGAGCAGCAGAGCTCCAGAGGAGTGGGTTAAGGAGAAGAGGAAGACGAGATGAGGGGATGGAAGCAGGGCTCCGGGGTGGATCCTGGTGCTGCCCCTCTGAGCTGTGTGACAAGGGCCATGAACTAAGGTCCCAGGTCTCTGTTCCCTCGTTGCAGACCTGCACCAACAACATTAGAGGAAATCATCCCCGTGCAGCCCAAGGACAGGCCCCGGCAAGTCACCAATGCTCAGCCAGCATGACTCTCCTCCCCCTCCGAGAAGGTGTTCACAGAACTGGCCTCTAGTCCTGGGTGGTGGCATGAGACCATCCCACATCTGTGGATGCCCAAGCTCAGAAGGACAGCCTGCGCTGTTTGCGCAGCTGTGACACAGATGATCTCGGCCAGCCACACTGCCTGGGCCCAGATTGCTGAAGCTCTCTTGGCCTGCCTCAGCGGAGGGCCTTTGTCCCAGGGTACCAGAGCCTAACATTTCCCTAGAAGGTTTACCATGCTCGCATGTGTGAGCCACACTTCTGTTCTAAGTGTGAAAACTGCTGTCTACCGTTGTAGGCTTTGGTGGTTGTTGTTAGCCACCATCAAGTTGGCTCCCACGCACGGAGACCTTTACATAGCAGAGTGAACTGTCGCCTGGTCCTGCACCACCTTCTTGAGCACAGGTAAGCTTGGGTTCACTGTTGCAGCCATGGTGTCAGTCCGTTTAACCGAGGGCTTCCCTCCCATCCGCTGGCCCTCTGCTCTACTAAACGTGATGTCCTTCTCCAGAGATTGGTCCTCCCGATGATGCATCCGGAGTAAGTGAGTCGAAGGCTTGGACAATATTCTGTGATCCATCAGGTTTTCATCGGCTGATACTCGAAAGTAGATTACCAGGCCTTTCTCCCTAGTCTTAGTCTAGAAGTGCTACTGATACCTGTCCACCACGGGGGACCCTGCTGGTATTTGAAATACAGTGGCATAGCTTCCAGCATCACAGCAACACACAAGCCACCACAGTACGACAAGCTGACAGGCAGGTGGTGGGTGGTAGACTTTAGGGATGGATAAAAATGACAGTGATGCCAAATTGCACCCCACAACTCCAGCTCTGGGATACAGAGTGAAAATCCGCCTGAGAAAGACAAAATGACAGGCAGTGGCCCTATCCTGGCTCTAAGTCCAGAGCAGGGTCAGGCAGCCGTGAGATGGTCCAGCCTCCTCTTCATCTGTGCGAGGCTCTTGGTGCCTCCACTTCCTGTCTGGAAAGTGAGGGACTGGAGAGGTGGTCTCTGAAGTCCCTCCCAAACCACATGCCAGGAGGCTGTGTCCCGGGTAACCTATGTGTGGACAGCAGCTCTGTGGTGGTGCCCAAGAGGCAGAGTGAGCTCTGTGGCTGGCCGACACCTGGCTGCTGTCCTCCCTCTCCCCACTCTGGCCGGGAAACCAACCAGCCTTGCAGGAGTAGAATCAAGGACCCCACTGGCCTGGCAACCCCTGGGCTTGAAGCAGAGAGAGGGAATGCTGATCAGAGAGTGCCCTGGAGAAGGAGGATAAAACCACGTCAGTCAGAAGAGGGACTCAAAGAGCAATGTCCCCCCAGCCCAGGGCCAGACCTCAGGACGGGACTGTGCCCTTTACGTTTTTGCAGCCTCTTTGCATGCTAATTTTTTTTTTTTTTTTTTTGCATGCAGCACAGAGCCAGTCCCTGGCTTTATTATTATTCCTTCGTCTTATAAAGGAGAATTGCAAACCTTGCAGATGGTCATGGAGGTTTGCCCAGGGTACTTGTGGACTCCTGGATATTAAGGGGAATTGAGAGCCTGTGGGTACCATGTCCGCCCAGGGTGAGGACCCCCTCAATTAAGCCTGACCACCGTGTAAGCTCCACAGACCCTCCCACAGCCAGTGGGCTCAGAAGCTGTTGCCCAAGATGAACACTCGGACACACACTTTTTGAGAATCACAGACTTGACGGCTCAGCAACTCACTCAAAATATCCTCCCTCCCGGAGACCAAAAGAGTCTTTCAACCCAGAGATCCTGTGGGCTCCGTGGTGGGAGTCTAGCAGGTGGGGGTGAAGCTGGCATTGATTGTTGATTGTGTGGTTTCTCTTCAGTGAGGTTTTCTACTTCATGATCCCACCTGGTCGTATTCTGCCATCCCCACACAGACAGCGAGAGGATAGTGTATTGATTTTTTTTTTAATGGCATGAAGCAAGAGGAAGCGGCTTAGAAGTTCACTCATGCCTGTTGACAGCAGCCTTCGTAATGAAGATGGAGCGGAGCGCTTACACACCGACATTGCCTTCCAATCCACGCCGGACTCTGTGGGCTGCGCGTCTGAAGAACTGGAGTCTGGCCTGGCCTGCTGCTTAAGAGTCCCGTGCCTTACTGAAGTACCTCAAGCCCTCTGTGCCTCAGTTTCCCCACCTGCAAAACAAGGAAGTCGAACGAGATGCCCTTCACGCGCTCCCATCGACCTGGATGGTATTAAGTAATCTACAGATACAAGTTCAAAATAGCTTGGGCCTTGGTGTTATCCTGAAATTGGAAGGTCTTAACTGAGGAAAAGAGTAGTATTTTCCAGAGGCAGGCCTTAGTTATTACCTATTGGAACCCCAGCAGCACTCTATTACGTAAATATTATATAATACCTCCCCCTAAAAAAACAAAACAGGCCCGTGAAGAACAGAACTGTTAAGAGAGCAGTGAGAGGCGGCATTCACGATTAGCCACTTCATTCGCAGGCTCCGGCCCCAGCGCGGTGTTGCACAGTGTGTGAGCGCTGCCTAATTAAAAACTCTTTCATAAACCGCACCATTAAGGCCACCGTGGCTGCCCAGCTCGAGAGCGTTTCCCTCATGGAAAGCTATTATCGGCCCCAAGAAGCTTCTATGGAACGTGACGCAGAGTTCATAAACCCAGCAAGAAGCTCAACTCCCAAGTCTAGCCAATTTTTGAAACACTGTGAAAAAGGTAGTTATGCAAGACATGCCCCCCAGAAAATTCAGCCGCTGCCCTTCTGTGGACAGGGATGGAACAGCTACACAGAGGGGCCATGCAAGGAGGGATAGAGCCGGCTAGTCCACTGCTGTAGAGCCAGGACACCCCCAGGGGCCATACCTCCAACCCCCTTAACCTGGGAAAGAGCCAAGGATGAGCTGTCAAGTGGCTTGCCCATGTCCCTAGGACAAAGCCTCTGACTCCAGTTGTAGACGGCATGTGTGTCATCTATAACTCATCTCTGTACCCTCCCCGACACCCCAGCAAGAGGGTAGGCCCTTCCAACAAGAGGACTCGGTGATGCAGAGTTGGATGGGGTGGAAGGAGAAGAATCGTCCCTCCAACAGTTATTGCAGACAGCAAAGACTCAGGTATACATGGATGAGAAAGCCACGTCCTTCAGAGTGGGGCTCCCTTCTTCCCCATTCTGGCGCAGCCTGCTCCACCAAGGGATCCCCGTTACAAGGACGTCCCTGCCTCCCTCTGTCCCTCATCACTCCTGCCTGGTGGAAGAGCGATCTAACCTAAAAGTGAGTTTGGGAGCAGGAGCTGGAGGCCTTGACTCACCTGAGCTAAGCACCTGCCTTTCCTGCATGCTGTTTGTCATGCCTGGTCCAAGTCAGCCTGGGCCAGCTCCCACCCAGCTGAGAGCCCCTGTGTGGACCTCAAGTCTGAGACATAAGACTCTTCTTAGCCGTTTCTCAGTTCCTGGGTGGCGCAGGAAGAAGGGCCTGGCAGCATGCTTCTGTAAAGATTACAGCAAAAAAAAAAAAAAAGCCTATGGGGTCACTGTGGGTCAGAATCAACTCAACAATAATGAGTTCTTAGTGGGTTTCTGTGGGCCATGGGGTTCATGGATTTGATAGTCAAATGGTCAGCTCACCCTGGCCAGCAAGCCCAAGTGAACAAATGAGGAAATAAGGCCACTTCCCCGGGGAGACGGACTTGGCCGAGCCTCTCGCTATAATCTGCCAGCCCCTCAAGGAGAGAAGAAGGTCACGTTTGTTATTCTCCAAGCTCTACACCCTGCTCCTGCGGGGAGCACATTTCCTGGAGGCGTTTGTGAAAGGACTGTGGTCTGCACCCGTTCCCGCCCCCCTCCCAGACCCCTCACAGGGCCCCTGGCAAAGCGAGCACCCTCCCCTCCCGCCAGCTGCCGGCACTGTGCTGGCCCTAAAGTCGCTGGCCTTCTCTCAGAGCAGGGTTCTAATGGAATGACGTCACCTTTTCTCTGGATCCTGTTTTTAATAACAAGTTTCCTGGAATATCTGCAGTTACATAACAGAAAAGTGGACCTTGGCCTCTTTAATTATGTTAAATAAACTCTCACTGAAGTTTAACTTCCATGTAGAACAGCACCAGGTCACAAGGTTATGGCTTCTTAGGTTTTTGCATAGCTGTGTCAGCACCTGGGTGGACATACCTGAGTAATCACCCCAGGTAAAGAAATCGAGCATTACGTGGGATGCAGAGTGTCTCTGGTGTCCCTTCCAGTCCCTACGCCCTCTCTCACCAGCAGTAGCCATGTATCTGTCTTTTCACACCACGTGTAAATTTTACCTAATCTGAAATTGACATGAATGGAGAGATAACAGGATCTGACATCTTTTGCTCCCTCTTACGTCTGTAAGATTCATTTGTCTTGGGTGTTGTTATTGTTCGTTGCTGTCAAGTCGGCTCCAGCTCATGGCGACCCTACGTACAACATAACAAAATGCACAGTCTTCGCGAGTCCACTGTTGCCGCCATAACACAGTGCCTTCTGACAGAGAGGGTCATCTTCCAGCAATGTAAAACAAAACAAACCAAAAACCAAACCCGCTGCCTTCAAGTCAATTCCGACTCATAGTGACCCTATAGAACTGCCCGTAGGGTTTCCAAGGAGTGGTTGGTGGATTTGAACTGCCATCCTTCTGGTTAGCAGCCAAATGTTTAACCACTGCACCACGAGGTCCCCCTCCAGCACTATATCAGATGATATTCTCTGCCATCCATACGGCTTTCATTGGTTAATTTTCAGAAGTAGATTGCCAGGCCTTTCTTCCTACTCTTAGTACACTGCTGAAATCTATCCACCATATGAGACCCTGCTGGTATTTGAAATACTGAAGGTATAGCTTCCTGCATCACAGCAACACACAAGTCACCACAATACCACAAACTGACAGATGTTGTTGTTAGGTGCCATTGAGTGAGTTCTGACTCATAACAACCCTATGTACAATGGAATGAAACACTGCCCAGTCCTGTGCCATCTTCTCAATCTTTGCTATGCTTGAGCCCGTTGTTGCAGCCACGGTGTCAATCTATCTCATTGAGGGTCTCCCCGTTTTTCACTGACCCTCTACCTTACCAAGCATGATGTCCTTCTCCAGGAACTAGTCCCTCACAAAGTCTCACCATCCTTGCTTCTAAGGAGCATTCTGGTTGTACTTCTTCCAAGACAGGTTTGTTCTTTCTTTTGGCAGTCCGTGTTATATTCAATATGCTTCGCCAACACCATAACTCAAAGACATCAATTCTTTTTCTGTCTTCCTTATTCATTATTTGAATTCCACATGCATGAGGCAATTGAAAACACTGTGGCTTGGGTGAGGCACGCCTCAATCCTTAAAGTAACATCTTTGCTTTTTAACACTTTAAAGAGGCCTTTTGCAGCAGGTTTGCCCAAAGCACTGTTTGATTTGTTAACTGCTGCTTCCTGGGAATCCAGGTAAAATGAAATCCTTGACAACGTCAATCTTTTCTCCGTCTACCATGATGTTGCTTATTGGTCCAGTTGTGAGGATTTTTCTTTACTTTGAGTTGTAATCCATACTGAAGGCTGTAGTCTTTGACCCTCATCAGTACATATTTCAATTCCTCTTTGCTTTCAGCAAGCAAAGTTGTGTCATCTGCATAACGCAGATTGTTAATGAGTCTTCCTCTAATCCTGATGCCCGGTTCTTCTTCATATAGTCCAGCTTCTCGGATAGTTTGCTTCGCATACGGATTGAATAAGTATGGTGAAAGGATACGATCCTGATGCACACCTTTCCTGATTTTAAACCATGCAGTATCCCCTTGTTCTGTTTGAATGACTGCCTTTTGGTCTATGTACAGATTCCTCATGGGCACATTTAAGTGTTCTGGAATTCCCATTCTTTGCAATGTTATCCATAACTTGTTATGATCCACACAGTCAAATGCCGTTGCGTAGTCGATAAAACACAAGTAAACGTTGTGGTATTCTGTTTTCAGCCAGGATCCGTCCGACACCAGCAGTGACGTCCCTGGTTCCACGTCCTCTTCTGAACCCGGCTTGAACTTCTGGCGGTTCTCTGTTGATGTATTGCTGCAGCTGCTTTTGGATCATCTTCAGCAAAACTTTACTTGTGTGTGATATTAATGATATTGTTCGATAATTTCTGCATTCCTTTGGATCGTCTTTCTTGGGAATAGACATAAATATGGATCTCTTCCAGTCAGTTGGCCAGGAAGCTCTGTTCCGAATTTCTTGGCATAGATGAGTGAGCACTCCTGGCACTCCATCTGTTTGTTGAAACATCTCAATTGGTATTCCATCCATTCCTGGAGCCTTGTTTTTTGTCACTCAAAAGATGGATGGTACCCGTAGTTTATTCATTTTCATTGCTGTATAGACTTTCACTAGAAGCCACAATGTACTCATTCTACTGTTAGTGGATATCTGAGCTATTTCTGACTTTGGACTATTATAGATAATGCTGCTATGATCTTTCTTTGCATTCATTTGGCCACGTGTATGTATTGATTTCTGGTGGGTATAATTTCTGGGGCGAGAAGTATGAGTGTGTTCAGCTGTAGTGTTGTTGTTAGGTACTGTCAAGTTGGTTCCAACTCATAGCAACCCTATGTACCACAGAACAAAACACTGCCCAGTCCTGTACCATCTTCACAATCATTGCTATATTTGAGCCCATTGTTTTAGCCACTGAGCCAATCCATCTCATTGAGGGTCTTCCTCTTTTTCGCTGACCCTGTACTTTACCAAGCATGATGTCCTCCAGGGACTGGTCCCTCCTGATAACATGCCCTTTGGTCTCACCAACCTCACTTCTAAGAAGCATTCTGGCTGTACATCTTCCAAGACAGAATTGTTCATTCTTCTGGCAGTCCATAACACCATAAGTTCAGCTATACTAGGTACCCCTCACAGTTTCCTAAAGTAGTTAACATCAATTTATACTCTCACAGCAGGGAATGAGTTTATTTTCCACATCCTTGCCAACTTTGGTAAGTGTGGTCCTTTTTAGCTTTAGCCTTTCCATCGCTTTGTGATTTTTTTCTACTGCCCTGATGATTAATGAGGTTGAGCACATACCATGTTTACTGGCCATTTGGGTATTCTCTTCGTGGAGAGCCTATTCAAGTCCCTTGTGCATTTTTCTATTAGGTTTTTTGACTTTTTTTATTAATATATGGAAGTCTTTGTCTACTGTAGATATAAGCAATGGGTTATGTGTATTGCAAATATTTTCCCCATTCTCTGGCCTTTAAAACTACTATTTCACCATTTGTTTTCTATTTTTCTTCAAAGATGTTTGTGTTTTTTTCTCCTTTATCACCTTACTTAGTGTTACTTTTTGTTTGTTTGTTTCACTTTTTCTTCTATCAACTCCTTAATTATACATTCCTTTACACTTCTTTTAGAATTTATCCTAGGCCTAGAAATTTTTTTAAACTTTGCTTTGCTTCAAAAATTCTAAAATAAAAGTACTTTCAATAAAATGCAAGGGCCTGAGAATACTTTAACTCCATTTACTTCCATGCTGCTCTTGTCCTGTACTTCAATTCAACATACGTTTAAGCCAACAATGAATGTCATTGTTCTACACACTCAGTGAGGAGCCCTGGTGGCACAGTAGTTAAGCGCTTGGCTGCTAACTGACAAGTCGGTGGTTTGAACCCACCAGCTGCTCCACAGAAGAAAAATGTGGCAGTCTGTTTCCGTAAAGATCACAGCCTTGGAAACCCCATGGGGCAAGTTCTACTCTGTCCTATAGGGTGGTGATGAGTTGGAATGGACTCAATGGCCATGGGTTTGGTTTTTGGTTCAAACACTCAGTATTCATTTAGACTCATCCATGTATTTACCCTTTTTGCTTATTCCTTCCTTCATTTCCATCCTTCCATCTGGGACAATTTTCTTTCTACTGGAAGAAGTTGCTTGAACATTACCTTCAGTTTGTCTGTTTTGATTGCAATTTTTCTCCAATTTTATTTTAAAATGTTTTTGTTTTAACTTTATTTTTGAGGACATTTTCACTGGGTGTAGAAATCTATGCTGGCAATTATTTCCTTTTATTGCGTGGAAGATATCATTCCATTGTCTTCTGACTTCTGCTGTTTATGTTGAGAAGACAGCTGGAAATTTCGTTTATGTTTCTTTGAAAATAATGTATCTTTCTCACTTCCAGCCCCAGTTTAAGATTTTCTTTTTGTCCTTGGTTATTAATAGTTTTACTATGATATGCTTAGCTGTGGCTTTCTTTTTATTTATTCTCTGTAGAGTTCATGACATTTCTTGATTCTGTGGAATGATATTTTACTATTTTGAAAAATATATAAATATACATACTCAGTCAACATATCTTAAAATGTTTTTCTGTGTGATTCTCTTTCTCACCTTCTGGAACTCTAATGCATGTATAGTTGACTTTTTCACCATATCCCACATTTATTTTATATTCTTTTTCTGTGTTTGTCGTCTTTTTGTCTGTAAGTGCCTTTTTCTGAGTATTTTCTACTGACTCATCTTCTAGTTCACTAATACTCCATTTTGTTGTGTCTGACTTACTATCAAATCCATCTAATAATTTCTGCCCCATAGGGTTTCCGAGGAGCAGCTGGTGGGTTTGAACTGCAGACCTTTTGGTTAGCAGCTGAGCTCTTAACCACTGCAGCACCAGGGCTCCATTAATTTCTTAGTTATTTTATTTTCCAGTTCCATTTGATTATTTTTCATAATTTTCAGTGCTTTGTTGAAATGATCCATGTCATAAGCTAATTTTTTAATATGTTAATCAGAATTATTTTAAAGTCTTTGATAACTCCTATATCTAGCTTCTTTTGTTCTATTTCTAGAACCTGTTTTGCTCTTTGTGTTGGGGTCATTAAAGTATTGCCTCTGGCATGTCTGGTAATTTTTGACTGAATAGTAAACATGATGTATGAAAAATTTTAGGCAGAATTTAAAGTTCTGGAGAGTGTTAGTTTCTTCCAAAGAGGCTTTATTTTTGTTCTGAGAGCTACCTAGAGAGAGGGAAGGTCACCTAACACCCTTTGGGATTGAGCTGACCCAGTCTTTGGGAATTCTGATCTATTTCCACTCAGCCCTTACTCCTAGGATGTAGTCCCTCACGACTCCAACTAAATGCTGGGGGTCCCTATCAGCTTCCTCCACTCTGGTTGGTGCTAACCGCATTTTTTGCCCCCTCAGTCTCTTAAGGCTGCTGATGCTTTCAGCCAATGATAATGAATACCTCAAAGGAGGAAGAAGAGCTAAATGTTGGGTGAATTTCTCTGGATTTTCCTTCTTTCCAGGATCTTGACCCCTCAATTCCTCTTGTTTTAGCACTTCCCTATACCTTTAAACTTAATTTTAAAATATATTTTATGCAGATTTTTAGAAATGGTTCTCAGTAGAAGTTGTTAGTATAGTTTACCATTACAGGAAATGAAGGCCTCTTTGACTTTTTAATATCTATTTTGGCACAGGTGGGTGATAAAAATGAATTTCATCTCTTCTCTTTTTTTTCCAAGCAAGTGGATTAATAAACCACTAATGGTAAGTATGGTGGCGTAGTGGCTAAGAGCTACGGCTGCCAACCAAAAGGTCAGCAGTTCAGATCCACCAGGTGCTCCTTGGAAATTCTATGGGGCAGTTCTACTCTGTCCTATAGGTTTGCTATGAGTCGGAATTGACTCGATGGCAATGGGTTTTTTTTTAAATGGTATTTGTTGACTATCGATAAAAAGCCTATTATTTACAAGGTTCTGGAGGTGAAATATGACTCAAACACACCAACAATCAAGAAGATGGAGCAGGACCAGGCAGTGTTTTGTTCCTTTATATATAAGGTGGCCATGACTCAGAGCTGACCCGATGGCACCTGACAACAACAACAGGAGGAAAAATAAATGACTCATCTCTGGTCTTTTCCCTGTGAAGTTTTCAGAGCAGCAGGAAGAGGGGTGAATGCTTCATGACAACTTGAAGTCCTTCTCAGATTACATCTTTTTGTTGTGTTGGATGGGCTCTGGGCAAGAAAAGCACATGTTATGATCCATTAGAGGGCTGAGCCCAGTGCTGGTGCCCACTTGTGTTACTTATTATTACAGCTACTTCTTGAAGCCCCTTCTGGCCCTCCTCAGAGCTTTGTATTTCTGTCTTTCATCTTCAGAGGCTCTTCTGAAAAGTTGGGAATTGAATATATCTCGACCCATTATGCAGAGAGCCACAGAAAGTTTAAACACGAGATTTAACCAAGCACAAAGAACCAGAATGCACATAACCTGAACTTTTCTTATGTATTTCCCATTTTGAAAAGTGCCCCGAGAAACCACATTTATCAAAAACCTAGGATAATTACACTAGTTCCAGACTGTCTTTCTTTGCTCCTCTCCTCAACTTTTAATATAATAATGAATATGCAAAATAAACTATGCCATGAATCTTTTTTCCACAGATAAACTATAGAGAATAAAAAATATGGAGGGGAAATGTATAAATCGAAAAAGAAAAAACACCAATCCATCGCAGTATGTGGACCTTATTTGGATTCTGAGTCAAGCAAAACAAAACATGAAAGAAAAAAAAATTAACATTTCTGAGACAATTGAAAATGTGAGCAGTGACTTGATATTTGATGATATCAAGGAATTTTTAACACACCCACACAAAACCATTATCATGCCTAAACACGTGAGTCTTTATTTTTTAGAAATACTTTCTGAAATTTTTACAGAAGCTCTTCTATAATGTCTTGGATTTGCTTCTAAATAACATGGAGCAGGGGGAAGTAGGAGGGAGTTTAGATTTCAAAAAGACGAAGAAGATTGGCCAAAGGTTGATACTTGAAGCTGGGTGCTGGATACTTGAGGATACGCTATAGTATTTTATATGTTTTTGTATATGTTTGAAATTTTCCGTAACAAAATGTCTAAAAGGTGACCAGAATATATAAGCATTTCTAGGACTCCTGCGTTTGAATCAACCACTGCTTTGCCTCGTCTCTTCTCTTTTCGTTCTTTAAATTTCCTGAGTAAACAATTAACTTCTGTACTAACTCCGCACAGTGAGCAGTAAGTTTGCCGAGGCAGCCTCGGATAATCAAAACTCTCATTTCACTTCTCTCTTTTCCCATGGACAGAGTGAACCTCCCCTCTCAACATGTTCTTCAGTGCCTCAGAAGCCAAGGAAGAGGCAGTGGCAATTTGAATGTTTTGCCAAAGAGACAGGATTTTGTGGAGTCCCCGGACAATCCCAGTAGCAGCCCGACCATCAGGGAGACTAAACCAAGTACTGGAGTTGGCGGTGAACCCTTATTTTTGTGAGGAGTAGGGGACAAAACATAAACTCCGTGTGTAGAATTAGAATTCCTGTTGAAAAGTTACTCCCTATGGAGAGGCTTTTACCCATCCACCCCGTGGACTGGAGACAAAATGGTGCAGAGGGCTGAGCAGGGTTCGAGCCTCCATGTCACACGGCCCTGGGAAAGCTTGCAGCTGCCCTGAGCATCAGCCCTGAGGGTCAGCAACAGAGAGGAAGACCCTCAATGAGATGGATTGACACAGTGGCTGCAAGAATGGGCTCAAGGATAGCAACGATTGTGAGGATGGTGTGGGACCGGGCAGGGTTTCATTTTGTTGGAACTGTGAGTTGGAACCTACCTACTCAGCAGCACCTAATAACAACAACGAGCATCTATTTCCTCATTTAGAAAATGAAGCTAATGTCTTTCACCTGCCTTTTTCCTAAAGAGAGCTAAGGTCAAACGTGTCAATGACCAGGAAAGTACAAAACTGCAAAGTGAAGCTTTATACCCACCCTGTTGGTCAGTGTGCCATACTGTGGGCGCTTGTGTGTTGCTGCAATGCTGGAAGCTATGCCACCAGTATTTCAAATACCAGCAGGGTCACCCATAGTGGACAGGTTTCAGGGGAGCTTCCAGACTAAGACAGACTAGGGAGAAAGGCCTGTTGATTTACTTCCAAAAATTAGCCAATGAAAACCTCATGAATCACAACAGAACACTGTCTGATATAGTGCTGGAATATGAGCCCCTAGGTTGGAAGGAACTCAAAATACACAGTGGCCTCAACAATGGGCTTAAGCACACCACGAAACACGAAGATGGCACAGGACTGGGCAACATTTTATTCAGTTATACCTAAGGTCTCCATGAACCGGAGCCAACTAACCAGCAACTAACGACAATACCAAAGCATTATATGAAGGGGTGGGACTATTACACATTGACATACTCTTAAAATTATTATTCGAATGATCCTTGAAGCCCTGGGTAGATGTATACTGTACATGAGAAACATGCGGTAGACTCAACAATGGATTACTCAGAAATCAAATGTAACCCAAGTGGCATTTTGGTGTCAGGGTCTTCCTGAGTTGGACTTGGGGGCAGAATGCCCCTTACCCAAGGGAGAAAAGCCAGTCTTGGTTGCCCGCACTCCAATCTCTGTTACCATCTGAAGCAGGAATGTCACAAGTAGGACTTATCTTGCTGACCTCTGCCCCTACGCAATGACACTTCAATTCTAGTGGACCACCACATGAACTCAACTTTAGCCCAACTCATCTTAAGAAGAGACGGTGTAGAATCATACCTGGCAGGCACGTCACTCCCCCCGATACAGGAGTCTCCTCGTGGCTGACCCACTCGTTCTGCAACTGGTCCACAAGCCACCGAGCATTCATCAGATTATAGGCAGGGATGCCTCCACCAGACAATGGCCATTCCACGCCACCTGCCTTGTGAAAATGATCCACTACACGGATAGGAAAGGAGCTTAGATTTTGCTGAACCCTAATTCTTCCCATTACCTACCACCCTCTCCACTGTTAAATGCTCATGAAAAATCCCTGGAGCCTAGGATTATTGGACAGTGGTCTGGAGCCCTGGTGGTTCAGTAGTTAAGAGCTCAGCTGCTAACCAAAAAGTTGGCAGTTCGAATCCACCAGCAACTCCTTGGAAATGCTGTTGAGCAGCTCTGCTCTCTCTTATAGGGTTGCCATGAGTCGGAATCCACCTGACATTACCATCAACAAACAACAGCAAGAGGATAACTCTAAACTCTCAAATGACCTGGGAGCAAGAGGATAACTCTAAACTCTCAAATGACCTGGGAGCAAATTCTGTTCTTCACTGATAAATAGCTGAAGGGTGGGGGCTGCAATCCCTCCTGGGCCTGGAAGGACACTGTTATGTGCACCAGATAAACTCCTGCTAAGGACCAGCATTGTCTTTGGGCTGAGTGTAAACCCAGCGCAGAGCTGAGCTGCAACAAAGGTTCTCACCGCGGCCAAGAGGGCAGTGCAAGGAACCAGGAAACCCACTCAGCAGGTCTGTGAGGATGGCTTCTTCAAGGATGTCTCGAGGCGAGCAAATACTCAGAGACAGTTACACCGCAGCCACAAGTGAGCACATAACCCTCGAGAGATGCAGAGGAAGAGCTCACTAAATATGTACACACGCACCCCCTATATATGTATACACACACAGCCCTGTATATATACACACACAGCCCCTATATACACATACACACACACCTATATATATATACACACACACACACCTATATATATATACACACACACCTATATATATATATATACACACACGCACCCCCCATATATGTATACACACACAGCCCTGTATATATACACACACAGCCCCTATATACACATACACACACACCTATATATATATACACACACCTATATATATATACACACACACCTATATATATATACACACACGCACCCCCCATATATGTATACACACACAGCCCTGTATATATACACACACAGCCCCTATATACACATACACACACACCTATATATATATACACACACACCTATATATATATACACACACGCACCCCCCATATATGTATACACACACAGCCCTGTATATATACACACACAGCCCCTATATACACATACACACACACCTATATATATATACACACACCTATATATATATACACACACACCTATATATATATATACACACACGCACCCCCCATATATGTATACACACACAGCCCTGTATATATACACACACAGCCCCTATATACACATACACACACACCTATATATATATACACACACCTATATATATATATACACACACGCACCCCCCATATATGTATACACACACAGCCCTGTATATATACACACACAGCCCCTATATACACATACACACACACCTATATATATATACACACACACCTATATATATATACACACGCACCCCCCATATATGTATACACACACAGCCCTGTATATATACACACACAGCCCCTATATACACATACACACACACCTATATATATATACACACACACCTATATATATATATACACACGCACCCCCCTATATATGTATACACACACAGCCCTGTATATATACACACACAGCCCCTATATACACATACACACACACCTATATATATATACACACACACCTATATATATATACACACACGCACCCCCATATATGTATACACACACAGCCCTGTATATATACACACACAGCCCCTATATACACATACACACACACCTATATATATATACACACACACCTATATATATATATACACACGCACCCCCTATATATGTATACACACACAGCCCTGTATATATACACACACAGCCCTTATATACACATACACACACACCTATATATATACACACACACCTATATATACACACACAGCCCCTATATACACACACCTATATATATACACACACCTATATATATACACACACCTATATATACACACCCCTATATTTATATATACACACAGCCCCTATATATATACACACACATACACACATATACACACACATACCTATATATATACACACACCTATATATATACACACACACCTATATTTATATATACACACAGCCCCTATATATACACGCACCCCTATATATACACACACCTATATTTATATATACACACAGCCCCTATATATACACACACACATACACACACACATAACTATATATATACACACACCTTTTTTTATATATATACACACACCCCTGTATTTATATATACACACAGCCCCTGTGTATATATATATATACACACATATATACACACACATACCTCTATATATACACTTACCTCTATATATACACACACAGCCCCTATATATATACACACACGCACACACACACCTATATATGTACATACACCTATATATACACACACAGCCTCTATATATATACACACACATATATACACACACACCTATATATATACACACACACCTATATATATACACACACGTATATATATACACCCACATCTATATATATACACACACACCCCATACACACACACATACACACACACCCCTACAGATATACAAACACACCTATATATACACACACACACCTACACACACACACGTATATACATACACAGACACCTATCTATATATACACACACACACCCCTACATAGCACTGGTGGCACAGTGGTTAAGAGCCCAGGTTGCTAACCAAAAGGTTGGCAGTTCAAATTCACCAGCTACTGCTCAGAAACCCTAATGGAGCAGTTCTACTCTGTCCTATAGGGCCACTATGGGTCAGAATTGACTCAATGGTGACAGGCATGGTTTTTGTTTATAGCCATGGGGGTGCAGTGGTTAAGAGCTACAGCTGTTAACTAAAATGTTGACAGTTCGAGTCCATCAGCCGTTCCTTGGAAATCCTGTGGGGCAGTTCTACTATGGCCTACAGGTTTGCTATGAGTTGGAATAGCGACAGGTTATATGTGTGTGTGTGTGTGTGTAAACCCGAGTAGAACTGCCCATAGGGTTTCCAAGGCTGTAGTCTTTGCGGAAGCGGGCTGCCACGTCTTTCTCCTGCATATATATAGTATAGCATCACTGCTCACGACAGGATGAAAAGCAATTTTTAGAAAGCATCTGCTCTATGTTCTCAATAAAATCCAGGCAACTCTGCAAAAAGAGATGAAGAGTGAGAAATAAGGTGACAGACTCAGATGAAAATGGAAACGGCCAGGAAGCAGGCAGAGCGAAAACCAAGCGGGGGACGATGGGGCGGGAGAGAGAAGCCTGAAGCTGCGACCACAGACACGAACGCTACTTCGGAGAAGAAATCGGTGGGCTTGACACCACAGCGCAGAAAATGGAGTTGGGAATGGAGAGAATGAACTCCGGGACTTGTCTGAGTGTAAACTGAAAGGACAAAGGCAAAGATGAAAATTCACAACCTCGGGCATGAAAACCAGGCACCACATTGGCCACAGGGACAACCACCCCAAAGATGACACTGGATAAAGTGGAACAATTAACAAGCAGCCACTGGACAAGCGAGTACAACCGCTCTGCGCTGAAGCCACACTGGGCCTGCTCGTCAATAGTGTGACACTAAGTCCGCATGAATCCTGCGCTCTGATGGTGAGAGGCATAAAAGTAGAGAAAGGTCCCCTGAATTGTAACCAGTTGTAAGGGCCCCTCTCAGCCTGTTCGTCCTGTGACCAGTCAAGCTAACGCCCCTTTGCCCATTACCCCAGCCCCACTCCCCTTCCCTGCTCGCCCAAGTGATTGTATTTATAAACAGAAGCAAACAATAAACTCCATAGTTTTAAATTTGGCTCCAGAGTCTGCACACCAAATGCACATCCCACTGTGAGCCCCACCCATCCAGCACTGCCTCCCACCTCACCCCAGGCCCTCTGCACCATCCTCTCCAGCAAAGTGATGCTCCAGGGAGCCCCGTGCACTTGGACCCCGCTGAGCCTCTTCTCTTCCTCACTCCTTTACCAACTCTGCTGCTGGGTGAACCCCTTCCCATCCTCCTTGGCCTCCTCCAATGCCACTTCCTCCCTGAAGCCCATCCTGATCTTCACTGGCTACCCCCCACTTTGTCTGCACGTCCACAGCCCAGCTCCCTGGAAAAACAAAAAAGTCAAACCCGTTGTGGCCAAGTTGCCCCAACTCGTAGTGACCCCGTGTGTGTCAGAGTAGAACCGCATCCCATAGGGTTTCAATGGCTAACTTTTTGGAAGCACATTGCCAGGCCTTTCTTCTGAGGTGCCCCTGGGAGGACTCAAACCTCCAACCTCTTGGTTAACAGCCAAGCACATTATCTGTTTGCACCACGTAGGGAACCCTGTAGGTAACACCCCAAACTGCGCTTCAACAAGTGAACATCATCACACAAGGGCACATGACCTCTTAATGACACGTCCCTCAGCCCTGGATTCTCGGGACACCCATACCAACACCCCTCCACCGACTCACACAGCCCTTCCAGCTGAGACCAGGGCTGGGGGAGGCTTGGGGATCAACTATGCTGATGGGCAGGGGTCAGGAGTCACTGAGGTAAGTAGGAGCCCTGGTGGCCAATGCCACCCACCAGTGGCTGTGTACGCATAGTGGTCTCTTTGAGCCCAGGGCCATCTGAGACCCCTTTCGCAGGTCCCCAGGAGCCTCCAGTGTCTCACTGAAGAGGGCGGTGGTGCTCTGGATATCCCCCCAGGCTCCAGAGGTGAAGGATGGGTGGAGGAGGGAGAAAACCACCTGGGCCAGGAGCCAGGCCTGCAGTCACCTCTGGGGACATCATGCCGAGCTCCCCAAATCCATCACTTCCTCTCCCTGTAACACAAAGAGCTGGACTTCCAAAATCTCCAAGCTATGATGCTCTTTTCTGCTCATGCTGATTGTAAAACAGAAGCACAGAAGCCAGGCTTCACTCAGGTCTGGCAGGAAGGTAGCAGCGGGCTGGGGCGGGAGAAGGAGAGGGTGAGACAGAGGCGAGCCCAGGAGCCCAGGCACCACTTCTGCAAGTCTCTGGGCCCAGGCCTCCAGAGAACCTGCCTGTCCTACTTTGCCAGAAACATGGGGGCAGTGGTGGCTCAGCGGTAAAGTCCTCCCCTTCCGCGTGGGAGACCTGGGTTCGGTTCCCGGCCAAGGCACCGCAGGTGCAGCCACCACCCGTGTGTCAGTGGAGGTCTGTTTCCCTGTGACGATGAACAGGTGTTAGTGGGGCTTCCAGACTGAGACAGACCAGGCAGAAAGGCCTGGAGATCTGCTTCAGAAAATCAGCCCATGAAAACCCTACAGATCACAGTGGTCTGATCCACCACTGATCATGGGGTTGGTGCAGGACCAGGCAGCACTCCCCGCCATCGCGCATGGAGTCCTCATGCGTCGGGGGGCTGCCTCCACAACAGCGAACAAAAACAAGAGGCGGAAAGGGGAGGCCACAAGGCCGGGCCACCGCGCCAGTCA
Source organism: Loxodonta africana (assembly GCF_030014295.1). Lineage (NCBI taxonomy): Eukaryota > Metazoa > Chordata > Mammalia > Proboscidea > Elephantidae > Loxodonta > Loxodonta africana. The sequence continues at coordinate 3,138,913 of NC_087347.1, read as the reverse complement.
CCAGTCGCTGTTGCAGCGAGAGGACACCTTGGGCGTGCGTCCTGCCTGGATAATAGTCTATCCTGCTTTATACATACGCACATGGAAGAGTCCGCTTCAGAATAAACAAACTGTGAATACGTTACAGTCGACTACCATGACATAGAAGGAGCCCTGGAGGCGCAGTGGTTAAAGCGCTTGGCTGCTAATGTAAAGATCGGTGGTTTGATCCCACCAGCCACTCCATGGGAGAAGGATGTGGCAGCCTACTTCCGTAAAGATTTACAGCCTTGGAAGCCCTAGGGGCTGTTCTACTCTGTCCTACAGGGTCGTTGGGAGTTGGAATCGACTCGACGCCAACGGTTTGGTTTTTTTTGGTTACCGTGACATATTTGAAAGCGTGTATCAAGACAAAACATATCACAACGTAACTGGTTTTGCAGATAAGGCCAAAGGGGGTGTCTTGGGATTGCTGCATTTATTGTGCTCGTCTCACAAGTTACGGCAATTCTCTTACCTGTAGCATGTTGCTTTAACTTGTGGACTTGGTTGTTTGATGGCTTTTTGCCTATTAAGCCAACTTCCCCGGAGCCCTGAGTCCCCCAGAACGAGGCAGTCTTTTATTACCACTCTGCCCTTTAGCTTAAGGAGGGAAACGGCAGCCCTGCTAATACCTTGCTCCCATGCTTACCCAGGAGGCTGCGTTCTGGCCTCTAAGCCCTTGCTACTTCCCTCAGGAGAGCAGACTGGGGGGTGGCAGAGGAACCCAGTGATATCTGGGGCTTGGGCCGTCTCCTGCAGGGGCCTGAGCCCTGTGGAGAGGATATACGCTCAGAGAATGGCGAAGCAGCTCCACAGTTCAGAGCTGTCTTCATTAATCCTGACTCTCTGGGTAACTTCAGGGGAGCCACTGAGGCAGCTCTCACCTTCAATGTCTTTATCCATTCCAGGGAGATGATGGTTCCAAACTATGTTACAATGATGGTGCAAGAAGTAATTAGGACTCATTCCCTCCAAGGGCTGTATGGGAAATGTATGACATGGCACCAAAAGCCGTGACACAAGCAATGTCTATGACCCGCTTACTGGGTAACCTCTCAAGGTGCCATTTTCACAGAACAAAAGTAAACTCAGAGATCACAGCGGGTAGCCACCCAGCCCAAAACTTTGGGCAGAGCCTGGCCAGGCCTTCCAGTGTGTACAGAAGGCATGGGTCTGGGGTTCGAGACCTGTTTTTAGCCCTAGGCTGCTGCTCAGACTCAGCCAGTCCTAATGCACCCTGAGGAATCACAGAGGGCAGGATTTTGGCTCAGCTGTTTCAAGTCAGATTTCAGTCTCGGTCATGGTACAACCAGCAGAGAAAGAACAAAGGGAAAAACGGAATGAAAGTAAGTGTTATGGACTGAATTGTGTCCCCCCAAAACGTGTGTTGGAATTCTACCCCCTATTTTTTTTTTTTTTTAATACCTGTGGATGGAATGGAATGGAATATAATATGATGTAATGTAATCACCTTCCATGAGGCAATCTAATGTAATGTAGTCAATCAGTTGAGGTCATGCCAGAGCAAGGTGGATCCTAAACCTAATCACTTCTGACTTACAGAAAGAGCACTACAGACACAGAAACAAAGGCCTATAAGGACCTCAAGGAACCAAGAAATCAAGGAGTGCCCAGGACTACCGACCAGGGAAGAATTCACACAGCCAAGACCCTTATTTGGACTTTTAGCCTCCAGAAATGTGAAGGAGGTCTTTAAAGCCGCCCACTGTGGCATTTCTGTTACAGCAGCACCAGGAAACCGAGACACTCAGCATGTTCCTCTGTGTCACAGTGGCAGGCAGAGTTCATCCTTCACCCTGAAAGGGGCTCAGACAGGTGTCAGGCCCAATGCCACCTCGGGGTCAGACTGTCTCTGAGCCTAGGGCCTTACATGCCGGCACCCCTGCCCAGTGTCCATGCCTCCAAGGGGGGTTGTTGGTCTTCCCAAGAAATGCCAAGCAAGACTCTGGGATCTCATTGCTACACTCCAGGTGTCCCTCAAGATCCCAAGGTGATAAAAAAAAAAAAAAAAAAAGTGATAGCAGATGAGAAAGGCTTTGGAAGCAGCACACAGATACAAACTGAAAAGGTCACAGACATCCCAGACTAGCAGCTCGGCACCAAACGGGCACTGTTTCCAAACCCCTCTGCTTGACGAATGTGCTGGACTTCTCGAGGCGCTGCCAAGAGATTAATGGCTCAGCCTCCCACGGAGAGCTCTGTGCTCACCTCAAACACTCATTTTTTGTTTTTGTAGAAGCGATACATGTCCAATGTGAGAAAAAAAGTCAAATGCAGAAAATGAAGAGAAAATAAAAATCCTTGAAGCTCAACCACCTAGCCACAGCGCCCTTCCTTCTATAAAATGAGATCTGGAGAAATGAAGCCCCTCCCTACCCAGAAGGAGACTGGTCATGAGTTAAATGGGATGGGGGACACACACCTGGGGATCAAGGATCACATGGAAGAACTGGGGAAGGACATGGCACCCTCCCCTCTTTCCCAAACCTACAGGTGGAGAGGGATGGCACTTAAAGGTGAGAGGAAAGTTGACACTTGTCCATAGGGCCTATGCTTCCGACAGTATGTACACAAGATCACTTCGTTTTCCTCGCTCTGAAATCTACTTTTTTTTTTTTTTATCAACAACTGATCCCTCCTGACAACATGTCCTAAGTATGTGATGTGTAGTCTCACCATCCTTGCTTCCAGTGAGCATTCTACCTGTACTTCTTCCAAGACAGATTTGTTCATTCTGTTGGCAGTACATGGTATATTCAATATTCTGATGTATTTTCCAACTACTGATCCTTCTTCTTTGTTTCCAACTTTCCCATTCCAACAACCAGTAATTATCAATACATCTTGATTGCATGTTTGATCAATTTCAGACTGCAGAAGTTGGTAAAAATCTTCAGTTTCCTCATCTTTGGCATTAGTGATTGATTCGTAAATTTGAATAATAGTTGTATTAACTGGTCTTCCTTATAAGCGTATGGATATTATCCTATAGCTGACAGAATTGTATTTCAAAATAGGTCTTGAAATGTTCTTTTTGACGATGAATGCAAGGCCGTTCCTCTTCAATTTGTCAATCCTGGCATAGTAGACCACATGATTATCTGATTCAAAATGGCCAATACCAGCCATTTCAGCTCACTAATGCCTAGGATGTCAACGTTTATGTGTTCCATTTCATTTTTGACAGTTTCTGATTTTCTTAGATTCATACTTAGTACATTCCAGGTTCTGATTGTTAATGGAGGTTTGCAGCTGTTTCTTCTCATTTTGAGTCATGCCACATCAGCAAATGAAGGTCTCAAGAGCTTGACTCCATCCACGTCATTAAGGTCCACTCTACTTGGAGGAGGCAGCTCTTTCCCAGTTGTCTTTTGAGTGCCTTCCAACCTGAGGGCTCATCTTCTGGCGCTATATCAGGCAATGTTCTGCTACCATTCATGAGGTTTTCACCGGCCAATTTTTTCAGAAGTAGAACACCAGGTCCTTCTTCCTAGTCTGTCTTAGTCTGGAAGCTCTGCTGAAACCTGTGCAGCTTGGGTGACCCTGCTGGGATTTGAAATACCAGTGGCATAACTTCCAGCATCACAGCAACATGCAAGCCACTACAGTAAGACAAAGTGACAGAAGAGTGGTGGTCCATAAATATAGAAGTTAAGATTTACAGAGCATCTTTTTGGGGACACAGCTCAATCCATAACAGCATTCTTCATCTAAACGTGTGTAATTATCTCCTTTAAAACAGCTAATGGCTCAAAAGGTAGAGACATTCTGCATTATAACTTTTTCTAAACCAGCTTCTGGAAAGTTCTAATTTGAGACTCACGGTATTCATGTAAGAAGACTCTAACACTGGGTTTTCTCCAACTTTATACTATTGATGAATCCAGCAGATATTTTCTAATATTATTTTCGTATTTGCATTTTCTATTCTATAATTGGTGGTCATTTCTCTGCCTTTTGTGTATATGTACAGGTCGTTTCTCCATTTCTTTTATTGGGGAAACATTTTTTCCTAATTTGTTGTTGGTGATGCTAGTTGTCTTCCAGTCGACTCCAACTCGTAATGACCTTTGTACAGTAGGAGGAAACATTGCCAGGTCCTGCCCTGTCATGATGATTGTTGCTATGTTTGAATCCATTGTTGGGGCTATTGTGTCAATCCATCTTGTGGAAGGCTTTCCTCGTTTATGTTGGCCTTCCATTTTACCAAACATGATTCACAAATGCCCTTTGCATGTTAGGCTTTGCTAGTCGCATATGTGACTAATATTTTCCTAGCTTTTTGTTTGCATTTCAACTCTGTTCCAGGTGTTTTTCTTCTACAGCTGTTTTAAATTTTCATGTAGTCCAGGGATATTTTTCATTACAATTTCTGGGTTTGGGGACATGGGGAAGAAAAAAAACCTTTCTTCAGCCTAGGATTCTGAAAATTTTCAACATTATTTTATTCTCGAACATTTGTGTACTCGTTTTTCCTTTATGTGTTAAAACCTGCAAAAGCTGGAAACTGTCAGAGAAGGAAAAATTAAATATTTTCCACTAATAGTGATAGCAAAGTGGTAGGACTGCACCCTGTCAAAGGCAGAAAACCTGCAAGATCTGAAAAATCAAGGCAGCCCCTTCAAGTTCCAGCTCTCACAAGTATCGCTGTAATTCTTTGATGGATCTGAATTTACTTAGTTTTAAAGACATAGGTAGGCCTCAGAGTGTATTCTTTCTCTATATGTCAAGCCACCTTTCCAAAAACATTTTACAGAAACAAAATCAGCCTTTTCTCACTTGACTTAAAAAGCCACCTTTCTTTTGGGAGTTGGTCTCTTTGTCTACCTAGTCTTGCAACATTTACCAAAAAACCCAAAATACCAAACCCATTGCCGTCGAGTCAATTCTGACTCATAGCGACCCTATAGGACAGAGTAGAACTGCCCCATATGGTTTCCAAGGAGCACCTGGTGGATATGAACTGCCAGCGTTTTTGGTTAGCAGCCGTAGCTCTTAACCGCTAACCCACCAGGGTTTCCACAACATTTTCACATGGTTTCAATTTCAGGAGTTTTACTTTAATTTCTGACAGGGTTACTCTCATGAAATTGCTCTTTTGTAAAATTTTTCTTATTATTTTGAGGTTTATAGTTTTTCTTTTCCACTTTTGGGGAAAGAGATCTTTGAATTTTTAGAGTGAGTGTCATTTTACCTTGCAATTAGAAAATTAATACAGAAATAAAAAATTCAGAGCATTGAATTCCCTTTAATATTCTCCTACCCCATCCAATCCAGGAGAATCATAGTAAAACCTCCAGGAAGTTCAGGAGCCAATGGACACTAGATAGTCTCTAGGATCCATTTCTGTTCTACATCTACAACCTTAAATATTTGAAACTTAAACATTTGTCTGGTGACTTTTTCACTTGCTCTTTTCTTACAAATGCATAAGGCAGAAGAGAGTCTCTTCCTATTAATCCGAATCTCCAGGCCCTTAGGACTTGAGTTTTTGGCCCTGTGTCCTAGCTCTATGTCCTTATTTATGTATGTTGGGTTTGTGCTGATTCTCCAAAGATGGCTGCCACCAATTCCTTCCCTCCCTGTATGGGCATGTTGCTCCTTCCTTCATATCCAGGCTGGCTTTAGTGTCTAATTTGGTCAATAGAATATGGTGCAAGTTGCTTGGATAAATGGGTGGATGGGTGGGTGGATGGATGGATGGATGGATGGATGGATGGATGGATGGATGGATGGGTGGGTGGGTGGGTGGGTGGGTGGATGGGTGGATGGATGGATGGGAGGGGGAAGGGAGGGAGGGAGGCAAGTAGGGAGGAAGGATGGAAACAAAAAAGGAAGGAAGGAAAGAAGAAATGTGAGTGAATGGAAGGGGGATGGAAGGATGGATGGATGAGCATTGGGAGCATGACAACTTCTGAGTATACATTTTCTCATCTTAAAAAATGAGAATATTATCTATTCACTGTCTTGGGGCAAAGTCAGATGTGATCTTGTGCATGTCATGATGGATGGAACAAAATAATTTCATTAGTATTCACTTCTTTGCCCTTCAGTGATTCTTTTGTCACATAGAATTAACGGTCTTTTTTGCAATACTCACTCTCAAACTTATGCTATGTTGTTTGGTGCCATTGAGTCAATTCTGACTCATAGCGACCTTGTGTACAACAGAACGAAACACTGCCTCATCCTATGCCAGCCTCACAATTGTTGCTAGGTGTGAGCCCATTGTTACAGCCACTGTGTCAGTCCATCTCATTGAGGGTCTTCCTCTTTTTTGCTGACCCTCTACTTTACCAAGCATGATGTTCTTCTCCAGGGACTGGTCCCTTCTGATAACATGTTCTAAGTATGTGAGATGAAGTCTCACCACCCTTGCTTCCAAAGAGCACTCTGGCTGTATTTCTTCCAAGACAGATTTGTACATTCTTCTGGAAGTCCACAGGATATTCAGTATTCTTTGCCAATACCATAATTCAAAGGTGTCAATTCTCCTTCAGTCTTCCTTATTCATTGTCCAGCTTTCTCATGCATATGATGCGATTGAAAATACCATGGTTTGGGTCGGGCGCACCTTAGTGCTCAAAGTGGCATCCTTGCTTTTGAACACATTAAAGAGGTCCTTTGCAGCATATTTACCCAATACAATACATAGTTTGATTTCTTGACTTCTGCTTCCATGGGTGTTGATTGTGGATCCAAGTAAAATGAAATCCTTGACAATTTCAGTATTTTCTCCATTTAGCATGATGTTGATTACTGGTCAAGTTGTGAGGATTTTTGTTCTCTTTACGTTGAGGTGAAATCCATACTGAAGGCTATGTAGTCTTTAATCTTAATCAGTAAAGTGCTTCAAGTCCTCTTCACTTTCAGCAAGCAAGGTTGTGTCATCTGTAAAATGCAGGTTGTTAATAAGTCTTCCTCCAACACTGATGCTCCATTCTTCTTCATATAGTTCAGCTTCTTGGATTATTTGATCAGTATACAAATTGAATAAGTACAGTGAAAGGATGCAAGCCTGACACATACCTTCTCTGACTTTAAACCACCCAGCATACCCTCGTCCTGTTCTAATGACTAACTCTTTGTCTCTGTACAGGTTCCTCATGATCACAATTAAGTGTCCTGGAATTCCCATTCTTCACAATGTTATCCACAATTTATTATGATCCACACAGTCAAATACCTTTGCATAGTCAATAAAACACAGGTAAACACCTTTCTGATATTCTCTGCTTTCAGCCAAGATTCATCTGACATCAGAAATGATATCTCTTACCCCACGTCCTCTTCTGAATCTGGCTTGAATTTCTGGCAGTTCCCTGTCAATGTACTTTTGCAACCATTTTTGAAGGATCTTTGGCAAAATTTTACATGTGTGTGATATTGACATTGTTCAATAATTTCCGCATTCTCTTGGATCACCTTTCTTTGGAATGGGCACAAATATGGACTTCTTCAAGTCAGACCAGCATTAGCTGATCTAATTCTGGTTCTTCAGTATCATGGGGGCAGTTTCCTCTTACCTAACCTACAGGACCCTATATGGGCTGTGTGATCCCAGTGAAACCCAACACACTGGGAATAAATCAACTGCAAGTTCAGTTCCTTTTTACCACAGCTAGTTCTGGAGCTGTGTCCAAATGCCTCGGCCCTTGAAAGTAAGACAATCCAACTTGGCCATCATCAGGAATTCAAGGCATGGTGCCCTGATTGCTGCCTGTGAATAATCAACTAAACAAATTCCATCCCAGAGGCCTTTTCCCTCTGTGGGTATCAAATCACCTTGCATCAGTGTCCCCTGTGGTTACGTAAAACAGGTGAATAGAGCAAACATGTTTGAAACACAAACAGAGATCAAATGAACAAAAGGACTTTAATAGGATTCCAGCTTATGAGGTTTTAACCACAGCTGTTTGAGAAGGCACCAAGCCATGGAAGCTATGGGTCTCCTTAACAATTCACCTTCAACTCTAAGTGTGCTCTAGAGCAGGGCTTCTCAGACTTCAATGTGCTCATGCTTTCCCTGGAGCCTTTAAAAAGGAAATTCTGATTTAGCAGGTCTGGGGTAGGGCCTGAGAGCCAGCATTTCTAATAAGCTCCCAGGCGATGATGGCTTGTCCAAGGACCACGGATAAAGAAGCAAAAATCTAGAAGTGTCTCCACCCTCAAGATGTCCATCAACCAGCATATCCAGTGGGATGTGAGTGGTGAGCATGTCTCCTGAGAGGGATCTGCATGGCCAATTTTTGATAGCACCATACTGTTGTTGTTGTTAGTTGTCATCAAATCAGCTCTGACTCATGGCAACTTTATGCATAACAGAACAAACATTGACCTCTTCTGCCCCATATTCATGACCGCTGGTGTGTATAACACCATTGTTGCAGCCACCATGTCAATCCATCTCAAAGAGGGTCTCCCTCATTTTCACTGACCCTCTACTTCACCAACCATCATGTCCTTTTCTAGTGATTGGTCTTTCCTGATGACGTGTCCAAATAAACAAGATAGAGTCTCACCATTCTTGCTTCTAAGGAGCATTCTGGTTGTACTCCTTCTAAGACAGATTTATTCATTCTTCTGGCAGTCCATGGTATATTCAATATTCTTTGCCAACACCACAATTCAAAGGCATCAATTCTTTTTCTGTCTTCCTTATTCATTGTCCACCTTTCACATGCATATGATGCGATTGAAAATACCAAGGCTTGGGTCAGGCGCACCTTAGTCTTCAAGGTGACATCTTTGCTCTCCAACACTTTAAAGAGGTCCTTTGCAGCAGATTTGCCCAGTGCAATGTGTCTTTTGATTTCTTGACTGATGCTTCCATGGGTGTTGATTGTGGATCCAAGTAAAATGAAATCCTTGACAACTTCAATCTTTTCTCCGTTTAACATGATGTTGCTCATTGGTTCAGTTGTGAGGATTTTTGTTTTCTTTATGTTGAGGTGCAATCCATACTGAAGGCTGTGGCCTTTGATCTTCATTAGTAAGTGCTTCAACTCTTCTTCACTTTCAGCAAGCAAGGTTGTGTCATCTGCATAACGCAGGTTGTTAATGAGTCTTCCTCCAATCCTGATGCCCTGTTCTTCTTCATGTAGTCCAGCTTCTAGGATTATTTGCTCAGCATACAGATTGAATACGTATGGTGAAAGAACACAACCCTGGCACACACCTTTCCTGACTTTAAACCAATCAGTATCCCCTTGTTCTGTATGAACAACCACCTCTTGATGTAAAGGTTCCTCATGAGCACAATTAAGTGTTCTGGAATCCCCGTTCTTCACAATGTTATCCATAGTTTGTTATGATCCACACAGTCGAATGCCTTTGCATAGTCAATAAAACATAGGTAAACATCCTTCTGGTACTCTCTGCTTTCAGCCAGGATCCATGTGACATCAGCATTGATATCCCTGGTTCCATGTCTTCTTCTGAAACCAGCCTGAATTTCTGGCAGTTCCCTGTCGATATACTGCTGCAGCCGTTTTTGAATGATCTTCAGCAATATTTTGCTTGTGTGCGATATTAATGATATTGTTCTATAATTTCCACATTTGGTTGGATCACCTTTCTTGGGAATAGGCATAAATATAAATCTCTTCCAGTCAATTGGCCAGGAAGCTGTCTTCCATATTTCTTGGCATAGACAAGTGAGCACCTCCAGTGCTACATCTGTTTGTTGAAACATTCAATTGATATTCCATCAACTCCTGGAGCCTTGTTTTTCGCCAATGCCTTCAGAGCAGCTTGGACTACTTCCTTCAGTACCATCGGTTTCTGATCTTATGCTACCTCTTGAAATGGTTGAACATCGACTAATTCTTTTTGGTTTAATGACTCTGTGTATTCCTTCCATCTTCTTTTGATGCTTCCTGCATCATTTAATATTTTCCCCATAGAATCCTTCACTATTGCAACTTGAGGCTTGAGTTTTTTCTTCAGTTCTTTCAGCTTGAGAAGCGTCAAGTGTGTTCTTCCCTTTTGGTTTTCTATCTCCAGCTCTTTGCACGTGTCATTATAATACTTTGTCTTCTATAGCTGCCCTTTGAAATCTTCTTTTCAGTTCTTTTACTTCATTAATTCTTCCTTGGCTTTAGGTACTCGATGTTTGAGAGCAAGTTTCAGAGTCTCCTCTGACATCCGTCTTGGTCTTTTCTTTCTTTACTCTCTTTTCAATGACCTCTTGCTTTCTTCATGGATGATGTCCTTGATGTCATTCCACAACTCGTTTGGTCTTCGGTCACTGGTGTTCAATGCATCAAATCTATTCTTCAGATGGTCTCTAAATTCAGGTGGGGTATACTAAAGGTCATATTTAGGCTCTCGTGGACTTGCTCTGATTGTCTTCAGTTTCAGCTTGAACTTGCACACGAGCAATTGATGGTCTGTTCCACAGTTGGCCTCTGGCCTTGTTCTGACTGATGATATTGAGCTTTTCCATCGTCTCTTTCCACAGATGTAGTCAATTTGATTTCTGTGTGTTCCATCTGGCGAGGTCCATGTGTACAGTTGCTGTTCATGTTGGTGAAAGAAGGTATTTGCAATGAAGAAGTCGTTGGTCTTGCAAAATTCCATCATTCGATGTCCAGCACTGTTTCTATCCCCAAGGCCATATTTTCCAACTACTGATCCTTCTTTGTTTCCAACTTTCACATTAAAATCACCAGTAATTATCAATGCATCTTGATTGCATGTTCGATCAATTTCAGACTGCAGCAGCTGATAAAAATCTTCTATCTCTTTATCTTTGGCCCTAGTGGTTGGTGCATATACTTGAATAATAGTCTCATTAGCTGGTCCTCCTTGTGGGCGTATGGATATTATCCTATCACTGACAGTGTTGTGCTCCAGGATAGATCTTGAAATGTTCCTTTTGACGATGAATGCAACACCATTCCTCTTCAAGTTGTCATTCCCAGCATAGTAGACTATAGGATTGTCCCATTCAAAATGGCCAATGCCAGTCCATTTCAGTTCACTAATGCCTAGGATATCGATGTTTCTGTGTTCCATTTCATTTTTGATGATTTCTAATTTTCCAAGATTCATACTTCATACATTCCATGTTCCGATTATTAATGGAAGCTTGCAGCTGTTTCTTCTCATTTTGAGTTGTGCCACATCAGCAAATGAAGGTCCCAAAAGTTTTACTCCATCCATGTCATTAAGGTTGACTCTACTTTGAGGAGGCAGCTCTTCCCCAGTCATCTTTTGAGTGCCTTCCAACCTGGGGGGCTCATCTTCCAGCACTATATCAGACAATCTCTGCTATTCATAAGGTTTCACTGGCTAATACTTTTCAGAAGTAGACTGCCATGTCCTTCTTCCTAGTCTGTCTTAGTCTGGAAGCTCAGCTGAAACCTGTCCTCCATGGGTGACCCTGCCGATATCTGAATACTGGTGGCGTAGCTTCCAGCACCACAGCAACACACAAGCCCCCACAGTATGACAAACTGACAGGCACATGGGGGAGCACTGTACTAGTCCCAATTAAATTGTCACTCTGCTCTTTTCTCTTCCCTCTTGCCTTTGCCCCCTTTTCTCCCAGTCTTTCCCTTCTCTTCTCCAGTTACATTATTCCATCACAACTCTTGGCTCTGCTGAAATGCTTCATTGCAAATAGGCTTCCATCATTGCCTTGATGGCAGCCTGAGTACCATTGCTACAGTTCAGCCAATGGCCGAGAGAGTAGTCAGAACACCTGGTTCTGGTCCCACCTTTGACTCACCTGTTGTATGGTCCTGAGCCTCTTCTTTTACATCTCTGAGCTGGGAACACCTTATGTCTCAGAAGAGCTGCAGCCACCCAAGGCAACCACACATAAAGAAAGCTCTAAAGAGCTTTATATAAATGCAAGGGAGTCTGACAAATTTTGAAGTCCGGCAATTAGCGGACTTCACAACAGAAATCACCCCTTTAGATTTAGGGGATGGTGGTAACTGAAGATCTGATTTGTGCCTTGGGCTGACACACTCACCCTAACATTGTGCAGAAGAAGGAGACAAGCTGGTTCCATCTCCACCCTTCTTTCTGGTCAGTAAAGGCAGGAGCTCAGTTACTCAGAGGCAATGGGCCTGCACTTCCCTGATTTCCTCAAGTCCCTGGAGGCTGAACTCAGATCAGAAGGAATAGAAGCCCAGTCACAGCAGAGCTCCCTGCCTGAGCAAGGCAGTGACGGCTCTGCTTTTCCACCAACCGCCCTTCCGGCCTGGCAGTGGTTCCCCTCTCCCCACACCCACTGGGAGGACACCAGGGCTCTGACCAGAACCAGCCTCAGGCCCCCTTTGAATGTGGTCTGGCCTCCACCCCCCCACCCCCCTGGCCGTGAGAGAGAGGCCACTAACCCCTGTGGAAGCCGATGCAGAATCGGCACGGGGGATGACGGCAGGGCTGTAAATAAAAGTCAAATAAATCTGGTTGGAGGCTTAACACGAAGTGCAGTTGGCATCTATAGGTGCTTTAAAGTGGAATCAAGGAATTTTTGATATTAGGAAAAAGTGAAATGGCTTTAGAATTTGGGAAAGCAACAATTTTCTCAGATATTCTGCAGTGATATCATTATCTGGTCCGAAATGGACTGTAAATATCTTTTCCCCTCTAAACAGAAAGGGATTTCCATTGCTCAATAGCGATTATATCTTCCCCTCGCCCCCACTGCGTTGGGCTCTGTGGTTTGATTCCCGAGACTGTTGACCTCGTTCAGCCTTGGCTTCTATCCTTCTATCACCCTGCGGCTAACACGGGCCCCTACAAGGGAGTTCACCAGCACACCCCACAGAAAGGGATACACACCCCTACCCCAGTTATGTTTCAAGGGCTCTTCAGGCCCCTGTTTCCCATCTGGGAAATAGTTACTCTAGAAAGTACTGTATGTGGCTGTGTCCTGTCCACTACTGAGCAACGTGACCTTGTAAGTCACTGGTCTGGGCCAACCTGGTTTTTCTGTAAAATAGAGGCAGAAGCGGATGATGGCAGGATCCATTTGGCACTAACAGTTTCACAGTCTGTGGACAGAGTTATTTCTCAAGAGTTGTTTTCCTCCTCATTCAGAACACACTGACTGTGACATAAATCCTCCGCAGTGCTGCCCAGTCATCAGGGTGAAATGTGGCTACAGCTGGTGATGTGATGTAACAGCCCAGGAATGGGTAGTCTTCTCCTCAGCCTTAAATAGCCCCTGATTAGAGGGCACTTGTGAGGTTGTTGGTGATTCAGGGGTAGAATTCTCACCTTCCATGCAGGAGACCCAGTTTAATTCCCAGCCAATGCACCTCTTGTTCTCGCTCAGCCACCACCCTTCTGTCAGTGGAGGCTTGCTTGTTGCTGTGACGCTGAACAGGCTTCAAGGGAGCGTCAAGACTAAGATGAATTAGAAAGCAAGGCCTGGTGATGTACTTCTGAAAATCGGTCAGTGAAAATCCTGTGGATCACAATGGTCCGATCTACAGCCAGTGACAGGGATGGCGCAGGACCAGGCAGCGTTTCCTCCCATTGCGCATGGGGTCACCATGAGTTGGGCCCACTACATGTCAGCTAGCAACAATGAGGGCTTTTGCGGTCCTTGTACCTGTTACATTTGGTTTCTGGGCATGCTCTCTCTCTTTTTTCTTTTTGGTCATCTAAGCAATTTAGAAATGTCCCAACTGACCCTACTCCTCTCTTTCTCTGCATTTGTGGTTACTAATCTGCTGTGGTTTAGGAAACGAGGTAAGCAGATGTGTTTGCTTTGTGTGTAAAAAGGAAGGAGGAGGCTCTCAGAGGGTCAGAGGGCTCTGCCTGGGGTTTGTGGCTGAGTTTCCAGCAATCAGATCCCTTTGTGCAGGTCTTGGTTCTCTGAGGTTTCCACAGACAAAGGAGTTGTGGAGTGAAAAGACCTTCAGTGCCTTTGTTAGCACTCCTGTCTAAAGTAAGTACAGATATTCACAGCGGCTACTTCCAGAAATTACACTGAAAAACATTATACAGGGCAAACTCCTTTCCAGACACAAAAAAAACACACACACATATGTATCACTGTAAACATTCTAAAAATTAATTATACACAAACATTCATTACACTGGTTCCTTTGAGTGCACCATCATATATTACCTTTTGTACCTCCTCCCAAGAGAAAATCAAACATGATCATGGGCAACCTGGCCAAGTCCTCCCACCAAAGCTAATCTGAACACTTCAGCATGGCGTCTACCTTTCATGGATAAGTCCTGCCTGCCCTACCTATTCTCCATCCATCTTTAGTCTTGTTTGTCCAGGCCCAAGTTCACGGTTTTTCCTGCAGATTCTTTCTCACTCATTCCCTCTCTTGGCCCATGGCCAGACTTCCTTGAGTCACCCAGGACCCCTCTCTCTCCCTCACCCCACCCACCACATCCCTTGGCCATCACAGCCATGGTCTGGATGTCTCTAGTATCTGCTTGCTCTCCTCATCCTGCTGTTTGCACTTCAGCTCAGGCCTCCTGCAAATAGGGTTTCCAACCCTCTGTTTCCCTTCTCCACCCATCTTCCCGCCCACCAGCTGCAAGGGTGGTTTGTCCAAAAGAGGGATTGTAGGTGCTAGTCCACTGCCCCAGCCTTGTGGTAGCTCCCCAATGCCCTCAGCGTCTGTGCTTCTTCCCCTGCGGTACAAGTGCCTTTGTGATCCGGCCTTTTCCCCAACCCCATCTCCTCTCTCTTCATTCTAGTTGTCAAGTTGATTCAGAATCACGGTGGCCTCGTGTGTGTCAGAGTAGAACTGTGCTCCATGGGGTTCGCAATGGCTGACCTTTCAGAAGTAGATCAGCAGGCCTTTCTTCTGAGGTGACCCTGGGTGGATTTGAACTGCCAACCATTCAGTTAGTGGTCGAGCGCATTACCCTTTTGCACCACCCAGGGACTCCAGGGGAGCCCCTGCCATTTTGAATATGAAGGAGTTTATCTGTCACTGTGGCATGGAGAGCGTTCTTTCCACTCAACAAGAGTGTCTCTTCTGAGCGCTCACTCTGTGTGCTTACCCAGCACCAGTGAGCACCTTGAACACACCTCTCCCTGCTAGGTATCTTCCTTCTCTCACGCAGGTCTCAGCCTGATACCCCCCACTCCCGGGACCTTTTTAACGAGTCACCCCACTGCCTCCATCACCCCTAGCCCTGGCCCTGCTTGGTGTCCATCTTGGCTGGAATTCTGCATGAACTGTTCACTGCTTATCATATCATCACACCCCTCCCTCACTGGAGGTCCAGCCCTGTGCCGGCACGGCACTGGCTGCCTTGTCCCCAAGTTTCACCTTCTCCTGGGCAGTCCCGAGCCCATGGCAGGTGCTCAACACTGATTCTAAGTGACTCAATAATCCCCATGTCACAGATGAGAAAACTGAGGCACAGATGGGTTCCATGGCAGATGGAGGTCTCAAGCCCAAGGAAGGCCAGTTGTTGAAGACCTTGTTCTTTCCTCCGTGATCTTGCCAGTATGGATCAGTGGGCACACAAAACCAGGGCTCTGAGTGTGGGTGACATGAGGCTAGAGGCCTGACTGTCCCTCTGCAGCCCCACTGGAATGATGGCAACTGGACTGGAGATGGGCTCAGCTATGAGGACCAGCTCAGACTCCACAGTGAGGCTGGACACGGGAATGTCTGACCCCAAGGCCTCCTGTTGAGGATGTGGAGGACTGAGCAGCAACCTGAGGACAGGGCTGTGAGGCAGCCATGTACATGGGCCCCTGCCAGGTTCTGGGTCCTCCCAATGGGTATACAGGAGGAGGGGTGGGGCCCTAACCCATAGGGGATGGGTATATAGGAGGGGGACTGGGGGCCTCACCCATAGGGGATGGAGGGGGACTGAGGCCCTTACCCATAGGGAGTTGGTGTATAGGAGGGGGACTGGGGCCCTCACTCATAGGGGATGTGTATATAGGAGGGGCACTGGAGCCCTCACCCATAGGAGGTGGGTATATAGGAGGGGCTGGGGGCCCCTCACCCATAGGAGATGGGTATATAGGAGGGGGACTGGGGGCCTCACCCATAGGGAGTTGCTGTATAGGAGGGGCACTGGAGCCCTCACCCATAGGGGGTGGGTATATAGGAGGTGAACTAGGACCCTTACCTATAGGGGATGAAGGGGGCCCGGGGGCCTCTCACCCATAGAGATGGGCAAACAGGAAGGTCTGGGGCCCTTGCGCCCATAAGTGGTGGGTGAATGGGAGAGGGTCTAGGACTTGCACACCATGATGGCAGCCCACACATCCCACCACCACCAGGTCCCATCATCTGGCCACTCTGTAGGTGAGGAAGGCTCTCTCTTAAAAATGGGGACATTGAGGCTCAGAGAGCACTTTACAATTTTGTGATATGATGTAATTGTTCTATGTGTTGTAAATTCTAATCTTTGCCTGTGGTTAATGAGACAGGATTAGGTTATGTTAAAGAAGAGTAGATTATGTTTGTTATATTAATGAGGCAGAATTTGGGTGGGATGCAACACCCTTACTCAGGCCTCCGACCTGATCTGATGTAAGGGAAGTTTCCCTGGGGTATGGCCTGCATCACCTTTTATCTTACAAGAAGTAAAAAGAAATGGAAGCAACAGAATGGAGGGAACTCTGTACTGCCAAGAAAGAAGAGCCGGGAGTGGAGCATGACCTTTGGTCTTGGTGTCCCTGTGTTGAGAAACTCCTAGACCCAGGGGAAGACTGATAACAAGACACATGGAAACCTTCATAGAATGCTGGGCCCACATATGTCAAAAGGAGACAAGGACATTCCCACAGAGCTGACAGAGAAAGAAAGCCTTCCCCTAGACTTGTAGCCTCCCAAACTATGAGAGAATAAATTTCTGTTTGTTAAAGCCACCTACTTGTGGTATTTCTGTTATAGCAGCACTGGAGAACTAAGACAAGTGGCCTCCCCCTCTCAGCTCCCTCTGGGAAGCCTGAGGGGCATGCAGCTGGGTTTGCTTACCGCGGGGACATCCTGGCCCTCCACCGGGACCCCTCCCACATTTAAATGTGCTTCAGAAAGAGCTGAGATGATTACAGGCTTGCTTGGGTTTTTTCTTCTTTTTTTTTTCCTGAAGCACCTCCAGAGTGCTATTATTTTTAAATCTGTTTACAGATGGCATGCCTTCTCGGATTGTTCACGTTGAGTTTGTTGAAGGGGCTTTGGCTGTTTTAAGAGCTTGGAGGACCCTGAAGGCCAAGTTAATCCTCATCAGTGAGAACTGTAAACGCCAGAGCCATTGCAGCAGAAAGGGAACGTTTGGCAAATCGGTGTTAAAATCCTCAAAACAAACTTATTAGTTAATGCGGCCTGTTGCCATGACAACCAAACAGCACAAAAACAAACCATTAGCGCACAGATCTATGACTGTGGAGGGTTTAGCTGACGCCATTGCAGAGGTATATTATTTTCCACTTTTGGTTATAATAAAATTAAAAAAAAAAAAAACTAATTTAGAATCCAGCGTGAGGGCACAGCCTGACACAGAGCTACACACACACAAGCAGCAGTCCCCGGTTCGCGGGCCCACAGGTGGCTGTGCAGGACAGTGACATGGACACAGCACCGCCATGCGGCCGCGGGGTGACAGGCGTGTAAGGCGGAGTGGCTCAGCCCTCCAGGCAGAGTGAGCTGTAGACCCCACACCAAAGGCCAGCCCAGCCACGTGGGGTGCACAGGTGGGTTCACTGCCTTGACAGAGTGACTGTCTGCGACCACACTCCGCTGTGAATCCAGTCCTGGGTTTAAAGCCTGGAGACAATCCTTCCACCTTTCTGAGCCTCAGCTTCCTCGTCTGTAAAGTCAGGACAGCAGTATAAACCCAAAGGAAACCCATTACCATCAAGCCGACCCTGACTCACGGTGACCCCATGTGTTACACAGTGGAACTGAGCTCCATAGGGTTTTCTTGGCTATAATCTTTTTTTTTTTTTCCTTTTTTATTGTACTTTAGATGAAGGTTTACAGAACAAACTAGTTTCTCATCAAACAGCCCGTACGCACATTGTTCTATGACGCTGGTTAACAATTGGCCGTAATCTTTGCAGAAGCGCATCGCCCGATCTTTTCTCTGCAGCGCCACTGGGTGGTTTCAAGCCGCCAGCCTTTGGTTAGAAGTCAAGTACAGACCATTGGCTCCGCCCAGGGGCATGGAAAGCAATATAACCACACTCAATCTGAGGGGCCTTGGGCCAGTTTTAGCATAGCATTTCCTGAGTGGTGCTAAAAGTTAACGTGCTCAGCCGCTAACGGAAAGGCTGGAGGTTCAAGTCCACCCAGAGGCACCGCAGAAGAAAGGCCTGGAGACCTCTTTCCACGCAAGCAGCCACTGAAAGCCCTGTGGAGCGCAGTTCTACGCTGACACACATGGGGCCGCTGCCAGCTGGGGTCGACTCAGCGGCAACGGCAACCGGTAAGTGAGTTTATTAAAAAACAAAGGCCAAGCGAACAAAACCCACCAAACAACGCCTAGAGAGCTGGGTGAATATCTGCTGCATTCCCTCACAGAAGTACCAGGTGAAGGGCAAACTCCCGAACTACAACAAACCTTCTCCTTTCCATTACCCGCGTCAGCAGAGGGCAAGTTGGTGTTTTTGCAGAGAGACAGACAGTGTCTCAGTCACCTAGGACTGCTATAACAGAAATACCACAGCTGGATGGCTTTAATAAACAGCGATTCATTCTCTCACAGTTTCGGACACTGAATCCGTGTTCGGGCACCAGCTCCAGGGGAAGACTTTCTCTCTGTGGGCTCTGAGGGAAGGTCCTTGTCACCAGTCTTCCCCTGGGCCTGGGAACTTCTCAGTGCAGGGACCCAGAGCTCAAAGGACATGCTCCACTCCTGGTTCTTCCTGCTTCACGGTATGAGGTCCTCCCATCTCTCCACTCACTTCTTTTATATCCCAAAAGAGACTGACTCAAGATACAACCTGGTCCCGTAAATTGAGCCCTGCCTCTTTAACATAACTGCCTCTAATCCTGGCTCTTTAACATCATAGAGGCTAAGATTCACAACACACAGGATAATTACATCAGATCACAAAAGGGAAGACAACCACCCAATACTGGGAATCATGGCCTAGCCAAGCTGACACACGTTCTTGGAGGACACAATTCAATCCATAGCAGACAGTAAACATTTCAGGCTTCGAAGGCCCTATAGGCCCTGTTGTGACTGCTCACCTCTGTCGTGGAGGCTAAAAAGCAGCCGCGGGCATCACATGAGCACATGGCTCTCCTTCAATGAAACTTTATTTACAGAACTGGGCCAGATCTGACCTGCAGGCAGTTGTTTGCCAAGGCTTGGTCTGGATCAACACAGCAAGGACCCAGCTTGGCGTGGAAACCTCATTACCAGGCAGAGGGCTGTGAGTGCAGCCTCCTGATATTTAGGTAACACCTATCACAGGGCAGCTGCCTCTGGCAGGGCTCTGCGGAGGATCCAGTGACCGGGTTTGCGGGGAAGCACTTCCGCAGTGAAAAGGTGGAAGGAATATTAGTGGCAGAATCTCTGTCACTTAGGCTCATGGTGTATGTTCCTATCAGCAATCTGACAGATGACAATCAAACCTCCAACGGCCAGCTGTTGGCAAAGAGACCAGGTCTCCTTCATCGTTAGCACCCAAAATCTCTTGTAGGTGGTATTTCCAGTTGCCCTCAAGTCAGCTCCAACTCGTGGCAGCCCACGTGTGTCACAACCCGCGTGTGTCAGAGCAGGACTGTGGTTCAGAGGATTTTCAGTGGCTGCGGCCTTTTAGAAGCAGACCACCAGGCCTTTCTTCCAAGGTACCTCTGGGCGGGTTTGAACCTCCAGCCTTTTAGTTAGTAGACAAATGCTTAACCATCTGTGCTGCCCAAGGACTCCACACTTATTGAATTAATTCGAACAGGAGACCAAGGGGGCTGGTTCCAGGGACACGAGAAGGGGAGTAGCTGGAAACGCTGTTCCCAAAGACCGGACAGTTTTTCAAAGACCTGTGTCTCTGTCAATGCCACGGCCACACTCAGGACACTGGTGGCCCCAGAGTTGCTCCCTTGGTTCCGAGGTTCCCTGGGTGACCAGGCCACTTCCATTGCTCTCATTTCTACTGATACTGTTCCCAGCCTCCAATCTGTTCCCTCCCTGCTTTAAAATACAGGTAGTCCCTGACTTAGGGCATATTCAAGTTACAACAAACCGAAGTTACGATCGTCTTTTCTTATTTTGTATATTTTATCATTAGTGATGTGTACTACGGAAACCCTGGTGGCGTAGTGGTTAAATGCTACGGCTGCTAATCCAAGGGCTGGCAGTTCGAATCCACCAGGGGCTCCTTGGAAACTCTATGGGGCAGTTCTACTCTGTCCTATAGGGTCACTATGAGTTGGAATCGACTCGATGGCGTTGGGTTTGGGTTTTGTTTTTTTTTTTTTTTGGTTTTTAATATGTACTACTATGGTACATACAGTGTTAAAATACCTGTAAGTTTATATGTAATGCTTTCAACCCCCAAAGACAAAAGACAAGCTTTATAAAGATACTGATAATAAAAGACAATAATAATGAAAACTAAAAAAAATTGAGGTGCTCTACTTACATCAGAACGGACCTAGGACGGAGTCATCAGAACGGAACCCTGGGGACCTCCTGTAATGATAACTAATGTGGTAAACCGGTTGCCACTGAGTCAGCTCAGCTCCTGGTGCCCCCATGTGTGTCAGCCTAGAACTGCTCCACCGGGTTGTCAACGGCTGGTTTTTCCAAAGCAGATGACCAGGCCTTTCTTCTGAGATAGCTCCAAGTGGACTTAAATTGACATTTCCATTAGCAGTGAAGCTAGTTAACTGTTTGCACCATCCAAGTTCTTCCACATAATAAAACTTTACGTTAATTAACCCCACAAGTATGCTAATTTGGGCATAATATAATTGGGATTGGCTCAAGTTTTTATTCTGGGCTGAGAGGCGGGTGAAACAAGGAAAAGTGGGCTGCTCTGTCTTTGGGAGCAGGGAGGCTGAGGGGGCCCTTGTGTCTCCAGACTTCCCCCAGACCATCCCACTCAGTCAAGCCACTGAGTCTAGAGGTGCCTGGACTGGGTGTTGCTGTGCGGGGGTCAGAATCCCCCCATGGACATTCACCTACGATAGGCTGGGCGGACTCTGTCTCATAACCAGAGGTGGCGGGGGATCGTTGTGACTTTCATCTCAGCCTTTTTCCTTTCCTTCTTGTGAGATTTCTCCCAGGTTGAGGGGTGCCTACCGTGTCCCATTCCCTACCTCCCCCCACCAGTACTTGAGTGTGTGGTCTCATCTGGTTGCCATAACAACGACAGCATCACCTGCATCTTACCCGTGATTAAGTGGGGACGCAGAAAGCCGGCCTGCAATTTCACCTCCAAGCCCCACTCTGCACCGAGATGCTGCAATGGCCCCACAGTGATGTCCCTGCCCTCCTGGCTACCAGTCCAGACCTCACTCTGGTCATTCCTCAAACTCTCCCCGGCCCTGACCTCCTGCCGTGTCCGTCCTGCCTGTACTCAGCCCCGCATGCGTCCAGCCATCTGTTTTTCCTGCTTTGCCAGCAAAGCAATCTTAGAAATGTGCTGACCAGCTGCAGTGAGGGCTGTGACCCAGCCCAGGTCAGAGCTGCCCGAGGGTGCACACCTTCCTGCTGGCTGCCCAGCCTGCCCTGTTCTGGCCCCCCGTGGACCTGCCTCCAGAAAGAACTGAAGATATCAGCTGCAGCCCCCTACCGTGGCCACCTCCTCGTCTTCTTGCCTCCACCCAGGACTGAGGTGCCATCTGCTCCCTTCCAGGTCCCCCTCCACCCACCCTCCTCCAACCCCCACACTCCAGGGCCCTCCTCTGGCACCCCTACCACATCACTTCCCGTGGGCCCCAGGTTTTCAGCCTGCAGCCTGGCCCCTGGTCCAAGAGCAGCTCCACTTCCCCTGGGGTGTTCACTCTGTCCACTCCATCCACTCTGCCCATTGGGATGGGGGGTGCAGGGCTTGAAGGTGGGCTATAAGGACTTTGTGCATCAGCTTGGCTTCTCCGAAAGCGCTCCATCGGCTCGGTGCCTTTGCACGTACTGCTCCTGCTGCCTGGAAACCCCCCTCTCCGTGGTGTCCCACTTGGCTCACGCTTACTCTTCCTGCAATTTCAGCTGGTGTCTCCTCTCCTGGGAAGCCCTCTGTAGCATTTTCATGGCAGGGTGGGGCCCTGTTCTGTGATCCAGCTGCACCTGTGGGAGATCTCTGTCCCTGTGGTGAAATGACCCACTTTCTTGTTTCCCAGAGTGTTGATGCCCTGCCAGTAGGAACTTGGGCGCTCTCTCTTCTTAAATTCAGTGCAGGGCAAAGGGCTCAGGCAGAGCGAGTGTTTGGTCAGTGATCTAACTCCAGAAAGGGGGTATCAAAGATGCCCCCAGGTGACCAGAGGGGTGGTGCTGTGATCAGATAGGGACAAAGAGAGAAGGAGCTGGGAAAAGATGGCAATCAACTACATGTTAGTCTAAATTAATTTGTGCTTGTGGCACTCCAGCAAGTAGCCAGTGGTGTAAAGGGGGGGCCTAGGTTGTATTGTGAGCCCAGGAGAAATGAACAAGAGCCGAGATCTGAACATGACACTTTGGGGAAGGCCCACAGGAAGGAAAGGGGAGGATGAAGCTGCTCTCGCCAGGCAGAACTGGGAGGGGACCTGAGGGGGCTGGTGTTCAGAAGCCAAGGACAGTCTGCTGGAGCTGAGTGCAGCCGAGGCGCCTCCAGAAAAGACGTGATGCCTGGTGACAAGGCTGTATCTGTGCCCACCGCCTTCCTTAATTCCAGGCTGTGGCTATGACAATCCAGGTCCTGTACAATAGTGCACTGTGTTCTAGAGGAAGAAAACATATGTGCTAATATTTTTACAAGCCTGGATCTCACAAGGGCCTGTGAGACTAATGACTGCGCAGTAAGCACTAACATGAAGGACTGTGCCAGGGTATCTGTGGAGCCCTTTACAAGCATGAGCTCACCCCCATCACAGGACGAAAGGATGATTGTTACCCTCAACTTAAAGTGGAGGAATTGGGCACAGAGAGGCTAAGAAAATTATACACCGTACAGATCTGGCAGGTGGCAGGGCTGGCGTTTGAGTCTAGGCCTGCCTTTGACACTAAAGCCCCAGCCCTTTCCTAGAGCAGTGGGCAGCAGGGTCTGAGGAGACAGCTCTGTCCATCCCTCCCTCCACGAGTGTCCCAGGTATCCCTGAGTGCTGGAGGCCATCTGATGCATCAGAGCCCAGAATATGGCAGGTAATTGCCAAGCAGTTTTCTCAGCCAGCTGGAGCAGATGGACCAGCCCCTTTCTGCCTCCCCTGCCAAGTCCAAGGTCATGAGGCAGCTGGTGCTGCCCTGTTCCACCCTCTTGGACTCACATCCTGATGTGCTCCCGTACACCAGTGTCGACCTTGGAGAGAGTGGGCAGTAAGGCCCATATGCCCAGAAACTTCTCCAGCAGGAGCAGCAGCATCAGGAGGGGCGGACGTGGCCCTTGGCGTGGAAGACTGCCCGAGTTTTGAGCCCCAATCATCTCTCCCTCATCCATGTTGGGTATTAGGCCCTTGGGGGCACTGCTGGCCCCAGAAAGTGGTGATGCTCAGCTCTAGAACTTACAGCCAGTCTAGGCTCAGGAGGGCATCCAGAGACAGAGGAAGGAAGATGTACACGGAGAGCCCTGGTGAGCCACATCACTGTCTGGCCACAAGCCCATCAAAGGCAGAAGCAGGCGGGACCCAGGATGCCCTGGCACGCTGGTCTGCCTTTCTGGGCAGGGAGTGGGAGTTTGGAAAAAATAGAACAGCCTGGAACTGAGCCCCTCCTGGGTAAGCAAGGATACTACTGGACAGGAAAAGCTGGGATCCAGGGCTGGAAGTGGGAAAGGGCAGGGCTGACTGGAAGGTGAAGGCCTTGAAGTGAAGAGCCAGCAAACCCACATCTCCGGTGTGGTGATGCGGGTTCAATAAGAAAAGGACCATTCAAGTTCCCTTTTTCTAAAAAAAAAAAAACCTGTTGCTATTGAGTTGATTCTGACTCATAGTGACCCTATAAGACAGAGCAGAACTGCTCCATAGGGTTTCCAAGGAGTGGCTGGTGGATTTGAACTGCCCACCTTTTGGTTCGCAGACAAGCTACTAAGCAGTGCGCCACCAGGAATCCCCCTTTTTCTACTGGGTCAAAATGTTGTTGTTCTTGTTAGGGGCCATCAAGTCTGTTCCAACTCATAGCGAGCGACCCTATGCACAACGGAACAAAACACTGCCAAGTCCTGCACCATCCTCACAATCATTGTTATGCTTGAGCCCATTGTTGCAGCCACTGTGTCAGTCAGTCCACCTCGTTGAGGGTCTTCCTCTTTTCCGCCGACACTGTTCTTTACCAAGCATGATGTCCTTCTCCAGGGACTGAGCCCTCCTGACAACATGCCTAGAGTACATAAGATGCAGTCTCACCATCCGTGCTTCTAAGGAGCATTCTGGTTGTACTTGTTGCCAGACAGATTTGTTCGTTCTTTTGGCAGTCCATGGTATATTCAATATTCTTCACCAACAACACAATTCAAAGGTGTCAGTTCTTCTTCAGTCTTCCTTATTCATTGTCCAGCTTTCGCATGCGTATAATGAGATTGAAAATACCATGGCTTGGGTCAGGCTCACCTTAATCTTCGAGGTGACGTCTTTGCTTTTCGATACTTTAAAGAGGTCCTTTGCAGTAGATTTGTTCAATGCAATGCATCTTTTGATTTCTTGATTCTGCTTCCATGGGTGTTGTTTGTGGATCCAAGTAAAACGAAATGCTTGACAAGTTCAGTCTTCTCCGTTTATCATGATGTTGCTCATTGGTCCAGTTGTGAGGATTTTTGTTTTCTTTATGTTGAGGTGTAATCCATACTGAAGGCTGTGGTCTTTGATCTTCATCAATAAATGCTTCAAGTTCCCTTCACTTTCAGCAAGGTTGTGTCATCTGCATAACACAGGTTGTTAAGAAGTCTTCCTCCAATCCCGATGCCCCGTTCTTCTTCATATAGTCCAGCTTCCCAGATTATTTACTGGATCAAAATGGTGTAGCCAGGACAGCCTAACTCCAGAGGGACCTTCCAGCTTCCACCTTGGGGCCCCAACTTTTCTTTGCCACAGGTGGAGCCAATCAAGATATGTCAACACCCCTCCCTTAGCGAGTGGACCATTGTGGGCTTGTGACCCAACCATAGCCTATCAGAATCCCTCAACGAGATTTAATATTTGGGCTCTGCAAGAAAGAAGGCTTTCTTCCTTCTGGATCACATGTCTTAAGAACGTGGGGCTGGGGCTGCCAGTGGCGAGATTGGCGGCCAGGTGGAGACACCTGTTTGAAGAACCAAGCCAATCCAAATTGACAGAAAGAAAGAGCCAACAGTAGAGAGGGGCAAATAAGAATAACTAAGGGCATGCCTTGAGCCCATGGCACCAACCATGCCTGAAATCACCAGTTCCTGGATTTGCAAGATAAGTGAACCAATCATTTAAGTTGGGTTTCTGTCATCTGTAACCAAAGAGTTCCAACCAGAGCAGAGCTGAGATTTCAGTGAGGTCACAGAGCAGGTGTCAGAGAGTAAGAGAATGAAAGAGCTGGAAGGCTGGAAGGTTAACATTTCCGAGTGTCTAGGCATGGACCAGTAATGTGAAACTTTCCTCCAAAAATGGAGGGCGCCGAGAGACAGAAAGAAGAGGCGGGCAACTCAGGTGGCAGTGGAGGAGTGTATTAGGGAGACTTACAGATGATGCAGTCTTGGGTAGCAGTAGGACCAGAGCAGATCTCTCCACCCCTCAGTGGGAGGGCAGAGGTTTTATAGTGGTGATGGACAATAGTGGCTCCATGCCAGGGGTTTACTTAAGAATGCAAACTGCAGTGAGCTGGTGGAACACATAAGGGCGCTCATGTTTGGCCTCACAAGTCTTGTTTTCCTTCAGTCCACCCCTCGAGGCCAGCTCTTACAATCTGACACACTCCTCTATTTGTGCCACAGTACAAGAGACCCCTCTCCCTCTCTGCCAGGAACAGATATGAAAGTGGAGCTGGCCAGGTGCTATATGGTGCCCATGCATGTGCAAGAGACAGAGAAAGTTCCTGTGTGCCCAGAATAGGGGGAAGGCTTCTCTGATAAGGAAGAGGATCTGGGAGAGAGAAGGTGATGCAACTCCCAGCCTCCTTATCAGAGAATGTTCTGGGGCTAAAGCCTTTACTTAGGCAGGTTGGATGGGAGGCATAGAGGCAGACAATTCCCCCAACACAGAGTTGGAGCCATTCTTGGTAACACCAAGATACTGGTCATGGTCATGAGTGTGGTTGGTTAAATAATGATGGAGGTCAATAACTTTGAGACATCTGAGGGATCTGGGGCTAGGATGGTGGCTATGTGAGCTACTTGGGGGTCAGAGTCACTTAGCGTGGTCTCTGGACTTGAGTGGAAAGGACAGTGAGCCACTTTCCAGCGTTCACTATGTCTGTAGGGGTGTGGCCAGGAGATTGGTGGATGACATCAAGATGGTAAGGGATGGCATATCTGAATGTCATAAGCCCCCAAAACCAAGAAAGGCCACTTCACAGAACCAATCATCAGAGTTTTATAAAGTTAATAAGCTTGGCAAAGTCATTAAAGTAGATGATGTCCTTTGTAAAGCAAAGACAATTAAGGCCTGGCTAAAAAAAAAAAAAAATTTTTTTTAATCAATATGCTAACTATGAATGCTTACCTGCAAATTAAAATATACTGCTAACATATTTGAAATATCAAATGAATGAAATAGTCTACCTATTGTGTGATGATGAAATAAATTTGAAAATATAAATATCACCAATTTGTCAATTCAGAGAAACAAATTCTACAGAAAGGAGACTCTTCTCTCTCAGATTGTACACCAAATATATAGTCATGTCTGCTTTACTTACTTTGTATAATATTATATCACAACTATAAATGGATAGCTCTGATAAAACTGTGGAAGATATTGGTGAAATTATAAAAAAACAACAACAACAACAATAAAAGAACCAACAATTCCATCCCAAGGTATTTTCCCCTGAGGAATGATTATGATGTTCACACAAAGGCACGCACACAAGTGTTTATAGCAGCTTTATTCATAGAACCCAAACTGGGAACAACCAAATGTCCTTAAACAAACAGGTGGGAAAGAAAATTGCAGTACAGTCACACCATGGTACGGTGGTGGTGGTGGTGTTAAATGCTATCGAGTCAGCCCCGACTCATGGTATAACGGAACGAAATGTTGCGCGGTCCTGTGCCATCTTTGTGATCTTCGTATGTTTGAATGCCACCCAGCTTGGGACATTCCTATGTTTACAGGTCAGCAAAACAAGATCTGGGATAGAGAGGCCAGTGGGAGGGGAGAAGCAAGAGAGTGGGGTCCTGAGACCAAGTGAGGAGAGGCTGGTTGACCAGCCCACAGAAGCCACTCTTGCCCTCTGTCCTGGCTGCCACACTCATGGTGGACCGCCCCCCCTGCCAGTCTCAGTCCTCTTAGCTGTTCCCTAAGCGACTCCTCCCTTCCTGCTGGCTCAGAGAGATGGACAAAGATAGGCCTGTTGGGAACACGTTAAAGAGAGAACGGGAGGAAGGGAATGGAGACACTGTGCACATGCACGAACAGTGCCTTCCAGGAGCAGAGGAATGGAGTAAGAGCCAGCCGAGGGCCAGATGGTTTCTAGGGTGAGATTATATTTTTACTTTTTTAAGTTGGGTGACATTACAGCATGATTGTGTGCTGGGAATGATCCAGGAAAGAGGAGGCATTGATGATGTAGGAGAGAAAGTTCCTCTACAGGAGCAATATCCGTGAGTGAGTAGGAAGAGATGAGATGGGGCTCGAGTGGGGGTTGGTCTTGGGACCCCGGATGGTGCATCCACAGTCATGGAGGGAAGGTTGTCCAGGAGCACTGATGCTGGCTGGTGGGGAAAGCCTGCCGAAGTCTGTCTGAGTGGGTCATTTTTTCAGGGAAATGAGACTTAGGGTCATCTGCGAATGGTGAATATGGGGAGGAGCTGAGGGTTTGAAGACAGGAGAGTGCAAAACCATTCCTTTGGAAAGAAGGGAGGTACAAGTGTGAGGGACTGAGGCGCTCACTGGAGGTTCAGCAGAAAAAGGAAGAAGGTGGGAGCTGGGAGTGAAGCAGAGTAGGGTGAGACGTGGAAGAGGATGGACAGGACCTGGGACGTAGGCCTTCTCCCTCCAGCTTTTCTCCAGTTTGGCCAAATGTACCTCACCTTTATATTTCTAGTGCCGCCACCTGGGGAGACTCCTTTCACTGTGATATCCTAGTAACAGCCCTGAAATCTATGACCAGCCGCTGCCCAGAACCACTCGATGCCACCACCTCACACACCCTCATTTATGGGATAAAATCTAAACCCTCCACTCACTCTCCACCATCTGTGAGCCCAGCCTCTTCACAGCTTACTTTCCACCTCTTCCACTTATTCCGTCACCCCTGTTTGCAGGCTTGACCCCTGCCTGGAATGTCTTCCTTCCAGGAGTCTTCCAGGAACAGCAACGTGGCTGAGGATCGAACATGTGAGCATTGCAATCAGAGTGGAGCTCTGACTCCCGGCTCCCCAGCTATGGGCTGAGCAACACTGGGCAAGCCGCTCGACTTCTCTGCAGGTGTTTCTTCATCCAGGTTTTATATCCTCAGTCTGGACTCTTGGGAGAAGTGTATTCTTGTCCTCATTCCACCTAGTAGGCCAACCCCCAGGAAAGCCAGATGAGGGCGGGAAAAGGAAGCCCCCCAAACAGCCCATGCTAAAGGACACTTCCGTATTTCATCTTATTTAAAGACCTGAGTGTACTTCATCTCTGGAAGGACTCCCCAGAAAATTCACCACCCCAGAGAAGTCTCATTTTCATTTAACAGGGGAAAAAAGGTGTCCCCAAGTCACTGGCCATGAAGTTGGACAACTGTCATGTGAAGTGAAGGGAGAGGGAGGAGGTGTCGTGATTTTGCTCCCTGTCCTTGGTAGACAGCTGGCCACCTTCTCCTGCAGGCTGAGAACATCCAATCATGAGAAACACGCTCCTTTACAAACAAGTGGTGTGCCAAAGAGCGAACAAGCTGTTTTTATGGGAAGCCCTGACACTGCCATCGTGCCCACCGCCCCGGGGTCACTGGGGCATGGTTTGGTGCTCCACTCTTGAGTTGCTGTTGAAAAATAATTTTAATCTGTCCTCTGGCACACTGCAGCATGTTCTAGCCTAAGGGAAGATGAGCTGTCACTGCCGTGTCCCTGTGGAGAGGAAGCTGGTATTAGGAGCAGTCTCCAACCTTAAAGTCCTGCTCCTCAGTAGAATCTGGGAGAGAGAAACTTAGGGCTGTGAGTTGGCTTATCATCATCGCAGTGATATGAGGATACCAAAACATTCGTGTTGCCTTGGGGTGATCTGAGATCAGACAACACCCAAGGAGCTGGGGGCAGATATAGAGGGCTCTGGGGGATTGGTGGGAACACACAGTTATTGGGCAGAGATGGGACCAAACATGGCTTTCTGCCATCTATCAGCTATTTGGCTGCACTAGACAAGGCAAGGCTGCAACAACAAGTAGGCCCAGCCATGTAATGGCTCAATTTACAAAGTTTCATTTTTGCTCAGGTCACAGTGAAAGAAGGTTCCAGGTCTGATTGAGCAGGAGTGGTGGTGCTCTGCTACACGTGGTGCCTCAGGGTCCCACCAACCAAGGGTGCCGTCATCTTGAACACATGGCTTCCAAGAGCACCCTGGGGTTGCTCTCCCAGTCAGCCAGAGGGAGGGCAGGTACGAGGGGAGGCATGTACGGGGGTCTTCATGGGCCAGGTCCATCTGGAGAGTCACACATAGCTGCCCCTCCATGGCCGTGCTAACAGTGAGGGACGCTGGGAAATTCATTCTGTCTGTAAGCTCAGGGGACCAGTGGTCGCTATCATCACTTTCCCTCAACAAATGAGCAAATCACAGAGGAAACTGGGGTGGGGGTAGGGAGGGAGTCCAGAGGCCGTGGCCCTTAAGGACCAATGAGAGAACTGAGGACACTTTATCCTGAAAAAAGGAGATGCCAATGTGTGAGGATCTACAAGTACTTGAAAGATTGAAGGGATTTGACATCAAACGCGTGGCTCCAAAAGGAAGTAGATAAAATGGGTAAAATTCAGAGAAAGGTATTTCTGGTCTCTACGAGAAAATAGGCATCTTACAGGGTGTTCAAGCCACCGGGTGTGCTGTGTGGACGGTACCCACGGGCCATGGCCAGCATTGGCCCTCCAGCAGCTACACTGCTTTCTAAAAATCTCTTCCTTTTCTTAAATTGTATTCTTTTCCATCCTTTTCTACAATCGGTGAATGCATTGTTCACTCTCTGGACAAGAGAGCCTGCAGGCCTGAGGCCCGGTACTGAGAGAACCCATGTTGTATTCAATTCAGTGTGCCCGGTACTGAGAGAACCCATGTTGTATTCAATTCAGTGTCTCAGCTCAGGCAAGCACTTCCCTTCCACTCAATCCTGAAGCTTTACCCTGGAACAAAAAAACAAACTGGGTGAGGGTGGTTACCGATGACCACCTACCTACCTGTAGAAAGGACCAGAAAAAAAGCCGTATTTACAAGCCACTGTGAGCTGAGAAAAATACACGTGTCATAGTCTCACTGCCAAATGTTTTCCCATGGTGTCATACACATGACCAACAGGGAAGATAGGGAAGGGCCTGCATGAGCGGTACACCTGAGACCCACAGGTAGCCAGGCTCAGTTGAGAGCATCCTGAGACAGGACTTGCCGTAGCAGGATCTTTTCAAGAAAGAAAGTGTCCAGTACCTGTCAGCAAAGACTTCCGCTCAGACAGGAATTATCAGCCCATCTCCCTCAAACCAGGAGGTTTTGCTTCTGAACAGGAAGCTGTGCTCAGAGTCCAGGGGTCGGGCTGAAAAAGGTGCCCCATGACTTCTGGTACCCGCTGCATGGCCCCACAGAGATGGCCCAATGTCAAAAAAAAAAAACCCCAGGAAGCAAGACACCTCAATTCCACTACAAGTTCAGCCACGACAGTCCACATGGTCAGCAACCTGCCCGCCCTGGGCCCACACAGTGTCTTAATCTGGAAAACAAAGTGGGTGCAATCCCTGGGCTCGCCACTTGGGGTTGACCAGATGGTCAAATTTTAGTTATTGTTATTATTAGCTGACATTGATTTCTGGTTCATGGTGACGCCATGTGTTACAGAGTAGAACTGCTCCATAGGGTTTTCTTGGCTATAATCTTGATGGAAGCAGACTGTCAGCCCTTTTCTTACACAGAGCTGCTGGGTGGGTTTGAACTGCCAACCTTTAAGTCAGCAGTAGAATGCTTAACCATTGCGCCACACAGGGTCCTTAGTTGTTATTAGGAGTACTAAATAGTCATCATTCAAGGTCACCTTTAGCTGAAGTTGTATGAGCCATGCCTAATTCTCACTGCAAAAGACCCCACAAGCTAATTCCAGGCTCTTCTTCCTTAGGTAAGTTTACCTTTCAAACCAACTCTAAGATCCCCTAATCTACAGAAAACCACAGAACTCCTTCCCCCCCACCCCCACCCCGAGGCCCCGAGCCCTGCAAATCCCACAGCCTGTCTGCCTGCAGATGGGTCGAAGAAAGAAGGTCTGGCACAGACTCTCTGCCCGAAAGCTCTGCCCTCCCTGGGCTCTGACACCAAGCCCACCTGGCAGGGACCTGGCCTCCCACCAGGCCCTGCACATGCCCAGTTGGAGGTGCGCGGCGCACCTGTCAGGCCACCGGGCCACGCTTATCCTGCTGATGCTGCAGGATACCTGCCTGCATCTGAGCACAGCACCGGGTGGCTGGTGCCCACCCACTGTGGGGCCCCCGGCCAGCTTTTCCCCATCAAACTGCAATGCTTTTTCCACCAACTCCGTCGGCTGGAGAAGAACTGCTGGCCTGTTAGTTTCTTGGTCATTTGTCTTCCACAGCACCACAGAGCATGCATTCCTGAGTGTGTGCGAGTGTGTGTTTACACCCATACATTCCAAAGGGCAACCAGGACTGTTTATCAAGGCTTAGCCTCCTTACACCATTGTTTTACGAATCCCTGTTTTCCAAGCCATTTCCTATCTTCCTGCTGACACCATGAAAACATGGAGCTTTGCGGAGAGCTGTGGGCCTGGAGATGGCAGACAGCTGGTCCAAAGCTCAGAAGACCATTAGGAGATCAACGGCCCACAGGAAATGGTGATTAGGGCTCCTCAGAGCCTGGCTCGGGCTGATAACGGAGCATCCTCCCATCACATCAACCTCATGGGACTGTAGGAAACTGGTGCTGACCCTCGAGGGATGGGGGGAAGGGGGGGAGGGTCACAACCTGAGTTCAGGGAAGGGGAGGATAGCCTGGCAGGCTGGTCCTGCCTGGACAAAGCCCCTCCCTCTGGCTGGCCCCTCAGAACAGCGCTGGGGACCCACTGCTGACTGGGGGCTTCCTGCTCCTCTAGGGAGGGAGCACTTGAGCTCCAGGTGACAGCAGGCTTCTGGTCCACATGCAGAGTCTCGGGGGTTGGTGGTCAGTGCTGGGCACAGCCTTAGTGAGGACAGTCGCAAAGCTCTTTCACGTACAAGTTCACCTTTATCCATGAAGGAGGCAGAAATAGCTCCATATTGCAGCTCAAGAAAATGAATGCTGGTCAGTTAAGTAAGTGCTTGAAGAGGAGGTGCCTCAGGGGCAGAATTCTCACCTTCCGTGGGGACCTGGGATCCATTCCTTCACACGCAGCTACCACCCCTCTGTCAGTGGAGGCCTGCGTGCCACTGCGATGCTCATCAAGCTTCTTCAGGGTTTCCAGCCCAGGCCAGACTAGGAAGGAAGGCCTGGAGATCCACTTCTGAAAATCGGCCAGTGAAAATCCAATGGATCACACTGGTCTGATCCACAGCTGATCAGGGGGACAGCATGGGACCAGACAGCGTGTCATACTGTTGCACACAGACGTGTCCTGCAACTCGACGGCAGCTAACAACTACGAGTAATTGGTTAAAGTCACAGCTAGGTCATTTATTCATTCAACAAACATCTAGTGAGCACCTACTGTATACTGAGCATTGGGATACGGAGCTGAGCAGAGTCAAACCCCTTTGCGGCTCAGGGGGTCAGGCAGCTGATCACCAATCACCAGCTACACCGCGTGAGAATAACTGTGGAGGGTTGGGGTGGGGAGCCTGGGCACACCAACAGGGCAGCATCTCCCAGACTGTCCTGGTGAGAATCAGTGTGGGGTCTGGCTGAACCACAGCTTCCCCTCCGGAGGCTCCAATTTAGTGGCCTGGAACAGGACCCAAGAATTTGTGTTTTTAAGGAGAACTCCAGGTATTTCTCATCGGCAGGGGAATCTGGACCCTGTGTGGTGCTGTGGACCTCAGCCCTGGCTGGTGCTGGAACCCATGTGGAGCCCTAGAAAGTACTGGTGCCCCCCAAGACTGACCACACCCCACAGACCCCGCAAAGCGGCTGGCGCAGCCCCAACATCGGGGCTTCTGAAGGCTCAGGTAATTCTAATGTGCCTGGGCTGCCGCAGAGGCTTCACTAGATCTGGGCAGCCAGAGAAGGCCCCCAGGAGACGACACGTGGGCAAATCTCCCAGGATACTGGTGGTAAAGACTGGTGTTCCCTACCTGGGTGTCTTCCTTGGGACCTTTTACATGGACCTCATTTGTTTCCTCTGTGACCCACGGCGAGCAAGCCCCTCACTGGCCCCATTTGATGTGCTGGGGACTGAAGGCCAGGGGTAGGGGCCTCCACCCAGCACTGGGCAGCAAGGGCCAGCCGGCGTGGACCCAGGACTCAGTGCCTGGTCCGGGCTGTGCCCAGGGATGTGCTGTGTGATTCTGGCCTCCTCCTCTCTGAGAACCTCCTGGGTGCTAAGAAGGCCCAGGGGAGAGGCCAGGCCAGCCAGCGACAGGGAGCCACTGGAGAGGCAGCCCCTGGGGGCCAGCTGCCCTCTGCCCCTCTTCTCCTCAGCCACATGTGAACCCCCACCTTTGCTGAGCCCCACCTGGGAGAGAAATGGGCACATCCCTAGCCAAGATAGTACCCAGCAGCACCCAGAGGGAAATTGCAAATGAGAGGACGCCTCACCTGCGGGGAAGTCTCCGGCCCTCTGGCTCCAAGACAGCTCTGGAACAAGCCACTCACGTTCATCTCCTGCCCGGGCGGGGAAGACACAGTCATCATCCCAACACTGGGTGGGCACACACAGGGTGCAGTCCTCTGTGAGACATAGACACAGATGTGGGGAGAGCCTGGCCACTGCTCACCTGGCCTCGGCTTTTTGCTTAATGACTTACCTTTGACAGGTTGGTTTCGGCTTCCCCCAGGAAGCTTAAATTGTCTCAGGCGCTGTACCAAACAGACTGAAAATCAGCCATCAGAGGAACCCAGGGCTCTCTTTGCAAGCACATAACAAACACTGGAGGGGAATGGCCTGAGGATTTTAAAGCGAGATAATCTTAGTTTTAGCAAGATCTATAAAACAGAAAATAGTAGACCAGAATGAAGTCAAAATAATGAACCATTTGGCTATGGATCAGAAAATTCTCTCTCAGATGATTAACCAGCTGCCGCGGAGTTGACTCCGGCTCATGGACACCCATGCGTTCAGACAGAGTAGAACTTGCTCCATAGGGAATACCACAAATGGGTGACTTCAAGGAACAGAAATGTATTTTCTCAGAGTTCTGGAGGCTAAAATTCTGAATGAGGGTCTCACTGTGTTGACTCCTTCCTGTTGGCAGTCCCGGGAGTTCCTTGGCTTGTAGACGACCCTCACATGGTGCCTACCCTTCCCCATGTGTGTGTCTCTGTGTCTGTTCTGGTCTTTGTATAACTCAGAAACAATTAGATTTAGGACCCACCCTACACTGATAAGACCTCTGCGGTGTGATGGATGGCTTTTGTGTGGCCTTTCTCACCATGGTCTTGTAACTCCCACCCAGGGTACCAGGACTGTGCAAATACGGTAATCGTGGCCCAACAAGGGGATTGGTTAGTTTTGTCAGCCTGCTGGTCTTGAAATGAGCCACCCCAGAGGTGGGAAGAAGAGCCCACCACCATCAAGGAAGAAGAGACCTGCAGGAGACGTTGCAGTAGGCTTCCCGGCCTATGAAGCAAGAAAGCCTTTGGGCAGAGACTGAGAGCCAGGGAGGGGTGTGCCTGCAAGCGTGACTGGAAAGCTGTCCTGATGGAAGAACTGTATCCTGAGCGTTCCTGAACCTGAATTGTAACCCGTTACTTCCCTAATAAACCCCATAATCGTGAGTGTGGTCTGTGAGTTCTGTGTGACCACTGCAATGAATTATTGAACCCAGCAGAGAAGTAGAGAGTGCCGTGGGAAGGATGGTTGGTGTCAGAATTGGTAAAGATGGTGGAAAGAAGAGGTGTGTCTGACTACTGCCTCATAGGAAT
Source organism: Loxodonta africana (assembly GCF_030014295.1). Taxonomy (NCBI): domain Eukaryota; kingdom Metazoa; phylum Chordata; class Mammalia; order Proboscidea; family Elephantidae; genus Loxodonta; species Loxodonta africana. The sequence continues at coordinate 3,103,409 of NC_087347.1, read as the reverse complement.
CAGCCTTGGGCTGTTGATCTAGATTCTCCTTCCCCCTTGTGAAGTTTGAGGAGGTCAGACCACATCCCCATGCCATTTTTACAACCTCATTAACATAACCAAAGGAAAACGCTATTTTCAAACAGGGTCTCATCCTTACATACAGAGGTTAGGATTTCAACACCTGTTTTGGGGAACACAATTCAATCCATAACAGGTGGTCACAGACAAAGAGTGGAGATGAATGGAGGACAATACAGGGGTTGATGAGTCCTTGACCCCTCCCGGGAGGCTAGCGTTGGAGGTGGCAGGAAGAGGGCAGAAGCCTCTCACCTACAGAGCTGATCCCAGCCTGAGTCACAAGGGCAGTGACGAGGACAGTGAAGCCACTACATGGCTTAGTGCAGGTAAGATCCAATGGTTATACCTGTTTTAAAAAAGGAGGAGGATGTGGAGGGAAAAGAGAAGAATGAGTTCCTAGGACAGCCATATTCGGAAATCTCATCCTTCGCCTCTGAGGCCCCCATCGCCACGGCTGCCACCTGACTGGGGAGTCAGAAGGACCAGACCCTCCCACTGCTCCTCCCTGCTTCAAAGAGGACAAACCTGTCCATCCATGCCACGCTAGCTGCCAGCAGGAAGCTGGCACTGAGGTACCAACAATAGGCATCGCGCCAGCTGGCGGAGCAGTCAGCCAGCCACCTTTGAGGCCAGAGCCTCATATAGATAATTCTTTAAGAGAGCTCAGTGCTCAAGGAGAACATTCTTTATGGAATGAGCTAAGAAAGAGGGAGCTAAACTGTTGTTTAATTTAAAGGTGGCTTTGTGGGATAGTTTTGGTTCAAGCCTTAAACGTTGTTTCCAGGCAATAGATCTGGGGCTTCCTCCAGTCTCAATGTATGTACTAAGTCTGGTTTCCAATAAGAACGAGGTTAGTTCTTTATTGCACGCTTGCATATGGCTGATGGGACATAGTGCCAAAAGGAGTTTGGCCACAGCTATTCAGGTTTTCAATGCGCATACGCTGGCCCGGGATTTTCCACTTCTTTGCTTATTACTGGAGGATCTCTCTCACACAGTGCAAGGAGGACAATGTTGTTCATTGCAGCATGGTTAACAATAGGGAAAACGGGCAGCACTCAAGGAATGGCTAAATAATACATGAACACACCTACTCTAGAAAGTAATTTGGCATTATCTTAAGAGCTGGCAATATACTTCTGACTCAGTCCCTCATTATATGGCCTAGAGAAACTCCGACATATGGTATAGGGTTTAGGGTTTACAACATATATTTGGGGGGGCACAGTTCAATCCATAATAACATCCATGAGTATAACAACTTTCACTGAGTTCTGCGTGTCCTTCTAGCAAATTATTGAACCTGAGGGTGGACATGGGGCCTTCAAAACTTGCAGTTGGTGTCAGTAGTGAGAGTGGTCTTGGAGACCCCTGAAATCTGCACTAAGAGAACCAAACACTGTAATATCTCCCCAAACCTGATATTATAAAACTTTCATTTTTGCCATCAGATGAAGAATGTCATGTAACATTTCTCTCACTTTCTGATGACTGGTGATACTGAGCCGTTTTTGCGCGTTTACTGGACGTTTGCATTGCTGCTTCTGCAGGTTGTTATTCATGTTTTTGCTCACTTTCTGTTGGGTTGTCTATCTGTCTCTTGGTCATTTGATAAGATCCTTTTATACATTTTGGGTTATTCATTTTTGCCTGGATATAAATAACATTTCATCCGTTTGAGCTAATTTTTTCAACTTAATTTCTGGTCTCTTATGTTTGTTTTTTTTTTATGTCATGCAAGCAAAATGAATTTATGTAATCAAATTTATTAATATTTTTCTTTTATGCATTTTGCTTTTGAAATCTTTAAGAAGGGTTTCCATATGTCAATGTCAAAAGGACTTTCTCCTATATCGAAATAACTTTAGAATTCTGTTTATTTTTACTTTTAAGTTTTTAATAAATGGACCTGGAATTTATGTATGTATATGGTGTGAGGTAGGATTATAATCTTTTCACATGAGTAGTCAGTTTTCCAAGCACTTTTTGTTAAATGGCCTGTCATTTCCTTCCTGATCCCTTGCTGATTAGTAATGCCACTTCTGTTACGTACCTGGTTCACACACACAAATGGCCTCTTTCTGGGCTTCTGCTTGCTCCACTTGTATATTTGTTTAAATCTGCATTACTACTACATACCCTGTTTAAAGTATAACTTTGTGCTTTCATATCTGATAGGGAAAGTTAAAAAACAGAAAGAAAAAAGAACAACAACCCTCTACTTTGCTATTTCAAAAGTGCTTCCAATTTGCTCTTCCATGTGAATTTTACAATCAACGTGTCAAGTTTCATGAAAGAAATATTTTTCTCTCTATTACACTTTTGGGCTTTTGACTAGATTCGCGTTAATTTTCAAAGTTAATTTGGGGTGAATTTAGACCTGTATAATACAGAGCCTTCATGCCCTTTAACCTGACATTGTTTTCAATTTCTCAGGTCCTCTTCCTTTCTATCAGTAAAGTTTTATAATTTCCTCTATAAAGCTATTATTTGGTCTGTTTCTAAGGAGATATTTTTCTAGGGATTTTTGAACAGGACATTTCTTCCTATTATAATTTTTAATTGGTTTCTGCTGGTACATAAGAAAGCTTTGGATTTTTGTACGGAGGTCTCAGATCAGCTCCACTGCTTAACTCTGATTGATTCCACGTTTCATCAAACCATCAGTTCAAACACTCTCTTAAAGTAAAATTTTATTGAGAATTCTAATAACAAAACCTGCATTAAGCAGGTCTCTCATGCTGTTTTACTGCTTCACTATTTGGCTGAAGAACAGGCCATTGTTGGTCTGGGCTTCTCCTGGCTCAATGTGAAGGTCAATGTCCTGGACCCAGAGGTCCCAATCCCTCAACTTCTACAGTGGTCAGGCCAGAGCCCGGCTCCATCTGGGGAACAAGCATAGAAGCAGGAATCTTAGCACCTGAGGAGGAGACCCAAGGCCCCTCCTGTCCAATTGCAGTTGCACGAGGGAAGGGCTGGAGCCCCCAGAAGACAAGCGTACTCCTTACATGGCTACACTTGTAAGGAGTAGGTAGGCTGGGACTGTGCCCAGGTACCTCGGCTCCCAGGCATGGCACAACCTTCACTTACAGGCCAAATAAGAACATTCTCTTCAGAGAAAGGTCTGTTTTTCTCTTTTGTCCCAAAGAACAACGTGAACTACTCTTTTATGATCTTTACTTTGGACTCCCTTTACCTGAATATGATACCAGACCTGGATTTGTATCTGTTTGTCCACCTAGTCTGCTTTTCCTTTGCATTGGTGAGGTTTCCTTCAAACACAAAGTTCCTCTTTGTGTCTCAGGAAAATATTACCATTATCCTGACAAGGCTGTGTACTGCAGAAGGAATACTCAAAGTCATCTTTACCACCTGAGCCAGCAGTGAGCCACAGAAATTCGATGTACATGAACTGGGCTAAAAAGCAAAGACATCACCTTAAGGACTAAAGTGCACCTGACACAATCCATGGTGTTCCAATCGTCTCATATTTAAAAAACAGGAAAGAAAAAAACAAAATGAATGTCAGAAGAGACTCTGAAAGTGTTCTTGAATGTAGAGTAGTTAGCAAAAGGAAGAACAGATGAATTAAAAAAACTGAACAGAAGATCTCAAAGGACAGCTCAAGAAGACAAAGTAAAGCATTATAATGACATGTGCAAAGACCTGAAGATAGAAAACCAAAAGAGAAGAACACAGCATTTCTCAAGCTGAAAGAACTGAAGAAAAAATTCAAGACTCAAGTTGCCATATTAAAGGATTATACAGGGAAAATATTAAATGATGCAGAAAGCATCAAAAGAAGATGAAAGGAATACACAGAGTCACTATACAAAAAGAATTGGTCAACATTCAACCATTTCAGAAGGTAGCATATGATCAGGAACTGATGGTACTGAAGGAAGAAGTCCAAGCTGCTCTGAAGGCATTGGCGAGAAACAAGGCTCCAGGAACTGATGGAACCTCAACTGAGATAGTTCAACAAATGGATGCAGTGCTGCAAGTGCTCACTCGTCTATGCCAAGAAATGTGGAAGACAGCTTCCTGGCCAACTGACTGGAAGAGATCCATGTTTATGCCTATTCCCAAGAAAGGTGATCCAACCTAATATGGAAATTATGAAACAATATCATTAATATCGCATGCAAGTAAAATTTTGCTGAAGATCATTCAAAAGTCATTGCAACAGTACAGTGACAGGGAACTGTCAGAAATTCAAGCAGGATTTAGAAGAGGACTTGAAATGAGGGATATCATTGCTGATGTCAGATGGATCCTGGCTGAAAGCAGAGCGCACCAGAAAGATGTTTACCTGTGTTTTATTGACTATGCAAAGGCATTCGACTGTGTGGATCATAACAAATTACGGATAACATTGTGAAGAATGGGAATTCCAGAACACTTAATTGTGCTCATGAGGAACCTGTACATAGTCCAAGAGGCAGTTGTTCGAGGAGAACAAGAGGATACCGCTTGGTTTAAAGTCAGGAAAGGTGTGCGTCAGGGTTGTATCCTTTCACCATTCTTATTCAATCTGTCTGCTGAGCAAATAATCCGAGAAGCTGGACTATATGAAGAAGAACAGGGCATCAGGATCAGAGGAAGACTCATTAACAACCTGCATTATGCAGATGACACAACCTTGCTTGCTGAAAGTGAGGAGGACTTGAAGCACTTACTAATGAAGATCAAAGACCACAGCCTTCAGTATGGATTGCACCTCAACATAAAGAAAACAAAAACCCTCACAACTGGACCAGTGAGCAACATCATGATAAACGGAGAAAAGACTGAAGTTGTCAAGGATTTCATTTTACTTGGATCCACAATCAACACCCAAGGAAGCGGCAGTCAAGAAATCAAAAGATGTGTTGCATTGGGTAAATCTGCTGCAAAACACCTCTTTAAACTATTAAAAAAGCAAAGATTTCGTCCTCCGCCCTTAGACTCGACTGGTAGCGCAGCCTCCCAGCCTCGTACAGGAGTCGTATGCGAGAGCCGGTGCTTAGGTAAGGACTCAAGCTTCACTGGAGACATTCGAGAAAAGGTTGAACAACCACTATTCCAGAACAGAAAAGGAACTCATGCATCAGAAAAGGTGACTAATAGCCATACCAAAAGAATATGGCTGCACAAATACCAGAATCTCATCAGATAAAACAGTTTAAGGAATTTCTTGGAACCTACAATAAACTTACAGAAACCTGCTTTTTGGACTGTGTTAAAGACTTCACAACAAGAGAAGTGAAACCTGAAGAGATCAACTGTTCAGAACATTGCTTACAGAAATATTTTAAAATGACACAAAGAATATCCAGGAGATTTCAGGAATATCGTATTCAGCAGAATGAGGCTCTGGCAGCCAAAGCAGGACTTCTCGGCCAGCCACGATGGAGAAGTCCCGATGGATGGACTTCTGAAATAATATTGCTGACAGTTGTTGCACTGGAAATGAGGATTTGTTTGATAGAATCCCCTGAAAGCAAAAGTCACCATGTTAAACTGTCTGTTACGACTATTTGACAAATGGAAACCACTGGAGAAACACAATTGCTGTGTACCAGGAATAATCAAATAGACGGTCTTGTTGTTCAATGAAAATAAGATGCAACATTTGCCGAGGCCTTAAGATTCAGCAGCTTGGTCACTTGATTAGAAAAATAAACCATTGTTTCTTTAATCATGACTGTTAATTTTAAAGCCAAATATGTGTTCAATCATGTATGAGATAGAAAAAAAATTATTACTAAAAGTAAAATAAATGGAAGTATCACTGAAAAAAAAAAAAAAAGCAAAGATTTCACTTTGAGGACTAAGGTGTGCCTGATCCAAGCCATGGTGTTTTCAATCACCTCATATGCATGTGAGAACTGTTCAATGAATAAGGAAGACTGAAGAAGTATTGACACCTTTGAATTGTGGTGTTGGTGAAGAATACTGAATATACCATGGACTGCCAGAAGAATGAACAAATCTGTCTGGGAAGAAGTACAGCCATAATGCTCCTTAGAAGCAAGGATGGTGAGACTTCGTCTTACATACTTTGGATGTGTTACTCTGAGGAACTAGTCCCTGAAGAAGGACATCATGCTTGGTAGAGGGTCAGTGAGAGAGAGGAAGACCCTCAATGAGATGGATTGACACGGTGGCTGCAACAATGGGCTGAAGCATAGCAACGATTGTGAGAATGGCTCAGGACCTGGCAGTGCTCCATTCTGTTGTACATAGGGTCACTATGAGTCAGAACCGACTCTACGGCACCTAACAACAACAACAACAACTTGGTACCAGAGCAGCTCTCCTGCTGGATTAGGCTCCCTGCTGGCTCTGCTTCCCTTGCCTTAGAAAAGAGAATCAGAGAAGGAATTGGGAAACACCTGTAAAGTACAAGCAAAATTCTTTGAGAAAAACTCAAAATTGTCACTGGCTACTAGGGAGTCCCTGGATTGTGCAAATGGTTAAGCACTCAGCTACTGAAAGATGGGTAGTTCAAACCCACCCAGAGACACCTCGCATGAAAGGTGATGTGCTTTCAAAAGGTCACAGCCTTGAAAACTCTATGGAGGAGTTCTCTGCCCACATGGGGTCAACATGAGTCAGAGCCAACTGGCTGGCAACTAACAACATATGGAAGCCAGCTTATTGCCTGTCAGAGAAAAGTTCATGATCGTGGGTTGAGTGATCCGATGGCTCAAGAAAAGAGAATGCCCACCTGAGACAACAAGTTATGGAGGAAGGATGTAAGGTTTCTATGGTACCCCGTGTCCCTGATGTGGCAAATGGGGCATTGGCAGAGGCCCACGAGGACCACCAGGGAATCCTCCAGATGACTGGAGCTGAGGATGAAGGAGTCTCAGTCTGTCCAGGGCCCAGTGTGGAGCAGATACCACCCTCCAGGGTCAGGAGAGAGCCTCCAGCAGGCCAGCCCATTCCAACACAACAGCCCTCCACCCCCACTACCACCACTGGCAGCCATTAGAGCCTTCAACAAATCTAACCCTCCCATGGGAAGAGAGTGCTGTAGGCTCAGCCTTGGGAGTCTGCATTGTGCCTTTGTCAGGCAGTGGCTGGGGACAAAGGTGGCATCCGGGGAACGGGTAGCCAGTGACAGACTGGCTGGGAAGTGGTGGGTTTGACCTGTGAACTGTGTCCAGGCCCCCCTCAGACTCCTTTCTGGGTTAAGGTTAGCGCTGTCTCCCCTGAAGGAGGAGGGTTCCTGTGGCCTGGGGTCACATCTGAGTTCAGGCTCCCTGTTGAACACCCCAGTGGCCCATTCCATCTGTAGGAACCTCCCCAAAGTGGGCTTTGTGAAATGCTGTTTCTGAGAGAAGCTGTCAGAGCCATAGGGGTTGGGGGAGTGAGAGAAGACTGCCAGCAAGCAAGGAAAACAAGTTTAGGGGGCTGATGGCCTCTCAGTGAAAACTCCCGAGATGCTAACCCTTGTCCAGAGCTGGATCTGGGCCTGAAGGACTGAAGGAGAGGTCCTCTCAGAGACTTTAAAACGATCATGTGCATGGTGGACTTTGGCAGAAGGGTGCTTTGTCACATATGATGTTGATGAAATCCAACCCCATTCATGATAAAAAATCTCAGCAGCCAGAAATAGATGGGAAATGCCTACACAGTATAAAGAGCAAGTACAAAAAACCTACAACTAGTATCAGATTTAATGTCAGAAGACTAATTTCTCCACCCCCCCCTCCCCGCCCCCCAGCAGATGAGGAACAAGACATGGATGTCTTCTCTTATCAATGTAGTCAACATTTTACTAGCAGTTTTGGCCAATGCAATAAGATAAGGAAAAAAAAAAAAAGTAAAGACATTAGAATTTAAAAAAAAGAAAAAACTGTCTTTACTCACAGATGGCATGATTGTCTTTGTGATGAAATCTCCAAAATAAGCTAATAGAACTACCAAGTTAAGCAAGTGTGGCAAGGTCTCAGGACAGAAGATCAAATCAGTTGTATTCTAAGTACTAGCAATAAACAAGTGGAAAATAAAACAAAATATCATTTACAAGAGCATTAAAAAGTACAAAATTCTTAGGGATAAGGCTGACTACAGATATTAAGACCACTGCACTGAAAACTGCAAAACATTACTGAGGGAAATCAAAATTAAAGTATATAGGAAAAAAAAAATCTTGAAAACTATTCAGCAAAATGTCAACAATGACCATGTCTGGATGGACTCATTATGAGTGGTTTTTGTTTTCTCCTTTCTGCGGTCTGATTTTCCTAATTTTGGGACCATGGATTTGGGTTGCTTTTTGTAGTGGTTTTCCAGTGAGTGCTGTGAGGTGAACCACCGAAGTCTGGCAGCTGAAACGACATCCATTTATTGGCCCCTGATTCAGTCGATCAGAAGTTGAACACCTGGTTCTCTGTTAGGGTCTCACGGTTACGGCAGGCCTCGCTCCTTTCTAGAGGTTCTGAAATCCTCAGCCAACCCATTAGAGTTGCTGGCTGAATCCATTTCCTTGTGCCTATATGACCGAGGTCCCTGTCTTCTGGAGGGCTGTCAGCTGGGGCGCTTTTAGCTTGTAGAGGCTACTGTGGTTCCTCGCACCATGGTCGCTTAGACAGTTCACAGCAGCTCTAGGATCACATTTCTCTGACTATGAGCCTGTTTTTCCCTAGACTCTAGAATAAAGGGCTGATGTTATTAAGGCCAAAAATCAAACCAGTTGCCGTCAAGTCGATTCTGGCTCATGGCGACCACATGTGTGTCAGAGGGAAACTGTGCTCCATAGGGTTTTCCATGGCTGATATTTTGGAAGTAGATCACCAAGCCTTTCTTCTGAGGTGCCTCGGGGTGGACTCAAACCTCCAACCTTTTGGTTAGCAGCCATTTGCACCACCCAGGTACTTCGTGAACCAATATTGATACATTATTTTTCACTAGAGTCCACAGTTGACATGAGAGTTCTCTCTGTGTCGTACAGTCCTGTGGGTTTTGACAAACGCCTGTGTCTACCATCACAGTATCATCCAGAAGGATTTCACCACCTGAAAAATGCCCCTTGCCCCACCTGTTCACCCTCCCTTCTCCCTGAGGGCCTACGGCCCCTGGCCTTCTCACGGTCCCTCTAGGTTTGCCTTTTCAGAACCATTGGAGTCGTATCCCACGTGGCTTTTTCAGACCGGCTTCTCCCCCTGAGCAGCAGGCATCTCACCCAGGCCCTGTGTTTATAACGCAATCCTCCTCACGTGCTCTCTCCTTTCCCCTGGGCCCTGCGGTGCAGACACCAATCCTGGTGCGATTGTATCTGCGTGTTTCGGTAGACTGAACACTCCCTTTCCTCGTTCCACATTTTTCAGATTTCTGGGGATTATTTTACCCTGTCGACGTTGCCTGGGCCCCGGCCAACAGCAACACACAGCCCGCTTGCGGCTGAGGGTGGCGTGCGGACGTGGCGAGCTGGAATTTTGTTAAAGTCAGCTTCTCTCGGGCAGACTTATCTCCGTTAATCATAACCAAGCAGAGCTGCTGGAAACCACTCACGGGGCAGAAGTGCTCTCGAACAGAGCAAACCTCCTGGAGCCACAGCCAGCCCGCTGGCCACAGCAACACTCACAAACAAAAGGGGACAAGGAGGTGGCTGACCAGACCTGGACCCGCCCCGGTCCTACGGAGAGGCTCTGCACCAGGAGAGAAGGCATGCAGGCCGCCCTTGGGCTTAGTTCCCGGGGCCCATGATGGCCGGAGCAGATGATGGCCACTCTGTCCTGTGAGTGACTCCCCTCCCCTCCTCAGGGCACAGCCACCTGCCAACAGCATCAGAATCAGTGTCCTGGCCCAGGGGACCATATGCTGGGAAGAGAACAGGCTGCAGCCTGCACCCTGGGTCCACTGTCCTTGGCCACTGACCACTGAGCAGCCCTAGGAATGCCTGGAGGGAGATGCCCCTGAACCCAGGGGCCCCATGCACCTGGCCAGTCTGGGGCGGGGGCACCCAGGTTAGCGCTGTGGTATTTCCTGCACCTGTCCATCTGAGGGAAGGACTTCATCACAGACAAAAGCTGAAAGCAGCGTCCAGCCCGCCTCACCTGCCCTGTCTGACATTTGTCTGCAGATGATGGGCAAGGGGCAGGGGCTCCCTACCTCAGCCCAGCAAGCCCTGAGATCATGTGTGATTGGATGGTCCACGTCAGAGTCGGGTCACCGCCCTTCCTGGGCCACTCCACATGCAGCAGGAAAGGACAGGTCTAGATCCTTCTAGACCAAGGCTCCAGAATTGCAGCTCTGACCGTCTATGAGATCTGGGATGGGGCAAACCTGGCCAGACACTGCCTTGCTAAAAAAGAGGAAACTTGGAAGGGTTTTGGAAGGAAAAAGACATAAATCATACCTATTACGTGTATGGTCAGAAAACCTCTGCGGTTTGGAAAATTGTCCGAGATTTGCCTTTTCTTCCCATTTCCTGCAATTTCCTTCCCTATTGTCAAAATATTCTAAGAGCCTGTCCTTCCCCTTGGTACAGATGGTTGCTTTCTAGCCGGCAGCTGCTGGTTTATACCCAGGCCCTGCGGAGACAGAACAACTTTGGGGAAGAAAGAGGTGGGGAAGGGCCACAGCTCTTTGAGATGCCGGGGTATCCGCTAGGAGAACTTTTTAGCATTGCAATCCAGAGCCACCTGGGACAGCCCCTAGCCACAGGGAGGAGGTGCATGTCCAAGCACGGGGCTGCAGATCCAGAGAGGGAAGCCAGGATTGGGGCATCCCTGAGGACGGGGCATCTGCTCTGTCCTCATCCCAGAGGGCCCAGGTCATCCAGAGTGGGGTCACTCCATGAACCCTGTCAAGCCAAGGTCCAGGGTCTCCAACAAAGGCATGGCTCACAGCCAGGCAGTGGGTGGAACAACGCTTTACCCACAGAGAGAAGAGGCAGAGCGAGGTCACCCTCAATAGTAGATGCCAGTTTCCAAGGCCAGCAGGTCACTCCCAGCAGTTGATGCAGGGCTGGTGGTCTGCACGCACCGCTCTTGTGCCGCAGGTGAAGGACTCTGTTTCCCATCTGCCGGGAACAGATAAAGTAGTGGGCTTGGCCAGGCCTGTAGGGCACACATGAGCAGAGAGTGAAAGTTTACCATGCACACAGCAGGAGAGGGAGGCCCCCCGTCAGGAGAACAAACTGGGAGAGAGAGAGAGGGTCAGCTCCCAGCCTCCATTACCAGGGAATGCTCCGGGCCCAAGGCTTCCGAGTAGACAGCTTGGGTGGGAGGTGCAGGGGCTGTGGCAGACCACCCCCCCAACAAACAGATGGGGTGCAGGCAGCAGTGTAAGGGGACAAATGAGGGAGCAGGGATCTGTCCTGGAGAAATCCAAGCTTGGCCAAGCTAGGCAGCTGGAGTCTTTCTGTCCTGGAGGGACAGGGACTCTCTCTGGCTCTAGGCTCTATGTCTAGAATCTTCTGGAAGTCCAAATGAGATCTCGGGCACCTCATCAGGGGAGGCCTGGAAGAGCTATGAGAAATGTGGGCTGAGCTCTGTGCAGTTTAATGCACTCTGGCTCCTGGCGCTCCGGGAGGATGTCTGATGGTTTTCTGGATCTTTACCCAAACTGCTTTCTGGGGTAGTTATAGGGGGAAAAAAAGCCTACAAAACCAAACCCGTTGCCGTCGAGTGGATTCCAACTCACAGCAAGCCTATAGCGAATTCACCAGGGAAGCCACAGGGGGGGTGGCCCCAGGGGATTACTCCCCTGGTGAAGGCACAGGGCAGCCTCCAGGGAGAAGGTACGTGATGTCAGGGGCCACGAGAGAAGAGGTTAAGGCCCAGGGGCCCTCTGGAAATGAAGGTGTAGTCCCAGGCAGTGGTTCACACCCCACTTCCTGTGGGCACCCCCTGGGGAGCCTATAAAAATTTCCAGTGCCCAAGCCACACTCGCAAGAGTCTGGGGGAACTAGTCTGGGTAAAGGCATCACACGTGCAAAACTCCAGGGCATTCTAGGGAGCATCGTGAGCAGAGGCCTTGCTGAGGTGTTCTGGGGGGCAGGACCCTGTCTAGCCGCAGACATGCCACAAGCTGACTGCCGGGGACCTGGGCGGTCTCTGCTCTGTGCCAAGGTCTTCATGCTCTGGAAGATGCTCAAGTCCTGTTTTCACACCCAGATTGTTGGGAACCATCACCTAGGAAATGGTACCTAATCAAAAGCCAGTTAATTGTCTACTGCTCAAGCTTTCAGCTAAATGGATGAGCTTTGATGGGGCCTTTCTTGACCTCTGCTTTCTATTTAAAGCCGTTCTCTCTGGCATGCACTCTGGCACCCCATAAAAGCAGAACAGAGATTCATAAAACCCTCCCAGCTAATGAGACAAAGACTAGCAGGCAAAGTGTGTCTGGGGCTCTTGCGCACATGCGTGGACCCCACCAACACGGAGCTTCTACCACAGTCCGGGGCCACACAGCTCAGCACAGGAAGGAGAACACCGAAGCCTGTCTTTGCAAAGCACGGAGGAAGAGCTTGGATTTAGGCTTCCTAACTCACCCCAGCACCACTCGTCTGTCAGCTTGTCTCACTGTGGTGGCTTGTGTGTTGCCGTGATACTAGAAGCTATGTCACTGATATTTCAAATACTAGCAGGGTTACCCATGGTGGACTGGTTTCTTTTTTTTTTTTTTTTTCCAGACTAGGACAAATTAGGAAGAAAGGCCTGGTAATCTATTTCTGAAAATCAGTCAATGAAAACCGTATGAATCACAGCAGAATATTGTCTGACGTGGTGCTGGAAGATGAGCCCCTTAGGTTGGAATGCACTCAAAATACACAATAGCTACAGCAGTGAACTTGAGCATACCAATGACCATGAAGATGGTACAGTCCAGGTAACATTTTGTTCTGTTGTACATGAGTCACCACGAGTCAGAGCCTCCTGGACTACAACTAACAACAACAACCCGCTCCATCTCTATGACTGTGTTACTTACACAAAGGAAATAGCAAGAATATGTTTAATTGCGATGACATGAAGTAAGATGGCATAATTTGACCAACATGCTGTCGTAACAACAAACATAAATGGCATCTCTAATTTTTTTTTTTTTAAAGCAGCTCAATTATAATGTACATAGACCAAGAGGAAGTGATTCGAACAGAGCAAGGGGATACTGCATGGTTTAAAATCAAGAAAGATGAAAGTCAGGGTTGAATAACAACCTGTGTTGTGCAGATGACACAACCTTGCTTACTGAAAGCGAAGAGGACTTGAAGCACTTACTAATGAAGATCAAAGACCACAGCCTTCAGTATGGATTACACCTCAACATAAAGAAAACAAAAACCCTCACAACTGGACCAATAAGCAACATCATGATAAGTGGAGAAACGATTGAAGTTGTCAAGGATTTCATTTTACTTGGATCCATAATCAACGTTCATGGAAGTGGCAGTCAAGAAATCAAAGACATGTTGCATTGGACAAAGCTGGTGCAAAAGAAGTCTTTAAGTGTTTAAAAACAAAGATGTCAGTTTAAGGACTAAGGTGACATAACACAAGCCATGGTGTTTTCAGTTGCCTCGTATGCATGCGAAAGCTGGACGATGAATAAGGAAGACTGAGGAAGAATTGACGCCTTTAAATTGTGGTGTTGGTGAAGAATATTGAATATTCCATGGACTGCCAGAAGGAGGAACAAATCTGTCTTGGAAGAAAGGCAGTCACAGCGCTTTTTGGAAGCAAGCATGGTGAGACTTTGTCTCAGGTACTTTGGACATGTTATCAGGAGGGACTAATCCCTGGAGAAAAATATCACGCTTTGTAAAGCAGAGGGTCAACAAAAGAGAGGAAGACCCTCGACGAGATGGTTTGACACAGTGGCGCAACAATGGGCTCAAGCATAACAATGATTGTGAAGATGGACTGGGCAGTATTTCCCTCTGTTGTACATAAGGTCATTAGGAGTCTGGACTGACTCGACAGCACCTAAAAACAACTATTTGCTAGAATGATACACTTAAAAGAAAATGAAAGACAGAAGTTTAGAGTAACATCAGGAAGCAGATGTCTCAAGGTCCCTTCCACAGCCCTGTGCCTTACCACTCCCATGCACTCCAGCTTGGCTTCCCTGTGCCACCACCTTCACTTCCTTGTTTCATGTTTTCCCCAGCCTGTGAGCCCACTTTGGCACCCATGTTGCAGATGGAGTTCCACAGGATCAGCCTCCAGGGGGTCAGCTCTGAGGCTCCAGTTTTGTACTTGTTCCCAGAGTTTCCCCACAGGAAGGGGCTACCCAGTGTGGCGGTGACTTGATAATGCACCTCTGTTGGCTGTCTTCCCTTCTGTTTCTCACTCCCCCTCCCCTTTATTTGCCTCCCAAATAAAGGACTTACACTTGACTTCTTGACCTAGGGTCCAAACAGGCATACGCTGGAAACAGAGGGACAGTGGAAAAATCTAAGAAAAACAAAGCAGGGTCTTTTTTTCTTTTTAATAATTTATTTTTTGTTGTTGTTGAAAATGCACACAGCAAAGCATACACTAATTCAACAATTTCTACATGTACAATTCAGTAACATTGATTATATTCTTCAAGTTGTGCAACCATTCTCAGCCTCCTTTTTTGTTATTCCTCCACGCATTAACATAAACTCACTGCCCTTTAAGTTTCTTCTCTAACCTTTCAGGTTGCTGTTGTCAATTTAATCCCATACGAAGAGCTGAATTGTTGCTGTTTTATTTAAACCACCTCCTCCATGTTGCTGTTGCTAGCTGCCAATGAATCAATTCTGACTCATGGCGACCCCATGTGTGCAGAGGAGAACTGCTCCATAGTGTTTCCAAGGCTGTGATCTTTTGGAAGCAGACTGCCAGGTCTGCCTCCCAAGGAGCCTCTGGGTGTGTTCAAATTGCCAACCTTTTGGCTTGTAGTCAAGCGCTTAGCTGATTGCAGCACCCAGGGACTCCCCAAAGCAGGGTGTTAATATTAACGCAACTGAGATGGCCAGCATCCTTAGCTTGAGATGCAAACGTTGATATAGGTTCACTTTTCCCAAAACATCCTTTGAACCACTTGCCCAACCTGGCAGGAGGGCAAACGTCTCTTTCTCGAGACCACTCCTACTTCCTCCCCACAACTCATTGCCAATTCCGACGCATGGTGACCTGATGTTGTACAGAGTAGAACGGAGCTCCATAGCATTTTCTTGGCTGTAATCTTTATGGAAGCAGATTGCCAGCCAGGCCTTTCTTCCATGACGCCACTGGGTCGGTTCAAACAGCCAACCTTTCAGTTAGTAGCCAAGAGCAAACTGTGAGCACCACTCAGGGACCCTCTCCCTCACCATAAAGTGTCCAAAAACCACAAGGGCTATTCAGTCCTAAGGCGTGAGTCCTATTTTCAAATGCCAGGCAGAAAGAGAGCTGGAGAGCCTGGTGAGGTAACCAGACCCACTGAATCTGTCACATCCACACAGCACCTCTGTTGGAACCAAATCTGCCCAGTCCAATAGAAGTTCACCCTCTGGCCTTGGATGCTGTCTTAGTTACTGGTGCTGTCCCAACAGAAGTACCACCAGTCAGCACACATTTATTGTCTCACTGTTTTAGAGGCTGGACGTCCAACTTAGGGCATCAGCTCTGGGGCAGGGCCCCTCCTTGTCTGTAGTCCCAGGAGTACCTTGAGCTCCTTGGCACCTGTCTTCCCCCTCTGTGTGCTCGTGTGTCCATTCTGCTCTTTTTATAAGCCAGAAATGATTAGGATTAGGATCTACCCTACCCTGGTATGACCTCATTAACATAAGAAAAGAAAACCCCTATATCCAAACAGGTACAAGGGTTAGGACTTCAACATGTATTTTGGGCAGACATGATTCAATCCATAACAGAAGACTTTGCTGGCCTAGACCCCAGTGTGAGCTCCTTCAGGTCACACTCAGGGATCCTCCACCAGGTTCCCAGAAGCCGCCCACTGTTACAGTGTCTGGGTCAGAAGCAGAGGTAAGGGCCCAGGGACTTCTGAGCTTGTGGCTGGCATCCTCAGGGGGTGGTGGGAAAACCCAGAGTTTGTAGCCAGCAGGTCAGAAGCGAGGGTGCTATGGGGATTCCCAAGCTTGTGGCTGGTGATGAGGTCCTGAGCAGACCTAGGAGTCTGGAGAATGGGTCCTTTAACTAGTGAGCTCTGACCTCAGTCTTGGGTCCGAGGTAAAGTGCTGCAGGGGCAACTGGTGTCTGAAGTGAAAAGAGAAGAAAACAGTGATGTGTTAGTGGCCTGGTGCTGCTGTAACAGAAACACCACAAGCAAACAGTGGTGTGTTAGGCACCTAGTGCTGCTGTAACAGGAACACCAAAAGTGGGTGGCTTTAACAAACAGAAATTTATTCTCTCACAGTCTAGGAGGCTGCAAGTCCAAATTCAGGGCACCAGGTCCAGGGGAAGGCTTTTCTCTCTGTCAGCTCTAGGGGAAGGTCCTTCTCATCAATCTTCCCCTGGTCTAGGAGCTTCTCAGGGCAGAAACCCTGGGTCGAAAGGACACACTCCCCTTCTGGCTCTTCATTCTTGGTGGTATGAGGTCCCTCTCTCTCTGCTCGCTTCTCTCTCCTTTTATCTCTTCTAAGATAAAAGGTGGTGCAGCCACACCCCAGGAAAACTCCCCTTACATCAGATCAGGGCTGTGACCTGAGTAAGAGTGTTGCATCCCACCCTAATCCTCTTTAACATAACCTAATCTTGCCTCATTAACCACAGGCAGAGATTAGAATTCAAAAAACATAGGACAATCACATCAGATCACAAAATGGAGAACAACTACACAGTACTGGGAACAGACATGGACTTCATGAGACACTCGAGAAACTGACGTAGGTTGGGGGCTCACTACACTGACACCTGCCAACCCACATCAGTACGTTTCTTGAGTATCTCATGAAGCCCAAAGAGGAGCCAACCGAAGCTGTGAGAACAACTCAGTGAAGACAGACAGGCCCACCACAAAGCAGAACGAGCACTGTTGTCTTCATTGCTGCCCTCTCCACACTGGCACAAACACCACCCAGCCCTCATCCTTTCTCTGCAGTTTGTTATGTGTTCGGGGGCCCCCTTCCCCTGATCCTGTCCTTACAGAGGTTGGTGGGGGCTATGGAGGGGGAGGGAGGCTCCCTGAATTGCTGGGACTTCTCTCTGTGCAGCAGGTTGGGTTTGAGGTCTGCTCCCTGTCACCTGCATGGACCTGAGGTAACCCTTGGGTCCTTGTCCTGTGCCAGCCAAAAAGGATCAAAACCAAACCCACTGCCATTGAGTCAGTTCCAATGTACGGTGACCCCATGTGCTACAGAGTAGAACTGCCCCATAGGGTTCTCTTGGCTGTCATCTTTATGGAAGAAGGTTGCCAGGCCTTTCTTCTGTGGTGCCACTGGGTGGGTTCAACCTGCTGACGATTAGGTTAGTAGTTGAGCACAAGCAGGGACCTTCTGTGCAGAACATGGTGGTAAAAACGGGCCTCCCACCATTACAGAGAGGCTAGAAGAAATGGATCACAGGGGGTACAGCCCTGCTTCTGGAAAGGAGAGAGCACTTATCATCAGGCTAAGTTTCCTGCTGGGAGCAGGATGAGAAAACCACCCCTGTCAAGAAAACGATGCATCTGCATCCAGGCAGCGGGGTCTCAGAAGCTCCTCTGCAAGCCCTTCGAGTGTGTACTGGTGGTGGTGGGCCCTTTCTCCAGAAGCAGCTCCAGGCTGTTTGTTGAGTCTCTGCCCGCCCAGGTCTCACCCAAGGACAGGGGAGCCAGGCCCGCAGACCTGGAGGAGCCTCCACGCCTTCCCCAACTGGAAACATTGATGGAATTCTGGAATAGCTCATTGTTGTGCTGAATCTCTCCAGCTTCCCCAGAGCCCTGCTGCTCTCTGATTTTCACGTCTCTCCCGGAGGTTAGAAATTCTCACTTAGCATTTGAATTATGGTCCTGGCGAAGAATATTGAATATACCACGGACTGCCAGAAGAATGAACAATTTGTCTTGGAAGAAGTACAGCCAGAATGCTCCTTAGAAGCAAGGATGGCAAGACTTCATCTCACATACTTTCGACATGTTGTCAGGAGGGACTAGTCCCTGGAGAAGGACATAAGGCTTGGTAAAGTAGAGGGTCAAGGAAAAAGAGGAAGACCCTCCACGAGATGGATTGACACAGTGGCTGCAACAATGGGCTCAAGCATAACAACGATTGTGAGGATGGCACAGGACCGGGCAGTGTTTTGTTCTGTTGCACATGGAGTTGCTATGAGTCAGAACCAACTGAACGACACCTAATAACAACAAAAACATGGTTTCTAGAAAATGCCATACCCCTCCTGCAGCCAATACCCACAGCCATCCCAGACTTCGACTTCTATGGGGGACTCACGCCTTTCATCAGAACAATTCTTGTGTAATTTCAGAACCAAAAAAAAAAGAAAAAGCAAACCAAACCCGTTGCCGTCGAGTCGATTCTGACACATAGCAACCCTACAGGACAGAGCAGAACTGCTCCAACAGGGCTTCCAGGAAGTGGCCGGTGGACTTGAACTGCCAATATTTTTGGCTAGCAGCTGAGCTCTTAAACAATGCGCCACCATGGTTAAGCACAGACACCACAAATTTCCCACGGTGCTTTTTACCAGAGACAGGGAGGTGGAGTCTGCACCTTCCCTCTGTGTCCACCAGCCACGCTCAGCAGTGAGTACCAACCAGCCCCTACGCTCTGCCGCCCTTCTACAGGTCTCACAGCTTAGGGGGTCCTATCACAGCTGTGTCTTAGGAAAGAGGAGTGAGGGGGCAGAGGGACTGAGGTGTCACCCACAGTCACAACCAATAACAGGCAGACCCACTTTATAGCCACCAGGATGGCCAGAAGCAAATAGAAAACAGAAGTGTTGGCGATGGGGAGGAGCAGGAAACCCCCGATACTGCTGGGGGACGTAAAATGGTGCAGGCACTCTGAAAAGCAGTTGGGAAGTTCCTCACACAAACACGGTTACCATGCGACCCAGCAATTCCACTCTCAGGTACACACTCAGGTGTCTTAGTCTCCCAGTGCTGAGTAACAGAAACACAAGCGGAGCTTTAGAGGACAGGACTTCATCCTCTCACAGCTCGGGAAGCTGAAAGTCCAAATCAGGGTCTTGGCCATGTGGATTCCCTCCTCGTAGGTGTTCCCATGCACTCCTTGGCTTGTAGATGATCCTCGTGTGGCATCTGTCCCCCACCCCACTACGACTGGACATGTGTCTGGGTCTAATCTGCTCTTTTTAGGACTCTGAAATGATTAGGTTTAAGACACACCTTGTACTGGTTTGGCCTCATTAACATAACAAAGAAAACCCTATTTCCAATCAGGATTATATCCACAGGTAAAGGGTTTAGGATTCCAATCAATACATATTTTGGGGGACACAGTTGAGTCATAAGGCCAAAAGAAACGAAAAATGTGTCTACCCAGAAACTTATTCACAGACGCTTATAGCAGTATTATTCGTAATAACCAAAAGGTGGAAACAACCCAAACGCCCATCAACAGATAAATGGATAAACCCAATGTGGGATATCCATACAATGGGATATTGTTCTGCAGTACAACAGGATGGAGAATAAACACATGCTACAACATGGGTGAGCCTTGAAAACATGATGCTGAGTGAAGAAGCCAGTCCCAAGACACCATAGGATTCCATTTGTCTGAAATGTCCAGAATAGGCAAATCCATCAAGACAGAAAGCAGATTAATGGTTGCCAGGCACTGGGGGAGGAGGGTAGAGAGATAGGGGTGGGTAGCTAAAGGGTCTGTGTTTATTTTGGTCATGATGAAAACGCTCTAAAATTGTCTGTGGTGGTGGTTGCACATATCTATGAATATACTAAGATCTACTGTATTGTACACTTTAAATGAGTGAATTTACAGTGCGCAAACTTAATCTCAATAAAGCTGTTCCAAAAAAAAAAAAAAAAAAAGAGGCTGAAGTCAAATTTCAACTTGATGCCCAGATACTCACTAGGCACCCAGCGGTGCCAGCCAGGGATGAATGACCCAACAAGCAAGGTTCGCACCAGCTTATCTGTGTTTACTTACTAATCTGTAGTGCACAATTTCATCTGCTTTTCACCACATCTACACCGCTACAGATTTTTTTTTTTTTTTACACCGCTACAGATTAGTAAGTAAACACAAACAAGCCCACGCGTGCCTTTGTTGTTGTTGCTAAGTGCCGTTAAGTCGGTCCTGACTTATAGCAACCCTATGCACTACCTGCTTACTGATTAATTCGTCCCTAATGCCAGCTCTGTTCTAGGCACCACATTGTAGGGGCAGAGAAGGTTGACCAAACGTCTGCTCTTCCGGAGCTCACCACCCAGAGAAGAAAGAACCTGTAAGCACATTTACAAACAAGGTCACATTAGAGAGCAACAGATGCTGTGAAGACCCTCTAACCAGGCTGTGGGACAGGGGCCGGGGCCTTTGCATCCCCTATCTCCCTCACCTCCCAGCCTATGGCTGAACCACTGCCCTTCACCTCCCTGCTCCCCATCACTGCACCTGGCCTCTGAGCTTGTCTACCAAACACAAAGCGAGCGTGTCATTCCCTGCTCAGTCTTCCAAAGGCATCCTGCCTCAAAGGAAGGCCGCAGACACCTCACTTGGCCCTATCTGGCTGGCCGCCCTCCACCACCTCTCCCTGACTCCATGTTAATCCTAACACTAACCCCAACCCTAACTCTGAGCCTCCCTTCCTCCATGTCCAACCCTATTCATAACCCTACCCCAATTCCAGCCCTAACCCCAAGCATCCCTTCCTCCCTGTCTAACCCCAGCCCATCCCTAAGCCTCCCTTCCTCCATGCCCAGCCTCTAGCCCATCACTTGCTCACCCAGCTGCTCCATCCCAGCGTTCCCGTCTCAGGTCCTCCCAGGCCTTTCCTCCTAGCCCAGCTAGTCTGGAAGCTCCGCTGACTCCTGTTTCCCATCCTAGCAACATGCAAGCCTCCACTAGAGAGCCTTCCAATAGGCCTTTGCTGCTTCAAGTGGATCAAAAAGTGCTTTGCTTGTTGACTTCTCTTTCCCTTGCGACCCTCTCATCTATCCTGTGTTTTCTAATTTGAGATAAATATTTAAATTAAGCACTGTGGGGGAAGGGCACCACAGCCCAGGGCCTGGTGCATCCCCACTGGATCTTCTCTTACCTTCTTGGGTCACATTTCCCCTCTAGATGAATCGCTATTGTTTTTATAGGACAGAGGAGAGCAGCCCCACAGCATTTCCCAGGCTATAATCTTTATGGGAGCAGACTGCCAGGTCTTTGCTCCTGAGGAGCAGATGGTAGGTTCGAAGCGCTGACCTTTCGGTTAGCAGCTGAGCACTTAACTGCTGCGCCACCAGGGCTCCCTGATGAGTCACTAGAAGAAGAAGTAGGGTTCCTCATGACTGGCTGAAACATTTGGTAGGAAGAAGTGGATACACGAACGAAACTGAGGCCCAGCCGGCCAGAAGGATGCAGGGAGGACATCCAGCAGTGTCCCCTTCAAGAGACACTCGCTGCTGGGCCAGAGTTTAAGAAAACTCAATAATTTGCAAACTTAAGCCCATCAACTTTATTATTAGTAGTATTATGGGGCCACTCGAGTTTTTACCAACTTCACAGAGGCATAGCTTACCTACCATAAAATTCACCTCTTTTAATTACACAATTCAATTACTTTTAGTAAATTTACAGAGTTGCAGAATCTCCGCTACAAACCAATTTTAGAATGTTTCCAAAATCCCCCAAATTTTCCTTGTGACCACTTGTAGTTAACTTGCTCCTCCCCCCCAGGCTCGGACAGCCACTAATCTGCTTTCTGTCTCTATGGACTTAATATTTTGGACATTTCACATAAATAGAATCATATATGTGGTCTTTTGTAACTGGCTCGTTGTACTTAGTATAATGTTTTCCAGGGTCGTCCATGTTGTAGTATGTATCAGTACTTCATTCCTTTTATGGTCAAATAACATTCTGTTGTGTGTAGACCACAGTTTATTGATCCATTTATCAGTTGGTGGACATTTGGTTTGTTTCTACTCTTTGGCTATTATGAATTATGCTGCAATGAACATTTACGTACAAGTTTTTGTGTGGACATATATTTTCATTTCTCTTGAGCATATACTTAGGAGTGGAACTGCCGGATCATATGGTAATTCTATGTTTAACATTTGAGGAACCACCAGCCTGTTTTCCAAAGCAGCTGTACCATCTTACATTCCCACCAGCAGTGTGAGCGTTCAAGTTCCTCCACGCCCTCATCAACCCTTGTCGCCGTCTGCCTTTTTGATCACAGTCGTTCGAGTGTGCACCCATTAACATTTGTAGTAACAGATTGTTTGTAGTACAGGTCACAACTGCTTCCAACTGCTCATAGCACCCCAATTCACCTTGTCACCAAGTTGTGGTTTACATTCCTGGGGAATAGCCACAAATGCCCACCATTGTGTTTCTTTTGTTTCTCTCTGATTCAGAGCCTTTATACACCCCATCCGCAGTCATCGTCCCAGATTTCCTGCTCGCCCCATGAGTAGCCTGTTGTGAGGCCAGCATAGCTTAGGGGTAAAGAGAATGGTGTGAACCCCAGAGGTCCCTGTGTGGCACAAACAGTTTGGTCTTGACTAATAATTGAAAGTATGGTGATTCAAACCCATGCAGCTGTGTCAGGAAAGAAAGGCCTGGTGATCTAATTCAGTAAAGATTACAGCCGAGAAAACCCTATGGAGCTCAGTTCTGCTCTGTGACACATGGGGTTGCCATGAGCCAAAATCAACTTGACAGCAACTGATTTGGCTATTGGTTTTGGTGAACCCTAGCTCCCCACTTACCAGCAGGGCCCCACTTCCTGTCTTGGGTAGTTCCTGGTCCTCAGTTTCCTCATCTATAAAGTGAGGGTAATAGCATTTCCCTCACAGGGTTCTTGTGAGGAATAAAAGAGTAAAATGCTTAGAGAGGGGGCCTGGCACACGGTATGCTCTCCGTACGTGTTAGTTGTTGTCACGATATCGCTGTTAAGAGCTCAGTTTGGACAAGGCAGGCTCCCCTAAATCTCCAGCTATGCCACACAGATACCACTAAGATGGCCTCGGGTCTGCCTCAGCCACTAAACAGCGCACCGGGGCTCCGACGTTCAGTCTCCGACGTGTCTAACAGATCAATCGCTTCCTATTTCGTCAGGGGTTATATAAATAATTGAAAAAGTTGCCCGTGTGTTTCCACCAGGGTGGGTCACGTTTGACTCATGACTCCCTCAAAGCGAGCGTCCCCTCCAGCAGAGCGGGGGCCGGCTTGGAGCAGCTGCGGCTAATTACGCAGATGGGTTGTGAAATCTCGTGCCTCCTGCCACCGCCGAGAAGCTGCACAGGAAGAGTTGCCCTGGAAAGCAGTTCTGTTGGCGAGGCCCAGATTCCAACATGGCCGCCCTGCCAGATGAGCCCTAATTAAACATGGGCGACAGGACATGGGGCTCAGGGCTGCACAGAGCCCGTGGGGAGCGGTGAAAGATTGCCCAAACAATGCAGGAAGACAGAATGGCGAATGCATTTTCAAGCGTCAATTCAAAAATATGTAAGCTTAATAAAACCCACATACGCAGAGTGTAATGAGAGTATTCCTGTCTCCCATTGACACTTTGGCTCCTGTTCAACTGTCAAGTTGGAAGAAATATTGCAAAGTGGAAAGCCTTTGCCTCACAGATGACTAATTTTTTACAGAGCTCTTAGGTAGAGGCAAGCTGGTAACAGCAGTGTCCAGATGTGGGGGAAGTACTTGGGGCCTGTGAACAGTCAGGATCCCAGATGACAGTGTTTCATCCTCCTTGGGTGGAGGGGTAGGTAATCATAACTTGCTCGTTCCCAGGTTAGTGAGGAAAGAGATGGCTGTCTTGGGTCTATCGTGTTTCAGCACACCTGGGCTTCAACCTTAGCAGGCCCCAGACATGCCAGCCAGAGTCTTCTGGCAACTGACCAAGGAGATGATTTATTCAAATCAACCCCACCAGGGCAACTGCTAAAATGTCTGTGGGTTTGGGAGGGAAGAAGGCAAGAGAAGCTCAGTGGGATGAAAGAAGGATAAATATAATGAGCAAAACTTATATATCCAAGGAAGTGTTGCTGTTACATTCAAAATAGTTCCCTGGGGTGACTGTTCACTTGTTCCAATGTTTCTGCCATTGCTTAAAACATTTCCGTTCCTGCCACGCTTTTTGTTTGTTTTGGATTTTTAAGAAAATTCACACTATTGTTTTTGTAAAAATTATACAAGCTCACTATAAAGGATTTGAGCTGTTCAGAAACACTAAAGAAATAGAAGGAGATATTTGTAATGTCTAAGATTTCTAGAACAGAAACGAAACTCCTCCTCCACACTAGCAAGGAAGGAGCAGCCATCTAGCCAAAAAGGGGCAAAAAGCACAAATAGGCAATTTAAAGAAGATATCCAGGGAGTTAATAAGCACATAAAAAATGCTCAAAATTATTAGTAAACAGAAAATTGAAACAAAAGGCTACCCTTGCACCTTTAACTGGAAACAGGAAGCTGGATAATGCCAAATGTTGAAAGGGTGCAGGTAAAAGGAAGTTTCATGTGACTGGCTGGAGCATAGACTGGAGCCACCATTTTCTAAAGACAACTCTACTCAGTGCTGTGGAGAGCACTATTCAGTCAGAGCCGGCCAGGTAAAGCCAGGCTTTCCTGTGGTAATAAATGAACTCCCCAGATCTCAACAGCTCAACTCAACAAGGTTGTTTCTTGCCCATGGTATGTATTGGTTATACATGTGTAGAAGTGGGTTCTGCTTCTCATTGTGCCTGAGGAACCCAGAGTGGTGGAAGCTCCACCATCTAGACCAGGAGCCCACAAACTTTGTAAAGATCCAGATAGAAAATATTTTTGGCTTTGTGTGCCATATGGTCTCTGTCATACCTACTCAACTCTGCCTTTACAGCACAAAAGCAGCCATAGACAGTATGTAAATGAATGTGAAGTGGCTATGTTTCAATAAAACTTTATTTACAAAAATAGATGGTTGTATCACTCTGAGATATTCTTTAAATCTTGAACTGAAACTACCCTGAGGTTACCTTTTAGCTAAATAACAGGAGAAAAAGAAAAAAAAAAACACTTTGCCACTGAGTTAATTCTGACTCATAGTGACCCTGACTCACAGTGACCCTATAGGACAAAGTAGAACTGCCCCATATGGTTTTTAAGGAGTGTCTAGTGGATTCAAACTATCGAACTTGTTGTTAGCAGCCAAGCTCTTAACCACTGCACCAGGGTTGCTCATAAAACAAAGAATATCACCCATGAGTACTGCACTCCTTTAGAAAAATTGTCCGTATGAGACCAAACAGTGAACAATTATTCTAAAGCAAATATGAGAAGGTAAGGGTGCAGGGAAACAAGAACAGCTAGAATGGAAATTATGAGAATGTTGTCACATTGTGAAAAATGTAACCAATGTCACTGAATAATAGAAATTGTTAAATGGGAACCGAATTTGCTGTGTAAATTTTCTCTGTAAACACAATAAAATATTAAAAAAAAAAAAAAAAAGATAATGGGTTAGATTTGGCCCATGGGCCACAGTTTGCTAACCCCTGATCTAAAAACTGCCAGTCATGGGTCATGAGGTCTCATCGCGGCTCTTCTCTGCTTTGGCCTGGGAATGGGAGTCACCTCCATTTATACCCCACTAGTCAGCCTAAGTCATATGGTACTCCCCAATAATAAGCAGTCTAGAAGTATGGTTTTCTGGGTTCCTGGGAGGAGATGGAGCTGGCTATTGGAGTAATACTTACCACACGTATCAATTTCATTTCTTGGTATATTTCTCCCCCCCAAAAATTCTCACACAGATCCACAAGGGGACATGTCCATTAAAAGAAACTTTTCAGAAAAAAAAAAAAAGCAAAACCGTGACTCTTATAGTGATATAAAAAGGAACACGTGTTGGGGATCTTGTTCTGTTCATTAATCGATGAGGTATCAGACAGATACTAAAACTGGTTCAAAAGAGAATCCAAAGAACTGACACATTTATCGGTCAGGAATATTTAACTGAATGTGAAAACAGAGGAGAAACTGGCTTTTCCACGTGGAAGAGAACGTCAACTGGATTTCTATTAGAATTTGCATGTTTTTAAGAACAATTTTGTATTGCTATCAGTTCCTTACAATTTGCAAAGTTGAAAAATCATTCAAAGACAATAAAAGACAAAAATCAGATGACCTTGAGGAATGTCCCCTAAACAATGCACACATTCTTTTTCTACATGTGTTAGGTTGTTCTTGCAGTCCTGCAGCAATTTGTTTGTCCATCACTGTGGAAATCATCCGTCAAGGTAGAAGTGTCATGAGAAAACATCACAGAACTACTATGAAGCCGTTAGAAACAACCAAGCCAGATGTATACATGGCAACTAGAAAGGATGGAGTAAAAAAAGTAAAAAAACAAAACAGTGATATACAGCCCACATAATTTAAATCACATCATTTATATATATTAAATTACATGCATGCAAAACAATACATTAAGCAAAAACATGTACAAATAAAAAGATATACTGAGCACAAAAGCAAGTTGCCTCTGTTGAGAAGGGGAATGAAAAGGAAGTAGAGGGCAAAGATAAATGCATTAACAAACAAACAAGAGAGATGTGCGTTGCTAAGTTATGAATAGTGTGCCAGGAACTGAGAAATCTGATTCTCTTAACCCTCAGCGTCAGAGGGTTCCTCTACTGCAAGAAAACAACAAAAAAATTTAAGAAAGAAATAAAACAATTCCAAATTTCTCTCTTCAGAAAAACCGTTAATAACAATGGTGAACATCCTTCCAGATTTTCTATGCACGTATAAAAATGGAAAGATAGGAATACTTTTTATAAAATGGAAGCTTACTGTAAATGCCATTTTTATAAATGTTATTTTAAATTTAATTTTAGTTTTTAACAAAAGAAAGCAAATGGAAGCAAAACTAATGGATTTTCTAAATTTGAAATGTTTCTGCACTACAATAGAGTTAATATTCCTCTAAGACTCAAAGAATTCAAAAACATTTAAAAGGCTGAAGTCATTTTTAGCTGTATGAGGACACTGACACTTTCATACTTCCTCCCATCTCCCTTCTCCCAATATTCTAGTCTTTGATTTTATCTTTTTTCTATCGTCCAAGTTTCTAGCGTTAACTTTTCTGTTCTGTTCATAATTCTCATAGTTACTTATTATTGGCTTTAGATTTAAATGTATTCAATGCTCACTATGGTGCCCTTTACTAAGGCTTCACCATACCTGAGTTTTAAATTTTGACTCATCTTTTAATTGGCTGGATTTCATTGATGATACCTGAGCTAGTTAATGGTTTCCGAAGTCCACTTGTTGCCTTTATATGTGAGCGACAACTAAACTGGATTTCTTCTTTTGGATTAGTAGGATCTTTTACTCTGGGTTTTGTGGCCATTGCTCCATGGTATTTTGGCTTTCAAGGTGGCTGTGGTAAAGTCTGGCCCCGTTCAAATTCTCATTTTTCCCCCTTGTAGGTGATTTTCTGCTTAGATGCATAATATTCTTTCTACTTGAAGTTCAAAAATTTAACCTGAGTATGTCTGCTTGTCGAACAGTCTGAAACTTGTGCACAAGTGTGTGTGTGTGTGTGTGCTTAGACATGGTGTGATCTTTCAACATGCAGAACCAGTTATTTCTTCATTTTAGGGAATTTCCTTTTTTGTATTCTATCTTTGAACATTTTTTTCTACTGCATTTGTTTGAATTTCTACTTTAGTAACACTGTCTTAGTCATCTAGTGCTGCTATAACAGAAATACCACAAGTTGATGGTTTTAACAAAGAGAAAATTTAATAAAGAGAAATTTATTCTCTCACAGTCTGGAAGACTACAAATCCAAATTCAGGGCATCCACTCCAGGGGAAGGCTTTCTCTGTCAGCTCTGGAGGAAAGCCCTTCTCATCAATCGTTCCCTTGACTAGGAGTTTCTCCACACAGGGACCCTGGGTCCAAAGGACATGCTCTGTTCCTGGCATTGCTTTCTTGGTGGTATGAGGTCCCCATGTCTTTCTGCTCGCTTCTGTCTTTTATACTTCAAAAGAGATTGGCTTAAGACACTATGCAATCTTGTAGATCTCATCAACATAACTGCCGATAATCCATTTCATTACATCAAAGTGATAGGATTTACAACACATAGGGAAATCACATCAGATAACAAAATGATAGATGATCATACAACACCAGGAATCATGACCTAGACAAGTTGACAGATATTTTGAGGGGAAACAATTCAATCCATGACAAATGCCAATTATCTTTATGTTGGATTGTCTTTTTACAGTCTTAATATAAATGAAGTTTATAAATTTAAAGTTCTTAATAAAAATCTAATTTTTATTTTATCTAATAAAAATCAAAATTTTATTTTGATCTCTGTCTTATCTACTGTGATTATCTAAAGCTTTTCCTCTGGGTCAGTGGTTTTCACACTTGAGTATGCAACAGAAACACTTGGCTGGCTTGTTACAACACAGATTGCTAATCCCATCTGCAGAGCTTCTGATTCAATAGGTCTTGGGTGGGGCTGAAGAATTCAAATTTCTAACAAGTTTCCATGTGGTGCCGACACCAGTGACCGTACTTTGAGAATCACTGCTTTTTGTCAATATTTTTATTTCAGCCTTGTCTATTTTATTCTTTGTTGTTTCTAATTTATTTATTAGTTCTCTATCGATAATGTTGTGGTCTTCAATTTGTTTCTTGAGGTCTAGAATCTTTTTATTCCTTACTTTATATTTACATAGAGTTATGAATTGAATTGTGTCCCCCAAGAAAATATGTTGAAGTCTTGAAGTCCTAACTACTCCCTCTTCCTGTAAATGTGATATTGTTTGGAAACAGGATCTTTGAAAATGTTATCAGTTAGGTTAACATGAGGTCATACTAGAGTCCTAATCCCATCTGAGTGGTGTCCTTATAAAAGAAGAGAAGAGACACAAAGAGACAAAGGAAAGATAGCCATGCGAAGATGTATCTACTGAAAAAGGAACACCTGGGGCCACCAGAAGCTGGGCTAGATGAGACAAGATCTTCCCTTAGAGCCTTTGGAGAGAACACACTCATTCTGACAACCTGAATTCAGACTCCTGGCCTCTTTAACTGTGAGACAATAAATTTCTGTTGCTTAAAGCTTCAGGTACTTTGGACATTTTATCAGGAGGGATCAAGTCACTGGAGAAGGACATCGTGTTTGGTAGAGAGTCAGCAAAAAAAAGGAAAACCCTCAATGAGATGGATTGACACAGTGGCTGCAACAATGGGCTCAAGCATAACAAGGATTTGAGAATGTCACAAGACCAGGCAATGTTTGGTTCTGTCGTACATTTGGTCGCTGTGAGTTGGAACCAACTTGATGGCACCTAACAACACGACAACATTGTGGTACTTTTTTATGGCAGCCCTAGACACCAGTACACATGGCAACAAGCAGATGAATTTCTTCATATTCTTATCGAACCACCCTATCAGGTAAAGCATGGGGGCAGGGAGGAGAGTTTTCTCCATTCATCATTTTTCTGTATTGGGTTACTTATTTATCTTTTGCATGTTATGATCCTTTCTTGTAGATGTAATCATTTATTTTCTGAGTTATGTTTGCATAGTTGTTTGCCCTTCCTTCCTCATTTTTTTCCCATCTTATTCAAGCTTCAGTGACTTATTCCAGATCTCCTATACATTCTGAAAGACCACTCGTGAGTTTTTAACTCTCTTCCCACAAAAACTTGCAGTGGGGTGTTTTTCCCTGAGCCATAGTTTGAAAGCCACATAATTTGTGTTCTGGCTACTCTGGGGACATTTGAGGGAATGGTCAGTGCGGGAGCAGATCAGATGTGACATATAGGCCTTGTTAAAACACCTAGTTCTACAAAAGACACAAGGTAAATATAAGCCCAAGAGACAGAAAGGGCCACATAAACCAGAGACTACATCGGCCTGAGACCGGAAGAACTAGATGGTGCCCGGCTACCATCAATGACTGTCCTATCAGGAAATACAACAGAGAATCCCCAATGGAGCAGGAGAAGAGTGGGATGCAGACCCCAAATTCTCGTAAAAAGACCAGACTTAATGGTCTGGCTGACTCTAGAGGGACCCCAGAGGTCATGGTCCCCAGACCCTCTGTTAGCCCAAGACTAGAACCATTCCCAAAGCCAACCCTTCAGACAGGGATTGTACTGGACTATAAGACAGAAATGATACTGGTGAGGAGCAAGCTTCTTGGCTCAAGTAGACACACACATGAGACTATGTGGGCAGCTTCCGTCTGGAGGTGAGATGAGAAGGCAGAGGCGAACAGGAGCTGGTTGAATGGATATGGGGAATAAAGCGTGGAGAGGAGGAGTGTGCTATCTCATTAGGGGGAGAGCAGCTAGGAGTACATAGCAAGGTGTGTATAAGCTTTTATATGAGAGACCGACTTGTTATAAACTTTTACTTACTGTACAATAAATTAAACACACACACCCCTAGTTCTTTTTTGCTCTTTCTCCTGAAATCCTGTGAAATGTCCTGGACTGGGGCTGGCTGGACCTCATTAGGGGCGAGTGGTATTTCCCTCCAGGTCTCGAGCAGTCCCATGGCCAATGCACCATGGAGCCTTCACTTCCACCAGGGAGTGTGGGCCCCATAGTTATTTTCCCATTTCCCCTCAAGCTGACGTCACCACTGCCCAGTCTGCATATTTGAAGACGAGGTGCTTGGTCGCTCACACGTGGCTTGCTGCTCGGCGTCTCTGCTGTGCTACGGAACCTTCTGCTTCTATCTTTGGCCACCAGTTGCTTGAGTTTATGGCCTTGTTTGGTTTTTGCTGGAATTCTTTTTCTATTTTTTGTTTCCATTCTGTTAGGGACTAGGGGAGGACATTCTTTGATTCCACTTCGTTCCGCTGCTGGTGAGAGGGAGAGGCAGGCTGACATCCACTGTGCCCAGCTCCTCCAAATAGCCCCCTAGAGCCAGTGACCCCAGTCACGAGTGTCCCCCATAATCCAGCCTGGCTGGAATCCTCGTCTCCTGCCCCCTTTGCCTTCACACCCCATGGGCCAACTCTCCTCCCAGGCGCTGGCCACCATCCGTCCCGCCTGCTGCCTCCTCTCTGAGCACTGGCTCCTTCTTGACATCTGTACCGCCCCTCCCCACCCCCCACCCCCCCGCAGCCCTGTGGCCATTTACACTCACGAGGCAGACCCTGACCCCTACTGAAGCAGACTGGTGCTTCCCAGAGCCCTGAGGCCAAAGGCCCACTTCTGACCACTTCTCAAGGCCTGTGATGACTTCTGACCGCTCCCCAAGTTCTGCGGTGACCGCTCCCTGCCCCTTCCCCTGGGCTCTGCTCTCCAGAGCCGATCTGTATCCTCTTGTCTACATCTCAGGACCCTGTGCTTTCCTCAGCTTGGACCCCATGTACTCTGTCTTGGTTGGAGAGTCATTTCTTCAAGCCCCCCTCCCAGCCCTCTCCCACTGCACTCCTCGGCAGCCCAGCACCCACACACATGCTGACGGGTGAGCCGGCAGGTGGTATAGGGAGTTCAGGCCCACCTCATGGCCACTGCACCTCCCTCCACGCCTCACCCCACTAGGTGGTGTGTCCCATGGTGACCTCCCGACCCCCAGGTGTGACTGCTCAGGGAAACATGGCCTCCTTGTCCCTCCCTGGCCCTGTGAAGAAGCTGAGGGCCTGCCGGCTGGCTGGCGACTCCACGTGCCCTGCTCCATCCAATATACCATGGTCCCTGAGTGTCCCGGCCACCCTGGCCACCTGGGGGCCCACAGACCCTGTCGCTGGTCTCCCAGGGCTGAGAGCAGTACCTCTCGGACAGACACCTTGCCTGCCCAGCCATCCTCCTGTTGGGGTACGCCAATGGCAGACCTGGAAGGACCCTGCACCCCTGGGCAGCACCTCACTTTACCCGCCACCCTGCTGGGCTGTCCTCCCACGGCTGAGACCCTCAAGCCCAAGCCCTGCTCAGTGACCTGGTGAAGCCTCTGCGGCAGTTCAGTCTGGGCACTGACAAGCAGGGGTGGCGTTTCCACCCCACCTGCTTGGAGGTGTTTTTCTTCATCAGAACTGGCAGTGGGAGCAAGAGAAATGGTTCCAACCCAGCAGAAAGCCCTAGCCTCCTAGGAGACAGTCCATCAGCAGTGCCCAAGGCTGGGCCTCGGCTCTGAGCACATGGCTCTGGTGCCCCCTGGTGGCCGCCGGCCAAGCAGCCTCAGGACCCAGCCCTTCCCTCCTCGCTCCTGGTCTGGTGGGAAGTGAGCACCTGAACTCGGGGCACCGCTGACACTGTCAGCTAAGGAGCCAGACTCCAGGGATGGGGGCTGTCCCCTCTCCAGAAGCTGCCTTCCCGGCCACCCCTGTGCAAGAAAACGGTCTCTGTTTGACCACCTCGTGTCAGGGCAAACACCTTCTGCCTGGCCACCCCTCTGGAGGCAAATGCCCTCTGCCCCTTTCTGACCCCCTGCCCTGCCCTCTGACCCACACCATGTTCCCTCTCCACAGTGTGCCTGGGGGTGATGCTATCTCAGGGCCCAGGGCACTGAAGACACCACCAAACTCAGCACTTTAGGAGACAGGCCTGGGCTGTAGGTCACAGGCCAGCCCATGCCCCATCATTCAGCTGGGGACTACCGAGCCCTCCCCCTGTCCCGGGGGTCCCTGGAGGCCTCCTGCTTGACAGCAGCCCTCGAGGGACAAGCTCCACGGGGCGAAGATGGAGGTGACAGGCTGGCCTGGTGGGGCCCTGTGAGACCGTCAATGCTAAATGCCTGAACTCCCAACAAGGACATAGGCCCAGTCAGGGAAAAGACAGGCTTGGGGAAACTGAGAGATTTGGACCCGGGGTGCCAACCTCAGAGCCATCCCCCTGAGTCTTATTTCCAGAGGAACTAGCTTTCCCCACGTGAGCTTTGTCTCTTTTACT
Organism: Loxodonta africana; assembly: GCF_030014295.1. Lineage (NCBI taxonomy): Eukaryota > Metazoa > Chordata > Mammalia > Proboscidea > Elephantidae > Loxodonta > Loxodonta africana. The sequence goes on along the minus strand of NC_087347.1, from coordinate 3,070,373 downwards.
CTCATCACACCCAAGGCATGGTGAAGATGGGGAAACTGAGTCCCAAGGCCAGTGGCAGAGGCAGGGTTTGAGGCTCAGGCTTCTTCCAGGTTTCAGAGTCAGCAGCATCCCAGGACCCAGCCAGGTGAGTGAAGACTTCACCTGTGCTGGGGAACAGAGACCCTGAGCTGACCCTCACCTCAAAGGGGCCTCAAGAGGCAGGTGCTGCACAGGCTATAAGTGGTCACTAGGTCACAGTGCACACGACTAACGTGCTTGAGGCTCACCTAAAGGTTGGAAGTTCGAGTTTACCAAGAGGCACCTCAGAAGAAAGGCCTGACAATCTCCTTCTAAAAAAAACAGCCACTGCAAACCGTATGGAGCGTAGTTCTACTCTGACACACGTAAGATCACTGCCAATACCCACCTGAGGGAATGAGTAGGGGTCTGAATCAGGGGGCCCCGGGGGGCACAGAGCCTACACCTGAGTGAACCAGGCCTGGTCAGGGGGCCCAGGGCAGCACAGTGCCTACACCTGTGAGTGAGTTAGTGGGGGCCTTGTCAGGGGCCCCAGGGCAGCACAGTGCCTACACCTGTGAGTGGCAGAGTGCCTACATCTGAGTGAACAGGGCCTGGTCAGGGGGCCCAGGGCAGCACAGTGCCTACACCTGTGAGTGGCAGAGTGCCTACACCTGAGTGAACAGGGCCTGGGCCAGGCCAGCAAGGGTAAGAAGGTTAATAATGGCTGTCGGGACAGGAAGGCACCAGTGCAGAGTGCCGCTCTGGTGCTCACACTGTCTCTGCTGTTAGGTGTGGACCTCACTGCTCTGTGAAGAAAGAGGTCAGCATAAGCACAGCTAGCTGCCCTGGCTGTGGCCCTCCAAGCCAGCCTCACGGGGCTTGCCTCTTATTCTGTGGAGGGGTTTGTGGGAGATGGAGCAATGGCTCCGTGACTGTGTGACCTCACAGGGCAGGTGTGATTAAGGTGAGGTTCCTGGAATGGGGCATGGTCCTAAATCCCCCAAGTGGCCCAGCACCATCGCAGGGTCCTCACAGGAGGGGGCAAAGGATGAGTGAGCAGATGTGACAATGGACACAGAGGCCGGAGTGACAAGAGCAGAGACCACCACCCAGGATTTAGGGGCCTCTGAAAAAAAAAATTTTTTTTTTTTTTTCAGAGGCTGAAAAGGGCAAGGAAATGGCTCTCCCCTGGAGCCCCCAGAGGGAAATAGCCCTGCTGACACCTTGATTTTAGGACTTTTGGCCTCCAGAGCTGTAAGATAATAAATTTCTGTTGTTGTAAGGCACCAAGTTTGTGATAATTTATTCCAGAAGCAAGAGGAATGGCCACAGGGCTTAATGGCGGAACAACAGGCAGCTGAGCAGGCTCTCCCAGCTCTCTACTCCCAGTCACCAAGGGCATGTTAGCCACGCAGCACAGAGAGCCTCTCCCAGCTCACGATGGGTCCAACATTCCATATGCACTGAAGACCCCGGCTTAACCACCCAGGAACCAAGTCTCCTCTGAGCTCTCCACCCTCCCCACTGTCCGCTGCTGCTGGAAACGCAACGGACACCACAACCAGCCTTTCAACTAGGGCAGGTGGCTCACCCCAACTGCACCTGGTGGAGGCTGGCTCTTCAGAGGAGCAGCTCACGTGAAGACAGCCCGTCAAAGGCAGGCTTCAGTGTTGTTGTTAGGTGCCGTTGAGCCAGTTCCAACTCATAGCGACCCCATGTACAACAGAACGACACACTGACTGGTCCTGCACCATCCTCACAATCATTGCTGTGCTTGAACCCATTGTTGCAGTCACTGTGTCAATCCATCTTGTTGAGGGTCTTCCTCTTTTTCCCTGACCCTCTACTTTACCAAGCATGATATCCTTCCCCAGGGACTGGTCCCTTCTGGTAACATGTTCAGAGCACATGAGACGAAAGTTTCCCGCTCTCACTTCTAAGCAGCATTCCGGCTGTCCTTTGTCCAAGACAAATTTGTTTGTTCCTCTGGCAGTTCATGGTATATTCTTCACCAACACCGTAATTCAAACGTATAAATTCTTCTTTGGTTTTCTTTATTCATTGTCCAACTTTCCCACACATATAAGGCAATTGAAAATACTATGTCTTAAGTACCTTAGTCCTCATGGTAACATCTTTGCTTTTAAACACTTTAAAGAGGTCTTTTACAACATACCCAATGCAGTATTTTGTCTGATTTCTTGACTGCAGCCTCCATGGGAACGGATTGTGGATCCAAGTAAAATGAAATCCTTGACAACTTCAATCTTTTCTCTGTTTATCATGATGTTGCTCATTGGTCCAGTTGTGAGGATTTTTGTTTATGTTGAGGTGTAATCCATACTGAAGGCTGTGGTCTTTGATCTTCATCAGTAAGTGCTTCAAGTCCTCTTTGCTTTCAGCAAGCAAGGTTGTATCATCTGTATAACACAGGTTGTTAATGAGTCTTCCTCCAATCCTGATGCCCCATTCTTCTTCATACAGTCCAGCTTGTCAGATAATTTGCTCAGCATAGAGACTGAATAGGTTTGGTGAAAGGATAAAACCCTGTCACACACCCTTCCTGACTTTAAACCATGCAGTATCCTCTTGTTCTGTCTGAACAACTGCATCTTGCTCCATGTACAGGTTCCTCGTGAGCACAATTAAGTGTTCTGGAATTCCCATTCTTTGCAATGTTATCCATAATTTGTTATGATCCACACAGTTGAATGCATAGTCAATAAAACACAGGTAAACGTCCTTCTGGTGTTCTCTGCTTTCAGCTAAGATCCATCTGACAACACCAACGAGATCCCTGGTTCCATGTCCTCTTCTGAACCTGGCCTGAGTTTCTGGCAGTTCCCTCTCGATTTACTGCTGCAGCTGCTTTTGAATGATCTTCAGCAAAATTTTACTTGCCGGTGATATTGTTCAATAATTTCCACATATGGGTGTATCATCTTTCTTGGGAATAGGCATACATATTGATCTCTTCCAGCTGGTTGGCCAGGTAGCTGTCTTCCAAATTTCTTGGCATAGACAAGCGAGCACTTCCAGCACTGCATCTGTTTGTTGAAACATCTCAGTTGGTATCCGTCAATTACCAGAGTCTTGTTTTTCGCCGATGCCTTCAGTGCAGCTTGCTTCTTCCTTGAGTACCATCGGTTCCCGGTCATACGCTACCTCCTGAAATGGTTGAACATCCACCAATTCTTTTTGGTATAGTGACTCTGTGTATTCTTTCCATCTTCTTTTGATGCTTCCTGTGTCATTTAATATTTTCCCCATAGAATCCTTCACTATTGCAGCTGGAGGCTTGAATTTTTTCTTCAGTTCTTTCAGCTTGAGAAATGCCGAGTGTCTACTTCCCTTTTGGTTTTGTATTTCCAGCTCTTTGCACGTGTCTTACAATACTTGTCTTCTCCAGCCACCCTTTGAAATCCTCTATTCAGTTCTTTTACTTCATCATTTCTTCCTTTTGCTTTAGCTCCTCGACTGTTCAAGAGCAAGTTTCAGAGTCTCTTGTGACATCCATTTTGGTCCTTTTTTTTCTGCCTTTTTAATGACCTCGTGCTTTCTTCATGTGTGATGTCATTCAACAATTTGTCTGGTCTTTGGTCATTAGTGCTTAACACATCAAATCTTGATGTGGTCTCTAAATCCAGGTGGGATATACTCAAGGTCATATTTTGGCTCTCGTGGACTTGCTCTGATTGTCTTCAGTTTCAGCTTAAACTTGCATATGAGCAATTGATGGTCTGTTCCACAGTCGGCCCCGGCCTAGTTCTGACTGATGATATCGAGCGTTTCCATCATCTCTTTCCACAGATGTAGTCAACTGGATTCCTGTGTATTCCATCTGGCGAGGTCCATGTGTGTAGATGCCGTTTATGTTGGTGAAAAAACGTATTTCCAATGAAGAAGTTGTTGCTCTCGCAAAATCTACCATGCGATCTCCGGTATCATTTTTATCACTAAGGCCATATTTTCCAACTACCAATCCTTCTTTTTTTCCAACTTTCACATTCCAATCACCAGTAATTATCAATGCATCCTGATTGCATATTCCATCAATTTCACACTTCAGAAGCTTGTAAAAATACTCAATTTCTTCATCTTTGGCCTTAGTGGTTAGTGCATAAATTTGAGTAACAATCGTATTAACTGGTCTTCCTTGTAGGTGTATGAATATTATCCTATTACTGACAGCATTGTACTTCAGGATAGATCTTGATATGTTCTTTTTGACGAAGAATGCAAAGCCATTCCTCTTCAATTCATCATTCCCGGCATGGTAGACCATATGATTGCCTGATTCAAAATGGCCAATACCAGTCCATATCAGCTCACTAATGCCTAGGATATCGATGTCAATGCGTTCCATTTCATTTTTGATGATTTCCAATTTTCCTAGATTCATACTTTGTACATTCCACATTCCAATTATTAATGGATGTTTGCAGCTGTTTTGCCTCATTTTGAATCATGCCACATCAGCAAATGAAGGTCCCGAAAGCTTGACTCCATCCACATCATTAAGGAGGACTCTACTTTGAGGAGGCAGCTCTTCCCCCGTTGTCCTTTGAGTGCCTTCCAACCTGGGTGGTTCATCTTTTGGCACTATATCAGACAATGTTTTGCTGCCGTTCATAAGGTTTTCACTGGCCAGTTCTTTTCAAAAGTAGACTGCTGGGTCTGTCTTCCTAGTCTGCCTTAGTCTGGAAGCTCAGCTGAAACCTGTCCTCCATGGGTGACCCTGCTGGTATCTGAATACCAGTGTCATAGCTTCCAGCATCACAGCAACAGGCAAGCCCCCACAGTATGACAAACTGACAGACATGTGAGGGATCTTTATTTGGAAAGGGCATAAATATGGATCTATTCCAGTTGCTTGGCCAAGTAGCTGTCTTCCAAATTTTTTGGCATAGACGAGTGAGTACTTCCAGCACTGCATCTGTTTGTTGAAACATCTCAGTTGGTATTTCGTCAGTTCCTGGAGCCTTGTTTTTTGCCACTGCCTTCAGCGCAGCTTGGACTTCTTCCTTCAGTACCATTGTTTCTTGATCATATGCTACCTCCTGAAATGGTTAAACATTGACCAGTTCTTTTTGGTACAGTGTTTCTGTGTATTCTTTCCATCTTCTTTTTGTTTTCTGCATTGATTAATAATTTGCCCATAGAATCCTTCAATATTGCAGCTTGAGGCTTGAATTTTTTCAATTCTTTCAGCTTGAGAAATGCCAATCATGTTCTTCCCTTTCATTCTATCTCCAGGTCTTGCAACATTTCATTGTAATGCTTTACTTTGACTTCTTGAGCTGCCCTTTGAAATCTTCTGTTCAGCTCTTTTACCTCATCACTTCTTCCTTTCTCTTTAGCTACTCTATGTCCAACAGCAAGTTTCAGAGTCTCTTCCAACATCCATTTTGGCCTTTTCTTTCTTTCCTGTCTTTTTAATGACCTCTTGCTTTCTTCAGGTATGATGTCCTTGATGTCATTCCACAACTCATCTGGCCTTTGGTCATTAGTGTTCAACACATCAAGTCTGTTCTTGAGATGGTCTCTAAATTCAGGTGGATATAGTCAAGGTCTTACTTGGCTCTCGTGGACTTGTTCTAATTTTCCTCAGCTTCAACTTGAACATGCATATGAGCAATTGATCGTCTGTTCCACAGTCAGTCCCTGGCCTTGTTCTGATTGATGATATTGAGCTCTTCCATTGTCTCTTTCCATAGATGTAGTCGTTTTGATTCCTGTGTATTCCATCTGGCAAGGTCCACATGTATAGTCACCATTTTTGTTGTTGAAAATAGGTATTTGCAATGAAGAAGTTGTTGGTCTGGCAAAATTTTATCATGCGATCTCTGATGTTCTTTCAATCACCAAGGATATATTTTCCAACTACCAATCCTTCTTTGTTTCCAACTTCTGCATTCCAATCGCCAGTAATTATTAATACATCTTGATTGCATGTTTGATCAATTTCAGACTGCAGAAGTTGGTAAAAATCATCAGTTTCTTCATCTTTGGTCTTAGTTTTTGATGTGTATATTTGAATAACAATCATATGAATGGATCTTCCTTTTAGGCATATGGATATCATCCTATCAAAGACAGGGTTGTACTTCAGGACAGATCTTGAAATGTTTCTTTTGACGATGAATGCAACCTCATTTCTTTCCAATTTGTCATTTGGCATAGTAGACCATATGATTGTATGATTCAAAATGGCCAATACCAGTCCATTTCAGCTCACTAATGCCTAGGATATCGATGTCTATGCGTTCCATTTCATTTTTGATGATTCCCAATTTTCCTAGATTCATACTTCATACATATCATGTTCTGATTATTAATGGATGTTTGCAGCTATTTCTTATTTTGAGTTGTAGAATTCTTCAGTATTGCAACTCAACTCTTGAATTTTCTCTTCAATTCTTTCAGCTTGAGAAATGTCATGCATGTTCTTCCCTTTTGGTTTTCTATCTCCAGGTCTTTGCACATGTCATTATAATACTTTACTTTGTCTCCTTGAGCCACCACTTGAAATCTTCTGTTTACTCTTTTACTTCATCATTTCTTCCTTTTGCTTTAACTACTCGACATTCAAGAGCAAGTGTCAGAGTCTCTTCTGACATCTATTTTGGTCTTTTCTTTCTTTCCTGTCTTTTCAATGACCTCTTGCTTTCTTCATGTATGATATCCTTGATGTCATTCCACAACTCGTCTGGTCTTCGGCCATTAGTGTTCAATGCCTCAAATCTATTCTTGAGATGATCTCTGAATTCAGGTGGGATACACTTCTCTTGGAACTACAAATTTAAGATTCACACTTTCTTCCAGAACAAACACAAATGGTGTCTGATTAAGAGCTAGGTAGAGAACATTGCTGCTTTATCAGGGTTAAAAGGAGAAGATTGCGCTGATGAATATTTGCAAAATTATTGCTAAATTCTAGCCTTGCTAAATGAAAGCCAGCTGCTAAATGGCAGCTGCATTCACTTCTTAGGGCCAAACTTCAGTCCCGGGGAGGCTGACAGTCAGCTTTCAGAGCAGAGGGCGGTCAGGGAAAACGAATGCTTTTAAAGAGGGGAGATAACAGCATCCACCACTGACCCTTTAGCTTTTCATTCAAAGAGCAGTGAGTGCATATTTGCCTGTGAGATAAACAGAATTCTATCAGCTTCTTGGATAAGCCACTAGAAAAAGACACCATGTTTGATAGTAGAGGATCAGTGGAAACGAGGGAAACTCTCCACAAGATGGATGGACACAAGAGCCACGACGGCAGACTGGAGGATGGCACAGTGCTGGGCAGCGTTTCATTCTGGTACAGATGTCACCATGAGTCGGAGCCACCTTGATGACGACTAATAACTGATGAGAAAAAAAAGGCTGTTTTATGTTAATTAAAGGGTCTGGGTCTTTCAAGTTCTTTCTGACCAGGCCATTAGAATTTTTTTCTTTTCCCACTCACGAATGTAAAACTGTAACAGCTGGACACAACCAGACCAAGAACACACCCACTTCTCCAACTGGACAACACCGTCAGAAGGTCATGATGAATCATTAATCTTGGTGCTATCTGGAGATGGGAGTCCTGCGTAGACTGTCTCACAGCTGTTATCACTCCATCCACCCTCTGCTGTGCATGGTGACATCTCTGCAGAGGAATGGTTCCTGTTGCCTGCATTTTCCGAATGAGGATTTCTAGCCAGCTGGAATTCTTTCTGGATCTAAATTACATTCTCTCAGCAAGATTCCCCCTACTCCTCACAGATGGGATTCATTTTAATTTGAGCTTTGGCTGGTGTGTGGCAGTTTCCTCTGGCATTTTATTTCACTAGAAACGAGTTTATGTTCTAATAAAGAAAACTTCCCGTTAAGTATACAAATACGATTGATAGTATGTCTGCAACCTCAGAATTAGGGGGTGGCAGCATCTGATGATCCTTTTGTAGAAGATGTAGGGACAGGAAAGATGTAGATGGGTTATCAACAGGTCCAGTCGTGCAAGGGCTGATGATTTGACACAGGCGCTTCAGGTCTCAGGATGAACTGTCCAGTGACCAGCACCATGCTGAATGGTTCCCTGAACTGAGAACCAAGCCGTCCCCACGGAGCCCAGCCTCAAAGGTGCATTTGGAGTTGTTTCAGAAAGAAACAACAGCTCCACTCCTTCTGGTCCATGAGAACTGCATCCAGGGCCCAGAGGAGAAGAGGCACACAGGTGAAGGGTGAGAATTCAGTTCACTGAAGACCACCCCTTACAGAAACACCTGTCACCAGGTGGTCTCATGCTTGGATTGCTGCATTTTGTGCGATATGGCTTTAGGCACTGGGACCCCGAACAAAGGACCCATGTTGGGGGAGGTGGGTGGGAAAAGACCAGGGAAACTGACTCATTGTTACATGGGGCTCTTAGGGAGGAGGGTGGTCAGCAGTTCCAAGTCAAGGGCAAGCATGGGCAGGAACTTTGGTTTTAGGCCTGAGGGACGGAAGGTGGGATGGGCAGCAAGGACAAGTGAGGGCATAGGGACTCCAAAGGCTGATGCTACAGTGGGCACTGGGTATTCCATCATTAGAAAGAAAGCACCTCTGCCAACATGGTGGGGTTGGTGACAGGCACTGGCCACGAGAGAAGGGTAGAAGGCAGGCAAGAACCAGGAGAAGGGCAGATTCCAGGTGAGGGAGTTGTGGGAAACCACAGTTCCATGGAAACGCATGCCAAGGCCATTCCAGGCACCAATGACTGATTTCCAACAGGAAGATCATTCTAGAACCCATCTGCTGATGCACAGCTGGCTCCAGGCCTGGTGGTATAAGGCCCCCACGTGGACCCCAGAACCCACGGCCCAGCGGTGTGAGCCTCTGGGTGGACTTGGGACCGGTCCTCCCAGCACCACATGCAAGCTGCACACAATGGAAATAAACAAAGATGGAAATTGAAATGGGAGCAAGTGAGGGCAGCGTTACAGGTAGGGAGAGGGCTGAGCCTGGGGTGTCCACTCGTCTTCTGGCTGTGGACTGTGGCAGGCCCTAGTGAAGGTGTCGGCGCTCCAACAGCACGGCTGAGTCTGGTTCCAGCATTGGCTCCCCTCACTGCACTCTGGGGGCGTCTGGTATAAGACAGCCAGGTCTTCCTCGAGTGTGTACTCTATCCTGCAACATTCAAGAGCCCCGGTCTCCACTTCCAAGAGCCTGAAGGAAGAGTCTTCAGCAATGATGGCCTTTCTTCCCATCTCCAGGAGAGGACGGAAGTGAAAACCTGCTTTCTTGCTCACTGGGAGTCACCTCCACCTTTCCTTTTGTGCATCCTGGACAGCATGTAAGGCTCAATAAGAAAAAACAGAAGGAAAACAACTACAGTGCTGAAGCAGATGTGCCTTCACTTGGGGCTGGGTGAGGTATAAGGAAGCTCCACGGTGAGCTCCCACTTCAGGGAGACCCAGCATTCCATTCTTCATCTGCTCCTGTGTTCTTCTCATGCCCCTCTGGGATCTGCCCCATGAAACTTCCTGCCCCTGAGCTCGGTGGCTCTGGCCAAGGCCACCATCACAGCACTCAGCAGTGAAGCCACAGTGAGCCTTGGTCCCCAACCCATCCGGAGAACCGGGCCTAGTTCTCCATCCTCTCCTGCCCACCTTCTACTTTCCTTTGCTCATGCTTCCTTACCCGGCGGTGCCCTGAAGTACAGGGTTCGAGTCCTGGAAGAGTCACTTTTACTTAAAATATGCACTTTCCTTTGTAAAATCTGAAAGAGTATGAATGTTCCTGAGCGACAGGCAGTTACTGCTGAAAAGTGCCTCCTACATGTTTCCAGGCTCATGGAGGTTTTCCTACACCAAAGCCGTCGGTTCCCCGGCTTTTATTTCTGTCCTGATGTAGAGCCAGAAATGACACGCACATCCTCTGTTCACGCCTCTGGCCGCTGCAGGGCTGCTGCCACACGCTCTTCTCCTCAGGGCCCCATCCCACGACACTAATTGCAGCCCTCTCCCCCCTATTCTGCCAAACTCCCAAATAGCACAGACTGCACCCGTGTGAGCACGGTCTGTGCTTCATGTAAGACAGCAGCTGCCTGCCTGCTCCTCTGTGTGACAAGTGCACTGCTAAGAACAACCTCACCAGGAATGTGTAACTGGTAAACAAGACACAGTCAAAGCCAAGTTACACCCGTGGCCAGTGGGCTCTGAGAAAAAGGACAAGCACCACGTGAGACAATGGTTTCTTTCCTTCCTGTCGCATTAGACACTGCAACACTCAACACTGAATTAAAACACAAGGTAACTGGAATTCTTCGGCACCCCTGGTGTTCTCGCCTCAGCTTGCAGGGTAAGGACCCAGCCTACGTGGACACCAAGTAGCAGCAGGCTGACTCGGGAGACTGTGGCCATGTGGGGCTGTCTACTGAGGCTGACCAGGTTTTGCTAAGACGGACCTAAATAACTGAACGTGATTCCATCTGAGAAGCTAAATGTTCTTAGAACAATTTGGTTATAAAATCTGATAGAACAGAAGGTTAATTTAGAAAACATGAGTACTTTCACTTCAATACAAAATTTTCATGCCTATAAACACATTGATGAAAAATGCAGACAAAATGCAGGTTCCACATCTAGTTCCTGATTCTCAAAGCACTGAATGTTCCAACGTGGAATATTCCAGAATGCAGTTTTATTTTAAACCTTTTCCCCCCTCCCTGTGAGCGCTGCAACCCATTTTTGTGAAATTAGATCCTGTGCTGCTCTAAGGAAACAGGATGTCAGTCTGAAGCGGAGACACTGAGCTGTGCTTCCCTGCCTGCCTCTGCCCAACACTCCTGAAAACATACACCAGAAAATCAGACAAACCTTCTCAGCACTAAAATTACACCCTCACAGTCCACCATGGGGACTCACATGACGCAGGCATAGACACAGGTCTGGGTGAACCATCAGGGTGTCAAGGTTTGCACCATGCTCATACTGACGTGTCTGAGAACAGGCTGGTTTCTCACAAGTGACGCAGACCACACCTTGGACACCGCTGACTGCAGAGGACACCATCAATACCACTGTTGAGGTTTAAAGATATACAGCTTCCTGCTCACTTTTTCTGGCTCTCAGGTTTCTAGGGAGTGTACTTTTCCTACTAAAAGTATCTCCTGTTCTCTAGTGGGGACTTGTGTAATGGTGGAAGGCAAAATTAACATTCATTGAAGCAAAAATGTGAGGTAGTACATCCAGGAAGTGTGACTGGGTAAAAATTTTGTCTTTTTAGCTTTTGTACCCCTAGATAAGCCCTGTAAGCATATTTATGGTGTCCTGTGTGATAATTAGGGAGCCCTGGTGGGCTTGTTTTGTGTGTGTGGGTGTGTGTGTTCATCGTATTTGGAATACCAAAGGTTCCCCAGAGGTAGCCAGATGGAAGGTGCCCTGAAATACATCACGCCACCTGAGACCAGAGGGACACACGGGCACCCAATTATGAGAATCAATAACCCCCAAAGTTTTGTGGTAACCATGTATTTCCACATACTCCTCAAAATCCATATTATCATCCAAAAATTCAAACACACCCCATGACTCAGCATGCTTCTTCCATTAATGAAAACACATGGTATCAAAAAAAAAAAAAAAATCGAAGTAGAAAATAATAGGGTCTTGAAAGGGTTATGTAAAGAGCTTGCTCATTACAGTCAAGACATTAGGAACATCCAAGATAATTAAAGACATTTTTCTTTTCCTCTCCTGCTTGCCTTAATGGGTCTGTGAGGCGCTGAGACCAAAGGATTCAGCAAGACTGGCCCAGTGCCTGGCCGCACTTCCATTTAGTGATTAAAGCAGTTAGTTTCTTACTGAAATGCAAAACTTCAGCCACTTAAATCTGGACTCCAGCTCAAAAACTGCTGGGAAACTTTATTTTCAGTACTTAAGACCTAAAACAGAAAAGAAAGTGTATAGTCTTCTTAAGCCATGTTCTACATCAGAATGGCCTACACGAAATGTTCTCCTCCACGCTGTTCCAGAAGGAAGTCACTGCCATGAGGCTGTGGGCTCTTGAAATGTAGCCAGCACCACTGAGAAGCTGAATTATAAACTGCATTTAATTCTAATTAAATTTAAGTAGTCATGCGGCAAGGAGTGGCCATAATGGGCAGCACAGCTCTCACTTAGCTGAACTGTAACTCTGAACATGATGGCTAGCCTGCAAGAGATTTTCATTTTACTTCTGTCTTCTACATTTCAGCAGAGGTGAATAAAGAATCATGATTTTCTTTCTCATTACTCATGTTTTATTAACAGCTTGACCTTCAGGAAATTGAAGAAAGTAACTGTACTATTGCAGTTTGCATTTTCTCTCATCCACGTTCTCAGCTCTAGTCCCGAGGTCGGCTGATGAAGGCTGCTGCATGAGCCTTCTTTAAGACCTCTTCTAAAACACATTCTTGTCTAAACCTATGGTAATTTTCCTCCTCCTTTTCCTATTTTCACTTTTTTTTCTCATGTAGCAGTTAGATTGCTAAAATGATTCAAATAAAGACTTCAGGAAAACTCCTCAACCATAATTGTCTGAATTAAACCAAACCACGTCAAAGCAAACCACAGGGAAATGGAAAATACACATGTTATATACACACATATGCTGTAGATACAAAATGGAGAGGCATTCACATAGAAACGGCTTTATTTCTTGAAGACTGAAGCAACAGTGTACAAAATCTGCACAACTGGGACGAAAGGAGATTCTTCACTAATAGTTGGTCTTTTGTAGCAAGCAGACCCTTTTTTTTTTTTTTTTTACCAGTGATAATTATGGATCATTCCAAAATAAAGCTAGAAAGTTCCAAACCCTCTTACGTGGAAGTTGTTTCCATCAACTCCACGAGCCATACTACAGAACAGACTGCTTTTTGCTAGGCCGTTTCTCCTACTGTGTGATTTCTGGTTCATTTATTTATTTTAGATTGGAACACTACATGGAGCGCACGAGAGCCAGGCGGACGGGAAGCTCCTTCATAGAGCAGAGCTGCAGAGGAGGGGGTCCCACTCACTTTAGCCAGATCCACGTGTCGCCCACGTCAGCGTTGTACCCAGGCTGGTACTTCCGGCCCTGCAGCTGCAAGAGGGAAAAGTCACAGGTACATACTGTTTAAAATGGTCTGTAACTGTGCAGTTTTAAAGAAGTCAGTTTTTTGCATTTTTAATGCCATCTCTGTCACGTCCTAAATTCTCTAGCATCCTTTCTCACTCTACAAAGGAGCTAGAGTTGTGGGATAGACCCCCAGGAGCAGAGCTGGCAGGACAGACATCCCAACCCCTCTCTCTCCTCCCACTGGCTATGCCCATATAGAAGCCAGAGGGCAGGGAGCCGTGATGCAGCCCCCAGAGTCAGTGCCCACCCCAGGCACAGGCCAGGCCGAATGTGGAGCTGGGGGCAAACCAGAGTATTAGACAGCAACAGACACGTCCCCATCGGTGAAAAGAAGCTCAGCCAGCAAGGTCCGGACAGGTACGCCTGTCCCAGTGGCATGCCCCTCACACAGGAGCTGTGCGAGCAGGCAGTCCACAGACCTGGAAGAAGCTTCTGGAAGCTTCGCTGTCAGGCCAGGGAACCATTCAAGCACAGTATTACCTTGTCGAGTTACAGTGAGTGGGAACAAAATGTTCAGTTCCCTTTCTTAGACTTTCCCATCAAGATGGACAAAGAGGAAGTTTGTACCCACTACAGGCAGGCACAGGAAGGCCTTCCACTGTTTTCCTTTACTATTCTAACCAGCCAAAGATTCAACAGCTACCACACCAAAGTGCCAGCTCTGCCTCTGCTACCACTCACTGCGATAAACGCACACGTAGACAAGTTCGCCCAGATGGTGACGGTGCGCGGCACAAACATGAACCATGAGCAACCTCCCAAGAATGCGAGGGGGCACCGAGGTTGTCCAAGACCCAGGAGTCTCAAACACAAGGCCAGGAGGGCTGTTGATGATGTCTAATGAGGCCCTGGACCCACCCTTTCTGTCTAAAGTAATAAGGACCAATGGACATTCTAGGCATAAATAACACTTGAGTAAAGTCAAAGTTTTATTTACATAAAGTGTAGATTCGCTAATTTAAAATATGCCTTCATCTCTCTAAGCCCAGCTCGCATTCATCAGGGTGCACCTGAGCCTGCCATGGGGCACCTGAGCCCGCCATGGGGCATCTGAGCATTCCACAGTACATCTCAGTAAGCAGAGTTGTGAGTGCTCATCCCAGCAGGGTGGCACCACTGAGTACCCACAATCGGCCCTGTCAGAGTCTTCTGGCAAGTTCTGGGTTTAGTTACTCATCACTGACATGTTCTTAACCGTGCTGGTGCATACGTAAATGGAAAAGTTATTCAACTAAATATGCCAGTAGCAGACCATACACCTACTTTAAAAAAGAGTAGAAAAGCACTCTAATCTTGTCCAAGTTTGAGCGTCTGCTGAATGTATACAATGCGGCCAAACCAAGAACCCTTCAGGAATGAAAGAAGAGCAACTGACGGAGAGAGTAAAACCCTTTCAACGTCCATTTCTTTAAATTCTGCTCTGAATATATAACCTGAGGATAACTTTAAGCTTACTGAATGATCACTCACTTCAGGTACACTGGTCACCCTGAGTTGGAATCAACTCGACGGCAATGGGTTTGGTACAAACTTAACACCTGAGGGAGGCTGCTTCTTCACCTTTTCCATTTTACAATGAAAATGAAAGCAAGTTACTCAATAAGGGCCAACTACCAAACACGCAGCAAATGACAAAGATGTCTTTCCAGCACTGCCCGGTGACCGGCTTGTCTCCCACCTGACATCCCATTGGGCCTCCTCCAGGGTTTCTATCACTAGGGTCACAGGGCCTTTGCTGAGACCTGGGAAGGAACTCACCAGTGTGCTGACCCATGCTGGGGGCTGACCCCCACACCTCAGGGCTGCGGAGTACAGCTGCTCCCTGAGGGTCATGGGTCCTGGGCAGCTCTCCTGGGGGAGGCGCAGAGGGGCCCACGTGCAGGCTCATGCCTGCACTGCCCTTCTCGGGACGGAGGTGGCACACACTCGCAGCCCAGGCCATGACCAACAGAGCAAGAGGTGACGTGCCACCCTTGGGAGGCTCTGTAAGAAACCCAACAAGGGCTGCCTCAGACGGGGTGTGGTGGCTGAGGGGCAGGGAAGGGCTTCTGTCCCTTTGAGTTTCACTGCACTGGCAGGCCTTTCCTTAGAAAGGGAGAAGCAGGTAGGTCACTCACCCAAGGTCACGTGGCCAGTCCCTTCCCGGACCCAGACCGTGAACTCCATCGCTGGCCCGGTCTGCCTTCCCAACAGAGTCCTCCGGCCCCTGGGTGCACCCCAGCCTGCGGAACCAACCCCCAAATGCTAGGGTTCTACATTGTGAAGAACACTTTGTTATTTACAAAAGACTAAGGTGCTTAGGATAAAGTCCTAGAAAAGGAACTGCTTGCTCAAGGGAAAAAACGAACAATAAGCAAAGAGAGACGCTGACCTGGCAATCAGAGCCGCTTTAACTGGCGAGTGCAGGGGACTAGGTCAGACTGTGAAGCTGCTGTGCATACACGTGGGGACAGCCAGCTTCACTTTCTCTTTCTCCTCACCAACTTCTATTCCACAAGGCCAGGCCTCTTATTGCCTAGTGCAGGGGTTAGCAAACCAGGGCCCACAGGGCAAGCCGGCCGCTGCCCGCTTCTGCACACAGGCTTCACTGGGACAGAGTCCCGCCATCTGCTTACGGTCTGCTCTGGCTACTGCCTGCCAAAGGACAGAGGCTTCAAAGCCAAGAATCTTCACTCCATGGCCCCTGACTGGGAGAGTCTGCTGAGCCCGGGTGCAGTGAGCAGGTGACCATTGGCACTGAGGGCAGTCTCACTATTCGCTGTGAGTCCTTTCCTCAGCAAATGCTCATGAAGCATCTAGGTGCCAGGTGCTTCTCTGAGGGTGCAATGGCTGTGACGGAGTGACCGGAAGTTGAGGACAGGTTCCCAGAATGGTCTCACTGATTGTGACCATGGCTCTGCGTGCCGCTCTAAGCATGCCCTGAATTTAGGGTAAGAGCCCCCCACAGTGGGACAGGCCAGGATGGTGTCTACTTGTTCTTCCACGTGCCCTCAGGAGCCCCAAGGATCACACGAGGCATCCCTGCAGCCCACTTACCTACCAGCTGACAGGCTCTACACTGGTGCCTGGAGGGCCTGCTGCAGGAAAAGAAGGCGTGCTCACCCCTCCCCAGGAAGAAACTGAGTGTCTTGCACACAGGAAGCCTTGTGCACAGCTGCCTTGAGAAGTACAGACAAAAAGCAGCCCATCCCCTCTAACCTTATGAAGTATAAAGTACATGTAAAATAAGGAGAATGTTCTCCATCGAAACAGAGTCCTGAAAGGGGTGGAGGAGTGGAATGTGGAGAGATCCCACTGAGCCAGTAAACAGAGTTCAGAGGCAGATAGAGCAGGGGAGCCACTGGGTAGGGGGGTACTTGGGGAGGAGGGAAAAAGAGGGAGGGGAGGAGGAAGGATGGAGGGGGAAAGGAGGAGGGGAGGTAAAGAGAGGAATGAGGGAGTAGGGCAGAGGGGAAGATGGAGGGACAGAGGGAGGTGGAAGGAGGGAAAGGTGAGGAGGGAGAGACGGCAGGTGAAGGGAGGAAAAAGGACAGAGGGAGAAGGAGGGAGGGAGAAGGGAGGAGGGAAGAGGAAGGAGAGGGGGGAGGAAGAGGAAGGTGGAAGGACAGAGGGGGTGGGATGGGGAGGAGGGGGGAGGAAGAAAGAGGAGGAAGGAGAGAGGAAAAGGAGGAGGGAGGAAGAAGGAGAAAGGAGAAGGACAGAGGAAGGGAGAGGGAGGGAGAAGGGAAGAGGAGGGAGGAGGAAGGAGTGAGGAGGAGGAGGGAGGAAGGAGGAGGGACGGAGCAAATGCTGGGACACAGTGTGCGACATACCCTGCACCCCTACGACCATGAAGGAGTTCTGCAGGGATTGCAGTTGTTGTTGTTAGGTGCCATCAAGTTGGCTCCAACTCATAGCAACCCTATATACAACAGAACAAAACACTGCCCGGTCCTGTGCCATCCTCACACTCTTCGTTACGTCTGAGCCCATTGTTGCAGCCACTGTGCCAATCCATCTCTCATCCAGGGTCTTCCTCTTTTTCACTAACCCTATAAACCCTATACTTTACTAAATATGATGTCCTTCTCCAGGGACAGGTCCCTCCTGATAACATGCAACATGTCCAAAGTACGTGAGGTGATGTCTTGTCATCCTTGCTTCTAAGGAGAACTCTGGCTGCATTTCTTCCAAAACTGACTTGTTTGTTCTTCTGGCAGTCCATGGTACATTCAATATTCTCTGCCAACACTATAATTCAAAGGTGTCAATTCTACTTCCATCTTCCTTATTCATTGTCCAGCTGTCTCATGCATACAAGGCAATTGAAAACACCATGGCTTGGGTCAGGCGCACCTAATTCCTTAAAGTGACATCTTTGCTTTTGAACACTTTAAAGAGATCCTATTGCAGCAGATTTGCCCAATGCAATGCGTCATTTGATTTCCTGACTGCTACTTCCATGGGCGTTGATCCTGGATCCAAGTCAAATGAAATCCTTGACAATACCAATTGTTTCTCCGTTTATTATGATGTTGCTTATTGGTCCAGTTGTGAGGATTTTTGTTTTCTTTATGTTGAGGTGTAATCCTTACTAAAGGCTTTCATCTTTGATCTTCATCAGCACGTGCTTCAAGTCCTTTTCACTTTCAGCAAGCAAGGTTGTGTCACCTGCATATCCAAGGTTGTTAACGAGTCTTCCTCCGATCCTGATGCCCCGTTCTTCGGCATATAGTCCAGCTTCTAGGATTATTTGTTCAGTGTACAGATTGAATAGGTATGGTGAAAGGATACAACCCTGACGCACACCTTTCCTGACTTTAAACCAATCAGTATCCCCTTGTTCTGTCCGAACAACTGCCTCTTGATCTATGTACACGTCCCTCATGAGCACAATTAAGTGTTCTGGAATTCCCATTCTTCCCAATATTATCTATAATTTGTTATGATCCACACAGTCAAATGCCTTTGCATAGTCAATAAGACACAGGTAAACATCCTTCTGGTATTCTCTGTTTTCAGTCAGTGTCCATCTGACATCAGCAATGATATCCCTGGTTCCACGTCCTCTTCTGAATCTGGCTTGAATTTCTGGCAGTTCTCTTTTCATCTACTGCTGTAACGGCTTTTGAATGATCTTCAGCAAAACTTAATTGTGTGTGATATTAATGATATTGTTCAATTATTTTCCCATTCTCCTGTATCACCTTTCTTTGGAATGGGCACAAATATGGATCTCTTCTACTCAGTTGGTAGCTATCTTCCAAATTTCTTGACATAGACGAATGAGTACCTCCAGCACTGCATCCCTTTGTTTAAAGATCTCATTTGGTATTCCGTCACTTCCTGCAGCCTTTTTTTTTTTTTTTTAACCAATTCTTTCAGTGCAGCTTGGACTTTTTCCTTCAATACCACCGGTTCTTGATCATATGCTACCTCCTGAAAGGCTGAACATCAACCATTCTTTTTGATACAGTCACTCTGTATATTCCACCTGCATCTGGAGAGAATCTCAATTATAATTTGATGCACTGAAATCCAGACAAGTTGTGGGAAGACATCAAGGACATCATACATGAACAAAGCAAAAGGTCATTTAAAAGGCAAGAAAGAAAGAAAAGACCAAAATGGATGTCGGAAGAGACTCTGAAACTTGTTCTTAAACATTGAGTAGCTAAGGTAAATGGTAGAAATGATTGAGGAGGTCTAATTCCAACTCCTGTTTTCTGTTATTATACATAAATGCTAACGGACACTGCGTAGAATTTTTCATTAATTTTAAAGAACACTGTAGAAAATGTTTATTGAAGCCAGTTTTCTGATATGGGGCCCTGATGGTATAGTAGTTAAGCACTTGACTGCTAAACTAAAAATGGTTGATTTGAACCCACCAGCCGCTCCAAGGGAGAAAGACCTGGCAGTCTGCTTCCGTAAAGATCGCAGCCTTGGAAACCCTATGGGGCAGTTCTACTCTGTCCTGGAGGGCCGCTATGAGTCGGAATTGACTCGACAGCAGTGGGTTTTCTTTGATATACGATTTCCCTAAATTTTCATCAGTTAAGTAAGCATGTATCAAGTGCAACAAAATTTAAATCAGTTTTCAAAAAAAATCTTTTCATTTTTTTGAAGCCAATTTTCAAAAAAAAATCTCTTTATTTTAAAAACAAGTGCCTTATATTCTTAACATATAAACACCGCAGCCTGTTACATATATACAGCCATATTAAGGCGTCCTATTTGTTGCCTCAAGTATCAGATTATCACACAGCTTAAATGTCTTCATTCTTAATCCCCCTCAACTCCTATTAGTTTGACTCCTAGAAAAGCTCCTACTGCAAGCGTTTATCTAAATGCCTGAAAAGTGTGTGCTTCTAAAAATTCTAAAACCAATCATAGTAACTCAGCACCCAGTGAAGAAGGGCAGCTCGGTTTTCAGCTTGCGTGGAAGGCTCGGCCTTTCAGTTTATGCCAGGAGGTACGCAGAAGGCACAAGCAAATCAAAGCTGACCTCTTAGCTAAACTCTCTCCTCAATGGGCGGTATGCTGGCAGCTTTCCACATGAGGAAATACAAGCCCCCGGAGACATGTAGGTGCAGTGCTGCCTTTCGGTAATAAACTTCGCATGGAGCCCAGAGGCACAGGGATGGGACAAGTCCTCCCTTCTTACCCAGCCCTAACCAGCAGAGAGGATACTCAGGACTCTGCACCTTCCAACTCAAGTAAACATCTTCTAAACTGAAAACCTGTATTTTAAAGTAATAAAGGAAACCAAATTCAGCTCTAAGACTTGAATGTCAAAATGAAATTGATTCAAGTAATCACCCCTGTGTCTTTCCACAACACGTCTGGACAAACTGGCCCTTGTGCTTTCCTTTACTGCAAGCACGTCTCTCTATTAAAGTGATTTTCAGAAAGCGGAGAGCAGGCAGTGTTATCGTATGAAAGTCACTAAATGTCTTGAGCTTAAAGAGTGCTAAAGGAGATCCGGTTCTGAAGAGGAAAACAACTGGAGACAGGAGGGAAATGAGAACAGCAGGGAGAGGAACAGGGGCACCGTTGTCCTGGCAACTGCCTGGGTGCCACCGACTCAGGAGGGAGCACAATATCTTAATAGCATCTGGCCTCCTTAAATTGAAAAAAGACAGTAAAGTGGAAACCAATTTACACTTCTTTGCCCTGAGGAGGACTGCAGAGAAGTAAACAGTGACTTTATAAAGTGTTTAGAGAATGACTTCAGAAAACCGCAGCGTGTCGCACACACGTTTTCACAAACGTTTACAAGGTCAATTTCAGTTACAGGATGGGGGGGCATGGAAGGCGTGCACCACGTACCGTTCAGACCCCAGGGGATGCACATCCCCTAGACAGGCTCCTACCAGCCAGGCGCCCCAGCTGTACATCCCTAGACAGGCTCCTACCAGCCATGACCCCAGCTGTACATCCCCTAGACAGGCTCCTACCAGCCATGACCCCAGCTGTACATCCCCTAGACAGGCTCCTACCAGCCATGACCCCAGCTGTACATCCCCTAGACAGGCTCCTACCAGCCATGACCCCAGCTGTACATCCCCTAGACAGGCTCCTACCAGCCATGACCCCAGCTGTACATCCCCTAGACAGGCTCCTACCAGCCAGGCGCCCCAGCTGTACATCCCCTAGACAGACTCCTACCAGCCATGACCCCAGCTGTACATCCCTAGACAGACTCCTACCAGCCAGGCGCCCCAGCTGTACATCCCTAGACAGACTCCTACCAGCCATGACCCCAGCTGTACATCCCCTAGACAGGCTCCTACCAGCCATGACCCCAGCTGTACATCCCCTAGACAGGCTCCTACCAGCCATGACCCCAGCTGTACATCCCCTAGACAGGCTCCTACCAGCCATGACCCCAGCTGTACATCCCCTAGACAGGCTCCTACCAGCCAGGCGCCCCAGCTGTACATCCCCTAGACAGACTCCTACCAGCCATGACCCCAGCTGTACATCCCTAGACAGACTCCTACCAGCCAGGCGCCCCAGCTGTACATCCCTAGACAGACTCCTACCAGCCATGCGCCTCAGCTGTACATCCCCTAGACAGGCTCCTACCAGCCATGACCCCAGCTGTACATCCCCTAGACAGGCTCCTACCAGCCATGACCCCAGCTGTACATCCCCTAGACAGGCTCCTACCAGCCATGACCCCAGCTGTACATCCCCTAGACAGGCTCCTACCAGCCAGGCGCCCCAGCTGTACATCCCCTAGACAGACTCCTACCAGCCATGACCCCAGCTGTACATCCCTAGACAGACTCCTACCAGCCAGGCGCCCCAGCTGTACATCCCTAGACAGACTCCTACCAGCCATGCGCCTCAGCTGTACATCCCCTAGACAGGCTCCTACCAGCCATGACCCCAGCTGTACATCCCCTAGACAGGCTCCTACCAGCCATGACCCCAGCTGTACATCCCCTAGACAGGCTCCTACCAGCCATGACCCCAGCTGTACATCCCCTAGACAGGCTCCTACCAGCCATGACCCCAGCTGTACATCCCCTAGACAGGCTCCTACCAGCCATGACCCCAGCTGTACATCCCCTAGACAAGCTCCTACCAGCCATGACCCCAGCTGTACATCCCCTAGACAGGCTCCTACCAGCCAGGCGCCCCAGCTGTACATCCCCTAGACAGACTCCTACCAGCCATGACCCCAGCTGTACATCCCTAGACAGACTCCTACCAGCCAGGCGCCCCAGCTGTACATCCCTAGACAGACTCCTACCAGCCATGCGCCTCAGCTGTACATCCCCTAGACAGGCTCCTACCAGCCATGACCCCAGCTGTACATCCCCTAGACAGGCTCCTACCAGCCATGACCCCAGCTGTACATCCCCTAGACAGGCTCCTACCAGCCAGGCGCCCCAGCTGTACATCCCCTAGACAGACTCCTACCAGCCATGACCCCAGCTGTACATCCCTAGACAGGCTCCTACCAGCCATGACCCCAGCTGTACATCCCCTAGACAGGCTCCTACCAGCCATGACCCCAGCTGTACATCCCCTAGACAGACTCCTACCAGCCAGGCGCCCCAGCTGTACATCCCTAGACAGACTCCTACCAGCCATGACCCCAGCTGTACATCCCCTAGACAGGCTCCTACCAGCCATGACCCCAGCTGTACATCCCCTAGACAGGCTCCTACCAGCCATGACCCCAGCTGTACATCCCCTAGACAGGCTCCTACCAGCCAGGCGCCCCAGCTGTACATCCCCTAGACAGACTCCTACCAGCCATGACCCCAGCTGTACATCCCTAGACAGACTCCTACCAGCCAGGCGCCCCAGCTGTACATCCCTAGACAGACTCCTACCAGCCAGGCGCCCCAGCTGTACATCCCTAGACAGACTCCTACCAGCCATGACCCCAGCTGTACATCCCCTAGACAGGCTCCTACCAGCCATGACCCCAGCTGTACATCCCCTAGACAGGCTCCTACCAGCCATGACCCCAGCTGTACATCCCCTAGACAGGCTCCTACCAGCCATGACCCCAGCTGTACATCCCCTAGACAGGCTCCTACCAGCCATGACCCCAGCTGTACATCCCCTAGACAGGCTCCTACCAGCCAGGCGCCCCAGCTGTACATCCCCTAGACAGACTCCTACCAGCCATGACCCCAGCTGTACATCCCTAGACAGACTCCTACCAGCCAGGCGCCCCAGCTGTACATCCCTAGACAGACTCCTACCAGCCATGCGCCTCAGCTGTACATCCCCTAGACAGGCTCCTACCAGCCATGACCCCAGCTGTACATCCCCTAGACAGGCTCCTACCAGCCATGACCCCAGCTGTACATCCCCTAGACAGGCTCCTACCAGCCATGACCCCAGCTGTACATCCCCTAGACAGGCTCCTACCAGCCAGGCGCCCCAGCTGTACATCCCCTAGACAGACTCCTACCAGCCATGACCCCAGCTGTACATCCCTAGACAGACTCCTACCAGCCAGGCGCCCCAGCTGTACATCCCTAGACAGACTCCTACCAGCCATGCGCCTCAGCTGTACATCCCCTAGACAGGCTCCTACCAGCCATGACCCCAGCTGTACATCCCTAGACAGACTCCTACCAGCCAGGCGCCCCAGCTGTACATCCCTAGACAGACTCCTACCAGCCATGCGCCTCAGCTGTACATCCCCTAGACAGACTCCTACCAGCCATGACCCCAGCTGTACATCCCTAGACAGACTCCTACCAGCCATGCGCCTCAGCTGTACATCCCCTAGACAGGCTCCTACCAGCCATGACCCCAGCTGTACATCCCTAGACAGACTCCTACCAGCCATGACCCCAGCTGTACATCCCTAGACAGACTCCTACCAGCCATGCGCCTCAGCTGTACATCCCCTAGACAGGCTCCTACCAGCCATGACCCCAGCTGTACATCCCTAGACAGACTCCTACCAGCCATGACCCCAGCTGTACATCCCTAGACAGACTCCTACCAGCCAGGCGCCCCAGCTGTACATCCCTAGACAGGCTCCTACCAGCCATGACCCCAGCTGTACATCCCTAGACAGACTCCTACCAGCCATGCGCCTCAGCTGTACATCCCCTAGACAGGCTCCTACCAGCCATGACCCCAGCTGTACATCCCTAGACAGACTCCTACCAGCCATGACCCCAGCTGTACATCCCTAGACAGACTCCTACCAGCCATGCGCCTCAGCTGTACATCCCTAGACAGACTCCTACCAGCCATGCGCCTCAGCTGTACATCCCCTAGACAGGCTCCTACCAGCCATGACCCCAGCTGTACATCCCTAGACAGACTCCTACCAGCCATGACCCCAGCTGTACATCCCTAGACAGACTCCTACCAGCCATGCGCCTCAGCTGTACATCCCCTAGACAGGCTCCTACCAGCCATGACCCCAGCTGTACATCCCTAGACAGACTCCTACCAGCCATGACCCCAGCTGTACATCCCTAGACAGACTCCTACCAGCCAGGCGCCCCAGCTGTACATCCCTAGACAGGCTCCTACCAGCCATGACCCCAGCTGTACATCCCTAGACAGACTCCTACCAGCCATGCGCCTCAGCTGTACATCCCCTAGACAGGCTCCTACCAGCCAGGCGCCCCAGCTGTACATCCCCTAGACAGACTCCTACCAGCCATGCGCCTCAGCTGTACATCCCCTAGACAGGCTCCTACCAGCCATGACCCCAGCTGTACATCCCCTAGACAGGCTCCTACCAGCCATGACCCCAGCTGTACATCCCCTAGACAGGCTCCTACCAGCCAGGCGCCCCAGGTGTACATCCCCTAGACAGACTCCTACCAGCCATGACCCCAGCTGTACATCCCTAGACAGACTCCTACCAGCCAGGCGCCCCAGCTGTACATCCCTAGACAGACTCCTACCAGCCATGCGCCTCAGCTGTACATCCCCTAGACAGGCTCCTACCAGCCATGACCCCAGCTGTACATCCCTAGACAGACTCCTACCAGCCAGGCGCCCCAGCTGTACATCCCTAGACAGACTCCTACCAGCCATGCGCCTCAGCTGTACATCCCCTAGACAGACTCCTACCAGCCATGACCCCAGCTGTACATCCCTAGACAGACTCCTACCAGCCATGCGCCTCAGCTGTACATCCCCTAGACAGGCTCCTACCAGCCATGACCCCAGCTGTACATCCCTAGACAGACTCCTACCAGCCATGACCCCAGCTGTACATCCCTAGACAGACTCCTACCAGCCATGCGCCTCAGCTGTACATCCCCTAGACAGGCTCCTACCAGCCATGACCCCAGCTGTACATCCCTAGACAGACTCCTACCAGCCATGACCCCAGCTGTACATCCCTAGACAGACTCCTACCAGCCAGGCGCCCCAGCTGTACATCCCTAGACAGGCTCCTACCAGCCATGACCCCAGCTGTACATCCCTAGACAGACTCCTACCAGCCATGCGCCTCAGCTGTACATCCCCTAGACAGGCTCCTACCAGCCATGACCCCAGCTGTACATCCCTAGACAGACTCCTACCAGCCATGACCCCAGCTGTACATCCCTAGACAGACTCCTACCAGCCATGCGCCTCAGCTGTACATCCCTAGACAGACTCCTACCAGCCATGCGCCTCAGCTGTACATCCCCTAGACAGGCTCCTACCAGCCATGACCCCAGCTGTACATCCCTAGACAGACTCCTACCAGCCATGACCCCAGCTGTACATCCCTAGACAGACTCCTACCAGCCATGCGCCTCAGCTGTACATCCCCTAGACAGGCTCCTACCAGCCAGGCGCCCCAGCTGTACATCCCTAGACAGGCTCCTACCAGCCAGGCGCCCCAGCTGTACATCCCTAGACAGGCTCCTACCAGCCATGACCCCAGCTGTACATCCCTAGACAGGCTCCTACCAGCCATGACCCCAGCTGTACATCCCTAGACAGACTCCTACCAGCCATGCGCCTCAGCTGTACATCCCCTAGACAGGCTCCTACCAGCCATGACCCCAGCTGTACATCCCTAGACAGACTCCTACCAGCCATGCGCCTCAGCTGTACATCCCCTAGACAGGCTCCTACCAGCCATGACCCCAGCTGTACATCCCTAGACAGACTCCTACCAGCCATGACCCCAGCTGTACATCCCTAGACAGACTCCTACCAGCCATGCGCCTCAGCTGTACATCCCCTAGACAGGCTCCTACCAGCCATGACCCCAGCTGTACATCCCTAGACAGGCTCCTACCAGCCATGACCCCAGCTGTACATCCCTAGACAGAATCCTACCAGCCATGACCCCAGCTGTACATCCCCTAGACAGGCTCCTACCAGCCAGGCGCCCCAGCTGTACATCCCTAGACAGGCTCCTACCAGCCATGACCCCAGCTGTACATCCCCTAGACAGGCTCCTACCAGCCATGACCCCAGCTGTACATCCCCTAGACAGGCTCCTACCAGCCAGGCGCCCCAGCTGTACATCCCCTAGACAGACTCCTACCAGCCATGACCCCAGCTGTACATCCCTAGACAGACTCCTACCAGCCAGGCGCCCCAGCTGTACATCCCTAGACAGACTCCTACCAGCCATGCGCCTCAGCTGTACATCCCCTAGACAGGCTCCTACCAGCCATGACCCCAGCTGTACATCCCTAGACAGACTCCTACCAGCCAGGCGCCCCAGCTGTACATCCCTAGACAGACTCCTACCAGCCATGCGCCTCAGCTGTACATCCCCTAGACAGACTCCTACCAGCCATGACCCCAGCTGTACATCCCTAGACAGACTCCTACCAGCCATGCGCCTCAGCTGTACATCCCCTAGACAGGCTCCTACCAGCCATGACCCCAGCTGTACATCCCTAGACAGACTCCTACCAGCCATGACCCCAGCTGTACATCCCTAGACAGACTCCTACCAGCCATGCGCCTCAGCTGTACATCCCCTAGACAGGCTCCTACCAGCCATGACCCCAGCTGTACATCCCTAGACAGACTCCTACCAGCCATGACCCCAGCTGTACATCCCTAGACAGACTCCTACCAGCCAGGCGCCCCAGCTGTACATCCCTAGACAGGCTCCTACCAGCCATGACCCCAGCTGTACATCCCTAGACAGACTCCTACCAGCCATGCGCCTCAGCTGTACATCCCCTAGACAGGCTCCTACCAGCCATGACCCCAGCTGTACATCCCTAGACAGACTCCTACCAGCCATGACCCCAGCTGTACATCCCTAGACAGACTCCTACCAGCCATGCGCCTCAGCTGTACATCCCTAGACAGACTCCTACCAGCCATGCGCCTCAGCTGTACATCCCCTAGACAGGCTCCTACCAGCCATGACCCCAGCTGTACATCCCTAGACAGACTCCTACCAGCCATGACCCCAGCTGTACATCCCTAGACAGACTCCTACCAGCCAGGCGCCCCAGCTGTACATCCCTAGACAGGCTCCTACCAGCCATGACCCCAGCTGTACATCCCTAGACAGACTCCTACCAGCCATGCGCCTCAGCTGTACATCCCCTAGACAGGCTCCTACCAGCCATGACCCCAGCTGTACATCCCTAGACAGACTCCTACCAGCCATGACCCCAGCTGTACATCCCTAGACAGACTCCTACCAGCCATGCGCCTCAGCTGTACATCCCTAGACAGACTCCTACCAGCCATGCGCCTCAGCTGTACATCCCCTAGACAGGCTCCTACCAGCCATGACCCCAGCTGTACATCCCTAGACAGACTCCTACCAGCCATGACCCCAGCTGTACATCCCTAGACAGACTCCTACCAGCCATGCGCCTCAGCTGTACATCCCCTAGACAGGCTCCTACCAGCCAGGCGCCCCAGCTGTACATCCCTAGACAGGCTCCTACCAGCCAGGCGCCCCAGCTGTACATCCCTAGACAGGCTCCTACCAGCCATGACCCCAGCTGTACATCCCTAGACAGGCTCCTACCAGCCATGACCCCAGCTGTACATCCCTAGACAGACTCCTACCAGCCATGCGCCTCAGCTGTACATCCCCTAGACAGGCTCCTACCAGCCATGACCCCAGCTGTACATCCCTAGACAGACTCCTACCAGCCATGCGCCTCAGCTGTACATCCCCTAGACAGGCTCCTACCAGCCATGACCCCAGCTGTACATCCCTAGACAGACTCCTACCAGCCATGACCCCAGCTGTACATCCCTAGACAGACTCCTACCAGCCATGACCCCAGCTGTACATCCCTAGACAGACTCCTACCAGCCATGCGCCTCAGCTGTACATCCCTAGACAGGCTCCTACCAGCCATGACCCCAGCTGTACATCCCTAGACAGACTCCTACCAGCCATGCGCCTCAGCTGTACATCCCCTAGACAGGCTCCTACCAGCCATGACCCCAGCTGTACATCCCTAGACAGACTCCTACCAGCCATGACCCCAGCTGTACATCCCTAGACAGACTCCTACCAGCCATGACCCCAGCTGTACATCCCTAGACAGACTCCTACCAGCCATGCGCCTCAGCTGTACATCCCTAGACAGACTCCTACCAGCCATGCGCCTCAGCTGTACATCCCCTAGACAGGCTCCTACCAGCCATGACCCCAGCTGTACATCCCTAGACAGACTCCTACCAGCCATGACCCCAGCTGTACATCCCTAGACAGACTCCTACCAGCCATGCGCCTCAGCTGTACATCCCCTAGACAGGCTCCTACCAGCCAGGCGCCCCAGCTGTACATCCCTAGACAGGCTCCTACCAGCCAGGCGCCCCAGCTGTACATCCCTAGACAGGCTCCTACCAGCCATGACCCCAGCTGTACATCCCTAGACAGGCTCCTACCAGCCATGCGCCTCAGCTGTACATCCCCTAGACAGGCTCCTACCAGCCAGGCGCCCCAGCTGTACATCCCTAGACAGGCTCCTACCAGCCAGGCGCCCCAGCTGTACATCCCTAGACAGGCTCCTACCAGCCATGCGCCTCAGCTGTACACCCCCTAGACAGGCTCCTACCAGCCATGCGCCTCAGCTGTACATCCCTAGACAGGCTCCTACCAGCCAGGCGCCCCAGCTGTACATCCCTAGACAGACTCCTACCAGCCAGGCGCCCCAGCTGTACATCCCTAGACAGGCTCCTACCAGCCATGACCCCAGCTGTACATCCCTAGACAGACTCCTACCAGCCATGACCCCAGCTGTACATCCCTAGACAGGCTCCTACCAGCCAGGCGCCCCAGCTGTACATCCCTAGACAGGCTCCTACCAGCCAGGCGCCCCAGCTGTACATCCCTAGACAGACTCCTACCAGCCATGCGCCTCAGCTGTACATCCCCTAGACAGGCTCCTACCAGCCATGACCCCAGCTGTACATCCCTAGACAGGCTCCTACCAGCCAGGCGCCCCAGCTGTACATCCCCTAGACAGGCTCCTACCAGCCAGGCGCCCCAGCTGTACATCCCTAGACAGACTCCTACCAGCCATGCGCCTCAGCTGTACATCCCCTAGACAGACTCCTACCAGCCATGACCCCAGCTGTACATCCCTAGACAGGCTCCTACCAGCCAGGCGCCCCAGCTGTACATCCCTAGACAGACTCCTACCAGCCATGCGCCTCAGCTGTACATCCCCTAGACAGGCTCCTACCAGCCATGACCCCAGCTGTACATCCCTAGACAGGCTCCTACCAGCCAGGCGCCCCAGCTGTACATCCCTAGACAGACTCCTACCAGCCATGCGCCTCAGCTGTACATCCCCTAGACAGGCTCCTACCAGCCAGGCGCCCCAGCTGTACATCCCTAGACAGACTCCTACCAGCCATGCGCCTCAGCTGTACATCCCTAGACAGACTCCTACCAGCCATGCGCCCCAGCTGTACATCCCTAGACAGACTCCTACCAGCCATGCGCCTCAGCTGTACATCCCTAGACAGACTCCTACCAGCCATGCGCCTCAGCTGTACATCCCCTAGACAGGCTCCTACCAGCCAGGCGCCCCAGCTGTACATCCCTAGACAGGCTCCTACCAGCCAGGCGCCCCAGCTGTACATCCCTAGACAGGCTCCTACCAGCCAGGCGCCCCAGCTGTACATCCCTAGACAGACTCCTACCAGCCATGCGCCTCAGCTGTACATCCCCTAGACAGGCTCCTACCAGCCAGGCGCCCCAGCTGTACATCCCCTAGACAGGCTCCTACCAGCCATGACCCCAGCTGTACATCCCTAGACAGGCTCCTACCAGCCAGGCGCCCCAGCTGTACATCCCTAGACAGACTCCTACCAGCCATGCGCCTCAGCTGTACATCCCCTAGACAGGCTCCTACCAGCCAGGCGCCCCAGCTGTACATCCCCTAGACAGGCTCCTACCAGCCATGACCCCAGCTGTACATCCCTAGACAGGCTCCTACCAGCCAGGCGCCCCAGCTGTACATCCCTAGACAGACTCCTACCAGCCATGCGCCTCAGCTGTACATCCCCTAGACAGGCTCCTACCAGCCAGGCGCCCCAGCTGTACATCCCCTAGACAGGCTCCTACCAGCCATGACCCCAGCTGTACATCCCTAGACAGGCTCCTACCAGCCAGGCGCCCCAGCTGTACATCCCTAGACAGACTTCTACCAGCCATGCGCCTCAGCTGTACATCCCCTAGACAGGCTCCTACCAGCCATGACCCCAGCTGTACACCCCCTAGACAGGCTCCTACCAGCCAGGTGCCCCAGCTGTACATCGCCTAGACAGGCTCCTACCAGCCAGGTGCCCCAGCTGTACATCGCCTAGACAGGCTCCTACCAGCCACGTGCCCCAGCTGTACATCCCCTAGGCAGGCTCCTACCAGCCAGGCACCCCAGCGGCACATCTCCTAGACAGGCTCCTACCAGCCATGTGCCCCAGCTGTATATCCCCTAGACAGGGTCCTACCAGCCATGCGCCCCAGCCGCACATCCCCTAGACAGGCTCCTTCCAGCCAGGCACCCCAAGTGCACAATCCCTAGACAGGCTACTCCTACCAGCCAGGCACCTCGTCTGTGCCCCGTGGGTAGGGATTTGATGGACCTTCCACCCTCGGGCTCCGTTCACTGGGTGGATGCCCACTGAGCACACAGATACAGAGCTCCAGTCCAGCTTCTCAGCAGAATGGATGCAGGGAGAGCCAGCACCAAAACAGGCTGCCAGATCGTACAGAGAAGCAGAGGCTTTCTGCCTCCAGGAAATGGCAGCCCAGATATCCTGAAAAGCCTCTTGCTATAAAGCCTCAAGAATGCTTAGGTGCACTGCTGAACCCTGCAAGAAATCACAGAGGTCAGATATGAAGAACAGGCTGACGCAGGCGGCCCAGAGTGCTGCATGGAGGCAGGGACAAACCTGGTGCCCTTGCAGGAGGCCCAAGACACCTCTACAAAGCAGGCTTCATGGAGGAGAGATAAGCCTGGTGTCTGTGCAGGGGGCCTATGACCGAGACACCTCTACAGAACAGATCTTGTGGAGGAGGGACAAGCCTGGTGTCCATGCAGCAGCTTGTGGCTGAGACACCTCTACAGAGTGGACCTTGTGGAGGAGGGACAAGGCTGGTGTCCATGCAGGGGCCTGTGACTGAGACACCTCTACAGAGCAGACCTTGTGTAGTTAGGGGACAAGCCTCATGCCCATGTAGGGAGGGGGCTGTAACCAAGACACCTCCACAGAGCAGGCCTTATGGAGTCAGGGGACAAACCTCGTGCCCATGCAGGGGGCCTGTGACTGAGACACTGCTACAGGGTGACCCTCATGGAAGCAGGGACAAGCTTGGTACCTCTGCAGGGGCTGCGACCGAGATGTCTCTACAAAGCGGATCTCATGGAGGTGGGGACATCTTCATGCCCATGCAGAGGACTGTGACCGAGACACGTCTACAGAGCAGACTCCTGAGGGTCACCCTCTGAGGGTTCATCGCCACAAGCCATCCTCACTCAAGTTTTGGGGTTCAAATTCACACTGGCAGCAGGGTCTCGAGAGCACAGCCACAAAGGCAGCTGAAAGCCACTCGTGTCCCTCAGGAGCCTGAGGGACCTGGCAGCAGCAGCGTCCTGGGGTGGGGGCCCAGAATCAGGGACCCAGTGAAATGGAAGTTCAGATGGACATCAAGCTTCTCCAACAGGAGTGCGCCCCAACGACTACTTCATTTCACTGGTACCTACTTATCTGGAAGCAGCCTTTGCTGCTGAGCTGACATTCAGGTTTAACTTGGCCTCTAGCTCACCTGGCACCCTCGCTAGATGGAGAGCATTCCAGAGAGCACATGCCCACTTAGCATGCAGCATCTCCAAAACACAGAAGGAGACAAACCGCTGTGGCTGAGAATTAGAAGAAGCAGTGAATGACCGCGTCAGACAGCCCTCCAAATCGAGTGTACCGATACGGAACGTGAAATGACCACGCTTAAAGTGTTTAAAGAAATAGAAGGAATTGAAAATATAAGCGAGGAATAAGACCCTATCAAAAGATTCAGAAAACACTGGCATAAATAAAAATAAATTCAAATCTAGACCCATCCTGGCTAAGCTGCAAAGCACCAAACACAGAAAGATCCTGAAAGAGAAGAGGCTGTAACACTTCATTTAAAAACAAAGGGCCAAGCACGATTCTTTTTTCAAAGAATTAGAGTGCTACGGAGTAATTTCTAACCACAAAGCATCAACGAGTTCAAGGTCCACCATAAAACATGTACATTAGGATGCATTACAATCCGCGCAACACTACCCCTCCCGCCACCAACCGACTCCGGAAACCTTTCTCATGAAATGATGAGACATGCTGCAGTGATTTTATTGCACTCCGTGTTATCAACTGGGACTATATAAACTTCTCATTCTGCAGGTAAAATCTGACTCAAACACACAACGCCCACATTCTTTTAAAGAAAGCCTAAAAAGAGAGAAACTGCCTCCCATGCGGTCAGCTCCTAAGGATGTTACCATAGGAAGCACGAAGCACCCCCACTTGTCCTGGAAATAACCGGCCAGAGGACACGGCGCCCCAACACAGAGCGAGCCTTCCTCTCTTGGAATGTCCCCAAACGGCTCGCTTGCCCTGTGGTACACCACGGACGGCCAACTGCAGCTCAAGGCCAACCACAACATCTCTCCTCTTCCAAACCCCTGCTTCACAGGGCGCTCGCCAGAGGACCCTTGCCTCAGTTGTCGTTAGGTGCCGGTCGGCTGGCTCGGACTCACAGCGACCTTGCAGATAACACAATGACATGTCCCCCAGTCCTGCATCATCTTCATGGTCCCTGCTATGTCTGACTGCAGTGCTTTGGCCACGGTGCTGATCGGCCTGCCTCAGTAGTTCCTCTTCGCACTCCAGAGGACACACTCGCCCTTTAACACCTTGAGCCTGCTGCAACAGCAGACGGCTTCCCTCACCACAAGTTTAGGAAGAAAGAACCTTTGTTCATTGTCTAGTCTCTGACAAATGCTGACTGTCATTTCCTTTGGTCACTCACTCATCTTTTGTAATACACACAGACCAAAACCTGAACCCTTTTCTAAAAAGTTTTGTTCTTTCCAGGTCGTCTTTATTTACTATTTCTTATAATTACAGCATGCAGTTCCAGAAAACCGTAATTCAAATTTAGTTTGGTTAGCAATTCAAAACCATCCTGTCGAAGTAATTTTCACTAAACCTCAGGGCCTCAACCCGAGCCATCCGAGAACGACGTCAGCCGTCAGGGCTCTCTGTGCAGCCTCGGAGGATTCGAGGGTTTCGGGCCTCTCCTCCAGTCCATGCTGTTATCTGTCAATTGCGGGGACACAACACCTTCTGTCCGGCCAGGCCCCTGACTCCTGGTCCTACCCACTCTCCAGGTTTCTAAGTCACACCTCCCATCTCCCGCTGAACCAGGGAAGAATGAGAAGGAAAGAACACAACCTTTAAAACAAATTAGGGCAAACTATGCCGTCATGAAAAGGGGCCTATAGGACATCCCTAGTGTTTGATTTTCATGTTGAGCTGTTTCCAAGGGATAGAAAACCGTGGGAAAAATAGGCTTTTAGTAAGGTGGTTTTTTTTTTTTTTTAAAGCAAAGATTATTTATTGTTTTCTTCTCAACATCTGAGAGTGAGAAACATGGCTCCCATCAGTATACTTGCTAGCTGGACCGACCCCCCGCAGAGTGTACCTAGTCTTCACTCTGCTACACCACTCACCCACCACGTCCAGCACCAAGGCCGCCCTGCCCCTTGTCAGCCAGGCTCAGCAGGTCTGGATGGTTCCTCAATAAGTGACAGCCCAGGGTTCTGGTCATGCCAGCGTGGCAAGCGAGGCGCCTGGCTGCTGCGGGGACTGTCAGCCCTGGGACAGCGGCTGACTCCTCAGAGCTGCACCCTGGCCCCCCCACCCCGGAAAGAATGTAGACCTGTGTGTGCACAGAGACGCAGAAGGGACGGGGAGGTACGGGCAAAAATGCTTCTGGGATCTGAGCGATACCTTATACTGTGACATGTTTTCCAAAATTTCTACAGTGAACAAAACCACTTTCCAAACAACTAGAAGAATTTACTTAGGAGAAGATGCCAAGCACCTCAAGTCAGAAAGAAAGTGATGGGACAGAGTCAGAGATCCCAATCAGTGCTTCAAATAATGTACAAGTATCAGAGGATTAGAAGGATGCAAAACTATGTAACGAAGATTTAAAATTATCTAAACGCTGACTGTGGAGTCTGGAGTTCTCATTTAAGTATCTTCCTTCACACATTTGCCAGTAACGAACCACAATCCCAGCAGGGTGCAGGAACACACCCCGTTCTTCCTCTCCCACTGGCTCTGTGGTTCTCAGGGAGGCCCCCATCACCTGCAGAACGACACACTATACCTGGCAGGTATCCTCCAGGTCAGTAAGCTCTTGCCCCAAGTTACTCCTGGACCACTTTGAAAACAATCCACTCAGAAGGCGTGAGATCAGGTAAGAGGCTCATGGAAACAACCCAGGCTCTGCCAATCCCTGGCCGCACTGCCGTCCCCCTTCGCTTGGCCTTCCCCCTCGCTCCCACTCATTCTGAGACCTTCTGCAGAAACACGAACACTTGTTATTTATAGACGGGCCATGACAAGTAAGGCAACACCAGAGGTAATAACTGACATCCAGAAATTCAGGTAATAGCTCAGGAACAGAGAAAGTTTTTCATACAAGAGGGCCTGCCTGGTGGGCACGCTGCCCCCAGAGCACACAGCCCAGGGGGGCACGCTGCTGTGCACACCGCATCTGAGGCTGCACCTGCTTTATCAGTGATGAAAGGGGAAATCTCTGCAGTCAGAGAGAAGTTCTGTCACTTACTAACAAAACAACAAACGCAGGCAAGCGCCTTCACCGTGACCAGTGGGCCCGCACCCAGCGCCTGGCCAGCTCCCCACCCATCAACAGGCCTTACCTCTCTGAATCTGAGGAAGACACGGTTGTTCTGGTGGGCTCCAATCGTGAGTTCTGGGAGATAGACAGGAATGGTTGTATAATTCAGCACCTTCACTTTATTCTGAACTCTGGAAAATAACAAGGGAAGCATGGATTCCCCCAAATCATCAGAACAAACGTAAGATCACCTATACAGCTGCTTTTATTTAACACCAGTAACACGAGACTCACCCACTCTGTATGGCTGGTCTTACTCAACATCCACATACAAAATCCATCCGTTCAGATGGAGGCCGCTCACCCCCAAGAAGTCGCCTAAGAGCAAACATTCACCCCAAAGACCATCAGGCAGATTTGGAGTTGCTCTTGTGCGTTTCAGAACCTGGTATAGTCTTTTAAAAGCCTCAATTTTGGAAAACATAAAAAAGAAAGTATGCTTTCAATATAGGAATTGCAGGACTAAAGATCAATCAATAAATGGCATTTTCTAGTGCTATATGCATAGTGGAGCCCTGGTGGTGCAGTGGTCAAGAGGTACAGCTGCTAATCAAAAAGTCAGCTGTTCAAATCCACCAGCTGTTCCCTGGAAACCCTACGGGGCAGTTCTACCTGTCCTATAGGGTTTCTATGACTCAAAAACAATGCACTTGGTTTTCCGGGTTTGTATATGCATAGTATACCCTCATTAAAAAGCTGCAAAGTTAATGGATTTTGAAGACAAGAACAGTGGGTCGCCTAGGCCCTCTACAGTCACACCCAGTTGCCTGCTGCTCTGCTCTGCACACCGCAGTCACTGAAGACTCCAGAAGATAACCTGGTGACATGGGCATTGAGGACCGGAGGGAGACGCCACAGTGACTGCTGTGTCTCTGTTTCAAAAGTCTAATCCTCCGTTTTCCTTGGCACCAATAAATACAAACCTTCCTGTTTCACCGTTTTATCTGCTGATGCCAAAACAGCAATACTTTGTTACAACTGGCTTTTTTAAAGTTGAATTTAGTCTGGCTATAACCATTACAACTGAAAATGAAAAGCATTTTTTAAGCTTTTAGAAAAGAAGCACTAAAATGAAGTCTTTCTGAAGGGCTCAAACAAGGAAAGTAATTATTTTAAAAGGCCACTTCCCACTAATGAGCCATAAAGGCAGTGAGTCTCCTTGTCTTTAGTGGCTCAAATGCAAATCCTCTAATGTATCTGGTGCTCAGCCAGGCTTGTGAGGAAGAATCCAGGCCCGCTACGCAAACCCAAAGCCTGTTCGCCACCAACGGAACAGGCCGACCGAATCCGAGGCCCCTGTGTTCCACAGGTCTTTCTTCAGAGCGACCACCGGGACTGCAGCAGGTCGAACACGAGGGGGCACTGGTAAAGGCACGTCCTGAGTGTCACAGTAGACAGACCCCAATCAGCTGTACTGCCACTAATAGCCAGTAACACAAACAACATTCCAGGGAAACGCTGCCAGGATCCCTGTGCTTGTCTGCCCATGCGCACTTAAGTGGGCTTCTACAAGGCTGTGCATAAAGAGCTGTGGTGTATACACTCAAAAGAAGATTGTTTTCTTAGTTTTAATATTAAGCGTGTTTCACGTTGTGAAAGATACTCAAATATTAAAAAAGAAAAGATCGAGCAAGCAAAGCATAAAGTATGTAAAGGGCAAGGGCATGGAGCTTTAGGTTTTGTGAGCGCGTATTTTTTGTTGTGAGACACGTCACTTAGGCGTCTTATAGAGCCTCACACAGTATCTAACAGTCCTCGCCTCCCCCTTCCAAATGTATACAATCCGTTCAGGCGCAAGCTGTTTCCTTTTCTTGTGCCTTCTTTCAGACGCAGTCCCCATGAGTCCCTGATGTGTGACTGCACGTCCTTTTGTTTTTAAAATAGAATTATTCTGTACCTGTTATTACGTAACGGTTATTTTTAAAGTGATCCCACAATAAATAATTTCAACTAAAAATGAAGTTCATATTTTAAATATTTAAATATTTCAAACAAATATCCGGGGGTGGGGGAGGTTAGTTTTCCCTATAGTTTGAAAACCCTAAATAGATGCTGGAAAACCTCAAAGATCATGCTTCAGTGGTCTGTGCCCAGGCTGTACAGAGCAACAGCGCCATCTACGTCTAATCTGGCGGAAATACACTGAGAAAGCATCCATCTTTGAATAGATGGGCTTCAAACAGATGAAGAAATCATCCACTTCAACTATTCTACAACTTACTTAAACTGCCCTCTCAATTTATTACTGTGGGCTCACACGATGACTTAGAGAAAGTGTGTGCTATCTCTCTCCAGTAATCACCGAAGTCTGGAGCTCCAATAAACTAGGTGTTTTCCAGTTTGAAGATAGGTGAGGAACAAAGACAAAAGGAAGCCTCTTATGACTCAGGAAACAAAAAGCAGAGAAGGAAAATTCTGTTCACACAGCACTTAGTCTAATTAAGGAGAATCCAAAAACGAATGGGAATAACGCATCCCT
The DNA here is from genome assembly GCF_030014295.1 of Loxodonta africana. Taxonomy (NCBI): domain Eukaryota; kingdom Metazoa; phylum Chordata; class Mammalia; order Proboscidea; family Elephantidae; genus Loxodonta; species Loxodonta africana. Next base: position 3,032,928 of record NC_087347.1, on the reverse strand, counting down.
TCACATCATCCAGGTTTGGTTGTTTTTTTTCACTATCGTAAGCCAAGTATCACTATCAGCTAAAAAGGTACGCAGTTAGCTTTGCAACGTTCTCACAATATGAGGGCTGTGCCACATATTTTAAAACAGAAGAGCGAGTCAGAAAAGACAGAGGGTAAACTATGTTCTATGACGCAACGTTTCTCAATTCATAGAATGCCTGCGCTTTCTCTTAAAACATGTTCATAGCATTTATTTTAGTTTCTCCTAAATTGCCAAGCTCTGTTTGAAATGATTTACTTTTGATACCAAACTCATAGCCCACGGTCTCTGCAGCACTGGAATTTCGCCCTAAGAAGACACTCTCCAGGAGTCCTGTAAGAAGTCTGCGTGAGGAGGCAAGCAGGGGGAGTGGGAAGGGCCAGGCTGCAGAGAAGCAGTAGGTGGCACAGGACACACGGAGGCGTGGCTGGTAACCAGGATAACGGACACAAGGAATGGGACCAACCAGGAGGACACCAATCAGGGATGGCTTATGGATATGAACTAAAATGCCATCAAGATGGAGGTGGGCAGTTACTGTCTCTTTGTATAAGCTCACACATATATATACACACACAATGAAACATGAACACGCATAACTGGGATAGAACAAAAATGTTCTAAATCAACAATGTGGTCAGATTCTGGGCAAAATGGAATATGACTGGTAAGTAAGTAGCATGTTTACAATAACTGTCTTAGGAAACCGGCCACAATTCTCACTTGAGTCTTCCGAGTTAAGAAATGGCACTCAAATGAAATAAATGCAATTAGGGTTGATGCTGTTAGGAAATACCCTTCAGCGAAGAGAGCAGCAGGCAACTGGGAGGAGGGAAGGGCAAGACCAGACGGGAAGCTAAATTAAAAAACAAGTACCCAAATGCTGTAACGTATACCTTTGGGGGATGATGGGTTCTATCCTCCATACTCTGATCACCATGTGACTAAGTAACTACTAAAACCAACAAACTCGCTGCTGTCGAGTCGATTCCGACTCATAGTGACCCTACAGGACAGAGTAGAACTGCGCCATAGGGTTTCCAAGGAGTGCCTGGTGGATTCACACTGCCAACCTTTTGGTCAGCAGCCAAGCTGTTAACAACTGCGCCACCAGGGCTCCAATAACTACAAAAGTCATGATTTATTCTGAGACATCAGCTTTGGACATGCTCTGGAATCAAGCTCCGCACGACTGAGATGACATTTGGAAGCGAATACTGTGTTATCACAGCGCAGGGTCAGAGAGCTGAGCCCGTGCCCTGGTATTGGTGTGTCAGAATGAGGGTGGTCACCTTTTCTCAGATAGTATGTCACATACTCTGCCCAGAAGGAGCTGACACTAACAAACAACAGTCACATACAAATCCACACCAAATAACATCAGTACAGCCTGAAAGAGTTAAGAGAAGGTTTCAAGGGGGCAAAAAAGGAGGTGACTGCAGCCAGGGCTTTGAGGTGGCTGACAGGGCAGGTGGGCGAGGGCTCAGGAGACCGGCGTCTGTAGAGCTGGGACAGGTGACTAGGACACTGAATTAATTCTAGGAAAGGAAATCTGGACTGATGACTAAACACAGACAAGCACTGAAGGATCCTGAGAACAGGGAGAACCGGTCGCCATGACACTGTTAAGACAGCGTATCCAGTGGGAGTGTGCACGAGATGGTGGAGGGAGAAACAATTAGGTGAAGGCAGGGAGAGCAGGTACCATAAGAGCAGAAGTCATACAACTAAGTAAGGGCAGGGAGAACAGGTACCACGAGAGCAGAAGTCATACAATTAAGTGAGGGCAGGGAGAGCAAGTACCATGAGAGCAGAAGTCATACAACTAAGTGAGGGCAGGGAGAGCAGGTACCATGACAGCAGAAGTCATACAACTAAGCGAAGGCAGGGAGAGCAGGTACCATGACAGCAGAAGTCATACAACTAAGCGAGGACAGGGAGAGCAGGTACCATGAGAGCAGAAGTCATACAAGAAGCAGAAAAGAAGTTGGAGATGAACACGCTGACCTCTGTGGTATGGCTCAGGGGATGGTAAGGTTCAGAGGGAAAAGCAGGACTCAGATTGGGAGGAGGGTTGAAAAGGAAGCAATGATCCAGCAGGATCCTTCCTCTGAGCAAATGGCAGGCGGGCAGGACTGGCTGTGGCCAGGCCCCAGGAAGAATGCAGACAGCCAGCATGTTATACCCCTAAAAACCCAAAACTAAACCCACTGCCATCGCGTCAATTCTGACTCATGGTGACCCCATATGTTACAGAGTAGAACTGCTCCACAGGGTCTTCTTGGCTGTAATCTTTACAGAAGCAGATTGCCAGGCCTCTCTTCCACAGTGCTGCTGGGTGGGTTCAAACCACCAACTTTCAGATAACCAGCTGAGTGCAAACATCTGTACCATCCAGGGGCCTTGCGATACCCGGAGAACATCTAGACAAAAAAAAAGTTACCAGCAGAGTTTTACAGAAATAAAGAGGGGAATTTCAGTTTCAGTTCCAACAAGTAAAGAGGTGATAAGCCGTAACTCCCATCCTCACCACAAAAATGGCAGAAAAAAAAAGGACTTCTTCTGCAGTAACAGTGACACTGGATTGAGTGATCACAGCATACAGAAGTGTGAAATGAGCGACGGCGATGTCACGGGGCAGGAGGGAGGTGCTGGGACACTGTTAATAAGACACCTCCACTACACGTGAAGCGGATGGGGTGTTATGTGAAGATGAACTCAGCTGAAAATGCACGCTGGGAACTCTATGGAATCTACTCACGGTCTTTTCAAAAGGAGGTATAACTAATATGCCAAGAAAAGAAAAATGGAACCATATAAAATGCTAAATTATAACCAGAGAAGGCATAAAAAGAGGGGAAAAAGAAAATAAAGAATACAAAGTGACAAACAGTAAAAAAATCAACCCAAATGTATCAAAACAACTCTAAATACGAATGGCGTAATACAGCAATTAAAAGACAGAGATTGTTAGGGTGGATAAAAAGGCGAGACGCAGCTGTATGTTGTCTACAAGAAACCCACTTAAAATACAAAGATGCAGACTGGTTAAAAGTAAAGGGATGGAGAAAGGCAAACCATGCCTACAAGAACAGGGTTGGTATGAGTGGGAATTGACTCAATGGCAACGGGTTTCGGGTTGCTACACGAATCAAAAGCTGCAGTAGCTGTAATTTCCGATAAAGCAGACTTCAGAACAAGAAAAATTATCAGGGATGAAGAGGAACATTACCTAAGGATAAAGGGGTCAATTCTTCAAGAAGACACAACAATCCTTAACATGTACCCACCTAACGACAAAGCATCAAAATACATGTGGCAAAAACTGATAGAACTCAAAGGATAAATACACAAATCCACAATTACAGTGTCAGACTTCAATACCCCTGTTGGAAACTGACAGATCCAGCAGGCAGAAAACCAGTAAGGATATAGAAAACTTGAACAGTAACCAAAAAAACCCGTTGTTATTGAGCTGATTCCAACCCATAACAATCTTATAGGACAGAGTAGAACTGCCCCACAGGGTTTCCAAGGAGTGCCCGGTGGATTCGAACCGCCAACCTTTTGATTAGCAGCCAAGCTCTTAACCACTGTACCACCAAGCTCCAACCTGAACAGAGCTATCCATCAACTTAATCTAGTCGGTATTTAGAGTCCTCCATACAACAACAGACAACATATTCTTCTCAAGCTCAAATGGAACATTCATCAAGATAGGAAATATACCAGCCATACAAAATGCCTTCACAAATTAAAAATATAAAATGAAAATCATACAGAGTATGCTCTCAGACCACAACAGAATTAAACTAAAAATCAATAACAGAAAGGTAACTGGAAAATCCCCAAATATTTGGAAATTAAACAACATACTTCTAACTACCACATAGTTAAGTCTCACAGGAATTTAAAAAATATTTTTAAAATTTAAAAATTTAAAAAATATTTTGAAATAAAAGAAAATTAAAATGAAACACGAGAATTTGCGAGATGCAGCAAAAGCAGTGCTTAGAGGGAAATTTATAGCATTCAATGTGTATTTCACATTTTCTAAGCAGTGGTTTTGAGAGGGGTAGGGATAGAGGTACTTTTCTTTTTTTTAACTCTGCAAATGTGTAAAGCCATCGTTTCTACTCAGAAGATACTGAAGAACTCATACAACAGTCAGAATGATCCTTCTAAAATGTAAGCTACACATACCCCTCCTCTGCTCAAATTCAAAAATGCCTTCTCAATTGTTCAGGTAAAAAACCCAAGTCCTTACTGTAGTCCCCAAAGGCTCCAGAATCTACCCCCCCTTTCACATGGACTCCCCTCCCCAACCGTCCCCCTTTCCACATGGTCTCCCCTTCTCTCCCTCTCCTCCAGCAACACTGGCTTTTCTGCTGGGCAAACCCTGGCACAGTTTTATTTATTTCTTTATTTTCTGCCCCTCCCCCCACTAAAACTCATCTTCTATCAGAGCAGTTTTGTTTTATTCAATAATGTTGTTGTTAGGTGCCATCAAGTCAGTTCCAACTCATAGCGACTCTGTGTACAACAAAATGAAAAACTGCCCGGTCATGCACCATCCTCACAATCCTTATTATGCTTGAGCCCACTGTTGCGGCCACTGTGTCAGTCCATCTAGTTCAGGGTCTTCCTCTTTTTCGCCAATCCTCCACCTTACCAAGCATGATGTCCTTCCCCAGGGACTGATCCCTCCTGATAACATGTGTAAAGTATGTGAGACTTAATCTCAGCATCCTTGCATCTAAGGAGCACTCTGGTTGTACTTCTTTCAAGGCAGATTTGTTCGTCCTTCTGGCAGTCCGTGGTTTATTCAATATTCTTCTCCAACACTGCAAATCAAAGGCATCAATTATTCTTCGGTCTTCCTCATTCATTCTCCAGCTTTCATATGCATATGAGGAGACTGAAAACACCATGGCTTGGGTCAGGCCCACCTTAGCCTTATATGCTTTAAAAAGGTTGTTTGAGCAGATTTGCCCAATGCAATGCATCCGTTGATTTCTTGACTCCTGCTTCCATAGACGTTGATTGTGGATCCAAGGAAAATGAAATCCTTGACAACTTCAATCTTTTCTCCATTCATCACAATGTTGCTTACTGGTCCAGTTGTGAGGATTTTTGTTTTCTCAAGGCTCAGGTATAATTCATACTGAAGGCTGGGGTTTTTGATCTTCATCAGTAAGTGATTCAAGCCCTCTTCACTTCTGGTAAGCGAGGCTGTGTTATCTGCATAAAGCAGGTTTTTAACGAGTCTTCCACCTATTCTGATGCCCTGTTCTCCTTCGTATGGTCCAGCTTCTCAGATTATTTGATCAGCATATAGATTGAATAGGTATGGTGAAAGGATACAAGCCTGAAGTACATCCTTCCTGACTCTGAAACACACAGTATCTCCTTGTTCTGTTCGAAAAATCGCCTCTTGATCTATGTACAGGTTCCTTCCTTGTGAGCACGATTAAGCGCTCTGGGGCTTCCATCCTTTGCAATGTTATTCGTAACTTTTATGATCCACACAGTCAAATGCCTTTGCATAGTCAATAAAACAAGGTAAACATCCTTCTGGTATTCTCTGCTTTCAGCCAGGATCCATCTGACGTCAGCAATGATTTTCTTGGTTCCACAACCTCTTCCGAATCTGGCTTGAATTTCTGGTAATTCCTTGTCGATATTCTGCTGCAGCCGCTTTTAAATGATCTTCAGCAAAATTTTACTTCCGTGTGATAATAATGATATTGCTCCATAATTTCCTCGTTTGGTTGGATCACCTCTCTTGGGAAAAGGCATAAATACGGATCTCTTCCAATCTTTTGGCCAGGTAGCTGTCTTCCCAATTTCTTGGCATAGACGAGTGAGTGCTTCCAGCAATGCATCCCTCTGCTGAAACATCTTAGTCGCTATTCTGCCAATTTCTGGCCCTTGTTTTTCGCCAATGCCTTCAGTGCAGCTTGGACCTCTTCCTTCAGCACCATCAGTTCCTGATCATATGCTTCCTCCTGAAATGGCTGGACATCAACCAGTTCTTTTTGGTATAGTGACTCCGTGTATTCCTTTTATCTTCTTTTGACGCTTTTTGTGTTGCTTAATGTTTTCCCTGTAGAATCCTCCAATATTGCTACTCGAGGCTTAAAATTTTCCTTGAGTTCTTTCAGCTTGAGAAATGCTGAGTATGTTCTTCACTTTTGGTTTTCTATCTCCAGGTCTTTGCACGTGTCATTATAATACCTTACTTTGTCTTCTTGAGCTGCCCTTTGAAATCTTCTGTTCAGCTCTTTTACTTCATCATTTTTTCCTTTGCCTTTAGCTACTCTGTGTTCAAGGGTGCGTTTCAGAGTCTCTTCTGACACCCGTTTTGGTCTTTTCTTTCTCTCCTGTCGTTCTAATGACCTCTTGCTTTCTTCATGGATGATGTTCTTGATCTCATTCCACAACTCATCTGTTCTTCAGTCGCTAGTGCTCAATGCGTCAAATCTACTCTTGAGGTGGTCTCTGAATTCAGGTGGGATATGCTCAAGGTCGTACTTTGGCTCTCCTGGACTTGTTCTGATTTTCTTCAGTTTCAACTTAAACTTGCATATAAGCCATTGATGGTCTGTTCTGAAGTTGGCCCCCGGCCTTGTCCTGACTGATGATATCGAGCTTTTCCACCATCTCTTCCCACAGATGTAGTCAATTTGATTCCTGTGCATTCTAACTGGCGAGCTCCATGTGTACAGTCGCAGTTTATGTTGGTGGAAAAAGGTATTTGCAATGAAGAAATCATTGGTCTTGCAAAATTCTATCATGTGATCTCTGGCATCATTTCTATTACCAAAGCCATATTTTCCAACTACCAATCCTTCGTCTTTGTTTCCAACTTTAGCATTTCAATCTCCAGTAATTGTCAATAAATGCTGATTGCGTGTTTGATCAATTTCAGACTGCAGAAGCTGATAAAGTCTTCAATTTCTTCATCCTTGACCCTAGTGGTGAGTAAATTTGAATAATAGTCATATTAATAGGTCTTCCGTATAGGCATATGGATATTATCCTATCACTGACAGCATTGTACTTTAGGATAGATCTTGAAATGTTCTTGTTCATGACGAATGCAACGTCATTCCTCAAGTTGTCATTCTCAGCACAGTAAACCATATGATTGTCCAATTCAGAATGGCCAATACCAGTCCATTTCAGCTCACTAATGCCTAGGATATCAATGTTTATGCATTCCATTTCATTTTTGACAATTTCTAATTTTCCTAGATTCATACTTCGTACGTTCCACTTTCTTATCAATGGATATTTGCAGCCATTTCTTCTCATTTTGAGTTGTGCCACATCAGCAAATGAAGGTCCCGAAAACTTGACTCCATCCAATTCATTAAGGTCGACTCTACTTTGAGGAGGCAGCTCTTCCCCAGTCATCTTTTGAGTGCCTTCCAACCTCAGGGGCTCATCTTCCGACAATGTTCTGCTGCTATTCCTAAGGTTTTCATTGGCTAATTCTTTTCAGAAGTAGACCTCTATGTCCTTCTTCCTAGTCTGTCTTAGTCTGGAAGCTCAGCCGAAACCTGTCCTCCATGGGTAACCCTGCTGGTACTTGAATACTGGTGGCACTGCTTACAACACCACAGCAAAACACAAGTCCCCACAGTATGACAAATTATTTGATATATACCCCCACAAATCTGAAACAGTGTCTGGCACATAGTGGAAACAAAATATTTGGTGCAATAATAACGCAGAACAATTAGTTAACTGTTAGACCAGAGAATGTAAGAACCAATTTGGAAGAAAAAAGGAAATAACCCTAAGTGTTTAATGTTTGGCACTGTGAGCATCTAACTTGAAACACAATTGTTTCAAAAATTCTTTAAGTTTCTACAGCATACAAGTAAACCAATGTACAGCACTAGAAAAAAAAAAAAAAAAAATGAAGCAGCCTTATTCCAGCAATTCACAAATAGCACAGAACTTACAGCAACCTCAGATGATAAAAGGTACGATCATCCTGATCAGGCCAAGGCCCTTTCTCAAACGTCAGGCATCCAATATCTTCTACCACCTAAGACAGGAAACAACAAGAAAAATCCACACAACTTAAACAGAGTCACGTTTTAAAATGTAAATGATGCAAAGTTTTAATGCATTATAAACTTCAGTTACTTAGCAGAAAAAATCATAGCAGGCAAGTGAAAAGGAAAGCTAGGTGATCTTGAATGAAAATGGTGGGATTAGTGTTTATTTTTCAATATGATGATAAATACTTTGGGGTCATGGGAGTAGCAACGAAATTCTATTGCAGGCTGGGAGAAAAGGACAGGTGAGAAAACCAATCTTTTTTTTTTTTTTTTTATAATTTTTATTGTGCTTTAAGTGAAAGTTTACAAATCAAGTCAGTGTCTCACACAAAAACCCATATACACCTTCCTACACACTCCCAATTACTCTCCCCGCAGTGAGACAGCCTGCTCCCTCCCTCCACTCTCTCTTTTCGTGTCCATTTCACCAGCTTCTAACCCCCTCCACCCTCTCAACTTCCCTCCAGGCAGGAGATACCAACATAGTCTCAAGTGTCCACCTGATCCAAGAAGCTCACTCCTCACCAGCATCCCTCTCCAACCCATTGTCCAGTCCAATCCATGTCTGAAGAGTTGGCTTCGGGAATGGTTCCTGTCTTGGGCCAACAGAAGGTCTGGGGGCCATGACCACCGGGGTCCTTCTAGTCTCAGTCACACCATTAAGTCTGGTCTTATGAGAATTTGGGGTCTGCATCCCACTGCTCTCCTGCTCCCTCAGGGGTTCTCTGTTGTGGTCCCTGTCAGGGCAGTCATCGGCTGTAGCCGGGCACCATCTAGTTCTTCTGGTCTCAGGATGATGTAGTCTCTGGTTTATGTGGCCCTTTCTGTCTCTTGGGCTCGTAATCACCTTGTGTCCTTGGTGTTCTTCATTCTGCTTTGATCCTGGTGGGTTGAAGCCAATTGATGCATCTTAGATGGCTGCTTGCTAGCATTTAAGACCCCAGACGCCACTCTTCAAAGTGGGATGCAGAATGTCTTCTTAATAGATTTTATTATGCCAATTGACTTAGATGTCCCCTGAAACCATGGTCCCCAGATCCCTGCCCTTGCTACGCTGGCCTTCAAAGCATTCAGTTTATTCAAGAAACTTCTTTGCTTTGGGTTTAGTCCAATTGTGCTGACCTCCCCTGTGTTGTGTGCTCTTTCCCTTCACCTAAAGTAGTTCTTATCTACTACCTAATTAGTGAATGCTTCTCTCCCACCCTCCCTCCCCTCTCTCGTAACCACAAAAGAATGTTTTCTTCTCAGTTTAAACTATTTCTCAAGTTCTTATAATACTGGTCTTATACAATATTTGTTCTTTTGCAACTGATTAACTTCACTCAGCATAATGCCTTCCAGGTTCCTCCATGTTATGAAATGTTTCACAGATTCATCACTCTTCTTTATCGATGCGTAGTATTCCATTGTGTGAATATATCATAATTTATTCATCCATTGATGGGCACCTTGGTTGCTTCCATCTTTTTGCTATCATAAACAGTGCTGACATGAACATGGGTGTGCATATATCTGTTCGTGTAAAGGCTCTTATTTCTCTAGATATATTCCAAGGAGAGGGATTGGTGGATCATATGGTAGTTCTATTTCTAGCTTTTTAAAGAAGTGCCAAATCAATTTCCAAAGTGGTTGTACCATTTGACATTCCCACCAGCAGTGTAGAAGTGTTCCAATCTCTCCACAGCCTCTCCAACATTTATTATTTTGTGTTTTTTGGATTAATGCCAACCTTGTTGGAGTGAGATGATATCTCATTGTAGTTTTGATCTGCATTTCTCTAATGGCTAATGACTGTGAACATTTCCTCATGTATCTGTTAGCTACCTGAATGTCTTCTTTAATGAAGTGTCTATTCATATCTTTTGCCCATTTTTTAATTGGGTTATTTGTCTTCTTGCAGTTGAGTTTTTGGAGTATCATGTAGATTTTAGAGATCAGGCGCTGATCAGAAATGTCATAGCTAAAAACTTTTTCCCAGTCTATAGGTAATCTTTTTACTCTTTTGGTGAAGTCTTTGGATGAGCATAGGTATTTGATTTTTAGGAGCTCCCAGTTATCTAGTTTTTCTTCTACATTCTTTATAATGTTTTGTATAGTCTTTATGCCATGTATGAGGAATCCTAACGTTGTCCCTATTTTTTCTTCCATGATCTTTATCATTTTAGATTTTATATTTAGGTCTTTGGTCCATTTTGAGCTCATTTTTTGCATGGTGAGGTATGGGTCTTGTTTCATTCTTTTGCAGATGGATATCCAGTTATGCCAGCACCGTTTGTTAAAGAGACTGTCTTTTCCCCATTTAACTGACTTTGGGCCTTTGTTAAATATCAACTGCTCATATGTGGATGGATTTATGTCTGAATTCTCAAATCTGTTCCATTGGTCCACGTACCTGTTGTTGTACCAGTACGAGGCTGTTTTGACTACTGTGGTGGTATAATAGGTTCTAAAGTCAGGTAGAGCGAGGCCTCCCACTTTGTTCTTCTTTTTCCGTAATGCTTTACTTATCCAGGGCCTTTTTCCCTTCCATATGAAGTTGGTGATTTGTTTCTCCATCCCATTAAAGAATGTCGTTGGGATTTGGATCGGAACTGCATTAAATGTATAGATCGCTTTTGGTAGAATAGACATTTTCACAACGTGAAGTCTTCCAATCCACGAGCAAGGTATGTTCTTCCACTTATGTAGTTCTCTTTTGGTTTCTTGGAGAAGTGTACTGTAGTTTTCTTTGTATAAGTCTTTTACATCTCTGGTAAAATTTATTCCTAAGTATTTTATCTTCTTGGTGGCTAAAAAACAATCTCTTGAATGAGGGAAAAGCCAGTGTTCACGATATGCTATTCATTTCTTCTTAAGTAAATTCATGCAGTCAACTCCATCATGCTTGTTCTGTTGGTACAGATGTCATTATCCAACCTGAACCCAAGTCATGAAACCTGCATTTCCTTCTAGAATTATTAAGCTTTTTGTTTTCTTACTAATTTTTGTTTTTTTTAGTAATATAATGCATGTTTAACATATAAAGGATTGCTATTGCATACATATATACTACATATATTTTTAATAAATGGTCAATTACCTCTATATACCATTTAAAAATAATCCATTTTCATCTACTCCATTTTTTCTTTTCCTTAGAAGTCCCAACTTTACCAAAGCCACAGACACCTGTTTCTAAACTCTCTACTCTGCTCTAACCGAAAAAAAAAAAAAAAAAAAACCTCCGGTGCTGTCGAGTCATTTCCAACTCATAGAGACCCTATAGGACGTGCAGAACTGCCCCATGGGGTTTCCAAGGCTGTGATCTTTACAGAAGCAGACTGCAACATCTTTCTCCTGTGGAGCAGCTGGTAGGTTTGAACCACTGACCTCTTGGTTAGCAGGTGAGTGCTTAACCACTGTGCCACCAGGGCTATGTTTCAACCATTTTCTTACCTTTTCTACATCTTGAGCTTCCCATGCACTGTACTGTAAAACCTCACTGTTTTCACTGTAAGAAAAAGAAAGATGAAAGTCAATGTCCACTTTCCAACCTTAAGTTCACGTGTGAATGAACACATGACATTAGAGTCTTCTAGTCTAAATAGTAAAGCTTCCCCTTCCTCGAGTGGGCACTGTGCTGGGTGCACATGGGCTCTGTATAGCTTGACTGGCTAAGGAGGAAAAGCTAGAAACACAAACATGATAGAGGCCTGAAGTTAGCAACAGTGATTCTGCTCCTGGCTGCTGGTGCTCTCTGGCTGCACTGCACCCTAACCCCAAGAGCATGAGAGACCAGTCACCAGTATCTACAGGGATAAAGGGACAAAGGACATCTCTAAGCATCCCATGCATTTCAGCAGAGTACAAGGGGACTGTGGCCTGGCCAAGACAGCCATGGAGGATGGCAAGTGCCCGCCCTGGAAGGGCACGGACAACACGGATTACCTGGGCTTCGAGAATCTAGAATCTGGGAGGCAAATGAAACCCGAAGTCTTTTTCTTGCACTTGGGAACTAATATGAACCAGTAATAACGATACTCAATGCAGGTACTTTGCCTACCTGACTCATGTCATTAGACCAGTGGTCTGCTGAGGGTGGCTGTAACCAATCTCTAAGTAACCAACCACAGTGGGCAACATAGTGCAGCCACCCAGGTCCCTAGCCCGGACACTGAAAAATCAGATTCCTCATGCCAGCACCTCTGCAGCTTTCCTCTCCATATTTGAGGGTCTTCATAGCCACAACCTCCTGCCGCTGGGAGGCAGTTCCACAGGGTGAAGACTGCGCACACTGACACAGTAAGAACTGGCAAGCTCTCTCAGAAGGAAAGCCACATATAACCCACCCCGGGAACAACAAATTTTATCATCTCTGCCGACCACCTTCAACAGACTGCTGGTCTAATGACACGAGTCAGTGTAGGCAAGGTGCCTACATCAAGTATCATTATTACTGGTTCATATCAGTTTCCAAGTGTAAGAGAAAGAAAAGTTTTTAAGCACTCTTATTACTTGAGAGGAGTCCCTGGGCAGTGAAATGGTTAACACACTCCCTGCTAACCAAAAGGCAGTTCGAGTCCACCCAGAGGTACCTGGAAAGGCAGACCTGGTGATCTGCTCCCAAAAATCTGTCATTGAAAACCCCAGGGGATTTTTCAGACAAAGATTTGACTGAACTATGAGACATAAGAGGAACCAAGCCCTGGAGAAGGACATCATGCTTGGCAGAGTACAGGGTCAGTGGAAAAGAGGAAGAGCCTCAACGAGGTGGACTGACACAGCGGCTGCAACAATGGGCTCAAGAATAACGATTGTAAGGATGGCGCAGGACCGGGCAGTGTTTCGTTCAGAATTGACTCAATGGCCCCTAACAACAACAACAACATGAGACATAAAATAATACTAGTGAGGAGTGTGCTTCCTAGCTCAAGTAGACGCATAAGACTATGTGGGCAGCTCCTGTCTGGAGGCGAGATGAGAAGGCAGAGCGGGACAGGAGCTGGATGAATGGACACGGGAATATAGGGTAGAGAGGAGTGGGCTGTCACATTGTACGGACATCATCTAGGGTCACATAACAATGTGTGTGTAAGTTTTTCTATGAGGAACTGACTTGAACTGTAAATTTTCACTCAAAGCACAATTAAAAAAAGGGGGGACGAAAAAAAAAGGAAAACCCCAGGGGTCACACAGGGTCACCATGAGTCAAAACTGACTCCACAGTAACTGTTTTTTTTTTTTAATTACTTGATAATATATCGGTTTTACATAAGCCTATATAACTCAAGGAAGCCCTGGTGGCATAGTGGTTAAGTGCTACAGCTGCTAACCAAAGGGTTGGCAGTTCGAATCTGCCAGGCGCTCCTTGGAAACTCTATAGGGCAGTTCTACTCTGTCCTATAGGGTCACTATGAATCAGAATCGACTCGACAGTACTGGGTTTGGTTTTATTGATTATATAATTCAAGCTGAAAGAACTGAAGAAAAAATTCAAGCCTCAAGCTGCAATAGTGAAGGATTCCATGGGGAAAATATTAAACAGCGTAGGAAGCATCAGAAGAAGATGGAAGGAATACACAGAGCCATTATACCAAAAAGAATTAGTCAATACTCAACCTTTTCAAGAGGTGGCATATGATCAGGAACTGATGGTACTGAAGGAAGAAGTCCAAGCTGCTCTGAAGGCATTGGTGAGAAACAAGGCTCCAGGAATCGATGGAATATCAATTGAGTTGTTTCAACAATCAGATGCAGCTCTGGAGGTACTCACTCATCTATGCCAAGAAATATGGAAGACAGCTTCCTGGCCAACTGACTGGAGGAGATCCATATTTACGCCTATTCCCAAGAAAGGTGATCCAACCGAATGTGGAAATTACAGAATATCATTAGTATCACACGCAACCAAAATTTTGCTGAAGATCGTTCAAAAACGGTTGCAGCAGTGTATCAACAGGGAACTGCCAGAAATTCAGGCTGGTTTCAGAAAAGGACGTGGAACCAGGGATATCATTGCTGATGTCAGATGGATCCTGGCTGAAAGCAGAGAATACCAGAAGGATGTTTACCTGTGTTTTATTGACTATGCAAAGGCATTCGACTGTGTGGATCATAACAAACTATGGATATCACTGCGAAGAATGGGAATTCCAGAACACTTAATTGTGCTCATGAGGAACCTTTACATAGGTCAAGAGGCAGTTGTTTGGACAGAACAAGGGGATACTGATTGGTTTAAAGTCAGGAAAAGCATGCGTCAGGGTTGTATTCTTTCACCATACCTATTTAATCTGTATGCTGAACAAATAATCCGAGAAGCTGGACTACATGAAGAAGAACAGGGCATCAAGACTGGAGGAAGACTCATTAACAACCTGTGTTATGCAGATGACACAACCTTACTTGCTGGAAGTGAAGAGGACTTGAAGCACTTACTGATGAAGACCAAAGACCACAGCCTTCAGTATGGATTACACCTCAACATAAAGAAAACAAAAATCCTCACAACTGGACCAATGAGCAACATCATGATAAATGGAGAAAAGCCTGAAGTTGTCAAGGATTTCATTTTACTTGGATCCACAATCAACAGCCATGGAAGCAGCAGTCAAGAAATCAAAAGATGCATTGCATTGAGCAAATCTACTGCAAAGGACCTCTTTAAAGTATCAAAAAGCAAAGATGTCATCCTGAAGACTAAGGTGAGCCTGACCCAAGCCATGGTATTTTCAATGGCATCATATGCATGTGAAAGCTGGACAATGAATAAGGAAGACTGAAGAAGAGTTGACACCTTTGAATCGTGGTGTTGGCAAAGAATATTGAATATACCATGGACTGCCAAAAAAATGAACAAATCTGTCTTGGAAGACGTACAGCCAGAATGCTCCTTAGAGGCAAGAATGGCTAGACTGTGTCTTACATACTTTGGACATGTTTTCAGGAGGGATCAGTACCTGGAGAAGGACATCATGCTTGGCAGAGTACAGGGTCAGCAGAAAAGAGGAAGACCCTCAATGAGGTGGATTGACACAGTGGCTGTAACAATGAGCTCAAGCATAACAATGATTGTAAGGGTGGCACAGGACTGGGCAGTGTTTTGTTCTATTGTGCATAGGGTTGCTGTGAGTGGGAACCGACTTGATGGCAGCTAACAACAACATATAATTCAAAGACAGCCACCCAACTGGGTAACAGTTTCTTACTACAGCTATTATGTTTTCAGATCACTATCAAGGTAAATGTAGACGGTCAGAAACTGCAACTACAGTGAGTGATGAATTCCTAAAGTTGGGGAGAATCCATGTCCTCCAACTCCAGGTCTCCAACTTACCTGCCCTGAGCGGCCCACTGTTACCAAGGAACTGTTCTCTGCCTTGACAGGCACTCAGTGACCCAAGGGAGTCATTCTTCCCTGCAGGTCATATAAGTGGATATCAAACTAACGCTGATCAGACAGCACGGACCCACCTCGCACTGCGCAGGGGGTGTGCGAGGCAATCAAGATGGGATCCTGCCCTCAACTGAAAACAACCTACAGGCCTGCTTTTCAAGCCTGACCCCATCTTCTGTGTTTTTGATTCAACAGATAGTTGTTAGATGCCTGTACGCATGCTAACTGCCTCCATGACCAATGGCATTCAAACAACAGACTATACACATGTCCTCCTCTGCTGGGTCACACCTGACTCTCACTCCAGACTTGTGAAGGGTGGGCCAAAACAAAGAATGAGGGTCTAGTGACATGAAGGATCCCCTCCAAAGGCTGAGGCAGAGAGTCATCCAGTGGTGGCAGCAGCTTGTCCCCACGGACCATCCAGGGCCACGGAAGACCACAGCCACACACCATCATTCCTGATCGTGTGTCAGAGCCAGCACCTCCAGAGCCACTCCAGGCTCCTCACTTGCCTTCGAACAGTTCTAAACCAGCACTTACAGAGCTACATGAAGCATCAGGCTGTAGCATAGTGAGTGCCCCACCCCCCGTCTGAAATCGCGGCCTGGAGATTAGTCTCCAGCTAACACGTACTGAGCTGAATAAATACTTCTTGAATAAATAAATGAATGTTTTACTAAACAATAGCTCATATTCCCTCATGATACATTCACAACCAAGGGAATGGGGATAAAAACTAAGCACTCCTAGGTCTTTGGACGTAACTACTGACAAAGCCAGAATATACACATTCACGTGGAAGTTGGCTCAGTGTGTCTTAAAATCTCATAACACAAGTAGCTTCCAAAAGGTTGCAACATTCCTTGTGCGTTCATAAACAAGGCATACACACACAGAAGCACTACCGTATGTCACCATGACAGACAGAGAACAGACCAACGGACACAGGCAGGCAATGTCTGCAGATGTCACAACACACACGGGACGTCTCCGACGGCAGCCAATCCTGTCCAGTAAATCAGCTTTGCTTCAAACGGCAACATTCAAACTAAGTAAGATATTTCTCTTATTCAGTTTTGATTTTATTATTTTGTTTAATTACTAACAGCCTAGAAATATTATCTTCTAGGTTGTTCACCGTAAAAATACTGTATTTAACTTAACGTTTAAATAAACAAGTCTGGGAAGCCTAAAATTGTTTCTGTGCTTAAAGAGCCTTGTGAATTCTGAAACACAAACCAATTACAGCTACTCCTCACTTACGACTGTCTCATTGTCCAGCATTTCGCATTCACAACGACGGTAAAAAGTCTACTATCTGTTTTGAGCATTAACAATGTACACCTGGCAGTAATGAACACCGAGGTGGAGGTGAAAGTAACACTGGCTGTGATGGTTAAGGCTGTGTGTCAGCTTGGCTAGGTCATCATTCTCAGTGGTTTGGCAGTTATGTCACGATGTAATTTGGCAGGTACGTAATGATGTAATCATCCTCCATTTCTGCATAATGCTGATTTTCACATAACGATCTGGTCTTTGGAAACTAACCGTATCAGTAAGAGACGAGTGGGTATATAAACTTTAGAATATAATCTATTTGTAACTCAGATTCTTGAAAGTTTTATATAAAATTTGGTAGTTTTAGTCAAATTTCATAGTGAATTTCTGAGAGAAAATCTTAAGATCAAGTCCTTTACAAAGCTGCAGTATGCCCTTGACCTATAATTCAATGCTTAAAACAATACAAATCTCTTTCTATATTATTTCATGAAATACTTCCAGCACCTTTCTTCCACCTGTGATATAGGACCCCTAATTTAAGGGGCTCTCAGCAATCCACATAGATTGAGCTGTGGGCAGAATTCACTTTAACAAAGTACAGGCAAGGCACGTTCAAAGACAAGGGCTGAAATCACAATAAGACTAACTGGCTCATGGGCATGAGTTGTAATTTGAAAAAAAAAAAAAAAAAAATCAACATTATAATAGTCATCTGGAAAAACCAACAAATTAAGAAATAATACATACACACTTGTGCCTATGTATGCTTATCTACAGTTTTTACAGTCCAAACTACTGAAAGTGAAGCTTTATCACGGTTTCCCAGCTCGTGATGGGTAAGAACACCTCAGGTGGGAGAGCAAAGGGTCTGTGTGAGCCAGGTTTCACCAAGGGCGTGGAGCTGCTCATGACACTATCACAAACAGTGTGGGTATTTTCTCTCTTAAGATGGAGAAACACATCATCTTAAAGTCTTATTCTGTAGTTCTACAATGTGCTACAAACAACTAAAAACCACTCTTATTTTTATCTCACCTCGGTTTAATCAAAGCACAGGAAACGAGGATTACCAAAGTGAAAGCATGTAGCTCAGGCTTGTGATGACATTAAACTGTGATGGTGCTTTGGGCAAAAATAAAGATGACGTGTTGATTTTATAATGAACGTTTTTGCTTATCAGAGTTCAAGCACAACTCGATGTCCCACACTGATACTGTCAGCTTTACAAACACAGCCAGACACTCTGCTCAGCACTTTTAATGTATACTTTTTCATTTTTGGATGGCTGAAGACAGGGAGGGAAGGAGGGATAAAACAACAGAGGGACAGAGGGAGGGAGGGATGGATATATGGACGCACAGGTGCTTAAGTACATATACATATAAACAAACAAACCTGGAAATTTGATAAGGTTTATATCAAGCATGAATTCATTTGTACGGCAAAAAAACAGGCCTGTTTTATCATCACAGTATAGGTCTAAAAATCCTGAGCAATGAAGACATGAAGCCCTTCGGATGTGAAAGACATTCAAGCCCAAATCAACTGAGAAGGAGTCAGGGAAGCTTTTTTCTTCAAAGCGTGATTCTCTGCTTCGTATGAGATTGAATGGCATTAGGGATTAGCACAGGCCACGAAGGGCCAGGAGAAAAAGTCCTTTAACTCACATCAACATAACCCTTCTGTCTTAGTCATCTAGTGCTGCTATAACAGAAATACCACAAGTGGATGGCTTTAACAAAGAGAAATTTATTCTCTCACAGTTTAGGAGGCTAGATGTCTGAATTCAGAGCGAAAGCACCAGGGGAAGGCTTTCTCTTTCTGTTGGCTCTGGGGGAAGGTCCTTGTCATCAATCATCCTCTGGTCTAGGAGCTTCTCAGGCACAAGGACCCCAGGTTCAAAGGACACACTCTGCTCTTGGTACTACCTTCTTGGTGGTATGAGGTCCTCTCATCTCTGCCTGCTTCTCTCTTTTATATCTCTAAAGAGATTTTCTCAAGATACAACCTAATCTTGCAAACTGAGTCCTGCCTCATTAACATCATAAAGGTAGGATTTACAACACATAGGAAAATCACATCAGATCACAAAATGGTGGCCAATCACACGATACTGGGTATCATGGCCTAGTCAAATTGTCACACATTTTTGGGGGGACGCAAATCAATCCATAACACCTTCACATCCTAAAACCTTCCAATCTCAATCTTAAGAAGAACTCTAGACACCAATTGGTGGTTTCTGCAGACAAACTTACTGACCTTTGGTATTTGGTGCGTGGACACCAGGAGAAACCTGCAGTACGAGCACTACTCAAAGAATCTAATTGTAGATGGATCCTGGTGATTACAGTAACTCGCTTCCCGTAGGCACAGACAAACCTAAGGATCACAGAACTAACCAGCTACACGGAGTGCAAGAAAACATATTCCCCTTGGGCTTTCCTTAAAGAAAGGGGGAGGGGAGGGAGGAAGGAAAGAGCGAGAAAGGAAAGGGAAGGAAGAAACACTTCTGGGGTGTTTTCTTTGTCTAATCAAAACACCTATAACGACATCAATTAAAAATATCTATAGAAAAACAGCAGAGGAAGCAAATAACCCGAATACGAGATGGGAGATATCACAACAGGCTCAGCTGAAATTAAAAGATGCATGACAGAGTACTATGAAAGGTTGTACTCCAACAAATTTGAAAACAAAGAGGAAATGGACAAATTACTAGAAACACACTACCTACCTAAACTAACACAAACAGAGGCACAACAACTAAATAAACCTATACCAAAAAAAGACATTGAAAAAGTAAACAAAAAACTCCCCACAAAGAAAAGACCTGGCCCTGACGGCTTCACTGCAGAATTCTACCAAACTTCCAGAGAAGAGTTAACACCACTACTACTAAAGGTATTTCAGAGCATAGAAAAGGATGGAATACCACCAAACTCAGTCTATGAAGCCAGCATATCCCTGATGCCAAAACCAGGTAAAGACACCACAAAAAAAAGATTACAGACCTATATCCCTCATGAACTTAGATGCAAAAATCCTCAACAAAATTCTAGCCAATAGAATTCAACAACATATCAAAAAATAATTCACCGTGACCAAGTGGGATTCATACCAGGTAGGCAAGGTTGGTTCAATATTAGAAAAACCATTAATGTAATCCACCACATAAATAAAACAAAAGACAAGAACCACAGATTTTATCAATTGATCCAGAAAAGGCATTTGACAAAATTCAACACCCATTCATGATAAAAACTCTCAGCAAAATAGGAATAGAAGGAAAACGACTCAACATAATAAAGGGCATTTATACAAAGCCAACAGCCAACATCATCCTAAATGGAGAGAAACTGAAATCATTCCCATTGAGAATAGGAACCAGACAAGGATGCCCTTTATCACGACTCTTACTCAACATTGTGCTGGAGGTCCTAGCCAGAGCAATTAGGCTAGATAAAGAAATAAAGGGCATCCAAATTGGCAAAGAAGAAGTAAAAGTATCTCTCTTTGCAGATGACATGATCTTATACCCAGAAAACCCTAAAGAATCCTCAAGAAAACAACTGAAAGTAATAAACAAGTTCAGCAGAGTATCAGGATACAAGATAAACACACATAAATCAGTTGGATTCCTCTATACCAACAAAGAGAGCGACAAAGAGGAAATCACCAAATCAATGCCATTTACAGTAGCCTCCAAGAAGATAAAATACTTAGGAATAAATCTAACCAGAGATAGAAAAGATCTACACAAAGAAAACTACAAGACACTACTGCAAGAAACCAAGAGACCTACACAAGTGGAAAACCATACCTTGCTCATGGATAGGAAGAGTCAACATTGTAAAAATGTCTACTCTGCCCAAAGCCATCTATAGATACAATGCAATCTCGATTCAAATACCAATGACATTTTTTAATGAGATGGAGAAACAAATCACCAACTTCATATGGAAGGGAAAGAGGCCTTGGATAAGTAAAACATTACCAAAAAAGAAGAACAAAGTGGGAGGCCTCACACTACCTGACTTTAGAACATATGATACTGCCAGAGTAGTCAAAACAGCCTGGTACTGGTACAACAGACACATAGACCAATGGAACAGAATTGAGAATGCAGACATATATCTATTCACATATGAGCAGCTGATATTTGACAAAGGCCCAAAGTCTGTTAAATGGGGAAAAGACAGTCTCCTTAACAAACAGTGCTAGCATAACTGGGAATCTATCTGCAAAAAAAATGAAACAAGACCCATACCTCACACCACACACAAAAACCAACTCAAAATGGACCAAAGACCTAAATACAAAACCTTAGAAGATAAAGATCATGGAAGAAAAAATTGGGACAACATTAGGCGCCCCAATACATGGCACAAACTGTACAAAACATTACTAACACTGCAGAAGAGAAACCAGATGACTGGGAGCTCCTAAAAATCAAGCACCTATGCTCATCCAAAGACTTCAGCAAAAGAGTAAAAAGACTACCTACAGACTGGGAAAAAGTTTTTAGCTATGACATTTTATATGATACTGCAAAAACTCAACTGCAAAAAGACAAAAAACCCAATTAAAAAATGGGCAAAATATATGAACAGGCACTTCACTAAAGAACACATTCGGGGACCTAACAAGATACGTGAGGAAATGCCCACGATCGTTAGCCACTAGAGAAATGCAAATCAAAACTACAATGAGATTTCATCTCACTCCAACAAGGTTGGCATTAATCCAAAAACACAAAATAATAAATGTTGGAGAGGTTGTGGAAAGACTGGAACACTTATACACTGCTGGTGGGAGTGTAAAATGGTACAACCACTTTGGAATCGATTTGGTGCTTCCTTAAAAAGCTAGAAATAGAACTACCATACGATCCAGCAATCCAAGTCCTCGGAATATATCCTAGAGAAATAAGAGCCTTTACACGAACAGATATATGCACACCCATGTTCACTGCAGCACTGTTCACAATAGCAAAAAGTTGGAAGCAGCCAAGGTGCCCATCAACAGATGAATGGATAAATAAATTATGGTATTTTCACACAATGGAATACTACGCATCGATAAAGAACAGTCAGGAATCTGTGAAACATTTCATAACATGGAGGAACCTGGAAAGCATTATGCTGAGTGAAATTAGTCAGTTGCAAGAGGACAAATATTGTATAAGACCACTATTACAAGAACTTGAGAAATAGTTTAAACTGAGAAGAAAACATTCTTTTGTAGTTACAAGAGGAGGGAGGAATGGAGACTGGGAGGGGAGTATTCACTCATTAGATAGTAGATAAGAACTACTTTAGGTGAAGCGAAAGACAACACACAATACAGGCGAGGTCAGCACAACTGGACTAAACCAAAAGCAAAGAAGTTTCCTGAATAAACTGAATGCTCTGGAGGCCAGTGTAGCAGGGGTAGGGGTTTGGGGACCACAGTTTCAGGGGACATCTAAGTCAACTGGCATAATAAAATCTATTAAGAAAACATTCTGCATCCCACTTTGGAGAGTGACATCTCCGGTCTTAAAACACTAGCAAGCAGCTATCTAAGATGCAACAATTGGTCTCAATCCACATGGAGCAAAGGAAAATGAAGAACACCAAAGACAGAAGGTAAGTATGAGCCCAAGAGTCAGAATGGGCCACATAAACCAGAGACTTACATCAGCCTGAGACCAGAAGAACTAGATGGTGCCTGGCTACAACCGATGGCTGCCATGACAGGGAGCACAACAGAGAATCCCTGAAGGAGCAGGTGAGCAGTAGGATGCAGACCTCAGATTCTAGTAAAAAGACCAGACTTAATGTTCTGACTGAGACTGGAGGGACCCCGGAGGTCATGGTCCCCAGACCTTCTGTTAGCCCACGACAGGAACCATTCCTGAAGCAACTCTTCAAACAGGGATTGGACTGGACTATGAGCCAAAAAATGAGACTGGTGAGGAGTGGGCTTTTTAGATCAAGTAGACACAAGACTATGTGGGCAGCTTCTGTCTGGTGGCAAGATGTAAAGGCCGAGGGGGACAGAAGCTGGCTGAATGGACACGGAAATGGAGGGTGGAGAGAAGGAGTGTGCTGTCTCATTAGTGGGAGAGCAACTACGTATATAGCAAGGTGTATATAAGGTTTTGTATGAGAGACTAACTTGATTTGTATACTTCCACTTAAAGCACAATAAAACTATATACATAAAAAAATCTATAAATATTGTTTGAGTAGGAATCGACTTAAGGGCAATGGGTTTCTTTGGGAATATATTGTTTATCCTTCATGAATTTTCTCTGTGGATAAATTGAGCACTTAGAAGTAACCCCTCTAGATCACTATGAATGTTTAGCTGCCATCTGAAGTATCTGAGTTCTCTACGCGAAAGACTACATGAAACATAACTTCGGTTTATGTCTAGCATCAAAAAAAATTTTAAATAGATATAACAAAACATAGAAAAAGCAAACCAAAAACACAAATCAAAATCAAACGTCTGCTGTTATTCTTACTCATAAACATCTGACTGAAACACCCCAGACAGTAGCGGCTGCAGGACAGATGACACCTACAGGTTGTCAGGCGCAGGATACTCCTTCTACACGACCACCCAGTCACTCCACTCTAACCAGTCACCTCGCTCTGAGAAGTCTCTCACACACGAGGATGCTCTCTAAGTCCACACCATCACTCTGCTCTGATCAGTCACCTCGCTCTGAGAAGTCTCTCACATACGAGGATGCTCTCTAAGTCTACACCATCACTCCGCACTGACAAGTCTTTCTCACACACTTTAGGACACTATCTAAATCTGCACCATCACTCTGCTCTGACAAGTCTCTCACACACATGAGGACACTCTCCAAGCCCACACCATCACTCCGCACTGAGCAGTCTCTCACACACGTGAGGGCACCCTCTAAGCCCACACCATCACTCCGCACTGAGAAGTCTCTCACACACATGAGGGCGCCCTCTAAGCCCACACCATCACTCCACACTGACAAGTCTCTCACACACGTTGAGGGCACTCTCTAAGCCTACACTATCACCCACTCTGAGAAGTCTCTCACATATGTGAACACACTCTCTAGGCCTGCACCATCACTCTGCACTGAGAAGTGTCTCACACACGAGGGCACCCTCTAAGCCCACACCATCACTCCGCACTAAGAAGTCTCTCACACACATGAGGGCTCTCTCTAAGCCCACACCATCACTCCGCACTGAGAAGTCTCTCACACACATGAGGGCTCTCTCTAAGCCCACACCATCACTCCGCACTGAGAAGTCTCTCACACACATGAGGGCTCTCTCTAAGCCCACACCATCACTGCATACTGAGAAGTCTCTCACACACGTGAGGGCTCTAAGCCCACACCATCACTCCACACTGAGAAGTCTCTCACACACGAGGGCTCTCTCTAAGCCCACACCATCACTCCGCACTGAGAAGTCTCTCACACACATGAGGGCTCTCTCTAAGCCCACACCATCACTCCGCACTGAGAAGTCTCTCACACACGTGAGGGCACTCTCTAAGCCCACACCATCACTCCGCACTGAGAAGTCTCTCACACACGTGAGGGCTCTCTCTAAGCCCACACCATCACTCCGCACTGAGAAGTCTCTCACACACGTGAGGGCACTCTCTAAGCCCACACCATCACTCCGCACTGAGAAGTCTCTCACACACGTGAGGGCTCTCTCTAAGCCCACACCATCACTCCGCACTGAGAAGTCTCTCACACACATGAGGGCACTCTCTAAGCCCACACCATCACTGCACACTGAGAAGTCTCTCACACACATGAGGGCTCTCTCTAAGCCCACACCATCACTCCACACTGAGAAGTCTCTCACACACATGAGGGCTCTCTCTAAGCCCACACCATCACTCCGCACTGAGAAGTCTCTCACACACGTGAGGGCACCCTCTAAGCCCACACCATCACTCCGCACTGAGAAGTCTCTCACACACGTGAGGGCACCCTCTAAGCCCACACCAACACTCTGCACTGAGAAGTCTCTCACACACGAGGGCTCTCTCTAAGCCCACACCATCACTCCGCACTGAGAAGTCTCTCACACACGAGGGCTCTCTCTAAGCCCACACCATCACTCCGCACTGAGAAGTCTCTCACACACGTGAGGGCACCCTCTAAGCCCACACCATCACTCCGCACTGAGAAGTCTCTCACACACGTGAGGGCACCCTCTAAGCCCACACCAACACTCCGCACTGAGAAGTCTCTCACACACGAGGGCTCTCTCTAAGCCCACACCATCACTCCGCACTGAGAAGTCTCTCACACATGAGGGCTCTCTCTAAGCCCACACCATCACTCCGCACTGAGAAGTCTCTCACACACGAGGGCTCTCTCTAAGCCCACACCATCACTCCGCACTGAGAAGTCTCTCACACACGTGAGGGCTCTAAGCCCACACCATCACTGCACACTGAGAAGTCTCTCACACACATGAGGGCTCTCTCTAAGCCCACACCATCACTCCGCACTGAGAAGTCTCTCACACACATGAGGGCTCTAAGCCCACACCATCACTCCGCACTGAGAAGTCTCTCACACACGTGAGGGCTCTAAGCCCACACCATCACTCCGCACTGAGAAGTCTCTCACACACGTGAGGGCTCTCTCTAAGCCCACACCATCACTCCGCACTGAGAAGTCTCTCACACACGTGAGGGCTCTAAGCCCACACCATCACCTGCTCTGAGAAGTCTCTCACATACGTGAACACACTCTCTAGGCCCACACCGTCACTCTGCACTGAGAAGTCTCTCTCACACATGTGAGGGCGCTCTCTAAGCCTACATCATCACTACGCTCTGAGAAGTTTCTCTCACACGTGAGCTGTGTGCCTGGCTCACCTCATTTCGGGAAGGAAGGTTTTCTTATAGGCGTTCTCGATGTCCTGAAGGTAGGCAGAGGTGACCTTCATCTCATGTGGCTAAACAAAAGCAGAAAAATAAAACTGTGAAACATTCGGACTCTTTCCTCTCACTGTGCACATGTAAGATGATGAAAAAGGTCATGAGCACTGTTTTCTTAGAACAACTCAGGGACACTGGGGCGATACAAAAGGGCTTCAGAATCAGAACTACCCTAATGCCTAAGTGTGCCTGGGTAAGCCCAGGGCGTGACTTTTTTCACAGGCTCTGAGACATACACTTAGAATATGACCAGAAAGAACACCCTCATCCTTCCTGTTCCTAGCGTGTGCTGGGGCAGAAAATGAAGGATCGTGGATAGTGAGAAGGGGACTGGCTGGGCTCTCCCCACTCTGTGCTCTACATCACCCCTTCCCCTTTCTCTACCACCACCATCCATATCTCAATCACACATTCTCTTACCACCTCAAGTTTGCTAAGCCGATTTCATAAACTCCAACTATCAGTGGCAAGTGTCAACATTTTAAACTGTTTATGGCTCAGTAACACTAAAGGCTAGGGTTAGTACCGGTTTACCCTGTTTACTTTCTTCATGGCATTGAGCTCTCCTTCATACATTTCTTTTTATTTCCTTGCTTACTGTCTGTCACCCCCACTAGAACGTAGGCTCACAAAAGCAAACGCCGCGTCCACCCTGCTCACGGAAGTGCCCCCAGCACCACAGTACCCAGCAGAGTGGAGGCTCAACACCACCAGTGGGAGAAACAGTGGGAGGAGACAGGAGAGAGAAATGACTAGACCTACTATTTCATTTCACCACAGTACTTAGGAACTCGGCTGCTAACCAAAAGGTTGGCAATTCAAATCCAGCAGCCACTCCTTGGAAACCTGTGGGGTCACTATGAGTTGGAACTGATTCACCAGCAATGAGCTTTGTTTTCTTTCTTTTTTCCTATTATTCTGACTTACGAGATGATGAAAACATTCTAAGCCTGTGGTATGGTGATAGTTGCACAACTTGATAAATTTACTAAAAACCTCTGGGCTGTACACTTAAAATGGGTGACTCTCATGGAGTACAAGTTATACCTCAATAACAGCTTTAAGAAAAAAACGACTATTCAAAAAGCATTTACTAAAAATGCCTACAATAGTTCCAACGCTGAGAGCAGGCACTGCGAAAGCAAGCTCCAGGCAACTGCGTATTCTCATCTCACTGCTGAAAGAGCGGGTTACATTCTCCATGGAGCACTGAAATCGGAAGTGCTGCTTTCAAGTAAGGGCCTGCCTGGCAAATGGGCAGTCCTTGTTAACCTCCATGTCCTCCAAGATGCCTGGCAGTCACCTTGCATACGATAGGTATTTATTAGTGCTGTGAATGAAATCACCGCACATTTTAATAGGTGACAGGGCTACAAACCTCTATATGAGATAGGCTCCAAGTAAAACAAGATTAAATGCAGACTGATTACAAAAGGGCCTCCAACGTACTGTGAACCTACAACACAGAAACACAACTATCTCAGAAATCTGACCCACACACAATTAGATAAGAGATTCGGTTATCAACAATTTGGCCTGTTTTGTTCAAGTTTAGACATGTTTTCTGGACATTCACATCAATGATCTCCAAAGGCTGTGACAGCGAGGCCCTGAGATAGTCGCTGCGGACTGTGCTGAAGTAAGAGCCAAGAATGCACACCTACTGATGGCATACTGTCTCTCTGAAGATAAAAGGGCTCTTTTTCTTACTCAACAGTGGTAATTTGAGCTGATGACAGTATCTGTCTAAGATTTTACATGGCAAAATAAATTAAAAAAAGAAAAGGATAGCCCTAATTTGGACCTCCAATGTGTTTTGAAATAGTGTTATCCCAGGTAACAAAAGCACCACCTAGAGGACTCTGAACATGAGCTTTTGTTTTTCTCAACAAACGTCACTGTAACAAGCAAAGGTGTTCAAAATCATCTCACTGAGAGATAATTCAACATCCGGAACTTGCGGCTCCCTCCTCTTGCCACTAAGTGGAATGCCCAGAAAGCCCAAATCATGTATCACACTTGAGCGCAAACTCTTAATAAATGCAACAGACCAGCAGTAAGCAGGGATAGAGAGATGCCACCGATGAGTTTGGTGCTGAAGGAGGGGAAGGAAGTGAGTCCTGGGTGACCTTTCAGGAGCAGCAAAGGATAATGGGACTTTTCTGCTGGCCTTACAGCATCCATCACTCAGTTTACTGAACACCTGCGAGAATTCCAGCACGGAAGACGGGGCCTCAGGGACGAGCACGCAGGTCGCCCTGGGTTTCCATCAGTGTCAGAAAGATCACATTTGCCCCTGAAAAATAACGGAACTGGGAGTCCTCTTTCCAAATGAGAAGAGGGCATGAGGGCAGAGCTGGTCTTTGGTAATCTGTCCCCGCATCATGCCCTCCCAGCCAAGGGCCACGGGTGACTTCAAGATTTGGAGTTTCTAGGCCACCTGCTAAGTTTCGCCAAACCCCACAAAGACTCAGTGGTTTCTGTAGCAGTCACTGTTCTACTGCTGTAGAATCCACAAGCCGCAAAAAGGCAGAATGGCACAATCTGAGTGAAAAGGACGGAGTGGAGAACTGCAGGATGTAAGAAACCACTTTTGCTTTGTAGATAAATACCAAGACATGAAAGCTCCATTAGAGAATAAAAGCACAGACACAGAAGTAGCCCACACAGGTGGGCTCACTCAGCTGGGACCCCACGTGCAGTACCCAGGCCAGGTGCACCCTCGGTATTAGCACCCTAAAGTACACATGGCTTTTAAATGATGATCTGTGTTTAAAAATAACAAGGGCCCATAAACAGAAGGATGGGCTCTGATTTAAAAGCTGAGTTACATCTCCTTTCTTCTGAATGCGACGCTGGATCTCGGGGACGGGCACGTCAATGTAGATGACCACGTGAGGAGGCAGGTACTCGCTGGCAGTGATCTTCTTCACCTCTCTGTAGTGGTTCACACCTGACACGGAAAGAGGAGGGTCACTCCATCATTGAGACTCCCCACATGGGGTTTCTCTACTTTCAGCCCCAATGATCTAATTCTCTTCCACCTGCCACCTGTCAGGCTTCCAACGATGCTCCACGCAGGCTGCTGCCCCTACAGACAGCAGGGCGGCAGCCCGTGGGATGAAGGAAAGGGTTACCCCGCAAGGCTGCAACCGTGTAAGTGCAGGGACAGGAAGGAGACACTCTAATGACATAAAAACAACAAAGGAGAAACCAAACAGCTCCGCAAAATGAAACCTGAAGATAAACAGTTCATTGATTTGCTAGCTGGGCAGAGGCTAGGAGTCTCCTGGGGAGGCCATGGGTAGCTGAGGTTAATCTGTGTGTCCAAAGACCCAGGACTGGAAGGCCTCCTGTGTGTCCAAGGACCCAGAACTGGAGGGTCTCCTGTGGCAGTCCTTGGGTAGCACGGGTGAACTTGTGTGTCCAAGGATCTGGGACACCACTCTGATTTCACAGGTAGGTGTGCAAGGACAAACACACCTATTTTAGGGGAGGAAGAGATGGAAAAACCTAAGTTCTCTAAGGTGTTTTTTCTGTGGAAATGTACTAAGTGACGGCATTTCTTCATCTATCTGAGACATGCTGATGAATGCACACAGACTGCCAGGCAGTGTGTCTCCCTTGGACCCCTGGCAGTTACACGCCCTGCATGAGCGCCCCTGCAGACCACTCACACTGCTTCCGGATGTACCCCTGGTTATACATCGCCTCCAGGAAAACGAAGTCGCTGAATATGGAGCGCTCCAGCACAACGCCCTGTCCTGTGAAAAGAGGGAGACAGTAAAGAGCAGCAAGTAACACTACGGCGCTGGAAACCAGTCATCTCATTCGAACAGACAGAAGCCCAGCTATTTATAACTCCATTACCACACCAAATACATTCAAAAGAACACAGATGCACTTATAGGTGGGAAATCATTTTCTATAATTTTTGCTTTTTGCCAATGTAATGTTCTGCTCCATTCAATCGGCTACAACGAAAGCATCCAGTTTGTCTAAAAAGTGATATTTCAACCATATATTCCATACTCCAACAACCCCAACACGGTCACCCCCATCCCAGTCCCCCACAACTGCCTGGGTCAGATCACAGAGTCATCGTGACCCCACCTCCCCACACATCCCGCTCACAGACAAATCCCACTGGCTCTTTCTCCAGGCTGTACCTGGAATCCTGCCACCTCGCATGGCTTCCCGGTCGCCTCCTCCAGGCCTCCTCACCTCTGGACAAGGCGACAGCCAGTAAAAGCCCCCCTGCACCCGCCCTCGCCCCTCATCTACTCCCCGTAACGGGAGAGTGACATTTTCAAAACAGACCGTGTTGCACGACTACAAAGTCCTCCCAGTGGCTCCCTACCTCCTTCACAGGAAACCCAAAGGCCCTGTGTGCCCCAGGCCCTCCCGTCTCACCCGCCACTTCCCGGCCTCATCTTTTCTCAGCCCACTCGCTGTGTCCAGTGACAAGGCCTCCCAACAGTCACGAAGGCCACCGAGGGCCCACCCTGCTCAGAGCACCACAGCCAGGTGCTCCCCACCAGTCTCCCCGCAGCCACCTTCGCGCAGACCTCCTCAGGGCTTAACAGGTACCCCAAGATGAATGCACCCCAGACACCCTATTCTGTGGTTGCCCCAGCTCCATGGCTGCCTCACTGGCTCTCCAGTCTCTCTCACGCCCTCATTCCTATGGAGTTCTGACACATTTCACCTACATGTCTACATTGGCAGCACAAAAATGCCACACAATCCATTAATCTCACTCCATTACATGACGACAAAATAATACGAAGTTACTTCTAACTGGAAGCAACAGTAACACAGATCTCAGGGAATTTATAGCCTTACTGGAACAATGGAACCTGCACCACCATCAAACACATGAAGAAAGAGAAAGCTCTCCTTGGCGGCCATCTAGGATGCCAGGACAGGGTTCAAATGCAGAAGGTGCCCCAGCAGCTACTTCCCACTGATACTGAACCTGTGCTCAACAGGTGCTCCAAGGCGTCCGCGTACTGCAAGAGACGGCTGGTGTACAGCCAGGACTGCAGACGGTAGCTGTTGCCATCGTTGCTTTTCGGGTCATCATAAAATTTCTCCAAACTGCAGTTGCCGCTGAACTGTACGTCCAGTGGCTGCCCATCTCCTGTCGTACTGTCTGCATAATGTATTCCCGCTTCCGGAAAGTGCCTCAAACCTGAAGAGAGAGACCGTCAGACAAGATGGCACGTGGGTCCCTCACACCTGTAGAGTACAAGCAGGGACTAGCAGAAGAGCACAGAGAGGCTGGCAGTCAGCCAAATTTCCATCAGAACATCACTGCTGGTGCCGTTCACAGACCTGTGAGAGAGAGAAAGTGCAGACAGGGACGGGGACATGTCTGAACACACGTGTAGCATGCGCATGTGTGCTGAAGGCCCACAGGCAGCCAGTTCCACTGCATCCTTGTAGGAGTTTCTTGCCGAGGAGAGCTTCCCATAACCCAGGGAGGCCCCTTCCACACAAGTGGGAGGAACTGCCTGTCAAACACTACAGAGCGCACCACAAACACCTGTACCACGAGGTAGGAGATGGGTTCCAGCTCCAGCTTTGCTACTAGCCAGCTGTGTGGCAACAGCTTCTAACCCATCTGTAAAATGAGCAACATGCTTGATTAAGTAGAGGGTCAGCGAAAAAGAGGAAGACGCTCAACGAAATGGACTGACACAGTGGCTGCAACAATGGGCTCAACCGTGACAATGATTGTGAGGATGGCGCAGGACCAGGCAGTGTTTTGTTCTATTGTACATGGGGTTGCTATGAGTTAGAACTCACTTGACAGCACCTAACAAAAACAACACCATCAAAATAAGCAATAATAGCAGCCCTGTCTATTTTAGGAAGGAGCTCTGGTGGCACCGGTTAAGTGTTCAGCTACTAACCAAAAGGTCGGTGGTTCGAACCCACCAGCCACTCCACAGGAGGAAGTTATGGCAGTCTGCTCTCGTAAAGATTACAGCCTTGGAAACCCTGTGGGGCACTTCTGCTCTGTCCCACAGGGTTGCTTTGAGCTGCAGTCAACTCAGCACCAGTAGGCTTGGGGTCTGTTCCATTTAGAGTTCACATCAGGCAGCCCATGGGAAAGCACGCCGCTCAGGCTGTCAAGATCAAACTCCAGTTCAGGAAGACAACCAGCATGGTTTTTATGTTTTAACTTCTAAATCTGAAAGGTTAGAAACAGCTTTTCCAATAAATACTTCAAACATTTTCAATACCCACCTTTGGGGCAATTCCACCTAATTAATATCAAATCAATATAAAACCGCAACAAGCAACCACACAGCAGTGAAAAGGCAGTCATTCTGCATGAGTGAGCTCACACCTACCTAGTCTCTCTGCTATTTCTTTTGCAAGCTTGCTTTTCCCAGAACAGATATTGCCATCCACGGTCACCAGTTTGCTATGCTCTGTCAGCTTCCTGCTTGTCTTATCGCCAAGTATGAACGCCAAAGGGCCAAACTGCAGCCTGCACCGTGCACCTGTATGAATTCCTCCCTGAAAAACATGACAGCAAGCAACAGCACAACGTGAGCACTGGGTCCCAGGTAGTGGTAGCAAGTGTTAGCTGACAGTACTAAACAACCCCTGGTGAGAAAAACACTAACACAGTATTGTTGTTAGGTGCCATCAGGTCGATGCCCACTCAGCACAGCCCTACGTACAGCAGGACGAAACACTGCCGGGTCCTGCGCCATCCTCACAATCGCTGTAATGCTTGAAACCATCGTTGCAGCCACTGCGTCAATCCATATCATTGGGGGTTTCTCTCTTTCGCTGACCCTCTACTTAAGGATCATGTCCTTCTCCAGGAACTGGTCCCTCCTGATAACATGTCCTAAGTAAGTGAGACAAAGTGTCACCATGCTTGCTTCTAAGGAGCACTCTAGCTATACTTCTTCCAAGACAGATTTGTTCATTCTTACAGCAGTCCATGGTATATTCAATATTCTTTACCAACACCATAATTCAAAGGTAGCAATTCTTTTTCAGTCTTCCTTATTCACATCCAGCTTTCGCATGCATAGGAGGTGACTGAAAATACCATGGCTTGGGTCAGGTGCACCTTAGTCCCTGTGATCCTTAAGACAGTGTGTCGACTTGGCTGGACCATGATTCTCAGTGGTTTGGTAGTTATGATGTAGTATGGCAGTCATAGAACAATATAATCACCTCCACGATGAGATATGGAAACCCTGGTGGCGTAGTAGTTAAGAGCTATGGATGCTAACCAAAAGGCTGGCAGTTCAAATCCACCACCCGGTGTTTCTTCAAAACTGTATGGGCCAGTTCTACTCTGTCCTGTCAGGTCGCTATAAGTCAGCATCAACTCGACAGTGACGTATTTTTTTTTATGATGAGATCTGACACAATGGGATCACCTCCATGATGGGCTCTGCTGTGAGTAGACAATCAGCTGAAAGGCAGTTTCCGTGGGGGTGTGGTCTGCATCCAATATTGGTGGATTTTCTGGCAAGGCTCGTGGGCTTTTGCTGGCTCTGGATCCTGGAGCTGGCTCCTGTTCATCTGACCTCCAGTTCTTGGAAGCTGAGCTAGCAGTCTGACTGCTGATCTCGGGATTCCTCAGGCTTCAAGGGCTGGATCTTGAGTTTGCTAGCTCCTGCAACTACATGAGTCAAGAGAAGCCTCCAGCCTGACCCAGGGAGTTGGGACTTTCCAGCCTCTACAACATCTGCGGGGGTCACTTCCTTGATATAAACCTTTCTCGCTCATTCTCTCTGCAGACATGTAGACAGATACAGATATTTTACCAGTTTTGCTTCTCCAGAGAATACCAGCCTACGACAGTCCACAAATTGAAATTTTTTTCTTTTTAACACTTTAAAAAGGTCTTTTGCAGCAGATTTGCCAAATGCAATGCATCTTTTGATTTCTTGACTGCTGCTCCCATGAGTGTTGATTACAGATCCAAGTAAAATGAAATCCTTGACAATTTCAATATTTTCTCCATTTATCACGATGTTGCTTATTTGTCGTTGTTAGGATCTTTGCTTTATGTTGAGATGTAATCCATACCGAAGGCTGTGGTCTTTGATCTTCATTAGGAAGTGCTCCAAGCACTCTTCACTTTCAGCAAGCAAGGTTGTGTCATCTGCATAACACAGGTTGTTAACGAGTCTTCCTCCAACCTGATGCCCCGGTCTTCTTCATATAATCCCGCTCCTTGGATTATTTACTCAGCATACAGATTGAGAAAGTATGGTGAAAGGATACAACCCTGACACACACTTTTCCTGATTTTAAACCACGCAGTATCCCTTTGCTATGTTCAAATGACTGCCTCTTGGTCTATGTACAGGTTCCTCATGAGCACAATTAATTGTTCTGAAATTCCCATTCTTCGCAATGTTATCCATAATTTGTTATGATCCACATAGCTGAATGCCTTTGCATAGTCAATAAAACACAGGTAACCATCTTTCTGGTATTCTCTGCTTTCAGCCAGCATCCATCAGACATCAGCATCGTATCCCTTGTCCGATGTCCTCTTCTAAATCTGGCCTGAGCTCCTGGCAGTTCCCTGTAGATATACTGCTGCAGCTGCTTTTGAATGATCTTTGGCAAAATTTTACTTACGTGTGATATTAACATATTTATGCTAGCATATGTCTACCATGCTGAAAATCAAACAAAACTGGATGAATGAAGGAAAGGAAGACAGGGAGAAAGGAGGTGGAGAGAGGGAGGAAGGGAATAAAAAGTGTTTCTCTACATCAGGGCTCCGTCCTGAGCTCGACTTAGCTCTCCCACTGACAATTAAACAGCTCCATTTAGATGTCCTGAAGGTACCTGAAGGTTGACAGATCCAAATCTGAAATTTAACACCTATTACGCCAACCCCCAAATCTGCTCTCCCTCACATGCTTCCAGTCCACTATCTACCAAGCAAAACAGAGCAAGTAAGAGTCACCTTTGATATCTTCCTCCTTCTCTCAACTCCACAATTGCTGACAAAATCCCACTGATGCTGAGTCTTCGACATCCCAAGCACAGCATCCCCCTCCCCCTGCACTGAGTCTGCAGTCTTGTCTAAAGTGAAAAACTGCCTCATGGCCTGCCTCCAGCCTCCCCAACAGACGCTCCACAACAACCTTCCCAAAACACATCTCAGCATGCCGTTCCTGAGAATCCATAAATAGTTAGAAAAGAAAAAACACAATCAAAAGGCAAACAATTGAGAAAAGTCTTTTCAATATACGATGAAATAACCTTTATGTATACACAGGTCTTACAGAGCAATAACAAAAACAGTAAGAAACGCGCAACTGTCTTAGTTATCCAGTGCCGCTATAACAGAAATACCACAAGTGGATGACTTTAACAAACAAATTTATTTTCTCAAAATTTAGTAGGCTAGACGTCCGAATTCACAGTGCTGGCTCTAGGGGAAGGCTTTCTTTCTCCGTCACCTCTGGAGGAAAGTCCTTGTGTCTTCTGAGCTACCGCTTCTGGACATCTTCATGTGGTTTCGCATCTCTCTTCCCCCGTCTCTGCTTCCTAGTTTGCTTGTTTAATCTCTTTTATACCTCAAAAGAGATTGACTCCAGATACACCCTACAACAATTCTGCCTCATTAACATAATAAAGGCAACCCATTCCCAAACAAGATTACAACCACAGGCACAGAGCTTAGGATTTACAACACATGTTTTGGGGAGGACACAATTCAATCCAAACAGCAACTTATTTAAAAAGTATTAAAAACAGCCAATAGCCATATGAAAAATGTACAACCTTGCTACAAAGAAAAAAAAAAAAATGACTACTAACAAGGAGTGCTGCTAACCAAATGGTCTGCGTGTTGAACCAGCTGCTCCTCAGGAGAAAGATGTGGCAGTCTGCTTCCGTAAGGATTTATGGCCTTGGGAACCCTATGGGGCAGTTCTCTGTCCTACAGGGTCGAGTTTGGCTTTTTTCTTTTTTTTTTTTTTAACAAAGAGCAAACACTTCTGTATCAAACTGGGAGAGATTTTATGTTTTTTAACAATAATGGGCAGAGTTGGGACTGGACAATAAGTTCCCTCATAAATTGCTAATTATGATGTAAGCCTAGAGGATCCTGGGATACTCAGTCAGGAATCTACAGAATACATATGGATCTATGCAAAGATTTAAGGGAGCCCAACTTTTTTTTTTTTTTAACTGGCACAGTGGGAAACCCTGGTGGTGTAGTGGTTAAGTGCTACGGCTACTAACCAAAAGATTGGCAGTTTGAATCCACCAGGCGCTCCTTGGAAACTCTATAGGGCAGTTCTACTCTGTGTTATAGGGTTGCTATGAGTCGGAATCTATTTGACGGCAGTGGGTTTAGCGGCACAGTGGTTAAGAGTTCAGGCTGCTAACCAAAAAGTCAGCAGTTCAAATCCACCAGCCGCTCATTGGAAGCCCTGAGGCAGTTCTACTCTGTCCTGTAGGGTTGCTACGAGTCAGAATTAACTCGACAGCAACGGGTTTGGGTTTTTTGGATGCAAAAATTTACCTACAAGGATGCTGAATGAAATGTGGTTTATGCATCAAAAATGTAAACAGAAACCCTTCATGTTCAATATCAGAGCAGTAATTTTAAAAAATAAAGGTATATTATGGAACACTCAAACCAGCTGCCATTGAGTCAACTCTGATTCATGGTGACCCCAAAAGTGTCAGAGTAGAACTATGCCCCAAAGGGTTTTCAATGGTTGATTTTTCGGAAATAGATTGCCAGGGTTTTCTTCCAAGGCACCTTTGGGTGGACTGGAATGAAGGCAGCCAAACGGGTTAATCATATGCACCACCCAGGGACTCTGCGGAATACTAACCACCCACTAAAAAGAATATAGGGTATTAAAGAGATTTGGCCACTGTTCTCTTTCTCCTTAAAATACTGTCTCCTTAAAATATTTGTTGCCGTTCAGGCACCTCTTCTCTGGTTCATGGCGACCCCATGTATGCATAGTAGAACTGCTCCACAGGATTTTCAAGGTTGTGACCTTTCGGAAGCTGATCGGACATTTTAATGAGAATGTGACTCTTCTGTTCTCTATCCTTGGCTGATCAAAATCCTTAGCACAGAGGTCAAGTTCCTTTACCATTTGGTATCAATATGGCTCCAGCCACAAGCCAAGAAGCTAAGACACAGCCACACTCAGCAAGAAAGACTTTTCCAAATGTTTCCAGCGACAGTGCTTTTGTTTCTTTTGTTCCTTTCACGTGAAGTATCATCCCAGCATTCTCTGCCACAGGTACTCCTCCTAATTCCTCCAAATGGAACCCAAATGCGTTCTCTTCTGTTTTTGCACAGTATTGAACTCCAACTTCTAGCAGGGACTGACCCTCAATTGGCGCTTAATAGAAATGCTACAAGAACCAACCACTGCATGAGAGCAATGCCCCCAGCCTCTTCTGGGTTCATGCCACATCTGCTCGGACGTCTAGAGCAACAACTGCACTGGGGTACAGCATCTCCAAGCTGGTCTCCCCAACGAGGGCAGACAGGTGACCAATCCACCCCCGATCCCCAGCGCTCTGCTTGGAGCTGAGAGTAAACGGCCTGAAGCTCGCGGCCCCTCTCGGGACCCGGCAGCACCCGCCCGGAGCCCCGAGGAGAAAAGGAAGGGCCGCGCCGAGGAAGGTCTGGCCAGGACCCCGGCCCGCCGCCCCCGCTGCCGCCCCTCACCATGCGCGGGGCGCCCGCCGCGAGGCCGCGCGCCGACACGGACACGGGCGCCAGTCTCAGGAGCCTCAAGGCCATGGCGAGGCGGTAGGCACAGGATCAAGGGCCAGAGAGGACGCGGGCGCGGCGGGGTCCTCTCCTGCTGACGGCGCGCTCTCGTGACGTCACCGGGGGTGCCCGCGCGGCGCCTGTCGGGAACCCTCTGGGCGGTGCGGCGGGCTGCGGGCAGGAAGAAGGGGCGAGGAGCGGGGCCACTCTTCAGGCCCGTGTCCCCGCCCGGGGTCACCCTTCCCGGTCCCATCTCCCGCCCCCGGGGTCGTCCTCCTAAGTCCCGTCTCCGCTCCGGAGGTCAACCTCCCAGCTCCCGCCTCTCCGCCCGGGGGCCGCCCCCCCAGCTTCCACCTCCCCGCCCGGAGGCCGCCCCCCCAGCTCCCACCTCCCCGCCCGGAGGCCGCCCCCAGGGTCGTCCTCCTAAGTCCTGTCTCGGCTCCGGAGGTCAACCTCCCGGGCCCCGCCTCCCCGCCTGGGGGCCGCCCCCCCAGCTCCCGCCTCCCCGCCCGGAGATCAACCGCCCAGCTCCCGCCTCCCCGCCCGGAGGCCACCCACCCAGCTCCTGCCTCCCCGCCCGGGGTCACCCTTCCCGGTTCCATCTCCCGCCCCGGGGGTCGTCCTAAGTCCCGTCTCCGCTCCGGAGGTCAACCTCTCAGCTCCCGCCTCCCCGCCCGGGGGCCACGCCCCTACCTCCCGCCTCCCCGCCCGGGGGCCGACCCCCAGCTCCCACCTCCCCCCTGGGGCCGCCCGCCCAGTTTCCACCTCCCCGCCCGGAGCACAACCTCCCAGTTCCCACCTCCCCGCCCGGAGGCCACCTCCTCACCTCCCGCCTCCCCGCCCGGGGGCCGCCCCCCCAGCTCCCACCTCCCCGACCGGAGGTAATCTCCCAGCTCCCGCTTCCCTGCCCGGGGTCGACACCCAGGTTCCATCTCCCTGTCTCTGGGTCACCCTCCCAGGTTCCACCTCCCTGCTGGGGGTCGTCCTCCCAGGTGCCACCTGCGTGCCCCGGGTCGCCGTCCCAGGTCTCTTCTCCCTGTCTTGGGGTCACCACCTGCTCAAGATTTCTGAGCCTCATTGCGGTATGCCGGCCAGTAGTTAGAACAGGAAGGGGGCGCAGAAGACCTTACAGATGTGGGCACGGCCTGATGTGCAGGGGAATAGGAAAGATTTCCAAGGTTCATCTTTACCAATGACCAGAGAATCCACAAACCTTTGCAAGTAGATAAGTTTTGTCTACCTTGCCCTAAGAATCCTCATGGAAATGCAAAATATTACTAAAACTAAATAACATTTTAAAAAACTTTAAAAAGCATGGTATAGTATTCAGTATGGGATATGAAAACTGGGCAAACCTTTTCCAGAGTCTCGGCTCTCAGCTCCTCCAAGGTTAGCACTAAACCTGTTGCCATCAAGTCGATTCCATCTCACGGCGACCCTATAGGACAGAGCAGAACTGCCCCATAGGGTTTCTGAGGCTGTAATCTTTACCAAAAGTCTCCCACGGAGCAGCTAGTGGGTTCAAACTGCCTGACTTTCAGTTAGCAGCTGAGCACTTAACAACTGAACCACCAGGGCTCCTTAAGGTTAGCACTTGGGGTACTTTACTATGACATTTCTCTCGTGCAACATTTGCCATTTTAAAAGGTCTTCAGAATGCTCATTTCTCCAGGGTATTTTTCCACTTAAATTTTCTTGCATTTAACTTTCACTTGGCTTTCAAGTTTTCAGAATTGTGGACATATAAACAAAATGGAAATGCAGTTGTAAAAACTACATAAGTCCTTTTCAATCGTCTCAAACTTTAATTGTGTATGAGAAGTCCTGCTCTCAGAAGTGGAGATTCCTGCTCTTTAGACGCATCCAAACTCCCTGAGGGACTGACATATTGGGCTGAGGGCTGTGGGGACCATGGTCTTGGGGAACAACTAGCTCAATTGCCATAACAGAGTTTATAAAGAAAATGTTCTACATTCTACTTTGGTGAGTAGCGTATGGGATCTTAAAAGCTTGTCAGTGACTATCTAAGAGACTCCACTGGTCTCACCCCATCAGGAGCAAGGGAGGATGAAGAAAACCAAAGACACAAGGGAAAGATTAGTCCAAATGACTAATGGACCAAAAGTACTACAGCCTCCACCAGACTGAGTCCAGCACAACAAGATGGTGCCTGGCTACCACCACCAACTGCCCTGACACAGATCGCAATACAGGGTCCCAGACAGAGCTGGAAAAAAATGTAGAAAAAAAATTCTAACACACACACACAGAAAACTGGGTTTACTGGTTGGACAGAGACTACAGAAACCCCAATAGTATGGTCCCTGGACACCCTTTTAGCTCAGTAATGAAGTCACTCCTGAGGCTCATCCTTCAGCCCAAGACTAAACAGGCCTATAAAACAAAATGAGACTAAGTGGGCACACCAGC
Source organism: Loxodonta africana (assembly GCF_030014295.1). Classification (NCBI taxonomy): domain Eukaryota; kingdom Metazoa; phylum Chordata; class Mammalia; order Proboscidea; family Elephantidae; genus Loxodonta; species Loxodonta africana. The sequence continues at coordinate 2,993,033 of NC_087347.1, read as the reverse complement.
CCAGGGGCAAGGACAAGAAGGCAAGAGGGGACAGGAAAGCTGGTAATGGGAAACCTAAGGTTGAAAGGGGGAGTGTTGACAATCAATGTCACAAAATAAAAAGTGTACTGATTGCTTAATGAGAAGCTAGTTTGTTTTGTAAACTGTCATCTAAAGTACAATTTAAAAAAAAAAAGTTTGACAACTTCCCCTCCCCCCCAAAAATAGAGATTCCTGGTCCTTAACAGCAGAGGGTCTCACCCAGTAGGTCTAGAGTGGGCCCTGAGATCTGTTTCTGACACAAATGACCCATACTGAGAGAAGTTTGGTACTAGACACTAATTTCCTGAGAGCAGGGACCACGTCCATTCCTTCACCGCTTTATCACATCCTATACAAACAACTTGAGCTCATAGACATACATACCACACTTCACCCAACAGCAGAGAAGTGTACATTCTTTTTCAATGCACATGGAACATTTTCCAGAATAGACCACGTCTAGGTCACAAAGCAACCTTCATTAAAATCCAAAACATTGAAATAGTACAAAGCATTCTCTCTGATCACAGCACCATAGAAGTAGAAATCAGTAATAGGAAGATCAAGGAAAGAAAATCAAATACATGGAAACTGAGTAACACCTTGCTTAAAAAGCAATTAGGTGGAGGGGGGCCAAGATGGCTGACTAGGTAAACGCTACCTCGGATCCCTCTTGCAACAAAGACTCAGAAAAACAAGTGAATCAATCACATACATGACAATCTACGAACCCTGAACAACAAACACATATTTAAAGAGTTGACCTGAGTGACAGAGACGGAGAACGAACAACTACGGGGAAGCAGCGACTGTTTTCGGAGCCTGGAGCCAGCGTCCCAGTCAGGTAACCTTGGCGCCGGGCTTAGGATTGGGTGCAGGGGAGCTGAACACAACATCTTGTGACGGCGCAAACACAGAGCACAGCCCTACCCCCCTGAACTGACCCCGGGAGGGGGCCCAGCCGGTCCGCGCGGGCGGCGTGGCGACGCGGCTGGTGGTAGGAGAAGTCCCTGGGAGGCAGTGACTGGTTTTGGACCTGGGAGTGCAGCGTCCCAGCCGGGGAACCTTGGCGCCGGGCTTTGGATTGGGCACAGGGGAGCTGAGCACGGCATCCGGTCACGGCGCAAACATGGGGCGCCTCCCTACTCCCCTGAACTAACCCCGGGAGGGGGCCCAGCCGGTCCGCAGAGGTGGCGCGGCGACGCGGCTGGTGGGACGAGAAGTCCCCGGGAGGCAGCGACTGATTTTGGAGCAGAGAGTGCAGCGTCCCAGCAGGGGAACCTTGACGCTGGGCTTTGGACTGGCAGCGGAGGATCTGACCGCAGCTTCAGCGGGCCAGACTCTGGGGGGCAATCTCCACACAGCCAGCACACATAGGCGACACGCCCCTTGGGAATCTCAGATAAAATAGTCATCCCAAGCAAGATAAGCAACTTTGGCTATATTCCGGGGTGCTACTCTCTGCTGTTTTTCTGAACCCTCCCCTCCCCTTCCCAGGCGGCTTCATTAACATTGGAATTTCCTGAGCCAGAGGGAGAATGACTCTGGCTCCGTGGCTTTGCTTTTCCCCCTTTTTATTTTTTTGGTCTTTTCCTAACCCATTCTTCCGACCTGAAAGAAGCAACCACAAAAAACCCAGGGACCAAAAATCCTTCCCTAATTGGACTAAAAACACAGAACCAGCTCCAGCCAAGCATATATGATCCAAATCTCGGACTTTCATCCTTATAGGGAACAAGGTGGCTGTTACAATGCAAAGGCAGTTCTGATAGGGATCTGACTGCATTTTTTTTTTTAGCGGATTTACTGGAAAAACAAGTTTCCCAGGTCTGATATCTCTGCTTATTCAACAGAGCCCTAACTGACCCACAACAGGGAACTGAGGGCTGAAGCTCCCCCCAGACCACCTAGCCTCTTGCCTTAGGGGTCTAAGGAGGGTGACACCTACCAATCAGTAGAGGTACTTGCATTGGGGGCCTAAGGTACAGCTGCAGAGCCCTCCCACCAAGGTGCTTTAGGAATAGAGATACACCTACCTCACTGACACTTGGGGGAAGCCTGTCAGCATCCTGCCCCCCTGGAGTGTGAACCCCAGCTGCTAATAGAATCTGGTGCACACAACTATCACCACTACTTCTCGAGGTGGATAGGTGTTAGGGTGCAGCACACACTTGATGACCCAAAATCAGATTCTACTCAAGCATAGTGAATAGACTCAGGCATCTATATCTGGCAACAGCCCAAACCAGCTGATAATAGGTCATAAGTAAGTCAAGGGCTACAACAAACAAGATAGCACAATCTAGTAGCCCATCCACGTATATTGAAAGAAAACAAAACAAGATAAGACTCAGTGAGCAATTTATATATTAAAAAAAAATTTTTTTTTTTAATATTTAGTGATGGCCTGGAGACAGCAGTCGATATCAAACCACATAAAGAAGCAGACCATGACAGCTTCTACAACCCCCCAAACAAAAGAATCAAAATCTTTCCCAAATGAAGATACAATCCTGGAATTATCAGATACAGAATATAAAAAACTGATTTACAGAATGCTTCAAGACATCAGGGATGACCTCAGAAATGGAATAAGGCAAACTGCACAAAAAGCCAAGGAACACACTAATAAAACAGTTAAAGAACTCAAAAAGATTATTCAAGAACATACTGGAAAAATTAATAAGTTGCAAGAATCCATAGAGAGACAGCATGTAGAAATCCAAAAGATTAACAATAAAATTACAGAATTAGACAACGCAATAGGAAGTCAGAGGAGCAGACTCGAGCAATTAGAATGCTGACTGGGAAATCTGGAGGACCAGGGAATTAACACCAACATAGCTGAAAAAAAATCAGATAAAAGAATTAAAAAAAAATGAAGAAACCCTAAGAATCATGTGGGACTCTATCAAGAAGGATAACTTGCGTGTGATTGGAGTCCCAGAAGAGGGAGGGAGGACAGAAAACACAGAGAGAATAGTTGAAGATCTGCTGACAGAAAACTTCCCTGACATCATGAAAGATGAAAGGATATCTATCCAAGATGCTCATCGAACCCCATTTAAGATTGATCCAAAAAGAAAATCACCAAGACATATTATCATCAAACTTGCCAAAACCAAAGATAAAGAGAAAATTTTAAAAGCAGCCAGGGATAAAAGAAAGGTCTCCTTCAAGGGAGAATCAATAAGAATAAGTTCAGACTACTCAGCAGAAACCATGCAGGCAAGAAGACAATGGGATGACATATACAGAGCACTGCAGGAGAAAAACTGCCAGCCAAGGATCATATATCCAGCAAAACTCTCTCTGAAATATGAAGGCGAAATTAAGACATTTACTGATAAACACAAGCTTAGAGAATTTGCAAAAACCAAACCAAAGCTACAAGAAATACTAAAGGAAATTGTTTGGTCAGAAAACCAATAATATCAGATACCAGCACAACACAGGTCACAGAACTGAACACCCTGATATCAACTCAAATAGGGAAATCGCAAAAACAAATTAAGATTAATTAAAAAAAACACTCAAAACAGGGAATCATTGAAGTCAATATGTAAAAGATCACAATAATCAAAAAGAGGGACTAAATACAGGTGGCATACAACTGCCATATGGAGAGTGATACAAGGCGATATAGGACAATACAAGTTAGGTTTTTACTTAGAAAAATAGGGGTAAATATTAAGGTAACCACAAAGAGGTATAACAACTCCATAACTCAAAATAAAAGCCAAGAAAAACGTAACGACTCAACAAACATAAAGTCAAATACTATGAAAATGAGGATCTCACAATTTACAAAGAAAAACATCTCAGCACAAAAAAGTAAGTGGAAAAATGAAATTGTCAACAACACACATAAAAAGGCATCAAAATGACAACACTAAACACTTTCTTATACATAATTACGCTGAATGTAAATGGACTAAATGCACCAATAAAGAGACAGAGAGTCTCGGACTGGATAAAGAAACACTATCCGTCTTTGTGCTGCCTCCAAGAGACACACCTTAGACTTAGAGACACAAACAAACTAAAACTCAAAGGATGGGAAAAAATATATCAAGCCAACAACAAGCAAAAAAGAAGAGGAATAGCAATATTAATTTCTGACAAAATAGACTTTAAACTTAAATCCACCACAAAGGATAAAGAAGGACACTACATAATGATAAAAGGGACAATTGACCAGGAAGATATAACCATATTAAATATTTATGCACCCAATGACAGGGCTGCAAGATACATAAATCAAATTTTAACAGAACTGAAAAGTGAGATAGACACTTCCACAATTATGGTAGGAGACTTCAACACACCACTTTCGGAGAAGGACAGGACATCCAGTAAGAAGCTCAATAGAGACACGGAAGACCTAATTACAACAATCAACCAACTTGAGTTCATTGACTTATACAGAACTCTCCACCCAACTGCTGCAAAGTATACTTTTTTTCTAGCACACATGGAACATTCTCTAGAATAGACCACATATTACGTCATAAAACAAACCTTTGCAGAATCCAAAACATCGAAATATTACAAAGCATCTTCTCAGACCACAACGCCATAAAAGTAGAAATCAATAACAGAAAAACTAGGGAAAAGAAATCAAATACTTGGAAACTGAACAATACCCTCCTGAAAAAAGACTGGGTTATAGAAGACATCAAGGAGGGAATAAGGAAATTCATAGAATGCAATGAGAATGAAAATACTTCCTATCAAAACCTCTGGGACACAGCAAAAGCAGTGCTCAGAGGCCAAGTTATATCGGTAAATGCACACATACAAAAAGAAGAAAGAGCCAAAATCAGAGAACTGTCCCTACAACTTGAACAAATAGAAAGTGAGCAACAAAAGAATCCATCAGGCACCAGAAGAAAACAAATAATAAAAATTAGAGCTGAACTGAATGAATTAGAGAACAGAAAAACAATTGAAAGAATTAACAAAGCCGAAAGCTGGTTCTTTGAAAAAATTAACAAAATTGATAAACCATTGGCTAGACTGACTAAAGAAATACAGGAAAGGAAACAAATAACCCGAATAAGAAATGAGAAGGACCACATCACAACAGAACCAAATGAAATTAAAAGAATCATATCAGATTATTACGAAAAATTGTACTCTAACAAATTTGAAAACCTAGAAGAAATGGATGAATTCCTGGAAAAACACTACCTACCTAAACTAACACAATCAGAAGTAGAACAACTATAGACCCATAACAAAAAAAGAGATTGAAACGGTAATCAAAAAACTCCCAACAAAAAAAAGCCCTGGCCCGGATGGGTATACTGCAGAGTTCTACCAAACTTTCAGAGAAGAGTTAACACCACTACTACTAAAGGTATTTCAAAACATAGAAAATGACGGAATACTACCTGACTCATTCTATGAAGCCACCATCTCCCTGATACCAAAACCAGGTAAAGACATCATAAAAAAAGAAAATTACAGACCTATATCCCTCATGAACTTAGATGCAAAAATCCTCAACAAAATTCTAGTGAATAGAATTCAACAACATATCAAAAAAATAATTCACCACGACCGAGTGGGATTTATACCAGGTATGCAAGGCTGGTTTAATATCAGAAAAACCATTAATGTAATCCACCATATAAATAAAACAAAAGACAAAAACCACATGATCTTATCAATTGATGCAGAAAAGGCATTTGACAAAGTCCAACACCCATTTATGATAAAACTCTCACCAAAATAGGAATTAAAGGAAAATTCCTCAACATAATAAAGGGCATCTAGACAAAGCCAACAGCCAACATCACTCTAAATGGAGAGGAGCCTGAAAGCATTTCCCTTGAGAACGGGAAGCAGACAAGGATGCCCTTTATTACCGCTCTTACTCAACATTGTGCTAGAAGTCCTAACCAGAGCAATTAGGCTAGACAAAAAAATAAAGGGCATCCGGATTGGCAAAGAGGAAGTAAAATTATCTCTATTTGCAGTTGACATGATCTTATACACAGAAAACCCTAAGGAATCCTCCAGAAAACTACTGAAACTAATAGAAGAGTTTGGCAGAGTCTCAGGTTATAAGATAAACATACAAAAATCACTTGGATTCCTCTACATCAACAAAAAGAACATCAAAGAGGAAATCACCAAATCAATACCATTCACAGTAGCCCCCAAGAAGATAAAATACTTAGGAATAAATCTTACCAAGGGTGTAAAAGACCTATACAAGAAAACTACAAAGCTCTACTACAAGAAATTAAAAAGGACACACTTAAGTGGAAAAACATACCTTGCTCATGGGTAGGAAGACTTAACATAGTAAAAATGTCTATTCTACCAAAAGCCATCTATACATACAATGCACTTCCGATCCAAATTCCAATGTCATTTTTTAAGGGGATAGAGAAACAATTCACCAACTTCATATGGAAGGGAAAGAAGCCTCGGATAAGCAAAGCATTACTGAAAAAGAAGAAGAAAGTGGGAGGCCTCACTCTACCTGATTTCAGAAGCTATTATACAGCCACAGTAGTCAAAACAGCCTGGTACTGGTACAACAACAGGCACATAGACCAGTGGAACAGAATTGAGAACCCAGATATAAATCCATCCATATATGAGCAGCTGATATTTGACAAAGGCCCAGTGTCAGTTAATTGGGGAAAAGATAGTCTTTTTAACAAATGGTGCTGGCATAACTGGATATCCATTTGCAAAAAAATGAAACAGGACCCATACCTCACACCATGCACAAAAACTAACTCCAAGTGGATCAAAGACCTAAACGTAAAGACTAAAACGATAAAGATCATGGAAGAAAAAATAGGGACAACCTTAGGAGCCCTAATACAAGGCATAAACCGAATACAAAACATTACCAAAAATGACGAAGAGAAACCCGATAACTGGGAGCTCCTAAAAATCAAACACCTATGCTCATCTAAAGACTTCACCAAAAGAGTAAAAAGACCACCTACAGACTGGGAAAGAATTTTCAGCTATGACATCTCCGACCAGCACCTGATCTCTAAAATCTATATGATTCTGTCAAAACTCAACCACAAAAAGACAAACAACCCAATCAAGAAGTGGGCAAAGGAGATGAACACACATTTCACTAAAGAAGATATTCAGGCAGCTAACAGATACATGAGAAAATGCTCTCGATCATTAGCCATTAGAGAAATGCAAATTAAAACTACGATGAGATTCCACTCCAACAAGGCTGGCATTAATCCAAAAAACACAAAATAATAAATGTTGGAGAGGCTGCGGAGAGATTGGAACTCTTATACACTGCTGGTGAGAATGTAAAATGGTACAACCACTTTGGAAATCTATCTGGGGTTATCTTAAACAGTTAGAAATAGAACTACCATACAACCCAGAAATCCCACTCCTCGGAATATACCCTAGAGAAATGAGAGCCTTCACACAAACAGATATATGCACACCCATGTTTATTGCAGCTCTGTTTACAATAGCAAAAAGTTGGAAGCAACCAAGGTGTCCATCAACGGATGAATGGTTAAATAAATTGTGGTATATCCATACAATGGAATACTACGCATCGTTAAAGAACAGTGACGAATCTGTGAAACATTTCGTAACATGGAGGAACCTGGAAGGCATTATGCTGAGCGAAATGAGTCAGTTGCAAAAGGACAAATATTGTATAAGACCACTATTACAAGATCTTGAGAAATAGTATAAACTGAGAAGAACACATACTTTTGTGGTTACGAGGGGGAGAGGGAGGAAGGGTGGGAGAGGGTTTTTTACTGATTAATTAGTAGATAAGAACTGCTTTCCGTGAAGGGAAGCACAGTACTCAATACATGGAAGGTCAGCTCAACTGGACTGGACCAAAAGTAAAGAAGTTTCTGGGATAAACTGAATGCTTCAAAGGTCAGCGGAGCAAGGGCGGGGATTTGGGAACCATGGTTTAAGGGGACTTCTAAGTCAATTGGCAAAATAATTCTATTCTGAAAACATTCTGCATCCCACTTTGAAATATGGCATCTGGGGTCTTAAATGCTAACAAGCGGCCATCTAAGATGCATCAATTGGTCTCAACCCACCTGGATCAAAGGAGAATGAAGAACACCAAGGTCACACGATAACTAAGAGCCCAAGAGACAGAAAGGGCCACAGGAACCAGAGACCTACATCATCCTGAGACCAGAAGAACTAGTTGGTGCCCGGCCACAATCGATGACTGCCCTGACAGGGAGCACAACAGAGAACCCCTGAGGGAGCAGGAGATCAGTGGGATGCAGACCCCAAATTCTTACAAAAAGACCATACTTAATGGTCTGACTGAGACTAGAGGAATCCCGGCAGTCATGGTCCCCAAACCTTTTGTTGGCACAGGACAGGAACCATTTCCAAAGACAACTCATCAGACATGAAAGGGACTGGACAGTGGGTAGGAGAGAGATGCTGATGAAGAGTGAGCTAAGTATATCAGATGGACACTTGAGACTGTGTTGGCATCTCCTGTCGGGAGGGGGGATGGGAGGATAGAGAGAGTTGGAAGCTGGCAAAATTGACACGAAAGGAGAGACTGGAAGGGCTGACTCATTGGGGGAGAGCAAGTGGGAGTACGGAGTAAGGTGTATATAAACTTATATGTGACAGTCTGACTTGATTTGTAAACGTTCACTTGAAGCTCAATAAAAGTTAAAAAAAAAAAAAAACAGAAAGAAAACCCTATGGAACACAGTTCTACTCTGACACACATGGGGTCTCCACAGTTGGAATTGACTCCATGGCAAAAAAAAAAAAAAACCAATTGGGTGATAGAAGGAATCAAAGAGGGAATAAAAAAACTACTAGAATCAAATGGGAAAGAAAGCACATCATACCAAAACCTTTGAGACACAGCAAAAGCAGTGCTCAGAAGCCAATTTATAGCAAGAAATGCACCCAACAAAAAGGAAGAATGGGCCAAAATCAAAATGTCAGCCCTACATCTCAAACAAATAGAAAAAGAACAGCAGAAAAGGAGCCCACAGTCACCTGAAGAAAGGAAATAATAGAGATTAGAGCAGAAATAAAAGAAATAGAGAACCCAAAACCAATAGAAAGACTCAACAAGACCAAAAGTCGGTTCTTTGAAAAGATCGACAAAATTGACAAACCACTGGCCAAATTGACAAAACAACAGGAGAGGAAGAAAATAACCCAAAAAAGAATTGAGACAGGGAACGTTACAACAAACCCAACTGAAATAAAAAGGATCATAACAGAAAACTATGAAAAATTGTGCTCCAACAAATTTGAGAACCTAGAGGAAATGGACAAACTTCTAGAAACACACTACCTGATTAAACTAACACAAACTGAGATAGAAAATCTGAACAGACCCATAACAAGAGAAGAGCTTGAAGATGTAATAAAAATTGCCAACAAAAGAAAAGCTCTGTCCCAGACAACTTCACTGGATAATTCCACATTCAGAGAAGAGCTCACACCAATACTACTCAAACTATTTCAGAGCATAGAAAAGGAAGGCATATTCCCAAATTCATCCTATGAAGCCAGCAAAACCCTGATACCAAAACCAGTGTCGTGACAAAGAAAATTACAGACCAATATCTCTCATAAGTATAGATACAAGATTTTTCAACAAAATTCTAGTCAATAAAATTCAGCATCATATCAAAAAAATAATACACCACAACCAAGTGGGATTCATACCAGGTATGCAAGGATGATTCAACATTAGAAAATCAGTCAACATAATCAACCACATAAAAAGAACAAAAGGAAAGTAACAAATCGTCATCTCAGTTGACTCAGAAAAGGCATTTGATTAAGTTCAACACCCATTCCTGATAAAAACTCTCAATAAAATAGGGACAGAAGGGAAATTTCTCAACATAATAAAGGCCATCTATACAAAACCTCGATGGCACTAGTTTTGTTTCTTTTTTTTTTATACAAAACCAGGAGCCCTAGTGGCGCAGTGGTAGAGAACTAGGTTCCTAACCAAAAGGTCAGCAGTTTGAATCTACCAGCCACTCCTTGTTAACCCTATGGGGAGTTCTCCTCTGTCCTATAGGATCGCTATGAGTTAGAATCGACTCAACAGCAATGGGTTTGTTTGTTTGTTTGTTTGCTTGCTTTGCAAAACAACAGTCCACAAGAGAACAGGAACAAACAAGGATGCCCTTTATCAGCACTCCCATTTAATATTGTGTGGGATGTCCTAGATAGAGCAATAAGGCAAGAAAAAGAAATAAAGGGTGTCTGAAAGAGGAAAGGAAGAAGTAAAACTATTCCTATTTGCAGATACCATTTAAAAAAAAAAAAGCCCCTAAAAATGATAAAATAATTAGGAATAAATCTAATGAGGGACATAAAAGCTCTATACAAAGAAAACTACAAAACGCTCTTGCAAAAAAACAAAAAAGACCTATATAAATGGAAAAACATATCATGCTCATGAGACTCAACATTGTGAAAATAAAACTATCTGAAGATATAATGCAATCCTGATCCAAATACCAACAGCATTCCTTTACAAGATGGAAAAACTAATCTTCAACTTTATATGGAAAGGAAAGAGGCCATGGCTAAGAAAAGCATTATTGAAGAAAAAGAACAAAGTAGGAGGCTTCACACTACCTAATCTCAGAACCTACTATACAGCTACAGTAGTCAAAACAGCCTGGTACTGGTACAACAGACACATTGACCAATGGAACAGAATCAAGGATCCAGATGTAAATCCATCTACATATGATCAGCTGATCTTTGACAAAGGACCAAAGTCCATTAAATGGGGAAAAGACTGTCTTTTTAACTAACGGTGCTGGCAAACTGGACGTCCATCTGTAAAAAAAAAAAAAAAAAAAAAGAAACAAGACCCATACCTCACACCATACACAAAAACTAACCCCAAATGGATCAACAACCTAAATATAAAGCCTAAAACAATAAAAATCATGGAGGAAAAAATAGGGACAACGCTAGGGGCCCTAATACATGGCATAAACAGAATACAAACCGTAACTAACAATGCACAAACACCAGAAGAGAAACTAGACAACTGGAAGCTCCTAAAAACTAAACACTTACGCTCATCAAAACAGTAAAAAGACAACCTACAGAATGGGGAAAAAAAAAATTGGCTATGACATATTTGACGAGGGCCTAATCTCTAAAATCTATGGAATACTTCAACACCTCAGCTACAAAAACACAAATAATCCTATTTTTTTTTTTAAAAAAAAGGGCAAAGCAAAGAACAGACACTTCACCAGAGAAGACATTCAGGCAGCTAACAAACGCATGAGGAAATACTCGTGAGCATTAGCCATTATAGAAATGCAAATCAAAACTACAAGGAGATACCATCTAATCCTACATTACTGGCACTAATCAAAAAAACAGAAGATAGTAAATATTAGAGAGGTTGCATGGAGTTGGAACTCTTATGCATTGCTGGTGGGAATGTAAAATGGTACAACCACTATAGAAAATGATTAAAAAAAAAAAAATTATTGCCGTCAATTTGATTCCGACTCATAGCTACACTGTAGGACAGAGTAGAACTGTCCCATAGGGTTTCCAGTGAGTGGCTGGTGGATTTGAACTGCCATCCTTTTGGTTAGCAGCCAAGCTCTTAACCACTGTGCAACAAGGGCTCTGGAAAACAATATGGCACCTCCTTTAAAAAAAAAAAAAAAAAAATTTTTTTTTTTTTAAAAGCTAGAAATAGAAACACCATAGGATCCAGCATGCATGCAAAGCTGGACAATGAATAAGGAAGACTGAAGAAGACTTGATACCTTTGAATTATGGTGTTGGCAAAAAATATTGAATATACCATAGGCTGCCAGAAGAATGAATAACTCTGTCTTGGAAGAAATACAGCCAGAATGCTCCTTAGAAGCAAGGACGCCAAGACTTCATCTCAAATACTTTGGACATGTTATCAGGAGGAACCAATCCCTGGAGAATGCATCATGCTTGGTAGAGAGTCATGGAAAAAGAAGAAGACTCTCAATGAGATGGATTGACACAGTAGCTACAATAATGGGTTCAAGCATAACAACGATTGTGAGGGTGGCGCAGGACCAGGCAGTGTTTTGTTGTACGTAGCGTCGCTGTGAGTCAGAGCCAGCTCAAGGCCCCTAACAACAGGATCCAGCAATCCCACTGCTCAGAATATATCCTAGAGATATAAAAGCCTTCACACAAATAGACATATGCACACTATGATTTCAATTCTTTTACATTTGTTGAAGTTTTTTTTTTTTCCCATGGTCCAGAATATACACTATCTTGGTATATATCCCTGAAGTGATTGAAAAAAATGTGTATTCTCCTGTTTTTGAATAAAGTGTTATATAAATGTCAATTAGATCCTGTTGGCTGTTGGATGAAATGTTTCCTAAATATCAATTAGATTCTTTTGTCTAATGATACTGTGGAGTTTTTCTATACTATTGCTGAATTTCTGTCTAATTGTTCTATCAATTGTTGAGAGAAGAGTGTTCTAATTGTGGATTTGTCTAATTTTCCTTTCAATTTGATTGGTCTTTGCTTTACATATTTTGCATGCGTGTGTTTTTAGCACGTATGCAATTAGGTTTGCCATGCCTTGTCAGGTTGATTCTTTTACCATTATGTAATATTCCTTTCTATGTTAATTTTCTTTGTTCTACTTTATCCAACATTAAGATAGGCACACTGATTGCACCGTCTATGGAAGCAGCAGTCAAGAAATCAGACAACGTATTGCATCAGGAAAGACCAATCCCTAGAAAGCGATGTCGTGTCTGGTAAAGTAGAGCACCAAGAAAAACAAGGGAAACCCTCCATGAGATGGATTGACACAATAGCCGCAATGATGGGCTCAAACATACCAACAGTAATGACGATGACTCAGAACCAAGCAACATTTCATTGTATTACATGTAAGGTTGCCATGACTTGAGTTTAACGGGAAGAACGATATAGCCACTCCTGCTTTCTTTTGATTAATTTTTATAAGCATTTTTTTCTATCCTTTTATTCTCAACCTGCCTATATCCTTATATTTGAAATGAGCTTCTTGTGGAAAGCACATAGTTAGGTCACTTTTTCGTCCACTCTGCCAATCTCTGTCTCTTAATTGGGGTATGGAAACCATTTACATTTAATGCGATTATTGATGAGTTAGGCCTTGCATCTCCCATTTTATCTTTTTATTCTGTTCTTTGCTCTCTGTTCTCTTTTTTCCTGACTTCATGTGCCTTACTTTAATATTTTCAGCATTACAGCTTGATTTTTCTGCAGTACTTTTGAGTGTATCTATTAGCATACCTTTTTTTAGTGATTGTTCTGTATATTAGGTTATATATACATAACGTATCGCAGTCTACTGGTGTTAACATTTTATTGGTGTAATTGAAGTGTAGAAACATTACTTCTCATTACTTTCCTTTTCCCTTTCCCATTTGTAAGGGAAATACTCCCTCTACAGATACTGAGAACCATATTAGACAGTGTTAACAATTTTTGTTTCAACCATCAAACATAATTAAAAATTTTGAAAATAAGAAGTCTGTTATATTTAGCCACTTTTTTTTTTTCCTGCGAACATGTTCTTCCTCCCTTCCTGATGTTCCAAGAGTTTTTCTTTAACCTTTTCTTTGTGTTTTGAGAAATCTCTTTAGCCTTTCTTTTAGACAATGGATTCTCTTTGTTTACCTTCATTTCAGAATGTCTTAATTTTCCCTTCATCCCTGAAGGTGGTTTTTGCTAGATACAGGATTCTGAGTTGACCACGTTTTCATTTCAACATTAATCAAGATACTGCAGTATCAGCAGAGGGATAGACACATAGATTAATGGAACATAACAGACAATTCAGAAATAAAACAACACAAATAAGGTCAACTGATATTTGACAAAGGCTCAAAAGCAATTCAATGAAGAAATTTTCAAAAATGGTGCTTGAGAAAATGGGCATACATAGGCAAAAAGATGAATCTCGACATAAACCTCCCACGTCATACAAAAATTAGCACAAAATTGATCACAGATTTAAATGTAAAAGATAGAACGGTAAATAAATTTAGAGGAAAAAAGGAGGAGAAAATCCTTGGGACCTTGTTATTGTTGTTGTTAGGTGCCGTCGAGTTGGTTCCAACTCATAGCAACTCTATGCACAACAGAAAGAAACACTGCCTGGTCCTGAGCCATCCTCACAATCGTCGTTAGGCTTGAGCTCATTGTTGGCGCCACTGTGTCAATCCACCTCGTTGAGGGTCTTCCTCTTTTCCACTGACCCTGTACTCTGCCAAGCAAGATGTCCTTCTCCAGGGACTGAACCCTCCTGACAACACGTCCAAAGTATGTAAGGCATAGTCTCACCATCCTAGTTTCTAAGGCGCTTTCTGGTTGTACTTCTTCCAAGACTGGTTTGTTCGTTCTTTGGCACTACATAGTATATTCAATATCCTTCGCCAACACCACAATTCAAAGGTGTCAACTCTTCTTCGATCTTCCTTATCCATTGTCCAGCTTTCACGTGCATATGATGCGATTGAAAATACCATGGCTCGGGTCAGGCACACCTTAGTCTTCAAGGTGACATCTTTGCTCTTCAACACTTTAAAGAAGTCCTTTGCAGCAGATTTACCCAATGCAATGCATCTTTTGATTTCTTGACTGCTGCTTCCATGGTTATTGATTGTGGATCCAAGTAAAATGAAATCCTTGACAACATCAATCTTTTCTCCATTTATCATGATGTTGCTCATTGGTCCAGTTGAGAGGATTTTTGTTTTCTTTATGCTGAGGTGCAGTCCATACTGAAGGCTGTGGTCTTTGATTTTCATTAGTAAGTTCTTCAAGTCCTCTTCACTTTCAGCAAGCAAGGTTGTATCATCTGCATAACGCAGGTTGTTAATGAGTTTTCCTCCAATCCTGATGCCCCATTCTTCTTCATATAGTCCAGTTTCTTGGATTATTTGCTCAGCATACAGATTAAATAGGTATGGTGAAAGAATACAACCCTGGCGCATACCTTTCCTGACTTTAAACCAATCAGTATCCCCTTGTTGTGTCCAAACAACTGCCTCTTAATCTATGTGAAGGTTCCTCATGAGCACAATTAAGTGTTCTGGAATTCCCATTCTTTGCAATGTTATCCATAATTTTTTATGATCCACACAGTCAAATGCCTTTGCACAGTCAATAAAACACAGGTAAACATCCTTCTGGTATTCTCTGCTTTCAGCCAGGATCCATCTGACATCAGCAATGATATCCCTGGTTCCACGTCCTCTTCCGAAACCAGCCTGAATTTCTGGCAGTTCCCTGTTAATATACTGCTGCAGCCATTTTTGAATGATCTCCAGCAAAATTTTGCTTGAGTGTGATATTAATGATATTGTTGTCTAATTTCCACATTTGGTTGGATCACCTTTCTTGGGAATAATCATAAATATGGATCTCTTCCAGTCAGTTGGCCAGGAAGCTGTCTTCCATATTTCTTGGCATAGATGAGTGAGCACCACCAGCGCTGCATCTGTTTGTTGAAATATCTCAGTTGATATTCCATCAATTCCTGAAGCCTTGTTTTTCACCAATGCCTTCAGAGCAGCTTGGACTTCTTCCTTCAGTACCGTCGGTTCCTGATCATATGCCATCTCTTGAAAAGGTTGAACATCCACTAATTCTGTTTGGTATAATAACTCTGTGTATTCTTTCCATCTTGTTTTGATGCTTCCTGTGTAGTTTAATATTTTCCCCACAGAATCCTTCACTATTGCAACTTGAGGCTTGAATTTTTTCTTCAGTTCTTTCAGTTTGAGAGACGCTGAGCTTGTTCTTCCCTTTTGGTTTTCCATCTCCAGCTCTTTGCACATGTCATGATAATACTTTACTTTGTCTTCTCGAGAAGCCCTTTGAAGTCTTCTGTTCAGTTCTTTTACTTCATCAATTCTTCCTTTTGCTTTAGCTGCTCGACGTTCAAGAGCAAGTTTCAGAGTCCACTACACCTGTGGACAGAGACTATGGAAAAGCTCAATATCATCAGTCAGAACAAGGCCAGAGGCCGACTGTGGAACAGACCATCAATTGCTCATATGCAAGTTCAAGGTGAAACTGAAGAAAATCAGAGCAAGTCCATGAGCCAAAATATGACCTTAAGTATATCCCACCTGAATTTAGAGACCATCTGAAGAATATATTTGACACATTGAACACTAGTGACCGAAGACTAGATGTGTTGTGGAATGACATCAAGGACCTCATCCATGAAGAAAGCAAGAGGTCATTGAAAAGACAAGAAAGAAAGAAAAAACTTTGGGACCTAGGCCTAGGCAAAGGTTTCTTAGACTTGACACCAAATGCACAGTACACAATGATAAAATTTATAAAATAAACCTTATAAAAAAAAATTGTTCTATGAAGGACGCTTTTAAGATGACAATCTACAAATGTGTGAAAATATTTTCAAATCGCACAGCTAATAAAGAGCTTGTATCTGGAATATATAAAGAATTCTCAAAACAATATTGAATAACAAACAATCCAATTAGAAAATAAGAAAAGACACAAAAGAAACATTTCACTTAAGAGGACATACAGATGCCAAATACATACACAAAAAGATGTTCTTCATTAGCTATTTGGTGATTGTCGTGTGCCATTGAGTTGATTCCCACTCAGAAACCACACAGGACAGAGCAGAACTGCCCCATAGGATTTGCTAGGCCGTAATCTTTAGATGAGCAGATCGCCAGGTCTTTTTTCCCACAGAGTAGCTGGTGGGTTTGAACCACCAACCTTTCAGTCAGCAGCCAAGCACTTAAATTGCACCACTAGAGTGCCTTCATTAACCATTAAATAAAAAAAATATTTATTTATTTATTTATTTTTCATTAACCATTAGGAACACACAAATTAAAACCACAATCAGATATTACTATTGTGATTGATAAGATTATGTGTAAACTTGGCTGGGCCATGATTCTCAGTGGCTTGGCAGTCATATGACGTTGTGATCACCCCCATGATGAGATCTGCTATGAGTAGCCAATCAGTTAAAAGGGAGTTTCCTTGGGCGTGTGGCCTGAGTCGAATATAAGTGGATATTCTGGCACTTACGGTTTTTGCTCTCTCTGGATCCTGCAGCTGGCTCCTGTGTGTCTGACCTCTGGTTCTTGGGACTTGAGCTAGCAGCTTACCTGTGGTCTTACCTGCAGATCTTGGGATCTGCCGATCTTCACATTTGTTAGCAACAGCCCTGCTCTCTGACCTACCAGTATCGGGTTCGTCAGCCCCTGTGGCTATGTGAATCAGGAGGAGCCCCCAGCCTGATCCTCGGACTTGGTATGGTGCAGCCTCCACAGCTGCGTGAGCCATTTCCTTGATATAAATCTCTGTGTATATTTATATGCTTTACTGGTTTTCCTTTTCTAGAGAACCCAGCCAGAGACATTTGGTACCAAGATTGGTTTTAGAGAAACAAAACTGTAGGAATGAGTTTTCTAAATTTGCTCTCAAGTCTGGTTAGTCTTAAAGATGTTGATGACAACTCTGCTTCCGGTAGTAAAGAGGGCACTGATTATCCATGGCATAAGGTAGCAATACAAATACACAAAATATCACCACCAATAGCTCAGATATTGGTAAAAAGTAAGCCTCTGGGTGATCATATGTGTGATACATTTCTACAGTTTCATCATAATGAGAAGTATAAGAGAGCTGGGCACTGGGTCCTACCTTCTCTAGACAAACTGGTGAAAGAAAGAGATGTGCTCAGGGCTTCGGAGTCAAAGCGCAAGTGTCCATAAACAACCTCCAAGTTTCCACTTGTGCCTGGAAAGAAAGCCTTATTTCTTGTAGTAACAGAGCTGATATTGCCAAAAACCAAACCCAGAGTCTTATTGTAAGAGTGGCTGAATTACAATGCCAACTCAATTGCCAACCTCAAAGGGTGCCTGAAGTAAGAATGAGGGCACTGATTGGGAAGAAATGGGATCCTGAAACCTGGGATGGGGACATATGGGCAGATAATCAGGATGCTGGAGACACTAGGCCCCTAAATTTCATTGAATCTCTCCTGCCAATAGAACCGGCCCTCTCACTCCCATCTAAAGAGATTACTTCATGTTTGTCTGCTAAACCACCCTCCCCTGTAAAATTATTACCCCTGGACCCACATCTAACGAGATTAACCCAGCTGCGTCTAAAGAGCCTTTGTCTAAGTCATTGCCTGGGGCATTGCCTGAGAAAGATGCTTTACAAGAGCATGCCGAATGTTCTCAAAACACTTCCCCAGCAAAATTGGCTTATACACCTATAACTAGGGTTAAGCCCCAGAGAGCCCCAAAAGGTGAAGTACAAAGTGTGACCCAGGAGGAGGTATGCTACACACCAAAAGAACTGCTTGACTTTTCTAATATGTACAAACAGAAACCTGGAGAATATGTGTGGGAATGGCTATTAAGGGTATGAGATAATGTTGCAAGGAACACAAAGATGGATCAGTCTGAGTTTATTGATATGGGCCCACTAAGCACAGATTCTTCATTCAGTGTTTCAGCTCGAGAAGTTAGGAAAGGATGCAATAGTTTCTTTGGTTGGCCTACAATAAATCAAGTACCAGACCTGCCTTGGTATGCTGTAGAAGCAGGTATCCAAAAGCTTAGGAAAATGGGCATGCTAGTGGATTTATCAGGTTAGACCCACAGACCCAGACATGAAGTGCCCAGAAGACACACATTTTACCTCAACTGTGAGGAACAAATTTGTGGAGGGAGCCCCAGCATCCTTGAAGACTGCTGTGATTGCTATTTTATGTAAGTCAGATTTGACAGTGGGAGCTTCCCTAACTGAATTAAGACGGTTAACTACAACGGGACTGATTGGATCCTGTGGTACTAGGGGCCAAGTGATGGCACTCAGTCAATAACGATAAGGTGGGTTTGGTTACTGTAATGGACAGTGGAGTGAAAGCAATAATCAGAATACCCTGACTCCTATGGACTTATGGTATACGCTACGTAGTCATGGTATCCCTAGCAGTGAAATAGATAGGAAATCTACTAACTATATACTTGATCTTTACGAGCAGATGAATTCTAGGTCAAGTGGACAGTAGTCTAACTTGAATCACTAGAATAGAGAGTCACGGCCCCTTAATCAATTCCCAGACTAGAGCGAGTTTAAAGACCCACACCCCTTAAATGAAGGGAAGGCCAGTACTTGAGGAAGGACTCCAACACACTGCCAAAAACTCATGCTGTTAATCTTTTTCTCAGCCTTCCCCAAAAGGATCTACAGCCTTTTGTGACAGTGACTGTTTATTGGGGAAAAGGAAATAATCAGACTCTTAGGGGATTATGGATACCGGCTCTGAACTGACACTAATTCCAGGAGACCCAAAATGTCACTGTGACCTACCAGTCAGAGTAGGAGCATATGGAGGTCAGGTTATTAATGGAGTCTTGGCTCATGTTCATCTCACAGTAGGTCCAGTGGGTCCGTAAACCCAACCTGTAGTGATCTCCCCAGTTCCAGAATGCATAAGTGGAATAGATATGCTCAGCAACTGGCAGAACCCCCACATTGGATCTCCAACAAATGGAGTAAGGGCTATTATGGTAGGACAAGCCAAGTGGAAGTCATTAGAACTGCCCCTACCTGGGAAAATAGTAAACCAAAAGCAATACCACATTCCTGGAGGGATTGCAGAGATTACTGCCACCATCAAGAACTTGAAGAATGCAGGGGTGGTGATTCCCACCACGTTCCCATTCAACTCACCTATTTGGCCTGTGTGAGAAACAGATGGACCTGGGGAATGGCAGCGGATTATCAAAAACTTGACCAGGTGGTGACTCCAATTGCAGCTGCTGTTCCATTTGTAGTCTCATTGCTTGAGCACATTAATACGCCTCTTGGTAGCTGTTATGCAGCTATTGATCTGGCTAATGCCTTTCTCTCCATACCTGTTTTGAAAGACCGTCAGAAGCAGTTTGCCTTCATCTTACAAGGCCAGCAATACATCTTCAGTTGCCTACCTCAGAGCTACATCAACTCTCCAACCCTATGTCATAATTTAGTCTGCAGGAAATTTGATCACTTTTCTCTTCCACAAGACATTACACTGGTCTATTACATTGATGACATTATGCTGATTGGACCTAGTGAGGAAGAAGTGTCAATGACTTTGGACTTATTGCTGAAACATTTGCATGCTAGAGGGTGGGAAATTAATCCCACAAAATTTCAGGCACCTTCCACCTCAGCGAAATTTCTAGGGACCCAGTGGTGTGGGGCATGTGAAGGATAAGTTATTGC
This sequence comes from Loxodonta africana, assembly GCF_030014295.1. Classification (NCBI taxonomy): domain Eukaryota; kingdom Metazoa; phylum Chordata; class Mammalia; order Proboscidea; family Elephantidae; genus Loxodonta; species Loxodonta africana. Next base: position 2,972,702 of record NC_087347.1, on the reverse strand, counting down.
ATCTGGCTCCTCCCACAACTCAAAGGATGCACAACACCTAGTGGACCTCTTTGGCTTTTGAAGGCAACATATTGCTTATTTAGGTGTGCCAGTCCAGCCTACTTATTAAGTGACTCAAAAATCTGCTAGTTTTAAGTGGATGCCAGAGTGGGAGAACGCTCTGAAACAGGTTCAGCTGCCATGCAAGCTGCTTTGCCCCTTGAGCCATATGACCCAATGGTGCTTGAAGTGTTAGTGTCAGATAGAGATGCTGTTTGGAGTCTTTCGCAGGACCTTATTGGTGAATCACAGCGCAGACCCTTAGGATTTTGAAGCAAAGCACTGCCATCCTCTGCAGATAATTACTCTGTTTTTGAGAAAAAGCTTTTGGCTTATTACTGGGCCTTAGTAGAGACTGAACGGTTAACCATGGGCTACCAAATCACCATGTAATCTGAGCTGCCCATTATGAACTGGGTGTTGTCTGACAGAATCAGAAAATTGTACATGCACAGCAGCACTCCATCATTAAGTGGAAATGGTATATTCGAGATCAGGCCTGACCTGGACCTGAAGGCACAAGTAAGTTGCATGAGGAAGTAGCCCAAATGCCCATTTTCTCCACTCCTGTCACATTACCTTTCATCTCTCGGTCTGAACCTATGGCCTCACGGGGAGTTCCTTATGATTAGTTGACTGAGGAAGAGAAAACTCTTACCAGGTTTACAGATGGTTCTGTGTGATATGCAGGCACCACTCAAAAGTGGACAGCAGCAGCACTACAGCCCCTTTCTGAGACCTCCCTGAAGGACAGTGGTAAAGAGAAATCTTCCCAATGGGTAGAACTTCGAGCAATGCACCTGGTTTTTCAATTTGCTTGGAAGGAGAAATGGCCAGATGTGTGATTGTATACTGATTCATGGACTGTGGCCAATGGTTTGGCTGGATGGTCAGGGACTTGGAAGGGACATGATTGGAAAATTGGAGACAAGGATTTATTGGGAAGAGGCATATGGATAGACCTCTCTGAATGGGTCAAAGAAGTGAAGATATTTGTGTCTCATGTGAATGCTCGCCAAAGAGTGGCCTCAGCAGAGAAGGATTTTAACAATCAAGTGAATAGGATGCCTTGTTCTGTGGAAACCAGTCTTCCTTTTCTCCCAGCCACTCCCATTATTATTCAGTGGGGCTCGTGAACAAAGTGGCCATGGTGGCAGGCATGGAGGTTATGCATGGGCTCAACAACATGGACTTCAACTCACCAAGGCTGACTTAGCTACAGCCACGGCTGAGTCCCAATGCCAGCAACAGGGACCAACCCTGAGTCCTGGATATGGCATCATCCCTCAAGGTGATCAGCCAGCAACCTGGTAGTAAGTTGATTACATTGGACCACTTCCGTCATGGAAAGGGCAGTGGTTTGTTCTTACTGAATTAGACACTTACTCTGGGTGTGGATTTGCCTTCCCTGCATGCAATGCTTCTGCCAAAACTACCATCCATGGACTTACAGAATACCTTGTCTACCATCATGGTGTCCCACACAGCATTGCCCCAGGTCAAGTGACTCACTTCACAGCAAACGCAGTATGCCAATGGGCCCATGCTCATGGATTCACTGGTCTTACCATGTTCCCCAACGTCCTGAAGCAGCTGGCTTTATAGAACAATGGAATGGCTTTCTAAAGACACAATTACAGCAACAACTAGAGTGAAATACCTTGCAGGGTTTGGGCAATATTCTCCAGGAGCCTGTATATCTCTAAACCAACATCCAATATATTGTACTGGTTCTCCCATAGCCAGGATCCATGGGTCCAGGAATCTAGGTGTAGAAATGGGAGTGGCACCACTCACTATTACCCCTAGTGACTCGCTCACATATTTTTGCCTCCTGTCCCTGTGAACTTATGCTCTGCAGGTCTAGAGGTCTTAGTTCCAAAGAGAGGAATGCTCCTACCTGGAGACACATTGCTGATTCTACTGAACTGGAAGTTTAGAACGCCAACCTGCCACTTTGGGCTTCTTATGCCTCTGGATCAAAGAAGGGAGTTACCATACTGGCTGGTGTAATTGATCCTGATTACCAAGAGGAAATTGGATTGATGTTACACAATGGAGATAAAGAAGGGTATGTCTAAGGAGATCTTTTAGGGTGTCTCTTAGTACTACCATGCCCTGTGATTAAAGTCAATGGAAAACTAAAGCAACCCAATTCCGACATGACTACTAATGGCCCAGACCCTTCAGGAATGAAGGTTTGGGTCAACCCACCAGACAAAGAACCACCACCAGCCGAGGTGCTTGCTGAGAGCAAAGAGAATACGGAATGGGTGGTGGAAGAAGGTAATTGTAAATACCAGTCATGGCCACGTGACCACTTGCATAAATGAGGACTGTAATTGTTATGAGTATTTCTGCTTTGTATGCATCAAATATTTTTGTTTCTCTGTTTCCAACTTTCGCATTCCAAACAGCAGTAACTATCAGTGCATCCTGACTTCACGTTCCATCAATTTCAGACTGCAAAAGTTGGTAAAAATCTTCAATTTCTTCATCTTGGCTTTAGTGGTTCATGCAGCAATTTGAATAATAGTTGTATTAACTGGTCTTCCTTGTAGGCATATGGATATTATCCTATCACTGACAGCATTGTACTTCAGGACAGATCTTGCAATATTTTTTTTGATGATGAATGCAATGCCATTCCTCTTCAAGCTGTCATTCCTCGCATAGTAGACCATATGATTGTCTGATTCAAAATGGCCAATACCAGTCCATATCAGCTCACTAATGCTTAAGGTATCAATCTTTATGTGTTCCATTTCATTTTTGACCATTTCCAATTTTCCTAGATTCATACTTCTTACATTCCAGGTTCTAATTATTAATGGATATTTGCAGCTGTTTCTTCTCATTTTGAGTCATGCCACTTCAGCAAATGAAGACCCCAAAAGCTTGGCTCCATCCATGCCATTAAGGTTGACTCTACTTTGAGGAGGCATCTCTTCCCCAGTTGTCTTTTGAGTGCCTTCCAACTTGAGGGTCTCATCTTCCAGCACTATATCAATGTTCTGCTGCTATTCGTAAGGTTTTCACTGGCTACTTCTTTTCAGAAGTTGACCACCGGGTCCTTCTTTCTAGTCTGTCTTATTCTGGAAGCTCAGCTGAAACCTGTCCACCATCAGGGGCCCCGCTGGTATTTGAATACCGGTGGCATAGCTTCCAGTATCACAACAACACACAAACCATCACAGTACGATAAATTGGCAGAAGCATGGGGGTTTCCCTGTAGAATCTTTCAATATTGCAACTCGAGGCTTGAGTTTTCTCTTCAGTCCTTTGCTTGAGAAATGCTGGGCGTGTTCTTCCCTTTTGGTTTTCTAACTCCAGGTCTTTGAACATGTCATAATAATACTTTACTTTGTCTTCTCAAGTAGCTGTTTGAAATCTTCCATTCAGCTCTCTCACTTCATCATTTCTTCGGTTTTCTTTAGCTACTCTAAGCTCAAGAGCAAGTTTCAGAGTCTCTTCTGACATTCATTTTGGTCTTTTCTTTCTTTCCTGTCTGTTTAATGACCTCTCACTTTCTTAAAGACCTCTTGTGCTCTTCCCTTTTGGTTTTTCTATCTCCAGATCTTTGCACATTTCATTATAATACTTTGTCTTCTCAAGCTGCCCTTTGAAATCATCTATTCTGCTCTTTTACTTCATCATTTCTCATTCTTTAGAATCATTGTCTGATTATAAAATAGATATGGAAATGCAAAATCATAGAGATGTCACAGTACTAGGCAATATTTTGTTCTGTTACATATATAAAACATATATATATAGTGACAGCCAATTCAATGGCAACTAAAAACAATAAAGAATGGCCAAAGCAATCTTGAAGAAGAAAGAACAAGGAGGAATGATTTACTGACAGATATCAAGATATATGAAAAAATATATTAATGATGGTATTGGTGCAGGAATAGACAAATGGAACAGAATAAGGAGTCCAAAACCAGACACACACATACATATAGTCATTTGATTTATAAAAAATATGACATTGCAGAGGGAAAACAGGGTCTTTTCAATAATTGCTGCTGGTTCAATTTGATATCCGTATAGAAAAGAATGAATTTTGACCGTTATCCCATACCATAAATAAAGATCAGTTTCAGATGGACTGTAAATACAAATATGAAAGATAAAACAATAAAGCTTCTAGGATGAAACAGGGGGATATCTTCATGACTTTGGGATAGGCAAACATTTCTCTGAATGGAAAATTTTAAAGCTGTCATAAAGAGAAACAATGGACACATTGGACATCATTCATGTAAGGAACTTTTCTCCATCAAAAGACACTATTAAGAGAATGAAAATGTGAGTCCACTAACTGGGAGATAATTATTGCAATAAGTACAACCAACAAATGGTTTGTATCCAGAATATATTTAAAAAACTCCTACATATAAAAAAGAAAAAGAGACCCAATATAAATGCAGATAAAAGACTTGAACGGACGCTTCAGAAAGGGGATATATAAATTGACAATAACAACTAAACAGATGCTCACACTGATTGATCACCGGGAGAATTCACATAAATGCCACAATGACATGGCACTACAACTCCAGTAGAATGTCTCCATTGAAAACTACTGACAGTAGCAAGTGTTGGTAAGATAGAGAGCTACTGGAATTCTCATACTTTGCTAGCAGGAGTGAAAATCAGTACACTTAACTTTGGAGAACAGTTTTGCAGTTTTTACTAAAACTGACCATGCACAACCTTATGTCACAGCAATTCTAAACCTAGGTACGCAATGCACAAAATTGTGTAAAATTATGTACATTAAACAGAAGAGGGGGCATTGGTGGTTCACTGGTAGAATTCTTACCTTCCATGCAAGAGTGCTGGGTTTGATTCCTGGCCAATGCACCTTGTGTGCAGCCACCACCCATCTGTCTGTGGAGGCTTACGTGTTGCTATGATGCTGAACAGATTTCAGCAGAGCTTTCAAACTAAGATATTCTGGGAAGAAAGGCCTGCTTATCTACTTTTGAAAACCAGCCAGTGAAAGCCCTATGGATCCCAACAGCCCTATCCAAAACTGATCATGGGAATGCTGAAGGACCAGACAGCATTTTGTTCCATTGTATATGGGTTTGCCATGAATTGGAGGCTGACTCAATATGGCAGCTAACATCAACAGAAATGTTAATCAAAAGATTTGAGCCAGAATGCTTACAGCATCACTGTCCATAAAGGATAGCATTCATAATATTTTCTATCAGCAATAAGATGTGTAACTGTATTGAGATACATTTATATTATGAAATATTATACAGTAACAAGAATCATTGCTATGTGCAAAAGTCATCAATAATTCACCAAAGCATAAGATTGAATGAATCATAAAGACTTTATAAATGCATTTATAAAACCTCAAAGCCACCAGAACTAATATCTGGTGTCAGCAGTTAGTGGTTAGCCCACAGCAGGGGTAATGATTAGGAGGAGACATGCAGGGGCTTCTAAATTTTGATCTAGGGTCTGGCTACAGAAGCATGGTCCCGTTTTTGAAAGATACGTCCTGATGTTGACTTATCGCTTGTGCACAGTTCTGTAGGTATGTTCAACTTCATCTAAAAATTTGCATTACAAAGCATGAAGTATCATGGGGGGGTTATTTTATTATCGACACAAATTAGTTTCTAGAACACTTGTTGCCCTATGATGGAGCATGACCAAAGTCCAAAGCCTTCTTCAAGGCATCCTTAAACTCCGTGTTCCGCAGACAGTAGATCAAAGGGTTTATTATCGGAGTGAGAACAGTGTAAACAGCAGAGATGAGTTTATTGGAGCTCCGGAAATCAATGGCCTGGGGTCGGACATAGATGAAGATCATGGCCATGTAAAAGACGGTGACCACAGTGAGGTGGGAGGCACAGGTGGAAAAGGCCTTCCAACGGCCGGTGGCTGAAGGGATGCGCAGGACAGCCAGGGTGATGTGTCCGTAGGAGAGCACTGTAGCCACCAGTGGGAATACCAAGATGACGAAGGCCAGAATGAAGTCCACCAGCTCTGCAGTTGAGAAGTCTGTGCAGGCCAGTTTGAGGATGGGGGAAATATCACAGAAAAAGTGGTTCAAGATATTGGAGCCACAGAATTTAGCTCTAGAGATAAAGTAGACCTTGATCACAGAGACAGTGAAGGCACTTGCAAAGGAGAAGGCCACCAGCTGGACACAGAGCCCTGTGGTCATGATGACCTGGTAGTGCAGGGGGTGGCAGATGGCCACGTAGTGGTCATAGGCCATGGAGGCCAAGAGTACACACTCTGTGTCCACCAGGGAGATGAAGAAGTAGAGTTGAGTCATGCATCCCACGAAGGAGATGCCCTTCCTCTGAAGAAGGAAGCCGTCCAACATCTTGGGGATGATGTCACACACGTACCAGATCTCCAAGAATGACATGGAGCTCAGAAAGTAGTACATGGGCCTATGCAGGGAGGTGCTGATCCAGATGGTAAGGATGATGGCCAGGTTCTCCACCAGGACAAAGAGGTACGTGAGCAGGAAGATGAGGAAGAGCACATACTGCATCCCGTGGGCCATGGGAAAGCCCACCAGAATGAAGGCGCTGACTTTGGTGACATTTTCTCTCCTCATTCCTCTGTGCTTGGGAGCTGCAAAATATCACCATGCCAGAGTAAAGGGCTGAGAGGCAGCTGGAGAGAATCAGAGATAACTCTCAAGGGTGCAATTAGGTCGTGCTTACAAAAACCAGACTCCTGGCTGGTTTATATGAACAATCATATATATGAGCAATCATATATTTATTTGCCAGGCTTAAAGTGGTAAAGTCCTCTGTGCTTGTGATTAGATATAGTAGAAAGGCAGTAACCAGTGAGAAAAGACATGCTGAGAAAATGTGTTTGAGACTTAAGGAGGGAGGTTGTTTGCACGGCCCCTTCTGAAGAGGAAGCTCAGAACCAGGATTAGTTTATTTGCTCTACTGTGTGGATTTGGAGGCTAATTCAAAAAGCAAGCAAGCTAAAGCATGCTTTGGATTTTCCAACCTTTGCTAGCATTCCTCCCACCCCCACCGCTGTCTCAATCTTAATGAAGATTTACTAACTGTCCTCCCTAATATTTCAGAGATGTCAAGGCTGCTGCTCAATCTCTGATGTGGTGTGCATGTCATTGGAAGTTCACAGAGAAGGCAAATTGGGTATAAACAGGGACCATGTACATGACTTTCTGTAGAGGGTGAGTCCTCGTCTAAGAAGCCACTGTAAGTAAATGTGATTTGCTCAAGTGTCTCTTGCTCTGCGTGACCCAGCTTCTCGCACCCCTCCCCACCCCACCCCCATTCCCACACATGTAATGACTAGAAAGGAATTGCCTCAGGGTTCAGTTTTGAACTCAGAAAGACATTAGGGTCCTCAATCAATTTCAAGGACTTACGATTTTCTTTGGGATGTCAGCTGAAAACTAGCATCTCCTTTAATGCAAAGCAGTCATAATCCCTTCCCATTAAAGGGGTCTCCGTGTCTAACCCTGAATATTTACTCTCTGAACATTGACCGAGGACATGATGGTTATCTTCTCCAAAGCTGAGCAGGCTTCCCAGTCTACAAGGACTGGGGCTCCATGGAAAGTAGTGGCCCTAGCCCATTTACTGGGCTTGTCTGAGGGGCTCCTGGTCTCGTGCTCCTTTTCCTACAAGGCAATAGAGCATCCCCATATTTATGTTGATTATTTGGGAAGTAGAAAACCCTATGGAGGGGTTTAACTCTAACACATGGGATCACCATGAGTCAGGAGCAGATTGGACAGCTGATAACAAGAAAGTGATCGTTAATGAGTTGGCACTACTTAACTACCAGGTCAGCTGCTTAAACACAGTATTTGTTTATTTACAGATTCAGGGGTCTCTAGAATCTGTTCTCTCCTTTACCTGAGATTTTGACAGTGGCTGTATTTTCTTTTAAATAAACTTTCTGTTTTGTAATCATTTTAGACAGAGAAAAGTTGCAAAGACAGTGCAGAGAGCTCCTGCATCAACTTCATCCAGCTTCCCCTGAGGTTCACATCTGACACAGTTAGGGCACTTTTGTCAGAACAAAGAGAATAACACTGGTACAATACAACCGATTGCATTGGACAAATCTGCTGCAAAAGACCTCTTTAAAGTGTTAAAAAGCAAGGATGTTCACCCTGAGGACTAAGATGTGCCTGACCCAAGCCATGGTATTTTCAATTGCCTCATATGCATGCAAAAGCTGGACAATAAATAAGAAAGAATGAAGAAGACTTCACGATTTGAATTATGGTGTTGGCGAAGAATATTGAATATACCATGGACTGCCAAAAGAATGAACAAATCTGTCTTGGAAGAAGTACAATCAGAATGGTCCTTAGGAGCAAGGATGGCAAGACTCACATACTTTGGACATGTTATCAGGAGGGACCAGTCCCTGAAGAAGGACATCATTTTTGGTAAAGTAGAAGGTCATTGAAAAAGAGGAAGACCCTTAACAAGATGAATTGACACAGCGGCTGCAGCAACCGGCTCAAATGTAGCAATGATTGTGGGGATGGCACAGCACCAAGCAGTGTTTGTTCTGTTGTGCATGCCGTGGCTGTGTTGGAACAGATCAAGGCCATCTAACAGCACAACCACAACATCACTATCAAACAGACTCCAGGTTTTACTTGAATGCCATCATTTTTCCTAATAAATATTTTTTTTCTGTTTCAGAATCCATTGAAAGATCCCACCTTGTCTTTGGGACATTGTATTTTTAAGTTGGTTCTCCTTTCCTGGCTATTGTACAGAGACTGAAAGGTCAACTGAGTTTTCGAAGAAGAAGCCCAGGATCCTCTCATCTCAAATAAAGTTCTCTACAGTGTTACAGAGAGAGTTTTTGCCTGGTTAGCAAATTCAAACACAGGTTTTTTCTAGAAAACCTGGGCAATAAAAATGAAGATTTTTGTACCCCAGAGAGGAATGCGTTTTTAGGTTTCATGAGTGGGCTATCACAGTCTTGGCTCACGCTGCCTCTGCTTGCACTGTCTGCCTGCAGCCACTTGCTAGGACACTATGTCTAGTACCTGCAGAGCCACCTGGATAGGGCTGAAACAGTGGTGGGCTGGGGTGGTTGTGCTGAGGTCTGCTCCATTCATGGATGCTCTAGGTTGGGGTCAGGAGCAATGTTGGGAACTAGGACCCAGCATGACATTCAGGGATGCAAGGCTCACCTATGGAGCTCTATGGGCCACTGGGCTGGGTACTGGTGAAGGGGCTGCAGAAGGGTGTACTACCCAGCCCCTGACCAAATTGGGAGGTCATGTGGAGTGGGGGCTCTCAATCATACACACACTCACAGGTGCAGCTTTCTACGATGCAAGTCTGCAATGCACTCAAAAACCCTAGCAGGAGAAGCTAGTCACAGGGTGTGAGTGCACTCCTTCCTGGGGTCGGGAGCCTTCTCTGTGAACTGCTGCAGCTGTCCACAGGAGTAAAGGGCAGCTCTGCTGATGTCCCACGGCTCCTGCCTGGCCACAGGGACCAGATGCAGCTCCAGCAAGCTCATGAGAAATGGGTTGGCTGAGGAGCTGGGGAAGGAGAGGCTTGGCTTTTTCTACAGAGCATGGGGACTCCAGGGTCCAATTACCTGATGCAGAGGCCATTTCTCATGCTGCCAATTAGCAGGGATACCCGCCTGAGAGCTGCTGGGGCCAGCCAGCCCATATGGTATGGGGGCATCAGAGCCCTGGCACCAGAGACCCTGGTTTGGGTCCATTCACTGGCCGCCCTGGAAGCTGCCCCTTGTACAGGCTGGAGGAGTCTCTGTCCCTGGTCACCCAAAGTTCTACACTCAGCAGGGGTCAGCAGTGCCTGTGCTGAGAGGTGGGTCACAGGTAGAGAAGTCTGTCTGTGGCTGAGGGATGCACAGGACAGCAAGGGTGATGTGTCAGTAGAAGAGCACAGTGGCCACCCGTGGGAACATGGGGTGATGAAGTACAGGATGAAGTCGAGAAGTCTGTGCAGGTCAGTCTGAGGATGGGGAAAATGTCACAGAAAAAGTGGTTCAGGACACTGGAGCCACAGAATGTAGCACTGGAGATAAAGTAGTCTTTGTTCGTGTAGATGGCGAACAAAGCCTCTCACAAAGGAGAAGGCCATCAGCTGGACACAAAGCCCTGTGCTCATTATGGACTTTGTTGCACAGGGTGTGGCAGATGGCCACATAAAGGTCATAAGCTATGAGGCCAGGAGCACACACACTCTGTGCATGCCAGGGAGTTGAAGAAGTAGAGCTGAATCATGCATCCCACAAAGGAGATGCCCTTCCTCTGAAGAAGGAAGCCATCCAACATCATGGAGATGATGTCACACATGTACCAGATCTCCAAGGATGACATGGGGCTGTGGGGAGGCCCACCAGGATGAAGGCACTGACCTTGATGACATTCTGCCCTCCTCATTCCTTCGGGTTTGGGAGCTGCAGGTCTGCAAAACATCACTGTGTCAGAGTACAGGGCTGAACAGAGCTGGGAAAAGAATCAGAACTAACTCTACAGGGCAAGATTAGGTCCTGCTTCCAAAGACCAGATAGAGACGTAAGCAAGATAATCATTTAACTTCACCAATATGCAGTGATATGCAGCTGACACAACCTTGCTTGCTGAAAGTGAAGATGACTTGAAGAACTTACTGATGAAGATCAAAGACTACACTCTTCAATATGGATTACCACTCAACATTAAGAAAACAAAAATCCTCACAAACGGACAAATAAGCAACATCATAATAAACAGAGAAAATATTGAAGATGTAAAAGATTTCATTTTACTTGGATCCACAATCGATACCCATGAAAGCAGTCACCGAGAAATCAAAAAATATATATCATTGGGCAGATGTGCTACAAAAGACTTCTTGAAAGTGTTAAAAAGCATAGATGTCACCATGAGGACTAAGGTGTGCCTGTCAAAAGCCATGATATTTTCAACCATTTGATATGCATGCAACAGCTGGACAATGAATAAGGAAGACCAAAGAAGAATTGATGCCTTTGAATTATGGTGTTTTTGAAGAATATTGAATACACCATGGACTGCCAGAAAACGAACAAATCTGTCTTTGAAGAAGTATAGCCAGAATGCTCCCAAGAAGCAAGGATGATGAGACTTCGTCTCACATAATTTGGACATGTTATCAGGAGGGACCAGTCCCTGGAGAAGCATATCAGGCATGGTGAGGTAAAGAGTCCACAAAAAAGAGGAAGACCTTCAATGGGATGGATTGAACAAGGCTGCAATAATGGGTTCAAACATAGCAATGATTGTGATTATGGTGCAGGACAAGGCACCTAACAAAAACAACATGCAAACAGTGTTCTCACACTTTAATTATGTAAGTTCTCAAACATTAATTTTATATGAGAATTTCTGCTCATCAAAAATGGAGATTCCCTGTTCCCTATGGCAGAGGGTCTCACGTGGTAGGTCTGGGATGGGCCCTGAGATCTGTTTAACAACCTTCCAGCTGGTTTTGATACAAATGGTCCACACTGAGAGAAGTACAGTCCTAGGTCCTAATTTCCTGAGATCAGGGACCCATGTCCATTACTTTATCACTTTATCTCAACCTATACAAACTTTCTTACACATCTAACGTTTATTGGAAGTTGGATAAACACGCCTCCAATAAGCAGGGTAACCAGGTATCCTTATATCCTCCAGCCCCGTTAAGTCACTACTTTAGTATCCAAATAAATGGACTCAAGGGGCCATTCCACAATTCCACATCTCTGGGAAGCTCAGTGTCCTTTCAAGTTCTTGAGACTTCTCCTAGGTAGCTGGGGTGCTGTTGGGTGGCACCTCCCCATCAGGTTTTCTTATCTTGCTTAATTATCCATTCTGTTTGCCATCTTGGCTCCAGGGCTACTTTGTCTTTCCATAAGGGATCCTTGAGTGAACATACAATCAATAAATAAAATAATACCTTAATGACAGCAGACAATACCAAAACATAAAATAAAAAACAGGACAAGATGGCCCCAGTAAGTGACCAAAATAAAGGGTCAGATGAACTTCCAGTAAAAGAAGAGGCAATGGAACTACCTGATATGAAATTCAAAAACTAACATTTTGGGCCTTTCCAAGAGATCAGGAAACAGATCAAGGAAAATACAGATAAAACCCAAGAAAGAATAGACAAAATCATGGAAAAACACATACAAAACCAATGAAAACATAGCCAAAATCAAGGAAAACTCAGAGAAAGCAATAGAAGAATTCTGGAAAATAATACAAGAACAGAACATCAAAATAAATAAGCAATTAGAAATCATACAAAAACAGCAACTAGAAACCCAAAAGAAAAACAACATTTCAGAAATGGACAACTCAATAGAAGGCTTTAGGAGGAAATTTGAAATAATGGAAAACAGAATCAGCAAGATTGAAGACAAATCCACGTATGCCGTTTTCTTTGAGGAAAAATCAGAGAAAAGAATGAAGAAAACCTAAGAATTATGTGGGGCACAATCAAGACCAAAAATTTGCAGGCGGAGCCAACATGAAACTATGGACTGAAAAACCATGCCATCCCTTTGCGGCAAAAACACGAAAAACTAAGTAAAACAATACAAACAACAATCCTGGAACCCTAAGCATCACATGAAGGGATAAAGATCTAGATCAAGCACCAAATGGAAGAAGAAACGGACAGAGAACAGAGAATGAGAAGAGCTACAGAGTGGAGGGCCCCTGCCAGCTAGGGCAGCACAGCTTTTCTATCTTGGAGCACAGCCAGCAATGACCGCAGACAGGAAGTACCAGAAGTCAACTTCACAGAGCTCCCAACAGGAGACAAAGTTGGCGGTAACCAGAGATACAGGCTTTCCTACCCCTCACGATTCTTCCCTGTACTGCCTCTGCTGCTTCCCAATGGGATGCAGTTGCTTGACCAAAGAGACACTGGCTCACTCTCGCCCCCGGTCTGCCCTGCCCCCACCGGCCGGCTCCCTCAGTGCCATTTTTTTCTCTTTCTTTCCCTTTCTTCCTTTTCCTTCTCCCACCGACCTAGCCCCCCTGCACCCCATCTGCCTTTTCCTGGCAGGCTGTGCCTTGCCACCCTGTGAGAGAGACACCACCTTGCTGCCAACACAGTTCCACCTTGCCCTGACTGGCTGGGTCCCTTAGCGCCATATATTTTTTCTTCCCTCTCTTTCCTTTCCTTCCTTTTCTTTTGCTCATCCACCTAGCCCCACGCACCTCCTCTGCCCTTTCTGGACAGGCTGTGACGCACTGCTAGGCCACTGGCACACAGCCTCCCTGCATCTACCCTGCTTCAACCTTCCGGCTCCAACTGCTCCACTGTTTTTATTTTTGCTTTTGTTTCTCTCTTCTTTCTTTTCTTTTTTCCTCACACCTAGCTCCACGCATTACATTCCCTCCCTTCCAACTGGCCCTCAGGTCCACCCTGCCCACAACAACTTTCTCCTGCTGAGCCATTTTTTCTTTTTTTCTCTTTCCCTTTCTTCCCTTTTTTTCTCTCTCCCACCTAGCTCATTGCATCAACTCTACCCCCTCCTAATGGGCCATGCCTTGATACTTGATGAGAGAGACTCTGACTCACCATTACCTCTGGTCTGCCCTACCCTGACCAGCCAGCTTTCTCAGCCCCATTTTTTCCTTTTCTTTCTCTTTCTTCTTTTTTTCTTTCACCCTTCCAACCAGCCCTTACATCCACCCTACTCCCAATCACCAACCCCTCTGCACTGCCAGATTTATTTTATTTTATTTTATTTCCTCTTTTACTTTTCCTCCTCCCTTGGACCTAGCCCTGTACACCACCTCCTACCCCTGCCACCAGATCTTGCCACAATGCCATGGCTGGAGAATGCCCAGCTCACTGCTGCACAGGGTCTACCCCTTCCCCACTGTGCCACTACTTATTTTACTTTTTTTCTTTTACTTTCTTTCTTTTCTTCCTATCTCCCACTTAGTCTTGCACAACACCTCCCCCTCTTTCTTCTTTTTTTTTAATTAATTAATTAATTAATTGTGCTTTAGGTGAAAGTTTACAAATCAAGTCAGTCTCTCACACAAAAAACTATACACACCTTGTTACGTACTCCTAGCTGCTCTCCTTCTAGTGAGACAGCACATTCCTCATCTCCACCCTGCATTTCCCGTGTCCATTCAACCAGCTCCTGTCCCCCTATTCATTCTCATCTTACCACCAGACAGGAGTTGCCCACATAGTCTCATGTGTCTACTTGAGCCAAGAAACTCACTCCTCACCAGTATCATTGTCTATCTATCTCCACGCATTACATTCCCTCCCTTCCAACTGGCCCTCAGGTCCACCCTGCCCACAACAGCTTTCTCCTGCTGAGCCATTTTTTCAGTTAGTCCAGCCCAATCCCTGTCTGGAGAGTTGGTTTCCAGAATGGTTCCAGTCTTGGGCTAACTAAGAGTCCAGGGACCATGACCATCAGGGCCCCTCCAGTCTCAGTCAGACCATTAAACCTGGTCTTTTTACGAGAATTTGAGATCTGCAACTCACTGTTCTCCTGCTTCATCAGGAATACTCTGTTGTGTTCCCTCTCAGGGCAGTGATCAGTTGTAGCTAGGCACCATCTAGTTCTTCCAGTCTCAGGCTTGAAGTCTCTGGTTTATGTGACCCTTTCTGTCTCTTGGGCTTATCTTTACCATCTGTCTTTGGTGTTCTTCATTCTTTTTTGCTTCAGGTAGGTTGAGACCAATTGATGCATCTTAGATGGCTGCTTGCTAGCATTTAAAACCCCAGACACCTCTCACCAAAGTGGGATGCAGAACGTTTTCTTAATACATTTTGTATGCCAGTTGACCTAGATATCCCCTGAAACCATGGTCCCCAGACCCCTGTCCCTGCTATTCTGGTCTTCAAAGCATTTAGTTGTATTCAGGGAACTTCTTTGCTTTTGGTTTAGTCCAGTTGTGCTGACTTTCCCTGTGTTGTGTGTTGCCTTTCCCTTCACCTAAAATAATTCTTGTCTACTATTTAGTTACTGAATATCCCTCTCCCTTCCTCCCCACCCTCATAACCATCAAAGAATATTTCCTTCTCTGTCTACACTTTATCGAGAGTTCTTAGAATAGTGATCTCATACAATATTTGTCCTTTTGCAACTGGCTAATTTCACTCAGCATAGTACCTTCCAGATTCCTCCATGTTATGAAATGTTTCACAGATTCATCACTGTTCTTTATCGAAGCGTAGTATTTCATTGTGTGAATATACCATAATTTATTTATCCGTTCATCTGTTGATGGGCACCTTGGTTGCTTCCATATTTTTGCCATTGTAAACTCTGCTGCAATCAACATGGGTGTGCATATATCTGTTTGTGTAAAGGCTCTTCTTTCTCTAGGGTATATTCCAAGAAGTGGGATTGCTGGATCATATGGTAGCTCTATTTCTAGCTTTTTAAGGAAGTGCCAAATCGATTTCCAGAGTGGTTGTACCATTTTACATTCCTACCAGCAGTGTATAAGTGTTCCAGTCTCTCCACAACCTCCCCAACTTTTATTATTTTGTGTTTTTTGGATTAATGCCAGCCTTGTTGGAGTGAGACGGAATCTCATTGTAGTTTTGATTTGCATTTCTCTAATGGCTAACGACAGTGAGCATTTCCTCATGTATCTGCTAGCTACTTGCATGCTATCTTTAGTGAAATGCCTGTTCATATTCTTTGCCCATTTTTTAATTGGGTTATTCGTGTTTTTGTAGTATCATGTAGATTTTAGAGATCAGATGCTGACCGGAAATGTCATAACTAAAAACTTTTTCCCAATCTGTAGGTAATCTTCTACTCTTTTGGTGAAGTCTTTGGATGAGCATAGGTGTTTGATTTTTAGGAGCTCCCAGTTATCTAGTTTCTCGTCTGGTGTTTGCGCCTTTTTAGTAATGTTTGTATACTGTCTATACCGTGTATTAGGGCTCCTAGCATTGTCCCTGTTTTTTCTTCCATGATCTTTATCATTTTAGATATTATATTTAGGTCTTTGATCCATTTTGAGCTCACTTTTGTGCATGGTGTGGGGCATGGGTCTTGTTTCATTTTTTTTGCAGATGACTTTGCCCTGATCAAGTTGTTCTCACTTCCCCAGTACTTTGTACTGTATTACCCTTCACCAAAGTTACCACTATTGTCTAGTTAGTGTTTTTTCCTCCTCACTCTTCCCCTCTCTCATAACCATCAAAGATTGTTTCTTTCTGTGTAGAAACATTTTCATGTTTTTTTATAATAGTGATCTCATGCAGTGTATGTCCTTTGTGATTGATTTATTTCATTCAGCATAATGCCCTCCTTCATCCATGTTGTGACATGTTCCACACTGTTCTTTATTGTTCATAGTATTCCATTGTGTGTATGTACCATAGTTTTTTTTTTATCCATTCATCTGTCGATGGACACTTAGGTTGTTTCCATCTTTTTTGCTATTGTGAATAATACTGCAGTGAACATGGGTGTGCATATGTCTATTCATGTGACAGCTCGTATTTCTCTAGGGTACTTTCCTAGGAATGGGATTGCTGGATTGTATGATATTTCTATTTCTAGCTATTTAAAGAAGGCACCATATTGTTTTCTAAAATGGTTGTACCGTTTTGAATTCCCACCTGCAGTGCAGAGTTCCAATCTCCCCACAACCTATCCAACATTTGTTATTTTCTGTTTTTTTGATTCATGCCAGTAATATTGGGGTGGGATGGTATCTCATTGTGGTTTTGATTTTCATTTCTGTAATGGCTAGTGGAAGCCCTGGTGGCATAGTGGTTAAGAGCTACTAATCAAAAGGTCAGTAGTTTGAATCCATTAGGTGCTCCTTGGAAACCCTATGGGGGAGTTCTACTCTTTCCTATAGGGTCGCTATGAGTCAGAATTGACTCAACAGCACTAGGTTTAAAGGTAGTGATCACAAGTATTTCCTCATGTGTCTGATAACTGCCTGAATGTCTTCTTTGGTGAAGTGTCTGTTCATATCCTTTGCTCATGTTTTAATTGGAGTATTTGTCTTCTTATTGTAGCAGTGTTGGGTTTTCCTATAGATTTTAGAGATTAGTCAAGATCAAAATTTGTGTGTGATCAGATTTCCAGAACTGGAGGAAAAAATGAAAAACACAGAAAATTTTTGAAGATTTCCTGGTAGAAAACTTCCCAAATATCATGAAAGATGAAAAGCTGACCATCCAAGAAAATCAATGAACCCATTTTTACAGATTGAATTATGTCCCCCCAAAATACGTGTCAACTTGACTAGGCCATGATTTCCAGTATTGTGTGATTGTCCACCATTTTGTCATTTGATGTGATTTTCCTGTCTTGTAAATTCTACCTCTATGATGTTAATGGGGCAGGATTAGAGGCAGTTATGTTAATGAGGTAGGACTCAGTCTACAAGATTAGATTACATCTTGAGTCAATCTCTTTTGAGTTATAAAAGAGAGAAGTGAGCAGAGAGACAACCCCATGCCACCAAGGATGAAGAATCAGGAGGGAAGCATGTCCTTTGGATCCAGGTTCCTTGTGCTAAGAAGCTTCTAGTCCATGGGAAGATTGATGACAAGGACATTCCCCTAGAACTGATACAGAGAGAAAGCCTTCCCCTGGAGCTGGCACCCTGAATTTGGACTTGTAGCCTACTAGACTGTGAGAGAATAAACTTCTGTTTGTTAAAGCTGTTCACTTCTGGTATTTCTGTTATAGGAGCACTTGATAACAAAGACATCCATACAGGATAGACCCTAAAATAAAGTCACCAGGACATATTGTAATCACACTTGTCAAAATCAAAGACAAAGAAAGAATCAAAGAGCAGCTCAAGAAAAATGAAAGTAACTTACAAAGGTGAAACAATAAGACTAAACTCCGATTACTCAGCAGAAACTATGCAAGCAAGAAGACAGTGGGATGACATCTATAAAACCTTGAAAGAAAAAAAACTGCCAGCCAAAATAATATATCCTGAAAAACTCTCTCAAATATCAAGGCAAAATTAGAACATTTTCAGATAAACAGAAATTAAGGAAATTCTCAAAAAAAAACTTCCAAAAATGTGAAAGGGAGTCCTCCAGTTAGAGAACCAACAACATCAGACAACAAACGGTTGAAGACACAGGACATCATCAGTCAGATACCAACCTAGATAAAGAACTCTCAATAATAAAACAAAGCTAAAAGAATTAAAACAGGGAAACAGACATCAATCTGTAAATGATGACAACTTCAAAACAAAAAAGAATGGGAATAAATGGTGTAGATATAGAACTTTAAAACAGAGAGGAAGTCAAGGCAATATCAAGTAATAAAAGACTGGGTCAAACTTAGGAAAATAAGAGTAAATTCCAAGGTAACCACAAAGAAAGTTAACAAATCTACTCATAAGAAGAAAAACAAAAAGATTCAGTAAACACAAAATGTACAATAATGAAAGAAAAGAAAATTCACAAACAAAAGGAACTCACCATAAAAAAAAAGCACAACAATAAGACTGCAATAAACTTATACTCATTGACTATCACCCTGAATGAAAATGGTTTAAACGTGCCTGTAAAGAGATAGAGAGTAGCAGAATGGATAAAAACAAGACCCATAATGTGCTGTCTACAAGAAACACATCTTAAACACAAAGACATAAATATATTAAAAATCAAAGAATGGAAAAAAAATCAAGTAAATGGTAACTATAAATGGGCAGGACTGGTAATACTAATCTCAGATAAAATAGACTTTAAGGCAAAATCAACAATGAAAGACATATAATGATTAAAGGGACAATCCATCAAAGAGACATTACCTTAGTATCCATGCACTCAACAACAAGGCCCCAAAATACATAAAACAAACTCTTACAGCACTGAAAAGAGAAATAGAGAGTTCCACAATAATAGCAGGAGGCGGCAACCCACCACTCAGTAAAGGACAGAACATCTAGAAAAAAACTCAACAAAGATACAGAATATTTAAAGGCCAAAATCAACCAACTTGACCCCATAGGTATATATAGAACACTCCACCCAAAAGCAGTAAAGCATAGTTTCTTTTCCAATGTACATGGAACATTATCCAGAATAAACCACAATTTAGGCCACAAAACAACCTCAGTAAAATTAAAAAAAACATTGAAATAATATTTAAAAAAATTCTCTGATCATAGTACCATAAAATTAGAAATCAATAACAGGAAGAGCAAGGATAAAAAGTAAAATACATGAAAACTGAATAGCACCTTGCTTAAAAACAACTGGATAATAGAAGAAATTAAAGAGGGAATAAAAAATTTCCTAGAATCAAATGAGAAAGAAAACATATTATATCAAATTATAGGACAGGGCAAAGGCAAGCATCACAGGTCTATCTATAGGAATAAACACATATCAAAAAAGAAAAATGGGATAAAATCTAAATGTTAGCCCTACAACTCAAAAAAATAGAAAGAAAACAGCAAGAGAAGCCAATGGCCAACAGAAGATAAAAAATAATAAAGATAAGAGCAGAAATAAACAAAACAGAGGACAGAAGAGCAATAGAAAGAATAAAAAGACCAAAAATTGGTTCTTTGAAAAGATCAACAAAGTTGACAAACCACTGGCCAGACTGACAAAACAAAAACAGGAGAGGAAGACAATAAACCAAATAAGAAATGAGATGGGGAACGTTACAACAGACCCAGCTGAAATAAAAAGGATCATAACAGAATAGTATGAAAAATTATAGTCCAACAAATTTGGGAACTTGGGGAAATGGAAAAATTTCTACAAACACACTACCTACCTACACTAACACAAACTGAGATAGAAAATCTGAACAACCCATAAGAAGAGAAGAGATTGAAGAAGTAATTAAAAAAAAAAAAAATCCAACAACAACAAAAAGAAGCCCCGGCCTGGATGGTTTCACTGAAGAATTTTATCAAACATTTTGTGAAGAGCTCACACTAGTGCTACTCAAACTATTTCAGAGTATAGGAAAAGAAGAAATACTGCCAAATTTGGCATAACCCTGATGCCAAAGCCAGGCAAAAACACCACAAAAAAGAAAATAACAGACCAATATCTCTCATGAATACAGATGCAAAAATTCTTAACAAAATTTTAGCCAATAGAATTCAGCATCATATAAAGAAAAAGTACACCACGACCAACTGGGATTCATGCCAGATATGCAAGGATGGCTCAACATTAGAAAACCACTCAATGTACTCCACCACATAAAGAAAACAAAAGAATCACATGATCATCTCAGTCGATGCAGAAGAGGAATTTGATAAAGTCCAACACACATTCCTGATAAAAACTCTCAGCAAAATAGGGATAGAAGAGAAATTCCTCAACAGAATTTCCAGCATCGGTGGATAATGGAGTAATAAACGGCATCTGTACAAAACAAACAGCTAACATCATTCTCAATGGATAGAGGCTGAAAGCATTCCCCCTGAGAACAAGAACACACAGATACCCTTTACCACCACTCCTATTAAACATTGTGCTGGAAGTCCTAGCTAGAGCAATAAGGCAAGAAAAAGAAATAAAGGCCATTCAAATTGGAAAGGAGAAGTACAATTATCCCTTTTCACAGATGATATGATGCTATACATAGATAAGCCAAAGATTCCACAAGAAAACTACTGGAACTAATAGATTCAGCAGAGTAGCATGATACAAGGTCAACATACAAAAATCACTGGGATTCCTATACACCAAAAAAGAGACCTTCAAAATGGTAATTAAGAAAACAATACCATTTACAGTCACCCTTTGTCTTAGGCTGGGTTCTCTAGAGAAGCAAAACCAGGAAAGCATATAAATATACATAGATTTATATCAGGGAAATTGTTCAAGTGTTGTAGAGGCTGGAATGTCCCAAGTCCATGAAACAAGACAGAGGCTACTCCCATCCTGGAGGTGATCACATATCAAATCATCAATAGGGAAGTGATCACAACATAGTACATCTGCCAAAACACTAAGACTCATGGCCCAGCCAAGTTGACACACAATCTTAACCATCACAGTCCACCCTTTGGCAACTTGGCACCTGTACACATCTCCTTAAAACATACATAATTTCTGAAAAAAGACAATTATAAAGTCATACTTGCACCTAACATGATACAATGAATACATATACAACCCAAAATGCACCAGTCCTATTTAATCTTATATTTTATAAGTGAGGAAAACAATAACATTTGATGTATACAAACAAAGCAGAAATACTAAACAATTACAGTCCTCATTTCTGCAACTGGTCACTTGGCCATAACTGGTATTTAGAATGACCTTCTTCCACCACCCATTCCGCATTCTCTTTGCCCTCAGCAAACATCTCAGCTGGTCATGGTTCTTTGCCTGGTGGGGTGACTCAAACCTTCATTCCTGAAAGGTCTGGGGCATTAGTAGTCATGTCAGAATTGGGTTGCTGTAGTTTTCCATTGAGTTTAACCACAGGGCATGGTAGTACTGAGATGCCCTAAGGGATCTCCTGCATTCCAGGCATACTCTTCTTTACCTCCACTATGTAATATCAATCCAATTTCCTCTTGGTAATCAGGATCAATCACACCAGCCAAGATGGTAACTCCCTTCTTTGCCTGTTGATCCAGAGGCATAAAGAGCCCATAGTGGCCAGGTGGCATTCTTAGCTTCCAGTTCAATGGAATCAGTGACGTGTCTCCAGGTAGAAGGAGAGCCCTCTGTCCTGATCCACGAACTTGGGAGTTTCCAGCCTCTACAATTGAGTGAGCCGCTTCCTTGATATAAATCTCTCTCTATGTATATTTATATACTTTACTGATTTTGCTTCTCTGGAGAACCCAGCCTAAGACACTGGAATAATAGACTATATGATTGACTGATTCAAAATGGCCAAATATCATTCCTTTTCAGCTCTCTAATGCCTAGGTTACCGATGTTTAGTGGTTCCATCTCATTTTTGATAACTTCCAATTTTCCTAGATTCATACTTCATACATTCCACATTCCAATTATTAATGGATGTATGCAGCTGTTTCTTCTCGTTTTGAGTAGTGCCACATCAGCAAATGAAGGTCCCAAAAACTTGACTCCATCCATATCATTAAGGTCGACTTTACTTCGAGGAGGTAGCTGTTCCCCAGGGCTCATTTTCTAGTGATACATCAGACAGTGTTCAACAGCTATTTATAAGGTTTTAACGTTTTTTTTTTTTCCAGAAGTAGACTGCCAGGCCCTTCTTCCTAGTCGGTCGTCTGTCTTAGTCTGGAAGCTCTGCTGAAGCCTTCCACCAAAGGTGACCCTACTGGTATTTGAAATAACAGCAGCAAATCTTCCAGTATCACAGCAACACACAAGCCACCACAACACTACAAACTGAGAGACACATTGCAGATACGATTTACAGTAATCCCTAAAAAGATAAAATACTTAGGAGTAAAACTATCCAAGGATGTAAAAGACCTAATCAAAGAAAACTACAAAAAAACTATAGCAAATAAAACAAGAGACCTACATAAACGGAAAAACATATTTCTGCAAGACTCGACATTGTGAAAATGTCAATTCTACCAAATTGATCTACAAATATAATGCAATCTCGATCCAAATGCCAACAGCATTCTTTAACAAGATGGAAAGACTAATCACCAACTCTATATGGAAAGGAAAGAGAGCTCGGAAAAGAAAAGCATTATTGTATAAAAAGAACAAAGTAGGATGTCTTACCCTACCTGTTCTCAGAACCTACTATACAGCCATTGTAGTCAAAACAGCCTGGTACTGGTAAGACAACAGACATATAGACCGATGGAACAAAATCCAGAACCCAGATGTAAATCCATCCACCTATGATCAGCTGATCTTAGACAAAGGACCAAGGTCCGTTAAATGGGGAAAAGACAGTCTTTTTAATAAATGATGCTGGCAAAACTGGATATCCATCTGTAAAAAAAAATGAAACAAGACCCATACCTCACATCATACAAAAAAACTAACTCAAAATGAATCAGAGACCTAAATATAAAACCTAAAACGATAAAGATCATGGAAGAAAAAATAGGGACTCCACTAGGGGCCTATTACATGGCATAAATACAATATGATCCATAACAAATAATGCACAAACACCAGAAGATAAACTAGATAATGGGCATCTTCTAAAAATTAAATACTTATGCTCTTCAAAGACTTCATCAAAAGAGTAAAAACAGAACTTACGGACTGGGAAAAAATATTTGGCTACGACATATCTGACAAGGGCCTAATCTCTGAAGTTTATGGAATACTTCAACACCTCAATAACAAAAAGACAAACAATCCAGTTAAAAAATAGGCAAAGGCTATGAACAGACACTTCACCAAAGAAGACATTCAGGTAACTAACAGACACATGAGGAAATGCTGATGAGCATTAGCTATTAGAGAAATGCAAATCAAACCCACAATGATATACTACTGGCATTAATAAAAAAAAACAGAAAATAAAGTTGAAGAGGTTGAGGGGAGATTGAAACTCTTATGCACTGCTTGCTGATCGGATTGTAAAATGGTACAACCACTATGGAAAATGATATACCAAAATAAAACAAAAAACAAAAAGACCAAAGCCAATTTCAGTCGAGTCGATTCCAACTCATCGCAATGCTATAGGACAGAGTAGAACTGTCCTGTAGGGTTTCCAAGCAGTGGCTGGTGGATTTGAACTGCTGACTTTTTCGTTAGCAGCCAAGCTCTTAACCACTGCACTACGAGGGTTCCAGAATACCATATGATGCCACCTTTAAAAGCTAGAAATAGAAACACCACAGGATTCAGCAAGAATGCAAAAGCTGTACTATGAATAAGGAAGACCGAAGAAGTAATGCCTTTGAATTATGGTGTTTGCAAAGAATATTGGACTGCCAGAAGAATGAACAAATCTGTCTTGGAGGAAGTACAGCCAGGATGACCTTCGAAGCAAATGCCAAAACTTCATCTCACATACTTTGGACCAATCCCTGGAGAAGGACATCATCCTTGGTAAAACAGAGGGTCATTGAAAAAGAGTAAGACCCTCAACTAGATGAGTTGACACAATCCATCTAGTTGACACAGTAGCTGCAATAATGGGCTCAAACATAACAATGATTGTGATGATGGGCAGGACCAGGCAGTGTTTCGTTCCACTGTATATAGGGTCTCTATGAGTCAGAATCAACTTGACTGCACCTAACAACAGGATCCAGCAATCCCACTCCTAGGAATATATCCTAGGGAAATAAGAGCTGTCACACTCATAGACATATGCTCATTCTCCATGATTTCAATTCTTTTACATTTGTTGAAGTTTGTTTTACGGCCCAGGATATATCCCTGGAGTGCTTGATAAAAATGTATATTATGCTGTTGTTGGGTAAAGCGTTATACAAATGTCAATTAGATCCTGTTGGCTAATGGTATTATTGTGTTCTGTACGGTTGCCGATTTTCTGTCTCTTTGTTCTCTTACTGTTGAGAGAGGAATGTTGACATTCTCAACATCTAATTGTGGATTTATCTAATTTTCCTTTCAATTTGATTGGTCTTTGCTTTACATATTTTGCATGTGTGTTTTTTAATGCGTACACATTTAGGTTTGCTATGTCTTGTCAGGTTGAGCCTTTTATCATTTTTTAATGTTCCTTTCTATCTCTGATAATTTTTTTTGTTCTACTTTATTTGATATTAATATAGATACTGTGATTGCAAAGTCTATGGAAGGAGCTGTTAATAAATCAAACAACGTATAGCAACCAGACAGACCAATCGTTAGAAAGACACCATATTTGGTAAAGTGGAGCACCAATGAAAACAATGGGAATCCTCAGTGAGGTAGATTGACACAACAGCCACAACAATGGGCTCATACATACCAACGGTAATGAAGATGGCTCAGGACCGAGCAATGTTTCAACCTGTAACATGTAAGGTTGTCATGATTTGGGTCTAACAGCAACAATAACAAAGTATCCACTCCTAGTTTCTTCTGATTAATGTTTTCATGGTATATCCTTTCCCATCCTTTTATTTCCAACCTGCATGTATCATTACATTTGAAATGAATTACTTATAGATGGCATATAGTTAGGTCACTTTTTTCATTCACTCTATTGATCCCTGCCTCTTTTTTTTGGTGTATGTGAACCATTTACGTTTAATGTGGTTATTGTCTGGCTTACATCTGCCAGGTGATATTTTTTGTTCTGTCTGTTTCTCTGTCTCCTTTTTCCTGCCTCCACGTGTGTTACACTTCCAGCGTTACCTTTTGATTGATCTACTGTGCTTTTGTGTGTATCTCTTTGCGTAGCTTTTTTCAGTGATTGCTGTGTGTGTTGCACTGTATCTACATAACCTATCACAGTCTACTGGCGTTAATATTTTATTGGCTTGAGTGAAGTGTAGAAATATTACCTTTCATTACTTTCCTTTCCCATTTATCAAGCAACTACTCCCCCTACAGATACTGAGAACCATATTAGACAGTGTTAAGAATTTTTGTTTCAACCATGAAAAATAATTTAAAAATTTGAAGATAAGAAGTTTGTTATATTTACCCACATTTTTTTAACCTGATAACACGTTCTTTCTCCATTCCTGAAGTTCCAAGAGTTTTTCTTCTAACCTTTTCTTTGTGTTTTGAGAAATTCCTTTAACCTTTCTTTTAGACAATGGATTCTTTTAATTTTCCTTCATTTCAGAATATCTTAATTTTCCCTTCATTCCTGAAGGGTGTTTTTGCTGGATATAGGATTCTGAGCTAACCACTACTTTATTTCAACATAAATGAAGATAGTGTGGTATCAGCAGAGGGATAGACACATAGGTTAATGGAACGTAACAGATGATTCAGATATAAACCAATGCAAATATGCTCAGCTGATATTTGACAAAGGAGCAAAAGCAATTCAGTGAAGGAATTTTCAACAAATCATGCTGGAGCAATTGGATATTCATAGGCAAAAAGATGAATCTTGACATAAACCTTGTACCTAATACAAAAATTAACACAAAATGGATCATGGACTTAAGTGTAAAAGACAAAACTGTGAAAAATTTAGAGAAAAAAAAGAAGAAAATCTTTGGGACCTAGGCCTAGGCAAAGAGTTCTTAGACTTGATACCAAAAGCACAATCCATGAACAGAAAAATTGATAAACTAGACCTTATTAAAATAGAAAAAAAAATTGCTCTGTGAAAGACTCTTTTAAGATGACAGTCCACAAACTTGGAGAAAATATTTTCAAATCACATAGCTATAAAGGGCTTGTATCTGGAATATAGAGAGTTCTCAAAACAACATTAAAATACAACAATTTAATTAGAAAATTAGCAAAAGACAGGAAGAGACATTGCACTGTATCGGACATACAGATGCAAATATGCACATAAAAAGATGTTTATCATTAGCCATCGTGTTGTTGTGTGCCATCGAGCTGATTCCCACTCATAGCAACCCCACAGAACAGAGTAGAACTGCCTCTTAGGGTTTCCTAAGGTGTAATCTTTACAAGAGCAGATCACTAAGTCCTCCCGCGGAGTAGCTGGTGGGCTTGAACTGCTGGCCTTTTGGTTAGAAGCCGAGCACTTAAATTGCACCGCCAGGGTGACTTCATTAGTTATTAGGGAAACACAAACTACAACCACTATGAGATATTACTACACGCTTATTAGAATGGCTAAAATTTTAGAAAAAAACTGGTAACACCAAATTCCGGCGAGGATGTGGAGAAACGGAATCACTCGTACACTGCTGGTGTTAAAACGGTACATCCACTCTGGCAGACAGTTTGGCAGGTTCTTTTAAAAATAAAAATGGGCATACCATAAAAGTCAGCAATCAACCTCCTGGGCATTTATACCAGAGGAATGGAAACTTAGATTCACACAGAAACTTGTACACGACTGTTCACAGCAGCTCCATTCCTCACAGCTAAAAGTTGGAAACCACTCACTTGTCCTTCGAAAGGTGAATGGTTAAAAAATCTGTGATACATACATATTGTGGATTACTACTCAGCCATAAAACTGAACAAACGGTTGATACATGCAACAAGTTGGGTGGATCTCAAGGGAATTACACTGAGTGAAAAAGATATATCAAAAGGTCACGTATTGTATGATTCTGCTAATATAACATTCTTGAAATAATGACATTATAAAGATAGAGAATGTAATGGATATTGCCAGAGGTTAGGGAAGAGGTGGGTGTGGCTGGAAGGGGCAATAGGAGGGAGTCTTCTGGAGGTGGCATGTCCTGTGTCTTGATTATGATGGTAATTCACAAAGCTACACGTGTGATCATTGTCCACTTCACTTGCTTTGTACACTTCATTAGGAGGGATTAATCGCTAGAACAGAGTATCGCGTTTGGTGAAATAGACCAATGGGGGTGAGGGAGACCCTCAGTGAGATGGGTTGGCAAAATAGCCTAAAAAATGGATTCAAACATGCTGGAAATTGTGGGGATGACAGAAGATCAGGCAGTGTTTCCTTGTGTTGTACATAAGGTCTCCTTGAGTGAGAGCTGACTTGATGGCAGGTAACAACAACAACAATAACACACGTGTGATAAAATTACATAGAACTACACACACACACACACAAATATGAGTGCATGAATGACTAGTGAAAACTAAATAAGTCTTGTGGATGTACCAAAGTCATGTTCTGGGAGTTGATGTTGCACTATAGTTATGCAAGATGTTACCATTGGCAGAGACTGGGCAATGGATGCGTAGAACTGGCTTGTATATTTTTTTGGCACTTCTTGGAAGTCTATAATTATTTCAAAATGAAAGTTAAAAATAATTGTATTCCCAGGAGACGTCTGCACAACTGGACTAAACCAAAAGCAAAGAAGTTTCTTGAATAAACTGAACTCTTTGAAGGCCAGCGTAGCAGGGGCAGGGGCTTGGGGACTGTGGTTTCAGGGGACATCTAAGTCAATTGACATAGTAAAGCCTATTAAGAAAACATTCTGCATCCCACTTTGGAGAGTGGCATCTGGGGTCTTAAACGCTAGCAAGCGGTCATCTAAGATGCAACAATTGGTGTCAACCCACCTGAAGCAAAGGAGAATGAAGAACACCAAAGACAATGTAATTATGAGCCCAAGAGACAGAAAGGGCCACATAAACCAGAGACTGCATCAGCCTGAGACCAGAAGAACTAGATGGTGCCCAGGTATAACCGATGACTGCCCTGAAAGGGAACAAAACAGAGAACCCCTGAGAGAGCAGGAGAGCAGTGGGATGCAGACTCCAAATTCTTGTAAAGAGACTAGACTTAATGGTCTGACTTAGACTAGAAGGACCTCAGAGGTCATGGCCCCCAGACCTTCTGTTAGCCCAAGACAGGAACCATTCCCAAAGCCAACTCTTCAGACAGGGATTGGACTGGACTATGGGCTAGAAAATGATCCTGGTGATGAGTGAGCACCTTGGATCAAGTAGACACATGAGACTATGTGGGTGACTCCTGTCTCGAGAGGAGATGAGAGGGCGGAGGGGGGCAGAAGCTGGCCAAATGGACATGAAAACAGAGAGTGGAGGGTGAGAGTGTGCTGTCTCACTAGAGGGAGAGCAACTAGGAGTATATAGCAAGGTGTACATAAGTTTTTGTATGAGAAACTGACTTGGTTTGTAAACTTTCACTTAAAGCACAATAAAAAAAAGAAAAGAATTGTATTCCATATTCCAATAACAAAGAAACAAAATGAAAAAAAAAATTTAAATATAGGTTTTTAAAAACATCTCAAATACCAGAAAGGTGTTAAAGACCTCTACACTGGAAACAACAAAATAATACTGAGAAATTGAAGACACTGTAAATGAAGAGAGGGATGGATATACTTGTTCTTGGATTGAATGCTTAAAATGGTAAATGTTACAGTTCTCCCCAAAATTACTCTACAGATTCAATACAAATCCAATCAAAATCCTAGCAAGTTTTTTGTTGCTGTTGTTGAAATTGGTAAATTGATTCTAAAATGGATATGGAAATGCATAAACAATCACGAAGATGGCACAACACCCAGGAACATTTTGTTCTGTTATACACAGTGGGAGCAAACTTGATGGCAACTAACAACAACAAAGAATAGCCAAGATAATCTTGAACAAAAAAAGAACAAAGAGGAATGATTTACTGACAAAAATACTGACACGAAAAAGATGTATTAATGATGGTATTGGTGCAGGAATAGACAAATGGAAGACAGTAAGCGGTCCAAAAACAGACACACACATATATACGGTCATTCGATTTGTGAAAAGCATGACATTGCACAGGGAAAAGCATGGTCTTTTCAATAAACGCTGCTGGGTCAATTTGATAACCATGTAGAGAAGAATGAATTTTGACCCTGATTTCATACCATAAAGATCAGTTTCAGATGCATTGTAAATATAAATATGAAAGGTAAAACAATAAAGCTTCTAGAATGAAATAGGGGGATATCTTCACTAATTTGGGATAGGCAAACTTTCTTTTTTTACTGGGCTGCAGGTGAAGTTTTACAGCTCAGTTTAGTTTCTCATACAAAAATTTATACACACATTATTATGTGCCCCTAGTTTCTATCCCAGAGCACTCCCCCTTTCCACCTGGATTTCCTGTGTCCATTCAACCAGTTCCTATTCCTTCCTTCTCACCTTGCCTCCGAAGATGGAAGGAATACACAGAGTCATTATACCAAAAAGAATTAGTCGATATTCAACCATTTCAAAAGGTGGCATATGATCAGGAACTGACAGTACTGAAGGAAGAAGTCTAAGCTGCTCTGAAGGCATTGGCGAAAAACAAGGAATTGATGGAATATCAATCGAGATGTTTCAACTAACAGATGCAGCACTGGAGATGCTCACTCATCTATGCCAAGAAATATGGAAGACAGCTTCCTGGCCAACTGACTGGAAGAGATCCATATTTATGATTATTCCTAAGAAAGGTGATCCAACTGAATGTGGAAATTATAGAACAATATCATTAACATCACACGCAAGCAAAATTTTGCTGAAGATCATTCAAAAACGGCTGCAGCAGTATATCGATAGGGAACTGCCAGAAATTCAGGCCGGTTTCAGAAGAGGACGTGGAACCAGGGATATCATTGCTGATGTCAGATGGATCCTGGCTGAAAGCAGAGAATACCAGAAGGATGTTTACCTGTGTTTTATTGACTATGAAAAGGCATTCGACTGTGTGGATCATAACAAACTATGGATAACACTGCGAAGAGTGGGAATTCCAGAACACTTAATTGTGCTCATGAGGAACCTTTACATAGATCAAGAGGCAGTTGTTTGGACAGAATAAGGGGATACTGATTGGTTTAAAGTCAGGAAAGGCATGCGGCAGGGTTGTATTCTTTCACCATACCTATTTAATCTGTATGCTGAACAAATAATATGAGAAGCTGGACTATCTGAAGAAGAACAGGGCATCAGGATTGGAGGAAGACTCATTAACAACCTGCATTATGCAGGTGACACAACGTTGCTTGCTGAAAGTGAAGAGGACTTGAAGCACTTAGTAATAAAGATCAAAGACCACAGCCTTCAGTATGGATTGCACCTCAACATAAAGAAAACAAAAATCCTCACAACTGGACCAATGAGCAACACCATGATAAATGGAGAAAAGATTGAAGTTGTCAAGGATTTCATTTTACTTGGATCCACAATAAACAGCTGTGGAAGCAGCAGTCAAGAAATCAAAAGACGCATTGCATTGGGCGAATCTGCCACAAAGGACCTCTTCAAAGTGTTGAAGAGCAAACATGTCACCCTGAAGACTGAGGTGTGCCTGACCCAAGCCATGGTATTTTTAATCACAACATATGCATGTGAAAGCTGGACAATGAATAAGGAAGACTGAAGAAGAGTTGACACCTTTGAATTGTGGTGTTGGCGAAGAATATTGAATATACCACGGACTGCCAAAAGAATGAACAAATCTGTCTTGGAACAAGCGCAGCCAGAATGCTACTTAGAGGCAAGGATGGCAAGACTGTGTCTTTCATACTTTGGACATGTTGTCAGAAGGGATCAGTCCCTGGAGAAGGACATCATGCTTGGCAGAGTACAGGGTCAGCGGAAAAGAGGAAGACCCTCAACTAGGTGGATTGACAGAGTGCCTGCAACAATGAGCTCAAGCATAACAACGATTGTAAGCATGGGGCAGGACCGGGCGAGTGTTTCGTTCTGTTGTGCACAGGGTGGCTATGAGTCAGAACCAACTTCACGGCACCTAACAACAACAACAGCAACATCTTGCCTCTGGACAGGAGCTGCCCATTGAGTCTCATGTATCTACTTGAACTAAGAAGCACACTCTTCACGAGTACCATTTTATGTCTTATAGTCCAATCTAATCTTTATCTGAAAGTTGGCTTCAGGAATGGTTTTAGTTCTGGGTTAACAAAAAGTCTGGGGCCCAAGTCTTCTGGGGTTCCTCTAGTCTCAGTCAGACCGTTAAGTCTAATCTTTTTACTAGAATTTGAATTCCGCACCCCCTTTTCTCATGCTCCATCAGGGACTCTCTGTTGTGTTCTCTATCAGGGTGATCATTTGTGGTAGAAGGGCACCATCTAGTTCTTCTGGTCTTAGGCTAATGGAGTCTCTGGTTTATGTGGCCCTTTTTGTCTCTTGGGCTAATATTTTCCTTCTATCTTTGGTGTCCTTCATTCTCCTTTGCTCCAGGTAGGTTGGGATCAATTGATGCATATTAGATGGTCACTCACTAGCTTTTGAGACCCAAGACACCACTCACCAAGGTGGGTTGTAGAATACATTCTTAATACACTTTTTTATGCCAATTGGCCTAGATGTCCACCGAAGCCATCGTCCCCAGACCCCCGCCCCTGCTACTCTGTCCCTTGAAATGTTTGGTAGTATTCAGGAAACTTCCCAGTTTTTAGTTTATCTAGTTGTGCTGTACTGTGTGTTGTCCTTCCCTTCACCTAAGATAATTCTTGTCTGCTGTCTAGTTAATGAGTCCCCCTCTCCCTTTCTCTCCACCCTCGTAACCATCAAAGAATGTTTTCTTCTGCGTTTAAACCTTTTCTTGAGTTCTTATAATAGTGGTCTCATACAATATTTGTCCTTTTGCTACTGACTAATTTCCCTGAACATAATGCCTTCTAGCTTCATCCATGTTATGAGATGTTTTGAGGATTCATCGTTGTTCTTTATCATTGTGCAGTATTCCACTGTGTGAATATACCATAATTTGTTTACCCATTCATCCATTGATGGGCATCTAGGTTGTTTCCATTTCATTGCTATTGTGAACATGGGTGTGCATATATCTATTCCTGTGACAGGTCTTATTTCTCTAGGATATATTGCAAGGAGTGGGATTTCTGGATTGTATGGTACTTCTATTTTTAGCTTTTTAAGGCAGCACCAAATAGATTTCCAAAGTGGTTGAACCATTTTACATTTTCGCCAGTAGTGTAGAAACGTTCCAGCCTCTCCAACATTTATTATTTTGTGTTTTTTGGATTAGTGCTAGCCTTGTTGAGGTGAGATGGTTTGGATTTGTATTTCTCTAATGGATAATGATCGTGAGCATTTCTTCATGTATCTGTTAGCTGCCTGAATGTCTTCTTGGGTGAAGTGCCTGTTCGTATTCTTTAGGCAAACATTTCTTAAATAGAAAAATTTAAAAACTAACCATAAAGGGAAAAAATGAATACATTAGACATCATTAAAATAAAGAAATTATATTTATCAAAGACACTATTCAGATAATGAAAAGGTGAGTCAACAAACTGGGAGATAATTATTGCGGTAAGTATAACCAACAAAGGATTTGTATCACGAATGTATTAAAAAACTCTTATGTATAAAAAGAAGCAAAACCCAATAAAAACATAGATAAAACACTTGAATGGACTTTTTGGGAAGGGGATATGCAAACGGACAATAGTCACTAAATGTGTAAACAGATGCTCACCCTCACTGATCATCAGGAGAATGCATATAAATGTCACAATGACATACCACTACAACTCCAGTAGAATTTCTCCATTGAAAACTACTCTTAGTGGCAAGTGTTGATAAGGATATGGAGCCACTGGAATTCTCATACATTGGTAGTGGAAGTGAAAATCAGTACACTACTTTGGAGAAGTAAGACAAATGGAGAAAAGATTGAAGTTGTCAAGGATTTCATTTTACTTGGATCCACAATAAACAGCCATGGAAGCAGCAGTCAAGAAATCAAGAGACACATTGCATTGGGTAAATCTGCTGCAAAGGACCTCTTTAAAGTGTTGAAGAGCAAAGACGTCACCTTGAAGACTAAGGTGTGCCTGACCCAAGCCATGGTATTTTCAATCACATCATATGCATGTGAAAGCTGGACAATAAGGAAGACCGAAGAATTGATGCCTTTGAACTGTGGTGTTGGTGAAGGATACTGAATATACCATGGACTGCCAAAAGAACAAACAAATCTGTATTGGAGGAAGTATGACCAGAATGTTCCTTAGAAGCAAAGATGGCGAGACGGCGTCTTACATACTTTGGACATGTTGTCAGGAGGGATCAGTCCCTGGAGAAGGACATCACGCTTGGCAGAGTACAGGGTCAGCAGAAAAGAGGAAGACCCTCAACAAGGTGGATTGACTCAGTGGCTGCAACAATGGGCTCAAGCATAACAACGATTGTAAGGATGGCGCAGGACCGGGCAGTGTTTCGTTCTGTTGTGCATGGGGTCACTACGATTCAGAACTGACTCGACGGCACCTAACAACAACAAAAACACTTTGGAAAACAGTTTTGCAGTTTCTCCTAAAATTGACCACGCACAAACCTTATGTCACAGCAATTCTACACCTAGGTACACAACGAGCAGAATTGTGTAAAATTGTGTATAGGCATATTAATCAGAAGAGTGGGCACTGGTTGTTCAGTCGCATAATTCTCACCTTCCAGGCGAGAGACCTGGGTTTGATTCCTGGCCAATGCACCTCATGCACAGCCACCACCCACCTGCCTGTGGAGGCTTGTGTGTTGCTATGATACTGAACAGGTTTCAGCAGAGCTTGCAAACTAAGATATGCTAGGAAGAAAGGCATGGTTATCTACTTCCAAAAATCAGTCAGTGAAAACCCTACGGATCACAACAGTCCAATCTAAAACTGATGGTGGCAATGGTGAAGGACTGGGCAGTGTTTTGTTCCGTCACGCATGGGGCTGCCATGAATTGGGGGAAGACTCACTGGCAGCTAACACCAACGGCAATACTAATCAAAAGATATGAGCCAAAAGGTTTATAGCAGCACTGTCACAATCTGGGTGCTGGATACATAAAAGTGCTCCCTTTATGAAGACATATCGTGATGTTGGCTTATTACTTGTGTGTAGTTCAGTACCCGTTACCCTTGCTGTCTTGTCGATTCTGACTCATAGAGACCCTATATGACAGAGTAGAACTGCTCCATAGGGTTTCCAAGGAACGGCTGTTGGATTTGATCTGCCAGCCCTTTGGTTAGCAGCTGATTGCTTAACCATTGCACCACCAGGGCTATGTGTTGAACTTCATCTCAAATTTCACATTACAAAGCACGAAGTGGCATGGAAGTGTTATTTTATTATCAACACAAATTAGTTTCTATAACATTTGTTGCCCTATGATGGAGCATGACCAAAGCCCGAAGCCTTCTTCAAGGCATCCTTAAACTCCATGTTCCGCAGACAGTAGATCAAAGGGTTTATTATCGGAGTGAGAACAGTGTAAACAGCAGAGATGAGCTTATTGGAGCTCCGGGAATCAATGGCCTGGGGTCGGACATAGATGAAGATCATGGCCATGTAGAAGATGGTGACTACAGTGAGGTGGGAGGCACAGGTGGAGAAGGCCTTCCAACGGCCGGTGGCTGAAGGGATGCGCAGGACAGCCAGGGTGATGTGTCCATAGGAGAGCGCTGTGGCCACCAGTGGGAACACCAGGATGATGAAGGCCAGAATGAAGTCCACCAGCTCTGCAGTTGAGAAGTCTGTGCAGGCTAGTTTGAGGACAGGGGAAATGTCACAGAAAAAGTGGTTCAAGACAATGGAGCCACAGAATTTAGCTCTGGAGATAAAGTAAACTTTGATCACAGAGACAGTGAAGGCACTTGCAAAGGAAAAGGCCACTAGCTGGACACAGAGTCCTGTAGTCATGATGACTTGGTAGCGCAGGGGATGGCAGATGGCAACGTAGCGGTCATAGGCCATCGAGGCCAGGAGCACACACTCTGTGCAAACCAGGGAGATGAAGAAGTAGAGTTGAGTCATGCATCCCACAAAGGAGATGCACTTCCTCTGCAGTAGGAAGCCGTCCAACATCTTGGGGATGATATTTGACACGTACCAAATCTCCAAGAATGACATGGAGCTCAGAAAGTAGTACATGGGCCTATGAAGGGAGGTGCTGCTCCAGATGGTGAGGATAACGGCTAGGTTCTCCACCAGGACAAAGAGGTATGTGAATAGAAAGATGATGAATAGCACATACTGCATGCCGCGGACTGTGGGGAAGCCTACCAGAATGAGGGCACTGACCTTGGTGATATTCTCTCCTCTCATTCCTCTGTGCTTCTGAGCTGCAGGTCTGCAAAACATCACCATGCCAGGGTAAAGGGCTGAAGGGCAGCTAGGGAGAGAGAATCAGAGCTGACTCTCAAGGGTGAGATTAGGTCCTGCTCCCAAAGACCAGACTCCTGGCTAGTTTATATGAGCAACCATATATTTATTAGTCAATCATAAAATAGAAGAGTCCTCTGTGCTTGCGTTTAAATATTGTAAGGAGGCATTAACCAGAGAGAGAAGATATACTGAGAAATATGTGTTTGGAACTTAGCGAGGGAAGTTGTTTGCATGGCCTCTTCTCCTGAGGAGGAAGCTCGGAACCAAGATTAGTTTATTTGCTCTACTGTGTGGATTTGGAGACTAATTTAAAAAGTAAGCAAGTTATTAAACGCTAGCAAGCAGCCATCTAAGATGCATCAATGGGTCTCAACCCACCTGGAGCAAAGGAGAATGAAGAACACCAGAGACACAAGGTAATTGCGAGCCCAAGAGACAGAAAGGACCACATAAACCACTGATGATGTCAGCCTGAGACCAGAAGAACTAGATGATGCCTGGCTATAACCTATGACTGCCCTGACTGGGGACACAACAGAGAACCCCTAAGGGAGCAGGAAAACAGTGGGATGCAGACCCCAAATTCTCGTAAAAAGACCAGACTTAATGGTCTGACTGAAACTGGAAGGACCCTGGAGGTCATGGTCCCCACACCTTCTGTTAGCCCAAGACTGGAACCATTCCCAAAGCCAACTCTTCAGACAGGGATTGGACTGGACTATGGGATGGAAGATGATGCTGGTTAGGTGTGGGCTTCTTGGATCAAGTGGGTGCATGAGACTATGTTGGCATCTCCTGTCTGGAGGAGAGATGTGAGAGCGGACGGGGTCAGAAGCTCGCCGAGTAGACATGAAAATAGAGGGTGGAGGGAGGGGGTGTGCTGTCTCATTAGGGGGAGAGCAGTTAGGAGGGTATAGAGGGGTGTATATAAGTTTTTGTATGAGAGACTGACTTGATTTATGAACTTTCACAAAAAAGTAAGCAAAAGCGTGCCTGAATTTTCCAGCCTTTGCCAGCATTCCTCCCACCCCCACCGCCACTGTCTCAATCATAATGAAGGTTTATTAACTCTCCCCCCTAAACTTTCAGGGATGGCAAGGCTGGTGTTCAATTTTTGATGTGGTAAGCATGTCACTGGAAATTCTCCACAGAGATGGCTAATTGGGTGTAAACTGGGAGCCAGTCTGTGACCTCCCCTAGAGAACGAGTCCACTGGTCTGAGAAGCCTAAGTGAACTTGATTCATACAAATGTCTCTTGTTCTGTGTGACCCAGGTGCTCCCATCCTCACCCCATATCTCACACACGCGCGCGCACACACATACACAGAGGAAATGGCTAGAAAGGAGTTGCCTCAGGGTTCTGGTTTCAACTCAGGAAGACATAGCTGTCCTCAATCAATTTCAAAGGCTTTTGATTTCCTTCAGAATGTCAACTGAAACTTAACCTCTATCTTAAAGCAAAGCAGTCATAATCCTCTCTCATTAAAGGGGTCTCCATGTCTTACCCTGAATGTTTTCTCTCTGGACATTGGCCAGGGGCATAAAGGTGATCTCCCTCAAATTTGAGCTGGTCCAGCTGACTTCCCAGTCCACAAGGTCTGGGGTTTCTTGCAAGATATGGGCCCTAGCCCATTTTCTGGGCTTGTCTGGGAGGCTCCCAGTCTCATGCTCCTCATCCCACTGGGCAGTAGAGTCACTCCCTAGATTTATGCTGATTATTTGGGCAGTAGAAAACCCTGTGGGGCAGTTATACTCTCTTTATGCATGGGGTCACCATGAGTCAGGGGCAGATTCAACAGCCCATCACAACAAAGTGATCATTAATGAGCTGGTGTTACTTGATCACTAGATTGGTTGCTTAAACACAAAATTTTGTTTATTTACAAATTTTTTTTTTAGAGTCTGTTCTTTCCCTCACCTGAACTTTCAAGAGTGGCTGTATTTTTTTTTTTTAAATAAACGTTCTGTTTTGGAGTAATTTTAGACTTAGAGAAAAGGTGCAAAGACAGTGCAGCACATTTCCTTATCCCCTTCACCCAGCTTCCCCTGAGGTTCACATCTGACACAGCTAGGGCACATTTGTCAGAACTAAGAGATTATCACTGGTACAATACAAGGTATTGCATGGGGCAAATCTTCTGTAAAAGATCTCTTTAAATTGTTAAAAAGCAAGGATGTCACCTTGAGGACTAATGTACACCTGACGCAAGCCATGGTATTCTCAATCACCTCATATGCATGCAAAAGCTGGACAACAAATAAGGAAGACTGAAGAATCGACGCCTTTGATGCAGTGTTGGCAAAGAGTCTCGAATATGTCATGGACTCCCAGAGAAACAAACAAGTCTGTCTTGGGAGAAGTACAGCCAGAATGCTCCTTAGAAGCAAGGATGGCAAAACTTGGTCTCACGTACTTTGGACATGTCATCAAGAGGGATCAGTCCCTGGACAAGGACATCATGCTTGGTAAAGTAGAGGGTCAGGGAAAAGGAGGAAGACCCTCAGTGAGGTGGACTGACACAGTGGCTGAAACAACGGGCTCAAACATAGCAACGATTGTGAGGATGGAACAGGACTAAGCAGTGTTTCATTCTGCTGTGCATGGGGTCGCCACGAGTCAGAGCCAACTCGATGGCACCTAACAACAAAACAATGTTAGTAACAACCAGACTCCAGGTTTTACTTAGGTGTCACTATTTTTTCCATTACTACATTTTTTCTGTTCAGAATCCGATGCAGGATTCCATCTTGTCTTTAGAACATTGTATTTTTAAGCTCATTGTTCTTCCTTGGCCCTTTTACAGAGATTGAAAGGTCATCTGAATTTGGATGAAGAAGCCCAGGACCTTCTCATCATAATCAAAGTTTTCCAAGGTGCTACAGAGAGAAAGTTTTTGCCTGGTTACTAAACCAGACACTTTTTTTTTTTTAAGAAAACCTGAGAAATGTGAGTGAATATTTCTATACCCCAGAGAGGATGCATTTTTAGGGGTCCATAGTTGGGGTATCACATTTGTGGCCCCCCCTGCCTCTGCTTGCACCGCCCACCTGCAGCCATCTGTAGGGAAACCTTGTCTTGTACCCACAGAGCCTCCTGACTCTGGCTGAGACAGTGGTGGGCTGGGATTGGCTGTGCTCTGTTCTGCTTAGTCCAGGGAGGCTCCATACTGGGGCCAGGAGCAACGTCGGGAACTAGGACCGAGCATGGCATCCATGGTTGCCAGGCCTACCTACAGAACACTGTGGCCACTGACTGGGCTGGGTGCTGGTCAGGGGGCTGCAGATGGGAGCCCCGCTCAGCCCATACCTGAATTAGGGGTTCATGTGGGGGGGGTCCTCTCAATCACACACTCACTCACAGGTGCAGCACTCCACGATGCAAGTCTGCAACACACTTGAAAACCCCAGCAGGACGAGCCAGTCACAGGGTGGTAGGACAGTCCTTCTTGGGGTCGGAAGGCCTCCCTGTCAACTGCTACAGCTGTCCACAGGATCAAGGGGCAGCTCCTCCGGCGTCCCACGAACCCTGCCTGACCACAGGGACCAAACAAGTTCCAGCTAGCTCAGGAGAAGTGGGGTATCTGTGGAGCTAGGGAAGAACAGGTGTGGCTTTTTCTACAGAGCACAGGGACTCCAGGGTCCAATTACTCATCTGCAGAACCCATTTCCCACACTGCCAATTAGCAGGTCAGCCCACCTCAGAGCCACTGGGGCCAGCCAGCCTGCAGGGCATGAGGGCACCAGAGGCCCTGCGCCAGAGCCCCTGGTTTAGGTCCATCGGTGGCCACCTTGGCAGCTGCCTCTTGCATAGGTTGGAGGAGTCACTGTCCCTGGTCACCTGAGGTCCTGCTCTCAGCAGTGGTCAGGGAGTACCTATGCCGAGAGCAAATCCACATGTCTGCAGGACACGTGCCTCCATTAGCAGGAATGGAACAGGAGGGAGGGGCTGATTAAGAGGCTGGGGGGTCAAGGCCAACACCAGAGCAGAAGGTGGCCCATCAACCTGCCATACACTCAGCCATCAGGGACCCTGACAGATGCTGGGATGGGGTCTCTGCAGGACCACCCACTCAGAGCAGAGGACTAGCTATGGCCTGCAAGCCCGTAAGCTGACCCCAGCTTCCTCTCTGTTCTCCACTGTTCTGGCTCTGCCCTGCTCTCCCAATTCCAATCCCACTGTCCCCCACATGGTCTTCACACATGCCTGGAACGAGCCTCTCTCCCTCAGGGCTTCTGGACTCACTTTTCCCTCCCTTTGGAATGCTCTTCCCCAGGTGTCTGCCTGTCTCCTTCCATCCCTTCTTCCTGTCCCGTGTTCTCCCCACCCACGAATTTCATACTCTCCTCCTCTGAGCAGCTTAGAGGACAGAAATATATTCTTTCATAGTTCTGGAGGCTGAGAGTCTGAATTCCCGGTGTCAGCAAGGCCATGAGCTCTCTGAAGGCTCTGGGAGAAGATCCTTCCTTGTCTCTTCTGGCTCTGTTGGCTCCAGGAATTCCTTGGCTTATGGCCACATCAAGCCTCCGTCTTCACCTAGCCTTCTCTTCTACATGTTTAAAATTTCCTCTGTGTGTCTCTTATAAGGACATTGGTCATTGGATTTAGGGTCACCCACCTAATCCAGGAGGATCTTCTCATCTCAAGATCCTTCACTTAATCACATCTGAAAAAGAGACATTTTCCAAATAAGGTCACACTCATGGATTCCGGAATTTTATGTAGACTTTTCTTTGGTGGACCACTTTTCAACTACCACACCTGCTGTGATTTTTCTCCTTAGCACATATCCCTGAATAAGTGTTTTATATTCTGTGTCTCTTCTCTCTCCCCTATAAGGTTGTAAACTCCAGGAGAGCTGAGATTTTTCATCGTTTTGTTTTTGTTTGTTCCTTGAGTGCCTAGATTAGTGCCTGGAACAGAGTAGGTGCTTGAATGGATTGATAGGTGGATAGATAGATAAATAGATAGATAGAAGGATTGATAGATAGATGGCTGGTCAGACGGATGGATGAACAGACAGGCAGACAGACAGATAGATAAATAGAAGGATGGATGGGTGGATGGATGGATGAATGCATGACCAGAGAAAGGTATCAACGGAGGATACAAGGGACCTCAGGGGAGTTATCACTTCCTGGCCCATCTGTACAGGGAGGAAGGCTGGCTCTCAGGAGTTCTGTGGGTAGACCCCAGCGCAGTAATTGTCAGCTGAAAGCGTTGCCTGTGAGCCAGGCTATTGGGCTGCATGGACTTGTGC
The DNA here is from genome assembly GCF_030014295.1 of Loxodonta africana. Lineage (NCBI taxonomy): Eukaryota > Metazoa > Chordata > Mammalia > Proboscidea > Elephantidae > Loxodonta > Loxodonta africana. The sequence goes on along the minus strand of NC_087347.1, from coordinate 2,931,771 downwards.
CAGTCCTCCAAAAGATGGAAGGCCAGGTGATCCGATGAGAAAACAAGGCGATGAATGGGACATGGACGACCACCTGCACATGGAGACAAGGAGTAAACTTCCCACCATGATTCTCACTCTACACTGACAGAGGGGCCACTGAGGGGCACATGGGCTGTGGGCACCACGAGCAGGGGCTGTCAAGGGACACATGGACTGTGCATACCATGACGGTGGGGCCACCGAGGGGTGGGTGGCTGTGGGCACACGGGGGAAAGACTGCCAAGTATCGTGTGGGTTCTGAAGTTTCTCAGTCCACAACTTCAGAGGGCCTCACTCGGTAGGTCTGGGAATGGCCCTGAGATTTGTTTAACAAACTTCCAACTGGTTCTCATACAAATAGTCCATACAGAGAGAAGTGCAGTCTGAGAGAACCACTTTATCCCAACTTATACAAAGTTCCTTGCATGTAACAAATTTATTTGAAGTTGGGTAAACACACCTTTAATAAGCAAGTATAACTAGGTATCCCTACATCCTCCATCCCCAAAGAGTCACTACTTTAGTATCCCAATAAATGGACTCAAGGCACCATTCCACAATTTCACACCTCTGGGAAGCTCAGTGTCCTGTCCAGATTCTGAGACTTCTCCTGGGTAGCTGGGGTGGTGTTGGGTGGCTCCCCCCAATCAGGCTTCCTCATCTTGCTTAATTACTCACCCTGTTTGCTGTCTTGCCTCCAGTGCTACGTTGTCTTTCCAGAAGGGATCCTTGTGGTGTTGTAGCTGCTCAGTATCAGGCTATTCAGATAATCTATTTCATATTGAGTGTTATGGTAGTTTATACTTTCTGAGGAATTTCAATCTAAATTGTTGAATTTATGTGTGTTGAGTAGTTCATCATGTTCCCTTATGATCTTTCTGATGTATGCATGGCCTGTAGTATAGCCCCTGTGTCATTTCTGATGTTCCTAATTTGTGTCTCTTTTTTCCTTTGTCATCTTGCTAGAGGTTTATCAATTTTGTTCATCTTTTCAAAGAATCAGCCTTTTGTGTCATTGATGTTCTTTTTCTGTTTTTAATGTTATTAATTATTATTATTTATTATTTCCTTCCTTCTGCTTGCTTTGGGTTTATTTTGCTCTTCTTTTTCTAGTTTCTTGAGGGAAGGGCTTAAATAACTGATTAGAGATCTTTCTCCTTTTCAAAAGGAAGCATTTAATGTTACAAATGTCCCCTTTGGCCCTGCTTTCACTGTGTTCCACAAGTTTTGTATGTTGCATTTCCATTCAGTTCAATTTCTTCTTATTATTATTTCTCTTGAGACTTTCTTTGAACCACATATCATTTAGAAGTGTGTTTTTTAGCTTCCAGTTGTTTGGAAATTTTCCTGTTATCTTTTTGTTGATGTTTTCCAGTTGATTATATTGTGGGCAGAAACCACACTCTACATGATTACAATTTTTTTAATTTGTTAAAGTTTGTTTTATGGCTTAGGATATAGTCTATATTGGTGTATATCCCTTGAGTGCTTGAAAAAAATGTGTGTTCTGCTATTGTTGGATAAAGTGTAATATAAATGTCCGTTAGATCCTGTTGGCTAAATGGTGTTGTTGAGTTCTTCTATATCGTTGTTGATTTTCTGATGTGTTTGTTGTTCTATCAACTGTTGAGAGAGAAATGTTGAAGTCATCAAATCCTTATTGTGGATTAGTCTAATTCTTCTTTCCATTTGATTTATCTGTGCTTTACATATTTTGCATGTTTTTTTTTTTTGTATATGTTTTTTAGTGCATACATGTTTAGGTTTGCTGGGTCTTGTCAGACTGACCCTTTATCACTATGTAATGTTCTTTTCTATCTCTGATAATTTTACTTTATCCACATTTATTGGAATGTCTATGCAAGTAGCAGTCAAGAAATCAAACAAGGTATTGCATCAGGAAAGACCGATTGCTAGAAAAGGACATCATATTTGATAAAGTAGAGCACCAAGGGAAACCCTCAAAGAGGTGGGTTGACACCATAGCCACAATAATGGGTTCAAATAAACCAACTGTAATGAAGATGTGGAAACGGAGTCAATGTGGCATCGTACAGAGTTGCACCATGCTGTCTCTCGGAGCAAAGACCAATAAAAAACCTAAGGAAAACAGATACAAACATCAATCCTGGAACCCTAAGCATCAAATAAAGAGATAAAGAAATAGAACAGACACCAAATGGAAAAAGAAACTGACAGAAACAGAACAAGGAGAGATACAGAATGGAGGTCCCCTGCCAGCTAACATGGCACAGCATTGCCAGCTAACATGGCACAGCATTGTCATCTTAGAAGACAGCCAGCAACAGCCCCAGACAGGGAGTATGGGAAGGCAACTTCATGGAACTCTAACAGGAGAAGGAGCACCCAGTAACCAGGGAAACATGTTTTCCCACCCCTCACCCTTCTGCCCCTTATGCCATCTCTACCACTTCCTGAAGGGCCACATTGTACCACTCAGCTAGAGAGCCTCCAGCCTGCTACCACCCTGGGTCCACCCTGCCCCAACCAGCTGGTTTATGTTGCATCATGTTCCCCCTTTCTTTCTTTTCTTTCTCCCTCCCATCTAGCCACGTATGCCACACTCTGTCGCTCAGCTAAAGAGCCACCTGTCGACTGCCACCTTGGTCTGCTTTGCCCCCACATGCCATGCCATTTCTTCCCCCCCCATTCCTTTTTTTTCTTCTGTAACTTAGCTCCGATGCCACCTCCATTCCTTCTTAATGGGCCACACCATACTGCTCAGCTAGAGAGACACAGGTCTACCAACCCCCTGGGCCCACCCCCCCACCCCCACTGGCTTCCACTGTGCATTTTTTTTCCTTTCTTCTTTTTCTTACCTCCCCTCCACCTTATTCCCATACACTCCCACCCCCCCTTCCCTATGGGCCACACCATGCCACTCAGTTAGACAGCCACCGGCCCACCACTACCCAAGGCCCATCCTGCTTCTATCTGCTGGCTCCCACTGTGCCATTTTTCACCTTTCTTCCTTTTCTTTCTCCCTCTCACATAACCCTGTATGCCACCTCCACCGCTTCCCACTGGGCCACACTGAGTCATCAAGCTAAAGAGCCACAAGCTGACTGCCACCCTGTGTCTGCCCTGATGCCACATGCTGTGTCATTTTTTTCCCTTCCTTTTCTTTCTACCTCCCACCTAGCTGCATATGTCACTTCCCCCCCCCCGCTCCCGACACCCAATGGGCCTTGCTGTGCCGCCATGGCTGGAGAGCCACTGGACCACCACCGTCCTGGGTCCACCCAGCCCCTACCTGCCTGCTCCTGCTGTACCTGCATTTTTTCCCCTATATTTTCTTTCTCTTCTTTCTTTCTTTTCCCCCTCCCACCTAGCCCTGTAAGGCACCTCCTCTCCCTTCCCACTGAACCCTGAGTCTACTTTTTCCCACTCACCAGCTCCCACTGTGCCATCATATTATTCTTCTTTTTCCTTTCTTATTTTTCTTTTTCCTCCCGTCTAGCCTTGTAGGCCACCCCCACTTCCTGCTTGTCTTCCATTGCTCCCCCACAGATAAAGTGCTGCCAGCTCACTAGCTCAACACTGCCCTGTGTCTGGCCCACCTCCAAACACTGGCCCCCACTGCATAGCCATTTATTTTATTCTTTCTTTCCTTTCTACATCCCAGCTAGCTCCATATTCCACTTCCCCAACCTTCCCACTGGCCCTCAGGTCAGTCTCACCCTCACTCACCAGCTATCTTTTTTTCTGTCTTTCTCCCTCTTTTCTTTCTCCCCACCACTTAGCCCCATATGCTAACCCCCTGCCCACCAGTCCCTGCTGTGCCACCATGGCTAGAGCATCCCCAGCACTCAGGGCCACAACCAACTGGGCCACACTGCCCCTCCCCTGTCACCACTTGACCAGCTGCTGAATGGTGGGAAGCGAGCCTGTACCACTCCTCATCTGATACCCCCACCTATCTGGTGAGGGAGTGTGAATGCTCCCACACACTGGACCTACATCAGGAGGCAGACACCACCCAGCCAGTCCACCATCAGCGGTCTTGCCAAACCAGTGCACAAACCAGTGAAGTGAGCCTGCTCTCCCTGCTCTTGCCCTGCCCACTCAGACAAGGTGGTGTGAACTATTGTGCCCAAAGACAAGCAAGCAGCAAAGCATGCCTGGCCCACCCCGCCCCCTGACATATCAAAACAAAACAAAAAAAGCAGGACGAAAAAAAATGAACATGCAATCAATAAATAAAGAAAATAATGCCTTAATGTTTCAGAGACAGCAGACAATATCAAAACATATAAAAAGCAGGATAAGATGTCTCCAGCAAGTAACCAAAATAAGGAATCAGATGACCTTCCAGTAGAAGAAAAGGCAATGGAATTACCTGATATGGAATTCAAAAACTAATACTTAGGGCTCCCTAAGAGATTAGGAAAGAGATATAGGAAAACACAGGCAAAACCAAGAAAAAGTAAACAAAATCATGGAAAACACAGTTAAAACCAACGAAACAGGCAAAATCAAGGAAAACACAGACAAAGCAATAGAAAAATTCAGGAAAATATTACAAGAAAAAATCAAAATAAATAATTAGAAATTATGCAAAAACAGTAACTAGAAATCCAAAAGATAAACAACAAAACTTCAGAAATGAATACTCAATACAAAGTTTTAGAAGCAATTCTGAAACAATGGAAGTCAGAATTAGTGAGACTGAAGACATGAGAAGCCACTTGGTTTGAGAAAAAATGAGAGAAAAGAATGAAGTGAACCTAAGAATTGTTTGGAACACAATAAAGAGTAAAAATACAAGCACGATAGAAGTTCCAGAGCAGGCGGAGAAAATGGGAGATGCAGAGAAGATCGTTGAAGATTTCCTGGCAGAAAATGTTCCAAATATCATGAAAGAAGAGAAACTGGCCATCCAAGAACCTCATTGAACCCCATATAGGATAGTTCACAAAAGAAAAACACCAAGACATATCATAATCACACTTGCCAAAACCAAAGATGAAGAAAGAATCCTGAGAGCAGTTCAAGAAAAAAAAAAAGTTGCTTACAAAGGGGAAAAAATAAGACCAGCTCTGATTACTTGTCAGAAACTAGGCAGGCAAGAGGGCAATGGGGAAACAAATATAAAACCTTGAAAGAAAAAAAAAAAAAAAAAAAACCTGCCAAACAAGAATAATACATCCTGCAAAACTCTCTTTCAAATAGAATGGTGAAATTAGGACATTTCCAGATAAACAGAAATTAAGGAAATTCATAAAAACCAAACCAAACTTACAAGAAATATTAAAGGGAGCCCTTCGGTTAGAGAACCAACAACATTACACAACCACTGGAGGCTAGGACACAGGAAAGCACCTGCCAGATACCAACCTGACCAAAGAATCTCAATGACAAAACAAAGCTAAAAGACTTAAAGCAGGGAAATAGAGATGTCAGTCTATAAATTATGACAATGTCAAAACAATAAAAGCGGGAATACTTTGTGTAGGTATAGAAATTTCAAATGGAGAAGAAGTCAAGGTGATACCAAGTAATAAAAGACTGGTTCAAACTTAGGAAGATAAGGGCAAACTTCAACACAACAACAAAGAAATTTAACAAACCTACTTATCAGAATAAAAAAGAACAAAACATAAAGACTCAGTAAACAAAAAATCTATAATAACGAAAGAAAAGAAAATCCACAAACAAAAGGAACCCAGCACGGGAAAGTAAGAGAAACAAAGCAAATGACGGCACCACAAAAAAAGCACAATATGACAGCATTAAACCCATACCTACCAATTATCACACTGAATGCAAATGGCTTAAATGCCCCCATAAAGAAACAGAGAGTGGCAAAATGTATAGAAAAATATGACCCATCAATACACTGTCTACAAGAGATGCACTTTAAACACAAAGACATAAGTATATTAAAAAGTAAAACATGGAAAAAATATATCAAGCAAACAGTAACCATAAAAGGGTGAATTGGCAATTCTAATCTCAGATAAAAATAGATTTTAAGGAAAATCCACCATAAAAGACAAGGGAAGACATTATCTAATCATTAAAGAGACAATTGACCAAGAAGGAAAACCATAAATAATTATCTATGCACCCAAGGACAGAGCTCCAAAATACATAAACAAACTCCAACAACACTGAAAAAAGAAATAGACAGTTCCACAGTAATAGCTGGAGACTTAAACATGCCACTCTCGGCAAAGGACAGAACATCTAAAAGGAAATTCACCACAGATTCAGAAGATCTAAGAGCCCTAATCAACCAACTTGACCTCATAGACATATATAGAACACTTCAACCAAAAGTGCGTGTGGAACATTCTCCAAAAAAGACTACATTTTAGGCTACTCAGCAACCCTCAGTAAAATCCAAAACATCAAAATAATACAATGCATTCTCTCTGATCACAAAACGATAAAAGCAGAAATCAATAAGAGGAAAATCAAGGGAAAAAAATCAAATACATGGAAACTGAATAACACCTTGCTTAAAAACAACTGGGTAATAGAAGAAATCAAAGAGGGAATAAAAAAATTCCTGGAATGGAGTGAGAATGAAAACACATCATACAAAAACTTTTGAGACTCAGCAAAGGCAGTGTTCAGAGGTCAGTTTATAGCAATAAATATACCCGTCAAGAAAGAATATGGGCCAAAATCAAAACATTAGCCCTACAACTCAAATAGACAGAGAACAGCAAAAGTAGCCCACGGGCACCAGAAGAAATAACAGTGATTAGAGCAGAAATAATAACATAGAAAACAGAAAAACAATAGAAAGAATCAACAAGTCCAAAAGTTGGCTCTTTGAAAAGATCAACAAACCATTGGCCAAACTGACAAAAAAAGAAAACAGGAGATGAAGCAAATAACCCAAACAGGAAATGAGACATGAGATGTTAAAACAGACCAACTGAAATAAAAAGATTATAACAGAACACTATGAAAAATTGTAGTCCAGCATATTTGAGAACTTACAGAAATGGACAAATCTCTAGAAGCTCACTACCTACCTAAACTAACAAAAACTGAGGTAGAAAATCTAAAATGACCCATAACAAGACAAAAGATTGAAGAGTGTGATCATTAAGGTTGTGTGTCAACATGCCAAGGATTCTCAGTGGTTTGGCAGTTATGACGTAGTTTGGCAGTAGGTTAGTGGTGTAATCATCTCCATGATGAAAAAAAAAACGTGGTCACCTCCATGATGGGATCTGCTACGAGTAGCCAATCAGTTGAAGGAGAGCTTCCTTGAGGGTGTGGCCTGCATCCAATATAGGTGGACTTTCTACCAAGGCTGGAGGGCTTTTGCTCACTCTGGATTCTGTGACTGGTTTCTGTTCATCTGACCTCCGGTTCTTGGGACTTGAGCTAGCAGCTTTGTCTTCCAGTCTTGGGATTCACCAAGCACCACATTCTGTGAACCAGTAGCCTTTCATCATACTTGCAGACCTTGCAATTTGTCGACGTACGCAGCCTGTGATACAGAGGTCTGTTTTCTGATCTGTTGATCTTGGGTTCACCAGCTTTTGGAGCTACGTGAGTCAAGGCCTCCAACCTGACCTACAGACTTGGGACTTCCCGGCCTTTACAACCACATAAGCCAGTTCCTTGACAAGAATCTCTGTCTCCCTCTCTCTCTCACTATATATACACACATACATATATATATATATATTTATATGTATGTATACACATATATATCTATGTATATATACACACACATATATTTTTGTGTGTATATACATATATACACATATATAGACGTACATATATATATATATATTCCCCCCCCACCCACTGGTTTCGTTTTTCTAGAGAACCCAGCCCAAGACAAATACATAATTAAAAAACTCTCAACAACAACAACAAAAAAAACCCTGGCCTTGATGGCTTCACTGGAGAATTCTAGCAAACATTCAGAAAAGAGCTCATACCACTACTACTCAAACTATTTCAGAACATAGAAAAGGAATAAATACTTCTGAATTCATTCTATGAAGCCAACATAACCCTGATACCAAGAAAGACACCACAAAAAAAGGAAAATTACAGATCAGTATCTCTCATGAATATAGATGCAAAAATTCTTAACAAATATTCTACCCCCCAAAATTCAGTACCTTATCAAAAAATAATATACCACGACCAAGTGGGATTCATACCAGGCATGCAAGGATGGTTCAACATTAGAAAATCAATAAACATAATCCACCACATAAATAGAACAAAAGAAAAGAATCACACGATCATCTCAATCTATGCAGAAAAGGCATTTAATAAAATCCAACACCCGTTCCTGATAAAAATGCTCAATAAAATAAGGATAGATGGGAAATTCCTCACATAATAATGGGCATCTATACAAAACCAATGGAAAACCTGGTGGCATAGTGGTTGAGAGTTTAGCTGCTAACCAAAAGGTCGGCAGTTCGAATCCACCACGTGCTCCTCAGAAACCCTGTGGGGCAGCTCTACTTTGTCTTATAGAGTCGCTATGAGTAGGAATTAACTAGATGGCAACGGATTTTTTTTTTTGGGGGTATACAAAACCAACGGCCAACATCATTCTCAACAGAGGGAGGCTGAAAGCATTCCCCCTGAGAGTGGACACAAGACAAAGATGCCCTTTATCACTTCTATTTAAAATTGTGCTGGAAGTCCTAGCTAAAGCAATGAGGCAAGAAAAACAAATAAAGCGCACCCATATTGGAAAGGAAGTAAAATTATTCCTATTTGCAGATGTTATGATCCTTATGATCCTATACATGGAAATAAAACATGGAGAACCCCAAAAATTACACAAAAAACTACTGGAACTAATAGGAAGATTCAAAAGAGTCGCAGGATAGAAGATCACCATACAAAAACCAATTGAACTCCTATACACCAACAAAGAAAACTTTGAAAAGGAAATCAGGAAAACTATACCATTTATTTAAAAAACAAACAAACCTGTTGCCATTGAGTAGATTCTGACTCATAACAGCCCTATAGGACAGAGCAGGACTGCCCCAAAGGGTTTCCAGGAGCAGCTAGTGGATTCACACTGCCTGCAATTAGATTAGCAGTGGAGCTGTTAACCACTATGCCACCAGGATTTCTATGCCATTTATAGTAGCTCCTAAAAATATAAAGTACTTGGGAATAAATCTAACCAGGGACATACAAAGAAAACTATAAAACACTATGGCAAGAAGCCAAAAGAGACCTACACAAATGAAAAAACATACCATGCTCATGGGGAGGAACTCAAACTTGTGAAAATGTCAATTCTACTCAAAACAATATACAGACATAATGCAATCCTGATCTAAATACCAACAGTGTTCTTTGGCAAGATAGAAAAACTAATCACCAATTTTATATGGGAAAGAAAGAGGGCTCAGATAAGCAAAGCACTATGGAAGGAAGAAAACAAAGTAGGAGGCCTTACACTGCCTGATCTCAGAACCTATTATACAACCATGATAATCAGAACAGTCCGGAACTGGTACAACCATAGCCACACAGACCAGTGGAACTTAGATGAGAACTCAGATGTAAATCCGCCCACCTATGATGAGCTGAATTGTGACACAGGACCCAAGTCCGTTAAATGGGAGAAAGGACAGTCTTTTTAACAAATGTGCTGACAAAACTGGATGTCCATCTGTAACAAAATGAAACAGGATCCATACTTCACACCATACACAAAAACTAACTCAAAATGGATCAAAGACCTAAAATATAAAACGTAAAACGGTAAAAATCATGAAAGAAAAAATAAGGAAAAAGCTAGGGGCCTTAATACAGAACATAAATACAACATAAACTATAATTCACAACGCACAAACACCAGAAGAGAAAGTAGATAACTAAAAAAAAAAAACGGGGAGCTCCTAAAAATTAAATACTTATGCTCATGAAATGGCACTGGGTTTCTGGAATGCTCATGAAAAGGCTTTACCAAAAGAGTAAAAAGAGAACCTACAGACTGGAAAAAAAAATTGGCTATGACCTACCCGACAAGGGACTAATCTCTAAAACCTGTAGGATACTTCAGCTCCTCAATAACAAAAAGACAAAACAATCCAATTAAAAAATAAGCAAAGGATATGAACAGACACTTTACCAAAGAAGACACTGAGGCAGCTAACAGACACAAGAGGAAGTGTTTGTGATCATTAGCCATTAGAGAAATGAAAACTACAAAACTATACCATCTCACCCCAACGTTACTGACAATAATAAAAAAAAAAAAAAAAAAAAAAACCCAGAAAATAACAAATGTTGGAGAGGTTGTGGGGAGATTGGAACTTTCATGCACTGTGATGGGAACGTAAATGGTACAACCACTACAGAAAACCTTAAAAGGCTAGAAATAGAAATACCGTACTACCCAGCAATCCCACTCCAAGGAATATATCCTAGAGAAATAGGAGCTGTCACATGAATAGACGTATGTATACTGTCTGTGATTTCAATTCTTTTAAATTTGTGGAAGTTTGTTTTATGGTCCAGTATATAGTCTATCTTGGTATATATCCCTTGAGTGCTTGGGGAGAAAAAATGTGTGTTCTTCTGTGATTGGGTAGTGTTATATAAATGTTAACTAGATCTCGTTGGCTGTTGGGTGAAGTATTACATAAATGTCAACTAGATCCTGTTAGTTAATGGTATTGTTAGTTCTTCTGAATCCTTGTTGATTTTCTGTCTAGTTGGTCTATCAAGTGAGACAGGAGTGTTGAAGTCCTCAACTTCTAGTTGTGGATTAGTCTAATTCTCCTTTCAATATGATTGGTCTTTGCTTCACAAATTTTGCATGTGTGATTTTTCTTGTTGTTAGGTGTCATTGAGTCACTTTCAACTTATAGAACACAACAAAACACTGCCCGGTCCTGTGCCATCCTTACAATCATTGTTATGCTTGAGTGCATTGTTGCAGCCAAGGTGTCAGTTCATCTCCTTAAGGGTCTTCCTCTTCTTCGCTGACCCTCTACTTTACCAAGTGTGATGTTCTTGTCCAGGAGCTGGCCCCTCATTATAAAATGTCCAAAGAATATGAGACATAGTCTTACCATCCTTACTTCTAAATGGCACTCTGGCTGTACTTCTTCCAAGACAGATTTGTTTGTTCTTGTGGAAGCCCATGGTATACTCAATATGCTTTGCCAACATCATAATTCAAAGGTATCAATTCTTCTTTGGTCTTCCTTATTCATTGTCCAGCTTTCAAATGCATATGTTGTTGTTGTTAGGTGGCATTGAGTCGGTTCCAACTCATAGCAACCCTATGTACAACAGAATGAAACACTGTCCAGCCCTGCACCATGCCCACAATCATTCTTATGCTTGAGCCCATTGTTGCAGTTACTGTGTCAATCCATCTCATTGAGGGTCTTCCTCTTTTTCATTGACCCTGTACTTTGCCAACCATGATGTCCTTCTACAGGGATTGATCTCTCCTGACAACATGTCCAAAGTATGTAAGACATAGTCTCACCATCCTTGCCTCCAAGGAACATTCTGGTTGTACTTCTTCCAAGACAGATTTGTTCTTTTGACAGTCCATGGTATATTCAATATTATTCACTAACACCACAATTCAAAGGCATCAGTTCTTCTGCTCTCTAACTTAGTGATTGTCCATCTTTTGCATGCATATGATGTGGTTGAAAATACCATGGCTTGGGCCAGACACACCTTAGTCTTCAAGAGGATATCTTTGGTTTTCAACACTTTAAAGAAGTCTTTTGCAGCAGATTTTCCTAATGCAATGCATCTTTTGATTTCTTGACTGCTGCTTCCACGGGTGTTGATTGTGGATCCAAGTAAAATGAGATTCTTGACAACTTCGAACTTTTCTCCATTTATCTGATGTTGCTTATTGGTCCAGTTGCGAGGATTTTTGTTTTCTTTATGTTGAGGTGCAATCCATACGGAAGTTTGTGGTCTTTGATCTTCATCACTAAGTGCTTCAAGTTATCTTCACTTTCAGCAAACAAGGCTGTGTAATCTGCATAATGCAGGTTGTTAATGAGTCTTCCTCCAATCCTGATGTCCCGGATTATTTGCTCAGCATACAGATTGAATAGGTGTGGTGAAAGGATACAACCCTGATGCACACATTTCCTGACTTTAAACATGTAGTACCCCCTTGTTCTGTCCGAACAACTGCCTCTTGATCTATGTAAAGGTTCCTCGTGAGCTCAATTAAGTGTTCTGGAATTCCCATTCATTGTAATGTTATCCATAATTTGTTATGATCTACACAGTCGAATGCCTTTGCATGGTCAATAAAACACAGGTAAACATCCTTCTGGTATTCTCTGCTTTCAGCCAGGATCCATCTGACATCAGCAATGATATCCCCGGTTCCATGTCCTCTTCTGAATCCAGCCTGAATTTCTGGCGGTTCCTTGTCAATATACTGCTGTAGCCGCTTTTGAATGATCTTCAGCAAAATTTTACTTGCTTGGGATAGTAATGATGTTGTTGGATAGTTTCTGCATTAGGTTGAATGCATATGAGGCAATTGAAAATACCATGGCTTGGGTCAGGTGCACCTTAGTCCTCAAAATGACATCTTTGCTTTTAAACACTTTAAAGAAGTCTGTCATATCAGATTTGCCCAATGCAATGTGTAATTGGATTTCTTGACTGCTGCCTCCATGGGTGTTGATTGTGGACTCAAGTAAAATGAAATCCTTGACAGTTTCAATCTTTTCTCTCTTTATCATGATGTTGCTTATTGGTCCAGTGGTGAGGATTTTGTTTTTCTTTATATTGAGGTGCAATCCATACTGAAGGCTGTGGTCTTTGATCTTCTTCAGTAAGTGCTTCAAGTCCTCCTTGCTTTCCAGATCCTTAGATTATTTTCTGAGCATGCAGATTGAATAAGTATGGTGGGTTTTTAGTGCACACATATTTAGATTTGCTATGTCTTGTCAGGTCGATGCTTTTATCATTATGTAATGTTCATTTCTATCTCTGATAATTTTCTTTGTCTTATTTACCCAATATTAATATAGACTCAATAATTGCAATGTCTATGGAAGCAGCAGTCCAGAAATCAAACAATGTATTGCATCCAGATAGACCAATCACTAGAAAAGGATGTCATTTTTGGTAAAGTGCATCACCAAAGAGAACCCTCAATGAGGTGGATTGACACAACAGACACAACAATGGGCTCAAACATACCAGTAATAACGAAGATGACTCAGAACCGATCAATGTTTCATTGTGTTACATGTAAGGTTGCCATGACTTGGGTCTAACAGCAACAACAATATAGCCACTGCTGCTTTCTTTTGATTGTTTTCATGGTATATCTTTTTCCATCCTTTTATTTCCAACCAGGCTGTATCATTGTATTTGAAATGAGTTACTTATATAGTTAGGCCCCTTTTTTCATCCACTCTGCCAATCTCTGTCTCTTTTTTGGTGTATAGAAACCATTTACGTTTAATGTGATTATTGATAAGTTAGGGCTTACATCTGCCATTTTGTTTTATTTGTTGTTCCATTTTCAGTTTCTCTGTTTTCTTTTTCCTGCCTTCATGTGCATTACTTGAACATTTTTAGCATCACATTTTGGTTTATCTACAGTGCTTTCGCATGTATTTCTTTGCATAGCTTTTTTTTTTAGCGATTGCTCTATGTATTACATTGTATATACATAGCTTATCACAATCTACTGGTGTTAACTTTTTTTTTTTTTGGTGTGAGTCAAGTGTAGAAGACTTACCTCTCATTATTTTCCTTTTCTCTTTCCCATCTATCAGGGAAATAGTCCCTTTACTGATACTGAGAACCACATTAGACAGTGTTAGGAATTTTTGTTTCAACAATCAAACATAATTTAGAAATTTGAAGATAAGAAGTCTATTATACTTACCTACATTTTTCTTTTATAACTGCTAACATATTCTTTCTCCATTCCTGATGCTCCAAGAGTTTTTCTTTAACCTTTCCTTTGTGTTGTGAGAAATTCCTTGAGCCTATTTTTGTGCAATGGATTCTCTTCATTTTTCTTCATTTCAGAATGTCTTACTTTTCCCTTCATTCCTGAAGGTTGTTTTTGCTGGATATAGGATTCTGAGTTGATGGCTCTTTTATTTCAATATTTATCAAGGTAGTGTGTTATCAGCAGAGGGATAGACACATAGATTAATGGAACATAACAGATGATTCAGAAACAGTCCAATACAAATATGCTCAGCTGATATTTGACAAAGGAGCAAAAGCAATTCAGTGAAGGAATTTTCAACAAATGATGCTGGAGCAATTGGGTATCTGTAGGCAAAAAGATGAGCCTCGACATAAACCTCACACCTGACAAAAAAATTAACAAAAAATGGATCATGGATTTAAAAGTAAAAGATACAACTAAAAAATTTCGAGAAAAAAAGTAGGAGAAAATCTTTGAGACCTAAGCCTAGGCAAGGAGTCCTTAAACTTGACACCAAAAGCACAATCCATAAAGAGAAAAACTGATAAACTAGACCTTATCAAAATTTTAAAAACTGCTCTATGGAAGACCTTTTTAAGATGACAATCTACAAACTGGGAGGAAATATTTTCAAACGACATAGCTTATAAAGGTCTTGTATCTGGAATATGTAAAGAATTCTCAAAGCAACATTAAAAACCAAACAATCCAATTAGAAAATGAGAAAAGACACATAGAGACATTTCACTGAAGAAGACATACAGATGCCAAATATGCACACAGAAAGATGTTCATCACTAGCTATTGTGGAGTTGTTGTTGTGTGCCATTGAATAGAGTCCCACTTATAGCGACCCTATAGGACAGAGTAGAACTGCCCCATATAGTTTCCTAGACAGTAATCTTTACAGAACCAGATCACTAGGTCTTTTCACCAAAGGAGTAGCTGCTGGGTTTGAATTGCTGAGCTTTTGGTTAGCAACTGAGCACTTAATCATTGCACCCCTAGGGGGCCTTCATTAGCTATTAGGGAAACACAATGAGATATTACTACACACTTATCAGAATGGCTAAGATAAAAAAAAAAAGCAATAATACCAAATGCTGGTGTGGGTGTGGAGAGACGGAATCACTCATACACTGCTGGTGTTAAAATGGTACAGCCACTCTGGTAGACAATCTGGCAGCTTTTTTTTTTTTTTTTAATAAAACAAATGTACTCCTGGGCATTTATACAACAGAAACAGAAACTGATTCACACCAAAACTTGTACGTGAATGTTCATAGCAGCTCCATTCCTTGTAGCTAAAAACTGGAAACTAATCACTTGTCCTTCAAAAAGTGAATGGCTAAATAAACTGTGATACATACACACCATGGACTACTCCTCAGCAATAAAAACGAACAAACTGTTGATACACGCAACAGCTTGGATGGACTTCAGGGGAATTATGCTGAGTGGAAAAAAATACATCAAAAGGTCAAGTGCTGCAAAATTCCATATATATAACATTCTTGAAATAACAAAATTATAGAGATGGAGAACATAATGGCTGTCAACAGGGCTAAGGGAAGAGGGGCATGAGTAGGTGTGGCTAGGAGGGACAGTAAGATGGAGTCTTCTGGCAATGAAATGTTCTGTATCTTGATCGTTCTTGGTGTTAGGTGTCATCAAGTTGGTTCCAACTCATAGCAATCCTATGTACAACAGAATGAAACATTGCTCAGTTCTGTGCCATCCTCACAATCACTGTTATCCTTGAGCCCTCTTGTGAACTGAATTATGCCTGCCAAAAAATGTGTGTATCAACTTGGCTAGCCATAATTCCCAGCATTGTATGGTTGTCCTCCATTTTGTGATTGTAATTTTATGTTAAAGAGGATTAGGGTGGGATTGAAACACCCTTACTAAGGTCACATCCCTGATCCAATGTAAAGGGAGTTTCCCTGGGGTGTGGCCTGAACCACTTTTCATCTAACACAAGATAAAAGGAAAGGGAAGCAAGCAGAGAGTTGGGGACCTCAAACCACCAAGAAAGAAGCACCAGGAGCAGAGTGTGTCCTTTGGACCTGGGGTTCCTGCATGGAGAAACTCCACGTTCAAGGAAAGATTAACGAGAAAGACCTTCCTCCAGAGACAACAGAGAGAGAAAGCTTTCCCCTTGAGGTGACACCATGAATTTGGACTTTTAGCTTACTTTACTGTAAGGAAAGAAATTTCTTTGTTAAATCTATCCACTTGTGGTATTTCTGTTACACCAGCACTAGATGACTAAGACAAGCCCATTGTTGCAGCCACTGTGTCAGTCCACCCCATTGAGGGACTTCCTATTTTTCACTGGCCCTCTACCAAACATGATGTCTTTCTCCAGGGACTGGTCCCTTCTGATACCATGTCCAAAGTATGTTAGGTGAAGTCTCGCCATCCTTGCTTTTAATGAGCACTCTGGCTGTACTTCTTCCAAGACAGATTTGTTCCTTTTTCTGGCAGTCTGTGGTATATGCAATATTCTTCTCCAACACCTTAATTCAATAGCATCAATTCTTCTTTGCTCTTCTTTATTCATTGTCTATCTTTCACTTGCATATGAGGCAATTGAAACCATCATGATTTGAATCGGGAGCACATCAGTCCTTGAAGTGACATCTTTGCTTTTTAACACTTTAAAGAGATCTTTTGCAGCAGGTTTACCCAATGCAATGTGTCATTTGATTTCTTGACTGCTGCTTCCATGGCTGTTGATTGTGGATCCAAGTAAAATGAAATCTTTGACAACTTCAATCTTTTCTCCATTTATCATAATGTCATTTATTGGTCCAGTTGTGCGAATTTTTGTTTTCTTTATGTTGAGCGTAATCCATACTGAAGGCTGTAGTCTTTGATCTTCATCAGTAAATGTTTCAAGTCTTCTTCACTTTCAGCAAGCAAGGTTATGTCATCTGCATAATGCAGGTTGCTAATGAGTCTTCCTCCAATCCTGATGCCATATTCTTCTTCATATAGTCCAGCTTTCTCAGATTATTTTTTCTTAGCATACAGATTTAATAAGTATGATGAAAGAACGCAGCCCTGACACACACCATTCTTGACTTTAAACAACGCAGTATTCCCATGTTCTGTTCGAATAACTGCTTCTTGGTCTAAGTACAGGTTCCTCATGAGCACAATCAAGTGTTCAGCAATTCCCATTCTTCACAATGTTATTCATAATTTGTTATGATTCACATAGTTGAATGCCTTTGCTTAGTCAATAAAACACAGGTAAACAACTTTCTGGTATTCTCTGCTTTCGGCCAGGATCCATCTGACATCATTAATAATATCCCTTGTTCCATGTCCTCTTCTAAATCCAGCATGAAATTCCTAGCAAGTTTTTCCTTTGTTGAAATTGATAAACTGATTCTAAAATGAATACGGAAA
The DNA here is from genome assembly GCF_030014295.1 of Loxodonta africana. Classification (NCBI taxonomy): domain Eukaryota; kingdom Metazoa; phylum Chordata; class Mammalia; order Proboscidea; family Elephantidae; genus Loxodonta; species Loxodonta africana. The sequence continues at coordinate 2,914,397 of NC_087347.1, read as the reverse complement.
TGCATAAACAATCATGAAGATGACACAGCATCAGGCGATGTTTTGTTCTGTTGTAAACAGTGGAAGCCAATTCACTGGCAACTAACAACAACAAAGAAGAGTCAAGGCAATCTTGAAGAAAAAAGAACAAAGAGGAATGATTTACTGACAGATATCAAGATGTATGAAAAAGCTATATTAATGATGGTATTGGTGCAGGAATAGAAAAAAGGAAGGGAATAAGGAGTACAAAAATAGATGCATACATGTATGGTGATTTGATTTATGAAAAGAATGACATTGCAGAGGGGAAAGCATGGTCTTTTCATTAAATGCTATTGGGTCAATTTTGATATCCATGTGAAAAAGAATGAATTTTGACCTTTACTTCATACCATAAATAAATATCAGTTTCAGATGAATTGTAAAAATAAAAATGAGAGGTAAAACAATAAAGCTTCTAGAATGAAATGGGGGATATCTTCATGACTTTGGGATAGGCAAAAAATTCTAAAATGGAACTCTTTTAAAAGTAACCATAAACAGAAAAAATGGACACGTGAGGCATCATTAAAATAAGGAACTTCTCTCCACCAAAAGACACTGTTGAGAGAATGAAAATGTGAGTCCACGAACTGGAAGATAATTACTGCAATAAGTATAACCAGCAAAGGACTTGTATCCAGAATATATTAAAAACTCCAACATATAAAAAAGAAAAAGAGACACAAATATAAACATAGATAAAAGACTTGTATGGACACTTCAGAAAGGGGATATGCAAATGAGCAATAACCACTAGACATATGAACAGATGCTCACCTTCACTGATCATCAGAGGAACGCATATTAAGGTCACAATGACATAACACTACAACTCTGGTGGAATGTCTCCATCAAAAATTACTGATATTAGCAAGTGTTGGTAAGGATATGGAGCTACTGGAATTCTCATACATTACTAGCGGGCGTGAAAATCAGTACACTTACTTTGGAAAACAGTTTTGCAGTTTCTGCTAAAACTGACCATGCACAAAACTTATGTCACAGCAATTCTACACCTAGATACACAGTGTGCAAAATTGTGTAAAATTGTGTATATGCATTGTCTTGGACATCTAGTGTTGCATAACAGAAACACCACAAGTGGATGGTTTCACAAAGAGAAGTTTATCTTCTCACAGTCCAGTAGGCTAGAAGTCCATATTCAGGGTGCTAGCTCCAGGAAAAGGCTTTCTCTCTCTGTAGGCTCTGGAGGAAGGTTCTTGTCATCAGTCTTTCCTTGGTCTGGGGGCATCTCGGCGCAGGAACCTCAGGGCCAAAGAACATACTCTGCTCCTGGTGCTGCTTTCTTGGTGGTATGAGGTCCCCAACTGTCTGCTTCCCTTTGCTTTTGAGAGATAAAAGGTGGTGCAGGCCACACCCCAGGGAAACTCCTTTATATTGGATCAGGGAGGTGGCCTGGTAAGGGTGTTACAATCCTACTCTAAACCTCTTTAACATAAAATTACAGTCACAAAATGGAGGAGAACCACAGAATACTGGGAATCATGGCCTAAACAAGTTAATACACACATTTTGTGGGGGACGTAATTCAGGGCACGACATGCATGTTAACCATACGAGGGGGCATTGGTAGTTCAGTTGTACAATTCTCACCTTCCAGGCCAGAGACCTGGGTTTGATTTCTGACAAATGCACCTCACGCACAGCCACCGCTCATTTGACTGTGGGGTCTTGCATGTTGCCATGATGCTGAACAGGTTTCAGCAGATCTTCTGAACTAAGGTATACTAGGAAGAAAGGCCTAGTCATCTAATTTTGAAAATCATCCAGTGAAAGCCCTATGGATCAGTCCTACCCAAAACCGATCATGGGAATGGTGAAGGACCAGACAGCATTTTGTTCCATTATGCACGGGGTTGCCCTGAATCTGCGGCCAACTCAATTGCAGCTACCAATAACAGCAATATTAATCATAACATGTGAGCCAGAATATTTATACAGCACTATTGAAAATAGATAGCATTCATAATATTTTCTATCAACATTAAGAAGTGTAAATATATTGAGATATATTTATATGATGGACTATTATACAGCAACAAGAATACATGAATCATTGCTACATGCAAAATCATCAATGATTCATCCAAGCACATGTCTGAACAAAAAACCGTATTTTATGAATCTATTCATAACACCAAAACTAAAACTTGGTGTTAGAAGTTAGTGGCTAGCATGGGGCAGGGATATTGACTGGGAGGGGACATGGCAGGGCTTCTAACTCATGATCTGGGTGCTGGCTCCAGAACTGTGCTCCCTTTATGAAGACACAGCCAGACAAAGGCTTATTAGTTGTATACAGTTTTATAGGTATGTTTAACTTTATCTAAAAACTTACATTACAAAGCACAAATTATCATGGAAGTGTTATTTTAGTATCACCAAAAATTATATTCTGGAACATTCGATTGTCCTATGATGGAGCATGACCAAAGCCTGAAGCCTTCTTCAAAGCATCCTTAAACTCCATGTTCCGCAGACAGTAGATCAAAGGGTTTATTATCGGAGTGAGAACAGTGTAAACAGCAGAGATGAGTTTATTGGAGCTCCGGGAATCAATGGCCTGGGGTCGGACATAGATGAAGATCATGGCCATGTAGAAGATGGTGACTACAGTGAGGTGGGAGGCACAGGTGGAGAAGGCCTTCCAACGGCCGGTGGCTGAAGGGATGCGCAGGACAGCCAGGGTGATGTGTCCATAGGAGAGCGCTGTGGCCACCAGTGGGAACACCAGGATGATGAAGGCCAGAATGAAGTCCACCAGCTCTGCAGTCGAGAAGCCTGTGCAGGCTAGTTTGAGGATGGGAGAAATGTCACAGAAAAAGTGGTTCAAGACACTGGAGCCACAGAATGTAGCACTGGATATAAAGTAGACCTTTATCATGGAGATGGTGAAGCCACTCACAAAGGAGAAGGCCACCAGCTGGACACAGAGCCCTGTGGTCATGATGACTTGGTAGCGCAGGGGGTGGCAGATGGCCACATATCGGTCATAGGCCATGGAGGCCAGAAGCACACACTCTGTGCAAACCAGGGAGCTGAAGAAGTAGAGCTGAGTCATGCATCCCACGAAGGAGATGCGCTTCCTCTGAAGGAGGGAGCCATCCAACATCTTGGGGATGATGTCCGACACGTACCAAATCTCCAAAGAAGACATGGAGCTCAGAAAGTAGTACATGGGCCTATGGAGGGAGGTGCTGCTCCAGACGGTGAAGATGATGGCCAGATTCTCCACCAGGACAAAAAGATACGTGAGCAGGAAGATGAGGAAGAACACATACTGCATACCAGGGGCCGAGGGGAAGCCCACCAGAATGAAGGTGCTGACCTTGGTCACGTTCTCTCCCTTCATTCCTCTGGGCTTGGGAGCTGCACGTCTGCAAAACATCACCGAGCCAGAGTAAAGGGGTGAAGGGCAGCTGGGGAGAGAGGATCAGAGCTAATCCTCAAGGGTGTGATTGTCCTGCTTCCAAAGAAAAAAATTAAAAAAGAACAGTTGCTTTTGAGTCAATTCTGACTCATGGCAACCCTAAAGGACAGAGTAAAATGGCCCTATAGGGTTTCCAAGGAGCAAATTGTGGATTCAAACTGCCGAACTTTTGGTTAGCAGCCGAAATCTTAACCACTGAGCCATCAGGGCTCCGCTTCCAAAGATCAGACTCCTGGAATTCGGGAGCAACATGACAGAGCAATCAGATGTTTATTTGCCACGTGTGAAGTAGAAAAATCCTCTGTGCTTACATTTAGATATCGTAAGGAGGCAGTAACCAGGGACAGAAGATATGCTGAGAAATAGGTGTTTGGGACTTAGGGAGGGAGGCTGTTCGCATGGCCCCTTCTGAAGAGGAAGCTCAGAACCAAGATTAGTATATTTGTTCTACTGTTTGAATTTGGAGCCTAATTCAAAAAGCAAGCAAGTGAAAGTATGCCTTGGATTTTCCAGCCTTTGCCAGCATTCCTCCCAGCCCCACCACTGCCTCAATCATAATGCAGATTTATTAACTGGCCTCCCTAAGCTTTCAGAAATGGCAAGGCTGGTGCTCAATCTCTTTTGTGTTGTGCATGTTATTGGAAATTCTCTACAGAGGTGGCGAATTGGGTACAAACTGGGACCCCGTCCATGACTTTCCCATAAAGAGTGAGTCCTCGTGGTCTGAGAAGCCCCTATAAGTGAACGTGATTCGTCCAAGCGTCTCTGGCTCTGTGTGACCCAGGTGCTCTTACCCCCACCCCCCAGCACACACAAAGACAAGAAATGGCAAGAAAAGAGGTGCCTCAGGGTACAGTTTTGAAGTCGGGAAGACATGGCTGTCCCCAGTCAATTTCAAGGACTTACAATTTCCTTTAAGATGTTAACTGAAACTTAATGTCTCTTTTAAGGCAAAGCAGTTATAATCCCCTACCATTAAAGGGGTCTCCCTGTCTAAAGCGGAATATTTCCTCTCTAAAGCGATGGTGATCTTCTGTCTGGCTGAGCAGGCTTCCCAGTTCACAAAGACTGGGGCTTCTTGGGAGGTATGGGCCCTAGTGCTGTCACTGGGTTTGTCTCGGGGCTCCCGTTCTCATGCTCCTCATCCCACTGGGCGGTAGAGTCCCCTCCCCAGGTTTAAGCTTATTATTTGGGCAGTAGAAAACCCTGCGGAGCAGTTCTACTGTCTAACACATGGGCTCACCATGAGTCAGAGGCAGATTCGACAGCTGGTAACAACAAAGAGATCATTAATGAGCTGGCGACTTAATCACTAGATTGGTTGCTTAAACACAAAATTTTGTTTATTTACAAATTAAGGGGTCTCAAGAGGCTGTTCTCTCCTTCACCTGAACTTTCGACAGTGGTTTTTTTTTTTTTTTAATAAACTTTCTGCTTTGGAGTAATTTTAGACTTAGAGAAAAGGTACAAAGACAGTGCGGCACGTTTCCTTATCCCCTTCGTCCAGCTTCCCCTGAGGTTCACATCTGACACAGCTAGGACACATTTGTCAGGAATAAGAGATTAACACTGGTACAATACTACATATTGCATGGGGCAAATCTGCTGCAAAAGGCTCTTTAAAGTGTTAAAAAGCAAGGATGTCACCTTGAGGACTAAGGTGCGCCTGACCCAAGGCATGGTATTTTCAATTGCCTCATATGCATGCATAAGCTGGACACTGAATAAAGAAGGCTGAAAAAGAATCGATGCATTTGAATAACGATTTTAGAGAAGAATATTGAATATACCATTGACTGCCAGAAGAACGAACAGGTCTGTCTTGGAAGAAGTACAGCCAGAGTGCTCCATAGAGGCGAGAATGGCAAGACTCAGTTTCACGTACTTTGGCCGTGTTATCATGTCCTTGGAGAAGGACATCAACATCATGCTTGGTAAATTCGAGGGTCAGCAAAAAAAAAAAAAAAAAGGGAGAGGTCAACAAGACAGATTGACACAGTGGCTGCAACAATGGTTTCAAGCAGATCACTGTGAGGATGGCGCGGAACTGGGCAGTGTTTCATTCTGTTGTGCGTGGGGTCACTATGAGTGAAAAAGACTCGATGGCACCTAACAACACAACAACATTACTGTTTACCAATTTTTTTCTCACCTATATGCTTTTTCTGTTCCACAATCCAATGCAGGATTCCACATTGTGTTTAGAATATTGTACTTTTTATTTGGTTTTTCTTTCCAGGCCCTTGTACGGAGATTGAAAGGTCAACTGAATTTGGATGAAGAAGCCCCAGATCCTTTAGTCATAAACAAAGTTCTCCAAACTTTTTAAGAGAACCTAAGTGATAAGAGTGAAGATTTTTGTACCCCAGAGAGGAGGTATTTTTAGGGGTCCATGAGTGGGATATCGCAGTCATGGCTCTCCCTTCCTCTGTTTGCACCGCCCACTTGCAGCCACCTGCAAGGATACCTTGTCTTGTACCTGCAGAATCACCTGGCTCAGGATGAGATAGTGCTGGGCTGGGGGCAGCTGTGCTCTGCTCTGTTCCATCCACAAAAGCTCTGTGCTGGGGTGGGGAGCAATATTAGGAACTAGGGCCCAGCCTGGCCTGACATCCATGATTTGATACCCACCCCAGGAGCACCGTAGGCCACTGGGCTGGGTGCTGGTGAGGAGGCTGCAGAGAGAAGCCCTGCCAAGCCCCTGCCCAAATTGGGAGGTCATGCGGAGTGGGGCCTCTCCATCATACACACTCACAGGTGCAGCTCTCCACTATGCAAGTCTGCAACACGCTCGAAAAACCAGCAGGACAAGCCAGTCACAGGGTGGGAGTGCAGTCCTTCTTTGGGTTGGGAAGCCTCCCTGTGAACTGCTGTAGCTGTCTACAGGAGCAAGGGGCAGCTCCTCCTGTGTCCCACGGACGCTGCCTGGACACAGGGACCAGACACAGCTCCAACAAGCTGGTGAGAAGTGGGCTGGCTGTGGAGCTGGGGAAGGACAGACGTGGCTTAATATAGCTCGGGGACTCCAGGGCCCAATTACCTGAGTGCAGAGGCCGCTGCCCACACTGCCAATTAGCAGGGCAGCCCACCTCAGAGCCGCTGGGGCCAGCCAGCCCACAGGGCACGGGAGTACCAGAGCCCCTGTGTCATAGGTCCTGGTTTGGGTCCATCACTGGCCACCCTAGCAGCTGCCTCTTGTACAGGCTGGAGGAATCACTGTCCCTGGTCACCTGAGGCCCTACAATCAGCACGAGTCAGCGAATGCCTTTGCTGGGAGCCAGACCACACATCTGCAGGACACACGCCTCTGTCAGCAGGAGTGGGACAGGAGGCTGGGGGTCAAGGCCCATCACAGTGGCCCATCAGCCTGCCATACACACAGCCAACAGGGACTCTGAAAAATGCTGGGATGGGGTCTCTGCAGGACCACCCTCTCAGAGCAGAGGACTAGCTGTGGCCTGCAAGCCTGAGAGCTTCCTCTCTGCTCTCCACTCTCCTGGCTCTGCCCTGCTGTCCTCATTCTAATCCCACTGTCCACTGATGGTCCTCACACAGGCCTAGAACCAGCCTCCCTCCCTCAGGGCTTTTGGACTCACTTTTCCCTCCCTTTGGAATGTTCTTCCCCAGGTGTCTGCTTGTCTCTGTACATCCCTTCTTCCTGTCCCACGCCCTCCCCCATTCACGAATTTCATACTTGCCTCCCCTGTGGGGTCAGTTTCCTAGGGCTGCTTAGCAAATCGACACAAATTGAGTAGCTTAGATGACAGAAATATATTCTCTCACAGTTCTGGAGGCTGAGAATACGAATTCAGGGCATCAGCAGGGCCACACTCTCTCCAAAGGCTCTGGGAAGGATTCTCCCTTGTCTCTTCCGGATCTGGTGGCTCCAGACTTCCCTGGATTGTAGCCACATCATGCCTCCATCTTCACATGGCCTTCTCTTCTTCTATATGTTTCAAATTTTGCTCTGTGTGTCTCTTATAAGGGCACTTGTCATTCGGCTTAGAGTCACCCACCTAATCCAGGAGGATCTCCTCAACTCAAGGTCCTTCACTTAATCACATCTGCAAAGAGCCTTTTTCCAAAGAAGGCCACACTCATGGGTTAAGGGATTTTATGAAGACATCTTTGGTGGGGAACTTTTCAACTACCACACCTGCTGTGATTTTTCTCTCTAGCACATATTCCTGAATGTCGTGCTGAGCATTTTACTTATATTCAGCGTCTCTTCTCTTCCTTAAAAGGATGTAAACTCCAGGAGGGCTGAGATTTTTTTTTTTTTTTTCATTTTACTTTTTTTAAATTGTACTTTAGCTGAAGCTTTACAGAACTAATTAGTTTCTCATTAAACAATTAATACACATATTGTTTTGTGACATTGGTTGCCAACCCCACGACATGTTGACACTTTCCCTTCTCAGCCTTGGATTCCCTGTTACCAGCTTTCCTGTCCCCTCCTGCCTTATTGTTCTTATCCCTGAGCTGCTGTGCCCGTTTAGGCTTGTTTTGTTCTATGGGTCTGTCTAATCTTTGGCTGAAGGGTGAACTTCAGGGGTGACTTCAGTACTGAGTTAAAAGAGTTTCTGTGGGCCATACTCTAGGGATTTCTCCAGACTGTAAGTTTGGACTTTTTGTGTGAGTTTGAATTTTGTTCTACATTTTCTCCAGCTCTGTCCGGGACCGTCTATTGTGATCCTTGTCAGGGCAGCCAGTGGTGGTAGCTGTGCTGGACCCAGCCTGATGGAGGCTGTGGTAGCTGTGATTCATTAGGCCTTTGGACTAATCTTTCCCTTGTGCGTTTAGTTTTCTTCATTCTCCCTTGCTCCAGACTGGGAATGCTGAGATTTTTTTATTGTTTTGTTCATTTTTGTTCTTCAAGTGGCTAGATTAGTGCTGGTGCATAGTAGGTGAATGGATGGATGGATAGATGGGTGGATATATATATATATATATACATATATAGAGAGAGAGGTATGTAGATAGAGAGAGAGGCAAATAGAGAGAGAGAATGGTTGGATGGAAGGATGGATAGAAGGAAGGAGAGAAGGAAGGAAGGAAGGAAGGAAGGATGGATGGATGGATGGATGGATGGATGGATGGATGGATGGATGGATGGATGGATGGATGGATGAGTCAGTTAGTTGTGACCAGAGAAGAGTATGGATGGAGGAGACAATGGGTTTTCCCGGGGGAGTTATCAGTTTCTGGCCAAGCTGTGTGGGGAGGAATGCTGGCTCTCAGGAGTTCTGTGGGCAGCTCCCAGCACAGTAACTGTCAGCTGAGAGCATTGTCTGGGGTCCCAGGCTGGTGGGCAACACAGGATGCTCTTACCTGGGACTCATGCCCTTTTTCTGAATGATGGAGGTTCTCCTGGTCTGATGAGAGGACCAGGTGGTGAGTGGGAGATGGACAATCAGCTGAACATGGAGACATGGAGGAAACTTCCCACCTGGATCCTTAGAAGGCTCAGTCCTCACTCTACACTGATGGTGGGGTCACTGAGGGGGCATGTGGGCTCTGGGAACCATGGGAAGCTGGGGGTGGACAGGCAATGTGCCAGGAACAACATGGGGCTGTGAAACACTTGAGAGGCTGGGCAGAGAAGAAGAGTTCAGAAGTGAGATTTGCCAGAAATGGTCCATAGAGTTTTTTGGCTATAATCATTATGAAAGAAGATTACCAGGCTTTTCTTCTGTGTTGCCACTGGGTGGGTTTGAACTGCTAACCTTTAGGTTAGTAGTTGAGCACAAATTGTTTGTGCCACCCAGAGACCTTGAATGGTAGACAGATAAATTAAAGTGACACAACATTCTTTTGCCAAAGTTTAGCTATTTCCTTCTTTATTAAGCATACCTCTGGTTTTTGTAAACTCTGAATAGATTCAAGAACTGCAAAAAAGTTCTGACTGAATTTCAGATGATTCTGACACTGTTTTGGAAGTACCCTACTCCTCCATTTTCCAGGACGTCTCTTTTCAGTTTTTTAAACATTTTTATCCAATTGTCTGATATACTGGTTTTTGAGCTCTGGGGTTAATCAGAGTCCCCTGGGTAGCTGTTTAACTTTTCAAGGTTCTGTATAGATGCTTGGGTGCCACATCCTGAGATCTGCTCTCGAAGATCTTAGGGTCTTCAACACTCCCCATGTGAGCCTGTGCACCTGCCACCCCCACAGAATGCTCACTCTAAGATGTGAACTTTCTTTTCACAACTTGCAGGGCACAGCTTCTGGGGAATGATGCTGGGGTCTTGAGAGGGCTCCTTTTTTTTTTCCCTCAGATGGTTAGAAACTTCTCCTGAGCCTTGGGGTCTTAATTCGACAGATGTTTGTTGACTACCCACCAGATAACAAACCATGCTGGGCTGCAAAGATCCAACAAGGAATAAAGAACAGACATGGTCCCTGCCAACCTGGGTTTCTGCATGTATTACAGGTCACTCAGATGCCTTGCACAGTAATAACAACAATTTATTCTTGAAAAATCTGAGTGGGGGTAGGAGTGGGTGTTGACGTATGGAAAAAGGAGAGGTCAGACTCCAGCCCAGGCCCATTAGAAGAGAACATGTCTAGAGTGTTTATAACAAAGTGTTCGCTGGTCTTCACAATTCGAAGAATTGCTTTGCTTTGAGAACACTTGGGTCTCTTTTACCAAATAATCCAATATTTCAGTATCATAAAGCACCAGAATTTGTTTAGGATTTTAAAATCTCAGATGACCTGGTATGTTTTGCTTTCTCCTTAAATGTGTGGGGTAATCTTAAAAGTAAGGAAATTTTATCAAACTTTATCAAGTTCTGCTCTGCTTATGTATAAAATGAGGAAATTATGGTATTACAATACCAACAGTAATATCTATGATAATGATCTTCATGAGCTGAAACAGGAAAAGAGATGTGAAAAAACTTTTAAAAATTACGAAGCACTGCAACAATGTAAGGACCTTCCATTATTACAAATTAAACATTCTCATTAGATAGGCTGGAGTTTCTCAGCTGATGTTCTAGAAGGGTTGAATGCCAATGTGTGGCCTCCCAAACTGGAGTTGGACCAAAGCCTTCTTCAAGGCATCCTTAAATTCTTTGTTCTTCAGGCAGTAGATCAAAGGGTTCAAGATGGGGGTGAGGACAGTGTACAAAACAGAAATAAGTTTGTTAGAACTTCGTGTATCAATGGCCTGAGGCCGGACATACATGAACAGCAAGGCCATATAGAAGATGGTGACCACAGTGAGGTGGGAGGCACAGGTGGAGAAGGCCTTCCAACGGCCAGTGGCTGAAGGGACATGCAGGACAGCCAGAATGATGTGTCCATAGGAAAGCACGGTGGCCACCAGTGGGAACACCAGCATGATAAAGGCCAGGATAAAGTCTACCAGCTCTGCTGTCAACAAGTCTGTGCAGGCCAGTTTGAGGATGGGGGAAATATCACAGAAAAAGTGGTTCAAGACGTTGGAGCCACAGAACATAGCTCTGGAGATAAAGTAGATCTTGATCACAGAGATGGTGAAGCCACTCATAAAGGAGAAGGCCACCAGCTGGACACAGAGCCTCGTGGTCATGATGACTTGGTAGCACAGGGGGTGGCAGATGGCCGCATAACGGTCATAGGCCATGGAGGCCAGAAGCACACACTCTGTGCAAACCAGGGAGCTGAAGAAGTAGAGCTGAGTCATGCATCCCATGAAGGAGATGCGCTTCCTCTGAAGGAGGAAGCCATCCAACATCTTGGGGATGATGTCACACACATACCAGATGTCCAAGGAAGACATAATGCCCAGAAAGTAGTACATGGGCCTATGGAGGGATGTGCTATTCCAGACAGTGAGGATGATGGCCAGGTTCTCCACCAGGACAAAGAGGTACGTGAGCAGGAAGACGAGAAAGAGCACATACTGCATCCCGGGGGCTGAGGGGAAGCCCACTAGAATGAAGGCGCTGACCTCGGTGACATTCTTTCCCCTCATTCGTCTGTGCTTGGGAGCTGCGGGCCTGCAAAATATCACCAAGCCAGAATAAAGGGGTGAAGGGCAGCTGGGGAGAGAGAATCAGAGCTAACCCTCCAGGGTGAGATTAGGTCCTGACTTCCAAAGATCAGGTACCTGGTCTCTGGAAGAGTCATACCCGAGTTTAGTATTAAGTGTCAGATTCTGTGTAGGTTCTAGATCTCCACGAGATGGGATTATACTAAGGTTAGGTTTCTGGAATACTCTGCCTCCACCCCAAGTAGCTCACAAAGTTCTTGAAACTGCAATTTTCTTAAAATCGAAATTCATCAAAGAATCTAATAATGGTAAAGGAAGTCCACAGTTCTCCATGGTAAAGGAAGTCCACAGTTCTCCATGGTAAAGGAAGTCCACAGTTCTCCATGGTAAAGGAAGTCCTCAGCTCACCACACTCCCTTCTCCCTTACCACCGCTCAGGGTCATCCAGGCCTATAACTGGGTGGCTAGCATTGTTCTTCAAGGAGCCCTGGTGGCACAGCAGTTAAGAGCTAGGTGGCTAACTGAAAGGTTAGTGGTTCAAACTCACCAGCCACTCTGTGAGAGAAAGATGTGGCAGTCTGCTTCCATAAAGATTACAGCCTTGGAAACCCTACGGGGCAGTTCTACTCTGTCCTATAGGGTCACTATGAGTAGGAATCAACTTGATGGCAATGGGTAGCATGCTCTTCTACACTAGTGGATGATTGAATTTTGCTTGGTTTCAGACTTGGTTCTATAAAAGCAAGTGACATAGGCAGGGCTCAAGTGATAACGGGGTGGGTCTCGTCCAGGTTAACCAGAACCCAAACCCAGACACATCCATGGAGCCAGGACATCTTCCATAGAGCAGGAGACTCCCAGGCCAAGATGAGAAGCTGATCTGGTGTCTATCTTTTTGCCATAACAAGGCCCCTTTAATATACTGTAAAGGAACAAAAAGTCAAAAACCAATAACATTAAAAAGATACAGAGGGGACTACCAGCAAAGAAAAGATTTCAGCAAAGTTCTGGAAGAGAGCAAACAGACCGTAGGAATGTGTCTGAAGGCTTGTGGCTGAGAAAGAAGGGCCTGGCAGTCTGCTTCCACAAGAGTACAGCCAAAAAATCACTATGGAGCACAGATCTACCCTGAAGCACATGTGGCTGCCAGGAGTAGGAACCAACGTGATGGCAACAGGTTCAGGGCTTTTTGGTGGCAGAGGGCGGATTGGTAGCTGAGGAAGGAGCCATCTGCCCAGCACATGGCAAGTGTGATGGAGTGCAAGTGAGATGGGGTTGGGGACAGGGAATGAATACAGTCTATTCCAAGAGCCATTCAGGAGCTGCCCCTGTAGGGCTCTCTCCAGCCCCCTGTGTGGGCTGGTCCCCCAGAGCCTGCTCCAATGAACTAAAGGAACTGCTACCTCATCCTTATCATGTGCCAAGTATTTTAATGTAGATCATTTCATTTAATCCTCACCACAGTCCTGGAAAACACGGCGTACCATCTCCTTTTTCAGACGAACAACATGAGGCTCAGGAGAGAGGCTTATGGACTTACCCAAGTACGCAGCAGCACCAGGGCGCACACCAGAGTCTTCTAATCCCAAGGCTGTGGCTCTTCCCATCAGATATCAACAATAGAAAAAGTGAACCCATTTTGGTGTGAGCTACAAATTTGGAATTATTAAGGTGGATAGACATAGTTGCTGATTGCCTTCTGACATTACTCTAATAGGCTATAAAACAAAAGGTCACAGAGTAGATAGTATTATTCAGAGGAAAAGGCAGAGAATACCTTTTAAGAAACAAGTACAGGGATGTGGAAAATAGACTAGTTAAAGCAAATATTCAAATTATTAAACAAAGTAATTGGGAACAATTTAATTTTTCATCAGTAAGGGGCAGCCTAAGTAAGTTTTGCCACGTCTGTGCTAAGGAACACTAGGCAGTCATTGAAAAGAAAGGGCAGGGCTAGCTACAGATATAGAATGACTTCTGAGCTATACAGTTACAGTTTTTAAACGTTTAAACAGCGTGTAAGGAGCCCTGGAGGCATAGCGGTTAAGTGCTCTGCTGCTTACAGAGGGGTTGGTGGTTCAAACCCACCAGGCACCACCACAGGAGAAAGATGTTGCAGTCTGCTTCTCTAAAGACTGCAACCTCGGAAGCCCTGTGGGACAGTTCTACTCTGTTCTACAGGGTCGCTGCGGTACAATTAATTACTTTTGTGTGTGGCCTTTCTAGATATGGTCTTGCGACTCCCACCTAGGTGACTGGGTAGGCCTGTGCAAATAAGATCATTGGGGCTCACTGAGAGGATTAATCAGTTTTGCCTTAAAAAAGAGCCAATTCCAGAGTGGAGAGAAGAGCCCGCCACCACCAAAGAAGGAGAGACTCGAAGCAGATACCCAGAGCAGAGACCTGAAGCAGAGACCGACAGTGGAGACCTGCAGGAGACCGTACAGTGGGCTTCCTGGCCCATGGAGCGAGAAAGCTGAGTGCCTTTGGACAGAGACTGAGGGCCAGGGAGAAGCCTACGCCTAATCCATGAATTTGGGACTTGCCAGCCTCCACAACCACATTAGCCATTTCCTTTACATGGATCATGAGTTCTATGAGACATTGCAGAAAATTAGGGAACCCAAAGTCAGGAGGGAGAGTACTGAGGGGAGATGGAGTAGTTGATGTTAGAGATGATGGAGTGGTACAGCAGCTTGGAAAAGTTGGACCTTCGGGGCATCTTTAACCTCTGTCTCATCGGAACCAGCTTTGTGCTGATTCTTACGAAAGAAATGATGCATTTAGTCGCTGCAGATCAGGATCAACTTGAAGGCAACAGGCTTATAGGGTGCCTCCCTTGGGATGAATAAAAGTATACACTGGTGTCGTGGATTGAATTGCATCCCTCCAAAATACGTGTCAACTTGGCTGGGCCATGATTCCCAGTATTTTGTGGTTGTCCACTATTTTGTGATCTGGTGTAATTAGCCTGTGTGTTATAAATCCTAACCTCTATGATGTTAATGAGGCAAGATTAGAAGCAGTTATGTTAATGACACGGGACACATCTACAGGATTAGGTTGTATCTTGGGTCAATCTCTTCTGAGACATAAAAGAGAGAAGCAAGTAGAGAGGAAACGGATCTCCTACCACCAAGAAAGAAAAGCCGAGAGCAGAGCACGTCCTTTGAACTCAGGGTCCCTGAGCTGAGAAAATCTTAGAGCCAGGTGAAGATTGATGACAAGGACCTTCTCCCAGAATTGACAGAGAGAGAAAGCCTTCCCCTGGACCTGGCACCCTGAATTCAGACTTCTAGCCTCCTAGACTGTGAGAATAAATTTCTGTTTGTTAAAGCCATCCACTTGTGGTATTTCTGGTGCAGCAGCACTAGGTGACTAAGACAACCAGTAACTAGTGTATATTAGTAGGCGATCTCTGAAGATCATGCCAGAAGCTGGGAACTGTCATCTCTGAGTGGGGAAAGTAGGTCCCTGGATGCAGGGGTGGCAGGGAGATGTTTTCACAATAAACCTTTTTCTACCTTCTAAATTCTGTTTCATATGCATCTATTTCTTATTCAAAATGGTAATACATGATTTATTTTTAAATTCTCTAAGTTCTTTAAAAAGAAAAAGTTACAGGTTGGATTAAAAATTCAACAAGTCAGCACTTTCCCAACCCACAGTTCCACACCTATGCTGAAAAACACATGTAGACTAAATGGATAAACTGGAATAAAGTGTGTCGTTCGATACATGACGCAGTTTTAAACGGCAAAGTGTTCCAAAATGCTGAAATTATAAATTACAGAATAGTAACAAAAGCATTTGTCTCCCCAAAATGGTATAGAAATAACACAAAAGAATACCTAAAAGAAATGTGAAAATCGAAAGATACTAATACATCTATCAGAGCACTAGTAAGTAGGTACACGATTAAGAAACTCAGTATTTGAACATTAAGCAACTAATACGAATTTAACAGAACGTTGGAGAAAAATACACAAGGAAATGCAGGGAATTGTAAAAACACCTGTTTGGTACCTGGCACATACCATTCCATAAATGGTAGCAATCAAGTGCACAAGGGTCGAATAAACAAAATGTGAGCAAATAGTTTTCTCATTAATATATTGATTTAACACAAACGACTTAAATCATGATGTGAGGTATCATCCCAAAACAAAACCAAAACCCACTGTCATTGAGTTGATTGCAACTCATGGCGATCCTATAGAAGAGAGTAGAACTGCCCTATAGAGTTTCCAGGGAGTGCCTGGCAGATTCAAACCGCCTACCTTTTGGTTAGCAGCCGTAGCTCTTAATCACTATGTCACCAGAGTGTCCGTAGGATGGTATAAAACCAAAGCCCAAAACCAAACCCGTTGCTGTAGAGTCGATTCTGACTCATAGTGACCCTAAAGGGCAGAGTAGAACTGCCCCGTTGGCTTTCCGAGGAGTAGCTGGTAGATTCAAACTGCTGACCTTTTGGTTAGGAGCCAAGCTCTTAGCCACTGCACCACCAAGACAGAATAAAGTGAAAGTACATTTAAATGAAGAGACATGCAAGGCCTCCTGCCTTTGCTCACTTCATCCCTTGTACCTGGAATGCTCCCTGGCCTGGCCCTGCCCCCACAGGTCTGGCTAGTCCTGCCAGTCCTCCTCTGTCCTCCCATCACCCCAGTCCTACCCCTATGTTGTCGCTGTCTACCCACAAGACTGAAAGCTCCTAAGACAGCTCGCTCACCACTGAGTCACAGCACCAAGCACAGTCCCCGGCACATGGTAGAAATCAACAGACTCAGAAGAACGGATGTTGATGGGAAACAAACGAAGGGAGTCTGCTGAAAACAAATATTTCAGCAAAAGATGGCAGATTTGAGGGCACCTGTTTATTTCCGCCGCCACAACCACCTGCACCCTCTTCTCCTTCCTCTTGGCACCCAAATCCCAGAGAAATTACTCAGACAATGTAAAAAATTAGAGGAGAACCCTCATCACACAGAAAGTTGGGAAAGGAAGTCATGCAAACGCCCAGAGTTTTGAAGACGTTGCCGAGCTCCCGCATGAGGTAGAGATAATGTACTCAGAAAGCTGACTTACAGGTCAGAGCTTCATGGGCGCTGTGGCCCCAGAGGATGCGGAGGGTGGCATTCTGGGCCCTCAGAGTCCCCTAGACTGGGAGGCGAGGGTGTGGGCTGGGGCGGGAGTGGCTATAAGACTGACGGAAGCACTGTCTGGGAGTCTCTGTCACCACAAATCAGAAGTGGAGTGGAAGGAGCTCAGGGGGCTTGTGGCAGGGTAAAGTACAGGCAGCAGCACTGCCAGGTGTTGGGAGATCAGTCGCTAGTTTTGGAACTTCCAGGAAAAAGAATCCTGAAAGCATCTAGGCAGAATCAAACCAAATTTACAAAATAGAAGATCAGTTGGATTAGCTTTAATTCTCACCAAAAAATTAGGGGCCGGCAAGACCGTGGCACAGCTTCTAACGAGTGATAAAGGCTGAGAACGTTGAAGACTATGTGAGGGTGTCAGAGGGACATCCTCAATAAGCGCTTGTTCTAAGTGAGAATTTACAGTCTCTTTTTCAGGATGAAGCTCAAAATGCTCCAGCTATAGCAGTCCCCAACCCAGGCTGTCACAGCATTAAATGAAACTTACAGAGAAGGAAAGAAACCACATTTAAACACAGCATTTAATCTTAACAATTGCTGTCAATATAATTACAAAAAATGGAAATGTCAATACTTGTTGACTGAGAAGATATATAATGAAAAATAATAATCATAGTGGATTTGGATAAAAAGAAACTGGGATTAAGTACATGAGGAAAAACCAGTCGAGACAAAGATCGTAGTAAGGAAGAAGTGAGGCAAAGATTGCAGTAAGGAAGAAGGGTGTTGGCTGCCTCATTTTCAAAAGAGGAAATCAAAAGTCCTTTTTTTTTTTTTTTAATTCATGGGGTTTATAACTAGAGCAACATATGTTCTTGAAAAATTAAAGGTAAGTAACACTATTTTAAAAAATGTAAATTCTAATAATAATGAAAGAACAACAAAAGAATATAGAAATAAGGGAAGGAACAATAAAACACAGGAAACAATCCACAACAAGGATAGAAGTAAGAAAAATATCAGTTGTGACAATAAATGTAAATAGGTTAAACTCATTTGGCAAAAGAAAATGAGTCCCAAATTATGGGGAGAAAAAAAAATCTATTATGTAGTGTCTACAAGATGTAGACCTAAAAACTTCACCTCAGAAAAATTGAGATTACGAGCTTAGGTTTAGGTGTATCAAACAAAAGGAAAGAAGGAAGGAAGGAAAAAAGGAAGGAAGGAGTGGGTTTCAGAATTAATATCTAATCAAGTGAAACTCGAGACCAAAAATGGTCATTTTTATTGATGAACTTTTCAGTGAATAATATAACTTTAACACAGAGTTAGCAAAAACTTGATCTTAATACAGGGGAAACTATCCAGAAACGAAGTAGTAGCACAGACTTTAGTACATCATACCTCCCATTCCCTGACAAACCACAAGGCAAATTAAAATAAGCCATAGACGATCAGGATAATATAATTTATGATGCTGATTTCATGGCTATTAAACTCAGTACCCTGAAGAGAAAGAATACACCTTTGTTTCCAGTGCCCATGGGGAGTTCTGGGAAAAAATCTCTGTAACGGCATCAAAGGAAAAGTCAATGAATTCCAAAAGTGGACATCGTATGTTCCCCATTTCCTTAAAAGCAATGGAATAAAAAATTGAAATTAGTTAATATCAGAGTAAACACAAACTCCTAACCACGTGGAAAAAATTTTTAAAAGCATACTAACAACAAACTCTTAAGTCAAAGAAGAAGCTATAATTGTAATTACAGACTATGTAAAAAATAATATCAATGAAGACATTATATATATACACGACATAGCCAGTTGGTATTCAGAGGCAATTTTATGGTACTACACGCTTTCAACTTGTAATCAGCAAGAAGAAAAAAATAAATGAATATTCAATTCAGTGAGGAAAAATATAAAGTAAATCCAAAGGAAGCAGAAAGTAGAACTAAAAGGAAAGAACAATGAAAGAGTAAAACATTTTCAACTAATTAAAGAGAGGGATGATGCAATTAATCATTCGCAGCAAGAACTGGTCTGGGGTCGGCTCAGGGTAGTTTAATAAACAGAAAAATGAGGAAAACACAAATACGCCATTTAGTAAGGATAAAGGGGATAAACTGCAGAAGGAGATGCATCAAATTTGGAGGGAATGATCAGCAACATTCAGAAAGCACCTAAGACGTGTCCTATGAAGAGGTCCTCTTCTAGCTTCATTTTACAGATTAGGAAAATGACCCCTCAAGAGCTTAGAAGATTTGTCCCCCTCTCCAGGCTCTGCAAATCACCAGAACTGGTGGAGTCTCGCCCTCACCACAGAATGTGGAGTGGGGGGCTCTGTCCAGCTGCTCTTTGGGGCTGGGTTTGGGTTTGTCTTGGGTTGGAGATGTGGATGAACTTTCATTATGGTTTAGGGTGGTACCTTCAGTGGGAGCCAGCTCAGTGGACTGATCAACCCATGACCAGATTGGGGGGGGGGGGAAATGATCCTCCTTCAGGATGGACAATGCCTTTCCTGGTCACTTCCTCTACCTGGTGGGAGCAAAATGCTTCAGAGAAGTGATTCTCAGTGTTGCCTTGAATCTTTTCCCCACTTAGTGCAGCCCTCAAGAGTCCTAATTTTAATGAAAATGTGGGATCATTTTTAGCCTTGTCAAAGGTGGGTGTTTAGATGAGGGAGAGATGGAAGGAGAGGGGAGGGACACAGAGAGAGAAGGAAGTGCAGGGGAGAGGGCAGAGGCATGGTCAGCAGGGCAGGCCTCTCCCTGGGCTCAGGGTCAGTGTGATGTGACTCACTCAGTGTCCCAGCTGAGGCAGCAACCAGGCCAGCTTCTGCCCCCTGCCCCCACCCCAGCAAGTCCTCTGGCTTCACAGAAATGGGTAAGCGGTTTGGGGACATGAGACTTTGGAAAGGCAGCCCTTTCTGACAGCCTTCCCTCATACAGGGTTTCTTCAGCCTACAGGCTCACTGTAGTGGTGGGGGTGGGGGGAGCAAGTGGACAAGTAGGTGGGGGTAAGCAAGTGGATGAGGAGGTGTGGGAGGCATGCAAGTGGACAAGTAGGTGCGGGGAGTCAGCAAGTGCACAAGCAGGGTGGGGGGAATGAGAGAGAGAGGACAAGCGGCCAGTGCTGGGGCGGGAGAATGCACAGACCTAGAGCAGCTGCATGACCCAGCCCTGTGCTGGGGCAGAGCCCCTCAACAGGTGGCATATGTGGTGGGGTCACACAGAGGCGGGGCATCTGGGGGGTGCTGACCAGAAAGGCGTGGACCAGTGAAAGCAGGAACAGGCTTTTGGGGAATTCTTGGTGAAGATTTCAGACCACCCAGTCAGGGGAGGTTAGAGGGATCTGTGCGCATGGAGGGGAGAGGGTGCAGGGGGAGAGGGCCCTTACGTTGGAAATCAGCCAGTGCCAGTGTTCAGTAGGAGGCCTCCCTCTGGCCACTTCCCCAACCCCTCACATAGACCTGGTCACTCCACTTAGGGGAAGGGCTCAGTGGGAACCTACCTCGGAGCACTACTGGTATCACTGGGAGCGTCTTCTGCCAAGTGCAGGTCACTGATCAGCTGCTGTCCAACCAGGACGGAGTCTGGTGGCTCTGATGCAGCCTGGAAGGTTCTGAGCAGCTGCTGGCCCTGCTCTGAGCAAGTGCTGGTTTAAAGGAGGCTCTGGGGTCATTGGCATCCCTCCCCACAGTGCACAGATGTGGGGACTCCAGGGTCCAATTACCCCTGCAACAGGGAGTAACTGCCCCCTACTGCCAGTTAGCACCCTGTCAGTGGGCAAGGGCAGGTTCATCTGGCAGAAGTGTATCCCCTAAGGATCAGGCAGGGGTTCACCCTGCTCAGCTCCACTGCTGGCCATCCCATACCCTGTCTCAGGCCTGTTGTTCAGGCCCCTGACCAGGGGTCCTTTCCTGTCCACGCTGCCTCCAGCCACACAGTCCTGTTCCCACCATGACTTCTGCAATGTCCCTCCTTGAAGCCAGAGAGGGGTGTAACCCCTCTTGGGGACAGAGGGCTTTTCTAGGTGAAGTGACCCAGCCCAGGGGGGATGGCTGGGTGGGGAGCCTGCTCTACCCCAGTGTTATTACTCATGAGGACAGGGCAATCCCAGTCTCTGGCATAAAGTAAGAACATTTCTTCCGCATATAATCAGCACAAATGCTACAGAATCACTCTCAGCCCAAACAAGGCCGCCTGCAAATGTTGCCAAAAGGTGGTTTTCCGGAGCAGAAGAAAAGGGAGCCATCCAGAGGCGTGTACCTGCAAAGGCACATGGGAACCACCCTGGAGGGTGATTCACTGTGCTCAGACATGATGGGGAGGGCTGACATTCTTGTGAGTAAATGCTCTGACTTGCAATTTCTTCCCTCCTCTAGGGAAGGCCAACGGCAAGAACAAAGCTGACCTGTGTTGGATTAAATTGTGACCCCCACCCCCACACGTGTTGGGATCCTAACCCTTATATAACCTGTGGATGTGGCCCTGTTTGGAAATAAGGATTTCTTTGTTATGTTGATTAGATCACACTTGAATAGGGTAGATTGTAAATCTCATCACAACTGAGTCATAAAAAGAGCAGATGAGACACAGATTGTCATGAATTGAATTATGTCCCCCCAAAACATGTGTCAACTTGATTAAGCCATGATTCCCAGTATTGTGTGGTTGTCCCCCATTTTGTGATTGTAATTTTATGCTGAAGAAAATTAGGGTGGGATTGTAACACCACTCTTACTCAGGTCACCTCCCTGATCCAATGTAAAGGGAGTTTCCCTGGGGTGTGGCCTGCACCACCTTTTATCTTTCAGAGATAAAAGGAAAGAGAAGCAAGCAGAGACTTGGGGACCTCATACCACCAAGAATGCAGTGCCTGGAGCAGATCGAGTCCTTTGGACCTGTGGTTCCTGTACTGAGTTGCTCCCAGACCAAGGGAAGATAGATGACAAGAACCTTCATTCAGAGCCAACAGAGAGAGAAAGTCTTCCTCTGAAGCTGACGTCGTGAATGTGGACTTCTAACCTACTAGACTGTGAGAGAATAAATTTCTCTTTGTTAAAGCTATCCACTTGTGGTATTTCTGTTTTAGCAGCACTAGAGGTTGTTTAGATGACTAAGACACAGATGGACACACATATAGGGGAAGACAGGCAACAGGTTGGAGTCATCTACAAGTCAAGGAGCCAAGGAACACCAGGGCCACCCAAGAAGAAGGAATAAGCAAGCAAGACTCTGATTTGGACTTTTAGCCTCCAGGACTGTGAGAAAATAAATGTCTGCCCTTTAAAGCCACACACTTATGGCATTTTTGTTATGGTGGCCCTAGGTAACTCAGATACCTCCCAACTAAAAAATGGGCAAAGATCTGAACAGATGTTTCACCAAAGAAAATGAAAGGATGGCCAACAAGCAAGTGAGAAGGTGCTCCACATCATGATCCATGGGAGAAATGCAAATCAAAACCACGATAAGGCACCACTACACAACTATCGAATCAGCCAAAACACAGAGCGGTTGCAGGACGGACCAAATGCTGGCGCAGATGCAGAGAAACTGGATCACTCGTGCTTGCTGACAGGAATGTAAAATGGCACAGCCACTCTGGAAGACACTTTGGCAACTTCTTACAAAGTTAAACACACGTACCTACCATACAGCCCAGCAGCCCCACTCCTGGGAGTTTATCCTAGAGAAACGAAGATGTATGTTTACACAAAAACCTGTACTCGAATATGTATAGCAGCTCTATTCACAATAGCTCACAACTGGAAATGATGAAAACATCCTTTAATGGGTACATGGATAAGCAAATTGTAGTGCATCCATACAACGGAATCCTATTCAACAACAAACTACTGATTCATTCAACAACCTGCATGAGTTTCAACGGCACTGTGCTAAGTGAAGGAATTCAGTCTCAAAAGCCCACGTACTGAAAGTAGGGAGGTGGAGCCAAGATGGCGGAATAGACAGACGCTTCCGGCGAGCCCTCTTTACAACAAAGACCCAAAAAATCAAGTGAAACGAGTATATCTGTGACAAGCTGGGAGCCCTGAGCATCAAAGGCGAGCTTAGAAAATGAACTGAGGGGCGGGGGAGGAAGAGATCTTTCAGAAGTGGAGAGGAGTTACTGCATCTGAATCACGGGGAGCCCTCAGGCAACATTCCTGTAGTGGTGGCGGTGGGCTGGTACCAGCGTTCAGCTGTGGTTTCCTCAGGGAGAAGCATCCAGCCACACAGCCTACTCATTTCTGGAGTCTGAGAAGAACGGAGCTCTCAGCAAAAGCTAAGTACTTCTGTATATTTTACCGCGCCCCTCCACCCCCAAGCCGGCTTCAGCGGCTTAATTCCCTGGGCCTGAGATAGGCCCTGTTGAGAGCCTGGAGCCATCCTCCCACCCCTGGAGAAGGAAAAAATTTGCAGTTGGGGGAAAACATAATTTGCCAGCTCCACTAACCAGGAGAGCTCAAGACAGAAGTGGCTCCTGTCCAGGCATAAATGGTCTGTGGACTTTGAGAAGCTTTCCCTTCTGCATGGACCTGTGTGGGCCTATTTTGGAGAATAGGCCCTTGTGGGCAGACTCCAACCATTTCAGCTGTGCGGTGGAGAGGTGGGTGTTTGATGTTTGACATTGCTTTGCCTATTAAACAAGGTCCTCATCTACCCACATCAGGGACCTAAGGACTGGTAGCTCCACTCAGGTCACTGAGCCACCTGTGACAGGGGTCCAAGGATAACTGGTACTTCCCAGTCCTTACAACCAAAAACATTGTGTGCCCATGGTCCTTCTGCAGAACCCAGTCACCTGCACACTCTAGGGAACAGGGATGCAGCTTCCTCAGAGACACTTGGGGATCAGTTCTCAGCCCCCTGCCTTATTCAGAGCGTGACCCCCTGCTGCAATCAGACACTGGTACATACACCAGTCACCCCTGCCCCTCTAAGACTGTAGGACAGAGCCTGTGCCACATACTTGATGATCAGCTACCTGTAAACCTGAGCTGAATTCATACAAGAAAACTGAATGGACTCCTAGACTGGTATACCTGATAACAGATGTAGCCATCTGGGGACAGGACATCAGAACTCCAAAGGCGAAAATAATCAAGCTAGCTCACTCAAGCAACCCATAGGGGTATACCAAAACAAAACAAAGCAAGCAGCTATGACACAGTAAGCAAGCATAAACTAATACAATAACTTATAGATGGCTCAGAGACAACAGTCAATATCAAGTCATATAAAGAAGCAGACCATGATCACCTCAACAGACTCTCAAAACAAAGAATCCAGGGATCTTCTAGATGAAAGTCCATTCCTGGAATTACCAGAGCCAGAATACAAAAGTTTAATATACAGAGCCCTTCAAGACATCAGGAAGAAAATGAGACAATATGCAGAACAAGCCAAGGAACACACAGATAAAGGAATTGAATAAATTAGAAAGATTATTCAGAACATGATGAAAAATTTAATAAGCTGGAAAGATCCATAGACAGGCAGCAATCAGAAATTCAGAAGATTAATAATAAAATTACAGAAGTAGACAACTCAATAGAAAGTCAGAGAAGCAGAATTGAGTAAGTAGAAGTCAGAATTTCTGAACTCAAAGATAAATCACTTGGAACTAATATATTTGAAGAAAAATCAGATAAAAGAATTTAAAAAAAACAAAGAAACCTTAAGAATCATGTGGGACTCTATCAAGAGAAATAAACTACGAGTGATTGGAGTACCAGAACAGGGAGGAATAACAGAAAATATAGAGAGAGTTGTTGAAGATTTGTCGGCAGAAAACTCCCTTGGTATCGTGAAAGATGACAAGATATCTATCCAAGATGCTCGTTGAACTCCACATAAGGTAGATGTTAAAAGAAAATCACCAAGACATATTATAATCAAGCTTGCCAAAACCAAAGATAAAGAGAGAATTTAAGAGCAGCTAGAGATAATAAACAAAAAGTCACCTACAAAGGAGAGCCAATAAGAATAAGCTCGGACTACTTGGCAGAAACCATGAAGGCAAGAAGGCAATGGGATGACTTATTTTAAAAATCAAAGGAGGCGGGGCCAAGATGGCTGACTAGGTAGACGCTACCTTGGATCCCTCTTGCAACAAAGACTCGGAAAAACAAGTGAATCGATCACATACATGACAATCTACAAACCCTGACCAACAAACACAGATTTAAAGAGTTGACCTGAGTGACAAGAGACTGAGAAAGAACAACCACGGGGAAGTAGCCACTGTTTTCGGAGCCTGGAGTCAGCGTCCCAGTCAGGAAACCTTGGTGCCGGGCTTTGGACTGGGCACAGGGGAGCTGAGCATGGCATCCTGAGATGGCACAATCACGGGGCGCAGCCCTAACGACCTGAACTGACCTCAGGGGAAGCCCAGCCAGTGCATGCAGGCAGCGCAGCAGTGCGGCTGATAGGACGAGAAGTCACCGGGAGGCAGCGACTGGTTTTGGAGCTGGGAGTGCAGCGTCCCAGCCGGGGAACCTTGGCGCTGGGTTTTGGACTGGGAGCGGAGGAACTAACCACGGCTTCTGAGACAGCGCAAGCAAGGGACGCGGGCCTGATCCTCGGGGGCAATCTCTACCCAGCCAGCGCACACAGTCGACGACGCACCCCTCGGGAATCTCAGGTAAAACAGTCATCCCAAGCAAGATAACTAACTTTGTCTATATTCCGGGGTGCTACTCTCTCCTATTTATCTGAACCCTCCCCTCCCCTTCCCAGGTGGCTTCATTAACATTGGAATTCCCTGAGCCAGAAAGTAAACTGCTCTGCAGTTTTTCTTTCTTTCATTTTGTTTTTGTCTTTTCCTAACCCATTCTCCTGGCCTGAGAGAAGCCACTACAAAAAACCCAGGGACCAAAAATCCTTCCCTAATTGGACTAAAAACACAGAACCAGCTCCAGCCAAGCATATGTGATCCACAGTCTCGGGCTTTCATCCCTACAGGGAACAAGGTGGCTATTATAATGCAAAGGCATTTCTGATAGGGATCTGACTGCAATTGTTTTAGGGGATTACTGGAAAGACAAGTTTCCCAGGTCTGATATCTCTGCTTATTCAACACAGCCCTCACTGACCCACAACAGGGAACTGAGGGCTGAAGCTCCCCCCAGACCACCCAGCCTCCTGCCTTAGGGGTCTAAGGAGGGTGACACCTACCAATCTGTAGAGGTACTTGCATTGCAGGCCTAAGGTACAGCTGCAGAGCCGTCCCACCAAGGTGCTTTAGGAATAGAGATACACCTACCTCACTGACACTTGGGGGAAGCCTGTCAGCATCCTGCCCCCCTGGAGTGTGAACCCCAGCTGCTACTAGAATCTGGTGCACACAACTATCAACACTACTTCTCGAGGTGGATAGGAGACAGTCTGCATCACACACTTGATGACCCAAAATCAGATTCTACTCAAGAATAGTGAATGGACTCAGGCATGTATACCTGGTAACAGCCCAAACCAGCTGGTAATAGGACATAAGTGAGTCAAGGGCTACAACAATCCAGGCAGCGCAATCTAATAGCCCATCTACGTATATTGAAAGAAAACAAAACAAGATAAGACTCAGTGAGCAAATATAGAATAAATCACTACAATATCTTAGTGATGGCTCGGAGACAGCAGTCGATATCAAACCACATAAAGAAGCAGACCATGACTGCTTCTACATCACCCCAAACTAAAGAATCAAAATCTTTCCCAAACGAAGATACAAACCTGGAATTGCCAGATACAGAACATAAAAAACTAATTTACAGAATGCTTCAAGACATCAGCGATGACCTCAGAAATGAAATAAGGCAATCTACAGAAAAAGCCAAGGAACACACTGATAAAGCAGTTGAAGAACTCAAAAAGATTATTCAAGAACATAGTGGAAAAATTAATAAGGTGCAAGAATCCACAGAGAGACAGCATGTAGAAATCCAAAAGATTAACAATAAAATTCCAGAATTAGACAACGCAATAGGAAGTCAGAGGAGCAGACTCGAGCAATTAGAATGCAGACTGGGAGATCTGGAGGACGAGGGAATTAACACCAATATAGCTGAAAAAAAATCAGATAAAAGAATTAAAAAAATAAAGAAACCCTAAGAATCATGTGGGACTCTATCAAGAAGGATAACTTGTGAGTGATTGGAGTCCCAGAACAGGGAGGGACAACAGAAAACACAGAGAGAATAGTTGAAAATCTGTTGGCAGAAAACTTCCCTGACATCATGAAAGACGAAAGGATATCCATCCAAGATGCTCATCGAACCCCATTTAAGATTGATCCAAAAAGAAAATCACCAAGACATGTTATCATCAAACTTGCCAAAACCAAAGATAAAGAGAAAATTTTAAAAGCAGCCAGGGAGAAAAGAAAGGTCTCCTACAAGGGAGAATCAATAAGAATAAGTTCAGACTACTCAGCAGAAACCATGCAGGCAAGAAGGCAATGGGATGACATATACAGAGCACTGAAGGAGAAAAACTGCCAGCCAAGGATCATATATCCAGCAAAACTCTCTCTGAAATATGAAGGCGAAATTAAGACATTTACAGATAAACACAAGCTTAGAGAATTTGCAAAAACCAAACCAAAGCTACAAGAAATACTAAAGGAAATTGGTCAGAAAACCAATAATATCAGATACCAGCACAACACAAACTCACAGAACAGAGCACCCTGATATCAACTTAAATAGGGAAATCACAAAAACAAATTAAGATTAATTAAAAAAAAAAAAAACACTCAGAACAGGGAATCATTGAAGTCAATATGTAAAAAATCACAATAATCAAAAAGAGGGACTAAATACAGGAGGCACAGAACTGCCATATGGAGGGGATACAAGGTGATATAGGACAATACAAGTTAGGTTTTTACTTAGAAAAATAGGGGCAAATGTTAAGGTAACTACAAAGAGGTATAACAACTCCATAACTCAAAATAAAAACCAAGAAAAACGTAATGACTCAGCAAACATAAAGTCAAGTACTATGAAAATGAGGAACACCCAATTTACAAAGAAAAACATCTCAGCACAAAAAAGTAAGTGGAAAAATGAAATTGTCAACAACACACATAAAAAGGCATCAAAATGACAGCACTACACACACATACTTATCTATAATTACGCTGAATGTAAATGGACTAAATGCACCAATAAAGAGACAGAGAGTCTCAGACTGGATAAAGAAACACGACCCGTCTATGTGCTGCCTACAAGAGACGCATCTTAGACTTAGAGACACAAACAAACTAAAACTCAAAGGATGGAAAAAAATATATCAAGCGAACAATAAGCAAAAAAGAGCAGGAGTAGCAATATTAATTTCTGACAAAGTAGACTTTAAAGTTAAATCCATCACAAAGGATAAAGAAGGACACTACATAATGATAAAAGGGGCAATTGACCAGGAAGATATAACCATATTAAATATTTATGCACCCAATGACAGGGCTGCCAGATACATAAATTTTAACAGAACTGAAAAGTGAGATAGACAATTCCACAATTATAGTAGGAGACTTCAACACACCACTTTTGGAGAAGGACAGGACATCCAGTAAGAAACTCAATAGAGACACGGAAGACCTAATTACAACAACCAACCAACTTGACCTCATTGACTTATACAGAACTCTCCACCCAACTGCTGCAAAGTATACCTTTTTTTTCTAGCGCACATGGAACATTCTCTAGAATAGACCACATATTAGGTCATAAAACAAACCTTTACTGAATCCAAAATATCGAAATATTACAAAGCATCTTCTCAGACCACAAGGCCATAAAAGTGGAAATCAAAAACAGAAAAATTAGGGAAAAGAAATCAAACACTTGGGAACTGAACAATACCCTGCTGAAAAAAGACTGGGTTATAGAAGACATTAAGGAGGGAATAAAGAAATTCATAGAATGCAAGGAGAATGAAAATACTTCCTATCAAAACCTCTGGGACACAGCAAAAGCAGTGCTCAGAGGCCAAGTTATATCGATAAATGCACACATACAAAAAGAAGAAAGAGCCAAAATCAGAGAACTGTCCCGACAACAAATAGAAAGTGAGCAACAAAAGAACCCATCAGGCACCAGAAGAAAACAAATAATAAAAATTAGAGCTGAACTAAATGAATTAGAGAACAGAAAAACAATTGAAAGAATTAACAAAGCCAAAAGCTGGTTCTTTGAAAAAATTAACAAAATTGATAAACCATTAGCCAGACTGACTAAAGAAATACAGGAAAGGAAACAAATAACCCGAATAAGAAACGAGATGGGCCACATCACAACAGACCCAACTGAAATTAAAAGAATCATATCAGATTATTACAAAAAATTGTACTCTAACAAATTTGCAAACCTAGAAGAAATAGATGAATTCCTGGAAAAACACTACCTACCTAAAAAAAAAAAAAAATTTTTTTTTTAACCTGAACTAACACAATCAGAAGTAGAACAACTAAATAGACCCATAACCAAAAAAGAGATTGAAATGGTAATCAAAAAACTCCCAACAAATAAAAGCCCTGACCCGGATGGCTTTACTGCAGAGTTCTACCAAACTTTCAGAGCAGAGTTAACACCGCTACTACTAAAGGTATTTGAAAGCATAGAAAATGACGGAATACTGCCTAACTCATTCTATGAAGCCACCATCTCCCTGATACCCAAAGCAGGTAAAGACATCACAAAAAAAGAAAATTACAGACCTATATCCCTCATGAACATAGATGCAAAAATCCTCAACACAATTCTAGCCAATAGAATTCAACAACATATCAAAAAAATAATTCACCACGATCAAGTGGGATTTATACCAGGTATGCAAGGCTGGTTTAATATTAGAAAAACCATTAATGTAATCCACCGTATAAATAAAAC
Source organism: Loxodonta africana (assembly GCF_030014295.1). Classification (NCBI taxonomy): domain Eukaryota; kingdom Metazoa; phylum Chordata; class Mammalia; order Proboscidea; family Elephantidae; genus Loxodonta; species Loxodonta africana. The sequence goes on along the minus strand of NC_087347.1, from coordinate 2,884,944 downwards.
AAAAGACAAAAACCACATGATCTTATCAATTGATGCAGAAAAGGCATTTGACAAAGTCCAACACCCTTTTATGATAAAAACTCTCAGCAAAATAGAAATTGAAGGAAAATTCCTCAACATAATAAAGGGCATCTAGACAAAGCCAACAGCCAACATCACTCTAAATGGAGAGAGCCTGAAAGCATTTCCCTTGAGAACGGGAAGCAGACAAGGATTCCCATTATCACCGCTCTTATTCAACATTGTGCTAGAGGACCTAGCCAGAGCAATTAGGCTAGACAAAGAAATAAAGGGCATCCGGATTGGCAAGGAGGTAGTAAAATTATCTCTATTTGCAGATGACATGATCTTATACACAGAAAACCCTAAGGAATCCTCCAGAAAACTACTGAAACTAATAGAAGAGTTTGGCAGAGTCTCAGGTTATAAGATAAACATACAAAAATCACTTGGATTCCTCTACATCAACAAAAAGAACATCGAAGAGGAAATAACTAAATCAATACCATTCACAGTAGCCCCCAAGAAAATAAAATACTTAGGAATAATTCTTACCAAAGATGTAAAAGACCTATATAAAGAAAACTACAAAGTACTAGTGCAAGAAACTAAAAAGGACCTACATAAGTGGAAAAACATACCTTGCTCATGGATAGGAAGACTTAACGTAGTAAAAATGTCTATTCTACCAAAAGCCATCTATACATACAATGCACTTCCGATCCAAATTCCAATGACATTTTTTAATGTGATGGAGAAACAAATCACCAATTTCATATGGAAGGGAAAGAAGTCTCGGATAAGTAAAGCATTACTGAAAAAGAAGAAGAAAGTGGGAGGCCTCACTCTACCTGATTTTAGAACCTATTATATAGCCACAGTAGTGAAAACAGCCTGGTACTGGTACAACAGGCACATAGACCAATGGAACAGAATTGAGAACCCAGATATAAATCCATCCATATATGAGCAGCTGATATTTGACAAAGGCCCAGTGTCAGTTCATTGGGGAAAAGATAGTCTTTTTAACAAATGGTGCTGGCATAACTGGATATCCATTTGCAAAAAAAATGAAACAGGACCCATACCTCATACCATGGACAAAAACTAACTCCAAGTGGATCAAAGACCTCAACATAAAGGCTAAAACGATAAAGACCATGGAAGAAAAAATAGGGACAACGTTAGGAGCCCTAATACAAGCATAAACAGAATACAAAACATTACCAAAAATGAAAAAGAGAAACCAGATAACTAGGAGCTCTTAAAAATCAAACACCTATACTCATCTAAAGACTTCACCAAAAGAGTAAAAAGACCACCTGCAGACTGGGAAAGAATTTTCAGCTGTGACATCTCCAACCAGCACCTGATCTCTAAAATCTATATGATTCTGTCAAAACTCAACCACAAAAAGACAAACAACCCAATCAAGAAGTGGGCAAAGGATATGAACACACATTTCACTAAAGAAGATATTCAGGCAGCTAACGGATACATGAGAAAATGCTCTCAATCATTAGCCATCAGAGAAATGCAAATTAAAACTACGATGAGATTCCATCTCACTCCAACAAGGCTGGCATTAATCCAAAAAACACAAAATAATAAATGTTGGAGAGGCTGCGGAGAGAGTGGAACTCTTATACACTGCTGGTGGGAATGTAAAATGGTACAATCACTTTGGAAATCTGTCTGGCGTTTTCTTAAAAAGTTAGAAATAGAACTACCATACAACCCAGAAATCCCACTCCTCAGAATATACCCTAGAGAAATAAGAGCCTTCACACGAACAGATATTGCACACCCATGTTTATTGCAGCTCTGTTTACAACAGCAAAAAGCTGGAAGCAACCAAGGTGTCCATCTATGGATGAATGGGTAAATAAATTGTGGTATATTCACACAATGGAATACTACACATCGCTAAAGAACAGTGACGAATCTATGAAACATTTCATAACATGGAGGAACCTGGAAGGCATTATGCTGAGCAAAATTAGTCAGATGCAAAAGGACAAATATTGTATAAGACCACTATTATAAGATCTTGAGAAATAGTATAAACTGAGAAGAACACATACTTTTGTGGTTACAAGGGGGGGAGTGAAGGAGGGTGGGAGAGGGTTATTTACCGATTAGTTAGTAGATTAGAACTACTTTGGGTGAGGAGAAGGACAATACTCAATACATGGAAGGTCAGCTCAACTGGACTGGACCAAAAGCAAAGAATTTTCTGGGATAAACTGAATGCTTCAAAGGTCAGCAGAGCAAGGGCAGGGGTTTGGGGACTATGGCTTAAGGGGACTTCTAAGTCAATTGGCAAAATAATTCTATTGTGAAAACATTCTGCATCCCACTTTGAAATGTGGCGTCTGGGGTCTTAAATGCTAACAAGCGGCCACCTAAGATGCATCAATTTGTCTCAACCCACCTGGATCAAAGGAGAGTGACGAACACCAAGGTCACACGATAACTATGAGCCCAAGAGACAGAAAGGGCCACAGGAACCAGAGACTTACATCATCCTGAGACCAGAAGAACTAGATGGTGCCCGGCCACAACCGATGACTGCCCTGACAGGGAGCACAACAGAGAACCCCTGAGGGCGCAGGAGATCAGTGGGATGCAGACCCCAAATTCTCATAAAAAGACCATACTTAATGGTCTGACTGAGACTAGAGGAATCCCGGGGGTCATGTTCCCCAAACCTTCTGTTGGCCCAGGACAGGAACCATTCCTGAAGACAACTCATCAGACATGGAAGGGACTGGACAATGGGTAGGAGAGAGATGCTGATGAAGAGTGAGCTACTTGTATCAGGTGGACACTTGAGACTGTGTTGGCATCTCCTTTCTGGAGGGGAGATAGGAGGGTAGAGAGGGTTATAAACTGGCAAAATTGTCATGAAAGGAGAGACTGGAAGGGCTGACTCATTAGGGGGAGAGTAAGTGGGAGTATGGAGTAAGGTGTATATAAGCTTATATGTGACAGACTGACTTGATTTGTAAACGTTCACTTAAAGCTCAATAAAAATTATTAAAAAAAAAAAAAAAAGGAAAAAGATTGCCAGCCAAGAATCATATATCCAGCAAAACTGTCTCTTAACTATGAAGGTGAAATTAAGACATTTCCAGATAAACAGAAGTTTAGGGATTTCGTAAAAACCAAACCAAAACTACAAGAAATACTAAAGGGAGTTCTTCGGTTAGAAAATCAATGATATCAGGTATCAACCCAAGACTAGAACACTGGGCAGAGCAACCAGAAGTCAACCCAGACAGGGAAATCAAGAAAACAAAGCAAGATCATTAAAAAAAAGCTCAAAACAGGGTAACAGTGATGTTATTATATAAAAGAAGACAACATTAAAATAATAAACAGGGACTAAGAAGTGTTTTCATATACCTTCCACACGGAGAGGAAAATACGGCAATACAAAGAAATAAAAGTGAGGTTTAAATTTAGAAAAATAGGGGTAAATAATAAGGTAACCACAAAGGAGACAAACTATCCTACTCATCGAAATAAAATACAAGAAACAAACAGAGACTCAGCAGAAACAAAGTCAACAACAACGAATATGAGTAAAGGACAATATATAAAGATAATCTACTTACCACATAAAATTAAGTGGGAAAAAGAAGCTGTCAACAACACAAAAAAAAAGACATCAAAATGATAGCACTAAATTCGTACCTGTCCATAAGTACGCTGAATGTAAATGGACTAAATGCACCAATAAAGAGACAGAGAGTGGCAGAATGGATTAAAAATAAAAGATCAGTCTATATGCTGCCTACAGGAGACACGCCTTAGTCTTAGAGACACAAACAAACTAAAACTCAAAGGATGGAAAAAATATATCAAGCAAACAACAATCAAAAAAGAGCAGGAGGGGCAATATTAATTTCTGACAAAATAGACTTTAAAGTTAAATCCATCATAAAGGATAAGGAAGGACACTATATAATGATTAAAGGGACAATACACCAAGAAGATGTAACTATATTTAATATTTATGCACCCAATGACAGGGCTGCAAGATACATAAAACAAATTCTGTCAGCATTGAAAATGAGATAGACAGCTCCACAGTAATAGTAGGAGGCTTCAACATGCCGCTTTCAGTGAAGGTCAGGACATCCAGAAAGAAGCTCAATAAAGACACAGAAGATCTAAAGGCCACAATCAACCAGCTTGACCTCATAGACATATACAGAACACTCCACCCAACAGCAACCAAGTATACTTTCTTTTCTAGTGCACATGGAACTTTCTCTAGAATAGACCACATATTAGGTCATAAAGCAAGCCTTAGCAGAATTCAAAACATTGAAATATCACAAAGCGTCTTCTCTGACAATAAGGCCATAAAAGTGGAAATCAATAACAGGAGAAGCACGGGAAAGAAGTCAAACACTTGGAAACTGAACAATACCCTCCTCAAAAAAGACTGGATTATAGAAGACATTAAGGATGGAATAAAGAAATTCATAGAATCCAATGAGAATGAAAACACTTCCTATCAGAACCTTTGGGACACAGCAAAAGCAGTGTTCAGAGGCCAATTTATATCAATAAATGCACACATCTAAAAAGAAAAAAGGGCCAAAATCAAAGAATTATCCCTACAACTTCAACAAATAGAAAGAGAGCAACAAAAGAAACCCACAGGCACCAGAAGAAAACAAATAATAAAAATTAGAGCTGAACTAAATGAAATAGAAAACAAAAACAATTGAAAGAATTAACAAGACCAAAAGCTGGCTTTTTGAAAAACTCATCAAAATTGATAAACCACTGGCCAAACTGATAAAAGAAAAACAGAAGAGGAAGCAAATAACCCAAACAAGAAATGAGATGGGTGATATTACAACATACCCAACTGAAATTAAAAGAATCATATCAGATTACAATGAGAAATTATACTCTAACAAATTTGAAAACCCAGAAGAAATGGATGAATTCCTAGAAACACCCTACCTACCTAGACTAACACAAACAGAGGTAGAACAACTAAATAAGCCCATAACAAAAGAAAAGATTGAAAAGGTAATCAAAAAATTCCCAACAAAAAAAAGCCCTGGTCTGGACGGCTTCACTGCATAAGACATGATCTTATACACGGAAAACCCTAAGGAATCCTCCAGAAAACTACTGAAACTAATAGAACTGTTCAGCAGAGTATCGGGATACAAGATAAACATACAAAAATCAGTTGGATTCCTCTACACCAACAAAAAGAACATCGAAGAGGAAACCACCAAATCAATGCCATTTACAGTAGCCCCCAAGAAAATAAAATACTTAGGAATAAATCTTACCAGAGATGTAAAAGACTTATACAAGGAAAACTACAGTACACTTCTGCAAGAAACCAAAAGAGACTTACATAAGTGGAAGAACATACCTTGCTCGTGGATAGGAAGATTTAACATTATAAAAATGTCTACTCTACCAAAAGCGATCTCTACATTTAATGCAATTCCAATCCAAATCCCAATGACATTCTTAAATGAGATGGAGAAACAAATCAAAAACTTCATATGGAAGGGAAAGAGGCCGTGGATAAGTAAAGCATTACTGAAAAAGAAGGACAAAAGTGGGAGGCCTCACACTACCTGATTTTAGAACCTATTATACTGCCACGGTAGTTAAAACAGCCTGGTATTGGTACAACAACAGATACATAGACCAATGGAACAGAATTGAGAATCCAGATGACAAAGGCCCCAAAAGAGTTAAATGGGGAAAAGACCGTCTTTTTAACAAATGGTGCTGGCATAACTGGATATCCATCTGCAAAAAAATGAAACAAGACCCATACCTCACTCCATGCACAAAAACGAGCTCAGAATGGATCAAAGACCTAAATATAAAATCTAAAACGATAAAGATCATGGAAGAAAAAGTAGGGTTAATGTTAGGAGCCCTAATACATGGCATAAACAGCATACAAAACATTATTAAGAATGCAGAAGAAAAACTAGATAACTGGGAGCTTCTAAAAATCAAACACCTATGCTCATCCAAAGACTTCACCAAAAGAGTAAAAAGATTACCCACAGACTGAGAAAAAATTTTTAGCTGTGACATTTCTGATCAGTGCCTGATCTCTAAAATCTACATGATAACTGCAAAAACTCAACTACAAAAAAGACAAATAACCCAATTAGAAAATGGGCAAAAGATAAGAATAAACACTTCACTAAAGAAGACATTCAGGGAGCTGACACATACATGAGGAAATGCTCATGATTATTAGCCATTAGAGAAATGCAAATCAAGACTACAAAGAGATTTCATCTCACTCCAACAAGGCTGGCATTAATCGAAAACACAGAAAATAATAAATGTTGGAGAGGCTGTGGAGAGATTGGAACGCTTATACCCTGCTGGTGGGAATGTCAAATGGTACAATGACTTTGGAAATGGATTTGGTGGTTCCTTAAAAAGCTAGAAATAGAACTACCATACGATCCAGCAATCCCACTCCTTGGAATATATCCTAGAGAAATAAGAGCCTTTACACAAACAGATATATGCACACCCATGTTTATTGCAGCACTGTTTACTATAGCAAAAAGATGGAATCAACCAAGTTGCCCATCAAAGGATGAATGGATAAATAAACTATGGTATATTCACACAATGGAATATTACACATCGATAAAGAACAGTGAGGAATCTGTGAAACATTTCATAACATGGAGGAACCTGGAAGGTATTATGCTGAGTGAAATTAGTCACTTGCAAAAGGACAAATATTGTATAAGACCACTATTATAAGAACTTGAGAAATAGTTTAAACTGAGAAGAAAACATTCTTTTGTGGTTAAGAGACGGGGAAGGAGGGAAGGTGGGAGGGGGCATTCTCTAATTAGATAGTAGAAAAGAACTAATTTAGGTGAAGAGAAAGACAGCACACAATACAGAGGAGGTCAGCACAATTGGACTAAACCAAAAGCAAAGCAGTTTCCTGAATAAACTGAATTCTTCAAAGGCCAGTGTAGCAGGGGCAGGGGTCTGGGGACATGGTTTCAGGGAACATCTAAGTCAATTGGCATAATAAAATCTATTAAGAAAACATTCTGCATCCCGCTTTGAACAGTGGTGTCTGGGGTCTTAAATGCTAGCAAGTAGCCATCTAAGATGCATCAATTGGTCTCAACCCACCTGGACCAAAGGAGAATGAAGAACACCAAGGACACAAGGTGATTACGAGCCCAGGAGACAGAAAGGGCCACATGAACCAGAGACTACATCAACCTGAGACCAGAAGAACTAGATGGTGCCCGGCCACAACCGATGACTGCCCTGACAGGGAACACAACAGAGAATTCCTGACGGAGGAGGAAAGCAGTGAGATGCAGACCCCAAATTCTCACTAAAAGACCAGACTTAATGGTCTGACTGAGACTAGAAGGACCCAGGTGGTCACGGCCCCCAGACCTTCTGTTGGCCCAGGACAGGAACCATTCCCGAAGCCAACTCTTCAGACATGGTTTGGGCTGGACTACGGGTTGGAAGGGATGCTGGTGAGGAGTGAGCTTCTTGGATCAGGTGGACACTTGAGGCTATTTTGGCATCTTCTGCCTGGAGGAGAGATGAAAGGGTTAGAAGCTGGCAAAATGGACAGGAGAAGAGAGAGTGGAGGGAGGGAGCAGGCTGTCTCATTAGGGGGAGAGTAACTGGGAGCATGTAGCAAGGTGTATATAAGATTTTTGCGTGAGAGACTGACTTGATTTGTAAACTTTCACTTAAAGCACTATAAAAATTATTAAAAATACATATACATACAGTAAGAAAAAAAAAAAGCCCATATACCGCCAGATTCCATCCCTATGGCATTCTTGAAAAGGCTCGACTCTGTAGAGGGATAGCACAAGGAGGGCTTTGGGAGTGCTGCTACTGTTCTGTGGTGATGGTTACATGAAAATTTTAAAATTCATAGAATTTTACACTCCAATTACACACCAAAAAAGTCAATTTTGCTATGTAGTTGTTGTTGTTGCACGTCTTCGCGTCAGTTCCAACTCACAGCGACCCCATGTGGCAAAGTAAAGCTGCCCATAAGGTTTTCTAGGCTGTAATCTTTATGGGAGTGGATCACGAGGTCTTTCTCCTATGGAGCCACTGGTGGGTTTGAACCAACAACCTTTCGATTAACAGTCCAGTGCTTAACCATGGCGCCATCAGGGCTCCTTTGTATAATTAAGGAATAACCAAAAAACTTTAAACCCACAAAAAAATGGTGGTGGGCAAGGGAGAAAAGAACTAAGTAGGGCACCTCAATCAGGTCAGTGTGGAATTGGCATAAAAATAGACGTACAGTCCAATGGAACAGTGTACTGGAATCCAGAATTTGACCATATATAAATGTTAAGCTGCTTTTTGATGAAAAGTGCCAAGATAATTCTATGAGAAAAGGATTGTCTTTCCAACAAATTTTTCCAGAACAACTGAAACAACGGAAAACAAAAACAAACAAACAGAAAACTAAACCGGAATATGTGTGGCTGGGAAGCCTTTAGTATTCTGTTACTAAGCATAATATTTGGGGTAGACTTTTCTTATTGGGATGTTCATTCTGATTCAACTTTATTGAGCCATAATGTAGCTATTAAAATACACCCATTTTAAGTGTAAAGTTTTATAAATTTTGTTCAATGTGTACAGTTGTGTAACTCCACCAAAATCAATATATAGAACATTTCCATCATCCCAGAAGAGTTCCTTCACGTCCATTTGCAACAAATGACCTCCACCCACTGTCTCAGGAAACTATTCATCTACTTTTGGTCACTATAAATTAGATTTGCCTTTTGTGAAATTTTATATAAATTAACTCATACAGTATGCTTCTTTTGCTGAACATGTTTTCAAGACCCACCCAAATTGTGGGCATCAGCAATTTGTCCCTTTTTAGTGCTGAATAGTATCCTTTCTTATGGCTTTACTGTAATTTCTTTTTTAACTATTTACCTATTGATGGGCCTTGGGTTGTTTCCATGTTTTTGCTATTATGAATAAATCTGTTACGAATATTGGTGTACTCAGTTGTGCACGTCCGGAATTCTTTTTTCTCTTGGATAAATACAAAGGAGTACAACTGGTGAGTTATATAGGAAATGTATGTTGAATTTGATAAGAAACTGACATTTTTTCAAAGTGATTGTCCCATTTTACATGTTCACCATCAATACATAAGAGTTCTAGTGGCTCTTCATCCTCACTTAGATTTGGGATTGCCATTCTTTTTAATTTTATTCATGCTAGTTTTTTTTTTTTTTTTTAGTAAATGAGTAGGGTATCTCGTGATTTTAAATTTGTATTTCTCTAGTCACTAATGGTGCAGTGGTTAAGAGCTTGGTGGCTAATCAGAAGGTCACCAATTCAAATCTACCAGCCTCTCCTTGGAAACCCTATGGGACAGTTCTACTAAGTCCTATAGAGTCGCTATGAGTCGGAATTGACTTGAAGGCAACGGGTTTTGGTTTTTTTTTGTAGGATAATGTTGAGAATCTTTTCACGTGCTTATTGGCCATTCATATATATTCTTTCGTGAAGTGCTTTTGAAATATTGCATTTATTTTTAAAAATAGGGTGGTTTGTGTCAAGCACTGTGGAGGATCTTCAGTTGTAACCACTCATAAGCTAACAGTTAAGCCTGCCACAGTTACATGGGTGCTGACTGGAGAAACGACACTTCTGAATCAGAGACAAAGGACTTTGTTATTCATGACACAGCAGATAGCATGAACTTCACGTTTGTATCACCCCACAGGAGCAGTGTCTAGTGGTCTAGGTAGATGCCAAATACGCAGTGAATTGCATCACTGCTAAGAAACCCTGAGTATAGAAAACCCCAGTCTTTTATAAGGTGCTGCAAGGAAACCTGCCCATATTGGACAGCATACAAACCTGCCTTTATCATTATAAAATTTCCCTCTTTATTTTTTGAATTGTTTTTTACTTGAAAAGATATTCTTATGATATTGGTATAGTGATACAAACTTTCTTTTAGTGACTGTTTACGTGACGTAGACTTTCGCTTTCTTTTTACTGCCATCTTTTCTGTCTCTATTATCTAAGTTAGGGAGTGCCTCGGTGGTGCAAATGGTTAAGTGCTCAACTACTAACCAAAAGGTTGGCAGTGTGAATCCATCCACAGATGCCTCAGAAGAAAGGCCTGATGATCTACTTTGGAAAGATCACAGCCACTGAAAACCCTGCTCTGACACACATGGCATCACCATGAATCAGAATCGACTTGACAGCAATTGATTTGTTGTTTTGTTTGTTTGTTTGTTTTTGGTTATATTTAAGTTGTATCTTAGAAGCATATAGGTCTTTTTTTTAGCCAATCTGATAACCATAGCCTTTTAAATAGATTATTCAATATATTAAAAATTGCTATAATTGATGATCTAATTTTGTTGAGATCTCTCGCCTTACTATTTTTTTTTAATTTGACCTCTTTGTTTATATTTCTTTTTCTCTACTTTCTACTGAATTAACTAAACATTGTTTTTAAGTTTTTCATATTCTCTTCATTCAATTCTCGTTATGCATTCATTAACTATTATTTTCTGGCCATCCTATACAATGCAACTTACTACAGTCTAATAAAATATTATATTTAAAACTGTCCTGATGTTACTAGAACATTAAAACAGTTGAAATACATTTACTTCCTCCCAACTTTTGAAAAATTCTACATAAATCTTAAAGTCCACAAATCATTAATTTATTATTTATGTAATCAATAATCTTTAATATCTATGCACTTATTTATGCTTCAATTACTCTTTATTCCTTCTTATATTTCCATGTTTCCATATGGGATCACTGGGGAAAATGACATCTGAGCAATATGGATATGTAACATTTCTCTATTTATTTAGGGCTTAATTTCTCTCATTGAGGTTTTGTAGTTTTTAGTGTAGATGCCTTGCATGTCTTTTATTAAATCAACTCATTTTATGGATGAAATGATAAATGGATTTTTAAATTTTATTTTACTGTTGTTTGTTGTTACTATATGGAAAAATAATTTATTTCTACATACTAGGTTATATCCTGTCATCTTACCAAGTTTACTTATGAGATCTAGTAGTTGGATTGTAGATAACTGAGAATTTTGTACATAGACAATCATATATTCTGTGAAAAAATAATGTTTTATTTTTGTGTGTGTGGTCTAAATTCTATGTCTTTTATTTCTTTTTCTTGCCTCATTGCATTGTCTGAAACCTCTAGAACAGTGCGAAATAAAAGTGCAGAGAGCAGATATCCTTGTCTTTTTCCTGATCTTAGGGGGAAAGCATTCCGTTTTTTGACATCACACATGATATTAGCTTTAAGTTTTTGTAGATGCTCCTTTTCAGCTTGATAAAGTTTTCTTCGATTTTTCTATTCCTAGTCTCTGAGATATTTACTCTTAACGAGTAAATGCATTTATTGAGATGTACAGGAGCCGAGTGAGCACAATTAAATGTTCTGGAGTTCTCATTCTTTGCAATGTTATCCATAACTTACTATGATCCACATGGTTGAATGCCTTTGCATACTCAATAAAACACAGGTAAACATCTTTCTGGTATTCTCTGCTTTCAGCCACGGTCCACCTGACATCAGGAATGATATACCTGGTTCCACATCCTCTTCTGAATCCAGCTTGAATTTCTGGCCGCTCTCTATTGATGTACTGCTGCAATCATTCTTGAATTATCTTCAGCAAAGTTTTACTTGCATGTATATTAATGACATTGTTGATGATTTTCACAGTCCTTTGGATCAGCTTTCTTTGGAATGGATCTCTTCCAGCTGATTGGCCAGGTAACTGTCTTCCAAATTTCTTGGCATAGACAAGTGAGTGCTTTCAGTTGCACCCATTCATCTCAATTGGTATTCTGTCAATTCCTGGAGCCTTGTCTTTCGCTAATGCATTCAGAGCAACTTGGATTTCTTCTTTCATTACCATCCAAATACCTGCTACATACCTGGAAAAGAATCACTTCTGAGGTGGAGAGAAAATTTTGTAGCTTAGAGGCTCTTCTGTGAGAAAGAAAAAGATATATTCTACCTTTGAAGAGACAGGAGTAAAGTTGAAACTTAGGCAGTGAAAAATGGGTATTTGTTGAAAGGTTTATGGAAGGAGAGGCAAACTCAAGAAGTAGCCGAATCCAGGGTACCCAGGCCAAGGACTCAAGATCTGTTTCATTTCTTCTGTACCCTGTCCCTTATTCCCTAGCCACTGGTCTCTTTGGTCTTTCTCTACACAGCAGAAAACATAGTAGCCAGTAGTTTCCATGCTTCATCAGGACGTTTGTGAGTTGCTCTGCCTGATTCCCAGTTCTAATTGTCCCACTTCCTGCTAGAATCCTTCTCCTGACAAAACAAGTGTGCCCAAGGTTCTGAATATGTAAGAAGATGACAATATCCATTCAAACCATAGAGAGTCGTGAGAGGTCTATTTACTCAGAAAACGAGGGTGTATGAGTCTCCTGTGGCTGCTTAAGAAATGATCACACACTTGGTGACTTACAATACCAGAAATTTTTTTTCTCATAGTTCTGGAAACCAGATTTCTGAAATCAAGGTGTCAGCAAGGTCGCACTGCCTCTGGAGGCTGTAGGGGAGGATCCATTCTTTGCAACTTCCAGTTTTTAGTGGCTGTCAGCAAAACTGGATAAGCACCATACAGTGGCTGGGGTTATTGACTTGGAAAATATTTTCTCCTAACTTTAAATGTTTGGGAAACTCTGGTGGCGTAGCAGTTAAGTGCTATGGCAGCTAACCAAAAGCTCGGCAGTTCAAATCCACCAGGCACTCCTCAGAAACTCTATGGGGCAGTTCTACCCTGTCCTATAGGGTCACGATGAGTTGAAATTGACTCAAAGGCAACGGGTTTCTGGGTTTTTAAGTGTTTGAATCCTTTGTTGTTGTCGTTAGATACTGTTGAGTCAGTTCTGTCTACATAATGACTCTATGTACAACAGAACAGAACACTGCCTGGTCCTGCACCATCCTCACAATTGTTGCTAAGCTAAGCTTGAGTCCATTGTTACAGCCAGTGTGTCAGTCCATCTCATTGAGGTCTGCCTGTCTTTCACTGATCCTCTACTTTACCAAGCACGATGTCCTTCTCCAGGGACTGATCCCTCCTGATAACATGTCCAAAGTATGTGAGACATAATCCTTTAGGTTCCTAGTATTTAGAAGAAGAGAGAATCCTACTGAAGCAATGTAATACTAATACTAATTACATAGGTTACATTAAGTTTGGCTATTGAGTCTTCCTATTTTGGAGGTAATAACAGGATAAAAATTGTTTTGACTTCAAGCTGGGTTGGTCTGAGAATTTCACAGACATGGCTTTTTGGAGAAAGTGTCTACTTTACATGGCCTGGATTTCCCCAACTTCCTAGGAAAGGAAAAATTCTAATTTAATATTCTTTGGCCTTTGCAATGGATATTCGAGCAGAAAGGTCCTTGCCCTTATCTATTAGAGTTCAGGAAATCACTAAGGAAAGGCAACAGTCTTCTTAGAAATCTTGGTCAAGCACAGTGAAGCTGAGCCAATAGCACTTTGAAAACAATCCACCTTTTCGAAGCAGAGTTGCTGGTTTTAAAATGAAAACTTGATTTTTTAAAATAAAGGTAACTTTGTTCTTTATTTAGAGCATTCACTCCATTTACATTTACTGTAATTATTGACCTGTTTTGTTTTCAGTCTCCGCTATTAGTGTTTGTTTTCTAACTATTCCTTTTGGGTTTGTTGGATTGATTTTCTGCTTCTCTTTTTCCTCTTCTCCTTTAGATAAATTGCGAATTTTTTTTTATATTCCATTTTATATTCTATTTTTTGGTATTAATATATTAACTATTATTTTTAGTTAGTGTGGTACTCAGAATAATGCTCCCCTTGATGTCCCTGTCCTAATTCCTGAAACCTGTGAACATGGTACCATATATGACAAAAAAGACTTTGCAGATGTGATTAAGTCAAAAGTCTTTAGATAGGAAGGTGACCCTGGATTATGTGATTGGGCTGTTGTAATCACAACTGTTCTCAAGAGATGAATGAGGGAAGCAGAAGTGTTAGAGAAGGAGACGAGACAATGTAAGCAGAGGCTGGAGTGACGTAGCCTTGAGCCAAGGAACACGGGTGGCTTCTAGATGTGGGAAAAGGCAAGGAATGTATTTTCTTCTAGAGCTCCAGGAGGAATGCAGTTCTGCCACACCTTGCTTTTAAGTCCTTCAGACCTATTTTGGACTTCTGGCCCCCAGAATTGTAAGATAATTTATTTGTATTGTTTTAAGCCATTACATATTTGGTATTTGGTACAGCAGCTATAGGAAACTAATACAATCAGTTTTAGGGGTTGCTCTAAAATTGAACTATGCATCATTAACATATCATTCAAAAATAAAAAGTTACTGAAAAGTCAACTCCAACTCATGAAAAGCCGATGTGTATCAGAGCAGAACGGTGCTCCACAGGGTTTTCAATGGCTGGCTTTTTTTGGAAGTAGATCACAACATCTTTCTTTTGAGGCACTTCTGGGTGGGTGCAAACCTCCAAACTTTTGGTTATCCACTGACCACATCGTTGTTGTTGTTGTTATCTCCAGGTCTTTGTACATGTCATCATAATACTTTACTTTGTCTTCTTGAGTTGCCCTTTGAAATCTTCTGTTCAGCTCTTTTACTTCATCATTTCTTCCTTTTGCTTTAGCTACTCAATGTTCAAGAGCGAGTTTCAGAGTCTCTTCTGACATCCATTTGTGTCTTTCTTTCTTCTTTTTAATGACCTCTTTCTTTCTTCATTATGATGTCCTTGATGCCATTGCACAACTTCTCTGATCTTTGGTCACTAATGTTCAACACATCAAATCTATTCTTGAGATGGTCTCTAAACTCAGGTGAGACATACTCAAGGTCATACTTTGGCTCTCAGGGGCTTGTTCTAATTTTCCTCAGTTTCAGTTTGAACTTGCATATGAGGAATTGATGGTCTGTTCCATAGTTGGCCCCCTGGCCTCGCTCTGGCTGATGATATTGAGCTTTTCCATCATGTCTTTCCATAGATGTAGTCTTTTTCTTTTTTATATTCCATCTGGTGAGGTTCATGTGTATAGTCGCTGTTCATGTTGGTGAAAAAGGTATTCCCAATGAAGAAGTTGTTGGTCCTGCAAAATTCAGTCATGCAATCTCTAGCATCATTTCTATCTCCAAAGTCATATACTCCAACTACCAATTCTTCTTTGTTTCCAACTTTCCCATTCCAATCACCACTAATTATCAGTGCATCCTGAATGTATGTTCAATCAATTTCAGACTGCAGAAGTTGGTAAAAATCTTCCATTTCTTCATCTTTTGCCTTAGTGGTTGGTGGGTAAATTTGAATAATAGTCGTATTAACTGGTCTTCCTTTTAAGCCTATGGATCTCATCCTATCACTAACAGCATTGTACTTCGTCATGAAATGTTCTTTTTGATGATGAATGCAACACCATTCCTCTTCAATTTGTCATTGCTGCATAATAGACCATATGATTGTCTGATTCAAAATGACCAATACCAGTCCATTTCAGCTCACTAATGTCAAGGGTATTGGTATTTACATGTTCCATTTCATTTTTGACAATTTCCAATTTTCCTGGATTCATACTTCATCCATTCCAGGTTCTGATTATTAATGGATGTGTGCAGCTGTTTCTTCTCATTTTGAGTCATGTCACATCAGCAAATGAAGGTCCTGAAAGCTTGACTCCATTCACGTCATTAAGGTCACCTCTACTTTGAGGAGGTAGTTTGTCATGGATTGAGTTATATCCCTACCAAAATGTGAGTATCAGTTTGGCTGGGCCATGATTTCCAGCATTGTATAGTTGTCCTCTATTTTGTGATTGTAATATTATGTTAAAAGTATTAGGGTGGGATTGTAACACCAGCATTACCCAGGTCACATCCTGATCCAATGTAAAGGGAGTTTCCCTGGGGTGTGGCCTGCACCACCTTTTATCTCTCAAGAGATGAAAAGGAAAGGGAAACAAGCAGACAGTTGGGGACCTCATACCACAAAGAAAGCAGCACCAGGAGCAGAGTGCATCCTTTGGACCCGGGGTCACTGAGCAGAGAAGCTCCTAGTCTGGGGGAAGATCGATGAGAAAGCCGATAGAGAGAGAAGGCTTCCCCTGTAGTTGACATCTGGAATTTGGACTTTTAGCCTACTTTACTGTGAGAAAATAAACTTCTCTTTGTTAAAGCCATCCACTTGTGGTATTCTGTTATAGCAGCACTAGATAACTAACACATTGCTCTTCCCCAGTCATATTTTGAGTGCCTTCCATCTGAGGGGCTCATCTTCCGGAACTATACTAGACAATGTTCCTCTACTATTCATAGGATTTTCACTGGCTAATTCTTTTCAGAAGTAGACCACCGGGTCCTTCTTCCTAGTCTGTCTTATTCTGGAAGCTTAGCTGAAACCTGTCAACCAGGTGACCCTGCTGGTATTTGAATACCTGTGGTGGTGTAGCTCCCAGCATCACAGCAATACACAAGCCCTCACAGTACAACAAACTGACAGAAGCTTGGGGGACGTAATTATCTATGTGTTGTAAATCCTAACCTCTATTATGTTAATGAGGCAGAAATACAGGAAATTATGTCAATGAGGCAGGACTCAGGTACAGATTAGGTTATATCTTGAGTCAATCTCTTTTGGGATGTAAAAGAGAGAAATAAGCAGAGAGGAAAGGGACCTCATTAACATCAAGAAAGAAGTGCCAGGCGTGGAATGTGTCTTTTGGACCCGGGGTCCCTGCACTGAGAAGCTCTTAGGCCCAGGGGAAGATTGACAAGGACCTTCCCCAGAGCCAACAGAGAGAAAATCTGAAGCTGGCACCCTGAATTCAGACTTCCAGCCTACTAAACTTTGAAGGAACAAGTTTTTTTTCTTTTTTTTTTTTTCTGTTAAGGCGCCCACTTGTGGTATTTCTGTTATAGCAGCACTAGATAACTGAGACATTTACCTTCGTGTATGTTCATTATGTTTTTATTATATTCATCCGTGATAGGGTTTGCTGAGATTTTTGGTCCTGTCAGATAAAGTCTTTCATAAATTTTGGAATGTTCTTGACCATTAATTCTTCAGATGTATATTTTGCCCTATTCTCTTTCTTTGGGGACTTGAATTTGCCATATGTTGGACCATGGCTATCCATAGATTATTAATGCTCGATTCTGACTTTTTCTTCCACACTGTTTTGTTTTGTTTTAGTTTGGGTGTTTTCTGTTGACTTGTTTTCACATTAGCTAATTCTTGACTCTACTGTGTCCAGTCTTCTGCAGTACTTTTTAATTTTAGAACTCACATTTGATACTTTGTTATAATTTCTACACCTCTGCTGAAATTTTTACATGCATTATCTGCCTTTTATATTGGATATTTAACATTTATATCATACTTATCTAGAAGTCCCTGTTCGATTATTCCAACATATTTTCATAACTATTTACTACTGGTTCCTCTCTTTATTGTGAGTTAATTAGCTTTTCTTGATTTCTTGTGTGTTCTCAAATTTTTTATTATACGCTGGACATTTTATATAAAACTACAGTAGACACTGAAGTAAATAATATTTTTCTTAGAAAGAGGAATGCCATTTTTCTGTCAGGCCATTAGAGTGGGAACTGAGTCAGTCTGGTCTGTTGTTGAGCTTGGCCTGGTCTTTGTGTCAGCTTTAGTTTGATCCATAACAATGCTAGCTTCAGATGTTTTGAGGGTAGGATCATGACTTTTCCTTCAGCTGTGTCAAAGATTTGAGCGTTGGTGAAATTCAGGAATCTGAAATCTAAGCCACTTCCTTTAGAAACTGTGGGAGATCTCTTGGTCCTTTACACCACAGCATCCAGGATTCTGGGTTGATAGAGAGTTCTCTTTGCTCTCCAGTCCAGATGCTGGTTCTCTGTGCTGCAAGAGACCTCTAGCAGCCCTACTGGCCTTCAACCAACCTTTGAAAGGCCTCAGGCTTACATTCTGTGAATGTCAGCAGTGACTTGGAGGAGTTGTCTTAGGTTTCCCACCTTGCCCTCAATCTTTCATAGATAATAGCCAAGATTTTCTCTCAATTTAGGCCACACCCTAAGCCTTCTGTAGCTGAACACTTTGAGTGTCCTTGATGGGTTTTTCTCAGCCCTCTTGCACTGCCCCCTACCCATACATACTTTTTGCGATACTAAAGACAGACCCTGTTTATCTCATGGGTATCCACCTCAACTCTGAAGCTCTGCCACCTCCCCTGTTTTCATACTGTTGCTGGACTATGTGAAACACCATGCGTGAAGTTTTGCAGGTGTGTACAATTCCACTGTTTGGGTGGGGCTCCTCTAGGTTGTAGTCTCTCATGCCAGTACAATGACACCGCTAAAAATTCATTAAAAGTTTGGCTATATTTTCCTTCCCTCCTCTATGGTAGGTTCCTTTTCCTTGCACAGTTATGCCAAGAAAGAGAGCAGCTGTAAAATTATTTTCTTCTATGAAATATTTCCCCCATGCATCTGTCAGCTTGTTGTACTGTGGGGGCTTGCGTGTTGCTGTGATGCTGGAAGCTATGCCACCAGGATTCAAATACCAGCAGGGTCACCCATGGCAGACAGGTTTCAGCTGAGCTTCCAGTCTAAGATGGACTAGGAAGAAGGACCTGGTGGTCTACTTCTGAAAAGTGGTGTTAGTAAAACCCTTATGAGTAGCAGTGGAACATTGTCTGATACTCTGATGATGATACCAGGAAGATGAGCCCCTCAGGTTGGAAGGCACTCAAAATATGACTGGGGAAGAGCTGCCTTCTCAAAGTAGAGTTGACCTTAATGACGTGGATTGCATCAAGCTTTTGGGATTTGCTGATGTGGCACAACTCAAAATGAGAAGAAACACTGGCAAACATACATTAATAATCAGAACATGGAATGTAGGAAGCATGAATCTAGGAAAATTGGGAATTTTCAAAAATGAAATGAAATGGAATGCATAAACACTGATATCCTAGGCTTTACTGAGATGAAATGGACTCATACTGTCCATTTTGAATTGGACAATCATATGTTCTAATATGCCAGGAATGACAAATTGAGGGGGAGTGGTGTTGCATTCATCGTCAAAATGAACATTTCACGATCTATCCTGAAGTACAACGCTGTCAGTGATAGCATAATATTCATATGCTTACGAGGAAGACCAGTGACTATGACTGTTATTCAAATTTACCCACCAAACACTAAGGCCAAAGAAGAAGAAATGGAAGATTTTTACCAACTTCTGCAGCTTGAAATTGATCAAACATGCTATCAGGATGCACTGATAATTGCTAGTGATAGGAATGAGAAAGTTGGAATCAAAGAAGAAAGATCAGTAGCAGGCAAATATGGCCTAGGTGATAAAAATGATGCCAGAGATCACATGATAGAATTTTGCAAGACCAACGACTTCTTCATTGCAAATATCTTTTTTTCACCAACATACACCGTACTATACATGAGGACCTTGCCAGAGGGAATGCACAGAAATTAAATCAACTACACTTATGGAAAGAGATGATGGAAAAGGTCAATATCAACAGTCAGAACAAGGCCAGGGGGCTGACAGTGGCACAGACTGTCAATTGCTCATATTCAAGTTCAAGATGAAGCTGAAGAATATTAGAACAAGGCCACAAGAGCCAAAATATAACCTTGAGTATATCCCATCTGAATTTAGAGACCATCTCAAGAATAGAGTTGATGCATTAAATGCTAATGACCGAAGACCAGACGATTGTGGAATGACATCAAAGACATCATACGTGAAGAAAGCAAGAGGTCATTAAAAACAGAAGAAATAAAGAAAAGACTAAAATGGATGTCAGAAGAGACTCTGAAACTTGCTCTTGAACATCAAGTAACTAAAGTGAAAAGAAGAAATGATGAAGTAAAGAACTGAATGGAAGATTTCAAAGGGTGGCTCAGGTAGACAAAGTAAAGTACTATAATGACATGTGCAAAGCCCTGGAGATAGAAAACCAAAAGAGAAGAACACATTTGGCATTTCTCAAGCTGAAAGAACTGAAGAAAAAATGCAAGCCTTGAGTTGCAATAGTGAAGGATTCTATAACCCCAGTGCCATCGAGGTGAAGGATTCTATAGGGGAAAATATTAAGCAATGCAGGAATCATCAAAAGAAGATTGAAGGAATACACGGACTCACTATACACAAAAAGAATTGGTCGACATTCAAACATTTCAGGAAGCAGCATATGATCAGGAACCAATGGTACTGAAGGAAGAAGTCCAAGCTGCACTGAAGGCATTAGCAAAAACCAAGGCTCTGGGAATTGATACCATACCAACTGAGATGCTGCAACAAACAGATGCAGCAGTGGAAGTGCTCACTCATCTATGCCAAGAAATTTGGAAAACAGCTATCTGGCCAACCTACTAGAAAAGATCTGTGTTATATGCCTAGTCCCAAGAAAGGTGATCCAGCCAAATGCGGAAATTATCACACAATATCAATAATATCACATGCAAGTATAATTTTGCTGAAGATCACTCAAAATCAGCTGCAGTAGTATATCGACAGGGAACTGCCAGAAATTCAAGCTGGATTCAGAAGAGGACATGAGCCAGGAATATCATAGCTGATGTCAGATGGATCGTGGCTGAAAGCAGAGAATACCAGAAAGGTGTGTAGATAATCAAAAAATGTCATAAATATCACACACAAGTAAAATTTTGCTGAAGATCATTCAAAAGCAGTTGCAGCAGTACATCAAGAGGAAACTGCCAGAAATTCAAGGGATATCATTGCTGATGTCAGATGAATCCTGGCAGAAAGCACCGAATACCAGAAAGATATTTACTGGTTTTTTATTGACTATGCAAAGGCATTTGACTGTGTGGAACATAACAAATTATGGGTAATATTGCGAAGACTGGGAATTCCAGAGCACTCAACTGTGCTCCTGAGGAGCTTCTACATAGATCCAGGGGCAGTTGTTCAAACACACCAAGGGGATGCTGCATGGTTAAAGTCAGGAAAGGTGTGTATCAGGGCTGTATTCTTTCATCATACCTGTTCAATCTGTGTGCTGGGCAAATAATCCGAGAAGCTGGACTATATGTAGAACGCAGCATCAGAAATGGAGGAAGACTCATTAACAACCTGCATCACGCAGATGACACAACCTTGCTTGCTGAAAGTCAAGATGACTTGAGGCACTCACTGATGAAGATCAAGGACTACAGCCTTCAGTGTAGATTACACCTCAACATAAGCAAGACAAAAATCCTCACAACTGGATCAACAAGGAACATCATGATAAAAGGAGAAAAGTTTGAAGTTACCAAGGATTTCATTTTATTTGGATCCACAATCAACACCCATGGAACCAGCAGTTAAGAAATCAAATGATACATCGTGTTGCCCAAATATGCTGCAAAAGGCCCCTTTATACACACAATGTGTACATAAATTTTTGTATGAGAAACTAACTTGGGCTGTAAACTTTCACTTAAAGCACAATTTAAAAAAGAGAGAAAATAAAAAGATCTCTTTAAAGTGTTAAAAAGCAAAGATGTCACTTTAATCACTAAGGTGTGCCTGACCCAAGCCTGAGGTGTTTTCAGTGATCTCATATGCATACTAAATCAGGGCAATGAATAAAGAAAATGGAAGAATTGATGCCTTGGACTTATGGTGTTGGTGAAGAATATTGAATATACCATGGACTGCCAAAAGAAAGAACAGATCTGTCTTGGAAGAGGTACAGCCAGAATACCCCTTAGAAGGGAGGTTGGATAGATTTCATCTCACGTACTTTGGACATGTTATCAGGTGGGACCGGTCCCTGGAGAAGGACATCATGCTTAGTAGAGGGTCAGTGAAAAAGAGGCAGACCCTTAATGAGGTGGATAGACACAGTGGCTACAACAATGGGGTCAAACATAACAACGATCTTGAGGATGGTGCAGGAGCGGGCAGTATTTCATTCTGTTGTACATAGGGCCGGAACCGGCTTGAGAGCACCTAACAACAACAACATTACAATATTAGTAAAGGAAATGGATATTGGGAGATAACTATTAACATTTTGCATGGTGTATACCTTTGCCCTACTCTCTGTTTTTATCGAGAGGAAAATATTTTCCACAAGGCTCCACTTTACTTCTCACTGGCCACTACTGTGTCAGACAGACACCCCCAGGTGCAAAGGAGGCTGAGAAAGGTAGTATCTCTTTATGATTGATATTGGAATTTTAAATAGTTTGTAAAATTCCAGCTTGTCGAGGCCTACATATCTTCCAACTTGAA
This sequence comes from Loxodonta africana, assembly GCF_030014295.1. Classification (NCBI taxonomy): domain Eukaryota; kingdom Metazoa; phylum Chordata; class Mammalia; order Proboscidea; family Elephantidae; genus Loxodonta; species Loxodonta africana. The sequence goes on along the minus strand of NC_087347.1, from coordinate 2,862,581 downwards.
ATGATAGAGCTTGGCTAAATGAACTTTTCGGTATTTGCAGTTCTCTGATTCTGCTGCCATGAAGCGTTTTTAGCTAATAAGAACCCAGTGTTTTTCTGTTTAGAAGGGTTAGGCATCTTTCCAATAAAATGAATTGTTCACCTGGGTCTATAGAGAGAGAGGGTAAACTTTGCAGATGTTGGTCATTTGGTAACTTAAATATCTTAGAGATGCAGTTTGCCACGATGGCTCACTAGAGGCTCGGGTCAAAAGTTCAAGCTCATTAGATATGAAGTTTGATCAGAAATTCCATTGGGAGCTGGCTGTTGGCCAAGCCTACCTCATTAGGATCCCCAAGTTATCTGGATTTATCTCTCAAAGGATTTAATTCCATGTCCTCCCTGTTTCAGAATCTAGATTCTCCCAGGGCCTTTTGTTGGCCAAACTCCAGTCGGGTTTGACGAGCTCATTAGTAACTCTTTAATGAGGAGAGCATTTCAAGATTGGTAGCAGCCAGAGCTGGCTTCAAGGCAGAGGACAAGGGAGTATGGTACTTCAGGGTTGGGAGAAAATAAACTCTTGTATTATTAGTAAACGGTCAAAGGCAATTGCTAACACACTTCAGAGAAGGCTCAGACAGAGGACAAACATCTAGGGGAAGCATTGGTATAGAAACTGTGCCAGATTCATGTACAGAAGGCTTGAACTTGAGTTCCAGTCCAATCGCCAACAGTGGGCTCTCTGGAAGGACACTAAATGTTGCTAAGCACTATTAATATTTGACTCATAATGTTGTTAGGATAAATTTAAATAATGTACTTGAATACATATTTTAGTTGTACAGGATAGTTTAAGAAAAGGTTAATTAACATTATTCATTGTTCTTAGTTGTCTTAGAGTTGGCTCTGACTCATGGTGACTCTGTGTACAACAGAAGAAAATGTCACCTTGTTCTACACCATCTTCATGATTATTGGTATGCTCGAGTCCATCGTTGCCGCCACTGTGTATTTTGAGTGACTTACAACCCAGGGGGCTCATCTTCTGGCATTATATTGGACAATATTTTGTTGTGATCCATAGGGTTTTTTTTAATTTATAATCTTTATTGTGCTTTAAGTGAAAGTTTACAAATCAAGTCAGTGTCTCACACAAAAACCGAAACACACCTTGCTACACACTCCCAATTACTCTCCCCCATAATGAGACAGCCTGCTCTCTCCCTCCACTCTCTCTTTTCATGTCCATTTTGCCAGCTTCTAACCCCCTCCACCCTCTCCTCTTCCCTCCAGGGAGGAGATGCCAACATAGTCTCAAGTGTCCACCTGATCCAAGAAGCTCACTCCTCACCAGCATCCCTCTCCAACCCATTGTCCAGTCCAATCCATGTCTGAAGAGTTGGCTTCGGGAATGGTTCCTGTTCTGGACCAACAGAAGATCTGGGGGCCATGACCAGCAGGGTCCTTCCAGCCTCGGTAGACCATTAAGTCTGGTCTTATGAGAATTTAGGGCCTGCATCCCACTGCTCTCCTGCTCCCTCAGGGGTTCTCTGTTGTGTTCCCTATCAGGGCGGTCATCAGTTGTAGCCAGGCACCATCTAGTTTTTCTGGTCTCAGGATGATGAAGTCTGTGGTTCATGTGGCCCTTTCTGTCTCTGGGGCTTGTAATCGCCTTGTGTCCTTGGTGTTCTTCATTCTCCTTTGATCCAGGTGGGTTGAGACCAACTGATGCATCTTAGATGGTTGCTTGCTAGCATTTAAGACCCCAGACGCCACTCTTCAAAGTGGGATGCAGAATGTTTTCTTAATAGATTTTATTATGCCAATTGACTTAGATGTTCCCTGGATCCATAGGTTTTTCATTGGTAATTTTTGGAAATAGATTTCCAGGTCTTTTTTTCCTAATCTGTCTTAGTCTGGAAAATCTACTGAAAACTATCCATCATGGGTCACCTTGATGGTATTTGAAATACCAGTGGCATAACTTCCAGCATCATAGCACATGAAGGCCGCCACAGTATGACAAACTGACAGACTTTATTTGTGGTAAATTAACATTATTTGTATTTTGAAAAATGATATGCTAGTGTTCATGTGCTCAGAAATTTTAAAATGTTTTTTTTATTTTTAAGCTCTTTATCCTCTTTATTGAATAAAATTTATTAATTTGAAAGTTAATAAAATTTATAATAATAATCAAAACACTTGGCTGACAGGTGTCATTTATCACGCTGTTATACAAACTAAAGCTATATTGGATAAGGATGGCTGAATAAGCATATTTTCTTTTTTCTCTCTCATTTCAGATTCCATTAGATGATTTTAAAAAAGATAGTTTTTGAAATGTAAAAAACCCATAATAACTTAGAAAAATAAAAAAGAATGTCATCACTGAGTAGGCATTTTGACACATCTCTCAGAAAGGAAAACATCTGTTGAGTAACCAAGACAGTGTAAACCCAGACTCCAAAATATGCAGGAGAAGATTGCTATTGAAGTAGGCATGGTTGGGGCGTATTAGCAGAAACAAGAAACGAAAAGGGACCCTGGGGCATTTTCCACATAATGAGCTTGGGATATGCTTTTGGTTCAATCTAAACCAACCAGTGTTTCCCCAATTCTTTTATGGAGCATGTTTTCGTTGTTTTTAGGTGCCTTCGAGTCGGTTCCGACCATAGCAACCCTATGCACAACAGAATGAAACACTGCCTGGTCCTGAGCCAGCCTCACAATCATTATGCTTGAGCTCATTGTTGCAGCCCCCGTGTCAATCCACCTCATTGAGTGTCTTTCTCTTTTCCGATGATGTCTTTCTCCAAGGACTCATCCCTCCTGACATGTCCAAAGTATGTAAGATGCAGTCTCACCATCCTTGCCTCAAAGGAGCATTCTGGCTGTACTTCTAAGACAGATTTGTTCATTCTTTTGGCAGTCCATGGTATATTCAATATTCCTCACCAACACCACAATTCAAAGGCATCAATTCTTCTTCAGTCTTCCTTATTCATTGTCCAGCTTTCGCATGCGTATGATGCAATTGAAAATACTATGGCTTGGGTCAGGTGCACCTTAGTCTTCAGGGTGATATCTTTGCTCTTCAATGCTTTAAAGAGGTCCTTTGCAGCAGATTTACCCAATGCAATGTGTCTTTTGATTTCTTGACTGCTGCTTCCATGGCTGTTGATTGTGGATCCAAGTAAAATGAAATAATTGACAACTTCAATCTTTTCTCCATTTATCATGATGTTGCTCATTGGTCCAGTTGTTAGGATTTTTGTTTTCTTTATGTTGAGGTGTAATCCATACGGAAGGCTGTAGGCTTTGATCTTTATTAATAAGTGCTTCAAGTCCTTTTCACTTGCAGCAAGCAAGGTTGTGTCATCTGCATGATACAGGTTGTTAATGAGTCTTCCTCCATTCCTGATGCTGCGTTCTCCATATAGTCCAGCTTCTCAGATTATTTGCTCAGCATACAGTTTGAATAGGTATGGTGAAAGAATACAACCCTGACGCACACCTTTCCTGACTTTAAGCCAATCAGTATCCCCTTGTTCTGTCTGAACAACCACCTCTTGATCTATGTAAAGGTTCCTCATGAGCACAATTAAGTGGTCTGGAATTCCCATTCTTCACAATGCTATCCATAGTTTGTTATGATCCACACAGTTGAATGTCTTTGCATAGTCAATAAAGCAAAGGTAAACATCCTTCTGGTATTTTCTGCTTTCAGCCAGGATCCATCTGACATCAGCAATGATATCCCTGGTTCCATGTCCTCTTCTGAAAGCAGCCTGAATTTCTGGCGGTTCCCTGTTGATATACTGCTGCAGCCACTTTTGAATGATCTTCAGCAAAATTTTGCTTGCGTGTGATATTAATGATATTGTTCTATAATTTCCACATTCGGTTGGATCACCTTTCTTGGGAATAGGCATAAATATGGATCTTTTCCAGTCAGTTGGCCAGAAAGCTGTCTTCCATATTTCTTGGCATAGGCGAGTGAGCACCTCCAGTGCTGCATCTGTTTGTTGAAACATCTCCATTGATATTCCATCAATTCCTGGTGCCTTGTTTTTCACCAATACCTTCAGAGCGGCTTGGACTTCTTCCTTTAGTACCATTGGTTCCTGATCATATGCCAACTCTTGAAATGGTAGAAGATCGATTAATTATTTTTGGTATAATGACTCTGTGTATTCCTTCCATCTTGTTTTGATGCTTCCTGCTTCGTTCAATATTTTCCCCACGGAATCCTTCACTATTGCAACTCGAGGCTTGAATTTTTGTTTCAGTTCTTTCAGCTTGAGAAACGCCGAGCATGTTCTTCCCTTTTGGTTTTCCATCTTCAGCTCTTTGCACATGTCCATTATAATACATTACTTTGTCTTCTCAAGCTGCCCTTTGAAATCTTCTTTCAGTTCTTTTACTTCATCAATTCTTCCTTTTTCTTTAGCTGCTCGACATTTGACAACCAGTTTCAGAGTCTCCTCTGATATCCACCTTGGTCTTTTCTTTCTTTCCTGTCTTTTCAATGACCTCTTGCTTTCTTCATGTATGATGTTCTCGATGTCATTCCACAACTCTTCTGGTCTTTGGTCACTAGTGTTCAAGGATCAGTAGTTGGAAAATATGGCCTTGGTGATAGAAACAATGCTGGAGATCAAATGATAGAATTTTGCAAGACCAACAACTTCTTCATTTCAAATACCTTCTTTCACTAACATAAATGGTGACTATACACATGGACTTCACCAGATGGAACACACAGAAATCAAATTGACTACATCTGTTGAAAGAGATGATGGAAAAGCTCAATATCACCAGTCAGAACAAGGCCAGGTGCTGACTGTGGAACAGACCATCAATTGCTCATATGCAAGTTCAAGCTGAAGCTGAAGAAAATCAGAGCAAGTCCACAAGAGCCAAAATATGACCTTGAGTATTATGGAGCATAGCAGGGTCTTTGTCCACAGGTAAAACATGGTGCACTGTGAGGACTGGAGCCAGGCAGGATTGGCCCTGTATAGGTAGTGACAGACCCCAAGAGACAAGATTCTGAGCATTCTGTCCTCCATCACAAAGGCCTGCTCTCGAGGGAAACTACTTTGTCAGAGACTTATCTGATCTAAGGGAGGGACAATGAGACAATTTGACTCTCTGTAGCTTTCCTATATCACGTAAGGAGAGAAAAAAGGTTTAAAACTTTTCTGAATGTCACAGACCCACTAAAGATTAATCACAAGATTATTGAATGCTTTTCTTTCCAATGCCTTGCCACCATATCAGCAGAGGTTTGATATAATAATAGTGGATTAGAACTGAGAGAGCTGCAAGACACAAGCTATATTTAAGAAGGAGTTTTTAGGGAAATTAAAAGATAACAGGGAAGGCAAAAACAAGGACACTAGAGGAAATGGATTCTGACTCATAGCAACCCTATAAGAACACCTAAATCATTTTTCTGAGGTGAGTTAAAAAAAAAAAAACAGCAACCTACTGCCACTCAGTCAATTCCAACTCATAGCCACCCATGGGACAGAGTAGAACTGCCCCATAGAGTTTCAAGGCTGTAAAGCTTTATGGGAGCAGACTGCCATATCTTTCTCCTGTGGAGTGGCTGGTCTGTTGAAACTGCCAACCTTTCAGTTGGCAGCCAAGTGCTTAAGCACGGCACCAGTAGAGATCCCACGAAGTCAGTTTGAGCTTTATAAAAAGTATGTAAGGAGGCACAACCAAGATGGCAGAATAGACAGACGCTTCCACTGAGCCCTCTTTACAACAAAGACCCGAAAAACAAAAACAAGTGAAACCAGTATATTTGTGACAAGCTGGGAGCCCTGAGCATCAAAGGCAAGCTTAGACAATGAACTGAGGGGCAGGGGGAGGAAGAGATGGTTCAGAAATGCAGAAGAGTTACCAGACCTAAATCGCAAGGAGCCCTCAGGCACCATTCCCGGAGTGGAGGCGGCAGCAGGCTGGTAGTAGTGTTAGGCCGCAGTTTCCTCAGGGAGAAGTAAACAGCTGCACAGCCTACTCACACCTCCGGAACCTGAGAAGAACGGAGCTCCTGGCAAAAGCTAAGTAGTTGTGTATATTTCACCGTGCCCCCCCACCCAAGCTGGCTTCAGCAGCTTAATCCTGGGGCCTGAGATACGCACTGCTGAGCACCTAGAGCCATTCTCAAGCCTTGGGGAAGGAAAAAATTTGCAACTGGGGGGAAAAGATAATTTGCTAGATCCATTAACCAGGGGAGCTCAAGATAGAAGTGGCTCCTGTCCAGGCATAAATGGTCTGTGGACTTTGAGCACCTTTCCCTTCTGCATGGACCTGTGTAGGCCTATTTCGGGAGAATAGGTCCTTGTTGGCAAACTCCAACCATTTCAGCTATGTGGTGGAGAAGTGGGTGTTTGACGTTTGACATTGCTTTGCCTATTAAACAAGGTCTTCACCTACCCACAACAGGGACCTAAGGACTGGTATCTCCCTCAGGTCACCCAGCCACCCGTGACAGGGGTCCAAAGATAACTGGGACCTCCCAGTCCTCACAACCAAAAACATTGGGTACCCATGGTCTGTCTGCAGAACCTACCCATGTGCACGCTCTAGGGAACAGGGATGTGTTTTCCTCAGAGACACTTGGGGGTCAGTTCTCAGCCCCCTGCCTTGTTCAGAGCAGGACTCCCTGCTGCAATCAGATACTGGTATATACGCCGATCACCCCTGCCCCTCTAAGACTGTAGGACAGAGCCTGTGCCACACACTTGATGATCAACTATCCGGAAACCTGAAGCTGAATTCATACAAGAAAACTGAATGGACTCCTAGACTGATATATCTGATAACAGCTCTAGCCATCTGGGGACAGGACATCAGAGCTCCAAAGGCGAAAATAGTCAAGCTAGCTCACTCAAGCAACCCATAGGGGTATTCCATAACAAAAAAAAGCAAGCAGCTATGACACAGTAAGCAAGCATAAACAAATACAATAGCTTATAGATGGCTCGGAGACAACAGTCAATATCAAGTCACATAAAGAAACAGACCATGATCACCTCAACAAGCTCTCAAAACAAAGAATCCAGGGATCTTCTAGATGAAAGTGCATTCCTGGAATTACCAGAGCCAGAATACAAAAGTTTAATATACAGAACCCTTCAAGACATCAGGAAGGAAATGAGACAATACGCAGAACAAGCCAAGGAACACACAGATAAAGCAATTGAAGAAATTAGAAAGATTATTCAGGAACATAATGAAAAGTTTAATAAGCTGGAAAAATCCATAGACAGGCAGCAATCAGAAATTCAGAAGATTAACAATAAAATTACAGAAGTAGACAACTCAATAGAAAGTCAGATGAGCAGAATTGAGCAAGTAGAAGCTAGAATTTCTGAACTCGAAGATAAATCACTTGGCAGTAATATATTTGAAGAAAAATCAGATAAAAGAATTTTAAAAATTGAAGAAACCTTAGGAATCATGTAGGACTCTATCAAGAGAAATAACCTACGAGTGATTGGAGTACCAGAAAAGGGAGGGATAACAGAAAATACAGAGAGAATTGTTAAAGATTTGTTGGCAGAATACTTCCCTGATATTGTGAAAGATGAGAAGATATCTATCCAAGATGCTCATTGAACTCCACATAAGGTAAATGTTAAAAGAAAGTCACCAAGACATATTATAATCAAACTTGCCAAAACCAAAGATAAAGAGACAATTATAAGAGCAGCGAGGGATAAACGAAAAGTTACCTGCAAAGGACAGCCAATAAGAATAAGCTCAGACTACTTGGCAGAAACCATGAAGGCAAGAAGGCAATGGGATGACATATTTAAAAATTGAAAGAAAAAAATTGCCTGCCAAGAATCATATATCCAGCAAAACTGTCTCTTAAATATGAAGGTGAAAGTAAGACATTTCCAGGTAAACACAAGTTTAGGGAATTTGTAAAAACCAAACCAAAACTACAAGAAATAATAAAGGAAGTTCTTTGGTTAGAAAATCAATAATATCAGGTATCAACCCAAGACTAGAACACTGGGCAGGGCAACCAGAAGTCAACCCCAACAGGGAAATAAAAAAAAACAAAGTAAGATTATAAATAAAACAACACAAAACAAAAAGCTCAAAACAGAGTAACAGCGATGTTATTATATAAAAGAAGACAACATTAAAATAATAAAGAGGGACTAAGAAAAGTAATCATACACCTTCCATATGGAGAGGAAGATACGGCGATACAAAAAAATAAAAGTTTTAAATTTAGAAAAATAGGGGTGAATAATAAAGTAACCACAAAGGAGACAAACTATCCTACTCATCAAAATAAAATACGAAGGAAAAATAGAGATTCAGCAGAAACAAAATCAACAACAACAAATATGAGGAAAGGACAATATATATAAAGAAAATCTACTCAGCACATAACATTAAGTGGGAAAAAGAAACTGTCAACAACACACCAAAAAAGACATCAAAATGATAGCACTAAATTCATACCTATCCATAATTACCCTGAATGTAAATGGACTAAATGCACCAATAAAGAGACAGAGAGTGGCAGAATGAAATAAAAAAACAAGATCCGTCTATATACTGCCTACAAGAGACACACCTTAGACTTAGAGACACAAACAAACTAAATCTCAAAGGCTGGAAAAAAATATATCAAGCAAACAACCATCAAAAAAGAGCAGGAGGGGCAATATTAATTTCTGACAAAATAGACTTTAAAGTTAAATCCATCATAAAGGATAAGGAAGGACACTATAATGATTAAAGGGACAATATACCAAGAAGATGTAACCATATTTAATATTTATGCACCCAATGACAGGGCTGCAAGATACATAAAACAAACTCTATCAGCACTGAAAAGTGAGATAGACACCTCCACAATAATAGTAGGAGACTTCAACACACCAATTTCCGTGAAGGACAGGACATCCAGAAAGAAGCTCAGTACAGACACGGAAGATCTAAATGCCACAATCAACCAACTTGACCTCATAGGCATTTATACAGAACACTCCACTCAACAGCAACCAAACATACTTTCTTTTCTAGTGCACATGGAATATTCCCTAGGATAGACCACATATTATGTCATAAAGCAAGCCTTAGCAGAATCCAAAATATTGAAATATTACAAAGCATCCTCTCTGACCATAAGGCCATAAAAGTGGAAATCAATAAGAGGAAAAGCAGGGAAAAGAAATCAAACACTTGGAAACTGAACAATACCCTCCTCAAAAAAGACTGGATTATAGAAGACATTAAGGATGGCATAAAGAAATTCATAGAATCCAATGAGAATGAAAACACTTCCTATCAGAACCTTTGGGACACAGCAAAAGCAGTGCTCAGAGGCCAATTTATATCAATAAATGCACACATACAAAAAGAAGAAAGCACCAAAATCAAAGAATTATCCCTACAACTTGAACAAATAGAAAGTGAGCAACAAAAGAATCCATCAGGCACCAGAAGAAAACAAATAATTAAAGTTAGAGCTGAACTAAATGCAAGAGGAAACAGAAAAACAATTGAAAGAATTAAGAAGACCAAAAGCGGTTTTTTTGAAAAAGTCAACAGAATTGATAAACCACTGGCCAAACCGACAAAAGAAGAACAGGAGAGGAAGCAATTAACCCAAATAAGAAATGAGACAGGCGAGATTACAACAGACCCAACTGAAATTAAAAGAATCATAACAGATTACTATGAAAAACTGTACTCAAACAAATTCGAAAACCTGGAAGAAATGGATGAATTCCTAGAAACACACTACCTACGTAAACTAACACAAACAGAGGTAGAACAACTAAATAGACCCATAACAAAAGAAGAGACTGAAAAGGTAATCAAAAAACTCCCAACAACAACAAAAAAAGCCCTAGTCCGGATGGCTTCGCTGCAGAGTTCTACCAAACTTTCAGAGAAGAGTTAACACCACTACTACTAAAGGTATTTCAGAGCATGGAAAAGGACGAAATACTACCAAACTCATTCTATAAAGCCACCATATCCCTGAGACCAAAACCAGGTAAAGACACCACAAGAAAAGAAAATTATAGACCTATATCCCTCATGAATGTAGATGCAAAAATCCTCAACAAAACTCTAGCCAATAGAATTCAACAATATATCAAAAAAATAATGCACCATGACCAAGTGGGAGTCATAACAGGTATGCAGGGATGGTTCAACATTAGAAAAACAATTAATGTAATCCACCATGTAAATAAAACAAAAGACAAGAATCACATGATTTTATCAATTGATGCCGAAAAGGCGTTTGACATAGTTCAACACTCATTCATGATAAAAACTCTCAGCAAAATAGGAATAGAAGGAAAATTGCTCAACATAATAAAGGACATTTATACAATGCCAACAGCCAACATCACCCTAAATGGAGAGAGTCTGAAAGCATTCCACTGAGATCGGGAACCAGACAAGAATGCCCTTTATCACCGCTCTTATTCAACATTGTGTTGGAGGTCCTAGCCAGACCGATTAGGCTAGATAAAGAAATAAAGGGCATCCAGATTGGCAAGGAAGAAGTAAAAGTATCTCTATTTGCAGATGACATGATCTTATACACAGAAAACCCTAAGGAATCCTCCAGAAAACTACTGAAACTAATAGAAGAGTTCTGCAGATTATCGGGATACAAGATAAACACAAAAAAATCAGTTGGATTCCTCTACACCAACAAAAAGAACATCGAAGGGGAAATCACCAAATCAATGCCATTTACAGTAGCCCCCACAAAGATAAAATACTTAGGAATAAATCTTACAAGAGATGTAAAAGACTTATACAAAGAAAACTACAGTACACTTCTGCAAGAAACCAAAAGAGTCTTACATAAGTGGAAAAACATAACCTTGCTCGTGGATAGGAAGACTTAACATTATAAAAATGTCTATTCTACCAAGAGTGAGCTATACATTTAATGCAATTCCAATCCAAATCCCAACGACATTCTTTAATGAGATGGGGAAACAAATCACCAACTTCATATGGAAGGGAAAGAGGCCCCGGATAAATAGGACATTACTGAAAAAGAAGAACAAAGTGGGAGGCCTTACTTTACCTGACTTTAGAACCTGTTATACCACAGTAGTCAAAACAGCCTGGTACTGGTACAACAACAGATACATAGACCAATGGAACAGAATTGAGAATCCAGACATAAATCCATCCACAAGTGAGCAGTTGATATTTGACAAAGGCCGCAAAAGAGTTAAATGGGGAAAAGACGGTCTTTTTAATAAATGGTGCTGGCATAACTGGATATCCATCTGCAAAAAAATGAAACAGGACCCATACCTCACTCCACGCACAAAAATGAGCTCAAAATGCATCAAAGTCCTAAATATAAAACCTAAAACGATACTGATCATGGAAGGAAAAATAGGGACAACGTTAGGAGCCCTCATACATAGCATAAACAGTATACGAAACATTATAAAGAACGTAGAAGAAAGACTAGATAACTGGGAGCTCCTAAAAATCAAACACCTATGCTCATCCAAAGACTTCACCAAAAGAGTAAAAGGATTACCTACAGACTGGGAAAAAGTTTTTAGCTGTGACATTTCTGATCAGTGCCTGATGTCTAAAATCTACATGATACTGCAAAAACTCAACTACAAAAAGACAAATAACCCAATTAAAAAATGGGCAAAAGATAAGAACAGACACTTCACTAAAGAAGACACTCAAGTAGCTAACAGATACATGAGGAAATGTTCACGATCATTAGCCATCAGAGAAATGCAAATTAAAACTAGGATGAGATTCCATCTCACTCCAACAAGGCTGGCATTAATCCAAAAAACACAAAATAACAAATGTTGGAGAGTCAGTGGAGAGGTTGGAACACTTCTACACTGCTGGTGGGAATGTCAAATGGTACAACCACTTTGGAAATCGATTTGGCACTTCCTTAAAAAGCTAGAAATAGAACTACCATACGATCTAGCAATCCCACTCCTCAGAACATATCCTAGAGAAATAAGAGCCTTTACACGAACAGATATATGCACACCCACATTTATTGCGGCACTGTTTACAATAGCAAAAAGATGGAAGGAACCAAGGTGCCCATCAATGGATGAATGGATAAATAAATTATGGTATATTCGCACAATGGAATACTATGCATCAATAAAGAACAGTGAGGAGTCTGTGAAACATTTCATAATATGGAGGAACCTGGAAGGCATTATGCTGAGTGAAATTAGTCAGTTGCAAGAGGACAAATATTGTATAAGACCACTATTATAAGAACTTGAGAAATAGTTTAAACTGAGAAGAAAATATTCTTTTGTGGTTACGAGGGGGGGAGGGAGAGAGGGTGGGAGAGGGGCATTAACTAATTAGATAGTAGATAAGAACTACTTTAGGTGAAGGGAAAGATAGCACACAATACAGGGGAGGTCAGCACAATTGGACTAAACCAAAAGCAGTTTCCTGAATAAACTAAATGCTTCAAAGGCCAGCATGGCAGGGGCAGGGGCCTGGGGACCATGGTTTCAGGAGACATCTAAGTCAATTCGCATAATAAAATCTATTAAGAAAACATTCTGCATCCTACTTTGAAGAGTGGCGTCTGGGGTCTTAAACACTAGCAAGCAGCCATCTAAGATGCATCAATTGGTCTCAACCCACCTGGATCAAAGGAGAATGAAGAACATCAAGGACACAAGGGGATTACAAGCCCCAGAAACAGAAAGGGCCACATGAACCAGAGACTACATCAGCCTGAGACCAAAAGAACTAGATGGTGCCCAGCTACAACCGATGACTGCCCTGACAGGTAACACAACAGAGAACCTCCTGAGGGAGGAGGAGAGCAGTGGGATGCAGACCCCAAATTCTCATAAGACCAGGCTTAATGGTGTGACTGAGACTAGAAGGATGCCAGTGGTCGTGGCCCCCAGACCTTCTGCTGGCCCAGGACAGGAACCATTCCCGAAGCCAACTCTTCGGACATGGATTAGACAGGACAATGGGTTGGAGAGGGATGCTGGTGAGGAGTGAGCTTCTTGGATCAGATGGACACTTTAGACTGTCTTGGCATCTCCTGCCTGGAGGGGAGATGAGAGGATGGAAGGGGCTAGAAGCTGGTGAAATTGACACGAAAAGAGAGAGTAGAGGGAGAGAGTGGGCTGTCCCATTAAATTAGGGGAGCATAATTGGCAGTGTGTAGCAAGGTGTATACGGGTTTTTGTGTGGCAGACTGACTTGATTTGTAAACTTTCACTTAAAACCCAATAAAAATTATATATATAAAAAAGTAACTAAGTAGCTTACGTAACTATGAAAATGGAAAAAACCAACAATGGAAGAGAAGATGTTTTTAAAAACATTATAAAAGATAATTTTTCTGCATTGAAGGGGGAATTGAATTGCCAGCACTCTAGCTCTGAACTGTGCCTACAGGAAGGCTTGCTCAGAAGAGCAAGGCTGAAGAGGAGCTGAAGGTGATGGGACAGCAGGGACTAGATCTTTGTATGCCGAAGAGTGTGCCTCTGAACATCATTTCTGAGTGATGTGAACTGTTGTTTTTTTCTTTATTGTAAAAGAGATTTCTGCAAGTAAACCCTTGCAAAATGCTGGGATAGGCCAATACCTTTCTTCTCAGAGTCTCTAATATGTTGGCAATCATTGCAAATCCACAGGATGGAGAGGCAGTTTGCTTACTTATTTGGATACCAATTTTTGCAGGGAGTTCCTTAAAAGATTTGGGTCCTACAGAGGACCTTTTAGGTGATGCTGTGCTAGGTTATCACTGGACTGGGAAAACATTCTGGTCTGGGTGAAGTCAGTCCCAAGGTGGAGATAAGGAATGTGTATGTATAGCTGGGGTCAGAATTTGAGAGGGGTCACTGCTCAGTGCAGTGTAAGGGGTTGTCAGGCAATGTTCTTCCCAGTTGGGCTCATCATCGGCCTTGACTTCATGCTGTTACCCTCAATGGGGTGGAAGAAACATGGGGTTGATGTTTCCAGGAAGGATTTTAAACGTTGAACATTGCACACTGTTGAAGTCCTTTTGTTTCCATCATCCCCCATTGTTACCTGCTTGCCACTCTCCAAAGAGACACCTACTATTATGGCTTTTCTCTCAGAATATTTTTACTGCATGTATCTACAGACATAGATAAATATTTTTAATTTTGCATTTATTTTACATTTAAAATTAACCACTGTATTATATATACGCAACTTACTTTTTTTCACTTCACATTGTATTCCTAAGATCCTTCCTTTTACTATGTAATTATTGCAAATATTTTAAATATCATGTGAATATATCTCAGTTCACCTGTGCAATCTTCTGTTGGAGGGTATTTAGCCTCTTTTATTCTTTTTTTTATTATTGATGAATAATTCAGCAAAGATCAACCTTCTTTCCCTCTGAGATAAATATCTAGCAGGGAATTCTTGAGCAGGAAAATACACATTTTTTTAATCAAACTCTTTAATATTCATGTTAATCTACTACCTGGAGGGCTCCGGCGTATCTTTCTGCATTTTGTGCCTTTCAATTACACTACTGAGCCCCGGGGTGAAAGCCTTCCATGTGAGGACACCTTGGTTACACGGGAGAGGACACAGTCCATGATCTGTTTGAGTGAACAGAGAGATGGCACATTGTGGGGAGAGAGGTTATTGATGCCAAACCTTGTCAGTTCTGTTCTAGGTTCTTTACCAAGTGTTTGTGCAGCTGGTCTGTCCGTATTTGTAACTTCTGTGAGAACATGGGGGTGAACTGTTCTATCTATCTTCCTTTTGACTGTCTCTGGTGAACAAGTGCATCATATTAAATTTTTCCATTTTTATCCACTTAAATGGCCAGATTTCTCTTCAAACGGTTGTATTGTGTATGAGTTCCCATTTTCTCCAGCCTTCCTTGTTTTAATTGGTGTGTTATGTATATGCCATTAAAAAAAAAATTGCTTTTTCTACCTTCTAATGACTTCCAGTACCTTTTCAAGATATTTTCAGTCATTTGATTTTCATTTTCTATTTTCCTACTAGATATTTGACAATACTACCCTTTGGATTGCTAACTTTCTAAAAGGAGTCTTGATTTTGCAGGACAGACAAGTTCCTCCCTTGCTCTTATTTTTATACGTTCTTTGGCTCTTCTTTGACATGATGCATTCTATCGTTGAATCAGTTTGTTCTATTCTATAAAAATCCTGTCAAGACAAGAGTAACACTGAATTTATAGACTAAGTTGAATAATTAAAGTTTTTATTTTATCACCCATTCTCAAACGTGCTTTAGACCCACGTATATCTGGACACTTAATTTATGACAAAGGTGGCATTGTATCACAGTTGGAAATAGGCTGGTTTTCAATAAATGGTCAATAGATAGCCATATAACAAAATAATAAAACTTATCCCTACCTCAAAACAACCACAAAAATTAACTGCATGTGTGTTGTCGATCTTAACACAAAGACTGGTTGATTAAACTTCTAGAACATACCCTGGAGAGCTGTCTCTGTGATCTAGAGTAGGCACTTTTTTTGTGATATGACATAGAATAGAAGATGGATAAACTTTCCTTATTAAATGTAAGAAATTCTGTTGATGGAAAACACCGTTAGGGAGGGAATATGAAAGCCACAAATTGAAAGAAGATATCTCGCATCATATCTTCAGCACAGAACTCATATCCAGAATGTATAAGGAGCTCCTACAAGTCAATAAGAAAAAAACAATTAAAAAAAAAAGTGCAAACCATGAATACCATCCCTAGAAGAATATCCAAAGGACCACTAACCATATACAAAGAAGCCCAACCTCATTCACCCGTAGAAAATGCAAGTGAAACATAATAAGATACCCACTCAATGGATAAATTTCTTTTTTAAAGACAATATTAATTTCACAACAATGTGAACTGAATGGAACACTCATGCTCTTTTGGTGCACATAATAATTGTTACAAACCCTTTTGAAAACTGCTTGGCAGTATTTAAAAGATGAGTACCCACTACTATTGTCCTTCATATGGCTATGAGTTTCCAGCTCAGCTTCTTCAGGGCCTCCTTCATGTCCTTGTTCCATAAACTTTAGACGAGGGGGGTGAGCATGGGGATGACCAGGGTGTAGAAGGTGGAGACCACCTTGCCCTACTCCATGGCCTCCACAGCCCCTGGCTGGGCACACATCACAAAGAAGGTCCCATAGAACAGGGACACAGCAATCATGTGAGAGCCACAGGTGGAGAAGGCCTTGTGTCTCCCGGTTCCCAAATGCATCCTCAGGATGGTCATTGTGATGTAGCCATAGGAAACAAGGACAAAAAAGGTGGTGCCCACAATGATTAGCCTGCAGGTGTTGAACATGACAACCTTGTTGATGGCTGTGTTGGTGCAGGCAATCTGTAGCAGGGGTGGCACATCACAGAAAAAGTGGTTGATGTGGTTGGAGCTGCAGAATGGGAGGCGGAAGGTAAGGCTGGTCTGTAGAATGGAGTTGAGGCAGCCTCTGCAGTTGTGCACAGCACCACGCGGGAGCAGACTGAAGGACACATGATGACTGGGTAGCGCAGGAGACTACAGATGGCCATGAAGCGGTCATAGGCCATGGTGGCCAGGAAGAAAGTCTCAGTGGTAGCTAGCAGGGAGAAGAAGAAGAACTGAGTGGCACAGCCAGTGAAGGTGATGGCCTTGGTTAGAGAGAAGAATTTGGCAAGGGCCTTGGGGCAATGATGGGGGAGTAGCAGAGGTCCAGGAAGGAGAGGTTCTTGAGGAAGACGTACATGGGGGAGTGGAGGCGGGTGTCCACTGTAAAGACCACAATCATCATGAGGTTTCCCAGCATGGTTTCCATATACAGGGCCAGAAACACAGCAAAGAGCAGGGTCTGAGTCTCCAGCCCACCCTCAAATCCCACTAGCACATACCCCTGCAAAGGGGGTCCTGAGAGGTTCCCATCTGCATGAGTTGGCTGGCCCCAGAGTATGGATGAGGTGGAACAGAGTAGGACTGGTGAAAGGGAGTGAGGGAGTGGGTCATTGTTCACTGTCACATGTCCTCCTGGAGCACAGGACCTGTCAGTGCCACTGCCCACTGCCCAAAGGCCAAAAGCCTCCAGGTTCTCACTCCAGATGAGCTTGGCCTACAAGGGTGACATTTCCTCTGACTCGTTTAACTCATACACGTGTATGGAGCACCACGCTGTCAAATCAGAAAGCAAAAAAGCCACCAAAGACTCCCAGGCTCTGTTGAAAGGACTCAGGAGCTAATTAAAAAGGGACTCCTACTGGCCAAAGATGAACATATTTCAGCATTAAATAACAAATAAACAAACACTACAACAAATTGAATCATAACAAATGTATAAAAATCTGTGAGCTTATATTGGTACTCAAAATAGCAAATACAACAAAAAATCCCCAAAACTCATATGTTAACATTGGTGGTTTTTAGGGCACCATCTCATTACTCTGCCAATTCATAAATAAAAAGAATTCAACATGTATGCTTCCTTTCCTTATGTGGACTCTATTTCAGGGCAATCAAAGAGATGAGTAGGGGAAGTTCTTTTTCATTCCTAATAAACGCAGAAGGATCAATAGACCTAGAAAGTCATCGCTTTGTCCTCTAAATGAGAGTATGGTTTGGGGTAGCAACCAGCGATGACCACTAACACCAGTAGGTAGAGGGTGATAAGGACCTCCACACTGGATGTTCAGCTGGAAGCACCAGGCCTCATTGATCCATCTCACAGAAGTGGGGAAATAGGAGGTTAAGGGTTTCCTGCTGGGACACACTAGAACATTCACAGCCCTCCTATGAAGTATTTCCACCATGATAAGGAGGAAAAGGAGAGGGAGGAGGAAAGAAACAAATGAACTTGAATCTGATCAGCATCTCCATCTAACTACCCAGAGACTGGAAATGCTGTTAAACAACCAGTCTACAGGACATTACGTGTAAAATGACCATAAGAGATTGTTGTTGTTGGTACTTGCCATCGAGTCAATTCCAACTTGAAGCAACCCTATGCACAACAGAATGAAACAATGCCCAGTCCTGCAACATCCTCAAAATTATTGCTATGCTTGAGCCCATTGTTTCAGCCACTGTGTCAATCCATCTCATTGAGGAGCTTCCTCTTTTTCCCTCTCCCTCTACTTTACAAAGTGTCTTAGTCATCTAGCGTGGCTATAACAGAAACACCACAAGTGGTTGACTTTAACAAAGAGAAATTTATTCGCTCATGGTTTAGTAGGCTACAACTCCAAATTCAGGGTGCTGGCTCCAGGGAAAGTCTTTCTGTCTCTGTAGGCTCTGGAGGGAGGTCCTTGTCACCAGTCTTCCCTTGATCTGGGAGCATCTTGGCTCAGGAAGCTCAGGTCCAAAGGACATTCTCTGCTCCCGGCACTGCTTTCTTGGTGGTCTGAGGTTCCCATGTCTCACTGCTTCTGTCTTTTATATCTCAAAAGAGACTGGTTTAAGACGCTAAACTTTTAGACCTCATCAGTATAACAACCACTAATCCATCGTATTATCTTATAGTGCTAGGATTTACAACACATGGGGAAATCACATCAGAAGATAAAACGGTAGACAGTCATACAAGGGAATCACAACCTCGCCAAGTTTACAGATACTTTGGGGACACAATTCAATCCATGACACCAAGCATGATGTCCTTCTCCAGGGACTGATCCCTCCTGACAACATGTCTAAAGTATGTGAGACGTAGTCTCTCCGTCCTTGTTTCTAAGGAGCATTTTGGTTGTACTTCTCCCAAGACAGAATTATTCATTCTTTTGGCAGTCCATGGTATATTCAGTATTCTCCGCCAACACCACAATTCAAATGTGTCAATTCCTCTTCGATCACCCTTATTCATTGTCCAGCTTTTGCATGCATATGAGGCAATTGAAAACACCATGGCTTCGGTGGTAGCACCTTAGTCCTCAAGGTGACATCTTTGCTTTTGAACACTTAAAAGAGATGTCTTGCAGCTGATTTGTGCAATGCAATGTGTCTTTTGATTTCTTGACTGCTGCTCCATGGGCTTTGATCGTGGATCCAAGTAAAATGAAATCCTTGACAACTTCAATCTTTTCTCCATTTATCATGATGTTGCTTAATGGTCCAGTTGTGAGGATTTTTTTTTTTTTATGTTGAGGTGTAATCCATACTGAAGGCTGTAGTCTTTGATCTTCATCAGCAAGTGCTTCAAGTCCCCTTGACTTTCAGCAAGGAAGGTTGTGTCATCTGCATAACGCGGGTTGTTAATGAGTCTTCCTCCAACCCTGCTGCCCCGTTCTTCTTCAGATAGTCCAGCTTTTCGTATTATTTGCTCAACATACAGACTGAATAGGTATGGTGAAAGATTACTATCCTGATGTACACCTTTCCTGACTTTAAACCAATCAGTATCCCCTTGTCCTGTCTGAACAACTGTCTCTTGATCTATGTAAAGGTTCCTCATGAGCACAATTATGTGTTCTGGAATTCCCATTCTTCGCAGTGTTATCCATAATTTGTTATGATCCACACAGTCCAATGCCTTTGCATAGTCAATAAAACACAGGTAAACATCCTTCTGGTATTTTCTGCTTTCAGCCGGGATCATCTGACATCAGCAATGATATCCCTGGTTCCATGTCCTCTTCTGAAAGCAGCCTGAATTTCTGGCGGTTCCTTTTAGATATACTGCTCCAGCAGTTTTTGAATGATCTTCAGCAAAATTTTGCTTGCGTGTGATATTAATGATATTGTTCTATAATGTCCACATTCGGTTGGATCACCTTTCTTGGGAATAGGCATAAATATGGATCTCTTCCAGTCAGTTGGCCAGGAAGCTGTCTTCCATATTTCGTGTTATAGATGAGTGAGCACCTCCAGCACTGCAACTGTTTGTTGAAACATCTCCATTGATATTCCATCAGTTCCTGGAGTCTTGTTTTTTGCCAATGCCTTCAGTGAAGCTTGGAGACTTCTTCCTTCAGTACCCTCGGTTCCTGATCATATGCCACCTCTTGAAATGGTTAAACATTGACTAATTCTTTTTGCTATAATGACTCTGTGCATTGCAACTCGAGGCTTGAATTTTTTCCTCAGTTCTTTCAGCTTGAGAAACACCAAGTGTGTTCCTCCCTTTTGGTTTTCCATCTCTAGGTCTTTGCACATGTCATTATAATACTTTACTTTGTCTTCTCGAGACACCCTTTGAAACCTTCTGTTCAGTTCTTTCACTCATCAATTCTTCCTTTTTCTTTAGCTGCTCGACATTCAGGAGCAAGTTTCAGAGTGTCCTCTGACACGCATCTTGGTCATTTCTTTCTTTCCTGTCTTTTCATTGACCTTTTACTTTCTTCATGTATGATGTCCTTGATGTCATTCTGCAACTTGTCTGGTCTTCGGTCCCTAGTGTTCAATGCATCAAATCTATTCTTCAAATGATCTCTCAATTCAGGTAGGATATACTCAAGGTCATATTTTGACTCTCGTGGACTTTCTCTGATTTTCTTCAGTTTCAGCTTGAACTTGCATATGAGCAATTGATGGTCTGTTCCACAGTTGGCCCCTGGCCTTGATCTGACTCATGACATTGAGCTTTTCCATCATCTCTTTCCACATATGTAGTCAATTTGATTTCTGTGTGTTCCATCTGGTGAGGTCCATGTGTATAGTCACCGTTTATGTTGGTGAAAGAAGGTATTTGCAACGAGGAAGTCGGTCATGCAACATTCTATCATTCGATCTCTGGCATTGTTTCTATCACCAAGGCCATATTTTCCAACTACTGATCCTTCTTCTTTTTTCCAACTTTCGCATTCCAATCGCCAGTAATTATCAATGCATCTTGATTGCATGTTCGATCAATTTCAGACTGTAGCAGCTGATAAAAATCTTCTGTTTCTTCATCTTTGGCCCTAGTGGTTGGTGTGTAAATTTGAATAATAGTCGCATTAACTGGTCTTCCTTCTGGGGGTATGGATATTATCCTATGACTGACAGTGTTGTACTTCAGGATAGACCTCGATATGTTCTTTTTGATGGTGAATGCAACACCATTCCTTTTCGAGTTGCCATTCCCAGCATAGTAGACTATATGATTATCCAATTCAAAATGGCCAATACCAGTCCATTTCAGCTCACTAATGCCTCAGATATCGATGTTTATGTGTTCCATTTCATTTTTGACGATTTCCAATTTTCCTAGATTCATACTTCGTACACTACAGGTTCCGATTATTAATGGATGTTTGCAGCTGTTTCTTCTCATTTTGAGTTGTGCCACATCAACAAATGAAGGTCCCGAAAGCTTTACTCCCTCCACGTCATTAAGGTTGACTCCACTTTGAGGAGTCAGATCTTCCCCAGTCATCTTTTGAGTGCCTCCCAATCTGGGACCTCATCTTCCAGCACTGTATCAGACAATGTTCCACTGCTATTCATAAGGTTTTCACTGGCTAATACTTTTCAGAAGTAGACTGCCGGGTCCTTCTTCCTAGTCTGTCTTAGTCTGGAAGCTCAGTCGAAACCTGTCCTCCATGGGTGACCCTGCTGGTATCTGAATACTGGTGGCATAGCTTCCAGCATCACAGCAACATGCAAGCCCCCACAGTAAGACAAACTGACAGACACTTGGGGGCATATATCTATAGACATAGATAAATATTTTTTATTTTTTGTTTTTCATTTTACATTTAACACTAACCACTATATGTTTTTTTACTGTATTGTATATATGCAGCTTACTTTTTTCCACTTCACAGTTTTCTGAAGGTCCTTCCTTACTCCATGTGTTTATTTCAAATGTTTTAAACATCATATGACTATGTCTCAATATATTTGTGCAATCTTCTGGTAGAAGATATTTAGTCTTTTTTGTTCTGTGTGTCTGTGTGTGTCTTTTCCAGTGAACAATAATACAACAATGATCAACTTTTTCCCTCTAAGGGAAAAAAGGAATTCTTTAGTAGGGAAAGTCACGTTTTTTTCCTCAACTTCATTTATAAACATATTAATCTAATATCTGGAGGCTCCATTGCATCTTTCCACATTTTTGTCATTCAATTACACTACTCAACCCCAGCGGTGAAAGCCTTCCCTGTTAGGACACCCTGGTTACAAGGAAGAGGACACAGTGCATGATCCCCTTTGGTGACTAGGGGGATGGCACATTGTGGGGATAGAGGGTTATTGATGCCAACATTTATACTTCTGTTCTAGGTTCTTTACCAAGGGTCTGTGAAGCTGGCCTGTCTGTATTTGTAACTTCCGTGAGAACATGGGGGTGAACCGTTCTATCTATAAATTACCTTGGGTTTTGACTGTCTTTGGTGAACAGGTACACCATATTAATTTTTTTCTTCTTTTTCCACTTAAACAGCCAAATTTCTCTTCAGATGGTTGAACTGATTAAACACAATCAGCAGTGTATAAGTTCCCATTTTCTCCATCCTTCCTTGTTTTGATGGGTGTGTTAAGTACATAGCATTAAAAAGAAATTGCATTTTCTATCTTCTAATGACTTCCAGTATCTTTTCAAAACATCATCAGCCATTTGATTTACATTTTCTATTAGATATCTGGCAATACTACACTTTGAATTGCTAGAGTTTTCAAAGGTGTCTTGATTTTTGCAGGACAAGTTCCTCCTCCTTATTTTTACTTTTCATAAATTCTTTGGCTATTCTTTGACATGATGAATCCTATTGTAGAATCAGTTTGTTCAATTTTATAAAAATCCTGTTAAGGTTGGAATTTATAGATTAACTTGAAAAATTAAGATCTTTATAATATTGACCCTTCCCATCCATGAACACACTGTGTGTCCACATATACCTGGACTTTTGAGACAAAAGTGGCTGTTTTAGTTAAGTAGTGCTGCTATAACAGAAATAACATGAGTGGAGACTTTAACAAATAGAAGCTTATTCTCTCACAGTTTAAGAAGCTAGAAGTCCAAATTCAGGGTGCCAGCTCTAGAGGAATGCTTTCTCTGTCAGCTCTAGAGGAAGGTCCTTGTCATCAATCTTTCCCTGGTCTAGGAGCTTCTGAACACAGGGACCCTAGGTCCCAAGGACACACTCACTCCTGGGTCTTCTTTCTTGGTGGTATGAGGTCTCCCATCTCTTGCCTAGCTTCTTTCTCCTTTTACCTCTTGTAAGATAAAAGATGATGCAGGCCATACCCCAGAGAAACTCCCCTTACATATGATCAGGGCTGTGACCCGAGTAAGGGTGCTGCATCCCACCCTAATCCTCTTTAACATAACCTCATCTTGCCTCATTAAGCACAGGCAGAGATCAGGATTTACAACACACAGGGAAATTACATCAGATCACAAAATGGAGGGCAACCACAGGATACTGGGAATCATGGCCTAGCCAAGTTGACACACATTTTTGGGGGGACACAATTCAATCCATAACAGTGGCATTGTACTGCAGTTGGGAAGGATTGCTTTTCCGTAAATAATAGTCAATTGATAGTATAGCCATTTGGCAAAAAGGTAAAACTTGACCCTGCCTCAAAACAACCACAAAAATTAATTGCATATGAGTTGTCTCTCTTAATATAAAAGGTTGGTCAATTAAACTTCTAAAACATAACCTGGAGGACTTTCTCTGTGATGTTGGTATGCAGTTTTTTTGTGATATAGACACAGAATAATAGATGGATAATCTTACTACATTAAATGTAAGAAATTCTGTTGATTGAAAGACACCATTAGAGAGTGAAAATAAAAGCCACAAAGTAGAAGAAGATATTTGAGCATCATACCATCAACAAAGGTCTCATCTCCAGAACATATAAGGAACCCCTACAAATCAATAAGAAAAAGACAGTTAAAGTGCAAACCATAGATACTACTCCCAGCAGAATATCCAAATGACCACTAAATATATGAAAAGACGCCAATCTCATTCACCAGTAGGAAAATGGAAGCCATGCATAATAAGAAATACATCAAATGTCTAAAATAAAATTTAAAAAAAGACAATATTGATTTCACACAATGAGAAGCAATTGGAACTCTCATACTGTTGTTGGGTGGCATAAAAATTGCTATAAATCTCTTTGAAAACTGCTTGGTAGTATTCAAAAATGAACTTCTGCCTACTAATTACAGCCCTCCTTCACATGGCTACATGTTTCCAGCCCAGCCTTTTCAGGGCCTCCTTCACGTCCTTGTTCCATAGGCTATAGATGAGGGGGTTGAGCATGGAGATGACCAAGGTGTAGAACATGGAGACCACCTTGCCCCTGGCTGGGTATACGTCACAAAGACGGACCCATAGAACAGGGACACAACAATCTTGTGAGAGCCACAGGTGGAGGAAACCTTGTGTCTCCCAGTTCCCAAATGCATCTTCAGGATGTTCACTGTGATGTAGCTGTAGGAGATAAGGACAACAAGGGTGGTCCCCGCAATGATCAGCCCACAAATGCAGAATATGACCAGTTAATTGAAGGCTGTATTGGCACCAGGGCTCCTTGCCTGGACTCTAGTGGCCCTCCATCAGTCAGGGTTTCTGTCCCTTGAGAGTCTCAGGGGGCTGCCACCAAAGTCCAGCCGTCAGGCAGATCCTGGAGAGCAGCTCAGTCTCAGGGTCTGAGAGCCAGCAGAGAGGGGTGGGACACATGTAGAGATACCCTCCCCATTGTTCCCATGTCTGGCCCATGCCCCATACTCATCAGCATCCCCTCTGGGCTCAATTTGCTATAGCATAACACCCACGGAGACCTGGAAAGTCTGTCCTAGTCTGCTTGGGCTTCTTCCATCGGGGCTGCTTCCCACCCCGCCATGGCACAGACCACACAGGACAGCCATGAGCAGAGGCTGGGCACCACACCTGGGGGACTGGTAACAGGTGTAGGCTGTGAAGCCTGGCCAGAATGCTGAGGGGGTGGCCACCCTAGTGCAGGAGGAGTGGGCGGAGGCGGTAGGGGGCAGGCTGACATCACAGGGAGGGTTTGGGGTGCGTGTGCTTGTGCAGGCCGATTTCAGTGTGGATGATTAGCTACCTCGAGGCAGATCTGGGGTGTCATGGAGAGGGTGCCTTTGGAGGGAATGAGCTCCCTGACCAGGAGATGTGTAAGCAGAGGCGGGTGGTCAGTGGTGAGACGTAGAGGAAGAGTCATCCCCACATCCCTCCCAGCCCCGCAGTGCTCCTACAAGGTGGCTGGTGACAACATAGATATTCAAACAGATGGAAGGATGGGTGAGCCAATGTCCTCTCCTGGTGAGACATTGTCTCCTACCCTCACACAGCAGCCATGTGGGACCATCAGTGCTGCCATGCCCAGTGGGGCCCCCATCTCCCTAGTAGGGGACCTGCTCCGTGAAGCTGTGTGCCAAGGGCAGAGTGGAGTGCTGCCCCAACTATGGGCAGGAGCTCCAGGAGGCCTGGCAGAGCTGGTGGCCTCTGGATGCCTATCCCTGCACTCACGCACACTGAGGACCACTGTGACCCATCTGTCCAGCAGCCTCAGCAAATGAGCTCACAGTGCTCCTTCTGCCCTGAGGCCCTCAATTTAATGTCCCCGTGGCTATTTCCTGGACAAGTAACTCCCCTCTGGGGCCTCCAGCTCCTCACAAACCTGACTGCCGGGGACATGGGTACCCAGAAGGTTGTTAGTATGTTCATCTGCAAAGCCATGCTCCCTGTTTAACTTTGGAAAACACACAGGCCTGTCACCCTGGCTGGTTTAGCTGAACCCTGGGGCTGCAGGGGGCGCTCAGTAGACCAGCCTTTAGCTGAGTAGTAGAAATGTTTTTGTGGTGTGGAAAGCCTGTAATGAACACCCCTCAGCTCTTCATTCAACTCTTGACCGCAGGGACAGGTCCCAGGACGAGCAGCCTCAGCATCACCTGGGAGCCTGTGTTTGTACAAGATCCCCAAGCATTTCTGTTCACATTGCACTTCAGCGAGTATTGCCTCCTTGTCTCGGAGGCGTAGGACAGCTCTCGGTGAGCTCTTGGCTTAACAGGTGTAAAGTCAGGTTTCTCTGTCCTCCTGGAAATCCACTGTCAGGGCAACTGTACCCCACGCCCTGCTGAGCACATTCACCACAGTCCCCTCTATTTGTCATGATTGTCATGACTCACGCAAGGCCACAAAGCAAGGGCCTGTACTCCTGGGTTGCTGGGCTCCTGACTCCTGGTCTGTGCTGATGGTGATGACATGGCACTGAGGACCCCAGCGACCCAGTACTGGACCCTCTACAGTGAAGTGAGCAAGGGAAGGGAGCATGTGGGGTACCTGGGTCCCAGATGGGCCCAGGCGATCCAGGCTCTGGTACAGAAAGCTGCCAGGTCCTTGGTGGAGGCAGGGAAGCTCAGCTCAGCTCCTGCACGCTTGGTCTCCATAGCATGGTGGGGCGATGTGGGTGAGCCCGCACCATGGGGTAAATGCAGCGATGTTCCTCTGTGCCTGGCATGACTGGGACTTGAGCCTCACATGGTCAATTGGGGCAGTTGTTTGTGTTCAGGCCTGCAGTGTGCTGGGACTCCTGGCCCCATGGGTCCCTGTCACCATCCTTGGTTGGACCCATTACCTCCAAGGCTGGTGCTGAAGCCTGGAAACTGCTCAGGGGCCCCAGAGGGCATGCAGGAGACCAACACAGAGCCTCAGACAGATCCAGTGGATTTCAGTGGAGAGGCCGCCTCCCGGGGTGACAGGGGTGTCCTCCTGGGCCCTTAGCCCCTCCTGTCCCCTCCCCACCCAACACATCTCCACCAATTTGGTGGAGGAAAAGTGACCTAGTGGGGAAATTCCTGCCCCAGGAACCTGGAAACCTGTTTTCTACTGGGCAGCCCCTCTCACCATCTTACATTAGAACATTAAAAAAGGTAGTCGCCAAGCTCCTTTCTGCTTTTTTTCCCAAGAAACATGTTTAACATTCTCTGTGTTTTAAGATTCAAAATGAATACCCACATGAAGAAATTCAAACAATTAAGAAATGATCAAGTAAAAAGGGAGACATTGCTCCCTTAATCCAGGAAAAACTTAGAAAGATTAACGCCTAGAAACAAATCTCTCCCTGAGCAGGTAGACACTTGTGACCTTTGCTTCCTTTATTTATTTTTGGTTTGGGTGTCCTAAAAATTAGATCATGGTATTCATTCATTCTACAATTTGATTTTTTCACTTAGCACTGTAAACGTATCTCTGAGTCAGTTTCTCTCCCTTTGTATAAAACCAAAATCCAAACTTATTGCCTTCAAGTTGATTCCAATTCATAGCGACCCTATAGGACAGAGTAGAAGTGACCCATAGGGTTTCCACAGAGTGCCTGGTGGATTCCAGCTGCCGGCCTTTTGGTTAGCAGCTGAGCTCTTAAGCAGTACATCACCAGGGCTCTGCCTTCATATATGGATACTATAATTTCTTTAGCAAACAGATTCATAGATATTGAGGTTATTTTTTTCCCTGTCACCAACAACATTGCAAGGTGTGTTAGTTTTGTCCTCAGGGAGATGTTCCCATAGGTGAGAAACTGATTTGTACACTGATCCCCTACTGTGCCCAAAGAAGTTGTGCGATTTCTTCTGCTGTTGGCATGGAAAGGCAGATGTCTCTCCCCTGCCAGTACTTAAGGTCACCAACCTGCATAACATCCACGCATCTAACAAACCACCTGCTAGCTCGTCTGGTCAGCATGACTTTATTGTGGGTGTGGCTGCACATCCTTTGGTATGTTTGCTGGCCATTTGAGTTTCTAAGTCTGTAATTGTCCTGGGCAGTGACACACCCAGCCCGACAATGATGAAGACCTACCTGGATACTGTGGCCGATCAATCCAGGTGGACACCCCCTTTCCTTGCAGACCATGGCCCTGGCCCAGGAGCATCATATCCTCGGGATCGGTGACCTCGCAGAGTTGCTTTCCCAACACAGAGCAGAACCGTTCCCACTCATTCACACCCTCCAGATCCAAGGCTTCTCACTGGATTCAGTTCCCTACTGGGCAGGAAAGCTTTTACATGATCAGTCTTTTCTCCCTCCATAGGGTTTTCAAGGCTGTGACCTTTTGGAAGCAGATCGCCGGGCCTGTCTTCCAAGGCGTCTCTGGCCGGGATTGAACTGCCAACCTTTCAGATAGTAGTCAAGTGCTTAATCATTTGTGCCACCCCAGGACTCCTAATGTGTCTCTTAAAAAAAAAAAAAAAAAAAAAAGGCCAAACCCGTTGAATTGATTCTGACTCATAGCAACCCTTTAGGACATAGCAGAACTGCCCCAGAGGGCTTCTTTAAACTGCTGACCTTTTGGTTAGCAGCCGAGCTCTGAACCACTATACCGCCTAAAACCCCGCTGCCCTTGAGTCAATTCTGACTCATAATGACCCTACAGGACAGAGTAGAAATGCCTCATAGAGTTTCCAAGGAGTGCCTGGCGGATTCAAACTGCTGACGTCTTGGTTAGCAGCTGTAGCATTTAACCACTACGCCACCAGGGTTTCCACTATACCACCTAGGGACTCCTAATATGCCTCTTAGGACTCTTTAAAAATTTTCTCTTCTCTCCCTCTCCCTGTCTGTCTGTCTGCCTACCTGTCTGCAATGTATGTCGTAAGGAAAATGGATTTTTAATTTTAATTTTTATTAAATTCAATGGTTTTATCAAAGAATTTTATTCGAGGAACTTTTCTGAAAAGACTTCTAGATGAGCTATTTCATTTTTATTAATGGGTATAAAATATTTTATGATGTTGCTGTAATTTATTAAACTAGTCCCTTATTGCTGGTCATTAACTTTATTTCCAGCTTATGGGCCACTATGAACAATAAAATAAATGTCCTTCTCCATGGATCATTAAGTATTTTTTATTGTATTTATTGAGATAAGAATATACACATTTTTATTAATCAAAGTTTGTTTAGATTTATTATTTTATTTGTATATGATATCTTCTTGATTTTTAGACAACATTTTTACAATCTTTTCTTTCTTTGCTGAAGTAGAATTTATAAGGCCTGTTAATAGTAAACTCTATTTTTTTCGATGTTGGAAAAAAGTCTTCATATTTACTTGTTTTATTAATAGGTATTTCAGCTATGCAATTGTTGGCTAATAATTATTATTTATTAGCACTTTGAAGACATTTTCTACTCTTTTCCGGGTTTTCACTGTTGCAATTAAGAAATAGCAATACCAAAAAGAATTGGTCGAAGTTCAACCATTCTCAGGAGGTAACCTGTAAGCAGGAACTGATGGTACTGAAGGAAGTAGTCCACGCTGCACTGAAGGCATTGGTGAAACCAAGGCTCCAGGAAACGACGGAATACCAGGTGAGATGTTTCAACCAACAGATGCAGTGCAGGAAGTGCTCACTTGTCTAGGCCAAAAAATTAGGAAGACTGCTACCTGGGCAACCGAATGGAAGAGGTCCGTGTTTATGCCTAGTCCCAAGAAAGGCAATTCCACTAAATGCTGAAATCATTGAACAATATTATTAATATCACAAGCAAGTAAAATTATGCTGAAGATGATTCAAAAGCGGCTGCAGTAGTATATCAACAGGGAAGTGCCCGAAATCCCAGCTGGATTCAGAAGAAGACATGGAACCAGGGATATCAGTGCTGATGTCACATGGAACCTGGCTGAAAGCAGAGAATACCAGAAAGATGTTTACCTGTGTTTTATTGGCTATGCAAAGACATTTGGCTGTGTGGATTATAACAAATTATGGATAACCTTGGGAAGAATGGGAATTCCAGAACACTTAATTGTGCTCATGAGGAAAGTGTACATAGATAAGTGGCAGTTGTGCAAAGGTAACAAGGGGATACTGCCTGGTTCAAAGTCAGGGAAGGTGTGGGTCAGGGTTGTACCCTCTCACCATACCTATTCAACCTGTATGCTGAGCTCATAATCTGAGAAGCTGGACGGTAAGAAGAACAGGGCATCAGCATTAGAAGACTCATTAACAACCTGTGTTATGCAGATGACACAACCTTGCCTGCTGAAAGTGAAGAGGACTTGAAGCACTTACTAATGAAGATCAAAGACCACAGCCTTCAGTATGGATTACACCTCAACATAAAGAAAACAAAAATCCTCACAACTGGACCAATGAGCAACATCATGATAAGTGAGGAAAAGCTTGAAGTTGTCAAGGATTTCATTTTACTTGGATCCACAATCAAAGCCCATGGAAGCAGTAGTCAAGAAATCAAAAGACACATTGCACTGGCCAAATCTGCTGCAAAAGACTTCTTTAAAGTGTTCAAAAGCAAAGATGTCACCTTGAAGACTAGGGTGCGCCTGACCCAAGCCAGGGTATTTTCAATTGCCTCCAATGCATGTGAAAGCTGGATGATGAATAAGGAGGACCAAAGAAGAATTGCCACTTTTGAATTGTGGTGTTGGAGAAGAATATTGAATATACCATGGACTGCCATAACAAATGAACAAATCTATCTTGGAAGAAGTACAATCAGAATACTCCTCAGAAGAAAGAATGGCGAGACGCATCTCACATAGTTTGGACATGTCAGCAGGGATCAGTCCCTGGAGAAAGTCATCATGCTTGGTAAAGTAGAGGGTCAGTGAAAAGGAGGAAGACTCTCAACAAGAAGGATTGATACAGTGGCTGCAACAATGGGCTTAAGCATAACAACGATTATGAGAATGGCATGACTGGGCAGTGTTTTGTTCTGTTGTACATAAGGTCGCTATTAGTTGGACTGACTGGATGGCACCTAACGACATTAAGAAATTAGTGCCAGCCTAAATGATATTACTTTGTAGTAGCCTATCTTTTCTCTCTGGTTGCTTTTAAGGTCTCTTTTTGTCTTTGATGTTTTAAAGATTTATTATGATGTATGTCATCTGTACTTTTGTTGAGTCTTCCTTGGGATTGTCTGGAATTTCAGACCCTAAGGTTTAGTATCTATGACCAATTATTGGCCATCAATTCTCTTTGAATATTGCTTCTCATTCACTTTCTTTTGTTTCTTCTTTTGTAACTCTTATTAGATGCGTATTTGGCACTGTCACTCCCCTTTCATAATATGTATTTTACATTTATTTGTTTCTCTGCCCTCCATCCTGGGCAATTTCTTTAGATCTATCTTTAAGTTTACTAATTCTATATTCAATGGTGCCTACTTTGCCATATAATCTGCTAGCAGAATTTTTAATTTTAATAATTATATTTTTCATTTCTGGAAGTTCTTCTTGATTCTTTTTCTAATCTTCAAGTTCATTTGTAAGAATCTCTTGCTCTTTACACATGTTTTTGATCCTTTTTGCCTGTCTACCTGCCTGCCTAACTTTTTGCTTCCCTTTTCCTTTTTAAAATGTGTACCTAAGGCACAAAGAAGTGGACTAATTAAAATCCTTGGCTTAGGACACACTTTTGATAATGGCCCATTCATGCTCTATCTTATGCAACTTTGTTTTACTTTCTAATACACCCTTTTTTTTTATTAACTTTTACTGAGCTTCAAGTGAACGTTTACAAATCAAGTCAGTCTGTCACACATAAGTTAAATATACATCTTACTCCTTACTCCCACTTGCTCTCCCCCTAATGAGTCAGCCCTTCCAGTCTCTCCTTTTGTGAAAACTTTGGCAGCCTCCAACTCTCTCTATCCTCCCATCCCCCCTCCAGACAGGAGATGCCAACACAGTCTCAAGTGTCCACCTGATATAATTAGCTCACTCTTCATCAGCATCTCTCTCCCACCCACTGTCCAGTCCCTTTCATGTCTGATGAATTGTCTTCGGGGATGGTTCCCGTCCTGTGCCAACAGAAGGTTTGGGGACCATGACCGCCAGGATTCCTCTAGTCACATCCAGACCATTAAGTATGGTCTTTTTATGAGAATTTGGGGTCTGCATCCCACTGATCTCCTGCTCCCTCAGGGGTTCTCTGTTGTGCTCCCTGTCAGGGCAGTCATCAGTTGTGGCCGGGCACCAACTAGTTCTTCTGGTCTCAGGATAATGTAGGTCTCTGGTTCATGTGGCCCTTTCTGTCTCTTGGGTTCTTAGTTGTCGTGTGACCTTGGTGTTCTTCATTCTCCTTTGATCCAGGTGGGTTGAGACCAATTGATGCATCTTAGATGACCGCTTGTTAGCTTTTAAGACCCCAGACACCACATTTCAAAGTGGGATGCAGAATGTTTTCATAATAGAATTATTTTGCCAATTGACTTAGAAGTCCCCTTAAACCATGATTCCCAAACCCCCGCCCTTGCTTCGCTGACCTTTGAAGCATTCAGTTTATCCCAGAAACTTCTTTGCTTTTGGTCCAGTCCAGTCCAGTTGAGCTGACCTTCTATGTATTGAGTGTTGTCCTTCCCTTCACCTAAAGCAGTTCTTATCAGGTATTTAATCAGTAAAAAGCCCTCTCCCTCCCTCCCTCCCTCCTCCCCTCGTAACCACAAAAGTATGTATTCTTCTCAGTTTATACTATTTCTCAAGATCTTATAATAGTGGTCTTATACAATATTTGTCCTTTTGCAACTGACTCATTTCGCTCAGCATAATGCCTTCCAGATTCCTCCATGTTATGAAATGTTTCAGAGATTCGTCACTGTTCTTTATCGATGCGTAGTATTCCATTGTGTGAATATACCACAATTTATTTACCCATTCATCCGTTCATGGACACCTTGGTTGCTTCCAGCTTTTCGCTATTGTAAACAGAGCTGCAATAAACATGGGTGTGCATATATCTGTTTGTGTGAAGGCTCTCGTTTCTCTAGGGTATATTCCGAGGAGTGGGATTTCTGGGTTGTATGGTAGTTCTATTTCTAACTGTTTAAGAAAACGCCAGATAGATTTCCAAAGTGGTTGTACCATTTTACATTCCCATCAGCAGTGTATAAGAGTTCCAATCTCTCCGCAGCCTCTCCAACATTTATTATTTTGTGTTTTTTGGATTAATGCCAGTCTTGTTGGAGTGAGATGGAATCTCATCGTAGTTTTAATTTGCATTTCTCTAATGGCTAATGATCGGGAGCATTTTCTCATGTATCTGTTAGCTGCCTGAATATCTTCTTTAGTGAAGTGTGTGTTCATATCCTTTGCCCACTTCTTGATTGGGTTGTTTGTCTTTTTGTGGTTTAGTTTTGACAGAATCATATAGATTTTAGAGATCAGGCGCTGGTCGGAGATGTCATAGCTGAAAATTCTTTCCCAGTCTGTAGGTGGTCTTTTTACTTTTTTGGTGAAGTCTTTAGATGAGCATAGGTGTTTGATTTTTAGGAGGTCCCAGTTATCGGGTTTCTCTTCGTCATTTTTGGTAATGTTTTGTATTCTGTTTATGCCTTGTATTAGGGCTCCTAAGGTTGTCCCTATTTTTTCTTCCATGATCTTTATCGTTTTAGTCTTTATGTTTAGGTCTTTGATCCACTTGGAGTTAGTTTTTGTGCATGGTGTGAGGTATGGGTCCTGTTTCATTTTTTTGCAAATGGATATCCAGTTATGCCAGCACCATTTGTTAGAAAGACTATCTTTTCCCCAATTAACTGACTCTGAGCCTTTGTCAAATATCAGCTGCTCATATATGGATGGATTTATATCTGGGTTCTCAATTCTGTTCCATTGGTCTATGTGCCTGCTGTCGTACGAGTACCAGGTTGTTTTGACTACTGTGGCCGTATAATAGGTTCTGAAATCAGGTAGAGTGAGGCCTCCCACTTTCTTCTTCTTTTTCAGTAATGCTTTGCTTATCCAAGGTTTCTTCCCCTTCCATATGAAATTCGTGATTTGTTTCTCTATCCCCTTAAAAAATGACATTGGAATTTGGATCGGAAGTGCATTGTATGTATAGATGGCTTTTGGTAGAACAGACATTTTTACTATGTTAAGTCTTCCTATCCATGAGCAAGGTATGTTTTTCCACTTAAGTATGTCCTTTTTAATTTCTTGTAGTAGAGCTTTGTAGTTTTCTTTGTATAGGTCTTTTACATCCTTGGTAAGATTTATTCCAAAGTATTTTATCTTCTTGGGGGCTACTGTGAATGGTATTGATTTGGTGATTTCCTCTTCGGTGTTCTTTTTGTTGATGTAGAGGAATCCAAGTGATTTTTGTATGTTTATCTTCTAGCCTGAGACTCTGCCAAACTCTTCAATTAGTTTCAGTAGTTTTCTGGAGGATTCCTTAGGGTTTTCTGTATATAAGATCATGTCATCTGCAAATAGAGATAATTTTACTTCCTCCTTGCCAATCCGGATGCCCTTTATTTCTTTGTCTAGCCTAATTGCTCTGGCTAGGACTTCTAGCATGATGTTGAATAAGAGCAGTGATAAAGGGCATCCTTGTCTGGTTCCCGTTCTCAAGGGAAATGCTTTCAGGTTCTCTCCATTTAGAGTGATGTTGGCTGTTGGCTTTGCATAGATGCCCTTTATTATGTTGAGGAATTTTCCTTTAATTCCTATTTTGGTGAGAGTTTTTATCATAAATGGGTGTTGGACTTTGTCCACTGCCTTTTCTGCAGCGATTGATAAGATCATGTGATTTTTGTCTTTTGTTTTATTTATGTGGTGGATTACCTTATTGGTTTTCTGATATTAAACCAGCCTTGCATACCTGGTATAAATCCCACTTGATCGTGGTGAATTATTTTTTTGATATGTTGTTGAATTCTGTTGGCTAGAATTGTGTTGAGGATTTTTGCATCTATGTTCATGAGGGATATAGGTCTGGAATTTTCTTTTTTTGTAATGTCTTTACCTGGTTTGGGTATCAGGGAGATGGTGGCTTCATAGAACGAGTTGGGTAGTATTCCTTCATTTTCTATGCTTTGAAATACCTTTAGTAGTAGTGGTGTTGACTGTTCTCTAAAAGTTTGGTAGAACTCTGCAGTGAAGCCGTCCGGGCCAGGGCTTTTTTGGGGGGGAGTTTTTTGATTACCGTTTCAATCCTTTTTTTTGTTATGGGTCTATTTAGTTGTTCTACTTCTGAATGTGTTAATTTAGGTACGTAGTGTTTTTCCAGGAATTCATCCATTTCTTCTAGGTTTGCAAATTTGTTAGAGTACAATTTTTTGTAATAATCTGATATGATTCTTTTAATTTCAGTTGGGTCTGTTGTGATGTGGCCCATCTCGTTTCTTATTCGGTTATTTGTTTCCTTTCCTGTATTTCTTTAGTCAGTCTGGCCAATGGTTTATCAATTTTGTTAATTTTTTCAAAGAACCAGCTTTTGGCTTTGTTAATTCTTTCAATTGTTTTTCTGTTCTCTAATTCATTTAGTTCAGCTCTAATTTTTATTATTTGTTTTCTTCTGATGCCTGATGGATTCTTTTGTTGCTCCCTTTCTATTTGTTCAAGTTGTAGGGACAGTTCTCTGATTTTGGCTCTTTCTTCTTTTTGTATGTGTGCATTTATCGATATAAATTGGCCTCTGAGCACTGCTTTTGCTGTGTCCTAGAGGTTTTGATAGGAAGTATTTTCATTCTCGTTGCATTCTATGAATTTCCTTATTCCCTCCTTGATGTCTTCTATAACCCAGTCTTTTTTCAGGAGGGTATTGTTCAGTTTCCAAGTATTTGATTTCTTTTCCCTAGTTTTTCTGTTATTGATTTCTAGTTTTATTGCCTTGTGGTCTGAGAAGATGCTTTGTAATATTTCGATATTTTGGATTCTGCAAAGGTTTGTTTTATGACCTGATATGTGGTCTATTCTAGAGAATGTTCCATGTGCGCTAGAAAAAAAAAGGTATACTTTGCAGCAGTTGGGTGGAGAGTTCTGTATAACTCAATGAGGTCAAGTTGGTTGGTTGTTGTAATTAGGTCTTCCATGTCTCTATTGAGCTTCTTACTGGATGTCCTGTCCTTCTCCAAAAGTGGTGTGTTGAAGTCTCCTACTATAATTGTGGAATTGTCTATCTCACTTTTCAGTTCTGGTAAAATTTGATTTATGTATCTTGCATAAAGATTGGGTGCATAAATATTTAATATGGTTATGTCTTCCTGATCAATTGTCCCTTTTATCATTATGTAGTGTCCTCCTTTATCCTTTGTGGTGGATTTAAGTCTAAAGTATTTTGTCAGAAATTAATATTGCTACTCCTTTTTTGTTTATTGTTTGCTTGATATATTTTTTTCCATCCTTTGAGTTTTAGTTTGTTTGTGTCTCTAAGTCTAAGGTGTGTCTCTTGTAGGCAGCATATAGACGGATCGTGTTTCTTTATCCAGTCCGAGACTCTCTGTCTCTTTATTGGTGCATTTAGTCCATTTACATTCAGCGTAATTATAGAGAAATAAGTGTTTAGTGTTGTCATTTTGATGCCTTTTTATGTGTGTTGTGGACAATTTCATTTTTCCACTTACTTTTTTGTGCTGAGACGTTTTTCTTAGTAAATTGTGAGATCCTCATTTTCGTAGTGTTTGACTTTGCGTTTGTTGAGTCGTTAGGTTTTTCTTGGCTTTTATTTTGAGTTATGGAGTTGTTATACCTCTTTGTGGTTACCTTATTATCTACCCCTATTTTTCTAAGTAAAAATCTAACTTGTATTGTTCTATATCGCCTGTATCACTCTCCATATGGTAGTTCTATGCCTCCTGTATTTAGTCCCTCTTTTTGATTATTGTGATCTTTTACATTTTGACTTCAGTGATTCCCTGTTGTGAGCTTTTTTTTAATTAATCTTAATTTGTTTTTGTGATTTCCTTATTTGAGTTGATATCAGGATGTTCTGTTTTGTGACGTTGTGTTGTGCTGGTATCTGATATTACTGGTTTTCTGACCAAACAATATCCTTTAGTATTTGTTGTAGCTTTGGTTTGGTTTTTGCAAATTCTCTAAACTTGTGTTTATCAGTAAATATCTTAATTTCGCCTTCATATTTCAGAGAGAGTTTTGCTGGATATATGACCCTTGGCTGGCAGTTTTTCTCCTGCAGTGCTCTGTATATGTCATCCCATTGCCTTCTTGCCTGCATGGTTTCTGCTGAGTAGTCTGAACTTATTCTTATTGATTCTCCCTTGAAGGAAACCTTTCTTTTCTCCCTGGCTACTTTTAAAATTTTCTCTTTATCTTTGGTTTTGGTGAGTTTGATGATAATATGTCTTGGTGTTTTTCTTTTTGGATCAATCTTAAATGGGGTTCGATGAGCCTCTTGGATAGATATCCTTTCGTCTTTCATGATGTCAGGGAAGTTTTCTGTCAGGAGATCTTCAACTATTTTCTCTGTGTTTTCTGTCCTCCCTCCCTCCTCTGGGACTCCAATCACAGGCAAGTTATCCTTCTTGATAGAGTCCCACATAATTCTTAGGGTTTCTTCATTTTTTTTAATTCTTTTATCTGATTTTTTTTCAGCTATGTTGGTGTTAATTCCCTGGTCCTCCAGATCTCCCAGTCTGCATTCTAATTGCTCGAGTCTGCTCCTCTGACTTCCTATTGCGTTGTCTAATTCTGGAATTTTATCGTTAATCTTTTGGATTTCTACATGCTGTCTCTCTGTGGATTCTTGCAACTTATTAATTTTTCCACTATGTTCTTGAATAATCTTTTTGAGTTCTTCAACTGTTTTATCAGTGTGTTCCTTGGCTTTTTCTGCAGTTTGCCTTATTTCGTTTCTGATGTCTTGAAGCATTCTGTAAATTAGTTTTTTATATTCTGTACCTGATAATTCCAGGATTGTATCTTCATTTGGGAAAGATTTTGATTCTTTTGTTTGGGGGGGTTGTAGAAGCTGTCATGGTCTGCTTCTTTATGTGGTTTGATATGGACTGCTGTCTCTGAGCCATCACTGGGAAACTAGTTTTTCCAGAAAATCCGCTTAAAAAAAAATGCAGTCAGATCCCTATCAGAACTGCCTTTGGATTATAACTGCCACCTTGTTTCCTGTAAAGATGAAAGTCTGAGATTTGGATCATATATGCTTGGCTGTAGCTGGTTCTGTATTTTTAGTCCAGTTAGGGGTGGATTTTTGGTCCCTCGTTTTTTTGTGGTTCGTTCTCTCAGGCCAGAAGAGTGGGTTAGGAAAAGACCAAAAGAAAAAAAAAGGGGGGGGGAAGCAAAGCCACCGCGGAGCCGGAGCCATTCTCCCTCTGGCTCAGGAAATTCCAATGTTAATGAAGCTGCCTGGGGAGGGTGGGGGAGGGATCAGAGAGATAGGATAGTAGCACGTCAGAATATAGCCAGAGTTGCTTGTCTTGCTTGGAATGACTATTTTATCTGAGATTCCTGAGGGGCATGTCACCTACGTCTGCTGGCTGTGTGGAGATTGCCCCCGGGGATCTGGCCCACTGAAGCCACGGTCAGATCCTCCACTGCCAGTCCCACGCCCAGCGTCAAGGTTCCCCTGCTGGGACGGTGCGCTCCCGACTCCAAAATCAGTCGCTGCCTCCCGGGGACTTCTCGTTCCGCCAGCTGCGTCGCTGCGCCGCCTTCGCGAACTGACTGGGCCCTCTCCCAGGGTTTGTTCAGGGGAGTGGAGCAGCTCTCCGTGCTTGCGCCGTGACAGTGCCCAGTCAACAGCCCGGCAGCAAGATTCCCCAGCTGGGACTCTGCACTCCCAGCTCCAAGACCAGTCACTGCCTCCCGGGGACTTCTCCCACTGGCTGCATCGCCACGCTGCCCGCGCGGACCGGCTGGGCCTCCTCCCGGGGTGAGTTCAGGGGGGCAGGGCTGGGCCCTTGTTTGCACCGTCAGCTTCCCTGGGCCCTGCCCTAAATCGAGCGCCAAGGTTACCTGACTGGGATGCTGGCTCCAGGCTCCGAAAACAATCCCTGCTTCCCTGTATTTGTTCGTTTTCCGTCTCTAAATCTGTGTTTGTTGTTCAGGGTTCGTAGATTGTTAAGTATGTGATCGATTCACTTGTTTTTCTGAGTCTTTGTTGCAAGAGGGATCCGAGGTAGCGTCTACCTAGTCCGCCATCTTGGCCCCGCCTCTCCCTCTAATACACCCTTTTGACGGCAGTGGTTTTCCTCAGTTATCGACATGCTTAGTTTCCAAAGACCAGGTCATCATGTGAAATCAGTGGTATGCAAAAATGAAGGCTGATCACATCAGATCACCAAATGGAGGATGACTACATCATTACATACGTGTGAAATTACAACATTACTTACCTGTCAAGTTACATCATTACATAACTGGCAAATTATATTACATAACTGCCAAACCACTGAGAGGCATGGCCCAGCCAAGTCAATACATAACCTTAACCATCATAGCTAGCACCCTGACGTTCATTACAACCAGATGTATGTAGTTATTGTGCAAAATAGCCTAATAGTTGATTTTTTACTATTATTGTAAATTTGAAAATTCAGATAAAGGGAGAGTCGATAAGGGTGGAGAAGGCGTGATATAATTAATGCTTGTGAATACATCACTGAACTGATAAACTAAAAAATTATCTGTATAGCTTACATCTATCCCTCCTTTTTTCACCATTCTGAACTTTAGGCTTATAATTCTCTTGCTTCTTTTTGTTTTGTTTTATCACGTATTTCTCTTTCAGTATATATGTGTGTCTGTGTGTGTAGTTGCTATACTACTCTATATTCTAGCACCCTAACTATAGAAATGTTTCGTTCTGTTTGTGGTTTGGGTCCTTGCTTTTTGCACACAGTCTTATGTTTCTAAGAATCATCCTTTTTGTGGGGAGGGTAGCTAAAGTGGCAATACTGGGTATGGCAAATGTTTAAGTGCCTGACAGCTAGCTGAAAAGTTGGCAGTTCAAACCCACCTAAAGGTGCCTTGGAAGACAAGTTTGTTGATCTGCTTCTGAAAGGTCACAGCCTTGAATACCCTATGGAGTAGTTCTACTCTGCACACATGGGGTCCCCATGAGTTGGAATCAACTTGAAGCAACTAACAACAACAAAATGGCAGTCCATTAATTTTCAAAGCCGAGTAATATTTTATTGTTTATAAAATATTGCTGAATAACACAATGTTTTCATTTCCCTGTTGATGGGTATTAGGTTACCTCCAGCTTTCTTTATCATTATTATTTGGTGCAAGCAATGATGTTACGAACTCTCTTTTATATCTGGAAGAATTTTTGTGTTGTTGAGTATGCAAAAATTTGACTTTAAAGATAATGCTAAATTGTTTTTAAATTGTTATATCAATTTTCAGTTTCATAAACAATGTGTATGATATTCCATTGATCTACATAATTTTTAACCCTTCATAGTGCCAAATTTCTTTATTTTTTTGCCCATTAAACAGGTATAAATATTTTCTCATTGTCGCTTTCATTTTCATTGGCCAGTTTGTCTCTTCCTTCTCATTCTTCTCCTTTACAATTTTTTGGCTATTCTTGCCTCTTTGGATTTTGTAATTAGTTTTGCAAGTTCCGTTCTGAAACCTACTGAAATTTTAACTTGATTTGTACTAAATCTATAGGTTAATTTGGAGAGAATCAATCTAATTGTTATATTAAGTGTCCCTATACTTGAATCTATGAATCTCTAATGCCTCTCATTTTATTTAGGTTAAAGTTCAAGCCCTTCAGTAAAGATATATAATTTTGGATGGATAGGTCTTGCATCCTCATTAATACCTGGTATTATCAATCATTTCAATTTTAGCCATTCTACTGGATTGTATTCTTAATTTGCATTTCTACAATGAATAATGATGTTGAAATTCTTTTCATGTGCTCATTTCCTATTTTTGTATTTCTTTTATAAAAGTTCTGTTCAAAGATTTTTCCCATTTTTTAAATTTGGTTGTTTGTGTTCTTGATCTTGAATTGTAGGAGTTCTTATATTCCAGATATAAGTCTTTCATCAAATATGTATTTTACAAATACTTTCTCTTAGACTGTGGTTGGACTTTTTATTTTTTAACTAATTTTTGAAAATGCAAAAGATTTTTCTTTTTTTTTTAATTTTGATAAAGTCCTATTTATCAAATTTCTCCCTCAATGGCTTCTGGTTATTTTGTCCTATTTTAGAACTCTTTGCCTAATCTAAACTCTAAAATGTCTTCCTTTATTTTCTTCTATGTGTTTTAAAATTTTAGCTTGCACATTTAAAGATTTTATTTGTTTTAATTATTGTAAGGGTTGAGGTTCCTATTTTTGCATATGCATATCAAGTTTTTCAGCACAATTTGTTGAAAATACTATCCTTTCCATCACTGAATTATCCTGAAGCCTTAATAGTGTAAACTTACATGTACTCATTCTGTACTTTGTGCTATTATTTTCATATATTTACTTTTTTATAAGTTACAAACAACACAATACATTTTATTATTTTTGCTCCTTTGCACTGTTGGTTCTTAGCGGACAACAACATTGTCATATGCATCTTTTCCAAGTAGTTTACAAATAGTAGATACATAGTGTGCTTTAAATAAAAGTTGATTGAGTGAAGGAAGGAACGATGGAAGGAATTTCCTGATCCACCCCAACCAAAAGGCTCTCCTTTCGCTGAGTCCTCAGGATACTCTGTCTCTCCCCAGCTGCCCCCTTCATGTAGCTACATGTTTCTGACCCAACCTCTTTAAGGCTTCCTTTACATCCTTGTTCCGTAGACTGTAAATGAGGGGGTTGAGCATGGGAGTGACCAGAGTGTAGAAGATGGAGACCACCTTGTCCTGCTCCATGGACTCAATGGCTCCTGGATGGGCATACATCACAAAGACAGTCCCAACAAAGAGAGTCACTACAGTCATGTGGGAACCACACGTTGAGAAGACCTTGTGACGCCCAGCTGCTGAACGCATCCTCAGAATGGTCACTGTGATATAGCCATAGGAGACAAGAACCACACATGTCACACCCACAATGATCAGCCCGCAGATGCCAAACATGACCAGTTCATTGAGGGCTGTGTCGGCACAGGCAATCCGGAGCAGAGAGGGCAAGTCACAGAAGTAGTGGTTGATGTGGTTGGAGCTGCAGAATGGCACACGGAGAGCTACACTGGTCTGCACAATGGAATTGAAGCAGCCTCCACAGTAGGTGCCCAGTACCAGGCGGGTGCAGGCTGAGGGGCACATGGTGACTGGGTAGCGCAGGGGGTTGCAGATGGCCATGAAGCGGTCATAGGCCATGACACCCAGAAGTAAACAGTCAGTGGTGACCAGTATAGCAAATAAGAATAGCTGAGTGGCACAGCCCGCGAAGGTGATGATTTTTCTTGATGAGAAGAAGTTTGAAAGGGCCGTGGGAGCAATGACGGAGGAGTAGCAGAGGTCCAGGAAGGAGAGGTTCTTAAGAAAAAAGTACATCGGGGAGTGGAGGCGGGCGTCCAGTGTGATGACCACGATCATCGTGAGGTTCCCCAGTACAGTCACCATATAGAGGGTCAAGAATACAGCAAAGAGCAGGACCTGGATCTTCAGCCCACCCTCAAATCCCACTAGCACAAACTCATGCAAAGAGACCACTGAAGCATTGCCATTTCTCAGTGTTGGCATGGTCCTGGGGCCTCAGACTAAGATAGGAAATTCCACTTACAGTAATATTGGATTAGGTAAGCCAGACTACACTTCCTGGTGATGACTATTAGAAACCCAAACAACAACATCTGATTAAGCCATAGGAGAGTTAATGATTTAGTAAATAATTACTGAACAGAGCTCACAGAAGACCAGAGAGGTGAGCCCAGCTTTGAAAGCATGGCTTATATCCCTGGAGGTTTAAGTTAGTTTTGAAGAGCTAGTCTGAGAGGCCAGGTGGCTAAGCAGTGAGTTTTTCATCTCTTTTGGAGTAGATGGTGAAAGCAGATGGTTACTAAAGACCACCACAAATTCATGCAAGGGCTAAGTTTAAATAAGGAGTAGGTCTGCAGCTCAGCTTCTGATCATTTCAATTACTGAAATTGGATTAAGGTGAGTTCTGAGTGCCAGTGCCTCTGATACCTTGAAAAAAAAATACAACATATTTTATCAAGAGGAAGACACCTAATCTCAGGCTTCAGGTTTTTTC
Organism: Loxodonta africana; assembly: GCF_030014295.1. Classification (NCBI taxonomy): domain Eukaryota; kingdom Metazoa; phylum Chordata; class Mammalia; order Proboscidea; family Elephantidae; genus Loxodonta; species Loxodonta africana. The sequence continues at coordinate 2,819,731 of NC_087347.1, read as the reverse complement.
TATAAAATTTTTGCATAGGCAATAGCAGGGAGACAATTTAAGAATCGAGGAGTTAAGGCAATATGAATTAAAACAACAGAAACAATGGATAATAGGAAAAATCACAGAGGTGTCAGGCTTTGGAGTTAGTGAACATAAACTTTGAAATAACTAAAACTTTATGTTTGGGAGAATAAAAGATAAGATTAAGAATTTTAGCAGAGATATGGAAATTATAAAAATAATCAAACGTACAATTTTTTAAAAAGTACAATGACTAAAATCTAGTACTGACTGAGTGGGTTAAATAGCAGATTAGACATAGCTGAAGAGGGAATTTGTGACCTAGAATACAAGTCAGCAGAAATATTCATAATGAAGCATGAAGAGAAAAAAGGATAGAAAAATCAGAGAGGTCAGAGACATAGAAGATATAGTGAGAAAACTTAACACATGTGAAGTATGAGTCCCTAAAAAAGAGGAAAGAGAGAAAAGTGCTGAATCAGCATTTGGAGAGATAATGGCTGAATATTTTCCTAAGCTAATGAAAGACATTAAACCATAGATTTGTGTACCCTATAACATCAAAGCAGGATTAATGCAAAGAAGACCACACTTGTTGTTGTTGTTAGGTGCCGTCGAGTCGGTTCCGACTCATAGTGACCCTATGCACAACAGAACGAAACACTGCCCGGTCCTGCACCATCCTCGCAATCATTGTTATGTTTGAGCTCATTGTTGCAGCCGCTGTGTCAATCCACCTCGTTGAGGGTCTTCCTCTTTTCCGCTGACCCTGTACTCTGCCAAGCATGATGTCCTTCTCCAGGGACTCATCCCTCCTGACAAGATGTCCAAAGTATGTAAGACGTAGTCTCACCATCTTTGCCTCTAAGGAGCATTCTGGCTGCACTTTTTCCAAGACAGATTTGTTTGTTCTTTTGGCAGTCCATGGTATATTCAATAGTCTTCACCAACACCACTATTCAAAGGCGTCAACTCTTCTTCGGTCTTCCTTATTCATTGTCCAGCTTTCACGTGCATATGATACAATTGAATATACCATGGCTTGGGTCTTTTTTTGGGTCAGGAGCACCTTAGTCTTCTAGACATCTTTGCTCTTCAACACTTTGAAGGGGTCCTTTGCAGTAGATTTGCCCAATGCAAAGTAATCTTTTGATTTCTTGACTGCTGCTTCCATGGCTGTTGATTGTGGATCCAAGAAAAATGAAATCCTTGACAACTTCAATCTTTTCTCTGTTTATCATGATATTGCTCATTGGTTCAGTTGTGAGGATTTTTGTTTTCTTTATGTTGAGGTGCAGTCCATACTGAAGACTATGTTCTTTGATCTTCATTAGTAAGTGCTTCAAGTCCTCTTCACTTTCAGCAAGCAAGGTTGTGTCATCTGCATAATGCAGGTTACTAATGAGTCTTCCTCCAATCCTGTTGCCCCATTCTTCTTCATATAGTCCAGCTTCTCACATCATTTGTTCAGCATACAGGTTAAATAGGTTTGGTGAAAGAATACAACCCTGACGCACACCTTTCCTGACTTTATACCAATCAGTATCCCCTTGTTCTGTCCAAACAACTGCCTCTTGATCTGTGTAAAGGTTCCTCATGAGCACAATTAAGTGCTCTGGAATTCCCATTCTTTGCAGTGTTATCCATAGTTTGTTATGATCCACACAGTCGAATGCCTTTGCATAGTCAATAAAACACAGGTAAACATCCTTCTGGTATTCTCTGCTTTCAGCCAGGATCCATCCGACATCAGCAATGATATCCCTGGTTCCACGTCCTCTTCTGAAACCATCCTGAATTTCTGGCATATGATCAGGAACTGATGGTACTGAAGGAAGATGTCCAAACTGCTCTGAAGGCATTGGTGAAAAGCAAGGCTCCAGGAATTGATGGAATATCAATTGAGATCTTTCAACAAACAGATGCAACACTGGAGGTGCTCACTCGCCTATGCCAAGAAATATGGAAGACAGCTTCCTGGTCAACTGACTGGAAGAGATCCATATTTATGCCTATTCCCAAGAAAGATGATCCAACCGAATGTGGAAATTATAGAACAATATCGTTAATATCACATGCAAGCAAAATTTTGCTGAAGATCATTCAAAAACGGCTGCAACAGTATATCAACAGACCACACTTAGGCATACCAAAAACCAAAAAACCAAACCCACTGCCGTCAACTTGATTCCAACTCATATCCACCCTACAGGACAGAGTAGAACCGTCCCATAGAGTTTCCAAGGAGAGCCTGGTAAATTTGAACTGTCAACCTTTTGATTAGCAGCTGTAACACTTAACCACTACACCACCAGGTTTTCGATAGTAAAAAACAAAGAAACAAAAGTTAAAACTAAGATAAAGAGAAAAAATCTTCAAAGCAACCTGAGAAAGAAAGGCATAATACTTCAAAGAACCAATTGCAATATTAAGACTGCCAAGTGACTTCTTACTAGATTAAAAAAAAAAAAAAAAAAACACACCAGAGTCAATTAAATGATATTTTAATGTACTCTAACAAAATAATTCCCAACAAGAGTTCTATACCCACTCAAACTATCCTTTTAGAACGAAGATGAGTTCTACAATAATAGCTACAGACTTCAATACCTGACTTTGAATATGGATAGGATCAGCAGACAGAAGGCCAGCAAGGAGTAGAAGACTTGACCACCATTACAAACCAACCAGGCCTAATAGACATCTATAAAAGTCTCCACCCAGCAACAGCAGAATACGCATTCTTCTCAAGTGCACGTGGATCATTGTCCAGGATAGACCATCTGTTAGGCCACAAAAGAAGTCTGAATGATTTTAAAGAGACTGAATTCATACCACGTGTCTTCTCCGACCACAAAGGGATGAAACTAAAAATCAATAACAGGAGGAAACACAGAAGAGACACATATATTTGGTCTATTCATCTACCATAAGGAGCCCTGGTGGTGCAGTAGTTAAGTGTTTGGCTGCTGATCAAATGGTTGATGGTTCAAACCCACCAGTTGCTCTGCAGAAAAAAGATGTGGCAGTCTTCTTCCTTAAAGATTTGCCACCTTAGAAACCTTATGGGGCTGTTCCACTCAGTTTTATGGGGTTGCTGTGAGTTGGAATCAACTAAACAGCAGTGGGTTTGGGTGTTGGTATTTCTACCATGGAATAGTATTCAGCCATAACAAGCAATGAAATATTGATGCATGCTAGGATAAACTAACGTTAGTTTCATTAAGTCAAGAACACACATTGTATTATTTGTCAGCAGCTACCAAAAAAGAGTAAAAGAATGTACAATTTCCAAGAAAATATAAGCAAAAACTATAACAACACATTTTTTTCAATCAATGTGCTAAAGGCAGGAAAGGAGAGAGAAAGACGGAGGCAAGGAAGTAGAAAGCACTAAATGACGTGGTGTGCTTAAAACCTAGAGATAAGAGCACTTATGTATGAAATAGAAAGCAAGCATGTAATAGAACTTACACCAAAAGTTAATTATTTTAAAAAACGAGTAAAATTGGCAAGATTAATGATGTGTAAAGCAGAAAGGGCAAAATGTCAAGGAATGAAAGGGAGACATTAGGAGAGATCCTAAAAACATAGACTGGAAAATGAGATAATATCATCAAAAACTTGGTTTTAATAAATTTGAAAATTTGATAAAGTTGAGAACTGACTAGAAAAATATAGCCTTCCAAAACTGACCTTGTAATAGAAAACCTGGAAGTCCTATACTCATTTAAGAAATTGAATGTACACTTCAAAATCTTTCCAAGGGAAAGTTTCCAGGATTAGATGGCTTTCCTGGTGAATTCTATCAAATATTTCAGGAAGAAATAATGCTAATTTTACACAAAATATTCTAGAAGAAAAAAAAAAGAGGGGCCACTTTCCATGTTATTTTAGGGAGCATGGATAATGTTGATATCAAGACGTGACAAGACATTATAAGAAAAGAAATATACATAATATTCTTATTCATGAACATAAATGCAAATTTCTCAATCTATTTCTGTAATATATAAAAAAGATGACATGTGCACAGGAATGCAAAGTTGTTTAATACTGGAAAATCAATGTTATTCATCACTTTAACAGAATAAAGAGGAAAATCATATTATTGCAATAAACTCAGAAAAAGCACTTGATAAAATCTGGCATTCAATATAGAGGAGAATGTCTTAACCTGATAAATGGCATCTACAAATAGCTTTAATGGTGAAACATCTTTAATGGTGAAATCCTGAAAGCTTTTCATTGAAATGGGAGCAAGACAATATTGCCCAATCTCTTCAGTTACATTCAACATTATACTGGATATCCTAACCAGTTCCTTTAGGTGAGAGAAAGAAATGATAGTTATCGTGCTTCTTGGAAGAAAGAATAAAAACTGTCATTAATAACAGATGATATGATTGTGTGCATAGAACACCCATAGTAAGCTACAGATAAATTATTAAAATTAATAAATGAATTTGGAAAGTTTACTGAAAACAAGATCGACATACAAAATTGTTTTTATTTCTATGTACCAGCAACAAACAGAAAATGAAAAGTCAAAAGGGATATGATTTAAAAATAGTGTGCAAATATCCATGGCCAAATATGGGGAAAACATTCTTACATAAAACTATTGGAGAAGTATGAATCTAGGAAAATTTGCAAGCATCAAAAATGAAATGGAACTTAGAAAGATCGATATCCAAGGGATTAGTGAGCTGAAATGGACTGGAATTTGTCATTTTGAATGGGACAATCATATGGTCTACTATGCTGGGAACAACACCTTGAAGAGGAATGGCAGTACATTCATTGTCAAAAAGACCATATCAAGATCTATCCTGAAGTACAATGCTGTCAGTGATAAGCTAGTATCCGTATGCCTACAAGAAAGACCAGTTAATGCAATTATTATTCAAATTTATGCACCAACCACTGAGGCCAAAGATGAAGTTATTGAAAATTTTTACCAGCTTCTGCAGTCTGAAATTGATGGGATATGCAATCCAGATGCATTGATAATTACTGGTAATTGGAATGCAAAAGTTGGAAACAAAGAAGAAGGATCAGTCTTTGGAAAATATGGCCTTGGTGATAGAAACGATGCCAGAGATTCCACGATTGAATTTTGCAAGATGAATGACGTCTTCATTGCAAAAACCTTTTTTCACCAACATAAACGGCGTCTATACACATGAACCTTGCCAGATGGAATACACAGGAATTGAATCCACTACATCTGTGGAAAGAGATGATAGAAAAGCTCAATATCATCCATCAGAACAAGGTCAGGGGCCAACTGCAGATCAGACCATCAATTACACATATGGAAGTTCATGTTAAAAATGAAGGAAATTAGAACAAGTCCATGAGAGCCAAAATAAGACCTTGAGTACATCCCACCTGAATTTAGAGGGCATCTCAAGAATAGCTTTGATGCATTCAATACTAATGACCAAAGGTCAGATGAGTTGTGGAATGACATCAAGGACATCATCCATGAAGAAAGCAAGAGGTCATTAAAAAGACAGGAGAGAAAGAAAAGACCTAAATGGATGTCAGAAGAGACTCTGAAACTTGCTCTTGAACACTGAGCAGCTAAAGCAAAAGGAAAAAATGATGAAGCAAAAGAGTTGAACAGAAAATTTCAAAGGGAGCCTCGAGAAGACAAAGTAAAGTATTGCAATGACATGTGCAGAGACCTGGAGTTAGAAAACCAAAAGTTAAGAACACCTTCAGCATTTCTCAAGCTGAAAGAACAGAAGAAAAAATTCAAGCCTTGAGTTGCACTAAATAGTGAAGGATTCTACAGGGAAAATATTAAAAGATGCAGGAAGCATCAAAAGGAGATGGAAGGAATACACAGAGTCACCATATCAAAAATACTTGGTCAACATTCAAGCATTTCAGTAGGTAACATATGATCAGTAAGTGATGGTACTGAAGGAAAAAGTCCAAGCTGCACTGAAGGCATTGGTGAAAAACAAGGCTCCGGGAATTAATGGAACGCCAACTGAGATGTTTCAACAAATGGATGCAGCACTGGAAGTACTCACTTGTCTATGCCAAGAAATTTGAAAGACAGCTACCTGACCAACCTATTGGAAGATATCCATATTTATGTCTATTCCCAACAAAGGTGATATAACCAAATGTGGAAATTATCTAACAATACAATTAATATCACATGCAAAGAAAATTTTGCTGATGATCATTCAAAAGCAGCTGCAGCAGTATATTGACAGGGAACTGCCAGAAATTCAAGCCGGATTTAGAAGAGGATGTGGAACCAGGGATATCATTGCTGATGTAAGATGAATCCTGGATCAAAGCAGAGAATTTCAGAAAGAGGTTTACTTGTGTTTTATTGACTATGCAAAGGCATTCAACTGTGTGGATCATAACAAGTTGTGGATAACATTGCAGAAAATGAGAATTCCAGAACACTTAATTGTGCTCATGAAGAATTTGTACATAGATCAAGAGGCAGTCATTTGAACAGAACAAGGGGATAGCTCAAGGTTTAAAGTCAGAAAAGGTGTGTGTCAGGGCTGTATCCTTTCACCATAGCTTTTCAATCCATATGCTGAGCAAATAAACTTAAAAGCTGGACTGTGTGAATAAGAACGGGCATCAGAATTGGAGGAAGACTCATTAACAACTGTGTTAGGCAGATGACACAACCTTACTTGCTGAAAGTCAAGGGGATTTGAAGCACTTACTGATGAAGATCAAAGACCACAGCCTTCAGTATGGATTACACCTCAACATAAAGAAACAAAAATCCTCAGAGCTGGGCCAGTAAGCAAGATTATGATAAATGGAGAAAAGATTGATGTTGTCAAGGATTTCATTTTACTTGGATCCACAATGAACACCCATGGAAGCAGCAATAAAGACATCAAAAGACACATTGCATTGGGGAAATCCGCTGCAAAAGTCCTCTTTAAAATGTTGAAAAGCAATGATGTCACCTTGAAGAATAATGTGTGACTGACCCAAGCCATAGTGTTTTCAATCACATCATATGCATGCAAAAGCTGTACAATGAATAAGGAAGACCGGAGGAGAACTGATGTCTTTGAATTGTGGTGTTGGCAAAGAGTATTGCATATACCAGGGACTGCCAAAAGAATGAACAAATCGGTCTTGGATGAAGTATAAGCAGAATGCTCCTTAGAAGCAAGGATGGTAAGGCTACGTCTCACATTCTTTGGACATGTTATCAGAAGTGATCAGTCTCTGAAGAAGGATATCACGCTTGGTAAAGAGCAGGGTGAGCAAAAAAGAGGAAGACCCTCAACCAGATGGACTGACACAGTGACTGCAACAATGGGCTCAGGCATAGCAACAATTCTGAGGATGACACAGGACAGGGCATTGTTTTGTTCTGATCTGCATAGGGTTGCTATGAGTTGGAACTGACTCGATGGCACCTAACAACAACAACAACATTGGCAAAACCAAAGCAGATTTAAACAACATGATGGGATATGCCAGGCTCATAAGCTGGAAAACTTAATACCACAGAAATGTCAATTTCCCAAAAACTAAACTCAGTCAATGCAATCCCAATGCACTTTATTTGTGGAACTTAACAAGCTGATCCTGAAATTTATGGGCAAATTCAAATACATCCAAGATAGTCTTGAAGAAGAAAAGCAGAGTGGAAGGACTTTTCCTACTAGATATTGACTCATAGTTTACAGTAATGAAGATAGTGTGATAATGGCATGAGGCTAGATGAGTAGACCAATGAGATAGAGCAGAGACCTAGAAACTGACCCAGTGTTTAGATACACTCAATTTATCAAAGAGTTAACACTACAGAAAAGTGAAAAATCTGGGACAACTGGATACATATCATTTAAAGAGTGAAATTTGACCGTTAACGCACACTATACACAAAAATCAATTACCAGTCGAGACCAAATCAAAAAATGAAAACAAAAAACCCAAACCTGTTGCTGTCAAGTCGATTCCAACTCATAGCGACCCTATAGGACAGAGCAGAACGGCCCCATATAGTCTCTAAGGAGCAGTTGGTGGATTCAAACTGCTGACCTTTTGCTTAGCAGCCATATCTCTTAACCACTGCGCCACCAGTTGAGAGTACACCTAAATATGACAGCAAAAGAATGAATGTCCTAGAATATAATATAGGAGAATATCTTTGTGGCCTCAGTGTAGGGACAGGCTTCTTAAATTTCCCAAACAGGGAACAAAAAATACTAAACAGAGAGAAAATATTTGGTGAATTGGACTACATAAAAACTGAGCTACTATTCAGAGTGTGAAAAGGCAGGCCACAGCTTGGGAGAAGATACTTGGAATACACAAAATGGACAAGGGACGTGTACTAAAGATATGTAAATAATCCTACAGACAAATAAGTAAAAATATGGGCAAGAGACTTGCAGAAGTGCTTTACTGAAAAGAATATCCAAATGGCCAACAAGTACTTGAAATTGAGCACAACCTGGCTAATCATCAGGAAAAGGCAAATTAAGGCCCTGGTGAGATACTACTGCACACCCACCTGGCTGGCTAAAATTAGATGGATGGCAAGAACTGGTGTTGGTGAGGATGGGGAGCAACTGGAACGCTTATGTGTTTAGAACTGCTGATATAATTTAGGACAAGCAGTTTGGCGTTTCTAGTAGAGTTGAAGATACTAGCCTTACCTATGACCTAACTGTCCATCCCGAAGGTATTTACCCAATGGATATGTGCACACCTGTGCACTAGGAGACGTGTATAGGACTGATCCCTGTAGCATTGATCATAAACGCTGCAAGTGGGGAGCAACTCAAATATCCGTCACAATTGAACGGATCAATAAATAATGGCATATTTGTCTGATGGAGTACAACAGAACAGCAAAAATTAACAAACTACTTGTACACATAACAATGTGAATCAGTTCCATGAGCGTAACATTAAGCAAAAGGAGCCAGACAGGAAAGAACACATACGATATGAGTCAGCTTAATATGAACGTTCTAAGAGTAGGGGAATCTGAAGGAAAATGCTTCAGGGATACATGCTTAGAAGAGAAAACCATAGACGACAGTCCTAAACATGAAGACCATGGCTATCTTTTCATGGACAAGAGGAATTTGTGGTTAACAGAACACTTGAGAACTTCCTAGCCTCTGGGGATGTTCTACTTCTTGACCTGCGTGGTGGTTACGGGGTGTTTGCTTTGTGATCATTCCTTGATTGTAGGTTTTTTCTGTGCACATTTCTGCAAATGTGTGGTAGCCAGGGCCAAAGGGATGGAGCACTTCACCCAAGGTTCCTGAGGACCCTTGCCAACCCAAGGGGCACTTGCCACCGCCTCCTCCTTCCTGGAGGAGCTCAGACCAGGTTGAAAAAAAACATTTGCTGCACTTTCTTGCATTCACACTTACCTATCTATCACCTGCATTGTGAAGGGTCAGAGGTTTGCCGTGGGAGATGCTGGGAGGACTTAGAAATGGCCCTGCACTCAAGTCACTTCGGGTGTTATTGACCTCATTAGGTGCCATCCATGGGACTAGTAGAACTGCCCCATAAGGTTTCCTAGGCTGTAGTCTTTACTGGAACAGATTGCCACTTCTTTCTACTGCAGAGCTGCTGGGTGGGTTTGAACTGCCAACATTTTGGTTAGCAGCCAAATGCTTAACTATTACACCTCCAGGACTCCTTGTTCGGGGTGTACCAGCAGCCTTCAACACCCTACTTCCTCCCTCTATAACAAATATTTTTTCCTTGGTGTTGGCAATCATAGTCTATTCTGGTGGCTGTCCTGCCTCTCATTGCTTTCCCTCATCTCCTTTCCTTGCCTGGTTCCCTGACTACGCTGGAATGATGGTGTCTCCAAACACTTTATTTCTGAATTCAGTGCCTCTCAAACATTAGTGTGAATCAGAATTACCTGGAGAGCTTGAGAAACCACAGATCCCTGGCCTCCATACCCAGAGATTTGAATTCAGTAGATCTGGGTCATCTGCCATTCCAACAAATCCCCGGGTGACACTGATGATGGGGGTCTGAAGTCCACACTTTGAAGGGCCCTGATAATAAAAGCTCCAACTCTCTCCTGTGCTAAAGACCTACATCTCCAAATGGCAATTGGATATGTCCTCCAGGAAGTCCCACCAGCACCCCAAGTCATCATGTTCAAAACTGTCATCCCCATGGAAGTGCCTTCTGCCTGGCTTGAGGGTACTGCTGTCCTCCAGTTCCCAAACCCAGTCCTTTTCCCTCTCCTGCCATATTCAACCTTCACTACCTCCTGCCAGCTCTTTGCAGTCAATCTTTCTTCTCTCCACCAACTTTTACCTGACCTCATTCTTCTCACCTCTCTTTCGGATGGTTGCCATGGGCTTCTCACGGGCTCCATTTTGTCCACTCAGTAATTTCTTGCCTTCACAGCCTCTCCACTGTAGGCTAATTTTTCAAATTTGCATATCAGATCATAGACTCCCTAATTCAAACCAGGCAGTAGCTCTCCCAGCACCTGAAGAATGCACAGTAGCAATCTCAGCTTGAGCTTGCTCACCCCACACCTGCCAGGTGAGCTCAGCTCCAGCATGTGGTACTTGGTCTGCCTTCTCTGATTCTTTCTCACTCTGCCAGGATGGGCTATCCAGCCCTCTCCACCTGTGGGTGTGGCCAATTGTCCTGTCTTCCCCATACTCTGATGTATTTTTTTCCTCCTTGTGTCATTAAAAGGAGCCCTGGTGGTCTAAGAGTTAAGCACTCAGCTGCTAATCTAAAGGCAGGCCGTTCAAACCCACCAGCCGTTTCATGGAAGAAAATGTGGCAGTCTGCTTCCATAAAGATTATAGTCTTGGAAACCCTCTGGCACACCTACCATGTCCTATAGGATTGCTATGAGTGGGAACTCACTTGATGGCAAATGGTTTGGTGTTTTGTGACATCAAGGGACTGAGTTATGGCCCTCTTGTTGCACTTGTCACATGCATTGCAGATATTTGTTTACATGTCTGCATTCCTGCTGAGCCACAAGGTCCTAGTGGTTGGACTTGGTTTCGTTTGTCTCCACATCCCTGATGCAGACCATGCCCTGTAGCAGAGTGTGCCCAGAAGTTTGATGGTCTTGATTTCAGCCTGAGAGATGGATTCCTGGTCATGTGGGAGCCCAGTGTGCTCCTGGTCCCCTCTTTATCATGAACATATAACCTGTCCCTTCAGGCTAAATGACCCTGGAGCCCAAGACCAATGCTGGGCCAGGGCAGGTGTGTGGTCAGTTCTTCACCTGCTGAGAGCAATTTCTGAGTGCTTAGTATAAATACACACCCTGCAGACTCCCTGAAACACATGCTCTTTTCCACCTGTCTGCAGCCCTGCAGGGGCTGTCCTGAACTTACCTTTTCCAGATGATGGTCATGGTTGCCCAAGGCCACACAGCCAGAACCTGTGCTCCTGGATTTCCAGGCTCCTGACTCCTGGTCTGTGCTGATAGGATGGCCTGGCACTCATGGCCCCTGTACCGCTTATCCAAAGCTGGCCCCTCTGTAGTGAAGTGAGCAAAACAAGGCTGCAGGTGGGGTACCTAGGTCTCAACAGGGTCCGGATGCTCCAGGTTCTGGTACAGGAAGCTGCAGGATCCTCGGTGGAGGCAGGGAGGCTCAGCCCAGCTCTTCCTTGCCTGGTCCCCATTGCTGCATGGTGTGATGTCACGGAACCTGCACCATGTGGTCACTGCAGGGACGTTTCTCTGCTCCTATCATGGCTGGAACGTGGGCCTCACATGGCCAATTAAGGATGGTTGTTTGTGTTGGGGCCTGCAGTGTACTGGGAATCCTGGACTTCTGGGCCCCTGTCGCCATCCTTGGTTGGACTCCCTAACCTCCAAGGCTGGGGTTGAAGCCCGCAAGTCCCTCGGAGGCCCCCAGAGGGCAAGCAGGAGACAAGCACAGAACCTCAGGCAGACCCAGTGGATTTCACTGGCAAGGCCTCCTCCCAGGGTGACAGGGGGGTCCTCTTGGGGCCAGAGCCCCTCCCCAACCTTTCGTTTTCTCTACCTTTTAGCCATAACATTTTTCCGTGAAAAGGAGAAAAATTCCTCCTTTTGCTCTACTCCTCGTCCTCTCCCGAACCGGCCCCTGACTTTGAGTAGGTCACCTTGCCATGGAAAAATCGCAGGTGGAAAAAGACCGCCCCTCAGTTCCATTTCTGTTTTTGGTAGAGGCTGCACAGCATGGGAGTGTAGTATTTGAAAAATCTTGGTCTGCAAAATTAGAAAAACGTATGTTTGAAACATTCAAGCAATTCAAAAGTGTTTGGAGTCGAAAGTGAAGACACTCCCCTCCGTTCCCCCTAATCACAGTCCTGGCCTCTGTGGGTAGTGTGGGGTCTCCACTTCCAAGCCTGTGTGTGTGCACCTGAGTGTGCCTGTGTGTGAGTGTGTGCCTGTCTGTTAGTGTGAGCAGGTGCACCGAGGGGGTCGTGCATGCTGGTATAATTTGTTTGATTCTTTTTTCTTTTACCAAAAATATGGTCACACTCTACATCGGTCTGCAATTTGACTTTTTTCTTTTTTCACCAAATCATGAACAAGTGTGATCTTTCTAAGCCAGTGTTTTGTCTTTCAAAAGTCGCTGGAATGTTCCATCGTACGGGGATCGTCATTGATTCATTCAATTCTACATTAATGGGCATTTAATTTATTGCATTTTACAAAAAAAATTGTAGTGTTTCAGTAAATGACCTTTTACTCTATGTCCTCAGTGCTAGGACTTCTGTGGGCTAGACTCAGTTCCTAGAAGTCAGATGGTTGGGTCAGAGCATGAACAGCATTGTTCGATTCCCACCAGGTCCAGCTGCTGTCGTGCCGACTTGGACTCATGGCGACCCCACACGTGTCAGAGTAGAACTGTGCTCCACGGGACTTTCAGAGACTGATTTTTTGAAGTAGATCACCAAGCCATTCTTCTGAGGTGCTTCTGGGTAGGTTCCAAAATCTAACCTTTTGGTTAGCAGCTGAGCTCATTAACCATTTACACTACTCAGAGATTCTTTTGTTTAGATAATCACTGTCCACTGCTCTTCCAGAAATGAATAATTTATCCTTCCACAATTAGTTTATGAAAGTCCCATCCCTTCACCAATAATCAGCGCAAAGTCAATAGATAAAGCGTTGTTGTTGTTGTTAGGTGTATCAAGTCAGTTCCGACTCATAGCGACCCTATGCACAATAGAAGGAAACAGTGCCTGGTCCTGTGCCCTCCTTACAGTCGTTGTTATGCTTGAGCTCATTGTTGCAGCCACTGTGTCAATCCACCTCATTGAGGGTCTTCCTCTTTTCTGCTGACCCTGTGCTCTGCCAAGCATGATGTCCTTCCCCAGGGACTGATCCCTCCTGACCACACGTCCAAAGTATGTAAGACGCAGTCTCGCTATCCTTGCTTCCAAGGAGCGTTCTGGTTGTACTTCTTCTAAGACAGATTTGTTCATTCCTTTGGCAGTCCATGGTATAGTCAATGTTCTTCGCTAACACCACACTTCAAAGGGATCAATTCTTCTTTGGTCTTCCTTATTCATTATCCAGCTTTCACATGCATATGATACTATTGAAAATACCATAGCTTGGGTCAGGTGCACCTTAGTCTTCAGGGTGACATCTTTGCTCTTCAACACTTTAAAGAGGTTCTTTACAGCAGATTTGGAAACCCTGGTGGTGTAGTGGTTAAGTGCTACGGCTGCTAACCAAAGGGTCGTCAGTTAGAATATACCAGGCGCTCCTTGGAAACTGTATGGGGTAATTGTACTCTGTCCTATAGGGTCACTATGTGTCAGAATGGACTCCACGGTACTGGGTTTGGGTTTTTTTTTTTTTGGTTCGCAGCAGATTTACCCAATGCAATGCGTTATTTGATTTCTTGACTGCTGCTTCCGTGTGCGTTAATTGTGGTTGCAAGTAAAATGAAATCCTTGACAACTTCAATCTTTTCTCTGTTTATCATGATGTTGCTTATTGGTCCAGTTGTGAGGATTTTTGTTTTCTTTATGTTGAGGTACAATCCATACTGAAGGCTGTGGTCTTTGATTTTCATTAGTAAGTGCTTCAAGTCCTTTTCACTTGCAGCAAGCAAGGTTGTATCATCTGCATAATGCAGGTTTTTAATGAGTTTTCCTCCAATTCTGATGCCCCATTCTTCTTCATATAGTCCAGCTTCTCCGATTATTTGCTCAACATACAGACTAAATAGGTATGGTGAAGGATTACAACCCTGACACACACCTTTCCTGACTTTAAACCAATCAGTATCCCCTTGTTCTGTCCGAACAACCACCTCTTGATCTATGTAAAGGTTCCTCATGAGCACAATTAAGTGTTCTGGAATTCCCATTCTTCACAATGTTATCCATAATTTGTTATGATCCACACAGTCGAATGCCTTTGCATAGTCAATAAAACACAGGTAAACATCCTTCTGGTATTCTCTGCTTTCAGCCAGGATCCATCTAACATCAGCAATGATATCCCTGGTTCCCTGTCCTCTTCTGAAAGTGGCCTGAATCTCTGGCAGTTCCCTTTCTATATAGTGCTGCAGCTGTTTTTGAATGACCTTCAGCAAAATTGTCTTGTGTGTGAGATTAATGATATTGTTCTATAATTTCCACATTCGGTTGGATCACCTTTCTTGGGAATAGGCATAAATACGGATCTCTTCCAGTCAGTTGGCCAGGAAGCTGTCTTCCATATTTTTTGGCTTAGATGAGTGAGCACCTCCGGTGCTGCATCTGTTTTTTGAACCATCTCAATTGATATTCCATCAATTCCTGGATCCTTGTTTTTTGCCAATGCCCTCAGACCAGCTTGGACTTCTTCCTTCAGTACCATCAGTTCCTGACCATTTGCTACCTCTTGAAGTGGCTGAACGTCAACTAATTCTTTTTGGCATAATGACTCTGTATATTGTTTCCATCTTCTTTTGATGCTTCTTACGTCGTTTAATATTTTCCCCATAGAATCCTTCAGTATTGTAACTTGAGGCTTGAATTTTTTCTTCAGTTCTTTCAGCTTGAGAAATGCCGAGCATGTTCTTCCCTTTTGGTTTTCCATCTCCAGCTCTTTGCACATGTCATTATAATACTTTGTCTTCTGGAGCCACCCTTTGAAATCTTCTGTTCAGTTCTTTTACTTCATCATTTCTTCCTTTTGCTTTACCTGCTCGACCCTCGTGAGCAAGTTGCATTTGCAGAGTCTCCTCTGACATCCATCTTGGTCTTTTCTTTCTTTCCTGTCTTTTCAGTGACCTCTTGCTTTCTTCATATATGGTGTCCTGATGTCATTCTACAACTTGTCTGGTCTTTGGTCATTAGTGTTCAATGCATCAAATCTGTTCTTGTGATGGTCTCTAAATTCAGGTGGGATATACTCAAGGTCATATTTTGGCTCTTGTGGACTTGCTCTGATTTACTTCAGTTTCAGCTTGAACTTGGATATAAGAAATTGATGATCTGTTCCACAGTCGGCCCCTGGCCTTGTTCTGATTGATGATATTGTGCTTTTCCATTGTCCCGTTCCACAGATGTAGTCAATTTGATTCCTGTTTGTTCTATCTGGTGAGGTTCATGTGTATAGTTGCCATTTATGTTGTTGAAAGAAGGTATTTGCAATGAAAAAGTTGTTGGTCTGGCAAAATTCTATCATTCCATCTCTGGCATTGTTTCTATCACCAAGGCCATATTTTCTAACTACTGATCTTTCTTCTTTGTTTCCAACCTTCGCATTCCAATCACCAGTAATTATCAATGCATCTTGATTGCATGTTTGATCAATTTCAGACTGCAGCAGCTGATAAAAACTTCAGTCTGTCAGTTTGTCATACTGTGGGGGCTTGTGTGTTGCTGTGATGCTGGAAGCCATGCCACCAGTATTCAGATACCATCGGGGTTACCCATGGAGGAAAGGTTTCAGCTGAGCTTCCAGACTAAGACAGACTTGGAAGAAGGACCTGGCAGTCTACTTCTGAAAAACATTAGCCAGTGAAAACCTTAGGAGTAGCAGCACAACATTGTCTGATATAGTGCTGGAAGATGAGCCCCCCAGATTGGGAGGCACTCAAAAGATGACTGGGGAAGAGCTGCCTCCTCAAAGTAGAGTCAACCTTAATGACATGGATGGAGTCAAGATTTCGGGACCTTCATTTGCTGATGTGGCACAACTCAAAACGAGAAGAAACAGCTGCAAACATCCATTAATAATCGGAACCTATAATGTACGAAGTATGAATCTAGGAAAATTGGAAATCATTAAAAATTAAAAGGAACGTATAAACATCGATATCCTAGGCATTAAAAAAAAATAGTGAGCTGAAATGGACTGGAATCGGCCATTTTCAATCCAACAATCATATAGTGTACTATGCTGGGAATGACATCTTGAAGAGGAATGGTGTTGCATTCATCATCAAAAAGAACATGCAAGGTCTATCCTGAAGTACAGTGCTGTCAGTGATAGGATCATATCCATATGCCTACAAGGAAGACCAACTAATACAACTATTATTCAAATTTACGCACCAACCACTAGGGCCAAAGATGAAGACATAGAAGACAAAGTGTATCTTGTTTTAACTTGCAAATGTTTTAGATTGATAATCTTCTCAAATTAATTGGCAATTTGTGTTTCTAACTCTGTGATTTGTCTCTTTCCTACATTTTTCATTTTGTCCATTGGATTTTATCATTATTCTTTTATCAGCTCTTCATCTGCTAAAAACAATAACCCAGTATCTTTCATGAGCTGCGAGCATCTTTTCCTTCTACACAGAGAACCCCAGAAACATGTTTACCTGTGTTTTATTGACTACGGGAAAGCATTGACTGTGTGAATGTTGTGGATTGAATTGTGACCCCCCCCAAAAAAATGTGTGTCAGCTTGACTGGGCCATGATTCCCAGTATTGTGTGACTGTCCACAATTTTGTCATCTGATGTGATTTTCCTATGTGTTGTAGATCCTGCCTCTATGATTATAATGAGGCAGGATTATCAGCAGCTATGTTAATGAAGCAGGACTCAATCTATAAGATTAGAGGTGTTTTAAGTCAATCTCTTTTGAGATATAAAAGATAGAAGTGAGCAGAGACACACGGGGCGGGGGGGGGGACCTCATGCCACCAAGAAAACAGCACCAGGAGCAAAGCACATCTTTTGGACCTGAGATTCCTGAGCTGAGAAGCTCCTAAACCAGAGGAAGACTGATGACAGAGACCTTCATCAGTGGAGCCAGCGGAGAGAGAGATCCTTCCCTTAGAGCTTGCACCTTGGGCTTAGACTTCTAGCCTCCTAGACTGTGAGAGAATAAATTTCTCTTTGTTGTAGCCATCCACTTGTGGTATTTCTGTTACAGCAGCACTAGATATCTAAGACAGTGGATCATAACAAATTATGGATAACATTATGAAAAATGGGAATTCCGGAACACTTGTGCTCATGCGGAACCTTTACATGGATAAACAGGCAACCGTTCACACAGGACAAGGGGATACTACATTATTTAAAATTGGAAAATGTGTGTCAGGATTGTATTCCTTCACCAAGCTTATTCAATACGTATGTTGAACAAATAATCTGAGAAGCTGGACTATATGAAGAAGAATGCGGCATTAGGATTGGAGGAAGGCTCACTAACAGCCTGCGATATGCAGATGACACAACCTTGTTGCTCAAAGTGAAGACAACCTGAAGCACTTACTGATGAAGGTAAAAGACTGCAGGCTTCAGTATGGATTACACTTGAACACAAAGGAAAAAAAAAAATCCTCACAACTGGACCTATAAACAACATCAAAGTAAATGGAGAAGAAATTGAAGGCTTTGATTTGCTAATATTTTGTTGACGATTTTTGCATCTATGTTCATGAGGTATATTGTTCTGTAGTTTTCCTTTCTTGCAATTTGTCTTTATCTGGTTTTTTATATTAGAGTAATGCTGGCCTCATAGACTGAGTTACGAAGTGTTCCCCCGTTTCTATTTTTTTGGAAGTGATTGTAGAGAATTAGTATCATTTTTTCTTCAAATGTTCAGTAGAATTCACCAGGGAAACCATGTGGGCCTGGTGGTTTCTGTTTCAGAAAGTTATTAATCATTGATTCATTTTCTTTAATAAACACATACCTATTCAGATCATCTAGTTTTCCTTGTTTGAGTTTTGGTAGATTGTGTCTTTCAAGATACTGGTCCTTTTCATCTAAGTTATCAAATTTGTGGGCATAGAGTTGCTCAAAATATTCCTTTGTTGTCCTTTTGATGTCCACAGGATCAGTTGTGACAGTCCCTGTTTCATTTCTAATATTAATAATTTGTTTCTTCTCTTTTTCTTAGTGAGTTTAGCTAGAGGTTTATTATAACTTTATTGATCCTTTCAAAGAACCAACTTTAATCTCATTTATTTTCTCCATCATTTCATTGTGTTCAATTTCATTGATTTCTACTGTAATTTTTATTATTTCTTTTTGTTGCTTGCTTTAGGTTTATATTGATTTTCTTTCTTTATTTTCCTAGAGTAAATGCTTAAATTATTGATTTTACATGTTTTTTCTTTTCTAATATATGCTATTGCATGCAAAAGCTGGACAATGAATAAGGAAGACCAAAGAAGAATTGATGCCTTTAAATTGTGGTGTTGGCGAAGAATATTGAATATAGCATGGACTGCCAAAAGAACAAACAGACTTGTCTCAGAAGAAGTACAACTAAAATGTTCCTTAGTAGCAAGGATGGCAAGACTATGTCTCACATAGTTTGGACATGCTATCAGGAGGGATCACTCCCTGGAGAAGGACATTATGCCTGGTAAAATAGACGGTCAGTGAAAAAGAGGAAGACCCTCAACAAGACGGACTGATACACTGGCTAAAGCAATGGGCTCAAGCATAGCAACGATTGTGAGGATGGCTCAGGACCACACAGTGTTTCATTCCGTTGTGCATAGGGTCACTGTGAATTGGAGCTAACTCGATGGCACCTAACAACAACAGTATATGCTATAAATTTCTTTTCCAATATTTAATGCTAAAAATTTCCTCTTAAGCACTGTTTTTGTTGCAGCCCACAAATTTTGATAAGTTGTATTTTAATTTTCATTTAGTTCACAATATTTTTTTAAACTTCTCTTAATACATCTTCTTTGATCCATGTGTTATTTAGAAATGTGTTGTATAATATTTTGGGATTCTCTAGCTATCACTCCGTTATTGATTTCTAGTTTAATTCCACTATGGGCTGAGAGTATACTTTGTATGATTTCTATTCTCTTAAATGTGTTAAAAGTATGTGTTATGGCCCAGGATGTGGTCTATCCTGGTGAATATTACAATTCAGCCTGTATTTTACTGTTGCAGATGAAGTATTTTATCAATTTCGACTACATCTAGTTGATTTATGGCAAAATTTGGTTCCTCTATAAGCTCTGGTGGCACAATGGTGAAGTGTTCAGCTGCAAACCAAAACGGCAGTAGGAATCCACCAGCCACTCCCTGGAAACGCTTTGGGGCAGTTCTAATCTGTCCTATAGTGCTATTAGTTGGAATCAACCTGATAGCAATGGATTTTTGGTTTATACCCTTACTAATTTTCTGCCTGCTGTATCTGTCAACCACTGATAGAGTGATGCTGAAGTCTCCAACCATGGTAGTGTATTTGTTTACTTTTCCTTATAGTTCTATCAGGTTTTTGGCTTATGTATTTTGATGTTTTGTTGTTAGGTGCATTCACATTAAGGACTGTTATGTCTTCTTGGAGAACTGACCTCTTTATCATTATGTAAAAGGACCCCTGGTGGCACAATGGTTAAACACTTGGTTGCTTACTGAAAGGTCAGTGGTTCGAACATGCCAGCCACTCCAAGGGAGAAAGATATGGCAGTCTGCTTCCGTAAAAATTACAGCCTTGGAAACTCTTTGGGGCAGTTCTATTAGAATGTAACTAGTCAGCTTTCTTTTGATTAATGTAAGCATGGTATATCTTTCTCCATTCCCTTACTTTTAACCCATCTGTGAGTTTAAAGTAGGTTTCTTGTAGACGGCATATAACTGGGTCTTATTTTTATTATTTATCTTCTCTATCAGAAATGATGAATTAAAAGAACTGAACAGAAGATTTCAAAGAGTAGCTCGAAAAGACAAAGTTAAGTACAATAATGACATGTGCAATGCCTGGGGAAAGAAAACCAAAAGGGAAGAACATGTTGGGCATTTCTCAAGCTGAAAGAACTGAAGGAAAACTTCAAGCCTCGAGTTGCAATAGTGAAAGGTTCTATGGGCAAAATATTAAATGACTCAGAAAGCATCAAAAGAAGATGGCAGGAATATACAGCGTCACTATACCAAAAAGAATTGGTTAATGTTCAACCATTTCAGGAAGTGGCATATATCAGGAACCAATGGTACTGAAGGAAGAAGTCCAAGCTGCACTGAAGGCATTGGTGAAAAAACAAGGCTCTAGGAATTGATGGAATACCAACTGATATGTTTCAACAAATGGATGCAGAGCTGGAAGTGCTCACTAGTCTATGCCAAGAAATTTGGAAGACAGCTACCTGGCCAACCAACTGCAAGAGATCCATATTTATGCCTATTCCCAAGAAAAGTGATCCAGGTAAATGTGGAAATTATGGAACTATATCATTAATATCGAATGCAAATAAATTTTTGCTGAAGATAATTCAAAAGTGGTTGCAGCATTATATCGATAGGGAACTGCCAGAAATTCAAGCTGGATTCAGAAGAGGACGTGGAACCAGGGCTATCATTGCTGATGTCAGATGGATCCTCACTGAAAGCAGAAGATACCAGAAGGATGTTTACCTGTGTTTTATTGACTATGCTAAAGCATTCGACTGTGTGAATCATAACAAATTATGGATAACCTTGGGAAGAATGGGAATTCCAGAACACTTAATTGTGCTCATGAGGAACCTGTACATAGATCAAGAGGTGGTTGTTTGAACAGAGCAAGGGGATATTGCATGGTTTAAAGTCAGGAAAGGAGTGCTACAGGGTTGTATTCTTTCATCATGCCTATTCAATCTGTATGCTGAACAAATAATCTGAGAAGCTGGACCATATGAAGAAGAACGTGGCATCAGAATTGGAGGAAGACTCATTAACAACCTGGGGTATTCAGATGACGTAATCTTGCTTGCTGAAAGTCAAGAGGAGTTGAAACACTTACTGATGAAAATAAAAGACCACAGCCTTCAGTATGGATTACACCTCAACACAAAGAAAACAAAAATCCTCACAGCTGGACCAATAAGCAACATCATGGTAAATGGAGGAAAGACTGAAGTTGTCAAGAATTTCATTTTACTTGGATCGGCAATCAACACCCATAGAAGCAGCAGTGAAGAAATCAAAGGATGCCCTGCATTGGCCAAATCTGCTGCAAAAGACCTGTTGAAAGTATTGAAAAGCAAAGATATCACCTGGAAGACTAAGGTGTGCCTGACCCAAGCCATGGTGTTTTCAATTGCTTCATACACATGTGACAGACAGGTTATGAATAATGAAGACCAATGAAAAATTGACGTCTTTGATTTATAGTGTTGGCAGAGAATATTGAACATACTGTGGACTGCCAGAAGAACTCCTGGTTGCGTAGTGGTTAAGAGTTAAGGCTGCTAACCAAATGGTCAGCAGTTTGAATCCGCCTGGCGCTCCTTGGAAACTGTATGAGGCCGTTCTACTCTGTCCTATGGGTCACTATGCATCAGAATCGACTGGACAGTAATGGGTTTGGTTTGCTTTGGCCAGAAGAACAAACAGGTCTGTCTTGGAAGAAGTACAACTAGAATGCTCTTTGGAAGCAAGGATGGCAAGACTACATCTCACATACTTTGGACATGTTGTTAGGAGGGATCAATCCCTGGAGAAGGACATCGGGCTTGGTAAAGTAGAGGGCTAGTGAAAAAGAAGACCCTTAGCAAGATGGATTGAGACAGTGACCACAACAATGGGCTCAAGCATAACAATGATTGTGAGGATGGTGTAGGACCCGGCAGTGTTTCGTTCCATTTTATATGGGGTCGCTATGAGTCAAAAGTGACTCGACAGCACCTAACAACTGTCAGCCTCTGCCTTTTTTACCCCTTAACTAAAACATTTTTATAGACATAGGAAGGTGTCTACATTATTATTTTTAAAAGTAATTTATCTTATTATGTTGTTGTTGAACGTATACACAGCAAAACACACACCAGTTCAACCATTCCTACATGTACAATTCAGGGACTCTGTATTCTCTGAGTTGTGCAAACACTCTCACCCTCCTTTTCTGAGTTGCTCTTCCCCAATTAATATTAACTCACGTCCCCCTAAAGTTCCTGTCTAATCTATCCAGTTGCTGTTGTCAATTTGATCTCATAAAGATAGATTTTAAAAGAGCATAATGCTGAAGGCAGACAATCTTTACTTGTTAAACTAAACAACTGTTTGGTTTTAAGAAGTCTTCAGGGAATAGTTTTGGTTTAAGGTTTAAAGATTATCTCAGGGCAATAGTTTCAGGGGGTCATCCAGCTCTATGGTTCTAGAACATGTGCGTTGCATGAGAATTTGAAATTCTGTTATGAATTTCCCTTCTTTTGGTCAGGATTCTTCTATAGAATCTTTGATCAAAATGTTCAGTATTGGTAGCCGGTTACTATTCAGTTCTGCTGATCTCGTGGCAAAGTGGGCAGTTGTTCATGGAGGCAGTTAGCCTCACATTCCATTTCCTCCTCTTATTCCCAACAGCCTCTGTCTTTTAATTGCTATATTTAGGCCACTCACATTTAAAATGATTACTGATATAGTTGGATTAATATGTACCGCATTTCTAAGTTTTCTATTTGTTGTGCTTTTTAATTTCTTTTTTGTTTTTTGTCTTCCCTCTTTTTCTGCCTTCTCTGGTATTAGTTGAGCATTTTATATGATTCCATTTTCTTATCAATTATACTTAAAAAATACTTTAGTGAATACCTCAGAGCTTGCAATATACCTTTACAACTAATCTAAGTCTTTCAAATAGCATTACACAGTTTCACGATTAGTTCTACTACCTTATCACAGAACATTACTAATTTCTCCCTCCCATACTATTACTGTCATTCATTTCACTTAACCATAAACTATAATCAGCCAATACATTGTTGCTATTATTATTTTTTTAACATTCAACAGTAGATGTCTTAGCTATCTAGTACTGCTATAACAGAAACATTGCAAGTGGATGGCTTTCACAAACAGAAATTTATTTTCTCACAGTTTAGGAGGCTAGAAGTCCGAATTCACAGTGCTGGCTCTAGGAGAAGGCTTTCTTCTCTCTGTGGGCTCTAGGGGAAGGTCCTTGTCTCTTCAGCTTCTGTATCCTGGCTCTTGGAGATGTCCACATGACTTGGCATCTATCTTCCCACATCTTTGCTTGCTAGCTTGCTTGTTTAATCTCTTTTATATCTCAAAAGAGATTGAGTCAAGATACACCCTATGTGAATCCTACACTATTAACATAACAAACACAGATCGTTCCCAAATGGGATTATAACTGCAGGCATAGAGGTTAGAATTTACAACACATATTTTGGGAGACTTAATTCAACCCCAAACCCACTGCTGTTGAGTTGATTCCGACTCGTAGTGACTCCATAGACTTCCCAAGGCTATAAATCTCTCTGGAAACAGACTGTCACATCTCTCTCCTGCAAAGCAACTGGTAGTTTTGAATCACTGACCTTTAGGTTAGCAGTCGATTGCTTTAACCACTGCACCACCAGGGCTCTTAGTTGAGTGTAGATCAATTAAGAATAAGAAAAATAAGGATTTTTATTTTACCATCATTTCTTTCTTCTTGAACACCCTTCATTTCCTTTTGTAGATCTGAGTTTCTGACTTATATTATTCTCCTTATCATTGAAGAACTTCTAACATTTTTTTCCAAGGAAGATCTACTGGAAACAAATTCCCACAGTTTTCATTTGTCTGAAAATGTCTTTATTTCTCCTTCACTTTTGAAGGCTAATTGTGCTGAGTACCGACTTCTAATTTGGTGTTTCTTTTGTTTTTTTCCTTTCAACATCTGAAATAGTTCACTCTACTATTTTCTTGCTTGTGTAGTTTCTGATGAGGAATTCAGTGTAATTCTCATCATTATTTCTCTATATCAAAAATTCATTGCCGTTGAGTCAATTCTGACTCACAGTGACTCTATACGACAGAGTAGAACTGCCCCATAGGGTTTTCAAGGAGTGGCTGGTGAGTTTGAACTGCTGACTTTTTTGTTAGCAGTCGAGCTCTTAACTACTGTGCCACCAGGGCTCCATATTAGTCATAAAGCAAACCCAAAACCAAACCTGTTGCCATCGAATCAATTCTGACTCATAGCGACCCTATAGGACAGAGTAGAACCGCCCTATAGAATTTCCAAAGAGTGCTTGGTGAATCTGAACTGCTGACCTTTTGGTAAGCAGCCATAGCACTTAACCACTACTTCACCAGGATTTATTAGTCATGCCCAGTAACCCAGTGCCGTCGAGTCAATATAGTTATTTTAAATTCCTGGTCTGATAATTCCAAAATCTCTTTCATGTCTGAGACTTGTTCTGGCACTTGCTTTGTCTCTTCCATTGTGTTTGTTGTTGTTTTGTTTGTTTGTTTGCTTTTCTTGCCTTTCAGCATGCCTTGTAATTTTCTGCTGAAACCCAGACATGATGCTTCTGGTAATAGGAACTGAGGTAAATAGTCCTTTAGTGTGAGGATTTATGTTTACATGGCTAAGAGTTTTAGGTGCCATCGATCCCATTCTGATTCATATACCACAGAATGAAACACTGCCCTGTCCTGCGCCATCCTTACAATAATTGTTATGCAAGAGTCCACTGTTTCAGCCACTGTGTCGATCAATCCCATTGAGGGTCTTCCTCTTTTCTGATGATGCTGTACTTTACCAAGCATTATGTCCCTCTCCAGGGACTTATCCCTCCTGATAACATGTCGAAACCATGTAAGACCCAGTCTCATCATCCTTGCTTCTAAGAAGCATTCTGGCTGTGCTTCATCCAAGACAGATTTGTTCATTCTTTTGGCAGTCCATGGTATATTCAATATTCTTCACCAACACCACAATTCAAAGGTGTCAATTCTTCTTTGGTCTTCCTTATTCATTGTCCAGCTTTCACATGCATATGATGCAATTGAAAATACCATGGCTTGGATCAGGTGCACCTTAGTCCTCAAGGTAACATCTTTGCTTTTCAACACTTTAAAGAGGTCCTTTGCAGCAGATTTTCCCAATGCAATACCTCTTTTGATTTCTTGACTGCTGCTTCCATGCGTGTTGATTGTGGATCCAAGTAAAATGAAATCCTTGACAACTTCAATCTTTTCTCCTTTTATCATGATGAGGCTTATTGGTCCAATTGTGGGGATTTTTTTTTTTTTTTTTATGTTGAGGTGCAATCCATACTGAAGGCTGTGGTATTTGATCTTCATCAGTAAGTGCTTCAACTCCTCTTGGCTTTCAGCAAGCAAGGCTGTGTCATCTGCTTAATGCAGGTTGTTAATGAGTCTTCCTCCAATCCTGATGTCCCGTTCTTCTTCATATAGTCCAGCTTCTCATATTATTTGCTCAACATACAGACTGAATAGGTATGGTGAAAGGATTACAACCCTGAAGCACATCTTTCCTGACTTTAAGCCATGCAGTATCCCCTTGTTCTGTCTGAACAACTGCCTCTTGATCTATGTAAAGGTTCTTCATGAGCACAATTAAGTGTTCTGGAATTCCCATTCTTCCTGAGGTTATCCATAATTTGTTATAATCCACAGTCAAATGCCTTTGCATAGTCAATAAAACACAGGTAAACATCCTTCTGGCAGTTCCCTGTCAATATACTGCTGCAGCCGATTCTGAATGATCTTCACCAAAATTTTGCTCGTATGTGATATTAATGATATTGTTCCATAATTTCCACATTCCATTGGATCACCTTACTTGGGAATAGGCATAAATATGGATCTCTTCCAGTCAGTTGGCCAGGTAGCTGTCTTCCAAATTTCTTGGTAGAGACGAGTGAGCAATTCCAGTGCTGCATCCATTTGTTGAAATGTCTCAATTGATATTCCATCAATTCCTAGAGCCTTGATTTTTCCACTGCTTTCAGTACAGCTTGCATTTCTTTCTTCAGTACCATTGGTTCCTGATCATATGCTACCTCTTGAAATGGTTGAACATTGACTAATTCTTTTTGGTATAATGACTCTGTATATTCCTTCCCTTTCCTTTTGATGCTTCCTGCATCATTTAATATTTTCCTCATAGAATCCTTCACTATTGCAACTCGAGGCTTGATTTTTTTTTCAGTTCTTTCAGCTTGAGAAACCCCGAACATGTTCTTCCTTTTTGGTTTTCTATCTCTGGCTACTTGCACATGTCATTATAATACTTTACTTTGTCTTCTCAAACCACCCCCTTAAATATTCTGTTCAGTTCTTTTACTTCATCATTTCTTCCTTTTGCTTTAGTGCCTCGACGTTCGAGAGCAAGTTTCAGCCTCCTCTGACATCCACCTTGGTCTTTTCTTTCTTTTCTGTCCTTTCAATGACCTCTTGCTTTTTCACGTATGATGTCCTTGATGTCATTCCACTGCTCATCTTGTCTTTGGTCATTAGTGTTTAAAGTATCAAATCTATTCCTGAGATGGTCTCTAAATTCAGGTGGGATATGTCCAAAGTCATATTTTGGCTCTTGTGGACTTGCTCTGATTTTCTTCAGTTTCAACTGGACCTTGCATATGAGAAACTGATGGTCTGTTCCACAGTCAGCCCCTGGCATTGTTCTGAATGATGATATTGAGCTTTTCCATTGTCTTTTTCCACAGATGTAGTCGATTTGATTCCTGTGTATTCCATCTGGCAAGGTCCATGTGTATTAGTTGCCGCTTACATTGGTGAAAAAGACATTTGCAATGAAGAAGTTGTTTATCTTGTAAAATCCTATCATTCAATCACTAGCATTATTGTTATCACCAAGGCCATATTTTCCAACTACCAGCCCTTCTTTGTTTCCAACTTTCGCATTCCAATTACCAGTAATTATCAATGCATGGTGATTGCATGTTTGATCAATTTCAGACTTCAGAAGCTGATAAAAATCTTCAGCTTCTTCATCTTTGGCCTTAGTGGCTGGTGCGTAAAATTGAATAGTCATATTAACTGGTCTTCCTGCTAGCCGTACGGATATTATCCTATCACTGACAGTGTTGTACTTCAGGATAGACCTTGAAATGTTCTTTTTGATGATGAATGCAACACCATTCCTCTTCAAGCTGTTGTTCCCAGCATGGTAGACTGTAGGGTAGTCTGATTCAAAATGGCCAATGCCAAACCATTTAAGCATACTAATGCCTAGGATATCGATGTTTATGCGTCCCATTTCATTTTTGATGATTTCCAATTTTACTAGATTCATACTTCATACATTCCCTGTTTCAATTATTAATGGCTGTTGTAGCTGTTTCTTCTCATTTTGAGTTGTGCCGCATCAGCATATGAAGGTCCCAAAAGCTTGACTCCACGCATGTCATCAAGGTGGACTCCACTATGAGGAGGCAGCTATTCTCCAGTTGTATTTTCAGTGCCTTCAAACCTGGGGAGCTCATTTTCGGGCACTGCATCTGACTGTTGATATTGAGCTTTTCCATCATCTCTTTCCATAGGTGTAGCTGATTTAATTCCTGTGTATTCTATCTGGCAAGGTCCACATGTATAGTACTGTTTACGTTGGTGAAAAAAAGATACTTGCAATAAAGAAGTCGTGGTCTTGCAAAATTCTATCATGCAATCTCTGGCATCATTTCTATCACCTAGGCCATATTTGCCAACTTTCTGATCTTTCTTCTTTGCTTCCAACTTTCCCATTACTATCACTACTAATTATCAGTGCATCCTGATTGCATGTTTGATCAATTTCAGGCTGCAGAAGTTGGTAAAAACCCACGATTTCTTCATCATTGGCCTTAGTGGTTGGTAGGTAAATTTGAATAACAGTCATACTAACCAGTCTTCCTCCTAGACATATGAATATTATACTATCACTGACAGCATAGTACTTCAAGACAGACCTTGAAATGTTCATTTGGACCATGAATGCAACACCACTCCTCCTCAATTTGTCGATCCTGGCATATTAGACTATATGATTGTCCAATTCAAAATGGTGAATACGAGTCCATTTCATCTCACTAATGCCTAGGATATCAGTGTTTATGCATCCCATTTCATTTTTGACAATTCGTAAGTTTCCTAGATTCGTGCTTCCTACATACCATGTTCTGATTATTAAAGTATGTTTGCAGGCATTTCTTCTCATTTCAAGTTGTGCCACATCATCGAATGAAGGTCTCAAAAGCTTGATGCAATCCATGTCATTAAGGTCGACTCTACTTTGAGGATGCAGCTCTTCCACTGTCATTTTTGAGTCCCTTCCAGCCTGAGGGGCTCATCTTCCTGGCATCATCATCAGAGTATCAGACAATGTTCCACTGCTACTCATAAGGGTTTTACTGACTAACACTTTTCAGAAGTAGACCACCAGGTCCTTCTTCCTAGTCCATCTTAGACTGGAAGCTCAGCTGAAACCTGTCTGCCATGGGTGACCCTACTGGTATTTGAATACTGGTAGCATAGCTTCCAGCATCACAGCAACACGCAAGCCCCCACAGTACAACAAGCTGACAGATGCATGGGGGAAATATTTCATAGAAGAAAATAATTTTACAGCTGCTCTCCTTTTGGCATAACTGTGCAAGGAAAAGGAACCTACCATAGAGGAGGGAAGGAAAATACAGCCAAACTTTTAAGGAATTTTTAGGGGTGTCATTGTACTGGCATGAGAGACTACAACCTAGAGGAGCCCCACCCAAACAGTGGAATTGTACACACCTGCAAAACTTCACGCATGGTGTTTCACATAGTCCAGCAACAGTATGAAAACAGGGGAGGTGGCAGAGCTTCAGAGTTGAGGTGGATACCCATGAGACAAACAGGGTCTCTCTTTAGTATTGCAAAAACTATGTATGGGTAAGGGGCAGTGCAAGAGGGCTGAGAAAAACCCATCAAGGACACTCAAAGTGTTCAGCTACAGAAGGCTTAGGGTGTGGCCTAAATTGAGAGAAAATCTTGGCTATTATCTATGAAAGATTGAGGGCAAGGTGGGAAACCTAAGAAAACTCCTCCAAGTCACTGCTGACATTCACAGAATGTAAGCCTGAGGCCTTTCAAAGGTTGGTTGAAGGCCAGTAGGGCTGCTAGAGGTCTCTTGCAGCACACAAAACCAGGATCTAAACTGGAGAGCAAAGAGAACTCTTTACCAACCCAGAATCCTGGATGCTGTGGTGTAAAGGACCAAGAGATCTCCCACAGTTTCTAAAGGAAGTGGCTTAGATTTCAGATTCCTGAATTTCACCAATGCTCAAATCTTTGACACAGCTGAAGGAAAAGTCATGATCCTACCCTCAAAACATTTGAAGCTAGCGTTGTTATGGATCAAACTAAAGCTGACACAAAGACCAGGCCAAGCTCAACAACAGACCAGACTGACTCAGTTCCCACTCTAATGGCCTGACAGAAAAATGGCATTCCTCTTTCTAAGATAAATATTATTTACTTAAATGTCCAGCATATAATAAAAAATTAGAGAACACACAAAAAATCAACAAAAGGTGATTGACTCACAATAGAGGAACCAGTAATAGTTATGAAAATATGTTGGAATAATCAGACAGGGACTTCTAGATAAGTATGATATAAATGCTAAATATCCAATATAAATGGTGGATAATGCATGTAAAAATTTCATCAGAGATGTAGAAATTATAACAAAGTATCAAATGTGAGTTCTAAAATTAAAAAGTACTGCAGAAGACTGGATACAGTAGAGTCAAGAATTAGCTAATGTGAAAACAAGTCAACAGAAAATACCCAAACTAAAACAAAACAAAAGAGTGTGGAAGAAAAAGTCAGAACAGAGCATCAACAATCTATGGATAGCCATGGTCCAACATATGGCAAATTCAAGTCCCCAAAGAAAGAGAATAGGGCAAAATATACGTCTGAAGAATTAATGTTCAAGAACATTCCAAAATTTATGAAAGACTTTATCTGACAGGACCAAGAATCTCAGCAAACCCTAGTAAGTATAAATATAATGAAACCACATGAAGGTAAATGTCTCAGTTATCTAGTGCTGCTATAAGAGAAATACCACAAGTGGACAGCCTTAGCAAACAAAAACTTGTTCTCTCAAATTTTAGTAGGTTGGAAGTCCAAATTCAGGGTGCCAGCTTCAGGAGATTTTCTCTCTGTTGGCTCTGGGGAAAGGTCCTTGTCGTCAATCTTCCCCTGGGCCTAAGAGCTTCTCAGTGCAGGGACCCCGGGTCCAAAAGACACATTCCACACCTGGCACTTCTTTCTTGATGTTAATGAGGTCCCTTTCCTCTCTGATCATTTCTCTCTTTAATATCTCAAAAGAGATTGGCTCAAGCAAGATACAACCTAATCTATAGACAAGTCTTACCTCATTAACATAATTTTCTCTAATTCTGCCTCATTAACATAATAGAGGTTAGGGTTTACAACACATAGATAATTACATCCCCCAAGCCTCTATCAGTTTGTCATACTGTGGGGGCTTGTGTATTGCTGTGATGCTGGGAGCTACGCCACCACAGGTATTCAAATACCAGAAGGGTCACCCATGGTGGACAGGTTTCAGCTAAGCTCCCAGAATAAGACAGACTAGGAAGAAGGACCTGCTGGTCTACTTCTGAAAAGAATTGGCCAGTGAAAATCCTATGAATAGTAGAGGAACATTGTCTGATATAGTGCCGGAAGATGAGCCCCTCAGGTTGGAAGGCACTCAAAATATGACTGGGAAAGAGCTGTGTCTTAGTTATCTTGTGCTGCTATAACAGAAATACCACAAGTGGATGGCTTTAACAAAGAGAAGTTTATTTTCTCACAGTAAAGTAGGCTAAAAGTCCAAATTCAGGGTGTCAGCTACATGGGAATTCTTCTCTCTCTATAGGCCTTCTCATCAATCTTCCCCCAGACTAGGAGCTTCTCTATGCAGGGACCCTGGATCCAAAGGACGCACTCTGTTCCTTGTGCTGCTTTCTTGGTAGTATGAGGTCCCCAGCTCTCTGCTTGCTTCCCTTTCCTTTTTATCTCTTGAGAGATAAAAGGTGGTGCAGGCCACACCCCAGGGAAGCTCCCTTTACATTGGGTCAGGGATGTGGCCTGGGTAATGCTGGTGTTACAATCCCACCCTAATCCTTTTAACATAAAATTACAATCACAAAACGAAGGACAACTATACAGTGCTGGAAGTCATGGCCCAGCCAAATCGATACATTTTTGGTGGGATAAAATTCAATCCATGACAAACTGCTTCCTCAAAGTAGAGTTGACCTTAATAGCGTGGATAGAGTCAAGCATTCAGGACCTTCATTTGCTGATGTGACATGACTCAAAATGAGAAGAAACAGCTGCACACATCCATTAATAATCAGAACCTGGAATGGATGAAGTATGAATCCAGGAAAATTGGAAATCATCAAAAATGAAATGGAACACATAAATACCAATATCCTAGACATTAGTGAGCTGAAATGTACTGGTATTGGTCATTTAGAATCAAACAATCGTATGGTCTATTATGCAGCAAGGACAAATTGAGGAGGAATGGTGTTGCATTCATCATCAAAAAGAATATTTCAAGATCTATCCTGAAGTACAACACTGCCAGTGATAGGACAATATGCATATGCCTAAAAGGAAGACCAGTCAATACAACTATTATTCAAATTTACCTACCAACCAGTAAGGCCAAAGATGAAGAAATGGAAGATATTGACCAACTTCTGCAGTTTGAAATTGATTGAACACGCATTCAGGATGCGCTGATAACTAGTGGTGATTGGAATGGGAAAGTTGGAAACAAAGAAGAATTGGCAGTTGGAAAATATGACTTTGGTGATAGAAACGATGCTGGAGATTGCATGATTGAATTTTGCAGGACCAAGGACTTCTTCATTGGGAATACCTTTTTCACCAACATGAACAGCGACTGTACACGTGAACCTCGCCAGATGGAATATACAGGAATCAAATCGACTACGTCTATGGAAAGAGACTATGGAGAAGCTTAACACCATCAGTCACAGCAAGGCCAGGGGGCCGACTGTGGAACAGACCATCAATTCCTCATATGAAAGTTCAAACTGAAGCTGAAGAAAATTAGAACAAGCCCATGAGAGTCAAAGTATGACCTTGAGTATATCCTACCTGAGTTTAGAGACCATCTTGAGAATAGGTTAGATGCGTCGAACACTAATGACTGAAGACCAGAGGAGTTGTGGAATGGCATCAAGGACATCATAATGAAGAAAGAAAGAGATCATTAAAAAGACAAGAGAGAAAGGCACAAATGGATGTCAGAAGAGACTCTGAAACTTGCTCTTGAACATTGAGTAGCTAAAGCAAAAGGAGAAAATGATGAAGTAAAAGAGCTGAACAGAAGATTTCAAAGGGTGACTCAAGAAGAAAAAATAAAGTATTATGATGACATGTGCAAAGACCTGGAGATAACAACAACAACAACAACAATGTGCTCAGTAGGTAACCAAAAGTTTGGAGGTTTGTGTCCACCCAGAGGTGCCTCAAAAGAAAGGCCTTGTGATCCACTTCCCGAAAAGCCAGCCACTGGAAACCCTGTGGAGCACAGTTCTGCTCTGAGGCACACTGGCTTGCCATGAGTCAGAGTTGACTTTTCAGTAACTTTTTTTTTAATATGTTAATGATGCACACTTCAATTTTAGAGCAACCCCTAAAGCTGATTGTATTAGTTTCCTATAGCTGCTGTACCAAATACCAAATATGTAACAGCTAAAAACAATATGAATACATTATCTTACAGTTCTGGGGGTCAGAAGTCCAAAATAGGTCTTAAGGAATTAAAAGCAAGGTGTGGCGGAGCTGCATTCCTTCTGGAGCTCTAGAAGAAAATACTGTCCTTGGCTTTCCCCACACCTAGAAGCCACCTGCATTCCTTGGCTCAAGGCCGCATCACTCCAACCTCTGCGTACATTGTCTCGTCTCCTTCTCTAACACTTCTGCTTCCCTCATCCATCTATTGAGGACAGTTGTGACTACAATGGCCCAACTACATAATCCAAGATCATCTTCCTATCTAGAACCCTAACAACAACAACAACAATTTGTCTATGGAATTTGCACTAATTCTTGGTGAAGAGATTGGCAGGACAAATTATTAATTTTTGGAAGAGCAAGGGACAGTGATTATCTAAAGAAAAGAATCCCTGAGTAGTGTAAATGTAAAGGGAGTTTCCCTGGGGTGTGGCTTGCACCACCTTTTATCTCTCAGGAGATAAAAAGGAAAGGGAAGCAAGCAGAGAGCTGGGGTCCTCAGACCACCAAGAAAGCAGCACAAGGAACATAGCGAGTCCTTTGTATCCGGGGTCCCTGCACAGAGAAGCTCCTAGTCTGGGGGAAGATTGATGAGAAAGCCGATAGAGAGAGAAGGCTTCCCCTAGTAGCCAACACCCTGAATTTGGACTTTTAGCCTACTTTACTGTGAGAAAATAAACTTCTCTTTGTTAAAGCCATCCACTTGTGGTATTTCTGTTATAGCAGCACAAGATAACTAAGACATAGCTCTTCCCCAGTCATGAGCTCAGCTGCTAACCAAAAGGTTGGATTTTGGAACCTACCCAGAAGCACCTCAGAAGAAAGCCTTTATGATCTACTTCGAAAAATCAGTCTTTGAAAGTCCTCTGGAGAACAGTTCACCTCTGACACACATGGGGTCGCCATGAGTCCAATTTGGCACGACAGCAACTGGAACTCGTAGGAACCAAAGAATGCTGTCTGTGTTATGACCCAACCATCTGACTTCTAGGAACTGAGTCTAGCCTACAGAAGTCCTAGCACTGAGGACATAGAGTAATAGGTCATTTACTGAAACACTACAATTTTTTTGTAAAATGCAATAACTTAAAAGCTCATTAATGTAGAGCTGAATGAATCAATGACGATCCCCGTACAATGCAACATTCCAGCGACATTTGAAAGACAAAAGACTGGCTTAGAAAGATCATACTTGTTCATGATTTGGTGGAAAAAAACGAGTCAAATTGCAGACTGATGTAGAGTGTGACC
Organism: Loxodonta africana; assembly: GCF_030014295.1. NCBI lineage: Eukaryota > Metazoa > Chordata > Mammalia > Proboscidea > Elephantidae > Loxodonta > Loxodonta africana. Next base: position 2,785,505 of record NC_087347.1, on the reverse strand, counting down.
ATATTTTTGGTAAAAGAAAAAGAAATTAAACAAGGTACACCAGCATACACCGCCCCCTCAGTGCACATGCTCACGCTTACACACAGGCACACACACACACATGTGCACACACACAGGTTTGGAAGTGGAGACCCCACACTGCCCACAAAGGCCAGGACCATGATTAGGGTGAACAGAGGGGAATGTCTTCACTCTTGACTCCAAAAACTTTTGAATTGCTTGAATGTTTCATACATGTTCTGTTTCTCTAATTTTACAAACCAAGATTTTTCAAGTACTATACTCCCACGCTGTGAAGCCTCTTCCAAAAACAGAAAAGGAACTGAGGGATGGTCTTCTTCCACTTGTGGTTTTTCCATGGCAAGGTGACCCACTCAAGGTCAGGGGCCGGTTCAGGAAAGGACAAGGAGTAGAACAGGGAGAGGAATTTTTCTCTATGAGGTCATTTCAATGCACAGAAGAACGTTATGGCTAAAAGGTAGAGAAAAGGAAAGGTTTGGGAAGGGCTCTGGGCCCAAGAGGACCCCCCTGTCACCCTGGGAGGAGGCCTTGCCAGTGAAATCCACTGGGTCTGCCTGAGGTTCTGTGCTTGTCTCCTGCTTGCCCTCTGGGGGCCTCCGAGGGACTTGCGGGCTTCAACCCCAGCCTTGGAGGTTAGGGAGTCCAACCAAGGATGGCGACAGGGGCCCAGAGGTCCAGGATTCCCAGCACACTGCAGGCCCCAACACAAACAACCACCCCTAATTGGCCGTGTGAGGCCCAAGTCCCAGCCACACCAGGCGCAGAGAAAGGTCCCTATGGTGACCACCTGGTGCAGGCTGCGTGACATCATGCCACCCAGCCACAGGGACCAGGCAAGGAAGAGCTGAGCTGAGCCTCCCTGCTTCCACTGAGGATCCTGCAGCTTTCTGCACCAGAACCTGGAGCACCCGGACCCTGCTGGGACCTAAGTACCCCACCTGCACCCTTGTTTTACTCGCTTCACGGCAGAGGGGCCAGCTTTGCAGGGGCCCCGAGTGCCAGGCCATCACCATCAGCACAGACCAGGAGTCAGGAGCCTAGCAACCCAGGAGCATAGGTTCTGGCTGTGTGGACTTGGGCAATCATGACCATCATCTGGAAAAGGTAAGTTCAGGGCACCCTCTGCAAGGCTGCAGACAGGTGGAAGAGAGCATGTGTGTCAGGGAGCCTGCAGGGTGTATATTTATACTAAGCACTCAAAAATTACTCTCAGTGTCAGTTAATTGGGGAAGAGATAGTCTTTTTAACAAATGGTGCTGGCATAACTGGATATCCATTTGCAAAAATATGAAACGGGACCCATACCTCACACCATGCACAAAAACTAACTCCAAGTGGATCAAAGACCTAAACATAAAGACTAAAACGATAAAGATCATGGAAGAAAAAATAGGGACAACCTTAGGAGCCCTAATACAAGGCATAAACAGAATACAAAACATTACCAAAAATGACAAAGAGAAACCCGATAACTGGGAGCTCCTAAAAATCAAACACCTAAAGACTTCACCAAAAGAGTAAAAAGACCACTTACAGATTGGGAAAGAATTTTCAGCTATGACATCTCCAACCAGCGCCTGATCTCTAAAATCTATATGATTCTGTTAAAACTCAACCACAAAAAGACAAACAACCCAATCAAAAAGTGGGCAAAGGATATGAACACGCACTTCACTAAAGAAGATATTCAGGCAGCTAACAGATGCGTGAGAAAATGCTCTCAATCATTAGCCATCAGAGAAATGCAAATTAAAACTACGATGAGATTCCATCTCACTCCAACAAGGCTGGCATTAATCCAAAAAAACACAAAATAATAAATGTTGGAGAGGCTGCGGAGAGATTGGAACTCTTATACACTGCTGGTGGGAATGTAAAATGGTACAACCACTTTGGAAATCTATCTGGCGTTATCTTAAACAGTTAGAAATAGAACTAGCACACAACCCAGAAATCCCACTCCTCGGAATATACCCTAGAGAAACAAGAGCCTTCACACAAACAGATATATGCACTCCCATGTTTATTGCAGCTCTGTTTACAATAGCAAAAAGCTGGAAGCAACCAAGGTGTCCATCTATGGATGAATGGGTAAATAAATTGTGGTATATTCACACAATGGAATACTACACATCGCTAAAGAACAGTGACGAATCTGTGAAACATTTCATAACATGGAGGAACCTGGAAGGCATTATGTGAGCGAAATTAGTCAGAGGCAAAAGGACAAATATTGTATAAGACCACTATTATAAGATCTTGAGAAATAGTATAAACTGAGAAGAACACATACTTTTGTGGTTACGAGGGGGGGAGGGAAGGAGGGTGGGAGAGGATTATTTACTGATTAGTTAGTAGATAAGAACTACTTTAGGTGAAGGGAAGGACAATACTCAATACACGGAAGGTCAGCTCAACTGGACTGGACCAAAAGCAAAGAAGTTTCCGGGATAAACTGAATGCTTCAAAGGTCAGCAGAGCAAGGGAGGGGGTTTGGGGACTATGGCTTAAGGGGACTTCTAAGTCAATTGGCAAAATAATTCTATTATGAAAACATTCTGCATTCCACTTTGAAATGTGACATCTGGGGTCTTAAATGCTAACAAGCGGCCATCTAAGATGCATCAATCGGTCTCAACCCACCTGGATCAAAGGAGAATGAAGAACACCAAGGTCACATGATATCTATGAGCCCAAGAGACAGAAAGGGCCACAGGAACCAGAGACTTACATCATCCTGAGACCAGAAGAACTAGATGGTGCCCTGCCACAACTGATGACTGCCCTGACAGGGAGCACAACAGAGAACCCCTGAGGAAGCAGGAGATCAGTGGGATGCAGACCCCAAATTCTCATAAAAAGACCAGACTTAATGGTCTGACTGAGACTAGAGGCATCCTGGCGGTCATGGTCCCCAAACCTTCTGTTGGCCCAGGACAGGAACCATTCCCGAAGACAACTCATCAGACATGGAAGGAACTGTACAATGGGTAGAAGAGAGAAGCTGATGAAGAGTGAGCTACCTGTATCAGGTGGACACTTGAGACTGTGTTGGCATCTCCTGTCTGGAGGGGAGATAGGAGGGTAGAGAGGGTCAGAAACTGGCAAAATTGTCATGAAAGGAGAGACTGGAAGGGCTGACTCATTAGGGGGAAAGTAAGTGGCAGTATGGAGTAAGGTGTATATAAGCTTACATGTGACAGACTGACTTGATTTGTAAACGTTTACTTACAGCTCAATAAAAATTATTTAAAAAAAAAAAATTGCTCTCAGCAGGTGAAGAACTGACCACACACCTGCCCTGGCCCAGCCTTGGTCTTGGGCTTCAGGGTCATTTAGCCTGAAGGGACAGATTATATGTTCGTGATGAAGAGGGGACCAGGAGCATACTAGGCACTCCCATGACCAAGAATCCATCTCTCAGGCTGAGATCAAGACCATCAGACTTCCGTGCACTCTCTGCTACAGGACACAGCCTGCGTCAGGAATGAGGAGACAAACAAGGCCAAGTCCAGCTGCCAGGACCTCGTGGTTCAGTAGGAATGCAGACATGTAAACAAATATCTGCAATGCATTGTGACAAGTGCAACAAGAGGACTGTGACCTCATGAACCAGTGACTAAATCATCCTGAGACCAGAACTAGATGGTGCCCAGCTACAACGGATGACTGCCCTGACAGGGAACACAACAGAGAACTCCTGAGGGAGCAGGAGAGCAGTGGGATGCAGACCCCAAATTCTCATAAGACCAGATTTAATGGTCTGACTGAGACTAGAAGAACCCCGGTGGTCATGGCCCCCAGACCTTCTGATGGCCCAGGACAGGAACCGTTCCCAAAGCCAACTCTTCAGACACAGATTGGACTGGACAGTGGGTTGGAGAGGGACTCTGGTGAGGAGTGAGCTTCTTGGATCGGGTGCACACTTGAGACTATGTTGGCATCTCCTGCCTGGAGGGGAGATGAGAGGGTGGAGGGGGTTAGAAGCTGGCGAAAAGGACACGAAAAGAGAGAGTGGAGGGATAGAGTGGGCTATCTTATTAGGGGGAGAGTAATTGGGAGTGTGTAGCAAGGTATATATGGGTTTTTGTGTGAGAGGCTGACTTGATTTGTAAACTTTCACTTAAAGCACAACAAAAATTATTAAAAAAAAAAAAAAAGAGGACTGTGACCCAATCCCTTGACGTCACAAAACAAAAAACCAAACAGTTTGTCATCAAGTCATTTCCCACTAATAGCAATCCTATAGGACATGGTAGGTCTGCCCCAGAGGGTTCCCAAGACTATAATCTTTATGGAAGCAGACTGCCACATTTTCTCCCATGAATCGGCTGCTGGGTTTCATCCGCCGACCTTTCGATTAGCAGCTGAGCGCTTAACCATTACACCACAAGGGCTCCTTTTGATGACACAAAGGAGGAAACAAATACATCCGAGTGTGAGGAAGAAATGACAGCTGGCCATACCCTCAGGAGGAGGGGGCTGGACAGCAGATCCTGGCAGAGTGAGAAAGAATCAGAGAAGGCAGACCACATGCCCCCAGGCTGGAACCGAGCTCTCCTGGCAGGCGTGGGGTGAGCAAGCTCAAGCTGAGATTGCTACTGCGCTTTCTTCAGGTGCTGGAAGAACTACTGCCTGTTTCGAATTAGGGAGTCTATGATCTGATTTGCAAATTTGAAAAATTAGCAAATTAGCTAATTAGCGTAAGGTGGGGAGACTGTGAAGGCAGGAAGTTACTGAGTGGACAAAATGGAGCCCGTGAGAAGCCCATGGCAACCATCCAAAAGAGAGGTGAGAAGAATGAGATCGGGTACAAGTTGGTGGAGAGGAGAAAAATTGAGTGCAGAGAGCTGGCAGGAGGTAGTGAATGTTGAATACGGCAGGAGAGGAAAAAGGACTGGGTTTGGGGGCTGCAGGACAGCAGCACCCTCAAGCCAGGCAGAAGACACTTCCATGAGGATGACAGTTTTGAACACTGTGGGACTTCCTGTAGGACATATCCAATTGCCATTTGGAGATGTAGGTCTTTAGCACAGGAAAGATGAGAGTCAGAGCTTTTATTATCAGGGCCCCTCAAAGTGTGCTCTTCAGACCTACATCATTAGTATCACCTGGGGACTTGTTGGAATGGCAGATGACCCAGATCTACTGAATTCAAATCTCTGGGTATGGAGGCCAGGGGCCTGTGGTTTCTCAAGCTCTCCAGGTAATTCTGATGCACGCTAATGTTTGAGAGGCACTGAATTAAGAAATAAAGTGTTTGGAGACACCACCATTCCAGCGTGGTCAGGGAACCAGGCAAGCAAAGGAGATGAGGGAAAGCAGTGAGAGGCAGGTCAGCCACCAGGATAGATTGTGGTTGCCAACACCAAGGAAAAATACTTGTTATAGAGGGAGGAAGTAGGGTGTTCAATGCTGCTGGTACACCCCAAGCAAGGAGTCCTGGAGGTGCAATAGTTAAGCATTCGGCTGCTGACCAAAAGCTTGGCAGTTCAAACCCACCCAGTAGCTCGGCAGTAGAAAGAAGTGGCAATCTGTTCCAGTAAAGATTACAGCCTGGGAAACCCTATGGGGCAGTTCTACTAGTCCCATGGATGGCACTTAACAAGGACAATAACACCCGAAGTGACTTGAGTGCAGGGCCATTTCTAAGTCCTCTCAGCATCTCCCACGGCAAACCTCTGACCCTTCACAATGCAGGTGATAGATAGGTAAGTGTGAATGCAAGAAAGTGCAGCAAATGTTTCCTTTTCAAACTGGTCTGAGCTCCTCCAGGAAGGAGGAGGAGGTGGAAGCTGCCCCTTGGGTTGGCAAGGGTCCTCAGGAACCTTGGGTGAAGTGCTCCATCCCTTTGGCCCTGGCTACCACACATTTGCGGAAATGTGCACGGAAGAAACCTACAGCCAAGGAATGATCACAAAGCGAACACCCCATAACCACCATGCAGGTCAAGAAATAGAACACTCCCGGAGGCTCAGAAGTTCTCAAGTGTTCTGTTAATCACAAATTCCTCTCGTCCATGAAAAGATAGCCATGGTCTTGATGTTTAAGGCTGTCCTCTATGGTTTTCTCTTCTAAGCACGTATCCCTGAAGCATTATCCCTCAGATTCCCCAACTCTTAAGCTGAACCGTATGTGTTCTTTTCTATCTGGCTCCTTTCTCTTAATGTGACGCTCATGAGACTGACTCATATCGTTATGTGTACAAGTAGTTTGTTCATTTTCGCTGTTGCATTGTATTCCATCAGGCAAATATGCCATTATTTATTGATCCGTTCAATTGTGACGGATATTTGAGTTGCTCCCCACTTGCAGCATTTATGATCAATGCTACAGGGATCAGTCCTATACACGTCTCCTAGTGCACATATGTGCACATATCCATTGGGTAAATACCTTCAGGAGGGACAATTAGGTCATAGGTAAGGCTAATATCTTCAACTCTAGTAGAAACGCCAAACTGCTTGCCCTAAATTATATCAGCAATTCTAAACACATGAGCGTTCCGGTTGCCCCCCATCCTCCCCAACATCACTTCTTGCCATCCGTCTAATTTTAGCCAGCCAGGTGGGTGTGCAGCAGTATCTCACCAGGGCCTTAATTCGCCTTTTCCTGATGATTAGCCAGGTTGTGCTCAATTTCAAGTGTTTGTTGGCCATTTGGATATTCTCTTCTGTAAAGCACTTCTACAAGTCTCTTGCCCATATTTTTACTTATTTGTCTGTAGGATTATTTATATATCTTTAGTACACGTCCCTTGTCCATTGTGTGTATTGCAAGTATCTTCTCCCAAGCTGTGGTCTGCCTTTTCACACTCTGAATAGTAGCTCAATTTTTATGTAGTCCAATTCACCAAATGTTTTCTTTCTGTTTAGTATTTTTTGTGCCCTGTTTGGGAAATTTAAGAAGCCTGTCCCTACACAGAGGCCACAAACATATTCTCCTGTATTGTTTTCTAGGACATTCACTCTTTTGCTGTCATATTTAGATGTACTCTCAACTGGCAGCACAGTGATTAAGAAATGTGGCTGTTAACCAAAAGGTCAGCAGTTTGAATCCATCAACTGCTCCTGAGAAACCATATGGGCAGTTCTACTCTGTCCTATAGGGTCGCTAAGAGTTGGAATCAACTCGGCAGCAACAGGTTTGGGTTTCTTGTTTTTGGATTTTGATTTGGTCTCAACTGGCAATCGATTTTTGCATACAGTGTGTGGTAAGAGTCAAATTTCACTCTTTAATTTATGCGTATCCAGTTCCCAGATTTTCCACTTTCCTGCAGTGCTAACTTTGTGATACATTTAGTGTCTATCTCAACCCTTCCCCACGTGTCTGTGAATTTGTCATACTCTGGGAGCTTGCATGTTGCTCTGATGCTGGAAGCCATGCTACTGGTATTCAGGTACCAGCGGGGTTACCCATGGAGGACAGGTTTCAGCTGAGCTTCCAGACTAAGACAGACTAGGAAGAAGGACCCAGCAGCCTACTTCTGAAAAACATTAGCCAATGAAAACCTTATGAATAGCAGTAGAACATTGTCTGATATAGTGCTGGAAGATGAGCCCCCCCAGGTTGGAAGGAACTCAAAAGATAACTGGGAAAAAGCTGCCTCCTCAAAGTGGAGGCGACCTTAATGTTGTGGATGGAGTAAAGCTTTCAAGGCCTTCATTTGCTGATGTGACGTGACTCAAAATGAGAAAAAACAGTGGCAACATCCATTAATAATCGGAACCTGTAATGTACGCAGTATGAATCTAGGAAAATCAGCAATCATTAAAAATGAAATGGAACGTATAAACATCGATATCCTAGGCATTAGTGAGCTGAAATGGACTGGTATTGGCCATTTTGAATCAGGCAATCATATAGTCTACTATGCTGGGAATGACAACTTGAAGAGGAATCGTGTTGCATTCGTCGTCAAAAAGAATGTTACAACATCTATCCTGAAGTACAACGCTGTCAGTGATAGGATAATATCCATATGCCTACATGGAAGATGGATTAATATGACTATTTATCACATTTACACATCAACCGCTAGGGTCAAAGATGAAGAAATAGAAGATTTTTATCAGCTGCTGCAGTCTGAAATTCATCGAACATACAATCAAGATGCATTGATAATTACTGGTGATTGGAATGCGAAAGTTGGAAACAAAGAAGAAGAATCATAGTTGGAAAATATGGCCTTAGTTATAGAAACAATGCCAGAGATCGAATGATAGAATTTTACAAGACCAACGACTTCTTCATTGCAAATACCTTCTTTCACCAACATAAATGGTGACTACACACATGAACCTCTCCAGATGGAACACACAGAAATCAAATTGACTATATATGCGGAAAGAGATGATAGAAAAGCTCAATATCATCAGTCAGAACAAGGCCAGGGGCCGACTGTGGAACAGACCATCAATTGTTCATATGTAAGTTCAAGCTGAAACTGAAGAAAATCAGAGCAAGTCCACGAGAGCCAAAATATGACCTTGAGTATATCCCACCTGAATTTAGAGACTGTCACAAAAATAGATTTGACGCATTGAACGCTAACGACCAAAGACCAGACAAGTTGTGGGATGACATCAAGGACATCATACATGAAGAAAGCAAGAGGTCATTGAAAAGATAGGAAGGAAAGAAAAGGCCAAGATGGATGTCAGAGGAGACTCTGAAACTTGCTCTGGAACGTCGAGCAGCTAATGCAAAAGGAAGAATTCATGAAGTAAAAGAGCCAAAAGATTTCAAAGGGTGGCTCAAGAAGACAAAGTATTATAATGACATGTGCAAAGAGCTGGAGATGGAAAACCAAAAGGGAAGAACACGCTCGACGTTTCCCAACCTGAAAGAACAGAAGAAAAAATTCAAGCCTCGAGTTGCAATAGTGAAGGATTCTACAGGGAAATATTAAACGATGCAGGAAGCATCAAAAAAAGATGGAAGGAATACACAGAGTCATTATACCAAAAAGAACTAGTCAGTGTTCAACCATTTCAAGAGGTAGCTTATAATCAGGAACCAATGGTACTGAAGGAAGAAGTCCAAGCTTCACTGAAGGAATTGGCGAAAAACAAGGCTCCAGGAATTGATGGAATATCAATTGAGATGTTTCAACAAATAGATGCAGTGTTGGAGGTGCTCACTCGTCTATGCCAAGAAATATGGAAGACAGCTTCCTGGCCAACTGACCGGAAGAAGTCCATATTTATGCCCATTCCCAAGAAAGGTGATCCAACTGAATGTGGAAACTATAGAACAATATCATTAATATCACACATAAGCAAAATTTTGCTAAAGATCATTCAGAATCGGCTGCAGCAATATATCGACAGGGAACTGCCAGAAATTCAGGCCACTTTCAGAAGAGGACATGGAACCGGGGATATCATTGCTGATGTCAGATGGATCCCCGCTGAAAGCAGAGAATATCAGAAGGATGTTTACCTGTGTTTTATTGACTATGCAAAGGCATTCGACTGTGTGGATCATAACACATTATGGATAACATTGTGAAGAATGGGAATTCCAGAACACTTAATTGTGCTCATGAGGAACTTTTACATAGATCAAGAGGCAGTTGTTCGGACAGAACAAGGGGATACTGATTGGTTTAAAGTCAGGAAAGGTGTGTGTCAGGGTTGTAATCTTTTTTTTTATTCAGTCTGTATGTTGAGCAAATAATATGAGAAGCTGGACTATATGAAGAAGAACAGGGCATCAGGATTGGAGGAAGACTTATTAACAACCTGCATTACATAGATGACACAACTTTGCTTGCTGAAAGTGAAGAGGACTTGAAGCACTTACTGATGAAGATCAAAGAGCACAGCCTTTGGTAGGGATTGCAACTCAACATAAAGGAAACAAAAATCCTCACAACTGGACCAATGAACAACATCATGATAAACGGAGAAAAGATTGAAGTTGTCAAGGATTTCATTTTTACTTGGATCGGCAATCAACACCCATGGAAGCAGCAGTCAAGCAATCAAAAGATGCATTGCATTGGGAAAATCTGCTGCAAAAGACCTCTTTAAAGCGTTGAAGAGCTAAGATGTCACTTTGAAGACTAAGGTGTGCCTGACCCAAGCCATGGTATTTTCAATTGCATCATATGTGTTTGAAAGCTGGACAATGAATAAGGAAGACCGAAGAAGAATTTACGCCTTTGAATTGTGGTGTTGGTGAAGAATATTGAATATACCGTGGACTGCCAAAAAAATGAACAAATCTGTCTTAGAAGAAGTACAGCCAGAATGCTCCTTAGAGACAAGGATGGCAAGACCGCGTCTTACACACTTTGCACATGTTTTCAGGAGGGATCAGTCCCTGGAGACATCTTGCTTGGCAGAGTACAGGGTCAGCGGAAAAGAGGAAGACCCTCAACGAGGTGGATTGACTCAGTGGCTGCAACAACGAGCTCAAACATAACAACGATTGTAAGGATGGCGCAGGACCGGGCCATTCTGTTGTGCATAGGGCACCTAACAACAACACCAACATTTAAACACGGGGCCAATTTCTAGGCTCTCTGCTCTATCTCATTGGTCTACTTGATTATCCTCATGCCATTACCACACTACCTTCATTACTACAAGCTATGAGTCAATAGCTAGTACGAAAAGTCCTTCCACTCTGCTTTTCTTCTTCAAGACTATCTTGGATATATTTGATTTTGCCCATGTCAATATAAATTTGAGGATCAGCTTGTTAAGTTCCACAAATAAAGTGCATTGGGATTTCATTGACTGAGTTTAGTTTATGGGCAATTGACATTTATGCAATATTAAATATTATAGCTTACGAGCATGCCAAATCCCATCAACTTATTTTAATCTGCTTTGGTTTCACCAATGTTGTTGCTGTTGTTAGGTGCCATCGAGTCAGTTCCGACTATAGCGATCCTAGGCACATCAGAACGAAACAATGCCCTGTCCCGTGTCATCCTCACAATTGTTGCTATGCTTGAGCCCATTGTTGCAGCCACTGTGTCAATCCATCTCATTGAGGGTCTTTCTCATTTCTGCTGGCCCTCCTCTTTACCAAGCATGATATCCTTCTCCAGGGACTGATCCCTCCTGACAATATGTCCAAAGAATGTGAGACATAGTCCCACCATCCTTGCTTCTAAGGAGCCTTCTGTTTATAATTCTTCCAAGACAGATTTGTCCATTCTTTTGGCAGTTCATAGTATATTCAATATTCTTCACCAACAGCACAATTCAAAGACATCAATTCTTCTCCAGTCTTCCTGATTCACGGTCCAGCTTTTGCATGCATATGAGGCGATTGAAAACATTATGGCTTAGGTCAGTCGTATCTTAGTCCTCAAGGTGATATCTTTGCTTTTCAATGTTTTAAAGAGGTCTTTTGCAGCAGATTTGCCCAATGCAATATGTCTTTTGATTTCTTGGTAGCTGCTTCCATCAGTGTTCATTGTGGATCCAAGTAAAATGAAATCCTTGACAACATCAATCTTTTCTCCAATTATCATGATCTTGCTTACTGGTCCAGTGGTGAGGATTTTGCTTTTTTTTTATGTTGAAGTGTAATCCATACTGAAGGGTGTGGTCTTTGATCTTCATCAGTAAGAGCTTCAAGTCCCCTTGACTTTCAGTAAGGTTATGTCATCTGCATAACACGTGTTGTTAATGAGTCTTCCTCCAATCCTGATGCCCTGTTCTTCTTCATACAGACCAGCTTCTTGGATTGTTTGCTCATCATACAGATTGAATAGGTATGGTGAAAGGATACAACCCTGACACACACCCTTTCTGACTTTAAACCATGCAGTATCCCCTTGTTCTGTTCAAACGACCATTTCTTGATCTATGTACAAATTCTTCATGAGCACAAGTGCTCTGGAATTCTCATTTTCCACAACATTATCCATAATTTGTTATGATCTACACAGCCGGATGCCTTAGTATAGTCAGTAAAACACAGGTAAACCTCCTTCTGGTATTCTCTGCTTTCAGCCAGGGTTTATCTTACATCAGCAATGATATCCCTGGATCCATCCTCTTCTAAATCCGGCTTGAATTTCTGGCAGTTCCCTGTCAATATACCGCTGCAGCTGCTTTTGAATTATCGTCAGCAAAATTTTGCTCACCATGTGATATTAATGATATTCTTAGATAATTTCAGTATTTGGTGGGATCACCTTTCTTGGGAATAGGCATAAATATGGATCTCTTCTAGTCAGTTTGTCAGGTAGCTGTCTTCCATATTTCTTGGCATAGACAAGTGAGCACTTCCAGTGCTGCATCTATTTGTTGAAACATCTCAGTTGGTATTCCGTCAGTTCCTGGAGCCTTGTTTTTCGCCAATATCTTCAGTGCAGCTTGGACTTCTTCCCTCAGCACCATCAGTTCCTGATCATGTGTTACCTCCTGAAATGGTTGGATGTTGACCAATTATTTTTGGTATAGTGACTCTGAGTATTCCTTCCATCTCCTTTTGATGCTTCCTGCGTCTTTTAATAGTCCTTCACTATTTACTGCAGCTCAAGGCTTGAATTTTTATTTCAGTTCTTTCAGCTTGAGAAGTGCTGAACGTGCTCTTAACTTTTGGTTTTCTTTCTCCAGGTCTTCGCACGTGTCATCATAATAGTTTACTTTGTCTTCTCGAGCCACCCTTTGAAATCTTCTTTCAGCTCCTTTACCTCCTCATTTTTTCCTCTTGCTTTAGCTGTTCGATGTTCAAGAGCAAGTTTCAGAATCTCTCCTGACATCCGTTTACGTCTTTTCTTTTTCTCCTGTGTTTCTAATGACCTCTTGCTTTCTTCATGGATGATGTCCTTGATGTCATTCCACAACTCATCTGGTCTTTGGTCATTAGTGTTGAATGCGTCAAATCTGTTCTTGAGATGGTCTCTAAATTCAGGTGGGATGTACTCAAAGTTGTACTTTGCTTCTCATGGACTTGTTCTAATTTCCTTCTTTTTAACATGAACTTGCATATGAGTAATTGATGGTCAGACCTGAAGTTGGCCCTGGACTTGTTCTGACTGATAATATTGTGCTTTTCCATCGTCTCTTTCCACAGATGTAGTCGATTAGATTCCTGTGTATTCCATCTGGCGAGGTTCATGTGTATAGATGTCATTTATGTTGGTGAAAATAGATATTTGCAATGAAGAAGTTATTCGTCTTGCAAAATTCAATCATGCAATCTCTGGCATCATTTCTATCACCAAGCCCATATTTTCCAACCACTGATCTTTCTTTGTTTCCAACTTTTGCATTCCAATCACCAGTAATTATCAGTGCATCTTGATTTCATATTCCATCAATTTCAGACTGCAGAAGCTGGTAAAAATTTTCAGTTTCTTCATCTTTGGCCTTAGTGGTTGGTGTGAAAATTTGAATAATAATTGTATTAACTGGTCTTCCTCGTAGGCATATGGATGCTATCCTATCACTGACAGCATTGTACTTCAGGATAGATCTTGAAATGTTCTTTTTGATGATGAATGCAATGCCATTCCTTTTCAAGTTGTAGTTCCCAGTGTAGTAGACCATATGATTGTCCCATTCAAAATGACAAATTCCAGTCCATTTCAGCTCACTAATCCCTTGGATATCAATCTTTCTAAGTTCCATTTCATTTTTGATGCTTGCAAGTTTTCCTAGATTCATACTTCTCCAGTACTTTTATGTAAAAAATTTTCCCCTATTTGGCCATGGATATTTGCATGCTATTTTTAAATCATATCTCTTTTGAATTTTTATTTTGTTTGTTGCTGGTACATAGAAATAAAATCAATTCTATATGTCGATCTCGTTTTCAGTAAACTTTATAAATTCATTTATTAATTTTAATAATTTATCTGTAGCTTACTATGGGTGTTCTATGCACACAATTATATCACCTGTTATTAATGATAGTTTTTATTCTTTGTTCCAGGAAGCACGATAACTATCATTTCTTTCTCTAGCCTAAAGGAGCTGGTTAGGATATCCAGTATAATGTTGAATGTAACTGAAGAGATTGGGCAATATAGTCTTGCTCCCATTTCAATGGAAAGCTTTCAGGATTTCACCATTAAAGCTATTTGTAGCTGCCATTTGTCAGGTTAAGACGTTCCCTTCTACATTGAATGTCAAATTTTATCAAGTGCTTCTCTGAATTTATTGCAATAATATGATTTTCCTCTTTATTCTGTTAAAGTGATGAATAACATTGATTTTCCAGTGTTGAACAACTTTGCATTCCTGGATACAGACAACATGGTTGTGCACTTCTCATCTTTTTTTGTATATTACTGAAATAGATTGTTTGAGATATTTGCATATATGTTCATGAATGAGAGTATTATCTATATTTCTTTTCTTATAATGTCTTGTCAGATTTTAATATCAAGATTATCCATGCCTCCTAAAATAACATGGAAAGTGGTCCCTCTTTGCTTTTTCTTCTAGAGTATTTTGTGTAAAATTAGCATTATTTCTTCCTGAAATATTTGATAGAATTCACCAGGAAAGCTGTCTGATCCTGGAAACTTTTCATTGGAAAGGTTTTAAAGTGTAGGTTCCTAAATGAGTATAGGACTTCCAGGTTTTCCATTATAAGGTCAGTTTTGGTAGGTTACATTTTTCTAGTCAGATCTCAACTTTATCAAATTTTCAAATGTATTAAAACGAAGTTGTTGATGATATTACCCCATTCTCTACGCTATGTTTTTAGGATCTCTGCTAATGTCCCCCTTTCATTCCTGACATTGTGCCCTTTCACCTTTATACATCTTTAATCTTGCCAATTTTACTCATTTTGTAAAATAATTAACTTCTGGTGTAAGTTCTATTACATGCTTGCTTTCTATTTCATACATGACTGCTCTTATCTTTAGCTTTTAAGCACACCATATCAGTTAGTGCTTCTGTCTTTCTCTCTCCTTTCCTGCCTTTGGCACATTGATTGAAAAAATGTGTTATTATACTTTTTGCTTATATTAGCTTGGAAATTGTACATTCTTTTACTCTTTTTTGGTGGCTGCTGACAATACAATGTGTGTTCTTAACGAAAATGATGTTAGTTTACCATAGCATGCATCAATATTCCATTGCTTGTTATGGCTGAATACTATTCCATGGTAGAAATACCAATACCCAAACCCACTGCTGTTGAGTTGATTCTAACTCACAGCAAACCCATAGAACTGTGTAGAACGGCCCCATGAGATTTCCAAGATGGAAAATCTTTAAGGAAGAAGACTGCCACATCTTTTTCCTGCAGAGCAGCTGGTCAGTTCGAACCATCAACCATTTGATCAGCAGCCAAACATTTAACCACTGCATCACCAGGGCTCCTTATGGTATGAATAGACCAAATATTTGTGTCTCTTCCGTTTTTCCTCCTGTTATCAATTTTTAGTTTCAACACATTGTGGTTGGAGAAGACACTTGGTATGAATTCAATCTCTTTAAAATCATTCAGACTTCTTTTGTGGCCTAACAGTTGGTCTATCCTGGACAATGATCCACGTGCACTTGAGAAGAATGTGTATTCTGCTGTTGCTGGATGCAGACTTTTATAGATGTCTATTAGGCCTGGTTGGTTTGTAATGGTGGTCAAGCCTTCCATTCCTTGCTGGCCTTCTGCCTGCTGATTCTATCCATATTCAAAGTCAGGTATTGAAGTCTGCAGCTATTACTGTTGAACTCATCTTCATTCTAAAAGGATAGTTTGAGTGGGTATAGAATTCATGTTGGGAATTATTTTGTTAGAGTACATTACAATATTTCATTGACTCTGGTGCCTTGTTTTTTTTTTTTAACGTGGTAAGAAGTCATTTGATGGTCGTAATTTTGCAATTGGTTCATTGAGGTATTATGCCTTTTTTCCTCAGGTTGCGTTGAAGATTTTTCTCTTTATCTTAGTTTTAAAAATTTTGTTTGTTTTTTACTATCTTATGCCTAAGTGTGGTCTTTGCATTAATCCTGCTTTGACTTTACAGGGTTCACAAATCTATGGATTAATGTCTTTCATTAGCTTAGGAAAATATTCAGCCATTATCTCTCCAAATGCTGATTCAAAACTTTCCTCTCTTTCCTCTTTTTTAGGGACTCATACTTCCCATGTGTTAAGTTTTCTCACTATATCTTCTATGTCTCTGACCTCTTTCTGATTTTTCTAACCTTTTTTTCTCTTCATGTTTCGTCATGGATATTTTCTGCGGACTTGCACTCTAAGTCACAAATTCTCCCTTCACCTATTTCTAATCTGCTATTTAACCCACTCAATCACTACTCAATTTTAGTCATTGTAGTTTTTTCAAAATTGTACTTGTGCTTATTTTATAATTTCCATATCTCTGCCAAAATTCTTTTTTTATACAATTTTTATTGTGCTTTAAATGAAAGTTTACAAATCAAGTCAGTCTTTCACACAAGAACTTATATACACCTTGCTACATACTACCAATTACTCTCTCACTAATGGGACAGCCCGCTCCCTCCCTCCACTCTCTCTTTTCGTGTCCATTTCGCCAGCTTCTAACCCCCTCCACCCTCTCATCTCCCCTCCAGGCAGGAGATGCCAACTTAGTCTCAAGTGTCCACCTTGTCCAAAAAGCTCACTCCGCACCAGCATCCCTCTCCAACCCATTGTCCAGTCCGATCCATGTCTGAAGAGTTGCCTTTGGGAATGATTCCTGTCCTGGGCCAACAGAAGGTCTGGGGGCCATGACCACTGGGGTCCATCTATTCTCAGTCAGACCATTAAGTCTGGTCTTTTTATGAGAATTTGGGTTCACAACTCACTGCTCTCCTGCCCTCTCAGGAGTTCTCTGTTGTGTTCCCTGCCAGGGCAGTCATCGGTTGTAGCCGGGCACCATCTAGCTCTTCTGGTATCAGGCTGATGTAGTCTCTTGTTTATGTGGCTTTTTCTGTCTCTTGGGCTCGTAATTACCTTGTGTCCTTGGTGTTCTTCATTCTCCTTTGATCCAGGTGGGCTGAGACTCATTGATGCATCTTAGATGGCCACTTGCTAGCGTTTAAGACCCCAGACACCACTCTTCAAAGTGGGATGCAGAATGTTTTCTTGATAGATTTTATTATGCCAGTTGACTTAGATGTCCCCTGAAACCATGGTCCCCAAACCCCTGTCCCTGCTACACTGGCCTTCAAAGCATTCAGTTTATTCAGGAAGCTTCTTTGATTTTGGTTTAGTCCAGTTGTGCTGACCTCCCTGTATTGTGTGTTATCTTTCCCTTCACCGAAAGTCATTCTTATCTGCTATCTAATTAGTGGATACCCCTCTCCCAACCTCCCTCCCTCCCTCCCCCCTCTTGTAACCACAAAAGAATGTTTTCTTCTCAGTTTAAACTATTTCTCAAGTTCTTATAATAGTGGTCTTATACAATATTTGTCCTTTTGCAACTGGCTAATTACACTCAGCATAATGCCTTCCAGGTTCCTCCATGTTATGAAATGTTTCACAGATTCCTCTGTTCTTTATCAATGCATGGTATTCCATTGTGTAGATATACCATAATTTATTTATCCGTTCATCCGTTGATGGGCACTTTGGTTGCTTCCATCTTTTTGCTGTTGTAAACAGTGCTGCAATAAACACGGGTGTGCATGTATCTGTTCATGTAAAGGCTCTTATTTCTCTAGGATATATTCCGAGGAGTGGGATTGCTGGGTCACAACTCTAGCTTTTTAAGGAAGTGCCAAATCGATTTCCAAAGTGGTTGTACCATTTCACATTCCCACCAGCAGTGTATAAGTGTTCCAATCCCTCCACAGCCTCTCCAACATTTGTTATTTTGTGTTTTTTGGATTAATGCCAGCTTTTTGTTGAAGTGAGATGAAATCTCATTGTCTATTCTAGAGAATGTTCCATGTGCACTAGAAAAGAAAGTATACTTGGTTGCTGTTGGCTGGAGTGTTCTGTATATGTCTACGAGGTCAAGTTGGTTGATTCTGGCATTTAGATCTTCCATGTCTTTATTTTGGGTGGGTG
Organism: Loxodonta africana; assembly: GCF_030014295.1. Lineage (NCBI taxonomy): Eukaryota > Metazoa > Chordata > Mammalia > Proboscidea > Elephantidae > Loxodonta > Loxodonta africana. Next base: position 2,767,514 of record NC_087347.1, on the reverse strand, counting down.
TCTTTATTAAGCTTCTTTCTGGATGTCCTGTCCTTCACCGAAAGTGGTGTGTTGAAGACTCCTACTATTATTGTGGAGCTGTCTATTTCACTTTTCAATGCTGATAGAGTTTGTTTTACGTATCTTGTAGCCCTGTCTTTGGGTGCATAAATATTTAATATGGTTATATCTTCTTGGTATATTGTCCCTTTAATCGTTATATACTGTCCTTCCTTATCCTTTATGATGGATTTAACTTTAAAGTCTATTTTGTCAGATATTAATATTGCTACTCCTGCTCTTTTTTGATTGTTGTTTGCATGGTATATTTTTTTTCATCCTTTGAGTTTTAGTTTGTGTCTCTAAGTCTAAGGCATATCTCTTGTAGGAAGCGTATAGATGGATCATGTTTTTAATCCATTCTGCCACTCTCTGTCTCTTTGTTGGTGGATTTAGCCCATTTACATTCAGCATAATTATGGATAGGTATGAACTGAGTGCTATCGTTTTGATGTCTTTTTTTTGCGTGTTGTTGACAGCTTCTTTTTCCCACATAATTTTATGTGCTGAATAGATTATCTTTATATATTGTCCTTTCTTCACATTCGTTGTTGTTAATTTTGTTTCTGCTCAGTCTCTATTTTTTTCTTGTATTTTACTTTGATGAGTAGGATAGTTTGTCTCTTTTGTGGTTACCTTGTTATTTACCCCTATTTTTATAAGTTTAAAACTAACTTTTATTTCTTTGTATCTCCCTGTCTTCCTTTCCATATGGGAGATCTATGATTACATTTCTTAGTCCCTGTTTATTGTTTTAATGTTGTCTTCTTGTATATAATAACATTGCTGTTACCCTGTTTTGAGCTTTTTTTTAATGATCTTGCTTTGTTTTCTCGATTTCCCTGTCTGGGTTGACTTCTGATTGCTCTGCCCAGTGTTCTAGTCTTGGGTTGATACCTAATATTATTGATTTTCTAACCAAAGAACTCCCTTTAGTATTTCTTGTAGTTTTGGTTTTGTTTTTTACAAATTCCCTCAGCTTGTGTTTATCTGGAAAGGTCCTAATTTCACCTTCATTTATAAGAGACTGTTTTGCTGGATATGTGATTCTTGGCTGGCAATCTTTTTCCTTCAATTTTTTAAACAGGTCATCCCATTGCCTTCTTGCCTGCATGGTTTCTGCTGAGTAGTCCCAGCTTATCTTATTGACTCTCCCTTGTAGGTGACTTTTCTTTTATGTCTAGCTGCTCTTAAAATTCTCTCTTTATCTTTGGGTTTGGCAAGTTTGATTATAATATGTCTTGGTGACTTTCTTTTAATGTCTATTTTATGTGGAGTTCAATGAGCATCTTGGATAGATATCTTCTCATCTTTCACGATGTCAGGGAAGTTTTCTGCCAACAAATCTTCAGCAATTCTCTTTGTATTTTCTGTTATCCCTCTCTGTTCTGGTACTCCAATCACTCATCTGATTGCAGCAGGGGGTCACGCTCTGAACAAGGCAAGGTGCTGAGAACCGACCCTTGAGTGTCTCTGAGGAAAGCATGTCCCTGTTCGCTACAGCACACAGGTGAGTGGGTTCTGCAGAGGAACCATGGACACCCAATGTGTAAGGACTGAGTGGTACCAGTTATCCTTGGACAACTGTCGCAGGTGGCTGGGTAACCTGAGTGGAGCTACCAGTTCTTAGGTCCCTGGTGTGGGTAGGTGTGGAACTTGTTAAATAGGCAAAGCAATGTCAAACATCAAACACCCACCTCTCCACCACACAGCTGAAACTGTTGGAGCCTGCCAGCAAGGGCCTATTCTTCTGAAATACGCCTACACAGGTCCATGCAGAAGGGAAAGGTGCTCAAAGTCCACAGACTGTTTATGCCTGGACAGGAGCCACTTCTGTCCTGAGCTCCCCCGGTTACTGGAGCTGTCAAATTAACCTTTCCCCCAAATACAAATTTTCTCCTTCTCCAAGCCCGGGAGGATGGCTCTAGGCACTCAACAGTGCCTATCTCAGGCCCAGGGATTCAACTGCTAAAGCCAGCTTGGGAGGAGGGGGCGCGGTAAAATATACACAAGTACTTAACTTCTGCTGAGAGCACTGTTCTTCTCCGGTTCCAGATGTGTGAGTGGGCTGTGTGGCTGGCTGCTTCTTCCTGAGGAAACTGCTGCTGAACACTAGTACGAGCCCACTGCAGCGGCTCTGGGAATGGTGCCTGAGGGCTCCCCGAGATTCAGGTCTGGTAACTCCTCTCTCCTTCTGAAGCATCTCTTCCTCCCCCTGCCCCTTGTTCATTTTCTAAGCTTGCCTTTGATGCTCATGGCTGCCAGGTTGTCATAAATATACTCGTTTCACTTGTTTTTTGGGGTCTTTGTCGTAAAGAGGGCTCACCGGAAGCATCTGTCTATTCTACCATCTTGGTTCCACCCTGCTAAAATTCTTAATGTTTTCATTTATTCTCCCAAACATAAAGTTTTAGTTATTTCAAAATCTATGTTTGCTAACTCCAAAGCCTGACAACTCTGTGATTTTTTTCTATTATCCTTTGTTTCTGTTCTTTTAATTCATATTGCCTTAACTCCTCAATTATTAAATTGTCTGCCTTCTATTGCTTATGCAAAATTTTTATAGAAAAAACCTGAAGCCTGAGATTAGGTGTCTTCCTCTTGATAAACTATGTTGTATTTTTTTTCAAGGTATCAGAGGTACTAGCACTCAGAACTCACCTTAATCCAATTTCAGTGATTGAAATGATTAGAAGCTGAGCTGCAGACCTATTCCTTATTTAAACTTAGCCCTTGGATGAAATTTTGGTGGTCTTTAGTAACCATCTGCTTTCACCATCTACTCCAAAAGACATGAAAAACTCACTGCTTAGCCACCTGACCTCTCAGACTCCCTCTTTAAAACTGACTTATACCTCCAAGGATATAAGACATGGTTTCAAAGCTGGGCTCACCTCTCTGGTCTTCTGTGAGCTCTTTTCAAGTAATTATTCACCAAATCATTAACTGTCTTATGGCTTGAATCAGATGTTATTGTTCAGGTTTCTAATAGTCATCACTGGGAAGTGTAGTCTGGCTTACCTAATCCAATATTACTGTAAGTGGAATTTCCTATCCTAGTCTCAGGGCCCAAGACCATGCCAACACTGAAAACTGGCAATGCTTCAGTGGTCTCTTTGCGTGAGTTTGTGCTAGCTGGATTTGAGGGCGGGCTGAAGATCCAGGTCCTGCTCTTTGCTGTATTCTTGACCCTCTATATGGTGACTGTACTGGGGAACCTCACAATGATCGTGGTCATCACACTAGATGCCCGCCTCCATTCCCCAATGTACTTTTTCCTTAAGAACCTCTCCTTCCTGGACCTCTGCTACTCCTCCGTCATTGCTCCCAAGGCCCTTTCAGACTTCTTCTCCTCAAGAAAAATCATCACCTTTGCTGGCTGTGCCACCCAACTCTTCTTCTTTGCTCTCCTGGTCACCACTGATGGTTTACTTCTGGGTGTCATGGCCTATGACCGCTTCATGGCCATCTGCAACCCCCTGCGCTACCCAGTCACCATGTGCCCCTCAGCCTGCACCCGCCTGGTACTGGGCACTTACTGTGGAGGCTGCTTCAATTCCATTGTGCAGACCAGCCTCGCTCTCCGTGTGCCATTCTGCAGCTCCAACCACATCAACCACTACTTCTGTGACTTGCCTTCTCTGCTCCGGATCGCCTGTGCCAACACAGCCCTCAATGAACTGGTCATGTTTGGCATCTGTGGGCTGATCATTGTGGGTGTGACATGTGTGGTTCTTGTCTCCTATGGCTATATCACAGTGACCATCCTGAGGATGCGTTCAGCAGCTGGGCGCCACAAGGTCTTCTCAACATGTGGTTCCCACATGACTGTAGTGACTCTCTTTGTTGGGACTGTCTTTGTGATGTACGCCCATCCAGGAGCCATTGAGTCCATGGAGCAGGGCAAGGTGGTCTCCATCTTCTACACCCTGGTCATCCCCATGCTCAACCCCCTCATATACAGTCTGCGGAACAAGGATGTAAAGGAAGCCCTAAAGAGGTTGGGTCAGAAACATGCAGCTACATGAAGGGGGCAGCCAGGGAGAGATGGAGTATCCTGAGAACTCAGCGAAAGGAGAGCCTTTTGGTTGAGGTGGATCAGGAAATTCCTTCCATTGTTCTTTCCTGCATTCAATCAACTTTTATTTAAAGCACACTATGTAGTATTTGTCAACTACTTGGAAAAGATGCATATGACAATGTTCTTGTCCTCTAAGAACCAGCAGTCCAATGGAGCAAAAATAATAAAATTTATTGTTTGTAACTTACAAAGAAGTAAATATACAAAAATAATAGCACAAAGTACAGAATGAGTACATGTAAGTTTACACTGTTAGGGCTCCAAGGTAATTCAGTGATGGAAAGGATAGTATTTTCAAAAACTTGTGCTGAAAAACTTGATATCCATATGCAAAAATATGAATCTCAACCCTAATAATAATTAACTCAAAATAAATAAAATCTGTAAATGTAAGAGCTAAAATTTTAAAACACATAGAAGAAAATAAAGGAAGACATCTTTGAGAGTTTAGATTAGGCAAGGACTTCTTAAATAGGACAAAATAAACAGAAGCTTTTTTTTATTGAGGGAGAAATCTGATAAATATGACTTTATCAAAATTAAAGGAAAAAAACTTCTGCATTTCCAAATATTAGTTAAAAAATAAAAAGTCCAGCCATAAACTAAGAGAATATATTTGTAAAATACATATTTGATAAAAGACTTATATCTGGAATATATGAAGAACTCCTACAATTTAACATCAAGAACACAGACAACCCAATTAAAAAAATGGGAAAAATCTTTGAACAGAACTTTTATAAAAGAAATACAAGAATAGGAAATAAGTACATGAAAAGAATTTCAGCATCATTATTCATTGTAGAAATGCAAATTAAGACTACAATCGAGATATCAGTACACATCCAGTAGAATGGCTAAAATTGAAATGATTGATAATACCAAACCAAAGCCAAACCCAGTGCCGTTGAGTCGATTCTGACTCATAGCGACCCTATAGGACAGAGTAGAACTGCCCCATAGAGTTTCCAAAGAGTGCCTGGCGGATTCAAACTGCTGGTACCCTTTGGTTAGCAGCTGTAGCACTACGCCACCAGGGCTTTCATGATTGATAATACCAGGTATTAATGAGGATGCAAGACCTATCCATCCAAAATTACATATCTTTACTGAAGGGCTTGAACTTTAACCTAAATAAAATGAGAGGCATTATAGATTTGTAGATTCATGTGTAGGGACACTTAATATAACAATTAGATTGATTCTTTCCAATTTAAGCTATAGATTTAGTACAAATCAAGTCAAAATTTCAGTAGGTTTCAAAACGGAACTTGCAAAACTGATTACAAAACCCAAGGAGGCAAGAATAGCCAAAAAATTGTAAAGGAGAAGAATGAGAAGGAAGAGACAAACTGGCCAATGAAAATGAAAGCCACAGTGAGAAAATATTTATACCTGTTTAATGGGCAAAAAAAATAAAGAAATTTGAAACTATCGAGTGTTAAAAGTTATGTAGATCAATGGAATATCATACGCATTGTCTATGAAAGTGAAAATTGATAAAACACTTTAAAAACAATTTGGCATTATCTTTAAAGTCAAATTTTTGCGTACTTGACAACACAAAAATTCTTCCAGATATAAAAGAGAGTTCGTAACATCACTGCTTGCACCAAATAATAATGACAAAGAAAGCTGGAGGTAACCTAATGCCCATCAACAGGGAAATGAAAACATTGTGTTATTCAGCAATATTTTATAAACAATAAAATATTACTCGGCTTTGAAAATTAATGGACTGCCATTTTGTTGTTGTTAGTTGCTTCAAGTTGATTCCAACTCATGGGGGCCCCATGAGTGCAGAGTAGAACTACTCCATAGGGTATTCAAGGCTGTGACCTTTCAGAAGCAGATCAACAAGCTTGTCTTCCAAGGCACCTCTAGGTGGGTTTCAACTGCCAACTTTTCAGCTAGTTGTCAAGCACTTAAACATTTGCCTTGCCCAGGATTGCCACTTTAGCAACGCCCCCCCCCCCAAAAAAAGATGAATCTTGTAAACATAGGCTGTGTGCCTATGTGAGCTGATGTAATTTTCCTGTGTGTTGTAAATCCTAATCTCTGCCTGTGGTTAATGAGGCAAGATGAGGTTATGTTAAAGAGGTTTAGGGTGGGATGCAACACCCTTACTCAGGTCACAGACCTGATCATATGTAAAGGGAGTTTCCCTGGGGTATGGCCTGCATCATCTTTTATCTTACAAGAGGTAAAAGGAGAAGGAAGCTAGGCAAGAGATGGGAGACTTCATACCACCAAGAAAGAAGAGCCAGGAGTGAGTGTGTCCTTTGGACCTGGGGTCCCTGTGCTCAGAAGCTCCTAGACCAGGGGAAGATTGATGACAAGGACCTTCCTCCAGAGGTGACAGAGAAAGCATTCCTCTGGAGCTGGCACCCTGAATTTGGACTTCTAGCCTCTTAAACTGTGAGAGAATAAGCTTCTACTTGTTAAAGTCTCCACTCGTGCTATTTCTGTTATAGCAGCGCTAGTTAACTAAAACCGCCACTTTTGTCTCAAAAGTCCAGGTATAGGTGGACACACAGTGTGCTCATGGATGGGAAGGGTCAATATTATAAAGATCTTAATTTTTCAAGTTAATCTATAAATTCAACGTTACTCCAACCTTAACAGGATTTTTATAAAATTGAACAAACTGATTCTACAATAGGATGCAACATGTCAAAGAAGAGCCAATGAATTTACAAAAAATAAAAACAAGGAGGAGGAACTTGTCCTGCAAAAATCAAGACTCCTTTGAAAACTCTAGCAATCCAAAGTGTAGTATTGCCAGATATCTAATTTAAAATGTAAATCAAATGGCTGATGATGTTTTGAAAAGATACTGGAAGTCATTAGAAGATAGAAAATGCAATTTCTTTTTAATGCTATGTACTTAACACACCCATCAAAACAAGGAAGGATGGAGAAAGTGGGAACTCATACACTGCTGATTGTGTTTAATCAGTTCAACCATCTGAAGAGAAATTTGGCCTTTTAAGTGGATAAAGAAGAAAAAAATTAATATGATGCACCTGCTCACCAAAGACAGTCAAGAGCCAAGGTAATTTATAGATAGAACAGTTCACCCCCATGTTCTCACGGAAGTTACAAATACAGACAGGCCAGCTGCACAGACCCTTGGTAAAGAACCTAGAACAGAACTACAAGTGTTGGCATCAATAACCTTCTATCCCCACAATGTGCCACCCCTCTGGTCCTCTTCCATGTAACCAGGGTGTCCTGACAGGGAAGGCTTTCACCCCTGGGGCTGAGTAGTGTAACTGAATGACAAAAATATGTAAAGATAGAATGGAGCCTTCAGATATAAGATTAATATGTTTATAAATGAGGTTGAAGAAAAAAATGTGACTTTCGCTACTAAAGAATTCACTTTTTTCCCTTAGAGGGAAAAAGTTGATCATTGTTGTATTATTCTTCACTGAAAACAGACACACAAACAAAAGAGACTGAATATCCTCCAACAGAAGATTGTACAAATACATTGAAACATAGTCATATGAAGTTTAAAACATTTGAAATGAACACATAGAATAAGGACGGACCTTGAGAATACAATGTGAAGAAGAAAAAAAGTAAGCTAAATACATACAATGCAGTGGTTAGTGTTAAATGTAAAATGAAAAACACAAAATAAAAAATATTTATCTATGTCTATATGTATGGATTGCACCTCAACATAAAGAAAAGAAAAAATCCTCAGAAGTGGACCAATGAGCAACATCATGATAAATGGAGAAAAGCTTGAAGTTGTCAAGGATTTCATTTTACTTGGATCCACAATCAACACGCATGGAAGCAGCAGTCAGGAAAATCAAAAGATGCATTGCATTAGGTAAATCTGCTGCAAAGGACCTCTTTAAAGTGTTCAAGAGCAAAGATGTCACCTTGAAGACTAAGATGTGCCTGACCCAAGCCATGGTATTTTCAATCACATGATATGCATGTGAAAGCTGGAAAATTAATAAGGAAAACCAAAGAAGAATTGACACCTTTGAATTGTGGTGTTGGCTAAGAATACTGAATATACCATGGACTGCCAAAAGAACAAACAAATCTGTCTTAGAAGAAGTACAACCAGAACGCTCCTTAGAAGTAAGGATGGCAAGGCTGCGTCTTACATACTTTGGACATGTTTTCAGGGGGGATCAGTCCCTGAAGAAGGCCATCATGCTTGGCAGAGCACAGGGTCAGTGAAAAAGAGGAAGACCGTCAACGAGGTGGAGTGACACAGTGGCTGCAACAATGAGCTCAAGCATAACGATTGTGAGGATGGCTCAGGACCAGGCAGTGTTTCGTTCTGTTGTGCATAAGGTCGCTATGAGTCGGAACTGACTCGACAGCACCTAACAACAACAATAGATATATGCAGCAAAAATATTCTGAGAGAAAAGTCATAATAGTAGGTGTCTCTTTGGAGAGAGGGAAGGAGATAACAATAGGGAGTGATGGAAACAAAGGGACTTCAACAGTCCACAATGTTCAGTTTTTAAAATCATTACTGTAAACATCAAGCCCCGTGTTTCTTCCACCCCCACTGAGGGAAAGAGTATGAGGTCAAGGCTGTTGATGAGCCCAACTAGGAAGAAGATTGCCTGACAACCCCTTACATTGTCCTGAGCAGTGACCCTTCTCAAATTCTGACCCCAGCTATACATACACATTCCTTATCTCCACTTTGGGACTGACTTCACCCAGACCAGAATGTTTCGCCAGCTCAGCTATAACCTAGCACAACATCACCTAAAAGGTCATCTGTAGGACCCTAATCTTTTAAGAAACTCCCTGCAAAAATTGGTATCCAAATAAGTAGGCACACTGCCTCTCTATCCTGTGGATTTGCAATGATTGCCAACATATTAGAGGCTCTGAGAAGAAAGGTACTGGCCTACCCCAGCATTTTCCAAGCTTCTTTAGTTGCAGAAATCTTTTTTACAATAAAGAAAAAACAACGGTTCACATCACTCAGAACTGATGTTCAGAGGCACACTCTTCGGCATACAAAGGTGTGGTCCCTGCTGCCCCATCACCTTCAGCTCCTCTTCAGCCTTGCTCTTCTGAGCGAGTCTTCCTGTAGGCACAGTTCAGAGCTAGCGTGCTGGCAATTCAATTCCTCCTTCAATGCAGAAAAATTATCTTTTATAATCTCTTTAAAAACATCGCTTCCATTGTTGGTTTTTTCCATTTCCATAGTTACATAAGCTACTTCCATACTTTTTATAAAGCTCAAACTCACCTCGGTGGGATCTCTACTGGCACAGTGCTTAAGCACTTGGCTGCCTACTGAAAGGTTGACAGTTTCAACACACTAGCCCCTCCACAGGAGAAAGATATGGCAGGCTGCTTCTGTAAAGCTTTAGAGCCTTGAATCTCTGCGGAGCAGTTCTACTCTATCCTACAGGGTGGCTATGAGTTGGAATTGACTCAGTGGCAGTAGGTTGCTTTTTTTTGTTTTGTTTTGTTTTTGTTTCTTTAACTCACCTCCGGAAGATGATTTAGGAGTTCTTATACGGTCACTATGAGTCAGAATCAATTTCCTCTAGTGTTCTTATTTTTGTCTTCCCTGTTATCTTCTAATGTCCCTAAAAACTCCTTCTTAAATATAGCTTCTATCTTGCAGCTCTGTCAGTTCTAATCCACTATTATTATATCAAACCCCTGTTGATATGGTGGTAAGGCATTCGAAAGGAAAGCATTCAATAATCTTATGATTAATTTTTAGTGGGTCCGTGACATTCAGAAAAGTTTACACCTTTTTCTCTCCTTATGTGATACAGGACAGCTACAGAGGGTCAAGTTGTCTCATTGTCCCTCCCTTAGATCAGATAAGTCTCTGACAAAGTAGTTTCCCTCGAGGGCAGGCCTTTGTGATGGAGGACAGAATGCTCAGAAACTTGTCTCTTGGGGTCTGTCACTACCTATACAGGGCCAATCCTCCCTGCCTCCAGTCCTCACAGCGCACCATGTTTTACCTGTGGACAAAGACCCTGCTATGCTCCATAAGAGAATTGGGGAGAGACTGGCTTGTCTAGATTGGACCAAAAGCATATTCTAAGCTCATTACTTGGAAAACGCCCCAGGGTGCCTTTCTTTTTCTTGTTTCTGTTAATACACCCCAACCATGCCTACTTCCACAGCAATCTCCTCCTCCATATTTTGAAGTCTGGGTTTACGCTGTCTTGGTAACTCCACAGATGTTTTCCTTTCTGAGAAATCTGTTAAAATACCTGCTCGCTGATGACATTCTTTTCTGTTTTTCCAAGTTATTATGGGTTTATTACACTTCAAAAACTATCTTTTTTTGATCATATAATGGGATCTGAGATGAGAGAGAAAAAAGAAAATATGCTTATTCAGCCATCCTTATCTAATATAGTTTTAGTTTGTGTAACAGTGTGATGAATGACACTTGTCAGCCAAGTGTTTTGATTATTATTATAAATTTTATTAACTTTCAAGTTAACAAATTTTATTCGATAAAGAGGTTAAAAAGCTTAAGAATAAAAAGCACTTTAAAATTTCTGAGCACATGAACACTAGCATATCATTTTTCAAAATACAAACAATGTTAATTTACCACAAATAAAGTCTGTCAGTTTGTCATACTGTGGTGGATTTCATGTGCTACGATGCTGGAACCTATGCCACTAGTATTTCAAATACCATCAAGGTAACACATGGTGGACAGGTTTCAGTAGAGCTTCCAGACTAAGGAAAAAGCTTCCAAGGACTAAGGACTAAGCTTCCAAAAAAAGGCCTGGAAATCAATTCCCAAAAATTACCAATGAAAAACCTGTGGATCACAACAAAATATTGTCCAATATAATGCCAGAAGATGAGCCCCCTGGGTTGTAAGGCACTCAAAATACACAGTGGCGGCAACGATGGACTCGAGCATACCAATAATCATGAAGATGGTGTAGAACAAGGTGACATTTTGTTCTGTTGTACACAGGGTCACCATGAGTCAGAGCCAACTCTAAGACAACTAAGAACAATGAATAATGTTAATTAACCTTTTCTTAAACTATCCTGTACAACTAAAATGTGTATTCAAGTACATTATTTAAATTTATCCTAACAACATTATGAGTCAAATATTAATAGTGCTTAGCAACATTTAGTGTCCTTCCAGAGAGCCCACTGTTGGCGATTGGACTGGAACTCAAGTTCAAGCCTTCTGTACATGAATCTGGCACAGTTTCTATACCAATGCTTCCCCTAGATGTTTGTCCTCTGTCTGAGCCTTCTCTGAAGTGTGTTAGCAATCGCCTTTGACCGTTTACTAATAATACAAGAGTTTATTTTCTCCCAACCCTGAAGTACCATACTCCCTTGTGCTCTGCCTTGAAGCCAGCTCTGGCTGCTACCAATCTTGAAATGCTCTCCTCATTAAAGAGTTACTAATGAGCTCATCAAACCCGACTGGAGTTTGGCCAACAAAAGGCCCTGGGAGAATCTAGATTCTGAAACAGGGAGGACATGGAATTAAATCCTTTGAGAGATAAATCCAGATAACTCGGGGATCCTAATGAGGTAGGCTTGGCCAACAGCCAGCTCCCAATGGAATTTCTGATCAAACTTCATATCTAATGAGCTTGAACTTTCGACCCGAGCCTCTAGTGAGCCATCGTGGCAAACTGCATCTCTAAGATATTTAAGTTACCAAATGACCAACATCTGCAATGTTTACCCTCCCTCTCTATAGACCCAGGTGAACAATTCATTTTATTGGAAAGATGCCTAACCCTTCTAAACAGAAAAACACTGAGTTCTTATTAAAAACGCTTCATGGCAGCAGAATCAGAGAACTGCAAATACCGAAAAGTTCATTTAGCCAAGCTCTATCATTTCAAGTTGGAAGATATGTAGGCCTCGACAAGCTGGAATTTTACAAACTATTTAAAATTCCAGTATCAATCATAAAGAGATACTACCTTTCTCAGCCTCCTTTGCACCTGGGGGTGTCTGTTTGACACAGTAGTGGCCAGTGAGAAGTAAAGTGGCGTCTTGTGGAAAATATTTTCCTCTCGATAAAAACAGAGAGTAGGGCAAAGGTATACACCATGCAAAATGTTAATAGTTATCTCCCAATATCCATTTCCTTTACTAATATTGTAATGTTGTTGTTGTTAGGTGCTCTCAAGCCGGTTCCGGCCCTATGTACAACAGAATGAAACACTGCCCGCTCCTGCACCATCCTCAAGATGGTTGTTATGCTTGACCCCATTGTTGTAGCCACTGTGTCTATCCACCTCATTAAGGGTCTGCCTCTTTTTCACTGACCCTCTACTAAGCATGATGTCCTTCTCCAGGGACCGGTCCCTCCTGATAACATGTCCAAAGTACGTGAGATGAAATCTATCCAACCTCCCTTCTAAGGGGTATTCTGGCTGTACCTCTTCCAAGACAGATCTGTTCTTTCTTTTGGCAGTCCATGGTATATTCACTATTCTTCACCAACACCATAATTCCAAGGCATCAATTCTTCCATTTTCTTTATTCATTGCCCTGATTTTGTATGCATATGAGATCACTGAAAACACCTCAGGCTTGGGTCAGGCACACCTTAGTGATTAAAGTGACATCTTTGCTTTTTAACACTTTAAAGAGATCTTTTTATTTTCTCTCTTTTTTAAATTGTGCTTTAAGTGAAAGTTTACAGCCCAAGTTAGTTTCTCATACAAAAATTTATATACACATTGTGAGTATAAAGGGGCCTTTTGCAGCATATTTGGGCAACACGATGTATCATTTGATTTCTTAACTGCTGGTTCCATGGGTGTTGATTGTGGATTCAAATAAAATGAAATCCTTGGTAACTTCAAACTTTTCTCCTTTTATCATGATGTTCCTTATTGATCCAGTTGTGAGGATTTTTGTCTTGCTTATGTTGAGGTGTAATCTACACTGAAGGCTGTAGTCCTTGATCTTCATCAGTGAGTGCCTCAAGTCATCTTGACTTTCAGCAAGCAAGGTTGTGTCATCTGCGTGATGCAGGTTGTTAATGAGTCTTCCTCCATTTCTGATGCTGCGTTCTACATATAGTCCAGCTTCTCGGATTATTTGCCCAGCATACAGATTGAACAGGTATGATGAAAGGATACAGCCCTGATACACACCTTTCCTGACTTTAAACCATGCAGCATCCCCTTGGTGTGTTTGAACAACTGCCCCTGGATCTATGTAGAAGCTCCTCAGGAGCACAGTTGAGTGCTCTGGAATTTCCTTTCTTGGCAATATTACCCATAATTTGTTATGATCCACACAGTCAAATGCTTTTGCATGACCAAGAAAACGCAGTAAATATCTTTCTGGTATTCGGTGCTTTCTGCCAGGATTCATCTGACATCAGCGATGATATCCCTTGAATTTCTGGCTGTTTCCTCTAGACATACTGCTGCAACTGCTTTTGAATGATCTTCAGCAAAATTTTACTTGCATGTGATATTAATGGCATTTTTCGATTATCTACACACCTTTCTGGTATTCTCTGCTTCCAGCCACGATCCATCTGACATCTGCTGTGATATCCCTGGCTCATGTCCTCTTCTGAATCCAGCTTGAATTTCTGGCAGTTCCCTGTCAATGCACTACTGCAGCTGATTTTGAGTGATCTTCAGCAAAATTATACTTATGTGTGATATTAGTGATATTATGTGATAATTTCCGCATTTGGCTGGATCACCTTCCTGGGAATAGGCATATAATACGGATCTCTTCCAGTCGGTTGGCCAGATAGCTGTCTTCCAAATTTCTTGGCATAGATAAGTGAGCACTTCCAGCACTGCATCTGTTTTTTGAAGCATCTCAATTGTTACGCTATCGATTCCCGAGCCTTGTTTTTTGCTAATGCCTTCAGTGCAGCTTGGACTTCTTCCTTCAGTACCATTGGTTCCTGATCATATGCTACTTCTTGAAATGATTGAATGTCAACCAATTATTTTTGTGTATAGTGACTCTGTGTATTCCTTCCATCTTCTTTTGATGCTTTCTGCATTGCTTAATATTTTCCCTATAGAATCCTTCACTATTGCAACTCGAGGCTTGCATTTTTTTTTCAGTTCTTTCAGCTTGAGAAATGCCAAGTGTGTTCTTGTCTTTTGGTTTCCTATCTCCAGGTCTTTGCACTTGTCGTTATAGTACTTTACTTTGTCTACCTGAGCCACCCTTTGAAATCTTCCGTTCAGTTCTTTTACTTCATCATTTCTTCTTTTCACCTTAGTTACTTGACTTTCAAGAGCAAGTTTCAGAGCCTCTTCTGACATCGATTTTGGTCTTTTTTCTTTATTTCCTGTGTTTTTAATGACCTCTTGCTTTCTTCATGGATGATGTCTTTGATGTCTTCCACAATTGTCTGGTCTTTGGTAATTAGCATTCAATGGATCAAATCTATTCTTGAGATGGTCTCTAAATTCAGGTGGAATATACTCAAGGTCATACATTGGCTCTTGTGGACTTGTTCTAATTTTCCTCAGCTTCAACTTGAACTTCAATATGAGCAATTGATGGTCTGTTCCTGTGTATTCCGTCTGGCGAGGTCCACACGTATAGTACCATTTATGTTGGTGAAAAAAAGATACTTGCAATGAAGAAGTCGTGTTCTTGCAAAAATTCTATCATGTGATTTCTGCCATCACTTCTGTCACCTAGGCCATATTTGCCAAATACTGATCTTTCTTCTTGCTTCCACCTTTCCCATTCCTGTCACTACTAATTATCAGTGCATCCTGATTGCATGTTTGATCAGTTTCAAACTGTAGAAGTTGGTAAAAATCTTCATTTCTTCATCTTTGGCCTTACTGGTTGGTAGGTAAATTGATTAACAGTCATATTAACTGATCTTCTTCATAGGCATATGAATATTATGCCTATCACTGACAGCACTGTACTTCAGGATAGATCTTGAAATGTTCATTTTGTTGATGAATGCAACACCACTCCTCCTCAATTTGTCATTCCTGGCATATTAGAACATATGATTGTCTGATTCAAAATGGCCAATACGAGTCCATTTCATCTCACTAATGCCTAGGATATCAGTGTTTATGCATTCCATTTCATTTTGGAAAATTCCCAATTTTCCTAGATTCATGATTCCTGCATTCCATGTTCTAATTATTAATATATGTTTGCCAGCGTTTCTTCTCATTTTGAGTTGTGCCACATCAGCAAATGAAGGTCCCAAAAGCTTGACTCAATCTATGTCATTAAGGTCGACTCTACTTTGAAGAGGCAGCTCTTCCACAGTCATTTTTGAGTCCCTTCCAGCCTGAGGGGCTCATCTTCCTGGCATCATCATCAGAGTATCAGACAATGTTCCACTGCTACTCATAAGGGTTTTACTGACTAACACTTTTCAGAAGTAGACCACCAGGTCCTTCTTCCTAGTTCCTCTCAGACTGGAAGCTCAGCTGAAACCTGTCTGCCATGGGTGACCCTGCTGGTATTTGAATACTGGTGGCATAGCTTCCAGCATCACAGCAACACGCAAGCCCCCACAGTACAACAAACTGACAGATGGGTGGGTAAAACATTTCATAGAAGAAAATAATTTTACAGCTGCTCTCTTTCTTGGCATAACTGGGCAAGGAAAAGGAACCTACCATAGAGGAGGGAAGGAAAATACAGCCAAACTTCTAGTGGTGTCATTATGCTGGCATGAGAGAATACAAACTAGAGGAGCCCCATCCAAACAGTGGAATTGTACACACCTGCAAAATTTCACACATGGTGTTTCACAGAGTCCAGCAAAGTATGAAAACAGGTGAGGTGGCAGAGCTTCAGAGTTGAGGTGGATACCCATGAGACAAACAGGATCTCTCTTTAGTATTGCAAAAATTATGTACGGGTAGGGGGCAGTGCAAGAGGGCTGAGAAAAACCCATCAAGGACACTCAAAGTGTTCAGCTACCTTAGGGTGTGGCCTAAGTTGAGAGAAATACTGCAGATAATCTTGGCTATTATCTATGAAAGATTGAGGGCAAGGTGGGAAACCTAAGAAAACTCCTCCAAGTCACTGCTGACATTCACAGAATGTAAGCCTGAGGCCTTTCAAAGGTTGGCTGAAGGCCAGTAGGGCTGCTAGAGGTCTCTTGCAGCACACAAAACCAGGATCTAAACTGGAGAGCGAAGAGAACTCTTTACCAACCCAGAATCCTGGATGCTGTGGTGTAAAGGACCAAGAGATCTCCCACAGTTTCTAAAGGAAGTGGCTTAGATTTCAGATTCCTGAAATCTCACCAATGCTCAAATCTTTGACACAGCTAAAGGAAACGTCATGATCCTACCCTCAAAACATTTGAAGCTAGCATTGTTATGGATCAAACTAAAGCTGACACAAAAACCAGACCAAGCTCAACAACAGACCAGACTGACTCAGTTCCCACTCTAATGGCCTGACAGAAAAATGGCATTCCTCTTTCTAAGATAAATATTATTTACTTCAGTGTCTTAGTTTTATATAAAATGTCCAGCATCTAATAAAAAATTAGACAACACACAAAAAATCAACAAAAGGTGATCAACTCAAAATAAAGAGAGGAACAAGTAAATAGTTATGAAAATATGTTGGAATAATCAGACAGGGACTTCTAGATAAGTATGATATAAATGTTAAACATCCATTGTAAAAGGTGGATAATGTATGTAAAATTTTCAGCAGAGATGTAGAAATTATAACGAAGTATCAAATGTGAGTTCTAAAATTAAAAAGTACTGCAGAAGACCGGACACTGTAGAGTCAAGAATTAGCTAATGTGAAAACAAATCAACAGAAAATACCCAAACTAAAACAAAACAAAACAGTGTGGAAAACAAAAGTCAGAACAGAGCGTCAACAGTCTATGGATAGCCATGGTCCGACATATGGCAAATTCAAGTCCCAGAAGAAAGAGAACGGGAAAAAATACATATTTGAAGAATTAACGGTCAAGGACATTCCAAAATTTATGAAAGACTTTATCTGACAGGACCAAAAATCTCAGCGAGCCCTATCAAGGATAAATATAATGAATCCATATGAACATACATGCAGGTAAAAGTCTTAATTATCTAGTGCTACTATAACAGAAATACCACAAGTGGACGGCCTTAACAAACAAAAATTTGTTCTCTCAAAGTTTAGTGGAAGTCTGAATCCAGGGTGCCAGCTTCAGGAGATTTTCTCTTTGTTGGCTCTGGGGGAAGGTCCTTGTCGTCAATCTTCCCCTGGGCCTAAGAGCTTCTCAGCGCAGGGACCCCGGGTCCAAAAGACACATTCCACACCTGGCACTTCTTTCTTGATGTTAATGAGGTCCTTTTCCTCTCTGATCATTTCTCTCTTTTATATCTCAAAAGAGATTGACTCAAGCAAGATACAAACTAATCTGTAGGTAAGTCCTACCTCATTAACATAATTTCCTCTAATTCTGCCTCATTAACATAATAGAGGTTAGGATTTACAACACATAGATAATTACACCTCCAAGCCTCTGTCAGTTTGTCATACTGTGGGGGCTTGTGTATTGCTGTGATGCTGGGAGCTACACCACCACAGGTATTCAAATACCAGCAGGGTCACCTGGTTGACAGGTTTCAGCTAAACTTCCAGAATAAGACAGACTAGGAAGAAGGACCTGCTGGTCTACTTCTGAAAAGAATTAGCCAGTGAAAATCCTATGAATAGTAGAGGAACATTGTCTGATATAGTGCCGGAAGATGAGCCCCTCAGGTTGGAAAGCACTCAAGATATGACTGGGAAAGAGCTGTGTCTTAGATACCTAGTGCTGCTATAACAGAAATAGCACAAGTGGATGATGTTAACAAACAGAAGTTTATTTTCTCACAGTAAAGTAGGCTAAAAGTCCAAATTCAGGGTGTCAGCTACATGGGAATTCTTCTCTCTCTGTTGGCCTTCTCATCAATCTTCCCCCAGACTAGGAGCTTCTCTGCGCAGGGACCCTGGGTCCAAAGGTCGCACTCTGTTCCTGGTGCTGCTTTCTTGGTGGTATGAGGTCCCCAACTGTCTGCTTGCTTCCCTTTCCTTTTCATCTCTTGAGAGATAAAAGGTGGTGCAGGCCACACCCCAGAGAAGCTCCCTTTACATTGGATCAGGGATGTGGCCTGGGTAATGCTGGTGTTACAATCCCACCCTAACCCTTTTAACATAAAATTACAATCACAAAATGGAGGACAACTAAACAATGCTGGAAATCATGGCCCAGCCAAATTGATACTCACATTTGGCGGGGGGGGGCGGAGGGGAGGAATATAATTCAGTCCATGACAAACTGCCTCCTCAAAGTAGAGGTGACCTTAATGACGTGGATGGAGTCAAGCTTTCAGGACCTTCATTTGCTGATGTGACATGACTCAAAATGAGAAGAAACAGCTGCACATATCCATTAATAATGAGAACCTGGAACGGACGAAGTATGAATCCAGGAAAATTGGAAACCGTCAAAAATGAAATGGAACACATAAATACCAATATCCTAGACATTAGCAATCTGAAATGGACTGGTTTTGGTCATTTAGAATCGGACAATCATATGGACTATTATGCAGGAATGACAAATTGAGGAGGAATGGTGTTGCATTCATTGTCAAAAAGAACATTTCAAGATCTATCCTAAAGTACAACGCTGTCACTGATAGGATAATATCCATACGCTTAAAACGAAGACCAGTTAATACGACTATTATTCAAATTTACCTACCAACCAGTAAGGCCAAAGATGAAGAAATGGAAGATTTTGACCAACTTCTGCAGTTTGAAATTGATTGAACATGCATTCAGGATGCACTGATAATTAGTGGTGATTGGAATGGGAAAGTTGGAAACAAAGAAGAATTGGCAGTTGGAAAATATGACTTTGGTGATAGAAACGATGCTGGAGATTGCATGATTGAATTTTGCAGGACCAAGGACTTCTTCATTGGGAATACCTTTTTCACCAACATGAACAGCGACTATACACGTGAACCTCGCCAGATGGAATATACAGGAATCAAATCGACTACGTCTATGGAAAGAGACTATGGAGAAGCTTAACACCATCAGTCACAGCAAGGCCAGGGGGCCAACTATGGAACAGACCATCAATTCCTCATATGAAAGTTCAAATTGAAGCTGAAGAAAATTAGAACAAGCCCATGAGAGCCAAAGTATGACCTTGAGTATATCCTACCTGAGTTTGGAGACCATCTTGAGAATAGGTTAGATGTGTCGAACACTAATGACTGAAGACCAGAGGAGTTGTGGAATGGCATCAAGGACATCATAATGAAGAAAGAAAGAGGTCATTAAAAAGACAAGAGAGAAAGACACAAATGGATGTCAGAAGAGACTCTGAAACTTGCTCTTGAACATCGAGTAGCTAAAGCAAAAGGAGAAAATGATGAAGTAAAAGAGCTGAACAGAAGATTTCAAAGGGTGACTCAAGAAGAAAAAGTAAAGTATTATGATGACATGTGCAAAGACCTGGAGATAACAACAACAACAACGATGTGCTCGGTAGGTAACCAAAAGTTTGGAGGTTTGTGTCCACCCAGAGGTGCCTCAAAAGAAAGGCCTTGTGATCCACTTCCCGAAAAGCCAGCCACTGGAAACCCTGTGGAGCACAGTTCTGCTCTGAGACACACTGGCTTTCCATGAGTCAGAGCTGACTTTTCAGTAACTTTTTATTTTTTGAATGATATGTTAATGATGCACACTTCAATTTTAGAGCAACCCCTAAAACTGATTGTATTAGATTCTTACAGCTGCTGTCCCGAATACCAAACACATA
This sequence comes from Loxodonta africana, assembly GCF_030014295.1. NCBI lineage: Eukaryota > Metazoa > Chordata > Mammalia > Proboscidea > Elephantidae > Loxodonta > Loxodonta africana. Next base: position 2,747,613 of record NC_087347.1, on the reverse strand, counting down.
ATGGCTCAAAACAATACGAATATATTATCTTACAATTCTGAAGGTCAGAAATCTAAAATGAGTCTTAAGGACTTAGAAGCAAAGTGTAGCGGAGCTGCATTCCTCCTGGAGCTCTGGAAGAAAATGCAGTCCTTGCCTCTTCCCACATCTAGAAGCCACCTGCACTCCTTGGCTCAAGGCTGCATCACTCCAGCCTCTGCTTAAATTGTCTCATCTTCTTCTTTAACACTTCTGCTTCCCTCATCCGTGTTTTCAGAACAGTTGTCATTACAATGGCCCAACCAAATAATCCAGGATCATCTCCTTATCTAAAGGCCTAACAACAACACTTTGTCTATCGAATTTGCACTAATTATTAGTATATGGGACTTTCATATACTAATTGCAGAAGGTAAATTATTAATTTTTAGAAGATCAGTCGACAGTGATTATCTAAACAAAAGAATCCCTGAGTAGTGTAAATGGTTAATGAGCTCAGCTGCTAACCAAAAGGTTGGATTTTGGAACCTACCCAGAAGCACCTCAGAAGAAAGGCTTGGTGATCTACTTCTGAAAACTCAGGCTCTGAAAGTCCCGTGGAGCACAGTTCACCTCTGACACGCGTGGGGTCGCCATGAGTCCAAGTCGGCACGACAGCAGCTGGACCTGGTGGGAATCGAACAATGTTGTTCACGCTCTGACCCAACCATCTGACTTCTAGGAACTGAGTCTAGCCCACAGAAGTCCCAGCACTGAGGACATAGAGTACAAGGTCAAGTACTGAAACACTACAATTTTTTTGTAAAATGCAATAACTTAAAAGCTCATTAATGTAGAGCTGAATGAATCAATGATGATCCCCGTACAATGGAACGTTCCAGCGACATTTGAAAGACAAAACACTGGCTTAGAAAGATCACACTTGTTCATGATTTGGTGAAAAAAGAAAAAAGTCAAATTGCAGACCGATGTAGAGTGTGACCATATTTTTGGTAAAAGAAAAAAGAATCAAACAAATTATACCAGCATGCACAACCCCCTCGGTGAACCTGCTCACACTCACAGACAGGCACACACTCACACACAGGCACACGCATGTGCACACACACAGGCTTGGAAGTGGAGACCCCACACTGCCCACAAAGGCCAGGACTGTGATTAGGGGGAACAGAGGGGAGTGTCTTCACTCTTGACTCCAAAAACTTTTGAATTGCTTGAATGTTTCATACAGGTTCGGTTTCTCTAATTTTGCAAACCAAGACTTTTCAAGTACTATACTATCCCACGCTGTGAAGCCTCTTCCAAAAGCAGAAGTGGAACTGAGGAGCGGTCTTCTTCCACTTGTGGTTTTTCCATGGCAAGGTGACCTACTCAAGGTCAGGGGCCGGTTCAGGGGAGAACAAGGAGTAGAACAGAGGGAGGAATTTTTCTCTATGAGGTCATTCCAATGCACAGAAGAACGTTATGGCTAAAAGGTAGAGAAAAGGAAAGGTTGGGGAGGGGCTCTGGGCCCAGGAAGACCCCCCCTGTCACCCAGGGAGGCGGCCTTGCCAGTGAAATCCACTGGGTCTGTCTGAGGTTCTGTGCTTGTCTCCTGCTTGCCCTCTGGGGGCCTCCGAGGGACTTGCGGGCTTCAACTCCAGCCTTGGAGGTTAGGGAGTCCAAACAGGGTTGGCGACAGGGGCCCAGAGGTCCAGGATTCCCAGCACACTGCAGGCCCCAACACAAACAACCACCCCTAATTGGCCATGCGAGGCCCAAGTACCCCCCGTGCCAGGCACAGAGAAAAGTCCCTGCAGCGACTACATGGTGCAGGCTCCGTGGCATCACGCCACCCAGACACAGGGACCAGGCAAGGAAGAGCTGTGCTGAGCCTCCCTGCCTCCACGGAGGATCCTACAGCTTTCTGCACCAGAACCTGGAGCACCCAGACCCTGTTGGGACCCAGGTACCCCACCTGCCCCCTTCCCTTGCTCACTTCATTGCAGAGGGGCCAGGTTTGCACAAGTAGGGCATCACCATCAGTACAGACCAGGAGTCAGGAGCCTGGCAACCCAGGAGCACAGGTTCTGGCTGTGTGGCCTTAGGCAAGCCACGACCATCATCTGGAAAAGGTAAGTTCAGGGCACCCTCTGCAGGGCTCCAGAGAGGTTGAAGAGAGCTTGTGTTGGAGGGAGTCTGAGGGTGGTATATATATATATATACTAAGCACTCAGAAATTGCTCTCAGCAAGTGAAGAACTGACCACACACCTGCCCTGGCCCAGCATTGGTCTTGGGCTTCAGGGTCATTTGGCCTGAAGGGAAAGATTACATGTTCATGATGAAGAGGGGACCAGGAGCACACTGGGCTCCCCCATGACCATGAATCCATCTCTCAGGCTGAAATCAAGGCCATCAGACTTCTGGGCACACTCTGCTACAGGGCATAGTCTGCATCAGGGATATGAAGACAAGGGAGGCCAAGTCCAGGTGCCAGGACGTCTAGGTTCAGTAGGAATGCAGACATGTAAACAAATACCTGCAATGCATAGTGACAAGTGCAACAAGAGGGTTGTGACCCAGTCCCTTGACATCACAAAACAAAAAACCAAACCTGTTGCCATTAAGTCAGTTCCCATTCATAGCAATCCTATAGGACATGGTAGGTCTGCCCCAGAGGGTTCCCAAGACTATAATCTTTATGGAAGCAGACTGCCACATTTTCTTCCATGAAACAGCTGGTGGGTTTAAACAGCCAACCTTTCGATTAACAGCTGAGTGCTTAACCATTACACCACCAGGGCTCCTATGATGACACAAAGGAGGAAACAAATACATCCAAGTGTGAGGAAGACATGACAGCTGGCCACACCCACAGGGGGAGGGGGCTGGAGAGTCCATCCTGGCAGAATGAGAAAGAATCAGAGAAGGCAGACCACATGCCCCCAGGCTGGAACTGAGCTCCCCTGGCAGGTGTGGGGTGAGCAAGCTCAAGCTGAGATTGCTACTGTGCGTTCTTCAGGTGCTGGAAGAACTACTGCCTGGTTTGAATTGGGGAGTCAATGATACGATTTGTAAAATTAGCGTAGGGTGCGAAGGCTGTGTGGGAAAGAAATTACTGAGTGGACAAAATGGAGCCCGTGAGAAGCCCATGGCAACCATCCGAAAGAGAGGTGAGAAGAATGAGGTCGGGTACAAGTTGGTGGAGAGGAGAAAAATTGAGTGCAGAGAGCTGGCAGGAGGTAGTGAATGTTGAATACGGCAGGAGAGGAAAAAGGACTGGGTTTGGGGACTGGAGGACAGCAGTACCCTCAAGCCAGGCAGAAGGCACTTCCATGGGGATGACAGTTTTGAACATGATGACTTGGGGTGCTGGTGGGACTTCCTGGAGGACATATCCAATTGCCATTTGGAGATGTAGGTCTTTAGCGCAGGAGAGAGTTGGAGCTTTTATTATCAGGGCCCCTCAAAGTGTGGTCTTCAGACCCACATCATCAGTGTCACCCGGGCATTTGTTGGAATGGCAGATGACCCAGATCTACTGAATTCAAATCTCTGGGTATGGAGGCCAGGGATCTGTGGTTTCTCAAGTTCTCCAGGTAATTCTGATTCACGCTTATGTTTGAGAGGCACTGAATTAAGAAGTAAAGTGTTTGGAGACACCAGCATTCCAGCGTGGTCAGGGAACCAGGCAAGCAAAGGAGATGAGGGAAAGCAGTGAGAGGCAGGTCAGCTACCAGGATAGACTGTGGTTGCCAACACCAAGGAAAAATATTTGTTATAGAGGGAGGAAGTAGGGTGTTGAAGGCTGCTGGTACACCCCAAACAAGGAGTCCTGGAGGTGCAATAGTTAAGCATTCGGCTGCTAACCAAAATGTTGGCAGTTCAAACTCACCCAGCAGCTCTGCAGTAGAAAGAAGTGGCAATCTGTTCCAGTAAAGACTACAGCCTAGGAAACTTTATGGGGCAGTTCTACTAGTCCCATGGATGGCACCTAATGAGGAATAACACCCAAAGTGACTTGAGTGCAGGGCCATTTCTAAGTCCTCCCAGCATCTCCCACGGCAAACCTCTGACCCTTCACAATGCAGGTGATAGATAGGTAAGTGTGAATGCAAGAAAGTGCAGCAAATGTTTTCTTTTCAACCTGGTCTGAGCTCCTGCAGGAAGGAGGAGGAGGTGGCAGCTGCCCCTCGGGTTGGCAAGGGTCCTCAGGAACCTTGGGTGAAGTGCTACATCCCTTTGGCCCTGGCTACCACACATTTGCAGAAATGTGCATGGAAGAAACCTACAGTCAAGGAAATGATCACAAAGCAAACACCCCGTAACCACCACGCAGGTCAAGAAATAGAACATTCCCAGAGGCTAAGAAGTTCTCAAGTGTCCTCTTAACCACAAATTCCTCTCGTCCATGAAAAGATAACCATGGTCTTGATGTTTAGGTTGGTGGGTTCTATGGTTTTCTCTTCTAAGCACGTATCCCTGAAGCATTTTCCTTCAGGTTCCCCAACTCTTAGAACGTTCATATTAAGCTGACTCGTATCATATGTGTTCTTTTCTGTCTGGCTCCTTTTGCTTGATGTTACGCTCATGGGACTGATTCACATTGTTATGTGTACAAGTAGTTTGTCCATTTTCGCTGTTCTGTTGTACTCCATCAGACAAATATGCCATTATTTATTGATCTGTTCAGTTGTGATGGATATTTGAGTTGCTCCCCACTTGCAGCGTTTAAGATCAATGCCACGGGGATCAGTCCTGCACGCGTCTGCTAGTGCACAGGTGTGCACATATCTGTTGGGTAAATACCTTCAGGAGGCACAGTTAGGTCATAAGTAAGGCTAGTATCTTCAACTCTAGTAGAAACGCCAAACAGCTTGCCCTAAATTATATCAGCAGTTCTAAACACATGAGCATTCCGGTTGCCCCCCATCCTCCCCAACACCAGTTCTTGCCATCCGTCTAATTTTAGCCAGCCAGGTGGGTGTGCAGCAGTATCTCACCAGGGCCTTAATTTGCCTTTTCCTGATGATTAGCCAGGTTGTGCTCAATTTCAAGTGCTTTTTGGCCATTTGGATATTCTCTTCTGTAAAGCACTTCTGCAAGTCTCTCACCCGTATTTTTACTTATTTGTCTGTAGGATTATTTATATATCTTTAGTACACGTCCCTTGTCCATTGTGTGTATTGCAAGTATCTTCTCCCAAGCTGTGGTCTGCCTTTTCACACTCTGAATAGTAGCTCAGTGTTTATGTAGTCCAATTCACCAAATGTTTTCTCTCTGTTTAGTATTTTTTGTTCCCTCTTTGGCAAATTTAAGAAGCCTGTCCCTACACTGAGGCCACAAAGATATTCTCCTATATTATATTCTAGGACATTCATTCTTTTGCTGTCATATTTAGGTGTACTCTCAACTGGTGGCGCAGTGATTAAGAGATGTGTCTGCTAAGCAAAAGATCAGCAGTTTGAATCCACCAACTGCTCCTCAGAGACCATATGGGGCCGTTTTACTCTGTCCTATAGGGTCGCTATGAGTTGGAATCGACATCACACCAACAGGTCTGTGTTTTTTGTTTTTGTTTTTTGATTTGGTCTCAGCTGGCAAACGATTTTTGTGTACAGTGTGCGGTAAGGGTCAAATTTCACTCTTTAAATGATATGTATCCAGTTGTCCCAGATTTTTCACTTTTCTGTAGTGCTAACTCTTTGATAAATTGAGTGTATCTAAACACAGGGTCAGTTTCTAGGCCTCTGCTCTATCTCATTGGTCTACTTGTCTAGCCTCATGCCATTATCACACTATCTTCATTACTGTAAACTATGAGTCAATATCTAGTAGGAAAAGTCCTTCCACTCTGCTTTTCTTCTTCAAGACTATCTTGGATATATTTGAATTTGCCCATTTCAATATAAATTTGAGGATCAGCTTGTTAAGTTCCACAAATAAAGTGCATTGGGATTGCATTGACGCAGTTTAGTTTTTGGGAAATTGACATTTCTGTGGTATTAAGTTTTCCAGCTTATGAGCTTGGCATATCCCATCATGTTGTTTAAATCTGCTTTGGTTTGCCAATGTTGTTGTTGTTGTTAGGTGCCATCGAGTCAGTTCTGACTCATAGCAACCCAATGCAGATCAGAACAAAACAATTCCCTGTCCTGTGTCATCCTCAGAACTGTTGCTATGCCTGAGCCCATTGTTGCAGTCACTGTGTCAGTCCATCTGGCTGAGGGTCTTCCTCTTTTTTGCCCACCTTCCTCTTTACCAAGCATGATATCCTTCCCCAGGGACTGATCCCTCCTGATAACATGTCCAAAGAATGTGAGACATGATCTGAGCATCCTTGCTTCTAAGGAGCATTCTGCTTATACTTCATCCAAGACCGATTTGTTCATTCTTTTGGCAGTCCCTGGTATATTCAATACTCTTTGCCAACACCACAATTCAAAGACATCAGTTCTCCTCCGGTCTTCCTTATTCATTGTACAGCTTTTGCATGCATATGATGTGATTGAAAACACTATGGCTTGGGTCAGTCACACATTAGTCTTCAAGGTGACATCATTGCTTTTCAACATTTTAAAGAGGACTTTTGCAGCGGATTTCCCCAATGCAATGTGTCTTTTGATGTCTTTATTGCTGCTTCCATGGGTGTTCATTGTGGATCCAAGTAAAATGAAATCCTTGACAACATCAATCTTTTCTCCATTTATCATAATCTTGCTTACTGGCCCAGCTCTGAGGATTTTTGTTTCCTTTATGTTGAGGTGTAATCCATACTGAAGGCTGTGGTCTTTGATCTTCATCAGTAAGTGCTTCAAATCCCCTTCACTTTCAGCAAGGGAGGTTGTGTCATCTGTATAACACAGGTTGTTAATGAGTCTTCCTCCAATCCTGATGCCCTGTTCTTCTTCATATAGTCCAGCTTTTAGATTTATTTGCTCAGCATACGGATTGAATAGCTATGGTGAAAGGATACAACCCTGACACACACCTTTTCCACTTTAAACCATGTGGTATCCCCTTGTTCTGTTCAAACGACTGCCTTTTGATCTATGTGCAAATCCTTCATGAGCACAATTAAGTGTTCTGGAATTCTCATTTTCTGCAATGTTATCCACAACTTGTTATGATCCACACAGTTGAATGCCTTTGCATAGTCAATAAAACACAAGTAAACCTCTTTCTGGAATTCTCTGCTTTGATCCGGGATTCATCTTACATCAGCAATGATATCCCTGGTTCCACATCCTCTTCTAAATCCGGCCTGAATTTCTGGCAGCCCCCTGTCCATATACTGCTGCAGCTGCTTTTGAGGGATCGTCAGCAAAATTTTGTTTGCATGTGATGTTAACGGTATTGTTAGATAATTTCCGTATTCGGTTATCACCTTTCTTGGGAGCAGGCATAAATATGGATATCTTCCAAGAGCTTGGTCAGGTAGCTGTCTTTCAAATTTCTTGGCATAGACAAGTGAGTACTTCCAGTGCTGCATCCATTTGTTGAAACATCTCAGTTGGCGTTCCATTAATTCCCGGAGCCTTGTTTTTCACCAATGCCTTCAGTGCAGCTTGGACTTTTTCCTTCAGTACCATCACTTACTGATCATACGTTACCTACTGAAATGCTTGAATGTTGACCAAGTATTTTTGATATGGTGACTCTGTGTATTCCTTCCATCTCCTTTTGATGCTTCCTGCATCTTTTAATATTTTCCCTGTAGAATCCTTCACTATTTAGTGCAACTCAAGGCTTGAATTTTTTCTTCGGTTCTTTCAGCTTGAGAAATGCTGAAGGTGTTCTTAACTTTTGGTTTTCTAACTCCAGGTCTCTGCACATGTCATCGCAATACTTTACTTTGTCTTCTCGAGCCTCCCTTTGAAATCTTCTGTTCAACTCTTTTACTTCATCATTTTTTCCTTTTGCTTTAGCTGCTCAATGTTCAAGAGCAAGTTTCAGAGTCTCTTCTGACATCCGTTTGGGTCTTTTCTTTCTCTCCTGTCTTTTTAATGACCTCTTGCTTTCTTCATGGATGATGTCCTTGATGTCATTCCACAACTCATCTGACCTTTGGTCATTAGTGTTGAATGCGTCAAAGCTATTCTTGAGATGCCCTCTAAATCCACGTGGGATGTACTCAAGGTCTTATTTTGGCTCTCATGGACTTGTTCTAATTTCCTTCATTTTTAACATGAACTTCCATATGTGTAATTGATGGTCTGATCTGCAGTTGGCCCCTGACCTTGTTCTGATGGATCATATTGAGCTTTTCCATCATCCCTTTCCACAGATGTAGTCGATTCGATTCCTGTGTATTCCATCTGGCAAGGCTCATGTGTATAGACGCCGTTTATGTTGGTGAAAAAAGGTTTTTGCAATGAAGAAGTCATTCATCTTGCAAAATTCAATTATGCAATCTCTGGCATCGTTTCTATCACCAAGGTTGTATTTTCCAACGACTGATCCTTCTTCTTTGTTTCCAACTTTTGCATTCCAATTACCAGTAATTATTAGTGCATCTGGATTGCATATTCCATCAATTTCAGACTGCAGAAGCTGGTAAAAATTTTCAGTTTCTTCATCTTTGGCCTTAGTGGTTGGTGCATAAATTTGAATAATAATTGCATTAACTGGTCTTCCTCGTAGGCATATGGATACTATCCTGTCACTGACAGCATTGTACTTCAGGATAGATCTTGATATGGTCTTTTTGACAATGAATGTACTGCCATTCCTCTTCAAGTTGTTGTTCCCGGCATAGTAGACCATATGATTGTCCCATTCAAAATGACAAATTCCAGTCCATTTCAGCTCACTAATCCCTTGGATATCAATCTTTCTAAGTTCCATTTCATCTTTGATGCTTGCAAATTTTCCTAGATTCATACTTCTCCAATAGTTTTATGTAAAAATGTTTTTCCCATATTGGCCATGGATATTTGCACATTATTTTTAAATCATATCCCTTTTGCCTTTTCATTTTCTGTTTGTTGCTGGTACACAGAAATAAAATCAATTTTATATGTCGATCTTGTTTTCAGTAAACTTTCCAAATTCATTTATTAATTTTAATAATTTATCTGTAGCTTACTATGGGTGTTCTATGCACACAATCATATCATCTGTTATTAATGATGGTTTTTATTCTTTCTTCCAAGAAGCACAATAACTATCATTTCTTTCTCTCACCTAAAGGAACTGGTTAGGATATCCAGTATAATGTTGAATGTAACTGAAGAGATTGGGCAATATTGTCTTGCTCCCATCTCAATGGAAAGCTTTCAGGATTTCACCATTAAAGATGTTTCATCATTAAAGATATTTGTAGATGCCATTTATCAGGTTAAGACATTCTCCTCTATATTGAATGCCAGATTTTATCAAGTGCTTTTTCTGAGTTTATTGCAATAATATGATTTTCCTCTTTATTCTGTTAAAGTGATGAATAACATTGATTTTCCAGTATTAAACAACTTTGCATTCCTGTGCACATGTCATCTTTTTTATATATTACTGAAATAGATTGAGAAATTTGCATTTATGTTCATGAATAAGAATATTATGTATATTTCTTTTCTTATAATGTCTTGTCACACCTTGATATCGACATTATCCATGCTCCCTAAAATAACATGGAAAGTGGCCCCTCTATTTTTTTTTCCTTCTGGAATATTTTGTGTAAAATTAGCATTTTTTCTTCCTGAAATATTTGATAGACTTTACCAGGAAAGCCATCTGATCCTGAACCCTTTTCATTGGAAAGATTTTGAAGTGTACATTCAATTTCTTAAATGAGTATAGGACTTCCTGGTTTTCTATTATAAGGTCAGTTTTGGAAGGTTATATTTTTCTAGTCAGTTCTCAAGTTTATCAAATTTTCAACTTTATTAAAACCAAGCTGTTGATGATATTACCCCACTCTCCTCTCTGTGTTTTTAGGATCTCTGCTAATGTCCCCCTTTCATTCCTGACATTGTATCCTTTCTCCTTTATACATCATTAATCTTGCCAATTTTACTCGTTTTTTAAAATAACTTTTGGTGTAAGTTCTATTACATGCTTGCTTTCTATTTCATATATAAGTGCTCTTTTCTTTAGGTTTTAAGCACACCACGTCATTTAGTGCTTTCTACTTCATTGCCTCTGTCTCCTTTTCTGCCTTTGGCACATTGAAACAATGTGTTATTATACGTTTTGCTTATATTAGCTTGGAAATTGTACATTCTTTTACTCTTTTTTTGGTGGCTGCTGACAAATAACACAATGTGTGTTCTTCACTTAATGAAACTAACGTTAGTTTATCCTAGCATGCATCAATGTATCGTTCCTTTTTATGGCTGAATACTATTCCATGGTAGTAATACCAATACCCAAACCCACTGCTCTTGATTTGATTCCAACTCACAGCAACCCCATAGAACTGAGTACAATGGCCCCATAAGGTTTCCAAGGTGCCAAATCTTTAAGGAAGAAGACTGCCACATCTTTTTCCTGCAGAGCAGCGGGTCAATTCGAACCATCAACCATTTGATCAGCAGCCGGACACTTACCCACTGCACCACCAGGGCTCCTTATGGTATGAATAAACCAAATATTTGTGTCTCTTCCGTTTTTCCTCCTGTTATCAATTTTTAGTTTCATCCCATTGTGGTCGGAGAAGACACTTGGTATGAATTCAATCTCTTCAAAATCATTCAGACTTCTTTTGTGGCCTAACAGATGGTCTATCCTGGACAATGATCCACATGCACTTGAGAAGAATGTCTATTCTGCTGTTGCTGGGTGGAGACTTTTACAGATGTCTATTAGGTCTAGTTGGCTTCTAATGCTGGTCAAGCCTTCTACTTCTTGCTGTCCTTCTGTCTGCTGATTCTATCCATATTCAAAGTCAGGTATTGAAGTCTGCAGCTATTACTGTTGAACTCATATTCATTCTTAAAGGATAGTTTGAGTGGGTATAGAATTCATGATGGGAATTATTTTGTTAGAGTACATTAAAATATCATTTCATTGACTCTGATGTATATATATATATATATATATATCTAGTAAAAAGTCACTTGGCAGTCTTAATTTTGCAGTTGCTTCTCTGAAGTATTATGCCTTTTTTCTCAGGTTGCTTTGAAGATTTTTCTCTTTATCTTAGTTTTAACTTTTGTTTCTTTGTTTTGTACTATTGAAACCCTGGCGGTGTAGTGGTTAAGTGCTACGGCTGTTAACCAAAAGGTTGGCAGTTCGAATTCACCAGGCACTCCTTGGAAGCTCTATGGCGTGGTTCTACTCTGTCCTATAGGGTCGCTATGAGTTGGAATTGACTTGATGGCAGTGGCTTTGGTTTTTTGGATTTTGGTACGCTTAACTGTGGTCTTCTTTGCATTAATCCTGCTTTGATGTTATAGGGTACACAAATCTATGGTTTAATGTCTTTCATTATCTTAAGAAAATATTCAGCCATTATCTCTCCAAATACTGATTCAGCCCTTTTCTCTTTTTCCTCTTTTTTAGTATTTTTTTAATACTTCACATGTGTTAAGTTTTCTCACTGTATCTTCTATGTCTCTGACCTCTTTCTGATTTTTCTATCCTTTTTTCTCTTCATGCTTCATTATGAATATTTTCTGCTGACTTGTATTCTAGGTCACAAATTCCCTCTTCAGCTATGTCTAATCTGCTATTTAACCCACTCAATCAGTACTAGATTTTAGTCATTTTACTTTTTTGAAAAATTGTATGTGTGATTATTTTTATAATTTCCATATCTCTGCTAAAATTCTTAATCTTGTCTTTTATTCTCCCAAACATAAAGTTTTAGTTATTTCAAAGTTTATGTTCACTAACTCCAAAGACTGACACCTCTGAGATTTTTTCTATTATCCATTGTTTCTGCTGTCTTAATTCATATTGCCTTAACTCCTCAATTCTTATATTGTCTCTCTGCTATTGCTTATGCAAAATTTTTATAGAAAAAACCTGAAGCCTGACATTAGGTGTCTTCCTCTTGATAAACTGCATTGTAATTTTTTTTTCAAGGTATCAGAGACACTGGCTCTCAGAACACCTTAATCCAATTTCAGTAATTGAAATGATCAGAAGCTGAGCTGCAGACCTACTCCTTATTTAAACTTTGCCCATGAATGAATTTGTGTTGGCCTTTAGTAACCATCTGCTTTCACCATCTACTCCAAAAGACATGAAAAACTCACTGCTTAGCCACTTGGCCTCTCAGACTACCTCTTCAAAACTAACTTAAACCTCCAGGGATATAAGCCATGCTTTCAAAGCTGGGCTCATCCCTCTGGTCTTCTGTGAGCTCTGTTCAGTAATTATTCACTAAATCATTAACTCTCCTATGGCTTGAATCAGATGTTGTCGTTTGGGTTTCTAATAGTCATCACCAGGAAGTGTAGTCTGGCTTACCTAATCCAGTATTACTGTAAGTGGAATTTTCTATCTTAGTCTGAGGCCCCAGGACCATGCCAACACTGAGAAATGGCAATGCTTCAGTGGTCTCTTTGCGTGAGTTTGTGCTAGTGGGATTTGAGGGTGGGCTGAAGATCCAGGTCCTGCTCTTTGCTGTATTCTTGACCCTCTATATGGTGACTGTACTGGGGAACCTCACAATGATCGTGGTCATCACACTGGATGCCCGCCTCCATTCCCCGATGTACTTTTTTCTTAAGAACCTCTCCTTCCTGGACCTCTGCTACTCATCTGTCATTGCTCCCAAGGCCCTTTCAAACTTCTTCTCATCAACCAAAATCATCACCTTCGCTGGCTGTGCCACCCAACTCTTCTTCTTTGCTCTACTGGTCACCACTGATGGTTTACTTCTGGGTGTCATGGCCTATGACCGCTTCATGGCCATCTGCAACCCCCTGCGCTACCCAGTCACCATGTGCCCCTCAGCCTGCACCCGCCTGGTACTGGGCACTTACTGTGGAGGCTGCTTCAATTCCATTGTGCAGACCAGCCTCGCTCTCCGTGTGCCATTCTGCAGCTCCAACCACATCAACCACTACTTCTGTGACTTGCCTTCTCTGCTCCGGATCGCCTGTGCCAACACAGCCCTCAATGAACTGGTCATGTTTGGCATCTGTGGGCTGATCATCGTGGGTGTGACATGTGTGGTTCTTGTCTCCTATGGCTATATCACAGTGACCATCCTGAGGATGCGTTCAGCAGCTGGGCGCCACAAGGTCTTCTCAACATGTGGTTCCCACATGACTGCAGTGACTCTCTTTTTTGGGACTGTCTTTGTGATGTATGCCCAGCCAGGAGCCATTGAGTCCATGGAGCAGGGCAAGGTGGTCTCCATCTTCTACACCCTGGTCACCCCCATGCTCAACCCCCTCATATACAGTCTGCGGAACAAGGATGTAAAGGAAGCCCTAAAGAGGCTGGGTCAGAAACATGCAGCTACATGAAGGGGGCAGCCAGGGAGAGACGGAGTATCTTGAGAACTCAGCGAAAGGAGAGCCTTTTGGTTGGGGTGGATCAGGAAATTCCTTCCATTGTTCTTTCCTTCATTCAATCAACTTTTATTTAAAGCACACTATGTATCTTGTATTTGCAAACTACTTGGAAAGATGCATATGACAATGTTGTTGTCTGCTAAGAACCAATAGTCCAATGGAGCAAAAATAATAAAATTTATTGTGTTGTTTGCAACTTATGAAGAAGTAAATTTATTACAATAATGGCACAAAGTACAGAATGAGTACATGTAAGTTTACACTGTTAGGGCTTCAGGGTAATTCAGTGATGGAAAGGATAGTATTTCCAACAACTTGTGCTGAAAAACTTGATATCCATATGCAAAAATATGAATCTCAACCCTAATAATAATTAACTCAAAATAAATAAAATCTCTAAATGTAAGAGCTAAAATTTTAAAACACATAGAAGAAAATAAAGGAAGACATTTGAGAGTTTAGATTAGGCAAAGATTTCTTAAATAGGACAAAATAAGCACAAGACATTGAGGGAGAAATTTGATAAATATGACTTTATCAAAATTTAAAAAAAAGAAAAAATTTTTGCATTTCCAAAAATTAGTTAAAAAATAAAAAGTTCAGCCATAATCTAAGAGAAAATATTTGTAAAATACATATTTGATAGAAGACATATCTGGAATATATGAGGAACTCCTACAATTCAACAGGAAGAACACAAAGAACCCAATCTAAAAAATGGGAAAAATCTTTGAACAAACTTTTATAAAAGAAATATAAGAATAGGAAATAAGCACATGAAAAGAATTTCAACATCATTATACATTGCAGAAATGCAAATTAAGACTACAATCGAGATATCAGTACACATCCAGTAGAATGGCTAAAATTGAAATGATTAATAATACCAGGTATTAATGAGGATGCAAGACCTATCCATCCAAAATTATATATCTTTACTGAAGGGCTTGAACTTTAACCTAAATAAAATGAGAGGCATTAGAGATTCATAGATTCAAGTGTAGGGACACTTAATATAGCAATTAGATTGATTCTCTCCAAATTAACCTATAGATTTAGTACAAATCAAGTTAAAATTTCAGTAGGTTTCAGAACGGAACTTGCAAAACTAATTACAAAATCCAAAGAGGCAAGAATAGCCAAAAAATTGTAAAGGAGAAGAATGAGAAGGAAGAGACAAATTGGCCAATGAAAATGAAAGCCACAGTGAGAAAATATTTATACCTGTTTAATGGGCAAAAAAATAAAGAAATTTGGCACTATAAAGGGTTAAAAATTATGTAGATCGATGGAATATCATACACATTGTTTATGAAACTGAAAATTGATAAAACACTTTAAAAACAATTTGGCATTATCTTTAAAGTCAAATTTTTGCATACTCAACAACACAAAAATTCTTCCAGATATAAAAGAGACTTCGTAACATCACTGCTTGCACCAAATAATAATGATAAAGAAAGCTGGAGGTAACCTAATGCCCATCAACAGAGAAATGAAAACATTGTGTTATTCAGCAATATTTTATAAACAATAAAATATTACTCGGCTTTGAAAATTAATGGACTGCCATTTTGTTGTTGTTAGTTGCTTCAAGTTGATTCCAACTCATGGGGACCCCATGTGTGCAGAGTAGAACTACTCCATAGGGTATTCAAGGCTGTGACCTTTCAGAAGCAAGTCAACAAGCTTGTCTTCCAAGGCATCTCTAGGTGGGTTTGAACTGCCAACTTTTCAGCTAGCTGTCAAGCACTTAAACATTTGCCGTACCCAGTACTGCCGCTTTAGTAACCCCCCCCACAAAAAGGATGAATCTTAGAAAAATAAGGCTGTGTGCAAAAAGCAAGGACCGAAAGGCCACAAACAGAATGAAACATTTCTATAGTTAGAGTGCTAGAATATAAAGTAGTATACTAACTACACGTACAGACACACATATATACAGAAAGAGAAATATGTGATAAAATAAAACAAAAAGAAGCAAGAGAATTATAAGCCTAAAGTTCAGACCCAAAAAAGTTCAGAATGGTGAAAAAAGGAGGGATAGATGTAAGCTATACAGATAATTTTTTAATTTATGAGTTCAGTGATGTAGTCACAAGCATTAATTATATTACGCCTTCTCCTCCCTTATCAACTATCTCCTTATCCAAATTTTCAAAGTTACAGTAAAAGTAAAAAATCAACTATTAGGCTATTTTGCACAATAACTACATACAACTGGTTGTAATGAATGCCAGGGTGCTAGCTATGATGGTTAAGGTTATGTATTGACTTGGCTGGGCCATGCCTCTCAGCGGTTTGGCAGTTATGCAATGATGTAACTTGACAGGTATGTAATGTTGTAATTTCATAGGTATGTAATGATGTAGTCGCCCTCCATTTGGTGATCTGTTGAGATCATCCTTACTTTTTGCATACCACCGATTTCACATGATGACCTGGTCTTTGGAAACGAACCATGTCGATAAGTGAGGAAAGGGTGTATTAGAAAGTAGAACAAAGTTGCATAAGATAGAGCACGAATGGGCCATTATCAAAAGTGTGTCCTAAGCCAAGGATTTTAATTAGTCCACTTCTTTGTGCCTTATGTGCACATTTTAAAAAGGAAAAGGGAACCAAGAGGTTTGGCCGGCAGGTAGACAGGCAAAAAGGGATCAAAAACATGTGTAAAGAGCAAGAGATTTTTAGAAATGAACTTGAAGATTAGAAAAAGAATCAAAAAGAACTTCTAGAAATGAAAAATATAATTATTAAAATTAAAAATTCTGTTAGCAGATTATATGGCAAAGTAGGCACCATCGAATATAGAATTAGAAAACTTAAAGATAGATCTAAAGAAATTGCCCAGGACGCAGGGCAGAAAGACAAATAAATGTAAAACACATATTATAAAAATGGGGTGACAGTGCCAAATATGCATCTAATAAGAGTTACAAAAGAAGAAACAAAAGAAAGTGAGTAAGAAGCAATATTCAAAGAGAATTGATGGCCAATAATTGGTCATAGACACTAAACCTTAGGGTCTGAAATTCCAGACAATCCCAAGGAAGACTCAACGAAAGTACAGATGACATACATCATAGTAAAACTTTAGAACATCAAAGACAAAAAGAGACCTTAAAAGCAACCGGAGAGAAAAGACAGGCTACTACAAAGTAATATCATTTAGACTGGCACTAGTTTCTTAACGTCTTTAGGTGCCGTCCAGTCAGTCCAACTAATAGCGACCCTATGTACAACAGAACAAAACACTGCCCAGTCATGCCATTCTGATAATCGTTGTTATGCTTAAGCCCATTGTTGCAGCCACTGTATCAATCCTTCTCGTTGAGAGTCTTCCTCCTTTTCACCAAGCATGATGACTTTCTCCAGGGACTGATCCCTGCTGACATGTCCAAACTATGTGAGATGCAGTCTCGCCATTCTTTCTTCTGAGGAGTATTCTGATTGTACTTCTCCCAAGATAGATTTGTTCATTTGTTATGGCAGTCCATGGTATATTCAATATTCTTCTCTAACACCACAATTCAAAGGTGTCAATTCTTCTTTGGTCCTCCTTATCCATCATCCAGCTTTCACATGCATTGGAGGCAATTCAAAATACTCTGGCTTGGGTCAGGCGCACCTTAGTCTTCAAGGTGACATCTTTGCTTTTAAACACTTTAAAGAAATCTTTTCTAGCAGATTTGCCCAATGCAATGCGTCTTTTGATTTCTTGACTACTGCTTCCATGGGCGTTGATTGTGGATCCAAGTAAAATGAAATCCTTGACAATTTCAAGCTTTTCCTCACTTATCATGATGTGGCTTATTGGTCCAGTTGTGAGGATTTTGTTTTCTTCATGTTGAGGTGTAATCCATACTGAAGGCTGTGGTCTTTGATCTTCGTTAGTAAGTGCTTCAAGTCCTCTTCACTTTCAGCAGCAAGGTTTTGTTATCTGCATAACACAGGTTGTTAATGAGTCTTCTAATCCTGATGCCCTGTTCTTCTTCTTACCATCCAGCTTCTCAGATTATGTGCTCAGCATACAGGTTGAGTAGGTATGGTGAAAGGATACAGCCCTGATGCGCACCTTCCCTGACTTTGAACCAGGCAGTATCCCCTTGTTAACTTTGCACAACTGCCACTTATCTATGTACAGGTCCCTCATGAGCAGATTCAAGTGTTCTGGAATTCCCATTCTTCCCAAGGTTATCCATAATTTGTTATAATCCACACAGTCCAATGTCTTTGCATAGTCAATAAAACACAGGTAAACATCTTTCTGGTATTCTCTGCTTTCAGCCAGGTTCCATGTGACATCAACAATGATATCCCTGGTTCCATGTCTTCTTCTGAATCCAGCTAGAATTTCTGGCACTTTCCTGTTGATATACTACTGCAGCCGCTTTTGAATCATCTTCAGCATAATTTTACTTGCTTGGGATATTAATGATATTGTTCAATGATTTCAGCATTTAGTGGAATTGCCTTTCTTGGGAATAGGCATAAACATGGATCTCTTCTAGTCAGTTGCCCAGGTAGCAGTCTTCCTGATTTTTTGGCCTAGACAAGTGAGCACTTCCTGCACTGCATCTGTTGGTTGAAACATCTCACCTGGTATTCCGTCGTTTCCTGGAGCCTTGGTTTCACCAATGCCTTCAGTGCAGCGTGGACTACTTCCTTCAGTACCATCAGTTCCTGCTTACAGGTTACCTCCTGAGAATGGTTGAACTTCAACCAATTCTTTTTGGTATTGCAATTTCTTTAATTGCAACAATGAAAACCTAGAAAAGAGTAGAAAATGTCTTCAAAGTGCTAATAAATAATAATTATTAGCCAACAATTGCATAGCTGAAATACCTATTAATAAAACAAGTAAATATGAAGACTTTTTTCCAACATCGAAAAAAATAGAGTTTACTATTAACAGGCCTTCTCTAAAGGTACTTATATAAATTCTGCTTCAGCAAAGAAAGAAAAGATTGTAAAAATGTTGTCTAAAAATCAAGAAGATATCATATACAAATAAAATAATAAATCTAAACAAACTTTGCTTAATAAAAATGTGTGTATTCTTATCTCAATAAATACAATTAAAAAATACTTAATGATCCACGGAGAAGGACATTTATTTTATTGTTCATAGTGGCCCATAAGCTGGAAATAAAGTTAATGACCAGCAATAAGGGACTAGTTTAATAAATTACACCAACATCATAAAATATTTTATACCCCTTAGTAAAAATGAACTGGCTCCCAGTTCATCTAGAAGTCCTTTCAGAAAAGTCTTTCGAATAAAATTCTGTTTGATAAAATCAATGAATTTAATAAAAATTCAATTAAAATTGAAAATCCAATTTCTGTACAACATACGTTGCAGACAGGTAGACAGACAGACAGACAGGGAGAGGGAGAGAAGAGAAAATTTTTAAAGAGTCCTAAAAGGCATATTAGGAGTCCCTAGGTGGTATAAAAAAAAAAAAAAATTTTTTTTTTTTTTTAGGTGGTATAGTGGAAACCCTGGTGGCGTAGTGGTTAAATGTTATGGCTGCTAACCAAGAGGTCAGCAGTTCGAATCCGCCAGGCATTTCTTGGAAACTCTACGGGGCACTTCTACTCTGTTCTGTAGGGTCACTACGAGTCAGAATCGACTCGACAGTAGTGGGTTTATAGGCGGATTACTGGTTAAGAGTTCGGCTGCTAACCAAAAGGTCAGCAGTTTGAAGAAACCCTCTGGGGCAGTTCTGCTATGTCCTATAGGGTTGCTATGAGTCGGAATCAACTCAATGGGTTTGGTCTTTTTTTTTAAGAGACACATTAGGAGTCCCGGGGTGGCACAAATGATTAAGCACTTGGTTGGCAGTAAAACCTGTCCAGAGACGCCTTGGAAGACAGGCCCGGCGATCTGCTTCCAAAAGGTCACAGCCTTGAAAACCCTATGGAGGGAGAAAAGACTGATCATGTAAAAGCTTTCCTGCCCAGTAGGGAGCCGAATCCAGCCAGAAGCCTTGGATCTGGAGGGCGTGAATGAGTGGGAACGGCTCTGCTCTGTGTTGGGAAAGCAACTCTGCGAGGTCACGGATCCCGAGGATATGATGCTCCTGGGCCAGGGCTGTGGTCTGCAGGGGAAGAGGGGTGCCCACCTGGATTGATCGGCCACAGCACCCAGGTAGGACTGCATCATTGTCGGGCTGGGTGTGTCACTGCCCAGGACAATTACAGAATTAGAAACTCAAATGGCCAGCAAATATACGAAAGGATGTGCAGCCACACCCACAATAAAGTCATGCTGACCAGACGAGCTAGCAGGTGTTTTGTTAGATGCGTGGATGTTATGCAGATTGGTGACCTTAAGTAGTGGCAGGGGAGGGACATCTGTGTTTCCATGCCAACAGCAGAAGAAATCACACAACTTCTTTGGGCACAATAGGGCATCAGTGTACAAATTAGTTTCTCACCTACGGGAACATCTCCCTGAGAACAAAACTAACACACTTTGCAATGTTGTTGGTGACAGGGAAAAAAATAACCTCAATATCTATGAATCTGTTGGCTAAAGAAATTATAGTATCCGTATACGAAGGTAGAGCCCTGGTGATGTAGTGGTTAAGAGCTCAGCTGCTAACCAAAAGGTCAGCAGCTGGAATCCACCAGGCGCTCCGTGGAAACCCTATGGGTCACTTCTACTCTGTCCTATAGGGTCGCTATGAATTGGAATCAACTTGAAGAAATCAAGTTTGGATTTTGGCTTTATACAAAGGGAGAGAAACTGACTCAGAGATATGTTTACAGTGCTAAGTGAAAAAATCAAATTGTAGAATGAATGAATACCATGATTTAATTTTTAGGACACCCATACCAAAAATAAATAAATGAAGCAAAGGTCAGAAGTGTCCACCCACTCAGGGAGAGATTTGTTTCTAGGTGTTAATCTTTCTAAGTTTTTCCTGGATTAAGGGAGCAATGTCTCCCTTTTTACTTGATCATTTCTTAATTGTTTGAATTTCTTCATGTGGGTATTCATTTTGAATCTTAAAACACAGAGAATGTTAAACATGTTTCTTGGGAAAAAAAGCAAAAAGAAGCTTGGTGACTACCTTCTTTAATGTTCTAATGTAAGATGGTGAGAGGGGCTGCCCAGTAGAAAACAGGTTTCCAGGTTCCTGGGGCAGGAATTTCCCCACTAGGTCACTTTTCCTCCACCAAATTGGTGGAGATGTGTTGGGTGGGGAGGGGACAGGAGGGGCTCAGGGCCCAGGAGGACACCCCTGTCACCCTGGAAGGCGGCCTCTCTACTGAAATCCACTGGAACTGTCTGAGGCTCCGTGCTTGTCTCCTGCTTGCCCTCTGGGGGTCCCTGAGCAGTTTCCAGGCTTCAGCACCAGGCTTGGAGGTAATGAGTCCAACCAAGGATGGTGACAGGAACCCAAGGGGCCAGGAGTCCCAGCACACTGCAGGCCTGAACACAAACAACCGCCCCTAATAGACCATGTGAGGCTTGAGTCCTAGCCGTGCCAGGCACAGAGAAACATCGCTACAGTGACCCCATGGTGGGGGCTCCCCCACATCCCAACACCCTGCAATGGGAACCAAGCGTGGAGGAGCTGGGCTGAGTTTCCCTCTCTCCACCAAGGACCTGGCAGCTTTCTGTACCTGAGCCTGGATCACCTGGGCCCAGCTGGGACCCAGGTACCCCACATGCTCCCTCCCCTTGCTCACTTCACTGTAGAGGGTCCAGTACTGGGTGGCTGGGGTCATCACCATCAGCACAGACCAGAAGTCAGAAGCCCAGCCACCCAGGAATACAGGCCCTGGCTTTGTGGCCTTGCGTGAGTTGTGACCGTCATGATAAATAGAGGGGACTGTGGTGAAACTGCTCAGCAGGGCATGGGGTACAGTTGCCCTGACAACGGGTTCCCAGGAGGACAGAGGAACCTGACTTCACCCCTGCCAAGCCGAGGGCTCACCAAGAGCTGCC
Source organism: Loxodonta africana (assembly GCF_030014295.1). NCBI lineage: Eukaryota > Metazoa > Chordata > Mammalia > Proboscidea > Elephantidae > Loxodonta > Loxodonta africana. The sequence goes on along the minus strand of NC_087347.1, from coordinate 2,726,221 downwards.
CTCCGCCTCCAGGACAAGGAGGCAGTACTTGTTCAAGTTCAATGTGAACAGAAATGCTTGGGGATCTTGTACAAACAGGCTCCCAGGTGATGCTGAGGCTGCTCGTCCTGGGACCTCTCTCTGAGGACAAGAGTTGAATGAAGAGCTGTGGGGTGTTCATCATAGGCCTTCCACACCACAAAGACATTTCCACTGCTCAGCTAAAGACTGATCTACTGAGCAGCCCCCGGGTTCAGCTAAACCAGCCAGAGTGATGGGCCTGTGTGTTCTCCAAACTTAAACAGGGAACATGGCTTTGCAAATAAACATACCAACAACCTTCTGGGTTCCCATGTCCTGGACAGTCAGGTTTGTGAGGAGCTGGAAGCCCCTGAGGGGAGTTACTTGTCCGGAAAATAACCACAGGGACATTAAACTGAGGGCCTCGAGGCAGAAGGAGCAAAGTGAGCTCATTTGCTGAGGCTACTGGACAGATGGGTCACAGTGGTCCTCACTGTATGTGTGTCAGTGCGGGGGTAGGCAGCCAGGGGCCACCAGCTCTGCCAGGCCTCCTGGAGCTCCTGCCCGTAGTTGGGGCAGTGCTCCACTCTGCCCTTGGCACACAGCTCCCTATTAGGGAGGTGGGGGCTCCAGTGGCATGGCAGTACTGATGGTCCCAAATGGCTGCTGTGTGAGGGTGGCAGTCAATGTCTCACTGGGAGAGGACATTGGCCCACCCATCCTTCCATCTGTTTGAATATCTATGTTGTCACCAACCACCTTGTAGGAGCACTGTGGGGCTTGAAGGGACGTGGGGACGATTCCTCCTCTACTTCTCACCACTGACCACCCGCCTCTGCTTACACACCTCCTGGTCGGGGAGCTCACTCCCTTCAAAGGCACCCTCTCCATGATGCCCCAGGTCTGCCTCAAGGAAGCTAATCATCCACACTGAAATCAGCCTGCACAAGCACACGCACCCCAAACCCTCCCTGTGACGTCACAGCCTGCCCCCTACCACCTCTGCCCACTCCTCCTTCACTAGGGTGGCCACTCCCTCAGTATTCTGGCCAGCCTTCACAACCTACACCTGTTACCAGTCCCCCAGGTGTGGTGCCCAGCCTCTGCTCATGGCTCTCCTGTGTGGTTTGTGCCGAGGTGGGGTAGCAAGCAGCCCCTGGTGGAAGAAGTCCACACAGACTAGGACAGACATTCCAGTGCTGAGTGGCTGTTGTGCTCACAGCAAATTGAGCCCAGAGGGGAAGCTAATGGGTATGGGGGGTGCGCCAGCCACGGGGACAGTGAGGAAGATATCTCTACATGTGTCCCACCGCTCTCTGCTGGCTCTCAGACCCTGAGACTGAGCTGCTCTCCAGGATCTGCCTGACAGCTGGACTTTGGTGGCAGCCCCCTGAGACTCTCAAGGGACAGAAACCCTGACTGATGGAGGGCCACTAGAGTCCAGACAAGGAGCCCTGGTTGCACAGTGGTTAAGCGCTCCACTGCTAACTGAAATATCAGTGGTTCGAAACCACCCAGTGGCTCTGAGGGAGAAAAGAAATGACCATCTGCTTCCATAAAGATTACAGCCTTGGAAACCCTATGGGGCATTTCTACTCTGTCTTACAGGGTCACTATGAGTCAGAATCAACTCAACAGCAATGGGTCAGGGTTGCCAAGGTGGGCAGAGTCCAGCAAAGGAGACAGATAGTACTCGCAGTAGCCTGATGTGGGCTGATCCCTGTTCAGCCTCCAGCTTGTGGCGGAACTATTATAGTCACCGGGTGCATTAAGTAAACATTGCTGAGTTGCTAATTCGTGGATAAGGCAGGAAGAACAGGGTCAGATACTCAGGTAGGGTCGGGCAAGCACCTAGGAAAAACTAGGCCCATGGGGGGAGGTAAGCAAGAACTTTCAGGAGCTGGGGGGCTGACATACTGTCCCACAAGCGGGCTATTTAACTCAACTGTGTCAGGCTTTTCTGTAACCGCCCCCCCATCAATCATCCATCCAACCATTCATCGTTCATCCATCCATAGCAGCATCTCAGACTCAGGGCGATTGCTTGATACATATCAATGAATTAACAGATGAAGAGGAAATGTCGCCCTTGTAGGTCAAGCTCTTCAGGAGCTGGGCGCCTGTCATCTCTTTGTCAGCAGACAAAGTACCACTAACAGGCCCTGTGCTCCAGGGGCACATGTGACAGTGGACACTGACTGACTCCCTCTTGCTGGCCCCTCTCTACCTCACCTTGTCCTTACTCTGAGGCCATGTTGACCCAAGGTGATGGGAACCTCTCGGATCTCTCTTTGCAGGAGTTTGTGCTAGTGTGATATGAGGGTGGGCTGGAGACTCAGGCTCTGCTCTTTGTTGTGTTCCTGGCCCTAAACGTGGTGACCCTACTGGGAAACCTCACAATGATCATGGTCATTACAGTGGACGTCCGTCTCCACTCTCCCATGTACTTCTTGCTCAAGAACCTCTCCCTCCTGGACCTCTGCTACTCCTCCGTCATCACCCCCAAGGCCCTGGCCAACTTATTCTCCCCAACCAAGGCCATCACCTTAGCCATCTATGCCACCCAGTTCTTCTTCTCCCTGCTGAACACAACTGAGCACTTCCTCCTGGCTGTTATGGCCTATGACCGTTTCATGGCCATCTGCAACCCCCTGCACTATCCGGTTACCATGTGTCCCTCAGCCTGCGCCCACCTGGCACTAGGTACCTACTTTGGAGGCTGGCTCAACTCCATCTTGCAGATCAGCCTCACATTCTGCCTCCCATTCTGTAGCTCCCACCGCATCAACCACTTCTGCGATATGCCACCTCTGCTCCGCATCACCTGTGTCAACACAGCCTTCAATGAACTGGTCAAGTTCGGCATTTGCAGGCTGATCACCGTGGGGACCACCCTTATTGTCCTTATCTCCTACAGCTACATCACAGTGACCATCCTGAGGATGAACTGGGGGACCGGGAGACACGAGGTCTTCTCTACCTGTGGCTCTCACATGGTTGCTGTGTCCCTGTTCTATGGGGCCGTCTTTGTGATGTACACCTAGCCAGGGGCTGTGGAGTCCATGGAACAGGGCAAGGCGGTCTCCATCGTCTACACCTTGGTCATCCCCACGCTCAACTCCCTCATCTACAGTCTACAGAACAAGGAAGTGAAGGAGGCCCTGAAGAGGCTGGTCCAGAAACACTTAGCCATGTGAAGGAGGGCTGTAATGAGTAGGCAGAAGTTCATTTTTAAATACTATCAAGCAATTTTCAAAGAGATTTATAGCAATTTTTATGCCACCCAAAAAGAATATGACAGATCCAGTTGCTTCACATTGTGTGAAATCAGTATTGTATATATATATTTTTTTTAATTTAATTTTAGCCATTTGATGTATCTGTTATTATGGGTCACTTCCATTTTCCTACTGGTGAATGAGATTGGGCATCTTTTCATAAATTTAGTGGTCATTTGGATATTCTGCTGGGAGTAGTATCTATGGTTTGCACTTTAACTGTCTTTTTCTTATTGATTTGTAGGGGTTCCTTATATGTTCTGGAGATGAGACCTTTGTTGATGGTATGATGCTCAAATATCTTCTTCTACTTTGTGGTTTTCATTTTCACTCTCTAATGGTGTCTTTCAATCAACAGAATTTCTTACATTTAATGTAGTAAGTTTATCCATCTATTATTCTGTGTCTATATCACAAAAAAACTGCATACCAACATCACAGGGAAAGTCCTCCAGGTTATGTTTTAGAAGTTTAATTGACCAGCCTTTTATATTAAGAGAGACAATTCATATGCAATTAATTTTTGTGGTTGTTTTGAGGCAGGGTCAAGTTTTACCTTTTTGCCAAATGGCTATCTATTGACTATTATTTACGGAAGAGCGATCCTTCCCAACTGCAGTACAATACCACTGTTATGGATTGAATTGTGTCCCCCCAAAAATGTGTGTCAACTTGGCTAGGCCATGATTCCCAGTATCCTGTGGTTGCCCTCCATTTTGTGATCTGATGTAATTTCCCTGTGTGTTGTAAATCCTGATCTCTGCCTGTGCTTAATGAGGCAAGATGAGGTTATGTTAAAGAGGTTTAGGGTGGGATGCAACACCCTTACTCAGGTCACAGACTTGATCATATATAAGGGGAGTTTCCCTGGGGTATGGCCTGCATCATCTTTTATCTTACAAGAGGTAAAAGGAGAAAGAAGCTAGGCAAGAGATGGGAGACCTCAAACCACCAAAAAAGAAGAGCCAGGAGTGAGCGTGTCCTTTGGACCTGGGGTCCCTGTGCTCAGAAGCTCCTAGACCAGGGAAAGATTGATGACAAGGACCTACCTCCAGAGGTGGCAGAGAAACCGTTCCTCTGGAGCTGGCACCCTGAATTTGGACTTCTAGCCTCTTAAACTGTGAGAGAATAAGCTTCTATTTGTTAAAGTCTCCACTCGTGCTATTTCTGTTATAGCAGCACTACTTAACTAAAACAGCCACTTTTGTCTCAAAAGTCCAGGTATATGTGGACACACAGTGTGCTCATGGATGGGAAGGGTCAATATTATAAAGATCTTAATTTTTCATGTTAATCTATAAATTCAATGTTACCTCAACCTTAACAGGATTTTTATAGAATTGAGCAAACTGATTCTACAATAGGATTCATCATGTCAAAGAATAGCCAAAGAATTTATGAAAAGTAAAAACAAAGAGGAGGAACTTGTCCTGCAAAAATCAAGACTCCTTTGAAAACTCTAGCAATCCAAAGTGTAGTATTGCCAGATATCTAATAGAAAAATAGAAAATGAAAATCAAATGGCTGAAAATGTTTTGAGAAGATACTGGAAGTCATTAGAAGATAGAAGATGCAATTTCTTTTTAATGCTATGTACTTAACACACCCATCAAAACAAGGAAGGATGGAGAAAATGGGAACTCATACACTGCTGATTGTGTTTAATCAGTTCAAACATTTGAAGAGAAATTTGGCCATTTAAGTGGAAAAAGAAGAAAAAAATTAATGTGATGCACCTGTTCACCAAAGACAGTCAAAAGCAAGGTAATTTATAGATAGAACAGTTCACCCCCATGTTCTCACAGAAGTTACAAATACAGACAAGCCAGCTGCACAGACCCTTGGTAAAGAACCTAGAACAGAACTACAAGTGTTGGCATCAATAACCTTCTAGCCCCACAATGTGCCATCCCCCTGGTCACCAAAGGGGATCGTGCACTGTGTCCTCTTCCATGTAACCAGGGTGTCCTGACACGGAAGGCTTTCACCCCTGGGGCTGAGTAGTGTGATTGAATGAAAAAACGTGGAAAGATACAATGGAGCCTCCAGATGTACGATTAATATATTTATAAATGAGGTTGAGGAACAAAATGTGACTTTCCCTACTAAAGGATTCACTTTTTTCCCTTAGAGGGGAAAAGCTGATCATTGTTATATTATTCATCACTGGAAAACAGACACACAGAACAAAAAAGACTAAATATCCTCCAACAGAAGACTGCACAAATACATTGAGACACAGTCGTGTGATGTTTAAAACTTTTGAAGTAAACACATGGAGTAAGGACGGACCTTGAGAATACAATGTGAAGTGGAAAAAAGGAAGCTGCATACATACAATACAGTGGTAAGTGTTAAAGGTAAAATGAAAAACACACAAAAAATTTATCTATGTCTTACATGAGAAAATGCTCTCGATCATTAGCCATTAGAGAAATGCAAATTAAAACTACGATGAGATTCCATCTCACACCAGCAAGGCTGGCATTAATCCAAAAAACACAAAATAATAAATGTTGGAGAGGCTGCGGAGAGATTGGAACTCTCATACACTGCTGGTGGGAATGTAAAATGGTACGACCACTTTGGAAATCTATCTGGCGTTATCTTAAACAGTTAGAAATAGAACTACCATACAACCCAGAAATCCCACTCCTGGGAATATACCCTAGAGATACAAGAGCCTTCATACAAACAGATATATGCACACCCATGTTTATTGCAGCTCTGTTTACAATAGCAAAAAGTTGGAAGCAACCAAGGTGTCCACCAACGGATGAATGGGTAAATAAATTGTGGTATATTCACACAATGGAATACTACGCATCGATAAAGAACAGTGATGAATCTCTGAAACATTTCATAACATGGAGGAACCTGGAAGGCATTATGCTGAGCGAAATTAGTCAGAGGCAAAAGGACAAATTTTGTATAAGACCACTATTATAAGATCTTGAGAAATAGTAAACCTGAGAAGAACACATACTTTTGTGGTGACGAGGGGGGGAGGGAGGGAGGGTGGGAGAGGGTTTTTTTATTGATTAATCAGTAGATAAGAACTGCTTTAGGTGAAGGGAAAGACAACACTCAATACATGGAAGGTCAGCTCAATTGGACTGGACCAAAAGCAGAGAAGTTTCCGGGATAAAATGAATGCTTCAAAGGTTAGAGGAGCAAGCGCGGGGGTCTGGGGAACATGGTTTGCGGGGACTTCTAAGTCAATTGGCAAAATAATTCTATTATGAAATCATTCTGCATCCCACTTTGAAATGTGGCGTCTGGGGTCTTAAATGCTAACAAGCGGCCATCTAAGATGCATCAATTGGTCTCAACCCACCTGGAGCAAAGGAAAATGAAGAACACCAAGGCCACACGACAACTAAGAGCCCAAGAGACAGAAAGGGCCACATGAACCAGAGACCTACATCATCCTGAGACCAGAAGAACTAGTTGGTGCCCGGCCACAATCGATGACTGCCCTGAGAGGGAGCACAGCAGAGGACCCCTGAGGGAGCAGGAGATCAGTGGGATACAGACCCCAAATTCTCATAAAAAGACCAAACTTAATGGTCTGACTGAGACTAGAGGAATCCCGGCGGCCATGCTCCCCAGACCTTCTGTTGACACAGGACAGGAACCATCCCCGAAGACAACTCATCAGAAATGAAAGGGACTGGTCAGCGGGTGGGAGAGAGAAGCTGATGAAGAGTGAGCTAATTATATCAGGTGGACACTTGAGATTGTGTTGGCAACTCTTGTCTGGAAAGGGGATGGGAGGATAGAGAGAGAGGGAAGCCGGCAAAATTGTCACGAAAGGAGAGACTGAAAGGGCTGACTCAAGAGGGGGAGAGCAAGTGGGAGTAGGGAGTGAGATGTATGTAAACTTATATGTGACAGACTGCTTGGATTTGTAAACGTTCGCTTGAAGCTTAATAAAAGTTATTAAAAAAAATTTATCTATGTCTATAGATATATGCAGTAAAAATATTCTGAGAGAAAAGTCATAGTCATAGGCGTCTCTTTGGAGAGAGGGAAGGAGATAACAATAGGGAGTGATGGAAACAAAGGGACTTCAACAGTCCACAATGTTCAGTTTTTAAAATCATTACTGTAAACATCAAGCCCCGTGTTTCTTCCACCCCCACTGAGGGAAAGAGCATGAGGTCAAGGCTGATGATGAGCCCAGCCGGGAAGAAGAGCACCTGACAACTGCTCACATTATTCTGAGCAGTGACCCCTTTCAGATCCTGACCCCGGTTATATACATACGCATTCCTTATGTCCACCTTGAGATAGCCTTCACCCAGATCAGAATGTTTTTCCAGCCTAGTCAGAACCTAGCACAGCATCACCTAAAAGCATAATTTGTGGGACGTTAATCTTTCAAGAAACTCCCTGCAAAAATTGGTATCCAGGTAAGTAGGCACACTGCCTCCCTATCTTGTGGATTTGCAAAGCATGCCACCATATGGAGACTCTGAGAAGAGACAAACTGCTCTAACTCAGCATTTCTCAAGCTTTTTTAATCACAGAAATATTTTTTTACTGTAAAGAAACAAACATGGGTTCATATCACTCAGAACTAATGTTCAGAAGCACACTTTTCAGGATACAGAGATGTGGTCCCTGCTGCCCCATCACCTTGTCTCCTCTTCAGCTTTCTCTTCTGAGCAAGTCTTCCTGCAGGCACAGGTCAGAGCTAGGGAGCAGGCAATTCAATTCCTCCTTCAATGCAGAAAAATTATCTTTCATAATGTCTTTAAAAACACCTTCTCTTCCATTGTCCGATTTGCCATTTCATAGCTATTTCTGTACTTTTCATAAAGCTGTATCTCACTTTGGGGAGTTAATTTATGAGTTCTTAGAAAAGGTTATAGAGGAGTATGGTGATCATGCAGCAATATCATCAGTAATAACAATAAAACAGAACAGTAATGTGAGCCAGAAGGGGTGTGTAACTCACATGTGTTCACACAGAAACTTTGGGTCTGGAATTTGAACTCCAACATATTGGGTTGTAATGACGTTTCTAGCTTTGGTTCTTTTGATTTTTCCTCTTGTCCGTATATTATTTTATGGTTTAAAAGTTAATTGATGTTAACTAGGTGATGATATAATGACCCAGTAAATATTCTGTCATTATAATCTTCTTTATTATAATTGAAAATGAAATAAAGGAATTGTGGAAAGGCTAAGAAAATTTAAATTAATTTAATTTAACTAAAAATTCTGGAAACCCTGGTGGTGTAGTGGTTAAGTGCTACGGCCACGTTTCCAGGTGACACTAGCATATTCCAGGAGCTCACTACTCACATGGGGCTGGTGGCTGCCATATTAGGCAGGGCAGAGAGAGACCATGTCCATCCTCCTGAACGTTCTGGGGACAGTGCCCCCTAGGGGACTAGGTGGGATTGTCTTTAAAGCAAAAATCAGGAGATGACTTTGTCCCACGCTGGGAAACAAAGCTGTGAACTCACTGACTGTCCTTCCCTGAAACACATGGTCTGGGGTGGGGCACCCACTTTGGGTGGGCTTAGCTGCGTGGCTAAGGTACCTCTTTGAGAATCAAGAGGACTGGTCCGGATGGCCATTAATTCAGCCCACTGGGGGCCAGGATACAAGGTGTCATTTTAAAGAGCCAAATCACAGAAGTAGGACTGCAAATGGACAATGCATATAGGAAGAGATCTCTTTAGGAAGGAGAGACAGGACCCTATAATTAGACCACTTTGCCCATTAGACAGCGTTTTTGCCATTAGTGAGCCCTGGTGGTACAGTGGTTGAGAGCTTGGCTGCTAACCAACAGGTTGGCAGTTCAAATCTACCAGCTGCTCCTCGGAAAAACCCTATGGGCAGTTCTACTCTGTCCTGTAGGGTTGCTTTGAGTCAGAATTGACTTGACGGCAACAGGTTTGGTTTTTGGATTATCTAATAGGTAAGCAAAAAAAAAAAAAAAAAAAGTTTTTTGTTTTTTTTTTTAAGCAAATATGAAGAAGACTGGTGATATGAAGCACTGGTGAGGGGAAGGGACACCCACTCTTTCCTGTGCCATGGAAGAAGAGAAACTGTACATTTTTGCAGAGAAAAGGGCAGTGTTTACAAAATAAAGCAAACTGTCCGCTGATAGCCCATGATGCTCCCTGTGGAGCCTCAGCCTGCGGGAACGTGCACAGGGCTCGTGAGGACATTCAGTGCGTCCTTGTCCATGAAGGGAGAGAATGTGAGCCAAGGGTGTGTCCTAGGAAGAAGCCTAAGGTTGTGTACCGTGCCGGGCACAGGGCCACTGAGGGGACAACCCCAACCATGCACTGACTTAGAGAGACACCCACGCATTGTCAGGTGAACTGATGAATGTTGGGTGTGGTTCAAACGAAAACACGTGAACAAAAATCCACCAGCATGCAGAGGCACTTCTGGAAAATACACACATCTAGTAGAGCAGGGGGCGTGGGAGGTTGATAGCAGGGCTGTGGGCCAGGCGTTCCCCTGCGCCCAGAAGGGAGCAAGCTCCGCACAGAGGCCTCCAGGTTCCTCTCAGTTGTTGGAGCTTGTCCCTTGTTGACCCTCCAGGGGCTGCTGAGGGACTTCAGGCTGCCTCCACCTCTATCTTAAGGCAAGGCGATCAGACACAGATTAGCAACAGGGCTGTAGCCTCTCAGGACCCAGGGTGCCAGGAATCCCAGCGCTCCAGGGCATGGATCTCCCCTAATTGGCCATGTGAGGCCCGAGTCCCAGCTGTCACAGGCACAGAGAAAAGTTCCTGCAGTGACCCCCACGGTGTGCGCTCCCCAACATCACGCTACCCAGCAGTGGAGGCCAGGCGTGGAGGAGCTGAGCTGAGCCTTCCTTGACTCCACTGAGGAGCCGGCAGCTTCCCGCACCAGAACTTGAAACGCCTGGACCTAGCTGAGACCCAGGTAACCCATTGCCCCCTGCACTCCCTAAGTTCACTGTAGAGGGGCCAAATGTGGACAGGCAGGGCAGGGGTCCACAGTGCTGTGTCATCACCACCAGCACAGACCAGGATCAGGAGCCTGGAAGTTTCAACCACTGAGTCCCCATCACGAGCGAGTGAGGGTGAGCGAGCAGGGGGGTTCCATCAGAACCAAGAGCATCACCTGGGCTGCTGCCAGTGCACACTCCCTCCTCATCCCCCACTCCTCCCAGCCCAGCAGCCCCACCGGCAAGTCCAGTGCCCAGGGTGGTTTGACTGGACACTTACGTGCTGTCATCAGGGTTAGGAGAGGATGTCTCCCCAGGAGAGGAAAATAGGATGGCCCATACTTTCATGAGCACCCCTTTCTGTTGGAATACCTGATTCTCACTATTCAGCTCAGGGGTGGCATTCTGGAGAGATCCTAGGGTCAGGAGGGACCCTGGGAGGGGGGCCTCTTTCCACACACACCCTTGACGTGCACCCCTCCTCCTTGGGGAGCTCACTCCTCCAAAGACCATCTCTCAGCCCAGGGACTAGATGCTGGGACCCATGAGACCTGCCTGCAGTGTCACCCTGACCCTCCCTCCCAGGATCCACACCTTCCTCCCCTCTTTTCTCTCTCACCCAGTCTCCGCAAATAGGGCCGTCTCTGGCCAGCCTTCTTGGCACTGCTGGGAACCAGCATTTCTACAAAACCCACGCTTCTCATGGCCATCCTGTAGGCTCTGCTGAAATGGAGACAGGACATGGCATAGCCCAACTCTGCCTGGCACTCTGGCCCGGAGGAAACTCTGATGGCCATGCAGGTGGGCCTGAGTGAGGATGAAGGGGAGGATATGCCATCTCTGCATATGCCCTCTCCTCTCTGCTGGCTCTGAGCCCCTGGGGCTGGGCTGTCCCTGCCCATGATCTGCCTGACAGCTGGACCTTAGTCGGAGCCCCCTGAGGTCCTCAAGGACAGAGAGACCCCACCTGACAGAAGGCCACTGAGTATAGGCACAGGGTCAGGAATGCAGAAATGGGTGCCCATCCTACAGGGGGGACAGGCAGACAGCACCCACTGTAACTTACTATCTTAGCCCTAGGCTAAGATAGTAAGTTACCAGGCACAGTAATAGGGCTTCGAGTGTGTTCAGTAAACACCACTGATTGGATGGATTAGTGAATAAGGCAGGAAGAGCAGGGTCGGATATGCGGGCAGGGAGGGACAAGCACAAAGGAGGGTGCAGGCCCACAATGGGGGGAGTGCATGGGCTTTTGGGGGGTGGGGGATGACCTTCTGTCCCACATAGGGCTACTAACTCAGCTCCATCAGCTCTTTCAGGCTTCTCTGCACACCCTCAGCAGCATCTCACTCTCATAAAGAGTGAGCACTCAATACATACGTGTTTTTTAATTTCAACTTTTTATCAGGAAAATTTTACACACCTACAAATACACAATTATCAACACCCTGCTGTTCTCTCCCCAATTCTCTCATGTTTCATTGTCATCATCATCCCTAGACACAGTCTTAAAGCAAATTTGGGACTTCATGCTTCCTCCAACACTGTAGTCTGTATCTTTCACAAATGCACAGCTTTTGAAAACATCCCTGTACTATCAGCATCACACCACACAAAACTAGCAACTGTCCTTAAATGTCATCGACCACCCAGTGGACTTTCCCTTTCCTCAGTTCTCTAAGAGACAGTTTCCACGTGTGGCTGATTGGACTCAGTGCCCACACATGGCATTTCGTTCCTTTGTCTCTGAAATTCTGTCTCACCCATGACATGACTGCCTCTCCCACCTGCCCACCTCGTTTTCCTCTGCCATTTAATTGTTGAAAACTCCAAGTAATTTTTGTCTGGTAGAATGTTCCAGATGCTAGTTTTGGTCAGTTGTATCTTTGGATCATTAATATCACATTTAAGCAAAATTTTGCTGAAGATTTTTCAAAAGTGGCTATGGCAATATATCGATAGGGAATTGTCAGAAATTCAAGTGGGATTTACAAGACGACATGGAATCAAGAATATCACTGCTCATGTCAGATGGATCCTGGCTGAAAGCACAGAATACCCGAAAGATGTTTACCTGTGTTCTATTGACTATGCTAAGGCATTCAACAGTGTGGATCATAATAAATCATTGCAAAGAATGGGAATTCCAGAACACTTAATTGTGTTCATGAGGACACATGGATCAAGAGGCAGTCATTTGAACAAAACAGGAGGATACTGCATGGTTTAAAGTCAAGAAAGTTGTGTCTAGGTTGTATCCTTACCCCATACCCATTCAATCTGTATGCTGAGCAAATAACCTGAGAAGCTGGACTATGTGAAGAACAGGGCATCAGGATTGGAGGAAGACTCATTAACAACCTGCGTTATGCAGATGACACAACCTTGATTGCTAAAAGTCAAGAAGACTTGAAGCACTTACTGATGAAGATCAAAGACTACAGCCTTCAGTATGGATTACACCTCAATATAAAGAAAAGAAAAATCCTCACAACTGGACCAATAAGCAACATCATGATAAATGGAGAAAAGATTGAGGTTGTCAAGGATTTCATTTTACTTGGATCTACAATCAACATCCATGGAAGCAGCAGTCAAGAAATCAAAAGATGCATTGCATTGCGCAAATCAGCTGCAAGACATCTCTTTAAAGTGTTAAAAAGCAAAGATATCACCTCAAGGACTAAGGTGCGACTGACTCAAGCCATGATGTTTTCAATCGCCTCATATGCATGGGAAAGCCGCACAGTGAATAAGGACTATCGAAGAAGAATTGACACCTTTGAATTGTGGTGTTGGCGAAGAATATTGAACATACCATGGACTGCCAAAAGAACGAACAATTCTGTCTCGGAAGAAGTACAACTAAAACGCTCCTTAGAGACAAGAATGGCGAGACTACGTCTCACATACTTTGGACATGTTATCAGGAGTGATCAGTCCCTGGAGAAGGACATCATGCTTAGTGTCTGGATTGAATTGTGTCCCCGAAAAATATCTGTCAGCGTGGCGAGGTCATGATTCCCTTGTATGATTGTCTACCATTTTATCTTCTGATGTGATTTCCCTATGTGTTGTAAATCCTATCACTATGATGTAATAAGATGGATTAGTGGTTGTTATACTGATGAGGTCTAAGAGATTAGATAGTGTCTTAAGCCAATTTCTTTTGAGATATAAAAGAGAGAACCAAGCAGAGAGACGTGGGAACCCCACACCACCAAGAAAGCAGCGCCAAGAGCAGAGCATATCCTTTGGACCTGAGGTTCCTGCACTGAGATGCTCCCAGACCAAGAGAAGACTGGTGATAAGGACTTCCCTCCAGATCCAACAGAGAGAGAAAGCCTTCCCCTGGAGCTGGCACCCTGAATTTGGACTTGTAGCCTACTAGACTGTGAGAGAATAAATTTCTCTTTGTTAAAGCCATCCATTTGTGGTATTTGTGTTATAGTGGCACTAGATGACTAAGACACTTGGTAAAGTAGAGGGTCAGTGAAAAAGAGGAAGATCTTCAATGAGATGGGTTGACACAGTGGCTGCAACAAGGGGCTCAAGCAGAGCAATAATTCTGAGGATGTTGCAGGGCTGGACAGTGTTTTGTTCTGTTGTGCATAGGGTTGCTATGAGTCGGAACTGATTCGGCAGCACCTAACAACAAGAAACAATCCCCGTGGTCATTTTACACGTAATGCCCTGTAGACTGGTTGTTTAACACCATTTCCAATCTATGGGTAGTTAGATGGAGACATCGATCAGATTCAAGTTCATTTGTTTCTTTCCTCCTTTCTCTCCTCATCATGGCGGGAATACTTCATAGGAGAGCTGTGAACGTTCTAGTGTGTCCCAGCAGGAAGCCCTTGACCTCCTATTTCCCCACTTGAGTTCTGTGAGATGGATCAATGAGGCCTGGTGCTGCCAGCTGAACATCCAGTGTAGAGGTCCCTATCACCCTCCACCTACCGATGTTAGCGGTCATTGGTGATTGCTGCCCCGAACCATACCCTCACTTAGAGGACAAAGCAATGACTTCCTAGGCCTATTGATCCTTCTGCATTTATTAACAATGAAAAAGAAGAACTTCCCCTGCTCAACTCTTTGATTGCCCTGAAATAGAATCCACACGAGGAAAGGAAGCATACATGTTGAATTCTTTTTATTTATGAATTGGCAGAAAAATGAGATGTGCCCTAAAAACCACCAATGTTGACATGAGTCTTTGGGGTATTTTTTTTGTTTTGTTTTGTTTTGTTCATTTGCTTTTCTGAGTACCATTATGAGCTCACAGATTTTTATAAATTTGTTATGATTCAATTTGTTGTAGTATTTTATTTGTTAATTTGATGCTTAAATAGGTTCATCTTTGGCCAATAGGAGCCTCATCTTAATTAGCCCCTGAGTCCTTTCAACAGGACCTTGGTGTCTTTGGTGGCTTCTTTGCTTTCTAGCTTGACAAGGTGGCACCCCATACGTGCTTATGAGTTAACTGAGTCAGAGGAAATGTCGTTCTTGCAGACCAAGCTCATCTGGAGTGAGAACCAGGAGGCTGTTGGCCTTTGGACAGTGGGCAGTGGCACTGACAGGCCCTGTGCTCCAGAAGGACATGTGACAGTGAACAGTGACCCACTCCCTCATTCCCTCTCACTGGTCCCACTCTGTCCCACTTCATCCATACTCTTGGGCCATGCCAACTCATGGAAATGGGAACTTCTCGGGACTCTCTTTGCAGATGTATGTGCTAGTGGGATTTGAGGGTGGGCTGGAGACCCAGGCCCTGCTCTTTGCTGTGTTTCTGACCCTATATATGGCGACCGTACTGGGAAACCTCACGATGATTGTGGTCATTACAGTGGACACCCACCTCCACTCCCCCATGTACTTCTTCCTCAAGAACCTCTCCTTCCTGGACCTCTGCTACTCCTCTGTCATCACCCCCAAGTCCCTTGCGAACTTCTTCTCTCAAACCAAGGCCATCACCTTCACTGGCTGTGCCACCCAGTTCTTCTTCTTCTCCCTGCTAGCTACCACTGAGACTTTCCTCCTGGCCACCATGGCCTATGACCACTTCATGGCCATCTGTAGTCCACTGCATTACCCAGTCATCGTGTGTCCTTCAGTCTGCTCCCGCCTGGTTCTTGGCGCCTACTGCGGAGGCTGCCTCAACTCCATTCTACAGACCAGCCTTACCTTCCGCCTCCCATTCTGCAGCTCCAACCGCATCGACCACTTTTTCTGTGATGTGCCACCCCTGCTCCAGATTGCCTGCACAAACACGGCCATCAACAAGCTGGTCATGTTCAGCATCTGCGGGCTAATCATTGTGGGCACCACCCTTTTTGTCCTCATCTCCTATGGCTACATCACAGTGACCATCCTGAGGATGCACTCAGGAGCTGGGAGACACAAGGTCTTTTCCACCTGTGGCTCTCACATGATTGCTGTGTCCCTATTCTATGGGACCGTCTTTGTGATGTATGCCCAGCCAGGAGCTGTGGAGTCCATGCAGCAGGGAAAAGTGGTCTCTATCTTCTACACCTTGGTCATCCCTATGCTCAACCCTCTCATCTACAGTCTATGGAACAAGGATGTGAAGAAGGCCCTGAAGAGGCTGGGCTGGAAACTTGTAGCCACGTGAAGGACAACGGTAATGGGTGGGCATCTTTTAAATACTGTCAAGCAATTTTCAAAGAGGGTTTATAGCAATTATTATGTGCACCAAAAGAGTGTGAGAGTTCCATTCAGTTCACGTTGTTGTGAAATTAATACTGTCATTTCTTCTTTATTATTTTGTCCATTTAGTGGGTATCTTATTATGCTTCACTTGCATTTTCTACTGGTGAATGAGGTTGGGCTTCTTTTCACGTGTTTAGTGGTCGTTTGGATATTCTACTAGGGATGATATCCATGTTTGCACTTCTTTTTTTTTTCAGTCTTTTTCTTATTGACTTGTAGGAGCTCCTTATATATCCAGGATACGAGTTCTTCACTGATGATGCGATGTGCAGATATCTTCTTCCATTTCGTGGCTTTCATATTCCCTCTGTAATGGTGTTTTTGATCAACAGAATTTCTTACATTTAATGTAGAAAGTTTAGAAAGTTTATGCATCTTTTATTCTGTGTCATATCACAAAAAAACTGCCTACTCTAGATCACAGAGATAGTCATCCAGGTTATGTTCTGGAAGTTTAATTGGCCAGTCTTCATGTTAAGATCAACAACAAATATGCAATTGATTTTTGTGGTTGCTTTGAGGTAGGGATAAGTTTTATTATTTTGTTATATGGCTATCTATTGACCATTTATTGAAAACCAGCCCTTTTCCAACTGTGATACAATGCCACCTTTGTCATAAATTAAGTGGTCAGGTATATGTGAGTCTAAAACACGTTCAGGGGTGGGCAATAAAATAAAAGCTTTAATTATTCAACTTAACCTATAAAGTCAGTGTTACTCCTGTCTTGACAGGATTTTTATAGAATTGAACAAACTGATTCTACAATAGAGTGCATCATGTCAAAGAAGAGCCAAAGAATGTATGAAAAATGAGAATAAGGAAGAGGAACTTGTCTGTCCTGCAAAATCAAGACTCCTTTTAGAAAGTTAGCAATCCAAAGGGTAATATTGTCAAATATCTATTAGGAAAATAGATAATGAAAATCAAATGACTGAAAATGTTTTGACAAGGTACTGGAATTCATTAGAAGGTAGAAAATAAATGGCATATACCTAACACACCCATCAAAACAACAAAGGATGGAGAAAATAGAACTCATACACTGCTGGTTGTGTTTAATCAATACAACCATTTGAAGAGAAATCTGGCCATTTAAGTGGATAAAAAAGGAAAAATTTAATATGATGCACTTGTTCACCAGAGACAGTCAAAAGCAAGATAGATAGAACAGTTCACCCCCATGTTCTCACAGAAGTTACAAATATGGACAGACCAGCTGCACAGACACTTGGTAAAGAACCTAGAACAGAACTGACAAGATTTGGCATCAATAACCTCTCTCCCCACAATGTGCCATCTCTCTGTTCACTCAAACAGATCATGGACTGTGTCCTCTCCCAAGTAACCAAGGTGTCACCCCAGGGAAGGCTTTCACCCTTGGGGCTCAGTGGTGTAATTGAATGGCAAAAATGCAGAAAGATACGCTGTAGCCCTTCAGATAGTAGATTAACATGAATATTAAAGAGGTTGAGGAAAAATGTGTATTTTCCTGCTCAAGAATTCCCTGCTAGATATTTATCTCAGAGGGAAAGAAGGTTGATCTTTGCTGAATTATTCATCAATAATAAAAAAAGAATAAAAGAGGCTAAATACCCTCCAACAGAAGATTGTGCAAATAAGTTGAGGCATATTCATATGATGTTTAAAATATTTGCAATAATTACATAGTAAAAGGAAGGATCTTAGGAATACAACGTGAAGTGGAAAAATGTAAGCTGCATATATATAATACAGTGGTTAATGTTAAATGTAAAATAAAAACACAAAATTAAACATATTTATCTATGTCTATAGATATATGCAGTAAAAATATCCCGAGAAAAGTCATAATAGTATGTGTCTCTTTGGAGAGAGGGAAGCGGATAACAATATGGAGTGACGGAAGCAAAGGGACTTCAACAGTCCGCAATGTTCAGTGTTTAAAATCATTACTGGAAACATCAAGCCCCATGTTTCTTCCACCCCCATTGAGGGAAAGAGCATGAGGTCAAGGCTGATGATGAGCCCAACTGGGAAGAAGATTGCCTGACAACCCCTTACATTGTCCTGAGCAGTGACCCCTCTCAAATTCTGACCCCAGCTATACACACACTTTCCTTATCTCCACATTGGGACTGACTTCACTCAGATCAGAATGTTTCCCCAGCCTAGTCAGAACCTAGCACAGCATCACCTAAAAGCATAATTTATGAGACCTTAATCTTTCAAGAAACTCCCTGCAAAAATGGGTATCCAAATAAGTAGGCACACTGCCTCTCTATCCTGTGGATTTGCAATGATTGCCAACATATTAGAGACTCTGAGAAGAAAGGTACTGGCCTACCCCAGCATTTTCCAAGCTTCTTTAGTTGCAGAAATCTTTTTTACAATAAAGAAAAAAACAACGGTTCACATTACTCAGAACTGATGTTCAGAGGCACACTCTTCGGCATACAAAGATGTGGTCCCTGCTGCCCCATCACCTTCAGCTCCCCTTCAGCCTTGCTCTTCTGAGCGAGTCTTCCTGTAGGCACAGTTCAGAGCTAGGGTGCTGGCAATTCAATTCCTTCTTCAATGCAGAAAAATTATCTTTTATAATGTCTTCAAAAACATCTTCTCTTCCATTGTTGGTTTTTTCCATTTTCATAGTTACATAAGCTACTTCCATACTTTTTATAAAGCTCAAACTCACCTCGGTGGGATCTCTACTGGTGCAGTGCTTAAGCACTTGGCTGCTAACTGAAAGGCTGACAGTTTCAACACACTAGCCCCTCCACAGGAGAAAGATATGGCATTTTACTCCTGTAAAGCTTTACAGCCTTGAATCTCTGTGGGGCAGTTCTACTCTGTCCTATAGGGTGGCTATGAGCTGGAATTGACTCAGTGGCAGTAGGTTGCTTTTTTTTGTTTTGTTTTGTTTTGTTTTTTTAACTCACCTTCGGAAGATGATTTAGGAGTTCTTACAGGGTCACTATGAGTCAGAATCAACGAGATGGCAACAGGTTTTCAGAAAAGGCTATAGAGGGAGTATGGTGAGGATGATAACAAGAATAGCAATATCATTAATAATAACAATAAAATGTAATACTAAAATGAGTCAAAGGGGATGTGTAACTCACATAAGATCACACAGAAACTTTGGGTCTTGAATTTGAACCCCAACATTTTGGGTTGTAATGAGGTTCCTAGCTTTGGTTCTTTTGATTTTTCCTCTTGTTAATTTATTATTTGATGATATAAATGTTAATTAATGTTATCTGTATGATGATATGATAAGGCTGTAAATATTTTGTCATAATCTTTTTATTAAAACTTAAAATTGAAAATAAAATAAAAGAACCATGGAAAGGTTGAGGATATTCAAAAGTGGGTGATTGATTTTCTGCTTGGAAAAACACAAAGTTAGACTCCTGTTCACTCCATAAACAAATACAAATTTTAGGTACATTAATTTGCTAATTGTTGAAAAATAGATAAGTATACAATTACACATATGTTTTTGGTTTGGTTTGGTTTTGCTTTAGTGGGTTTTTGCTGTTTCATTTTTTAAGTGTGCATGTAAAGGCAGTTACAAGGCTGACAGAAAATGCAGAGGTCACTAAGGAAAGATGACAGGTAGGTCTTTACAAAGTTAAAGCACAGACAGTAGGCTGGAAAATAAGCTTTCCACATGCCTAAGCCATCAAGGTTTTGTAATATATGAAAAGATAATAAAAATCAATACAAAAGCAGCAACAGCCCTAAAGAAAAATGGACGAGATCGTCTGTAGAAGAAAAGAGAAGGATTAAGAGTTCAGATATTGATTTTTGCAGGGGAGACTTCCATCCTGCCTGGTGTCTGGGCTCCCAGGCTGCCCTGACCAGAGCTACAGCAATGAGTTCCATGTTGCTTTTTAAATTATGGCAATCAACATATGAATGGGGAAGAGCTGCCTCCTCAAAGTAGAGTAGACCTTAATGTCATGGATGGAGGCAAGCTTTCAAGACCTCCATTTGCTGATGTGGCACAACTCAAAACGAGAACAGCTGCAAACATCCATTAATAACTGGAGCATGGAATGTATGAAGTATGAAAGTATTAAGTAGTCATCAAAAATGAAACAAAAAGCATAAACATTGATATCCTAGGCATTAGTGAGCTGGAATGGACCAGTAATGGCCATTTTGAATTGGACAATCATATGATCTACTATGCCAGGAATGACGAATTAGAGAGGAACAGTGTTGTGTTCATCATCAAAAAGAACATTTCAAGATCTACCCTGAAGGACAATACTGTCAGCGATAGGATAATATCCACACATTTACAAGGAAGCGCAGTTAATATGACTATTATTCAAATTTATGCACCAACCACTAATGCCAAAGATGAAGAAATTGAAGATTTTTACCACCTTCTGCACTCTGAAATTGATTGAACATGCAATCCTGATGCATTGGTAATCACTGGTGATTGGAATGAAAAAGTTGGAAACAAAGAAGAGGACTGGTAGGTGGAAGATATTGCCTCGGTGATAGAAATGAGACCAGAGATCATATGATAGAATTTTGCAAGACCAATGAATTGCCTATTGCAAATACCTTTTTTCAACATCATAAATGGTGACTATACACATGGACCTTGCCACCTGGAATACACAGGAATCAAATTAACACAGGATCCACATCTGTGGAAAGAGACTTAGGAAAAACTCAATATCATCAGTCAGAACAAGGCCAGGGGTTGACTATGGAACAGACCATCAATTGCTTATATGTAAGTTCAAGTTGAAACTGAAGAAAATTAAAACTTGTACACAGAGCCAAAAAAAGATTCTTGAGTATATCCTACCTGAATTTGGAGACCATCTCAAGAATACATTGGACACATTGAACACTAATGACCAAAGACTAGATGAGTTGTAGAAAGACATCAAGAACATCATACATGAAGAAAGCAAAAAGTCATTGAAAAGGCAGGAAAAAAAGAAAAGATCAAAATGTATGTCAGAAGAGACTCTGAAACTTGCCCTTGAACTTACAGCAGCTAAAGCGAATGGAAGAAATGATGAAGTGAAAGAGCTGGCCATAAGATTTAAAAGGGCAGATCGAGAAAACAAAGTAAAATATTATAATGAAAACACAAAGGCCTTGAGTTACAAAACCAAAAGGGAAGAACACATTCAGCATTTCTCAAGCCGAAAGAAATTAATAAAAGATTCAAGCCTTGAGTTGAAATTTTGAAGGATTCTATTGGGAAAATATTGAATGACGCAGGAAGGCATCAAAAGCAGATGGAAGGAATGCTCGAAATCACTGTACCAGAAAGGGTTGGTCAACTTTCAACCATTTCAGGAAGTAGTATATGATCAAGAATCAATGGTACTGAAGGAAGAGGTCCTAGCTGCACTGAAGACTTTGGCAAAAGACAAGGCTCCAGAAATTGACAGAA
This sequence comes from Loxodonta africana, assembly GCF_030014295.1. NCBI lineage: Eukaryota > Metazoa > Chordata > Mammalia > Proboscidea > Elephantidae > Loxodonta > Loxodonta africana. Next base: position 2,704,858 of record NC_087347.1, on the reverse strand, counting down.
TACCAACTGAGATGTTTCAACAAACGGATGCAGCACTGGAGTTGCTCACTTGTCTATGCCAAGAAATTTGGAAGACAGCTATCTGGCCAATTGACTGGAAAAGATACATATTTGTGCCCATTCCAAAGAAAATGATCCAACAGAATGCAGAAATTATTAAACAATATCATTAATATCACACACAAATAAAATTTTGCTGAAGATCATTCAAAAGGGGTTGCAGCAGTATATCAACAGGGAGCTGCCAGAAATTCAAGCCAGATTCAGAAGAGGATGTAGAGTGAGAGATATCATTGCCGAAGTCACATGGATCTTGCCTGAAAGCAGAGACTACCAGAAAGATGTTTATCTGTGTTTTATTGACTGTGCAAAGACATTAGGCTGTGTGAATCATAACAAATTATGGATAAAATTTTGAAGAATAGGAATTCCAGAACACTTAATTGTGCTCATGTCAAACCTGTATATATATCAAGATGCAGTTGTTGAAACAGAATAAGGCGATACTGCATGGTTTTAAGTCAGGAAAGGTGTGCATCAGGGTTGTATCTTTTCACCATACTTATTTAATCTGTATGCTGAGCAAATAATCCGAGTAGCTGGACTATATGAGGAAGAACATCAATCAGGATTAGTGGAAGACTCATTAACAACCTGCATTATGCAAATCACACAACCTTGTTTGCTGAAAACGAAGAGGACTTCAAGAACTTACTGATGAAGATCAAGGACTACAGACTTCAGTATGGATTACACCTCAACATAAAGAAAACAAAAATCTTCACAATTGGACTGATAAACAACATCATGATAAATGGAGGGAAGATTGAAGTCGTCAAGGATTTCATTTTACTTGGTTCCACAATCAACACCCGTGGAAATAGAAGTCAGGAAATCAAACGAAGCATTGCATTGGGCAAATCTGCTGCAAAAGACCTCTTTAAAGTGTTGAAAAGCAAAGATGTTACCTTGAAGACTACGGTGTGCCTGACCCAAGCCATGATATTTTCAGTCACCTCATATGCATGCAAGACCTGGACAATGAATAAGTTAGACTGAAGAAGGATTGATGCCTCTAAATTATGGTGTTGGAGAAGAATATTGAATATACCACAGGCTGCCAGAAGAACAAACAAATCTGTCCTAGAAAAAGTTCAGCCAGGGTGCTTCTTGGAAGTGATGATGGCTAGACTTGTCTCATGGACTTTGGACATGTTATCAGGAAGGACCTGTCCCTTGAGAAGGACATCATGCTTGGTAAGGTAGAGGGTCAGTGGAAAAGAGGAAGACCCTTGACAAGATGGACTGACACAGTGGCTGCAACAATGGGCTCGAGTGTAACAATGATTGTGAGGATGGTGCGGGATGGGGCAGTGTTTCGTTCTGTTGTTTATAAGGTTGCTATGGGTCAGAACTAATTTGACGGCACCTAACGACAACTAACAACTACTTTAATTTAACTAAAAATTATGTTTCAGGGTGAAATCCGCATTTTCCAAGAGTTCACTATTCACATGCGGCTGGTGGCTGCCATATTGGGCAGGGCAGAGAGATACCATGTCCACCGTCCTAAAAGTTCTGTGGACAGTGCCACCTAGGTGACTAGGTTGAGATTTTTCTTTAAACCAAAAATAGGGAGATGTCTCTGTCTCACACTGGCAAACAAAGCTGTGAATTCGCCGACTAGCCACCTCTCATCAAGCCTTGGGGCACATGGCCTGGGATGGGAGCACCCACTAGGTGGGCTCAGCTGCCTGGACTGCCTGGCCAAGGTGTCTCTTTGAGAATCAGGCTGCCCAGGTCAGGTAGGAACATTCTCAGCTGACTGGGGGCCAGGATACAAGACGTCATTTGAAAGAGAAGGAGCACAGAAGTAGGGCTGCAAATGGGCAATGAATATAGGAAGAGGTCTCTTTAGGAAGGAGAGACATGAACCTAAAATTAGACAATTTGCCCATTAGATGAGCAAATATGAAGAAGACTGGTAACATGAAGCACTCGTGAGAGGAAGGGACACATACTTTGTCATGTGCCAGGGGAGAAACGAAAATGTATATTTTTGCAGAGAAAAAAGCAGTGTTTACAAAATAAACTGTCCACTGATAGCGCATGATGCTATCTGTGGAAACTCAGCCTGCGGGAATGTGCACAGGGGCTCATGAGGACATTCAGTGCATCCTTTGTCCATGAAGAGAAAGAATGTGGGCGGAGTGTGTGTCCTGGGAAGAAGCCTAAGGAGGTGTACTGTGCCCCAGCAAAGGGCCACTGAGGGGACACCTGAAACCACTCACTAACTTAGAGACATGCCTACGTATTGTCATGTGAACTGACGGATGTTGGGGTGTGGTTCAAACAAAAATCCACCAGCATGCAGACACACTTCTGGAAAAAATACACATTTAGATGAGCAGCGTGTGGGGGAGTTGACGGCAGGGCTATGGGATAGCTGTCCCCCTGCGCCCAGAAGGGAGCGAGATCCCAACAAAGGCCTCCAGCTTCCTCCCAGTTGTTTGAGCTTGTCTCCTGTTGACCCTCCAGGGGCTGCTGAGGGACTTCAGGCTGCCTCCACCCCCATCTTAAGGCAAGGTGATCAGACACAGATGGGTGACAAGGCTATAGCCTCCTGAGACCCAGGGGGCCAGGAGTCCCAGGGCAGCAGGCCAGGCTCTCCCCTAATTGGCCATATGATGCCCAAGTCCAACCCTTGCCAGGCACAGAGAAAAGTCCCTGCAGTGATCCCACGATGAGAAATCCCCAACATTGTGCCACCCAGCAACAGGAACCAGGCGTGGAGAAGCAGAGCTGAGTCTCCCCTGTCTCCATTGAGTACCCGGCAGCACCCTGCACCAGAACCTGAAGCACCCGCACCCATCTGGGACTCAGGTACCCCATCTAACAGTTTCTCTCCCTCTTTTCACTGCCGAGGGTCCATCTCTAGATGGGTGGGACAGGGATCTTCAGTGCCGGGTCATCACCATCAGTACAGATCAGAGTCAGGAGCCTGGGAGACCCCAGAGCACACCTTCTTGGGTGGTTTGGGGCTTTCATCTGGAAAAGGTTGGGTAAGATACCCCCAGAAGGGCTGCCCATAGGTAAAAGATAATACGTGAATGAGGTGGCCAAGGGCATGTGTACACAGGAAGCACTCAAGGGCTGCTCTTGGCAGGTGACAAACTGACCACCCTCCTGCACTTGCTGAGCTCTGGCCTCAGCTTCAAGGACATTAGGCGCAGAGCCTCCCAAAGCCACACTGAAAGCAAGACCTCCCTAGACTCATTTCAACTCAGTTTCTGTCTCAGCAGGTCAAGTCAAGTTTCTGCATTTCTAAGAAGCTCCAGATGATGGCGGGACTGCTGGTCCAGGGACCACTCTCAGTGACTATGAATAGGGCAGAAAGGACAGATTATGTGTTCATTACAGACACAGGGTCACAGAGCACTTGGGCTCTCCTTCATCACATGACTGCATTTCCTGGGCGGTAGTGAAGGCTAGTGAAGGCTGGTTGACAAGCTGATGTCCAAAGATGCCATCAGGTCCTCTAGGAGCGGCAGGGTTTGCCTTGTTTAGAAACAGAGCTGGGCTTTGGGGAGGAAATGCTGGTGGCCCTGCCATATCTTACCCCACGGCCTCAATGGCTACTCTGCTGGATTTATTCCATTTTTTGAAGACCTGGGGGCTGACAGTGGCAAAATATACTAGTAAGAAGATGGTGAGGGAGAGATGAACCACCTCAGCTCTGGTGTCCCTATCATGAACGAGTGACAGTGGGTGAGCATGGAGCGTCCATCAGAACCAAGAGTATCACCAGGGCTGCTGACACGGCAGTGTCCCTTCTCATCCCCCACTTCTCCCAGCTCAGCAGCCCAATAGGCAGGTCCAGAGCCCAGGGTGTTTTGACTGGACACCCTTGTCCTGTCATAGTCGGTAGGAATGGATGTCTCCCCAGGAGAGGAAAATAGGATGACCCATGCTTTCATCTGTACCCCTTCTGTTGAAATAGTAGGTTCTCACTGACCAGCCCAGGAATAGCATTTTGGAGAGCAAGTAGGGTCAGGAGGGACTCTGGATGGGCTTCCACACATACCTTTGTCTTCCATGACTTCGCCTTGGGGAGCTCATTCCTCCAAAGGCCACTCTTTCAGCCCAGGGCCTGGACTCTGGGGTCCATGAGACCTGCCTGCAATGTCACCCTGACTGTCCCTCCTGGAGCTCACACCTGCCTTCCTTCTTCTCTCTCTCACCCAGTCTCCCCCAGTAGGGCTCTCTCTGGCCAGCCTTTGTGGCACTGCTGGGGGCTAGCATTTCTGCAGAGCCCACCATGCTCAGGGCCATCCTGCATGTTCTGTGCTGTGATGAAGGCAGGACCAGGCAGGGTCCAACTCTGCCTGGCATCACATAGGAGAGTGACCACCCTGCCTAAAGCATTCTGGCCCTGAAGAAATGCTGACGGCCATGCGAGTGGGCCTGAGTGAGGACAATGGAGAGAGTACGCCATCTCTGCATGTGTCTTTGCCTGTCTCTGCTAGCTCTCAGACCCTGGGACTGGGCTGTCCCTGCCCATGATCTGTCTGACAGCTGGGCATTGATGAAACCCCTGAGGTCCTCAAGGACACAGAGACCCTGGCTGACAGAGGGCCACTGCAACCAGGTACAGGGTCAGGGTACCAAGACCTCCAGGGGAGACAGATAGCACTCTCTATAACCTGGGGAGAGCTGGTCGCTATTTAGCCTTCATCCGGGAGCTGGAGATATAATCTACCAGGCACAGAACTGGGGCTCTAGGTGTGTTCAGTAAACACAACTGAGTGAGTGGATAAGTGAATAAGGCAGAAAGAGCAGGGTGGGATATGTGGGCAGGGAGGGAAAAGCACCAAGGAGGGTGCAGGCCCACAGGGGGCACAGCACTGACTCTTGGTAGGGGAGGGGCTGACCTTCTGTCCCACACAGGGGCTACTAACTCAGCTCCATCAGCTCTGTCAGGCTTCTCCGCACACGCTCAGTAGCATCTCAGACTCTTATAGGGCGTAAGTACTCAATACATTTTTTTTTAACTTTTTATTAGGGAAAATTTCACACACCTGTAAATACAAAATTATCTTTGCTCTGCTGTCCTTTCACCGATCCTCCCACGTTTCATTGTTATCATAGTCGCTGAGAGAATCTTAAAGCAAATTCAGGACTACATGTTTCCTCCAACACTGCAGTTTGTATCTCTGACAAATACAGAGCTTTTGAAAACATCCCTGAAATACCAGCATCACACTCCACAAAATTAGCAACTGTCCCTAAATGTCATCCACCACCCCGTGTATGTTCCCAATTGTCTGAGATAATTTTCATACATGGCTGATTGGATTCGGAGCTCGTGTGTGGCATTTGTTTGCTTTGTCTCTGAAGTCCTGTCTCACGCATGACAAAACTACCTCTCCCACCCGCCCGCCTCATTTCTCCTGCCATTTATTTGTTGAAAACACCAAGTCATTTGTCCAGTAGAGTCTCACAGATGCTGATTTTGTTCAGTTGTAGCCCTATGGTCATTTTACACATAATGCCCATAATGCCCTGTTTAATACCATTTCCAGTCTATGGGTAGTTAGGTGGAGAGTTTGATCAGATTCAAGTTCATTTGTTTCTTTCCTCCTCATCATGGTGGGAATACTTCACAGGAGGGCTGTGAACTTCCTAGCACGTCCCAGTAGGAAGCCCTTAACCTCCTATTTCCCCACTTGAGTTCTGTAAGATGGATCAATGAGGCCTGGTGCTGCCAGTTGACCATCCAGTGTGGAGGTCCCTGTCACCCTCAACCTACTGGTGTTAGCGGCCATCGGTGGCTAATGCCCAGGACTGTATCTTCATTCAGAGGACAAAGCAGTGACCTTGTAGGTCTATTGTTACTTCTGCATTGATAGCAATGAAAAAGAACTTCACCTACTCAACTCGTTGGTTGCTCTGAAATAATAACCCCAAGAGGAAAGGAACCATAAGTGTTTAATTTTTTTACTTATAAATTGGCAGAATAATGAGATGGTGCCATAACAACCCCCAAAGTGGACTAATGAGTTTTTGGGGGTTTTTTTGGTTCATGTTTTTATTATTTACTTTTTGGAGTGTCATTATGAGCTCACAGATTTTTATACATTTGTTATGCTTCAATTTGTTTAGTTTATTTAGTTAGTTAGTGTTTGTTTATTTATTTATGTTTGATGCTGAAATTATTTCATCTTTGGCTAATAGGAGCACTTTTTAATTGGCCCCTGGATCCTTTCAACAGGACCTGGGAGTCTTTGGTGGCTTCCTTGCTTCCTGGGTTGACATGGTGGGAGCTCCATACCTGTTTGTGAATTCACTGTCAGAGGAAAAGTCGTCCTTACAGGCCAAGCTCATCTGGAGTGAGAACCAGGCAGCTGTCATCCCCTGGGCAGCGGCCAGTGACACTGACAGGCCCTGTGCTCCAGGAGGACATGTGACAGTGAACAGTGACCCACTTCATCTCACTGACCCCTCTCTGCCCCACCTCGTCCATAATCTGGGACCATGCCAACACACAGAGATAGGAATCTCTCAGGACTGTCATTGCAGGAGTTTGTGCTAGTGGGGTTTGAGGGTGAGCTGGAGACACGGGCCCTGCTCTTTGCTGTGTTCCTGGCCCTGTATGTGGTGACCATGCTGGGAAACCTCACAATGATCATGGTCATTACAGTGGACACCCGCCTCCACTCCCCCATGTACTTCTTCCTCAAGAACCTCTCCCTCCTAGACCTCTGCTACTCCTCTGTCATCGCCCCAAAGGCCCTGGCCAACTTATTCTCCCCAACCAAGGTCATCACTTTCACTGGCTGTGCCACCCAGTTCTTCTTCTTCTGCCTGCTGGGTACCACCGAGACTTTCCTCCTGGCCACCATGGCCTATGACCGCTTCATGGCTATCTGTAGCCCCCTGCGGTACCCGGTCACTATGTGCCCCTCAGCCTGCACCCACCTGGTGCTGGGCACCTACTGTGGAGGCTGTGTCAACTCCATTGTGCAGACCAGCCTCACATTCCGCCTCTCGTTCTGTAGCTCCCATCTCATCAACCACTTCTTCTGCGATGTGCCACCCCTGCTCCAGATTGCCTGCACCAACACGGCCTTCAATGAGCTGGTCATGTTCAGCATCTGTGGGCTGATCATTGTGAGCACCACGCTCGTTGTCCTCATCTCCTATGGCTACATCACAGTGACCATCCTGAGGATGCACTCAGGAACTGGGAGACACAAGGTCTTCTCCACCTGTGGCTCCCACATGATTGCAGTGTCCCTATTTTATGGGACCATCTTTGTCATGTACACCCAGCCAGAGGCTGTGGAGTCCATGGAACAGGGCAAGGTGGTCTCCATCTTCTACACCCTGGTCATTCCCATGCTCAACCCCCTCATCTACAGTCTACGGAACAAGGATGTTAAGGAGGCCCTATGGAGGCTGGGCCGAAAACACGCAACCACATAAAGGAGGGCAGTAACGGGTAAGCAGAAGTTCGTTTCTTAAATATTGCCAAAAAGTTTTCAAAGCATGTTTATAGCAATTTATATGCACCCTAAAAGTATATGAGAGTTGCATTTGCTTCACATTGTTGTAAAATTAATATTGTCTTTTTTTTTTTTTTTCTTAGCCATTTAATGTGTATCTTATGCTTCACTTGCACTTTCTTACTGGTGAATGAAGTTGGACATCTTTTCATACATCTAGTGGTCATTTGGATATTCTGTTAGGGATAGTACCTGTGGTCTGCACTTTTTTTTATTGATTTTTAGGAGCTCCTTATACATTCTGGATGTGGGCCTTTGCTGATCATATGATGTGCAAATATCTCCTTCCACTTTGTCGCTTTTATATTCACTCTCTAATGGTGTTTTTGTTCAACAGAATTTCTTACATTTAATGTAGTACACTTATCCATCTATTATGCCTTGTCATATGACAAAAAAAAAAAAATCTGCTTATTCAGATCACAGAAAGTCCTCCAGGTTATGTTTTAGAAGTTTAATTGACCTGTCTTTTATATGAAGATAGACAAATCAAATGCAATTGATTTTGCGGTTGTATCAAAGAACATCCCAAGAATGTATGAAAAATAAGAACAAGGAGGAGGAACTTGTCCTTCAAAAATCAATACTCCTTTTAAAATTCTAGCAATCCAAAGTTTAGTATTGCCAAATATCTAGTAGAAAAATAGAAAATGAAAATAAAATGGCTGAAAATGTTTTGAAAAGATACTGGAAGTCATTAGAAAGAAGGAAATGCAAACTTTTTTAATGATATATACTTAACACACTCATCAAAACAAAGAAAGATAAAGAAAATGGGAGCTCACGCACTGCTAGTTTTGTTTAATCAGTACAACCTTTGAAGAGAAATTTAACCATTTAAGAGGATAAAGAAGGAAACATTTAATATGATGCACTTATTCACTAGAGACAGTTGAAAGCCAAGATAATTTATAGATAGAACAGTTTTCCCTCATGTTCTCATGGAAGTTATAAATACAAACAGGCCAGACTCACAGAGACTTGGTAAAGACCCCAGAACTGGAGTACAAGGATTGGCATCAATAACCGTCAATCCCCACAGTGTGCCATCCCCCCAGTTACTCAAGCAGATCCTCTCCAGTGTAACCAGGGTGTCACCTCTGGGGCTGAATAGTATAAATAAATGGCAAAAAAAGAAATATGTAATGGAGCTTCCATATATAAGACTAAAATGGATATAAATGACAGAAAAAATGTATATTTTGCTACTCAAGAATTCACTTCTAGACGTATATCTTAGAAGGAAAAAAGATTGATCGTCGCTTTGCTGTTCATCGCTGAAGAAAAAAATAGCAAAAGAGTCTAAATACCCTCCAACATAAGATTACACAAATAAACTGATACATAGTTGCATGATGTTTAAAACATTTGAAATAAACACATAGAATAATCAAGAATCTTGGGAATATATTGTGAAGTGAAAAAAAGTAAGCTGCATATATATATAACAAAGTGGTTATATATACAACAAAGTGGTTAAAAAGAAACAATCTTTGATGGTTATGAGGGAGGAGAGAGGTGGGGACAGAAAAACACTAAATAGACAATAGATAAGTGGTAACTCTGGTGAAGGGCACACAATACTAGGGAAGCCAGCACAACTTGTGCAAGGCAAGGTCCTGGAAGCTCCATAGATACACTCAAACCGCTTGAGAGGGACCAAATTACTGGGCTGAGGGCAATGGGCACCGTGGTCTCAGGGAACATCTAGCTCAATTGGCATAATATCTGCTCCCATCTGGAGCAAGGGAGAATGAAGAAAACCAGACACAAGAGGGAAATATTTGTCCAAATGACTAATGCACCACCAGTACTACACTCTCCACCAGACTGAGTCCAGTACAACTAGATGGTGCCCAGCTACCACCACTGACTGCTCTGACAGGGATCACAGTGGAGGGTCCTGGACAGAGCCGGAGAAAAAAGTACAGCAAAATTTTAGCTCACAAAAAAATAAAAAAAGACCAGACTTACTGGTCTGCCAGAAATTGGAGGAACCCCAAGAGTATAGCCCCAGACACCTTTTTAACTCAGTACTGAAGTCACTCCTGAGGTTCACCCTTCAGCCAAAGATTAGATAGGACTATAAAACAAAAGGAGACTAAATGGGCACACAAGCCCAAGGGCAAGGCCTGGAAGTCAGGAAAGGACAGGAAAGCTGATAATAGGGATCCCTGATGGCACAGTGGTTAAACACTGGACTGCTAACCAAAAGATCAGTGTTCCAACTCACCAGCCTCTACACAGAAGAAAGATGTGACCGTCGCTCCTGTGAAGTTTTACAGCCTTGGAAACCTTATCGGGCAGTACTACTCTGTCCTATAGGGTCACTATGTGTTGGAATCCACTTGATGGCAACGGTTTGTTGATTTCTTAACTCACTTCCAGGAGATGATTTAGGAGTTCTTTTTTTTTTTTAGGAAATGTTATAGAGGGAGTATGCCAAGGATAATAACAAAAATAGCAATATCATTAGTAATAACAATAAAGCATCATACTAAAGTGAGTCAGAAGGAAGGTGTAACTCACATATGTTCACACAGAAACTTAGGGTCTAGAATTTGAGCCCCAAGATACTGGATTGTAATGAGGTTTCTAGCTTTAGTTATTTTTATTTTTTGTCTTGTTTATATATTATTTTATGATTTTAATGTTAATTGATGTTATCTGGTGATGATATAATGAGTCGGGAAATATTTTGCCATTACACCCTTCTGTATTACAATTTATAATTGAAAATGAAATAAAGCAAATGTGGAAAGGCTGAGAATATTCAAAAACTGGTGAATGATTCTCTGCTTGGAAAAACACAAAGTTAGACCCCTGGGCATTCCATAAACAAATATAAATTCAAGGCGTGTTAATTAGCTATTGTTGAAATACATATAATAAGTAGACAATTGTACAAAAGATGCTTATTGGTTTGGTTTTGCTTTGGTTTTAGTGAGTGTTTAGTTGTATGGTATTTGTTTACGTGTACAGGAAAAGGCAGTTATGAGGCTCACAGCAAATGCAGAGGTCACTAACAGAAAGTGACAAATGTCATTGTTAGATGCTGTGGAGTCGATTCCGACTCACAGAGACCCTATTTATAACAGAAGGAAACACTGCCCAGTACTTCGCTGTCTTTGTCACCTAGTGCTGCTACAACAGAAATGCCACAAGTGGATGTCTTTAACGAAGAGTTTATTTTCTCACAGTAAAGTAGACTAAAAGTCCAAATTCAGGGTGTCAGCTCCAGGGGAAGGCTTTCTCTCTCTGTCAGCCTTCTCAGCAATCTTCCCCCAGACTAGGAGCTTCTCTACACAGGGACTCTGAGTCCAAAGGACACGCCCTGCTCCCAGCACTGCTTTCTCGGTGATATGAGGTCCCCCTGTCTCTCTGCTTGCTTCTCTCTGTTATATCTCAAGAGATTGCCTCAAGACACAATCTGATCCTGTAGATTGAGTCCTGCCTCACTAACAAAACTGCCACCCATCCTCCCTCATTAATACCATAGAGGCAGAATTTACAACATATAGGAAAATCACACAATACCAGAAATCATGGCTCAGCCCAATTGATACACACATTTTTGGGGAGACATAATTCAATCCACGACATTCACCATCCTCATAATAGTTATGCTTGAGCCCATTGTTGCAGCCACTGTGTCAATCCACCTCGTTGAGGGTCTTCCTCTTTTTCACTGGCCCTCCACTCTACCAAGCATGATGTCCTTCTCCGGAGACTGGTCTCTCCTGATAACATGTCCAAAATACATGAAAGGACATCTCCCCATCCTCTCTTCTAATGAGCATTCTGGCTGTACTTCTTCCAAGACAAAATTGTTCATTCTTCTGGCAGTTCATGGTATGTTCAGTATTCTTCACCAACACTGTAATTGAAAGGTATCAATTCTTCTTCAGTCTTCCTTATTCATTGTCCAGCTTTCACATGCATATGAGATGATTGAAAACACAATGGTGTCCTCAAAGTGACATCTTTGCTTTTTAACACTTTAAAGAGGTTTTTTGAGCAGATTCACCCAATGCAATGGGTCTTTTGATCTCTTGACTGCTGCTTCCATGGGCATTGTTGGGGATCCAAGTAAAATGAAATCCTGACAACTTCAATATTTTCTCCATTTATCATGTTGTTGTTTATTGGTCTACTTACAAGAATTTTTTTCTTTATTTTGAGGTGTAATCCATACTAAAGGCTGTAGCTTTTGATCTTCATCAGTGAGTGCTTCAAATCCTCTTCACTTTCAGCAAGCAAGGTTGTAAAATCTGCATAATGCAGGTTGTTAATGAGTCTTCCTCCAATCCTAGAGCCCCGTTCTTCTTCATATAGCCCAGCTTCTTGGATTATTTGCTCAGCATACAGATTGAATAGGTATGGTGAAAGGATACAACCCTGACTCACACCTTTCCTGACTTTAAACCCTGCAGTATCCCCTTGTTCTATTTGAATGACTGTCTTTTGGTCTAAGTACAGATTCCTCACGAGCACAATTAAGTGTCTGGAATTTCTATTCTTTGAAATATTGCCTGTAATTTGTTATGATTCATAATCAATAAAACACAGGTAAACATCTTTTTGGAATTCTCTGCTTTCAGCCATGATCCATCTGACATCAGCAATGATATCCTTTCTTCCATGTTGTCTTCTGAATCCGGTTTGAATTTCTGTCAGTTCTCTGTCGATGTATTGCTGCAACCACCTTTGAATGAACTTCAGTGTGATATTGTGTGTGATATTAATAATATTGTTTGATAATTTCCATATTCTGTTGGACCACCTATCTTGGAATGGGTACAAATATGGATCTCTTCCAGTCAGTTAACAGTAGACAGTAGACTGGAAACGAGACTTGCCACACATCTTACGGGAATTAAAAAAAAAAATTGAAGTACCTGATAGATCTCAAATAGCCAGTTTGAGGATTGGGTATGATTCTTTGTTTGCTAGTTCTGTTTTAACGTGAACAGCAGCCATCTTCTGTATTGTTTCTAAGGGAGTGATATTCATGCTGAGTGAAATTAGTCAGTTGCAGAAGGACAAATATTGTATAAGACGACTATTATAAGAATTTGAGAAATAGTTTAAACTGAGAAGAAAACATTCTTTTGTGGTTACAAGAGGGGGAGGGAGGGAAGGTGCGAGGGGACATTCTCTAATTAGACAGTAGATAAGAACTAATTTAGGTGAAGGGAAAGACAACACACAATACAGGGGAGGTCAGCACAATTGGACTAAACCAAAAGCAAAGAAGTTTCCTGAATAAACTGAATTCTTCGAAGGCCAGTGTAGCAGGGGCAGGGGTCTGGGGACCATGGTTTCAGGGGACATCTAAGTCAATTGGCATAATAAAATCTATTAAGAAAACATTCTGCATCCCACTTTGAAGAGTGGTGTCTGGGGTCTTAAACGCTAACAAGTGGCCATCTAAGATGCATCAATTGGTCTCAACCCACCTGGATCAAAGGAGAATGAAGAACACCAAGGACACAAGGCAATTATGAGCCCAAGAGACAGAAAGGGCCACATGAACCAGTGACTACATCATCCTGAGACCAGAAGAACTAGGTGGTGCCCAGCTACAACCGGTGGCTGCCCTGACAGGGAGCACAACAGAGAACTCTTGAGGGAGCAGAAGAGCAGTGGGATACAGACCCCAAATTCTCATAAGACCAGACTGGATGGTCTGACTGAGACTAGAAGGACCCCGGTAGTCATGGCCCCCAGACCTTCTGTTGGCCCAGGACAGGAACCATTCCCGAAGCCAACTCTTCAGACATGGATTGGACTGGACAATGCATTGAAGATGGATGCTGGTGAGGAGTGAGCTTCTTGGATCAGGTGGACACTTGAGACTATGTTGGCATCTCCTGCCTGGAGGGGAGATGAGAGGGTGGAGGGGATTAGAACCTGGCGAAATGGACATGAAAAGAGAGAGTGGAGGGACAGAGCAGGCTGTCTCATTAGGGGGAGAGTAATTGGGAGTGTGTAGCAAGGTGTATATGGGTTTTTGTGTGAGAGACTGACTTGATTTGTAAACTATCACTCAAGGCACAATAAAAATTGTAAAGAAAAAAAAAACACCTTCTCAGTCTCCAAGTCTCCACTGCAACTAGTTTTATCCCTAGCCATGTGTCATGGATTGAATTGTGTCCCCCAAAAATGTGTGTCAGCTTGCCTAGGCCATGATTCCCAGTATTGAGTGATTCATTTTGTCATCTGATATGATTTTCCTATTCGTCGTAAATCCTGCCTCTATGATGTTAATGAGGCAGGATTAGAGGCAGTTATGTCAATGAGGCAGGGCTCAATGTACAAGTTTAGGTTGTACCTTGAGTCAATATCTTTTAAGATATGTAAGAGAGAAGCGAGCAGAGAGACAAGAGGTGGCAGAAAGTGGGGGACCACCTCATTACTACCAAGCATGAAGGGCTAGGAGCAAGCGTCCCTGCACTGAGAAGCTCCTTGACCAGGTGAAGATTAATGACAAGGACCTTCCCCAAAACCAACAGAGAAAGAAAGCCTTCCCTGGGAGATGGCACCCTGAATTTGGGCTTCTAGCCTCCTAGACTGTGAGAAAATAAATTTCCATTTGTTAAAGCCATCCACTTGTGGTATTTCTGTTACAGCAGCTGTCATGGATTGAACTGTGTCCCCAAAAAATATCTGTCAACTTGGCTAGGTCATGATTCCCTTGCATGATTGTCTACCATTTTACCACCTGATGTGATTTCCCTATGTGTTGTAAATCCTATCACTATAATGTAATAAGATGGATTACCAGCAGTTATATTGATGAGATCTACAAGATTAGTGTCTTAAGCCAATCTCTTCTGAGATATAAAAGAAAGAAGTCAGCAGGGAGACATGAGGACTACATACCACTGAGAAAGCAGTGCTAGGAGCAGAGTGCATCCTTTGGACCTGAGGTTCCTGTGCTGAGATTCTCCCAGGCCAAGGAAAGACTGATGACAAGGACCTTCCTCCAGAACTGACAGAAAAAGAAAGCCTTCCCCCGGAGCTGAGATCCTAAATTGGGACTTCTAGCCTACTAGACTGTGAGAAAATAAATTTCTCTTCATTAATGCCAAAAAAAAAAAAAGTGATATTCAGTATTGATGATGCAACTATACTGTGACCCTTCCCTGTCACATACCTGTGTAATTGCCACACTGTAACCAATGTAAGAAAGAGAAGTACACCCTTTTAAGCCAATTGCCTAATGGAGCTTGCATTACAGTAATTCCAGCCTTACAAGTTGCCGCCACAGGAAGTCCTGCCTTAAAATGATCTACTATCAATTGAGTAATGCCTTTGGATGATATAAGCCTGTGATTACCAATCAAGTAATGGCTTTCGATAATTTAAGTTTGTAAATACCAATCAAGTAACCTGTTTCATATCCATTTTTCCCCTCCTATAAAACATCATCGCTGAGTTGCCATTTTGAATTACTAGATTTCACCTCATGGAGTTCCATCTATTCGCAGCTCAAGCTGTCTCTTTTCTTTCAATAAATCTCTCAAGTTTACTTTAATCAGAGTATGACAATTACTCTGTGACATTTAGTGGTGTCACGAACAGGATTCTGAAGGAATATTGTCTTACATACTCCTGAGAAGTCATGGAACCAGCTCACCCTGATATGAGCCAGGGTCCCTTGTGCCCAGAGTTACCTCCTCAAATTCTTCAGGTTTTCTGGAGGTAATCCTCTCTGATCGAAGCCTCTGCTTATTGTGAAGATGGCTCATTGAGAGATTTATTGGATATCTTTTCTCTATGCTTTTATTTTCTGCTGGTGTCCTGAGCATCTTGCTGGGTTCATTACCAAATTAAGTTTGCTGGGACTGCCATCTCATTGCCTTCTATTTTGCTGAACTCCCTTTTCTTTCCGGTGCATCATAAGGTTTTTGCATACATTTAGGTCTTTAATACTTGCAAGTTTCTCTGTGAGGTGGGTAATGCCATGTCCAAGACTGAAGTAAGACCCCCTAAGGGAACTCCTACTGGTTGTACGACTAAGCATTATGGCCCCGGTTAGGTCTCGTATTTAAGCTGATAGCATCCACTTACAGAGGGAAATTTAAAGGACCAGTGGCTATTGTGAGAGTCATTTGAGTTAAATAAGTTGAACTTTCTGCACAGCAAATTAGAGGCTAAGAGCTTATGAATAAAACTGAAGCAATGGGAGGAATTTTGTAATTAGTATTGGAAGCTTCCAAACAAAATCATAATGACAAATTTGCCTCCTTTCAGGAAACTGTTTAGAAACAAGCTAAATAAACTAAAGAATTGCAGCATTAGAGCCTTGTAATCTCAAAGATATTTACCCAGCAGCAGCCCCTATACCCTTCTTTTCCCAAAATGGCTCCTTTTCCCAGATTGGCTCCCTTTCCCAAATTGGCTTCCTTTACCAAAATGGTAAAGCCCACAGTGTCTGTAGTCTACCCCAGCCTCTAATGCTCTGCTACCCTCATTTTCTTCTACCTTTTCAGCAGTTACTCCCCTGTGGCCCTCTCTACCTGCCTACACCACTGAAAACCCCCTAACCGAAACTCCATATTATCTCAAGGAACTTCTAGAAGTAAAACTCATCTGTAAAATGCCTTTTAAAATTAAATATCCTGAAGAGGCTCAGAAGCCACCACAAGCTACGTTTGCCCTCTGGTCAAAGTGGAACTTCTCTGTGTTGTTAAGGAATTCCCTAGCCCTTGCAAGGATTCTCACAAATTCATTCAAGAATTTAGAATCTCAGCTGATATCTATGACCTGGTCCAGCAGACTTATATAATTTAATAAATTCACTGATGGAGCCAGATGATGCTAAAAGATAGATGAAAAAGACCCAATGGAAAGCTCCTACAGAATCCCTAACTGTCCAGCCTAAAGTTTCTGGCATGGAAATAATAACACAGACCAGAGTTATTGTCACAAACCTTTATTGAAACTAGCCCAAAGATTTTCCCCTGAAAAGTAGATTGGACCAATGTTCAGGGTTGAAAACAAAATGAAGATGAAAATGTTTATGATTTTAGGAACTGTTTGATTAAACTTTTTCCAGAACACTCCAGTTTAAGGCTAGAAGAGTCTAGATCCCCTATTGCTTTCAATGCCTTTTTGTGAATGACCTACATCCAGAGCTCACTGAGTTAGTCAAATGCCATAAACTAGATTGGGGAAATGAAAACACTTCACGGTTACCCACTCTAGCCCATAAACTCTCTCAAACTCTTAAACATCAGGCTAGGGAAGCTGTACAGAGAAGTAAAGCTAAACAAAATCACCTTATGGCTCTGCAATTACAGCAGTTGCAAGCCCAGCCTCAGACTAATTTCTACACACAGAACGGGTTCACCCAACATATGGCTACGACTGGGCCCAGTAACTTGCCCCTTGTTTGTTACTACTTTAAGAATCCTGGACTTTTTAAAAGAGAATGTTCAAGACTAAAAAATAAATTGGGCAATCTAAGATTAGATGCAGCCCAGAAGGAAATAGAATAAAGGAATTCCAGGGGCAAATCAAGGACTTTTCCTATGGTAGCACTGAACTCTGAGGGAGAAAGTTACTATTCATATAAATATAGAACCATGTAACATTTTAATTGACACAGGTTTTACATTATCTGTAATAAATCCCACAACTTTACTAAAGCCCTTGCCCTGGAGTAATAAAACCTCAAGAGTCATGGGGCTTATTGATCAAGAACAGATTTTAACTCATTCCCAGCATGTTTCAGAGTCTCTTATGACATCCATTTTGGTCTTTTCTTTCTTTCCTGTCTTTTTAATGACCTTTTGCTTTTTTCATGTATGATGTCATTCCACAACTCAACTGATTTTGGGTCATTAGTGTTCAACATGTCAAATCTATTCTTGAGGTGGTCTCTAAATTCATGTGGGATATACTCAAGGTCATACCTTGACTCTCGTCGACTTGTTCTAATTTTCTACAGTTTCAACTTGAACTTGCATATGAGCAATTGATGGTCTGTTCAACAGTTGGCCTCCTGGCCTTATTCTGACTGAAGATATTGAGCTTTTTATCATCTCTTTCCATAGATGTAGTTGATTTGATTCTTATATGTTCCATTTGGCCAGGTCCACGTGTATAGCCGCCATTTATGTTGGTGAAAAATGGTATTTGCAATGAAGTTCCTGGTCTTCCAAAATTCTGTCATGTGATCTCTGGCTTTGTTTCTATCACCAAGGCCATATTTTCCAACTACCAGTCCTTCTTATTTTTTTCTAAATTTCACATTCCAATCACCAGTAATTATCAATGCATCATGATTTCTTCACCTTTGGTCTTAGTGGTTGGTATTTAAATTTGAATAATAGCCATATTAACTAGTCTCCCTTGTAGGCATGTGAGTATCATCCTATCAATGACAGCATTGCACTTCAGGACAGATCTTGAAGTGTTGTTTTTGACAATGAATGCAACATCATTCCTCTTCAAGTTGTCACTCCCAGTATAGTAGACCATATGATTGTTCAATTCAAAATGGCTAATGCCAGACCATTTCAGCCTACTAATGTCTAGGATATTGATGTTTATGCATTCCATTTCACTTTTGATGATTTCCAATTTTCCTAGATTCATACTTTGTACATTCCACATCCTTGTTATTAATGGATGTTTGCAGCTGTTTCTTCTCATTTTGAGTTGTGCCTCATCAACAAATGAAGGTCCCCAAAGCTTGACTCCATCCATGTCATTAAGATTTACTGTACTTTGAGGAGGCAGCTCTTCCCCAGTCATCTTTTGAGTGTCTTCCAACCTGAGGAGCTCATCTTCCCACACTATACCAGACAATGTTCTGCTGTTATTCATAAGGTTTTAACTGTATAATTTTCAAAAGTAGACTGTCAGTTCCTTTCCTCTAGTCTGTCTCAGAGCAGAAGCTCAGCTGAAACCTGTCTGCATGAGTGACACTGCTGGTATTTAAATACTGGAGGCATAGCTTCCAGCATCACAGCAACATACAAGCACCCACAGTATGACAAACTGACAGACACATGGTACTTGTGTAAATATGGTACCTGTAAAATGTTACTTTGAAAAATTTGACCTGAAAGAAATTTCAGAACCACTTTTTAAACACCAAATCTGTCTTGGAAGGAGGTACAACCAGAATACTCCTTACAAGCAAAGTTGGCAAGACTATGCCTCAAATACTTTGGACATGTTGTCAGGAGGGCTCAGTCTCTGGAGAAGGACATCATGCTTGGTAGACGGTCAGCAAAAAAGAGGAAGACCCTCAATAAAGTGGATTGACACAGTTGTTGCAACAATGGGCTTAAGCATAACAATGATTGTAAGGATGGTGCAGTACCAGGCAGTGTTTCATTCTGTTGAATGTAGGGTCACTCTGAGTCAGAACCAACTCAATGGCACCTAACAACAGCCCAGTCTTTACAGCCAACAGCATTGGGTGCCCATACCCTGGCTGCAAAACCCACCAACCTACACACTCTAGGGAACAGGAACATGCTTTCCTCCAAGACATTCAGGGGCAGCTGTCATCCCCCTTCCTTGGGTTCAGAGCAGTGAGGAGTTGTTAGACCTGACCTGGTGGAAACTGGCATTCTGCAGGGTGGATTGGCTGGTATGGATGGTGAAGCAAGCAGTGGAGTTTGTTACACGATTTCCACATCAGGAGAGACTGAGCAGTGGATAGTCTACTCAAGCCTCCAGAACCAGTGAAAAGTGGTGCTCAATTGGCAAAATATAAGTACGTAGTATAACCTACTGCGTGGATCAAAAAACACTCCCTTTGTGAAAAACCTCTCTCCCATTTACCTGCCCCCTCCCTGCTCTGCACCAGGTCCTGGACCAGCTTCAGTGATTGGGCACACACTTTGAGCCATTCTCCCAGCTTTGGAGAGGGAAAAAATTAACAAACAGGAAAAAATAATCTGCCAGCTGTCCTAAGCCAGGAACTCAGGGAAGGACAGCCCCTTTGCCTAGGCACAGGTATAAGGGATTCATGGACTTTGAATGCTTTTCATCCTGCATAGATCTCTGTGGGCTCATTTCAACAACATAGGACCTCTTTAGCACATTACAACATGGTATATACCTGAAGCCTATTTTCAACTGTATCAACTATAAGATGGAGTGGCAAATTCATGGCATATGACACCACTCTGCCCACTAAGCAGGGTCCTCACCTACACATATCAAAGGCCTGAGGACTGGTGGCTCCACCCATGCCACAAAGCCACCCATGACAGGGGTCCTAGAATAAGTAGTGCCTCCCAGTCCTTATTGCCAACAGCATTGGGTGGCCACAGTCCAGCTGCAAAAGCCACCCACCTATGCGCTCTAGGGAACAGGGACATGATTTCCTCCCAGATACTCAGGGGCAACTCTCAGCTCCCTGCCTTGCATGGCACATGACTCCCTACTGCAGCCAGATAACTGTGCCTACTCCAATCACCCCTGCTGATCTAGGACTGTAGGTGAGTGCCTGAACCACATATTTGGTTACTAACTACATGGACGCCTGAGTTGAATCCATACAAGAAAAGTAAATGGACTCCTGGGCTTACATATCTAGTAACAGCTCTAACCACCTGGTGAGAGGGTGTGAGAGCTTCAAAGGTGTCAATAATCAAATAGCTCACACGAGCAGCCTATTTGGGCATACCAAAACAAAATAAAACAAAGCTAGGACACCGTAAGCAAACATAAAAGAAATAAATATAACTTACTGATGGCTAGGAGACAACAGTCAATATCAAATCACATAAAGAGGCAGACCATGATGGCTTCAGCAAGCACCCAAAACAAAGAATCAAGTAACCTTCCAGAGGAAGATAGCTTTTTGGAAATATCTGAGCTAGAATTCAAAAGATTAATATACAGATCTCTTCAAGAGATCAGGAAAGACAACAGCAAAATGCAGAACAGACCAAGGAACACACAAATAAAGACACAGAGTAACTTAAGGAGGTTATACAAGGCCATAATGACAAATTTAACAGGCTGCAGGAATCCATAGAGAGACAGCAAACAGAAGTCCAAAAGAATAACAATAAAATTTCAGTTAGACAACTCAGTAGAAACTCATAGGAGGAGAAGTGAGGCAATGGAAGTCAGAATTAATGAGATTAAAGATAAAGCACTTGACACCAACTTATTTGAGGAAATATCAGATAAAAGAATTTTTTCAAATGAAGAAACACTAAGAATTATGTGGGACTCCATCAACAGAAATAATCTACCAGTGATTGGAGTACCAGAACGGGGGGATAAGAGAAAATACAGAGAGAATTGTTGACGATTTGTTGGCAGAAAACTTCCCTGATATCATGAAAGATGAGAAGATACCTATCCAAGAAGCTCATCAAACCCCACACAAGGTAGATCCCAAAAGAAAGTCACCAAGACATATAATAATCAAACCTAACAAACTTAAAGATAAAGAGAGAATTATAACAGTGGCCAGGGATAAACAAAAAGTCATCTACAAAGGAAAGTCAATAAGACTAAGTTTAGACTATTCAGCAGAAACCATGCAGGGAAGAAGGCAATGGGATGACATATATAAAGCCTTGAAGGAAAAAAATTGCCAGCCAAGAATTATTTGTCGAGCAAAACTGTCTCTCAAACATGATGGCAAAATTAGGACAATTCCAGATAAACAGAAGTTTAGGGAATTTGCAAAAGCCAAACTAAAATCACAAGAAATACTTAAGGAAGTCCTCTGGTTAGAAAATCAATAACATCAGGTAACAACCCAAGACTAGAACATAAGACAGAACAACGAGATATCCACCCAGATAGGAAAACCACAAAAATTAATCAAAGCTAAAATGCTCAAAACAGGGAAACAGAGATGTTGTTATATAAAAGATGGCAAAATTAAAACAAAAACAGGGACTAAAAAATGTAGTCATAGATCTTTCATATGGACAGGAAATCAAGGTGATATAAAGAAAAAAAGGATTGTATTAAACTTAGAAAAATAGGGGTAAATATTAAGGTAACCACAAAGGAAATTAACGATCCTACACATCAAAATAAAAAGAAAAGAAAAAATAAAGACTCCGCAAATATAAAATCAACAATGAAAAAAAAGGAAAAGAAAATATATAAAGAAAAGCAACTCAGCACAGAAAATTAAGTGGAACAAAGAATCTGTCAACAACACACAAAAAGAGACATGAAAATGACAGCAGTAAACTCATACCTATGAATAATTACGCAGAATATAAATGGACTAAATACACCAATGAAGAGAGAGAGAGTGGTAAAATGAATTAAAAAACAAGATCTTTCTATATGCTGCCTACAAGAGATACACCTTAGACTCAAAGACACAAACTAAAACTCAAAAGATGGAAAAAAACATTTCAAGCAAACAACAATCAAAAAAGAGAAAGAGGAGGCGGAGCCAAGATGTGGAATAGACACACACTTCCGGCAAGCACTCTTTACAACAAAGACCCCCAAAAAAACAAGTGAAACAAATATATTTGTGACAAGCTGGGAGCCCTGAGCTTCAAAGGCAAGCTTAGAAAATGAACTGAGGGGCAGGGGGAGGAAGAGACCATTCAGAAGTGGAGAGGAGTTACTGGACCTGAATCGCGGGAAGCCCTGAAGCACCATTCCCGGAGCAACAGCGGTGGGCTACTACTAGCATTCCGCCACAGTTAGCTCAGGGAGAAGCAGCCAACCACACAGCCTACTCACATCTATGGAACCTGAGAAGAATGGCGCTCTCTGCAAAAGTGAAGTACTTGTGAATATTTTATCACGCCCCCCCACCCCCAAGCCGGTTTCAGCAGCTGAATTCCCTGGGCCTGAGATAGGCACTGTTGAGCACGTAGAGCCATTCCCCCAGCCTTGGGGAAGGAAAAAATTTGCAATTGGGAGAAAAGATAATTTGCTAGCTCCACTAACTGGGGGAGCTCAGGAGAGAAGACGTTCCTGTCCAGGCATAAACTGTCCATGGACTTTGAGCACCTTTTCCTTCTGCATGGTCCTGTGTGGGCCTATTTTGGGAGAACAGGCCCTTGTTGGCAGATTCCAACCATTTCAGCTGTGCAGTGGAGTGGTGGGTGTTTGATGTTTGACATTGCTTTGCCTATTAAACAAGGTGCTGGCCTGCCCACATCAGGGACCTAAGGACTGGTAGCTCCACTCAGGTCATCCAGCCACCGGTGACAGGGGTCTAAAGATAACTGGGAACTCCCATTTCTTACAGCCAAAACTCTGGGTGTCCGTGGTCCATCTCCAGAACCCACCCAACTGCACGCTCTAGGAAACAGGGATGTGCTTCCCTCAGAGACACTCGGGGGTCGGTTCTCAGTCCCCTGCCTTGTTCAGAGCATGACCCCCTGCTGCAACCACATACTGGTATATATGCCAATCACCCCCGCCCCTTTAAGACTGTAGGACAGAGCCTGTACCACACACGTGATGATCAGCTACCTGGAAACCTGAGCTGAATTCATACAAGAAAAGTGAATGGACTCCTAGACCGATATACCTGATAACAGCTCTAGCCATCTGGGGACAGGACATCAGAGCTCCAAAGGTGAAAATAATCAAGCTAGCTCACTCAAGGAACCCATGGGGGTATGCCAAAACAAAACAAAGCAAGAAGCTAGGACATAATAAGCAAGCATAAACTAATACAATAACTTATAGATGGCTCAGAGACAACAGTCAATATCAAGTCACATAAAGAAACAGACCATGATCACCTCAACAGGCTCTCAAAACAAAGGATTCAGGGATCTTCTAGATGAAAGTGCATTCCTGGAATTACCAGAGCCAGAATACAAAAGTTTAATATACAGAACCCTTCACGACATCAAGAAGGAAATGAGGCAATATACAGAACAAGCCAAGGAACACACAGATAAAGCAGTTGAAGACATTACAAAGATTGTTCAGGAACATAATAAAAAGTTTAATAAGCTGGAAAAATCCATAGACAGACAGCAATCAGAAATTCAGAAGATTAACAATAAAATTACAGAAGTAGACAACTCAATAGAAAGTCAGAGGAGCAGAACTGAGCAAGTAGAAGCTAAAATTTCTGAACTCAAAGATAAATCACTTGGAACTAATATATTTGAAGAAAAATCAGATAAAAGAATTTAAAACATGAAGAAACCTTAAGAATCATGTGGGACTTTATCAAGAGAAATAACCTATGAGTGATTGGAGTACCAGAACTGGGAGGGATAACAGAAAATACAGAGAGAATTATCAAAGATTTCTTGGCAGAAAACTTCCCTGATATTGTGAAAGATGAGAAGATATCTATCCAAGATGCTCATCAAACTCCACATAAGGTAGATGTTAAAAAAAAAGTCACCAAGGCATATTATAATCAAGCTTGCCAAAACCAAAGATAAAGAGAGAATTATAAGAGCAGCGAGGGATAAATGAAAAGCTACAAAGGAGAGCCAATAAGAATAAGCTCGGAATACTCGGCAGAAACCATGCAGGCAAGAAGGGCAATGGGATGACATACTAAAAAACTGAAGGAAAAAAACTGCCTGCCAAGAATCATATATCCAGCAAAACTGTCTCTTAAACATGAAAGTGAGATTAAGACATTTCCAGATAAACACAAGTATAGGGAATTCATAAAAACCAAACCAAAACTACAAGAAATACTGCAGAGAGTTATTTGGTTAGAAAATCAATAATATCAGGTATCAACCCATGACTAAAACACTGGGCAGAGCAACCAGAAGTCAAGTCAGACAGGAAAATCAAAAAAACAAAGCAAGATTAAAAAAAAAAAAAAAAGCTCAAAACAGGGTAATAGTGATATTATTATATAAAAGAAGACAACAATAAAATAATAAAGAGAGACTAAGAAATGTAATCATACTCCTTCCATATGGAGAGGAAGATAGGGTGATACAAAGAAATAAAAGTTAGGTTTAAATTTAGGAAAATTGGGGTAAATAATTAGGTAACCACAAAGGAGACAAACTATCCTACTCATCAAAATAAAATACAAGAAAAAAATAGAGACTCAGCAGAAACAAAATAAACAACAACAAATATGAGGAAAGGACAATATACAAAGATAATCTACTGAGCACATAAAATTAAGTGGCAAAAAGAAACTGTGAACAACACACAAAAAAAGACATCAAAATGATAGCACTAAATTCCTACCTATCCATAATTACCCTGAATGTAAATAGACTAAATGCACCAATAAAGAGACAGAGAGTGGTAGAATGGATTAAAAAACAAGATCCGTCTATATGCTGCCTGCAAGAGACACACATTAGTCTTAGAGACACAAACAAACTAAAACTCAAAGGATGGGAAAAAATATATCAAGCAAACAATAAGCAAAAAAGAGCAGGAGTGGCAATACTAATTTCTGATAAAATAGACTTTAAAGTTAAATCCATCATAAAGTATAAGGAAGGACACTATATAATCATTTAATGAACAATACACTGAGAAGATGTAACTATATTAAATATTTATGCACCAAAAGACAGGGCTGTAAGATACATAAAATGAACTCTATCAGCATTGAAGAGTGAGATAGCTCCACAATAATAGTAGAAGACTTCAACACACCACTTTCGGTGAAGGACAGGACATCCAGAAAGAAGCTCAATAAAGACATGGAAGATCTAAATGCCACAATCAACCAACTTGACCTCATAGACATATACAGAACACTCCACCCAACAGCAACCAACTATACTTTCTTTTCTAGTGCAACATGAAACATTCTCTAAAATAGACCACATATTAGGTCATAAAGCAAGCCTTAGCAGAATTCAAAATATTGAAATATTACAAAGCATCTTCTCTGACAATAAGGCCATAAAAGTGGAAATCAATAAGAGGAAAAGCAGGGAAAAGGAATCAAACACTTGGAAACTGAACAATACCCTCCTCAAAAAAGACTGGATTATAGAAGACATTAAGGATGGAATAAAGAAATTCATAGAATCCAATGAGAATGAAAACACTTCCTATCAGAACCTTTGGGACACAGCAAAAGCAGTGTTCAGAGGCCAATTTATATCAATAAATGCACACATCCAAAAAGAAAAAAGGGCCAAAATCAAAGAATTATCCCTACAACTTCAACAAATAGAAAGAGAGCAACAAAAGAAACCCACAGGCGCCAGAAGAAAATAATAAACATTAGAGCTGAACTAAATGAAATAGAAAACAAAAACAATTGAAAGAATTAACAAGACCAAAAGCTGGCTTTTTGAAAAACTCATCAAAATTGATAAACCACTGGCCAAACTGACAAAAGAAAAACAGGAGAGGAAGCAAATAACCCGAACAAGAAATGAGATGGGTGATATTACAACAGACCCAACTGAAATTAAAAGAATCATATCAGATTACTATGAGAAATTGTACTCTAACAAATTTGAAAACCCAGAGAAATGGATGAATTCCTAGAAACACACTACCTACCTAAACTAACACAAACAGAGGTAGAACAACTAAATAGACCCATAACAAAAGAAAAGATTGAAAAGGTAGTCAAAAAATTCCCAACAAAAAAAAGCCCTGGTCCTGATGGCTTCACTGCAGAGTTCTACCAAACTTTCAGAAAAGAGTTAATACCACTACTACTAAAGGTATTTCAGAGCATAGAAAAGGACAGAATACTACCAAACTCATTCTATGAAGCCACCATATCCCTGATATCAAAACCAGGTAAAGACACCACAAGAAAAGAAAATTATAGACCTATATCCCTCATGAACGTAGATGCAAAAATCCTCAACAAAATTCTAGCCAATAGAATTCAACAACATATCAAAAAAAAATTCACCATGACCAAGTGGGATTCATACCAGGTATGCAGGGATGGTTCAACATTAGAAAAACAATTAATGTAATCCACCACATAAATAAAACAAAAGGCAAGAATCACATGATTTTATCAATTGATGCAGAAAAGGCATTTGACAGAGTTCAACACTCATTCATAATAAAAACTCTCAGCAAAATAGGAATAGAAGGAAAATTCCTCAACATAACAAAGGGCATTTATACAAAGCCAACAGCCAACATCACCCTAAATGGAGAGAGCCTGAAAGCATTCCCATGGAGATCGGGAATCAGATAAGGATAACCTTTATCACCACTCTCATTCAACATCATGTCAGAGGTCCTAGCCAGACCAATTAGGCTAGATAAAGAAATAAAGGGCATCCAGATTGGCAAGGAAGAAGTAAAAGTCTCTCTATTTGCAGATGACATGATCTTATACACAGAAAACCCTAAGGAATCCTCAAGAAAACTACTGAAACTAATAGAAGAGTTCAGCGGAGTATCAGGACACAAGATAAACATACAAAAATTAATTGGATTCCTCTACACCAACAAAAAGAACATGGAAGAGGAAATCACCAAATCAATGCCATTTATAGTAGCCCCCAAGAAGATAAAATACTTAGGAATAAATCTTACAAGAGATGTAAAAGACTTACACAAAGAAAACTACAGTACACTTCTACAAGAAACCAAAAGAGACTTACATAAGTGGAAAATCATACCTTGCTCATGGATGGGAAGACTTAGCAATGTCTATTCTACCAAAAGCGTTCTATACAGTTAATGCAATTCCGATCCAAATCCCGACATTCTTTAATGAGATGGAGAAACAAATCACCAACTTCATATGGAAGGGAAAGAGGCCCCGGATAAATAAGGCATTGCTGAAAAAGAAGAACAAAGTGGGAGGCCTTACTTTACCTGATTTTAGAACTATAATACCGCCACAGTAGTCAAAACAGCCTGATACTGGTAACAACAACAGATACATAGACTAATGGAACAGAATTGAGAATCCAGGCATAAATCCATCCACATATAAGCAGTTGATATTTGACAAAGGCCCCAAAACAGTCAAAAGGGGAAAAGGCAATCTTTTTAACAAAGGGTGCTGGCATAACTGGATATTCACCTGCAAAAAAATGAAACAAGAACCATACCTCACTCCATGCACAAAAACGAGCTCAGAACGGATCAAAGACCTAAATATAAAATCTAAAACGATAAAAGATCATGTGAGAAAAAATAGGGACAATGTTAGGAGCCCTAATACATGGCATGAACAGTATACAAAACATTATTAAGAATGCAGAAGAAAAACTACATAACTGGGAGCTCCTAAAAATCAAACACCTATGCTCATCCAAAGACTTCGCCAAAAGAGTAATAGGATTACCTACAGACCGGGAAAAAGTTTTTAGCTATGACATTTCCGATCAGTGCCTGATCTCTAAAATCTACATGATACTGCAAAAACTCAACTGCAAAAAGACAACCCATTTAAAAAATGGGCAAAAGATATGAATAGACACTTCATTAAAGAAGACATTCAGGTAGCTAACAGATACCTGAGGAAATGTTCACGATCATTAGCCATTAGAGAAATGCAGATCAAAACTACAATGAGATTTCATCTCACTCCAACATAGCTGGCATTAATCCAAAAAACACAAAATAATAAATGTTGGAGAGGCTGTGCAGAGATTGGAACACTTATATACTGCTGGTGGGAATGTCAAATGGTACAACCACTTTGGAAATCGATTTGGCACTTCCTTAAAAAGCTAGAAATAGAGCTACCATACGATCCAGCAATCCCACTCCTCGGAATATATCCTAGAGAAATAAGAGCCTTTACACGAACAGATATATGCACACCCATGTTTATTGCAGCACTGTTTACAATAGGAAAAAGATGGAAGCAACCAAAGTGCCCATCAATGGATGAATGGATAAATAAATTATGATATATTCACACAATGGAATACTACGCATCAACAAAGAACAGTGAGGCATCTGTGAAACATTTCATAGCATATGGAAACCTGGAAGGCATTATGCTGAGTGAAATTAGTTGCAAAAGGACAAATACTGTATAAGACCACTATTATAACAACTCGAGAAATAGTTTAAACAGAGAGGAAAACATTTTTTTGTGGTTATGGGGGGGGGAGAAAGGGTGAAAGAGGGGTATTCATTAATTAGATAGTAGATAAGAACTACTTTAGGTGACAGGAAAGACAACACACAATACAGGGGAGGTCAGCACAATTGGACGAAACCAAAAGCAAAGAAGTTTCCTGAATAAACTGAATGCTTCGAAGGCCAGTGTAGCAGGGGCTGGGGTCTGGGGACCATGGTTTCAGGGGACATCTAAGTCAATTGGCATAATAAAATCTATTAAGAAAACATTCTGCATCCCACTTTGAAGAGTGGCGTCTGCGGTCTTAAACGCTAGCAAGCACCCACCTAAGATGCATCAGTAGGTCTCACCCCACCTGGACCAAAGAAGAATGAAGACTACCAAGGACACAAGGTAATTATGAGCCCAAGAGACAGAAAGGGCCACTTAAACCAGAGACTACATCAGCCGGAAGCCAGAAGAACTAGATGGTGCCCGGCTACAACCGGTGGCTGCCCTGACAGGGAACACAACAGAGAACCCCTGAGGGAGCAGGAGAGCAGTGGAATGCAGACCCCAAACTCTCATAAAAAGACCAGAGTTGATGATCTGACTGAGACTAGAAGCACCCCGGGGGTCATGGCCCCCAGACCTTCTGTTGGCCCAGGGCAGGAACCATTCCCGAAGCCAACTCTTCAGTCATGGATTGGACTGGACAATGGGTTAGAGAGGGGCGCTGGTGAGGAGTGAGCTTCTTGGATCAGGTGGACACTTGAGACTATGTTGGCATCTCCTGCCTGGAGGGGAGATGAGAGGGTAGAGGGGGTTAGAAGCTGGTGAAATGGGCATGAAAAGAGAGAGTTGAGGGAGACAGCGGGCTGTCTCATTAGGGGGAGAGTAATTGGGAGTGTGTAGCAAGGTGTATATAAGGTTTTTTGTGAGAGACTGACCTGATTTGTAAACTTTCACTTAAAGTACAATAAAATTATTAAAAAAGAGCAAGAATGGCAATATTAATTTCTAAGAAAATTGACTTTAGAGTAAATCCACCACAAAGGATAAGGAAGGACACTACGTAATGATTAAAGAGCCAATTCATCAGGAAGACATAACCATAATGAATATTTACGCACCCAACAACAGTGCTCCCAAATACATAAAACAACCTAACAGCTTTGAAAAGTGAGATAAACAGCTCCACAATAATAGTAGGAGATTTCAACACACCACTTTTGGTGAAGGACAGAACATCCAGAAAGACGCTCAATAAAAACACGGAAGATCTAAATGCCACAACCAACCAACCTGACCTCAAAGAAATATAGAGAACACCCCACCCAACAGCAGCCAAGTATACTTTCTTTTCCAATGCACATGGAACATTTTCCAGAAGAGACCACATATTAGTCCATAAGGCAAGCCTTAACATAATCCAAAACATCGAAATATTACAAAGTATCCTTTCTGACTATAAAGCCATAAGAGTAGGTAGCCCATGGCACTACTTGTGGAGCCTCAGCCTGTGGGAACGTGCACAGGGGCTCACAAGGACATTCAGTGCATCCTTGTCCATGAAGGGAGAGAATTTGAGTGCAATGCCTGTCCTAGCAAGAAGTCTAAGGAAGTGTACTGTGCAAGGGAACAGGGCCAATGAGGGGACACCCCAAACCATGCACTGACTTAGAGAGACACCCACAGATTGTCAGGTGAACTGATGAATGTTAGGGGGTGTTTCGAACAAAAATACATGAACCAAAATCCACCAGCATGCAGGCACACTCTGGGAAAATACACACATCTCGTTTGGAACCCTGGTGACATAACGTTTAAGAGATTGACTGCTAACCAAAAGGTCACCAGTTTGAATCCACTAGCTGCTCCTTGGAAACCCTATAAGGCAGTTCTGTAACCAAACACCACTCGGGTTCTTGTCCTGTCCTATTAGCCCATTGAATGAGATGGACATTAATTGCAAGGGAAACAGAAAGTGGCAAGTTTATTGTCTGCGCATAGAAAGCATACAAGGAGCAACGAAGGGTCTGGGGACCGTAAGGCCACGTGCTCTCTGTCTGAGGGGGCTGGGGAGCTTTTTGTTTCCAATGGCATCGGTGGTTGGGTTTGGTACCTGGAACTGTCCACCCTTAGCCCTCCCATGCCCATACTTGGAGGTCCGGATGTTAAATCATCTTCCATCGGACGTCCGTATGGTGGGACCCCTCACTTCTAAAGAGGAATCGGGTAAAATCATGGACTGGGAAATATCATTCTTTCCGGTGATAATCAGGTCCGGGTTGAGTTGAAGGACGTGATCTCTTCAATCTGAGTGTGCTTCAAGGTGTAGCTTGGGCCAGTTCGGTGGATGGAGCCACTACCTGCTGCGACTTCCTGAAAAATGTTGCTCAAAACAAGCTTGTGGTTAGCAAGACAAAGAAAGGGGGGACAGGGCTATTGATTGGGGTTTTCAGTTCTACTCTGTCCTATAGGGTCATTATGAGTCGGAATTGACTCCATGGCAACGAGTTTTTTGTTTGTTTCAGTTGAGCAAGGGTTGTGGGAGGTTGATGGCAGGGCTGTGGGCCAGGTGCTCCACTGTGACCAGAAGGAGTGAGTTCTCCACGGAGGGTTCCCACATTCCTCTCAGTTGTTGGAGCTTGTCTCCTGTTGACCTTCCAGGGGCCGCTGAGGGACTTCAGGCTGCCTCCACCACCATCTTAAGGCAAGGTGATCAGACACAGATAGGACTCAGGGGCCTGGGAGTCCCAGCACTGCAGGGCCTGGATCACTGCTAATTGGCTATGTGAGGCCCAAGTCCCAGCCTACCAGGCACAGAGACAATTCTCTGCAGTGACCCCACAGTGCAGAGTCCTCAACATCGCACCACCCCGTAACGGGGGCTAGACAGAAGGAGCTGAGTTGAGCCTCCCCTGCCTCTAGGACCAGCAGCTTCCTGCACCAGAACCTGGACCGTCTGGACCTGGATGGGACCCAGGTACCCCATTAAACTTCTTCCCTCCCTCACTTCACTGCACAGGGGCCACTGTTGGACAGGCAGGGCAGGGGTCCTCAATGCCGGGTCATCACCATCAGCTTAGACCAGGGTTTGGAGCCGGGAGACCCTGGAGCACAAGGTCTTGAGCGATTCCTGGTCTTCATCTGGAAAAGGTGGTCTGAGGCACCCCCTGCATGGTTGACCGTGGGTAGAAGATAGCATGTGAATGAGGTGGCGGAGGGCATGTGTACACAGCAAGCAGTCAGGGGCTGCTCTCTGCAGGAGACACGCTGACCAAACTCCTGCGCTGGCTGAGCTCTGACCCCAGTTTCAAGGACATTAGGGGCAAACACAAACCAAACCCATTGCTGTCGAGTCAATTCCGACTCCTAGCGACCCTATTGGCAGAGCCTCCCAAACCCTGGAAGCAAGTCCTCCATGGGATCATTTCAATGAAGGCTCTGACTCAGCAGTTTGTGCGTAGGTTCTGCATTCCTAAAGCTGGCTTTGCTGCTGGTCCTGAGGCCACCCTCAGTGATGAGGACTAGGGTTGAAGGGACAGGCTACATCTTCATTACTGACACAGGTTCACAGAGCACATGGGCTCTCGTCCGTCACATGACTGCCTTTTCCAGGTAAAGTGAAGGCTAGTTAACAAGCTGAGGTCTGCAGATACCACTGGGCTCTCTGGATCAGCAGGCTCAGAAACAGAGCTGGACTTCGGGGAGGAAACCCCAGTGACCCTATGTCTCACGTGGTGGCCTCGATGGCCACTCTGGTGGTTTTCTACACTTTTTTTGTGTGTGTGGACAATTGAACTGAAGACATCAGGGCTGACAGTGGCAAAATTTACTCATGAGGGGATGGGGGGGGACAGATGGGCCACCCCAGCCAAGGTGTTCCCATCATGAACGAGTGAGGGTGGGTGAGCAAAAAGGGTCCATTAGAACCAACAGCATTACATGGGCTGTTGTCAGGGCAGAGTCCCTCCTCATCCCCTAATCCTCCCAACCCAGCAGCCCCACAGGGCAGGTCCAGTGCCCAGGGTGATTTGACAACATTCATGCCCTGTCATTGTTGGTGGGAGAGAATGACTCTCTGGGAAAGAAAAATAGAATGACCCACCCTGTTAGCTGCACCCATTTCTGTTGGAATTGCAGGTTCTCACAGAGCAGCCCAGGGTTAGCATCTTGGAAAGTTGGGTCAGGAGGGACCTTGGAAGGGCCTCCTTCCACACATCCACACACACCCTTGACTTCCACAGCTCCCCCTTGGGGAACTCACTCTTCCAGAGGCTCTTCTCTTGGCCCAAGACTGGGACACTGAGGCCCATGACACCTACCTACAGTTTCAACCTGACCCTCCCTCTCCAGGGGCCACACTGGCCTTCCCTCTTCTCTCTCTCGCCCAGTCTCCCCCAACAGGGCTGTCTCTGGCCATCCTTTTGGCACTGCTGGGCACCAGCATTTCTGCAGAGCCTACCCTGTTCAGGACTATCCTGCATGCTCTGTGCTGAGATGCAGACAGGATGGGGCAGAGCCCAACTCTACCTGGGCATCACTTAGGAGAGTGGCCGCCCTGCCTAAAGCACACTGGCCCCAAGGAAATGCTGACAACCATGCAGGTGGGCCTGAGTGAGGACGACAGGGAGAGTACACCCATCTCTGCATGTGTTCCCCCCGCCCCCGCTGGCTCTCAGACCCTGGGGCTGGGCTGTCCTTGCCCATGATCTGCCTGACAGCTGGACATTGGTGGGAGCCCCCTGAGGTCCTCAAGGACACAGAGACTCTGGCTGACTGCCACTGCATCCAGGCACAGGGTCAGGGACATAGAAATGGGTGCCAAGACCTGCAGGGGAGACAGACAGACAGATAGCACTCACTATAATCTGGTGAGAGCTGGTCACTATTCAGCCTTCAGCCTGGACCTGAAGATATAAGTTGCCAAGCACAGTACCAGGGCTCCAGGTGTGTTCAGTAAACACCACTGAGTGAGTGGATTAGTAAATAAGGCAGAAAGAGCAGGGTGGGGTATGCGGGCAGGGAGGGACAAGCACCAAGGAGGGCGCGGGCCCACGGCGGGGAGAGCATGGGCTCTCAGGGTGGTGGGGGGTGGGGGCTGACCTTCAGTCCCACACAGAGGCTACTAATTCAGCTCCATCAGCTCTGTCAGGTTTCTCTGCACTCCCTCAGCAGCATCTCAGACTCCCATAAGGAGTGAGCACTCAATACATATATATTTTTGTCTTTTTTTATTTTATTTTTATTGTGCTTTTTAAGTGAAACTTTACAAATCAAATCAGTCTCTCACACAAAAACTTATATACACCTTGCTACATACTCTCAATTGCTCTCTCTTTAATGAGACAGCCCGCTCCCTCCCTCCACTCTCTCTTTTCGTGTCCATTCCACCAGCTTCTAACCCCCTCCACCCTCTCATCTCCCCTCCAGGCAGGAGATGCCAACATAGTCTCAAGTGTCCACCTGAACCAAGAAGCTCACTCCTCACCAGCATCCCTCTCCAACCCATTGTCCAGTCCAATCCATGACTGAAGAGTTGGCTTCGGGGATGGTTCCTGCCCTGGGCCAACAGAAGGTCTGGGGGCCATGACCCCCGGGGGTTCTTCTAGTCTCAGTCAGACCATTAAGTCTCGTCTTTTTATGAGAATATGGGGTCTGCACCCCACTGATCTCCTGCTCCCTCAGGGGTTCTCTGTTGTGTTCCCTGTCAGGGCAGCCACCGGTTGTAGCCGGGCACCATCTAGTTCTTCTGGCCTCAGGCTGATGTAGTCTCTGGTTTATGTGGCCCTTTCTGTCTCTTGGGCTTTTAATTACCTTGTGTCCTTGGTGGTCTTCATTCTACTTTGGTCCAGGTGGGTCAAGACCAATTGATGCATCTTAGATGGCTGCTTGCTAGCATTTAAGACCCCAGACACGACTCTTCAAAGTGGGATGCAGAATGTTTTCTTAATAGATTTTTTTATGCCAATTGACTTAGATGTCCCCTGAAACCATGGTCCCCAGACCCCTGCCCCTGCTACACTGGCCTTCCAAGCATTCAGTTTATTCAGGAAAATTCTTTGCTTTTGGTTTTGTCCAGTTAGCTGACACCTGTATTACGTGTTGTCTTTCCTGTCACCTAAAGTAGTTCTTATCTACTATCTAATTAGTAAATATCCCTCTCCCACCCCTTCTCATAATCATGAAAGAATATTTTCTTCTCTGTTTAAACTATTTCTCGAGTTGTTATAATAGTGGTCTTATACAATATTTGTCCTTTAGCAACTGACTAATTTCACTCAGCGTAATGCCTTTCAGGCTCCTCCATGTGATGAAATGTTTCACAGATTCATCACTGTTCTTTATCGATGCATAGTATTCCATTGTGTGACTATACCAAAATTTACTTACCCATTCATCTGTTGATGGCCACCTTGGTTGCTTCCATCTTTTTGCTATTGTAAACAGTGCTGCCATGAACATGGGTGTGCATGTATCTGTTCATGTAAAGGCTCTTATTTCTCTAGGATGTATTCCAAGGAGTGGAATTGCTGGATCATATGGTAGTTCTATTTTTAGCTTTTTAAGGAAGCACCAAATTGATTTCCAAAGTGGTTGTACCATTTTACATTCCCACCAGCAGTGTATAAGTGTTCCAGTCTCTCCACAGCCTTTCCAACATTTATTATTTTGTGTTTTTTGGATTAATGCCAGCTATGTTGGAGTGAGATGAAATCTCATTGTAGTTTTGATCTGCATTTCCCTAATGGCTAATGATCGTGAGCATTTCCTCATGTATCTGTTAGCTACCTGAATGTCTTCTTCAGTGAAGTGTCTGTTCATATCTTTTGCCCATTTTTTAACTGGGTTATTTGTCTTTTTGTAGTTGAGTTTTTGCACTATCATGTAGATTTTAGAGATCAGGAGCTGACTGGAAGTGTTGCAGCTAAAAACTTTTTCCCAGTCTGTAGGTAATCTTTTTACTTTTTTGGTGAAGTCTTTGGATGAGCATAGGTGTTTGATTTTTAGGAGCTCCCAGTTATCTACTTTTTCTTCTGCACGGTTAGTAATGTTTTGTATACTGTTTATGCCATGTGTTAGGGCTCCTAACACAGTCCCTATTTTTTCTTCCATAATCTTTATCATTTTAGATTTTATATTTAGGTCTTTGATCCATTTTGAGCTCGTTTTTGTGCATGGTGTGAGATATGGATCTTGTTTCATTTTTTTACAAATGGATATCCAGTTATGCCAGCACCATTTGTTAAAAAGACTGTCTTTTCGCCATTTAACTGCTTTAGGGCGTACATATATATATATATATATTTAAACTTTTTATTTGGAAAAATTTCAGACACCTGCAAATACAAAATTATCAGCACTCTGCCGTTCTTTCACAGATCCTCCCATGTTTCAATGTTGTCATCGTCACAGGAGAGAATCTTAAAGCAAATTCAGGACTACATGTGTCCTCCAACACTGCAGTCTATATCTCTGACAAAAACGGAGCTTTTGAAAACACGTCTGCAATACCAGCATCACACCCCACAAAATTAGCAACTGTCCCTAAATGTCATCCACTTCTCAGTATATGTTCATTTCCCAATTGTCTAAGATAAATTTCACACGTGGCTGATTAGACTCAGTGCTCACACGTGCCATTTGGTTGCTTTGTTTCTGAATTTCAATGACAGCACTGCCTCTCCCACCTCCCCACCCCATTTTCCTCTGGCATTTAATAGTTGAAAACACCAAGTCATTTGTCCAGTAGAACGTCTCAGGTGCTGGTTTTGGTCTGTTGTATCCCTGTGGTTATTTCACACATGATGTCTTGTAGACTAATTGTTTAACACCATTTCCAGCCTATGGGTAGTTAGATGGAAAGTTAGATCAGATTCAAGTTCATTTGTTTCCACTTCCCCTCCCCTTCCTCCTTATCACGGTGGGAATACTTCTTAGGAGGGCTGTGAACTTCCTAGTGCATCCCAGCAGGGAGCGCTTAACCTCCTATTTCCCACTTGAGTTCTGTGAGATGGATCAGCGAGGTCAGCTGACTGTCCAG
The DNA here is from genome assembly GCF_030014295.1 of Loxodonta africana. Taxonomy (NCBI): domain Eukaryota; kingdom Metazoa; phylum Chordata; class Mammalia; order Proboscidea; family Elephantidae; genus Loxodonta; species Loxodonta africana. The sequence goes on along the minus strand of NC_087347.1, from coordinate 2,668,308 downwards.
TGCAGATGTCCCTGTCACTCCACCTACTGGCATTAGTGGCCATAGGTGGCTGCTGCCCAAAACTGTATCTTCATTCAGAGGACAAAGCAGTGACTGTCTAGGTCTATTGTCCTTTATGCGTTTATTAGCAATGAAAAAGGACTTCCCCTGCTCAACTAGTTGGTGGGTCTAAAATAGTATCTGCATGAGGAAAAGAAGCATATGTGTTTAATTCTTTTTGCTTAGGATTTGGCGGAATAATGACATGGTGCCCGAATAACTACTGAAGTTGACAAAGAACTTCCCCTACTCAACTCGTTGGTTGCTCTGAAATAGTATCCACACGAGGAAAGGAAGCATATGTTTTTAATTCTTTTTGCTTATGTATTGGCAGAATAATGAGAAGGTGCCCCAACAAACATCAAAGTTGACTAATGAAATTTTGGGGTATTTTTTGGTTTATTATTTTTATTCTTTACTTTTTTGAGTACCATTATGAGCTCACAGATTGTTACACGTTTGTTATGCTTGAATTTCTTTCTTTTTTATTTATTTATGTTTGATGCTGAAATTGTTTCATTTTTGTCCAGTAGGAGCTCCTTTTAATTGGCTCTTGGGTCCTTTCAACAGGACTTGGGAGTCTTTGATGGATTCTTGCTTTCTGGCTTGATCAAGTGGCTGCCCACATATTCATGAATTAACTGAGTCAGAGAAAATATCGCCAAGCTCATCTGGAGTGAGAACCAGGCAGCTATTGCCGATTGGGAAGTGGGCAGTGGCACTGATGGGCCCTTTGCTCTAGGATGACATACGACAATGGACAGCATCCTGATCCCTGTTGAGGCCCCTCTCTGCCACATCTGGGGCCATGCCGACCCACGGAGTTGGGAATCTCTCAGGACTGTCATTGCAAGAGTTTGTGCTAGTGGGGTTTGAGGGTGAGCTGGAGACACGGGCCCTGCTCTTTGCTGTGTTCCTGGCCCTGTATGTGGTGACCATGCTGGGAAACCTCACAATGATCATGGTCATTACAGTGGACACCCGCCTCCACTTCCCCATGTACTTCTTCCTCAAGAACCTCTCCCTCCTAGACCTCTGCTACTCCTCTGTCATCACCCCCAAGGCCCTGGCCAACTTATTCTCCCCAACCAAGGTCATCACTTTCACTGGCTGTGCCACCCAGTTCTTCTTCTTCTGCCTGCTGGGTACCACCGAGACTTTCCTCCTGGCCACCATGGCCTATGACCGCTTCATGGCTATCTGTAGCCCTCTGCAGTACCCGGTCACCATGTGCCCCTCAGCCTGCACCCACCTGGTGCTGGGCACCTACTGTGGAGGCTGTCTCAACGCCATCCTGCAGACCAGCCTCACATTCCGCCTCTCGTTTTGCAGCTCCCATCTCATCAACCACTTTTTCTGTGACGTGCCACCCCTGCTCCAGATTGCCTGCACCAACAAGGCCCTTAATGAGCTGGTCCTGTTCAGCATTGGCGGACTGATCATTGTGAGCACCACCCTTGTTGTCCTGGTATCCTATGGCTACATCACAGTGACCATCCTTAGGATGCACTCAGGAACTGGGAGACACAAGGTCTTCTCCACCTGTGGCTCCCACATGATTGCAGTGTCCCTGTTCTATGGGACCATCTTTGTTATGTATGTCCAGCCAGGGGCTGTGGGGACCATGGAGCAGGGCAAGGTGGTCTCCATCTTCTACACCTTGGTCATTCCCATGCTCAACCCGCTTATCTACAGTCTACAGAACAAGGATGTTAAGGAGGCCCTGTGTAGGCTGGGCCAAAAACACGCAGCCACCTGAAAAAGGTCAGTAATGGGTAAGCAGTTCATTTTTTACATCTGTCAAGCAGTTTTCAAAGAGGGTTTATAGAAATTTTTAAGCACCTCGAAGGGGTGTGAGAGTTCCATTTGTTTCACATCGTTGTAACATTGTCTTTTTTTTTTTTTTTTAATTTTAGCCATTTGGTGGGTATTTTATTATGCTTCACTTGCATTTTCTTACTGGTGAATGAGGTTGGGCAACTTTTCATACATTTAGTGGTCTTTGGATATTCTGCTTGGAATAACATCTATGGTCTGCACAATTTTTTAACTGTCTCTTATTGATTTTTAAGAGCTCCTTATACATTCTGGATATGAGCCTTTGTTGATGGTATGATATGCAAATATCTTCTTCCACTTTGTGGCTTTTATATTCATGCTCTAATGGTATTTTTGATCAACAGAATTTCTTACATTAAATGTAGTAAGTTTAACCATTGTGATGGTTAAGATTGTGTGTCAGCTTCGCTGAGCCATGATTCTCAGTGTTTTGGCAGTCATATAATGTGACCACTTCCTGCTGAGATTTGATACATGATCACCCCCACAATGGGATCTGCTGTGAGTGGTACCAGTGGAGACCAGGCCTGTGGTGGCTCACCACCCCCTCAGCCTTCATCTCTCTGCTGTCCTTGCTGGGCTTTCATTTGTTCTAGATCTCACAGCTGGCTTCTGTTCGTCTGACCTTCAGTTCTTGGGACTTGAGCTAGCAGCTTACCTTTGGTCTTGTCTGCCAATCTTGAGATTCAGTGGTCTTCACAGCCTGCAACAGCCCTGCTCTCTGGCCTGCCAATCTTGGGTTCACCAGCCCCTGTGGTTATGTGGATTAGGAGAAACCTCTATCCTGCTCCATGGACTTGGGACATTACAGCCTCTAAAAACCAAATGGCCCATTTCCTTGATATAAATCTCTCTCTCTCCTATATATAGGTTTTAATGGTTTAACTGACCAGTCTTTCATATTCGGATCCACAACTCAAATGCAATTAATTTTGAGGTACAGTCAAGTTGTTTGAGGTACAGTCAAGTTTTATTTTTTTGGCATATTTATCTATTAATGACTTATTGAAAAACAATCCTTCTTGAACTGTGATACAATATCACTTTTGCATAAATTAACTGTCCAGGTATATGTGGGCCTATAGCATGTTCATGGATGGGAAGGGCCAACATTATAAAGACCTTAATTATTCAACTAAATCTAGGGACTTCAGCTGTGCAATGTTCAATTTTTTAAATCATTATTGGAAATATCAAGCTCCATATTATTCCACTCCATTAAAGGAAAGAGTATGAGGTCAAGTGTGACGATGAGCTCAGCTGGGAAGAAGAACACCTGACAACTCCTTACATTGTCCTGAGCAGTAATCCCTCTCAAATCCTGACCTCAACTATACATACAAATTCCTTATATCCACTTTTGGACTGATTTCGCCCAGATCCGAATGTTTCCCCAGCCCAGTCATAAAGTAGCACAGCATCATCTAAAAGCATCATTTGTGGGACCGTAATTTTTCAAGGTAGTGCAGTGATTAAGAGGTCTACTGATAACCAAAATGTGGGCAGTTCAAATACACCAACTGCTCCTTAAAAACTCTATGGGGCAATTCTAGTCTATCCTATAGGGTCACTATGTGTCAGAATCCACTCGATGGCAAAAGGGTGTCTTCATTTTTTTTTTTTAATCTTTCAAGAAACTACTTGTCAAAATTGGTGTCCAGATAAGTAGGCACACTGCCTCCCTATCCAGTGGATTTGGAGTGCATGCCAACATATTAGAGGCTCTGAGAAGAGAGGTGCTGGGCTAACCTAGCATTTCCCCAAGCTTGTTTAATAGCAGAAATCTTTTTAATTGTAAGAAAAAAAAATATGGGTTCACATAGCTAAGAACTGATGTCCAGAGGGACACTCTTCACGATACAGAAGTGTGGTCCCTGCTGCCCTATCACCTTCTGCTCCTCTTCAGCTCTGCTCTTCTGAGCAAGTCTTCCTGCAGGCACAGTTCAGAACTAGGGTGCAGCCAACTCGATTCCTCATTCAATGCAGGAAAACCATCTTTTATGTCTTTAAAAACATCTATCTTGGTTTTTCCATTTCAAATTACATAGGCTATTTTTATAATTTTTTATAAAGCCGTAACTCACTTCCATGGGCTCCTCAGTGGTGCAGTGATTAAGCTGTCAACTGTTAACCTGGAAAGATCAGTGATTCCAACCCACCAGTCTCTCCACGAGAGGAAGATGCTACAGTCTGCTACTGTGAAAATTTACAGCCTTGGAAGCCCTATTGGGCAGTTCTACACCATCCCATAGGGTTGCTATGAGTTGGAATCGACAGCAATGTGTTCTTGTTTTTTTAGTCACTTTGAAGAGATGATTTAGGAATTCTTAGAAAAGGCTATAGAGGGAGTATGGTGAGGATGATAACAAAAATAGCAATATCATTAATAATAACAGTAAAACATAATACTAAATTGAGTCAGAGGGAAGTTGTAACTCACATATGTTCACACAGAAACTTTGGGTCCTGAATTTAAACCCCAAGATAATGATTGTAATCATGTTTCTAGCTTTAGTTCTTTTGATTTTTCCTCCTGTTTTTATTTATTTTATGATTTTAATGTTAATTGATGTTATCTGGAGATGATATAATGAGCCAGTAAATATTTTGTCATTATAATCTCCTGTATTAAAATTTATAATTGAAAATGAAATTAACTGTGGAAAGGCTGAGAATATTCAAAAATTGGTGATTGATTCTCTGCTTTGAAAAACACAAAGTCAGAACACTACACACTCCATAAACAAATATAAATTCTAGATGCATTAATTAGGTAATCGTCAAAAAATATATAATAATTATACAATTGCTTTGGTTTTATTCCTTTTTCTTTTTTTAAGTGTGCAGGTAAAGGCAAAACACTGAGAATCATGGCCCAGTCAAGTTGACACACAACCTTAACCATCACAGCTCCCTTTCCCAAAGTGGTTCCCTTCCTCAAAATGCCTCCCTTTCCCAAAACGGGGCTCCCTTTCTCAAAATGGCTCCCTTTCCCAAAATCACCAGCGTCTGTAGTCCAAGCCCAGCCTCTAAAGCCCTGCTCTCCTCCTTTCCCTCTGCCCCTCCAACTGTTACTCCCCTGTATCCTTCTTTACCTACCTACTCCACTGAAAACCCCCTTTCTGAACCTCCTTATTATCTCCAGGAAGCTCTAGAATTACAACTCATTTGTGAAGTGTCTTTCAAAATTAAATATCCTGAAGAAGGCTCAGAAGCCATCACAAGTTATTTTTGCCCTGGTCAAAAGTGGAACTTCATGCTATTTTTAAGGAATTTCCTAACCCTTGCAAAGATCTTCACAAATTCACTCAAAAATTTAGAATCTTGGCTGATACCTATAAACCCAGTCCGGCAAACTTATATAATTTATTAAATTCACTGATAGGCTCAGGCGATGCTCAAAAGTTGATGGAAAACCCCTACAGAATCCCTAACAATCCAGCCTAACATTCCTGGCATGAAAATAACAGCAAAGACCAGAGCTACTGTCACAAACCTTACTGAAGCTAGCACAAAGGTTTCCCCCTGAGAAATAGATTGGACCAAGCTTCAGGGTTGAAAACAAAATTAAAGTGAAAATGTTTATGATTATAGGAATGATTTGGCTAAACTTTTTCAAGCACACTCCAGTTTAAAGCTAGAAGAGTCTGAATTCTGTATTATTTTCAATTCCCTTTTTGTCAATGCCTCCATCCAGAGCTGCCTGAGTTAGTCAAATGCCACAAACTAGACTGGAAAAATAAGAACACTTCACAGTTAGCCACTTGAGCCTATAAGCTGTCTCAAACTCTTGAGCAGCAGGCTAGGTAAGCTGAACAAAGAGCTTAAGCTAAACAAAATCAACTTATGGCTCTGTAACTGCAGCAGCTGCAGACCCAATCTCAGAATAATTTCCATGCACACAACAGATTCACTTGACCTATGGCTGAGACTGGGCCCAGTAACTTGCCTTTTGTTTGCTATTACTGTAAGAAGCCTGGACATTAAAAGGGAATGTTTAAAACTAAACAATAAACTGGGCAAAATGACAGTAGATGTAGGCCAGAAGCAGAAAGAATGAAGGGGCTCCAGGGGCAAATCAGGGGTTTCTCCTATGGTAGCACCGAACTCTCAGGGAGAAACTACTATTCAAATAAATGGAGAGCCATGTACCTTTTTAGTTGACACAGGTGCTACCTATCTGCAATAGACCCCACAAATTTACAAAAGCCCTTGCACCGGAGTAATAACACCTCAAGAGTTGTGGAGGTTACTAAACAAGAACAGGTTTTAAACCATTTCCAGCCTGTTTCTCTCTCTTTAGATTCTTCGGAGGGCATGCACCCCTTTTTACTCAGTTTAGATACTCCAGTAAATTCACATTTTGTTAAGTACTTGGGACATATCATTTCAGTAAAAGGAAAGAGATTATCTTACCTTAGCATGTCCCTACCACCAATGAAGAGTTAAGAGGATTTCTAGGACCCTGTAGCTATGGCAGAAACCCTGGTGGTGTACCGGTTAAGTGCTATGGCTGCTAACCAAAGGATTGGCAGTTCGAATCTGCCAGGCGCTCCTTGGAAACTCTATGGGGCAGCTCTACTCTGTCCTATAGGGTTGCTATGAGTCTGAATCGACTCGATGGCACTGGGTTTGGTTTTGGTTTGGGTAGCTATGGCAGAACTTGGATGCCTAATTTTCCTTTGCTGGCTCAACCTCTTTACCATTATCTAAAGAGTTCAGTGCCTGACCCCATTCTCCTCTCCAAGAATGGCCAAAAGGCCATCACTCAACTAACAGAAGCATTAATTAACACTCCTGCTCTATGGTTTCCTAATTATAATTTAGACTTTTCATTTTTTGTCCATGATATTTCTGGGAAAACTCTAGGAGTCCTCACTCAAAAACAAGGAGAAGAACTGAGACCCCTTGTTTTCTATGGCATCCAGATTGGCTATGTCACAAAAGGTTACTGCCATTACCATCAGTTCCTGATCATATGCTGCCTCCTAAAATGGTTGAAAGTCAACCAGTTATTCTTGATATAGTGACTCTGTGCCTTTCTTCCACCTTCTTTTAATGCTTCCTGTGTGGTTAATATTTTCCCTGTAGAATCCTTCAATATTGCAACTTGAGAAATCCTGAGCATGTTTTTCTCTTTTGGTTTTCTGTCTGCAGGTCTTCGCACATGTTCTTATAATATTTTACTTTGCCTTCTCGAGCAACACTTTGAAATCTTCTGTTCAGCTCTTTTACGTCATCATTTCTGCCCTTCACTTTAGCTACTCGAAGTTCAAGAGCAAGTTTCAGAGTCTCTGCTGACATCCATTTTGAGCTTTTCTTTCTTTTCTGTCTTTTTAACGACCTCTTGTTTTCACATGTATGATGTCCTTGATGTCATTCCACAACTCTTCTGGTCTTTGGTTTCATTCCACAACTCTTCTGGTCTTTGGTTTCATTAGTTTTCAGCATATCAAATCCATTCTGGAGTTAGTTTCTGTTTTGGTTATCTAGTCCTTCTATAACACAAATACCACTAGTGGATGTCTTTAACGAAGAGAAATTTATTCTCGCACTGTCTAGTAGGCTAGAAGTCCAAATTCAGGGTGTCAGCTCAAGGGGAAGGCTTTCTCTCTCTGTCTGCTTTGGAGGAAGGCCACTCTCATCAATCTTCCCTTGGACTAGGGGCTTCTCGTCACAGAAATCCCGGGCCCAAAGGATGCACTCCACTCCTGGTGCTGCTTTCTTGGTGGTATGAGGTTCCCTACTCTCTGCTTGATTCCCTTTCCTTTTATCTCTTGTAAGATAAAAGGTGGTACAGGACACACCTCAGGGAAACTCCATTTAGATTGGGTCAAGGATGTGACTTGAGCAAGGGTGTTATATCCCACCGTAACCCTCTTCAACGCAATCCAATCTTGCCTCATTAACCATAGAGATTAGAATTTACAGCATATAAGAAAATTATATCAATCACAAAATGGAAGATAACCACACAATACTGGGAATCATGGCCTAAACAAGTTGACACGTATTTTTGGAGGACATAATTCAATCCGTGACAATCTCTAAATTCAGGTGGGATATACTCAAGGTCTTACTTTGGCTTCCCGGGGTTGTTCTAATTTTCTTCAGTTTCAACTTGAACTTACATATGAACAAATGATGGTCTGTTCCACAGTCGGCCCCTGGCCTTGTTCTGACGGATGATATTGAGCTTTTCCATCGTCTCCACAGATGTAGTCGATTTGATTCCTGTGTATTCCAGCTGGCAAGGTCCACGTGTACGTTGTTGTTGTTAGGTACCATGGAGTCAGTTTTGACTCGTAGCTACTATATGTACAACAGAATGAAACACTGCCAAATCCTGCACGATCTTCACAATCATTGTTATGCTTAAGCCCACTGTTGCAACCGCTTTGTCAATTCGCCTCGTTGAAGGTCTCCCTCTTTTTCGCTGACCCTCTACTTTACCAATCACGTTGTCCTCCTCCAGGGAATGATCCCTCCTGACAACATGTCCAAAATATGTAAGATGCAGTCTTGTCATTCTTGCTTCTAAGGAGCATTCTGGTTGTACTTCTTCCAAGACAGATTTGTTTGTTCTTTCGGCAGTCCGTGGTACTTTCAATATTCTTTTCCAACACCACAGTTCAAAGGTGTAAATTCTTTTTCAGTCCTCTTTATTCATCGTCTAGCTTTCACAATCGTAGGAAGCAATTGAAAACATCATGGCTTGGATCAGATGCTCCTTAGTCTTCAAGGAGACATCTTTGCTTTTCAACACTTTAAAGAGTTTTTTTTGCAGGAGATTTGCCCAATGCAATGCATCTTTTGATTTCTTAACTACTTCTTCCATGGGTGTTGATTGTGTAATCAAGTAAAATGAAATCCTTGACAACTTCAATCTTTTCTCCGTTTATCATGATGTTGCTTATTGGTCCAGTTGTGAAGATGTTTGTTTTCTTTATGTTGAGGTGTAATCCATACTGAAGTCTGTAGTCTTGGATCTTCATCAGAAAGTTCTTTAAATCCTCTTCACTTTCAGCAAGCAAGGTTGTGTCATCTGCATAACACAGGTTGTTAATGAGCCTTCCTCCAATCTGATGCCTTGTTCTTTTTCATATAGTCCAGTTTCTCTGATTATTTGCTCAGCATACAGATTGAATAGGTATGGTGAAAGGATACAACCTCAATGTACAGCTTTCCTGACTTTAAACCACGCAGTATTCCCTTGTTCTGTCCAAGCTGCATCTTGATATATATACAGGTTCCTCATGAGCACAATTATGTGTTCTGCAATTCATATTCTCTGAAATGTTATTCATAACTTGTTATGATCCACACAGTTGAATGCCTTTGCATCATCAGTAAAGCACAGGTAAACATCTTTCTGGTATTCTCTGCTTCCAGCCAGGATCCATCTGATATCAGCAGTGATATCCCAGGTTCCACGTCCTGTTCTGAATCTGCCTTGAGTTTCTGTCAGTTCCCTGTTGATATACTGCTGCAGCCGTTTTTCCATGATCTTCAGTAAAATTTTACTTGCATGTAATATTAATGATATTGTCCGATAATTTCTGCATGCAGAGGGATCACCTTTCTTTGGAATAGGCATAAATATAGATCTCTTCCAGTTGGTCATTAGTGTTCATCCACATATATAGTCACTGTTTATGTTGGTGAAAAAGGCATTTGCAGTGAAGAAGCCGTCGATCTTGCAAAATTCTATCACGCTGTCTCTGGCATTGTTTCTATCATCAAGGCCGTATTTTTCAACTACTGATCCTTCTTCTTTGTTTCCAACTTTAGCATTCCAAACACCAATAATTATCAATGCAATCTGATCGCATGTTCGATCAATTTTGGAATCTAGAAGTTGGTAAAAATCTTCAATTTCCTCATCTTTGCCCTTAGTGGAATAATAGTCATAGTAACTGGTTTTCTTTGTAGGCATATGGATAGTATCCTATCACTTACAGCGTTGTACTTCAGGATAGATCTTGACATGTTCTTTTTGATAATGAATGCAACACCATTCCTCTTCGAGTTGACCATATGATTGCCTGATTCCAAATGGCCAACACCAGCCCATTTCAGCTCACTAATGCCTAGGATATACATGTTTATCTTTGACAATTTCCAATTCTCCTAGACTCATACTTCATACATTCCATATTCCTATTATCAATGGATGTTTGCAGCTGTTTCTTCTCATTTTGAATTGTGCCACCTCAGCAAATGAAGGTCCCAAAAGCTTGACTCCACTCACGTCATTAAGGTCAACTCTACTTTGAGGAGGCAGCTCCTCTCTAGTCATATTTTGAGTGCTTCCAACCTGAGGGACTCATCTGCCCACACTGTATCAGACAATGTTCCACTGCTATTCATAAGGTTTTCACTGGCTAATTCTTTTCAGAAATAGACTACCAGGTCCTTCTTTCTAGTCTGTATTAGTCTGGAAGCCCACCTGAAACCTGTCCACAGGGGTGACCCTCCTGGTATTTGAATACCAGTGGCATATCTTCTGACTGATTATATTGATGATATTGAGCTTTTCCATCCTCTCTTCCCACAGATGTAGTCGATTTGATTTCTGTGTATTCCATCTGGTGAGGTCCATATGTATAGTCGCTGTTTATGTAATGTCAGATTATTATGCTGAGCAAATAATTCGAGAAGCTGGACTATATGAAGAACAGGGCATCAGAATTGGAGAAAGACCCTTTAATAACCTCTGTTATGCAGATAACACAACCTTTCTTGCTGAAACTGAAGAGGATTTGAAGCACTTACTGATGAATATCAAAGACTACAGACTTCAGAATGGATTACACCTCAGCATAAAGAAAACAAACATCCTCAAACTGGAGCAAAGAGAAACATCATGATAAATGGGGAAAAGATTGAAGTTTTCAAGAATTTCGTTTTGCTCGGATCCACAATCAACACCATGGAAGCGGTAGTCAAGAATCAAGAGACGCATTGCATTGGGCAAATCTGCTGCAAAAGTCCTCTCTAAAGTGTTGAAAAGCAAAGATGTCACCTTGAAGACTAAGGAGCATCTGATCCAAGCCATGATGTTTTCAATTGTCTCCTATGCATGTGAAAACTGGACAATGAATAAAGAAGACTGAAAAAGAACTTACACCTCTGAACTGTGGTGTTGGAGAAGAATATTGAATGTACCATGAACTGCCAAAAGAATAAACAAATCTGTCTTGGAAGAAGTACAGCCAGAATGCTCCTTAGAAGCAAGGACGGCGATACTGCATCCTACATATTTTGGACTTGTTGTCAGGAGGGATCAAGTTTTTAGTTGTGGGCATTTTGATGGTTTTAATGATCTAGCTCATTTGTAGTGCCACCTTCTGACCATTATAGTCATTTTTGCTTAATTTGAAATTATAACTTGCCATCATTTTTGAAGTAGCTTTTTGTGTTATAAACTTGAACTTTTAGGATGGAAAAAAAAATAGCATTAGGGGTACTAAGAATTTGTTTTCCGATTATCCTAATCCCTTTTATTGTCATTGGGCTCCAACTGTGGGGTATTATTCCTTGTTTTAATATTTTGTTCTTCCTCTTAAAACTCAAACCTCTTTTTATAACACCAATTGTAGAGTATAGTTTAACTTGTCATCAATATTATTTGTATGCTGGTAGCATTTGTTTATTTCTTTGGGATTGTATTTCTCCACTACAAAGCCCTTCTTAAACTTTCTACCCGTACTGCTTGTCTTAATTATCTAGTGCTGCTATAACAGAAATACCACTAATGGATGGCTTTACCAAATAGAAGTTTATTCTTTCAAAGTCTAGGCAGCTAGAAGCCCGAATTCAGGGTGCCAGCTCTAGGGGAAGGCTTTGTCTCTCTGCTGGCTCTGAGGGAAGGTCCTTGTTATCAATCTTCTCCTGGTCTAGGAGATTCTTCATGCAGGGACCCCAGGTCCAAAGGACAAGCTCTGTTCCTGGCACTTCTTTTCTTGGTGGTATGCTGTCCCTTTGTCTCTGCTCGCTTCTCTCTCCTTTCATCTCTTGTAAGATAAAAGATGATGCAGACCACACCCCAGAAAAAATCCCCTTACATCAGCACCCCACTCCACCAGGAAGCCTCCTGCACAAAGGCACTCAGCTTTCTCTCCCGCCATGGGGTCAGCTCTTATGCCAGTCTCCTGGTTCCGTTGCTACCTTTTTTGTGCTGCTACTTCTAGCTGTCTATGCCATCTCAGGTGTTACACCTCTCTTCACTTCCTTCTGAATCCTCACTGGAATTATCTTTGACGTCCATAATTCCACCAACCGGCTCTTCAGGGCAATCTAGGCTTTTAATGTTAGTCACCTTAAAACTCTTCCAGTCTTTACCCATTCCCAGTTTCAAATCCTCTTCCACATTTTAGGTATCTGGTAGAGCAGCACCCCACTCTTCTGGTACCAAGCTCTGCCTTAGTTATCTAGTGCTGCTATAACAAAAATACCACAAGTGGATGGCTTTAACAAACAGAAATCTATTCTCTCACAAACCTGGAGTATTGAAGTCCAAATTCAGGGTGCCAGCTCTAGGGAAAGGCTCTCTCACTCTGTCAGAGTTGGGGGAGGGTCCTTGTCATCAATCTTCCCATTGTCCAGGAGCTTCTCAGCACAAGGGTTCCAAGTCCAAAGAAAAAGTCCACTCCACTTCTTGTTTGGTGGTAATGAGGTCTCCCTCTCCTCACTTCTCTTTCATCTCTTGAAAGATAAAAGATGATGCAGGCCACACCCCATAGAAACTGTGATTATGGACTGTGATTGACAAAAGGTATTGCATCCCACCCTAATCCTCTTTAACATAACATAATCTTCCCTCCCTGGTGGCATAGTAAAGTGCTACAGCTGCTAACCAAAAGGTCAGCAGTTCAAATCCACCAAGCGCTCCTTGGAAACTCTATGGGGCAGTTCTACTCTGTCCTATAGGGTCACTATGAGTCAGAATCGACTCAATGACAACAGGTTTGGTTTTTGTTTTTGGTTAGTCTTGCACCACTAGCCACAGGTGGAGATTGAGATTTATAACACATACGAAAATTACATCAAATCACAAAATGGAGGACAACCACACAATACTGGGAATCATGGTCTAGCCAAATTGACACATATTTTGAAGGGACACTATTCAATCCATGACACTGCTGTTTATCACACACACAAAAAAAACAAACACAGCTCCCATTAATTCTTGGCATAAGAAGGCCTTTGTAAAGCTCTCTCCAGTAATTGAACAATCCACAAATCAGACCGAATGCTGGATCTGTCATCCTTTAACCAAACCTGTACAAGAGAACTAAGATCCGTTAGCTACGCCCATGCTGAATTATAGCTTTGTCCCCCCCACTACCATAAATTTTAATATCACCTCTAGACGAGATATACTTGTGAGGCTGTGGCGTCCTCCTGAGATACTGACTCAACCCCACCTCCCATGTTTCAATCTCAATCAGATTAGAGTTAAATAGTGTTTCAAAATACCCTGGATATCCTCTCCAAATTGTTAAAATGAGCCCCTAATTTCCTATAATGATCTCCCAGTCTTTGGAATATAGCTTTTTCAGGAAATTTAACAGCATGTCTACAAGGAAAAAGGTCTTTTTGAGTCCAAATGTGGAAATGGCTAAGTTTAGGAGAACTGTCTATTGGTAACAACTCTTGACAGAGAATTGGCTTGAACAGAAGAATAAAATCAACTCTCTCCCAGGTAAAGACACCAGTACCAGCATAATATATACCTCATATGGATATGTATTCTCACCATCCTTGCTTCTAAGGAGCATTCTGGTTGTACTTCTTCCAAGACAGGATTGTTCATTCTTCTGGCAGCCAGTGGTATATTCAATATTCTTCATCAACACCACAATTCGAAGTTGTCAATTCTTCTTCAACCTTCCTTGTTCATCGTCTAGCTTTTGGGAAAGATGAAGGGAATCTTTTAAAGGAGTTCCCTGGTTTACATTTGTCTTAGTTATCTAGTGCTGCTGTAACAGAAATATCACAAGTGGATGGCTTTACCAAATAGAAGTTTATTCTTTCAAAGTCTAGGCAGCTAGAAGCCCGAAATCAGGGTGCCAACTCTAGGGGAGGGTTTTCTCTTTCAGTCAGCTCTGGTGGAAGGTCCTTGTCATTAATCTTCCCCATCAAGGAGCTTCTCAGCACAGGGTCCCCAGGTCCAAAGGAAGCACTATTCCCCTGGCTCTTGTTGCTTGGTGATATGAGGTCATCATGTCTCCCTGCTCGCTTCTCACTTTAATATCTCAAAGGAGATTGAATTAAGACACAATCTACTCTTGTAGATTGAATCTTGCTCATCAACGTCATAGAGATAGGATTTACAACACATAGGAGTTAAAAGAGTTCCCTGGTTTAGGTTATAGTTTTTTGAGGATATTCTCCCCTTGGTACAGAGTAGGATATTTAGAACACATTATCCGTATCATCTTCAGAACCATGAAACGAATCACAAATGATGTTTTCCAGTGCCATGACTGCTCAAGAGAAATCATTGAACTCACTTGTCAAGATAGTTTTGGATCATCCGATTGTCCTAGATTTCCTTTTAGCCCAGCAAGGAGGGGCTTGTCCTATAGCTAACATCGCTACTGCACCTGAATTAACACTTCAGGAGAGGTGGATCAAGATATTAAGCTAATTCACCAGAAGATTACTTGGTTCCATCTACCTCCACCCTAAGACTCGCTTTTTTTTAGATATTTTCGGCTGGCTACCTTTTTTTTTTTTTTACCCTCAGACATTGGATCATGGATTAATTAAATCTATTTTGTCAACTGGATTAATAATGGTCATTGTCATTGTAATAGTTGTAGGAACTGTCAAAAGTTGTATGAAAATTTTGACAAATGTCATTACCTAAAAGACCCATTGAACACCTATGAAAAGAATAATGTACTTTGACAGTACTTATATATCAGACAGGCTTGAGTCCATTCTTTGAGTAAGCCATCGGATGTCAGGTTATTCCTCTAACTTGGCCTGCCCTGCACTAACCCTCAAGTAATAAAACCCGAAGCAAGAGGCTAAAACTATGGCATAGTGAAGACATCAAATAGTGCCCAGCTACCTTTTCACAATGTTCTGCTGCTACTTATAGTTTGATTTCTTTAAAAAAAAAAAAATCCACAGTCAGCACCCCTGGAAGCAGCAGTCAGGAAATCAAATGACATGTTGTGTTTGGAGAAATCTGCTGCAAAATACCTCTTTGAAATGTTAAAAATCAGGGATTTAAGGACTGGGTGCACTTGACTTGGACTATGATACTTTCAGTTGCTCATAAAAAAATTTTTTTTTTCATATGCATGTGACTGTTGGATGGCAAATAAAGAAAAACAAACAAAACAAACCCAAAGAAAAATTGACACTTTTGTATTACGGTGTTGGCAAAGAATATTGAATGTGCCGTGGACTTCCAAAAGAGTGAACAAATTTGTCTTGAAAGAAGTACAGGGTAGAGGTTCGTTGTGTTATGTGTGGAGTCAGTAATAAGTCAGAGCCGACTTGATGGCATCTAACAATAATAACAACCTTTTCACATGCATAACATCTGGGGTCTTAAAGACATGTTTCATAAGCAGCCATCTAGAATAAACATATGCTCAATGTCCATGCAGAAGAAGGTCTTCTTTCAGGATAGCAATTAGTGAACTGATCAAAGACTCTCTAAATCCCTGACCAAAAGGAGGGAATGTGTAAGGGAATAAAAAAAAAAAAAGTACCTGATTTGATCTGAAATGGCCAGTTTGAAGGTTGTTTGCTGGTTCCGTTTTCACCCTAGTGGCAGCCATCTTCCATACTGATTCTAAGAGTAATGTCCAGTAATGGTGACATAACTACACTGTGACCCACCCTGTCATACCCGTGTAATTGCCACACTGTAGTCAATCTAAGAAAGAGACTTATACCCTTTTAAGCCAACCACCTTACAGAGCTTGCATTATAGGAAGTCTTGCCTTAGGAGTTGCCATAGAAATTCCTGCCTTACAAGTTTACACCACATGAAGTCCTGCCTTATGAGTTTCTGCCACAGGAAGTCCTATCTTAAAATGATCCACTATCAATCAAGTAACGTCTTTCAATGATCTATGTTTGTAAATACCAACCAAATAACAAGTTTCATATCCATTGCTCACCTCCCATAAAATTTCACTGCTGAGTTGCCATTTTGGATTACTGGATTCCACCACATGCAGTTCAGTCTATTCCCAGCTCAATCTGTCTCTTTTTCTTCAATAAATCTTTCAATTTTATATTAATCAGAGTACAGATGGTTAATCCATAACACATCTAAGCCATCAAGGTTTTGTAATATACAAAGAGCTAATAAAAATCAATACAAAAAAAAAAAACTCTAAAGAAAAAAGTGGACAAAATCATCTGTAGAAGAAAGATAAGGATTGAGGGAGCAGATATTTATCATTGCATGAGACACTCCACATCCTGCTTGGTGTCTGGGCTCCCAGGGTGCCTTGTCCAGGCTAGAGATAAGCCAGGTTTGGCTGTTTAAATTAAAAGTAATTTCATCAATTTAAACTAAAAATTCAATTTCCATACCCAAACTAACACAAAATGATGTTGAAAATCTGAACAGACCCATAACAAGAGAAAAGATTGAAAAAGTAAAAAAATACAAACAAAAAAACTTCCAACAAAAAAAAGCTCTGGTCCAGATGGCTTTACTGGAGAGTTCTACCAAACATTCAGAGAAAAGCTTACACCAGTACTACTCAAATTATTTCAGAACATAGAAAAAGAAGCAATACTTCCAAATTCATTCTAAGAAGCCAGCATAACCCTGATACCAAAACCAGGCAAAGACACCACAAAAAAAGAAAATTACAGACCAATATCTCTCATGAATATAGATGCAAAAATTCTCAACAAAATTCTAGCCAATAGAATTCAGCATCATATTAATAAAATAATACACATGACCAAGTAGGATTCATACCAGGTATGCAAGGGTGGTTCAACATTAGAATATCAATCAACATTGTAATCCACCACATAAATAAAAGGAAAGAAAAGAATCACCTGATCATCTCAATCAAGGCAGAAAAGTCATTTGACAAAGTCCAACACCCATTCCTGATAAAAACTGTCAATAAAATAGGTATAGAAGGAAAATTTCTCAACATAATAAAGGGCATATAGGCAAAACCAATGGCCAGCATCATTCTTAATGGAGACAGGCTGAAAACATTCCCCCCCCCCCGAGAACAGGAACAAAACAAGGATGCCCTTTATCTCCACTCCTATTTAACATTGTGTTGGAAGTCCTAGCAACAGCAATAAGGCAAGAAACAGAAATAAAGTGCATCCAAATTAACAAAGAAGCTAAACTCTCTCTATTTGCAGATGATTTGATACTATATATAAGAAACCCAAAAGACTTCACGAGAAAACTACTGAAACTAATAGAAAGACTCACTCACCAGAGTAGCTGAATACAACATAAACATACAAAAATCAGTTGGATTCCTATACACCAATAAAGAGAAGGATGAAAAGGAAATCAAGAAAACAATACCATTTATACTTGGGAATAAATGTACCCAGGGATGTAAAGGACCTATACAAAGAAAACTACAAAACACTACTGCAAGAAATGAAAAGAGATCTACATAACTGGAAAAACATACCATGCTCATGGATAGATAGACTCAACATTGTGAAAAGACAATTCTACCCAAAGCAATTTACAAATACAATGCAATCCTGATCCAAATACCAACAACATTCTTTAAAGCAATGGAAAATCTTATCATTAACTTTATATGGAAAGGGAAGAAGCTCCAGATAAGTGAAGCAAGATTCAAGAAGAAGAATAAAGTAGAAGGACTCTTACTACCTGACCTCAGAACCTACTATATAGCTACGGTATTCAAAACAGGCTGGTAGTGATAAGATGACAGATACATTGACCAATGAAAGAGAATTGAGAACCCAGATGTAAATCAATCCACCTATGGTCACCTGATCTTCGACAAAGGCCCAAAGTCCATCAAATGGTGAAAAGACAGTCTTTTTAACAAATTGTGCTGGCAAAATTGGATGTCCATCTGCAAAAAAATGAAACAGGACCCATACTTCACATCATATACAAAAACTAACTCAAAATGGATCAAAGACCTAAATACAAAGCCAAAAAACCCTGAAGTTCGTAGAAGAAAAAATAGAATCAACACCAGAGCCCCTAATACACGGCATTAACAGGACATAGACCACAACCAACAACACACAAGCTCCAGAGGATAAGCTGGATAACTGGGATCTTCTAAAAATTAAACACTTATGCTCACCAAAAGAGTAACCAAAAAAGTACAAAGAGAACCTACAGACTGGGAAATATTTTTTGGCTCTTACAAATCAAACAAAGGTCTAATCTCTAAAATCTACAAGAAAACCCAACACCTCTACAACAAAAAGGCAAATTAAAGAATTAAAGTTGGCAAAGAAAATGAACAGACACCTCACCAAAGAAGACATTCAAGCAGCCAACAGACACATGAGGAAATGCTCATGATCTCTAGCCATTAGAGAAATGCAAGTCAAAACCACAAGGAGATACCATCTCACCCGGCATTACTGGTACAAATCAATAAAACAGGAAATAACGAATGTTGGAGAGGCTGTGGGGAGATCGGAATTCTTATGCCCTGCTGGTGGGAATGCAACATGATACAATCATTTTGGAAAACGATATGGCACTTCCTTGGAAAGCTAGAAATAGAAATATCATATGATCCAGCAACCCCACTCCTAGGAATATATCCCAGAGAAATAAGAGTCATCACACAGACTGACATATCCACACCTATGTTCATTGCACCATTGTTCACAATAGCAAAAAGTTGGAAACAACCCAGATGCCCATCAACAGAGGAATGGCTAAACAAACCATGGTACATACACACAATGGAGTATTACGCAACGATAAAGAACAACGATGAATCTGAAGCATCTCATAACATGGATGAATCTGAAGGGCATTATGCTGAGTGAAATAAGTCAATCACAAAAGGACAAATATTGTATGGGCCCACTACTGTAAATACTCATGACGAGGCTTATATACAAAAAGAAACAATCTTTGATGGTTACGAGGGAGGGGAAGGGTGGGAATGAAAAAACACTTAATAGACAATAGATAAGTGGAAACTTTGGTGAATGGTAAGACAGTACAGGATACCTGTACAAGGCAAGGTCACGGTAGCTCCATAGACAGATCCAAACTCCCTGAGGGACCGAATTGCTGGACTGAGAGCTGTGGGGAACATGATTTCGGGGAATATCTAGCTCAATTGGCACAACATATTTTATAAAGAATATGTTCCACATTCCACTTTGGTGAGTAGCATTTGGGGTCTTAAAAGCCTGTGAGTGGCCATCTAGGATACTCCACTGGTCTCGCCCCTTCTGGAGCAAGGAAGAATGAAGAAAACTAAAGATACAAGGGAAAGATTAGTCCCAAGGATTAATAGACCTCATCTACCATGGCCTCTACCAGACTGAGTCCAGTACAACAAGATGTTGCCTGGCTACCAGCACTGATTGCTCTGACAGTGACCACAATAGAGGGTCCTGGACAGAGCTAGAGAAAAATATAGAACAAAATTCTAACTCAAAAAGAAAGACCAGACTTGCTGGCCTGACAGAGACTGAAGAAATCCTGACGGTATGGCCCCCGGACACCCTTTCCGTGCAGTAATGAGGTCACTCCTCAGATTCACCCTTCAGCCAAAAATTGAAGAGGCCCATGGGACAAAACAAGATTAAGGGGTGCACCAGCCCTGGGGCAGGGACTGGAAGGCAGGAGGGAACAGGAAAGCTAGTTATAGGGTACCCAAGTTTGAGAAGGGAGGGTGTTGACATGTCATGGGGTTGTTAACCAATGTCATAGAACAATGTGTGTACTAACTGATGAGAAACTAGTTTGTTCTGTAAACCTTCATCTAAAGTACAATTAAAAATAAATAAAAATTCCATTTCCAGGTGACACTAGCACATTGCAAGCACTCCCTATTCATATGATGCTGGTGGCTGCCATGTTGGGCAAGGCAGAGAGAGGCCATGTTCATCGTCCAGAAAGTTCTATGGATTAAAAAAAAAAAAAAGGATAAAGTGCCCCTTTAAAGCAAAAATCGGGAAATGTCTCTGTCCCACACTGGGAAACAAAGCTGCAGAGTTGCTGACTGGCTTTCCCTCAGCAAGCCCAGAGGTACATGGTATGGGTAGGGACTCCCACTTGGGGTGGGGTAAGCTGTATGGGCTGCCTACCCAAGGTGCCTCTTTGAGAATCAGGGTGCCCAGGCCAAGAGGCATCTTTCTCAGCCAGCTGGGGGCCAGGATATATGGTGTCATTTTAAAGAAGTAGGACTGCAAATGGGCAATGAATGTCGGAAGAGAACTCCTTAGGAAGGAGAAGCACAATCCTAAAATTGGACACCACTTTGCCCATTGGAAACCCTGGTGGCGTAGTGGTTAAGAGTTTGGCTGCTAGCCAAAAGGATGGCAGTTCAAATCCACCAGGCACTCCTTGGAAAGCCTATGGGTCTGTCTACTCTGTCCTATAGGGTCACTAAGAGTTGGAATTGGCTTGACGGCAACAGGTTTGGGTTTTTGTTTTGTTTTGTTTGCTCATTAGATGAGCAACTATGAAGAAGACTGGTGACATGAAGTACTGGTGAAAGAAAGGAAGGAACACCCAATTTGTCATGCGCCATGGGAGAAAAGAAATCATACATTTTTGCAGAGAAAAGGCAGTGTTTGCAAAATATAGCAAAATGTCCAC
This sequence comes from Loxodonta africana, assembly GCF_030014295.1. Lineage (NCBI taxonomy): Eukaryota > Metazoa > Chordata > Mammalia > Proboscidea > Elephantidae > Loxodonta > Loxodonta africana. Next base: position 2,647,616 of record NC_087347.1, on the reverse strand, counting down.
CTGATAGCCGAAGACGCTACTTGTGGAACCTCTGCCCGCGGGAATGTGCACAGGAGTTCAGGAGGACGTTCACTTTGTCCTTGTCCATAAAGGGAGGGAATGTGAGAGGAATGTCCTAGGCAGAAGCCTAAGGACCTGTACTATGCCTGGGCACAGGGCCAATAAGGGAACACCACAAAACATGCACTGACTTACAGAGACGTCCACAAATTGTCAGGTGAACTGACGAATGTTGAGGTGTTGATCAAACAAAAATACATGAACCAAAATCCACCAGCATGCAGACATACTTCGGAAAAAAAATACACCTTTAGATGAGCAGGGGGAGTGGGAGGTCGATGGTAGGGCTGTGGGCCAGGCATTCCCCTGCACCCAGAAGGGAATCAAATTTCCACAGAATGCCTCCAGCTCCCTCTCAGTTGTTTGAGCTTGTCTCCGGTTGACCCTCCAGGGGCCTCTGAGGGACTTCAAGCTGCCTCCACCCTATCTCAAGGCAAGGTGATCAGACATGATTAGTGACAGGACTGTAGCCTCTCAGGACCCAGGGGATCAGGAGTCTCAGTGATGCAGGACTTAAATCTCGCCTAATTGGCCATGTGAGGCCCAAGTCCCAGTGTGCCAGGCATAGAGAAAATTTCCTGCAGTGACCCCATGGTGGAGGCTCCCTGATATCGCACCACCCGGCAATGGGGGCCAGGAGTGAAAGAGTTGAGCTGAGCCTCCCCTGCCTCCACTGAGGACCCAGCTCCCTGTACCAGAACCTGCAAGGCCTGAACCTGGCTTGGTCTGAGGTACCCCATCTAACCTCTTCCTTCTCTCACTTCACTGCAGAGAGACCACTACTGGACTGGTTGGTGGGCAGGGGGTCCTCAGTACCAGGCCACCACCTTCGGCACAGACTAAGGTCAGAGGCCTGGGAGATCCCGGTGATTCATGACCCTCATCTGGAAAAGGTGGTATGAGGTACCCGCTGCTAGTCTGCCCATAGGTAGAAGGTAGCATGCAAAGGGGGTGGGCAAGGGCGTGTGTACACAGCAAGTACTCAGGGGCTGCTCTCAGTAAGTGACATGCTGAACACCCTCCTGTTCTGGCCATGCTCTGGCCCTGGTTTCAAGGACATTAGAGGCTGAGCCTCACAAACCCAGGAAGCAAGACCTCCACGGGATCATTTCAATGCAGGTTCTGACTTAGCAGTTTGGATCAAAGTTCTGCATTCTTAAGAAGCTCCAGGTGATGGCAGTGCTGCGGGTTCTGGAGCCACCCTCAGTGACCAGGACTAGGGCCAAAGGGACAGGTTATGTCTTCATTACAGACACAGGGTCACAGAGCATGTGGGCTGTCCTTCATTACATGACTGCATTTACCAGGTGGAAGTGAAGTCTAGTTGACAAGCTGAGCTCTGCAGCTGCCACTGTGCTCTCTGGGAGCAGCAGGCTCAGAAACAGAGTCAGGCTTTGGGGATAAAACCCTGGTGGCCCTGCCATCTCTCATATGGTAGACTCTATGGTGATTTTCTACATTTTTTGCGGGACCACTGAATTGAAGACATCGGGGCTGACAGTGGCAAAATCTGCCGGTAATAAGATGGTGGGGGAGAGATGAGCAACCCCAGCCACGGTGTCCCCATCAAGAATGAATGAGGGTGCATGTCTTAGTCATCTAGTGATGCTATAACAGAAATGCCACAAGTGGATGGCTTTAACAAAGAGAAGTTTATTCTCTCACAGTCCAGTAGGCTACAAGTTCCAATTCAGGGCATCAGCTACAGGGGAAGGCTTTCTGTCCCTGTCGGCTCTGGAGGAAGGTCCTTGTGACGTATCAGTCTTCCCTTGGTCTGGAGCATCTCAGCGCAGGAACCTCAGGTCCAAAGGACGCACTCTGCTCCTGGCACTGCTTTCTTGGTGGTATGAGTTTCCCCTGTCTCTCTGCTCACTTCTCTCTTTTATATCCCAAAAGAGATTGGCTTAAGACACTGATCTTGTAGACCTCATTGATGTAACTGCCACTAATCCATTTATTACATCATAGTGATAGGATTTACAAAACATAGGGAAATCACATCAGATGATGAAATGGTGGACAATCATATAATCATACAAGGAAACCATGACCTGGCCAAGTGGACAGATATTTTGGGGGGACACAATTCAATCCATGACAGCGCATGAGCATGGAGTCTCCATCAGAATGAAGAGCATCACCAAGGCTGCTACACAAGCAACTCCCTCTTCATCCCCGACCCCTCCCAGCCCAGCAGCCCCAAGGGGCAGGTCCATTGCCCAGAATGGTTTGATTGGACACTCATGTCCTGTCATCAGGCGTAGGAGGCGATGTCTCCCCAGAAGAGGAAAATGAGATGACACACCCTTTCATCTGCATCCATTTCTTTTGGAATAGCAGGTTCTCACTGACCAGCCCTAGGCCAGCACCTTGGAGACAATGTAGGCTGAGGAGGGACGCTGGAGGGGCCTCCTTTCACAACCCTGTGCTTGCACACCTCCTCCTTGGGGAACTCACTCCTCCAAAGGCCCCTCTCTTGTCCCAGGGCCTGAACACTGAGGCCAGTGAGACCTGCCTTCAGCGTCATTCTGACCCTTGTTCCCAGGAGCCACACCTGCTTCCCCTCTTCTCACCCAGTCTCCCCCACTAGGGCCGTCTCTGGCCAGCCTTCATGGCACTGCTGGGCACCAATATTTCTGCAGAGTCCACCCTTCTCAGGGCTGTCCTGCATGCTCTGTGCTATGACAAAGACAGGACAGGTTAGAGCCCAACTCTGCCTGGACATCATGTAGGAGAGTGGCCACCCTGCCTAAAGCACTCTGGCCCCCCAGGAAATGCTGACGGCCATGGAAGTGGGCCAGAGTGAGGATGACGGGGAAAGTATGGCCATCTCTGCATGTGTCCCCACCCCTCTCTGCTGGCTTTCAGACCCTGGGACTGGGCTGTCCCTACCCATGACCTGCCTGACAGCTAGACATTTGTGGGAGCCTCCCAAAGTCCTCAAGGACAGAGAGACCCCAGCTGAGACAGGGCCACTGAACGCAGGCACAGGGTCAGGGATGCAGAAATGGGTGCCCATCCTACAGGGAGGACAGGCAGACAGCACCCACTGTAACCTGGCGAGAGGTGGCCCCTATCCAGCGTCCAGCCTGGAGCTAAGATAGTAAGTTACCAGGCACAGTACCAGGGCTTCGAGTGTGTTCAGTAAACACCACTGATTGGATGGATTAGTGCATAAGGCAGGAAGAGCAGGGTGGGATATGCGGGCAGGGAGGGTGCAGGCACCAAGGAGGGTGCAGGCCAACAGGGGGGAGAGCATGGACTCTCAGGGTGGTGGGGGGTGGGGGCTGACCTTCTGTCCCACACAGAGGCTACTAACTCAGCTCCATCAGCTCTGTCAGGCTTCTCTGCACACCCTCAGCAGCATCTCAGACTCTCATAAGGTGGAACCACTCAATACATCTTTTTTGTATTAGCTTTTTATAGGGAAAATTACACACACCTGCAAATACACAACTATCAGCACTCTACCGTTCTTTCACTGATCCTCTCACATTTCATTGTCGTCGTCATAGCTGGAGAGAACCTTAAAGCAAATTCAGGACTTCGTGTGTCCTTCAACATTGCAGTTTGTATCTCCGACAAATACCGAGGCTTTGAAAATATCCCTGCAATGCCAGGGTCACACCCCACAAAATTAGCAACTGTCCTTAAATGTCATCAACTACCCAGTGTATGTTCCATTTCCAAATTGTCTAAGAGACAATTTTCACATGTGGCTGATTGGACTTAGTGCCCACGCCTGGCATTTGGTTGCTTTGTCTCTGAAGTTCAGTGGCAGGACTACCTCCTCCACCCTCCTACTCCATTTTCTTCTGACCTTTAATTGTTGAAAATTCCAAGTCATTTGCCCGGTAGAATGTCTCAGGTGCTGGTTTCGGTCAGTTGTAGCCCTGTGGTCATTTTACACATAATGTCCTGCAGACTGGTTGTTTAACACCATTTCCAGTCTATGGGTAGTTAGATGGAGACTTTGATCAGATTCAAGTTCATTTGCCCCCCGCTCCCTCCTCCTTATCATGGTGGGAATACTTCACAGGAGGGCTGTGAACTTCCCAGGACATCCAAGCAGGAAGCCCTTAACCTCCTATTTCCCCACTTGAGCTCCATGAGATGGATCAATGAGGTCAGCTGACATCCAGTGAGGAGGTCCCTGTCACTCTCTACCTACCGGTGTTAGCTGCCATTAGTCATTGCTGCCCAAAACCTTATCTTCCTTCAGACAACAAAGCAATGACTTTCTAGGTCTACCGTCCCTTCCCCACTTATTAGCAAAGATAAAGAACTTCCCTTACTCAACTGTCCTGACATAGAATCCATGTGAGGAAAGGAAGCATATGTGTTTAATTTTTTTTTACGAATTGGCAGAATAATGAGGTCGTGCCCTAACAACCACCAAGGCTGAGTAATGCGGTTTTTTTTTTGACTATTTTTTAAATTGTTTCTGTTATTTGCTTTTTTGCATACTATTGTGGCCTCACAGATTTTTATACATTTGTTATGCTTTAATTGGTTTTAGTGTTTGTTTCTTTATTTTTGATGCTGAAATTGTTTCATCTTGGCCAATAGAGGTGCCTTTTAATTGGCTCCTAGGGCCTCCCGTAAGGTGGCTTCCTTGCTTTCTGGCTTGACAAGGTGGCACTCCATACATGTTTGTGAATTAACTGAGTCAGGAAATGTCACCTTTGCAGGCCAAGCTCATCTGGAGTGAGAGCCAGGCAGCTGTCGTCTTGTGGGCAGTGGGCAGTGGGCAGTGGCACTGACAGGCCCTGTGCTCCAGGAGGACATGTGACAGTGAACAGTGGCTCAGTCCCTCTCACTGGCCCTCCTCTTCCCCACCTCGTCTGTACTCTGGGGCCATGCCAACCCACAGAGGTGGGAATCTCTCAGGGCTCTCTTTGCAGGAGTTTGTTCTAGTGGGATTTGAGGGTGAGCTGGAGACACGGGTCCTGCTCTTTGCTGTGTTCCTGGTCCTGTATGTGGTGACCGTGCTGGGAAACCTCACAATGATCATGGTCATCACGCTGGATGTCCGCCTCCACTCCCCCATGTACTTCTTCCTCAAGAACCTCTCCTTCCTGGACCTCTGTTACGCCTCCGTCATCGCCCCCAAGGCCCTGGTCGACTTCTTTTCCTCAACCAAGATCATTACCTTTACCAACTGTGCCACCCAGTTCTTCTTCTTCTCTCTGCTGGCTACCACCGAGACTTTTCTCCTGGTCACTATGGCCTATGACCGCTTCATGGCCATCTGTAGCCCCCTGCACTACCCAGTCACAATGTGCCCCTCAGCCTGCACCCGCCTGGTGCTGGGCACCTACTGTGGAGGCTGTCTCAACTCCATCGTGCAGACCAGCCTCACCTTCAGCCTCCCATTCTGCAGCTCCCACCACATCAATCACTTCTTCTGCGACGTGCCACCCCTGCTCCAGATTGCCTGCACCAACACGGCCCTCAATGAGCTGCTTTTGTTTGGTCTCTGTGGGCTGATCATTGTGGGCACCACCCTCATTGTCCTTGTCTCCTATGGCTATATCACAGTGACCATCCTGAGGATGCGTTCAGGGACCGGGAGACACAAGGTCTTCTCCACCTGTGGCTCCCACATGACTGTGGTATCCCTATTTTATGGAACCCTCTTTGTCATGTATGCTCAGCCAGGAGCTGTTCGGTCCATGGAGCAGGGCAAGGTGGTCTCCATCTTCTACACCTTAGTCATTCCCATGCTCAACCCCCTCATCTACAGTCTGCGAAACAAAGATGTGAAGGAGGCCCTGCAGAGACTGGGCCAGAAACACACAGTGGTTTGAAGAGAACCCAGGGAGAGAAGCAAAATGTCCATAAGACTAGAAGGGAAAGCTCAGAGAGGACCACTGGATGTGGTTTTTGGAATTCACATACATACATACGTACATACATACGTACATACATCCACCCACCCACCCACCCACCCATCCACCCATCCTCCCTTCCTTCCTTCCTCCCTTCCTTCTTCACTCCCATCCATCCATCCAACCATCCATTCTTCCATCCATTCATCCACACGTTCCTCCATCCATCCATGCATTCATCCATTCAACCTTCCTTCCTTCCTTCTTCCCACCCATCCATCCACCCAACCACCCATCCATTCTTCCATCCATCCATCCACAAATCCTTCCATCCATTCATCTACCCATCCATCCATCCATCCCTCCCTCCCTCCCTCCCTCCATCCATCCATTTTTTCATCCTTCCATGCATCCATTCATTCATTTATTCAGTGCTTCTTGAAGCTTATCATGGACCAGATATTTGCTAAGTGTGAGATACAAAGATGAACAATGCATGTTCTACACCCAGAATACTCAAGGTCCAGAGAAGGAGCTACAAGCCAGACTACTTGAAGACTGAGGGGCAGAGCAATAAACCAAGAGTCTCAGGCAGGGCAGTTCTGCTGACTCTTAGCTATCAGGTAGCTCTGGGCCATTGCATAGGTTTTCAGTAGAAGGGAGATTAGATATTTGTGCATCTTAATCAAACCTGGCAGGGAAAAATGCTTACATTCAATTTACTCCCTACCCCTGCTAATACCACCAAGATGTAAAGGTTTGTCATTCATATGGGACCTCTTATAGATCTACTGAGAGTGGCCCCCTTCCTCCATTTTAGCGCCTTTTCAGTCCATCTTCCACACCATCATCAAAGAGATCAATTTAAAATAATAATTTAAATGGTTGGCCAAATCATGCCTTCATGGTGATTTTGGTGTCAGATAAGAATGGGTTTGGCTGTGAGTGGCTGAGATCTGACGAGCAGTGCCTCTCTCTCAACGGATGCAGGGCAGTGGACTGGGGAGGTGGTGGTTCTGCTTGGGGTGCAACAGGTTCTGGTTCCTGCTTCATCACACCCAGAACATGGCTCTCATTGTCATGAGAGAAGATGATCCAGAGCTCCAGCTACTACATCCACCTTCCTAGCCACAGGAAGACATGAAGAATAACCCACACTTTCTCACACACATACAGTAAAATTGTATTTATGTACAAATACTCAAATCATACATCCACAATCAGGAAGTTTACCACTATCCAGGTCAAGAAGATTTTTATCTAAATCCCACAAGCCCCTCATGCTCTCTTCCAGCCATTGCCCTCCAAGCTTAAGCACTATTGTGACTCAAACACAGATTAGTTTTGCCTGCTTGTGAACTCCTTATGAATAGAGCCATACTGTTTGCCTCATTTTTTACCTGACTTCTCTTGCTCAACAGTTTTTGAGAAATTAATCCATGTGATTGCATGTAAAAATAGTTCTTTGACTTCCATTGCTGTGTAGTATTCCATTGCATGAAGATACATTCATTTATTTATCATTTATTTGCCCAGCCTATTGTTGGTGGGCACTTAGGTTTCTTCCTGGACGTGTCTTCTGCTGCACCTGTGAATGAACTGGTGCAGCTTTTAAATATTGTCAAATAGTTTTCCAAAAATGTTTTAGCCATTTTTGATCCCCTGAACAGTGTATTCCTGTTGCTGCACATAATCTGAATAATCATACTGTTCTAAAAAAATTAGCCATTTTGGATTGGTATATCATATATCACTGTGATTTTTATTTCCATTTCCTTAATGGCTAGTGAAGTTGAGTCTCTTTTCATTTATCTCACAGTCGTTTGGATGTTCTTCATGGGGGGAAGTATATATGTTTTGTCCATTTTTAATACTGTGTTTTATATTTTTTTCATGTTGATTTGTAGAAATTCTTTACATATTGTCTAGATCCATTTGTTGGTTATATGATTTGAAAATATCTTTTCCCACTCTGTGGATTTCACACTTTTTTTTTTTTTGTCTTTTGATTAACAGAAGTTCTTAAACTTAGTAAGTTTATCAATCATTTCCTTTACAGTTACTTAATTCTGTGTCATGTTTAAAGAATCTTTGTTAAAAGAATACTAGATCCAAAAAGATATTCTTCTATGTTATCTTGCAGAAGCTTTTTGTTTAGTCTTTGTTATTAATTATCAAAAGCAAAGACGCCACCTTGAGGACTAAGGTGCACCTGATTCTGTTTGAACTCCCTCATGTGCATGTGAAACCTGGGCAATGAATAAGGAAAACAGAAGAATTGGCGCCTCTGAATTGTGGTGTTAGTGACGAATATTTAATACACCATGGACTGCCAAAAGAACAAACAAATTTGTAGCAGGGAGAAACTGTAAATCTGTTATCCTTATGTTTCCTTAAATTCCCAAAGTTCTCCACAGAACTCAGTATTTCGTCCTGTGGTACTTAGGGTAGCTATGAGTCGGAACAGACTCAGAGGCACTGAGCAACAACAACTTCATTGTATGGATATGGTTTGTTTGTGCATTCCCTTATTCAGGGTATTGGGGTTGATGCCCAGTTTGAGGCTATTACAAATAAGGTGGACTCCCTGGGTACTGCGAAACGTTAACACACTTGCTGTTAATCCAAGGGTTGGAAGTTCAAGTCCACCCAGAGGCACACAGAAGAAAGGCCTGGCAATCTACTTCCAAAAAATCAATCACTGAAAACCCTATGAAGCACCGTTCTTCTCTGACACACATGGAGTCTCCATGAGCTGGGGTCCTCTCAACGCCACCTGGTTACTGGTTATTAATATTCTAATACAAGTCTTATTTCTCGTGCATCTGTGTTCCTATTTTTCTTAGGCAAATACCTAGAAATGGAATTGAAGGAGAAATTGGTCTATAGGACAGAAGTAGGTTTAACTTTTTAGGAAACTGCTAAAACTTTCCCCAGAGTGGCCGGACCATCTTATAGCCCCATCAGCAGTGGGAGTTCCAGTAGCAGCTCCCCATTTTGACAGTGTAAGTACGAATCAGTATCTGATTGAGGCTACAGTTTTCATTTCCTTGACGGTTGGTGACGCTGAGCATCTTTTCAGGTGTGCACCTGCCATTTGTATTCTTGATCGATACATTTTCTATTCACATCCTCTGCCCAAGTTTTAATTAGCTTGTCTATCTTTATTGTTGATTGGTGGGAGTTCTTTGTGTGTTGTGAACATGAGCCCTTTGTCAGGTGTATGTACCGTGAATATTATTTCTTAACTACTGACTTCCTCAACCGTATCTTTACCTGAGCAGAAATCTTTAAGTCTGATCAAGTCCAATTTTAATTGACATCAAGTCCAATTTAATTTAGATCACATCTAATTTTCCTGACATCCTGGAGGCAGAGAAGCTAAATAACTTCCGCAGGGTCCCACAGCCAAGAGAGTATACTGTGCGCCAAGCCTGAGGTTCTGCGCAGGAACGCTGCACTGCTTGAGGGCAAAGCTCTTCTCTGCCAGTTACTCCGGGGCATTCTGGGCAACACATTTTCATCTACATGAGCTTCTGTTTATTCGTCTGAAAAACGAGGACACTACTAGCTACTTCTCTGGAACATTCTGAGGACTGAATGACAGGATCTAAGTGCTGGCCCCAGAGCTGGCACTCGGTAAATGGCACCTTTGGGGATTATTATGATCATGAGCAAGATGTGAATTTAAGAAAAAACACGGTGTTCCAAATGTTATTTTTCATGGCCAGTTTGGCGGTATTCTGCCTCAGCAGGAGTTCCAGCAGGTTCTTTCAAAGTTTATTCAACTGCACCGTTAGCACAGTTAGGGACACAGAGGTGAGTCTTCCAAGGGACAGGATAAATTAAGTCTCAGCAAAATAAATGTTCAAGCTGAAACAGGAAAGAAAAAATAAAACAAAACAAAGTCAACACAAAGTCAGTGACTCTGCTGGGCCCCCAAATTTGGTCCCTGCCTGTGAGAATGGATCCCTTGGCTGCTAAACAAAAGGTCGACAGTTCAAATCCACCAGCTACTCCTTGGAAATCATATGGGGCAGTTCTACTCTGTGCTACAGGGTCACTGAGTTGGAAGACACTCAATGGCAGTGGGTTTTTTTTTTTTTTAACACATGTGGAGGTAATCGCATTTGGGACTAGGGCTCCTTTGTTATGTTAGGATATGTTTTAAACCAATCACAGAGCAGGCACAGAAACAAGCAAGCACAGATGGGGAACACAGATGCCACGCCACATTAAGATCAACAAGAAACCAAGAACAGAGCTGAAAAGAGACAAGCACCTTCCCCCAGAGCCTACAGAGAGCCTTCCCCTAGAGCCGTTGCCCTGAATTCAGACTTCTAGCCTCTAAACTATGAAAAATAAGTTTCTGTTAAAGCCACCCATTTGTGGCATTTCTGTCAAAGCAGCACTAAGAAACCAAGATATCACCCTATAGGAAGCCTCGGTCTAATACTCATGAGAGACTTTCACGTTGTGCAACTTCATCTCTGTATTCCCATGATGTAGGTGAGTTCCCAGCTCAGCTCAGGAAGCACTGACATCAGGTCAGATCCCTGTTGAAAGAATAGGTGTCATCTTGGAAAGAGCCCAGCACCCCAGTACTTTCTAGGTAGTCCCAAGTATCTGCAGGGCTCAGCCAGGCCAACCTGGACCTGAGGGCGTGGACCCACACGGAGACACTGAGGCAGATTCTCTAGCTCAGAGGATGGTAAACCATGAAATCAGTCCCTCTTTTAAAAGCTGAGTCCTGGGGGGATGCAAACAGTTAATCTGCTTGGCTGCTAACCAAAAGGTTGGAGGTTGGAGTCCACCCAGAGGTGCCTCGGAAGGGCCTGGTGATCTCTTCCAAAAAATCAGCCACAGAAAAGTCTGTGGAGTACAGTCCTACTCTGACACACATGGAGATGCCACGAGTCAGTCGACTCACAGCAACTGGTTTGACCTTGAGGGCCAGACTTCCTTCTCTGCTTCAAGGGCAAAATGGAAACCAAAACCAACATGGCAGGGTTCTGGTTTGGGGCAGACCCCAGGTCTGGGAATAAAGGCCACTTAGATGCTGGCCTCCAACTGGCACCATGACAAGCTACGGAGATGAGTGTGGGGGTGCCTTGCTCCAGACCCCACCCCTCTGCTGTCCCACACACTCCCAACTCCGGGGCTGCACAAGCTGGGGCTGCTCTCTTCTCCTGCCACCTGCTCTCCAACAGGGGCTTACCTACAGAGGCTCGCCTTGCTCCAGAGCGGGGTGGAAGCTGCCCAACCCTCACACCTTTGACTCTGTTTTCACAGCCTGTTTATTTACTGGTTGTCATGGACTCAATTATGTCCCCCCAAAAATGTATGTATCAATTTGGCTGGGCCATGATTCCCCATATTGTGTGGTTGTCCTCTATTTTGCAATTGTAATTTTATGTTAAAGAGGATTAGGGTGGAATCGTAACACCCTTACCAGGTCACATCCCTGATCCAATGTAAAGGGAGTTTCCCTGCGGTGTGGCCTGCACCACCTTTTCTCTCTCAAGAAATGAAAGGAAAAGGAAGCTGGCAGAGAGTGGGAACCTCATACCACCAGGAAAGGAGCACTGGGAGCAGAGCATGTCCTTTGGACCTGAGGCTTCTCCGCTGAGATGCCGCCAGACCAAGGGAGACTGACGACAAGGACCTTCCTCCAGAGCCAACAGAGAGCCTTCCTCTGGAGCTGGTCCCCTGAATTTAGACTTTTAGCCTACTGGACTGTGAAAGAACAATCTTCTCCTTGTTGAAGTCGTCCACTTGTGGTATTCCTGCTCTAGGAGCACTAGATGACTAAGACGCTGGTCTTCCCTGCAGAGCTACTGTTAGCTCCGTCTTTTCTTATGAAAACGTCCACATACACATTATGACCAAACACACACTTGCATTTTGAGCATAACCACTGTGGTGCAGTGAATTACTTAATAGGGGCTTTCTAGCCATAGTGATTATGACTCGCACAAAATGACTGGGTGGGATTATGCAAATAAGGTGCCTGTGGCCCATCAAGGGTGTTGGACCGCACAGCTAATAATGCAGATAAAGTGCACGGAACCCTTGTCGGGTGGGACCATGCAAATAAGGTGTATGCATCCCTAACAAGAAGATTGGTCAGTTTTTCCATCCCGCTAGGCTTAAAGGGAGCCAATCCTCGAAGCGGAGAGGGGGGTCCTCACTACCATCAAGAGCCAGGAGCACAGCACATCCTTTGGACCCTGGGTCCTTGCGCTGAGAACCTCTTAGACCCAGGAGACAGAGAGAGCTGCAGCATTGACACGGTGAGAGGTGGTGGTAGAAAGATGGTGGCAGCAAAACCAGGAGACCAATGTGAAACAGCGTGGTGGGCTTCCCAGCCCACGGGGCAAGGTGGTTACAGTGGGTATGCTGACTCAGAGACAGAGCTGAGCGCCTTCAGGCAGAGGCTTACTGGCAGAATGGGGTACCTCTGCATGCTTACTGACAGAGCTAAAGAGCTTTGTAAGACTTGCCTGAGCAAGGCAGAGGGGCCTAGAGCTGAAAGGCTTCCCTGCAGGCACGGCCAAAAAGCTATCCTGATCAAAGAACTGTATATTGAGTTGTTTCTGTTACTTCCAAGTTGATCCTGATCCTGAATAGTCATCTGTTACTTCCCTAATAAAGCCTATATAACTGTGGGTACTGTCTGTGAGTTCTGTGTGGCCACTGCAACAAATTATCAAACCCAGCAGAGAAGTGCCACGAGAGGGACGGCTGGTGTCAGACTTGGTAAAAAGGTTGGAGAGAGAGGTTATGTCTGACCTCTGCCTCTAGGAATCAGCTTCGGACTGACGTTGATGGTGATTCTCTCTCCTACCCCCTTATGAAGTTAGAAAAGGTCTGATGATGGTGCTGTGCCATTTTTATGACAGTGTCATGGACTGAATTTTGTTCCCCCAAAACATATGCCAACTTGGCTAGGCCATGATTCCCAGTATTGTGTGGCTGTCCTCCATTCTGTAACCTGATTTTCCTATGTGTTGTAAATCCTAATCTCTGCCTGTAGTTAATGAGGCAAGATTAGGTTAAAGAGGATTAGGGTGGGATGCAACACCCTTACTCAGGTCACAGTCCTGATCGGATTTAAGTGGAGTTTCCCTGGGGTATGGCCTGGATCACCTTTTATTTTACAAGAAATGAAATGAGAGAGAAGCAAGTAGAGAGAAGGACCTCCCACCACCAAGAAAGCAGAGTCGGGAGTGAGCATGTCCTTTGGACCCGGGGACCCTGCACTGAGATGCTCCTAGACCAAGGTAAGACTCATAGCAAGGATCTTCCTGCAGAGTAACAGAGAAAGAAAGCCTTCCCCTGAAGCTGGAGTCCTGAATTCAGATTTCTAGGTTCCTTGTAAGAGAATAAACTTCTCTTTGTTAAAGCCATCCACTTGTGGTATTTCTGTTACAGCAGCTCTAGATGACTAAGACAAGTAGGTTAGCATGGGTGAAGGTGGACGGTAGCTGTAGGTGTACATGTGTGACATTTTACATAAAGGTATACTCACCTGAAAATATGCATCTACACATACACAATATGCATTTATATAGAGACAGAAATAGGTGGAAGTGTGCTAGAGAACATGTCTCGGAATCCCTGAGATCCTTGGGGTAATAAAACAGTAACGGCTAATAGTCATACAGCACTTTTACTGCCATGTGCAGGGCACAGTTCTGAGTATTTCTTCGTACTCACTTGCTGAATCCCCTTGACAACTCAAAGATGGTGTTCTCGCTACCCCCACATTCAACAGAGGCACACAGCGACTCAGTTGCCCAAGGCTACCCAGTGGCAGTCAGACCTTGGCCCAGGTATTGAGCCACAGAGACCCCGTTACTCACAGGCTCACACACTCACACACTCACTTACACCCCCACACAGGCACACTCCATCCATCATGGACACACACAGATTCCGTATTCCGTATTGCCATGCCAGGCAAGAGTAAACTACTGAGGAAATAACTTCAAATGAAGGGTCTAGGAGGTCAGGTATGACGGCCCAGACCTCTGGGAACCCCAGTACAGACAATGAGGACCATGGGCCTTGTGGAGTGAGAACCCTTCAGAGATCAATCAAAGAGCCCTGTCCTCTAGATGGTCTATATGGCTGCTCAGGTACGGCTTTCTCAGTGCCAGCCTGCTCTCCTTCCATCTCACCTCACACGTGGCCTGAGGGGCCCTCTGATACCACAGGCCTTCCTGCTCAGCACTGGCTACTCCTGAACCCAGGCCTGTCTGCTAGTTCAGGACAACTGTGGGCCCCAGCTTCCCCACCTAACTAACTGTATGGAGAGAGGAGTGCCTGTGGCTAAAACAGCCACTGGCCCTGGAGCCTAGTCCTTGAGAGGGAGCTTGGCCACCTTCGTCCTTCCTGAGGCCCCCCCAGCTCTCCACAGAGGCCTTGTGGGCAACAAGGCGGCTTTGTCTTTGAGCCCTTTTCTCCGAATTTCCCCATCTTGGCTCCAGGCAGAAATCACAGCAGTAGAAGTTCTAAAATCAGTGACTTTGCCTTAAAACAAAACGCAGCTTGTTTTGGAAGTACTCCTGGCTCAGTTCTCTGTGTTTGTCCGGGAGTTCAGAGGCTCATCTCCTCTCCCAAGGTCTTCAGGGCCCTGATGATGGGACAAGCGTCCTTCTACTCAAAGAGCCATTGTAAAAGACCTGGGGGAGAAGATTAGTGGTTTACCCCTGCCCAGAACAAAGAAGAAATCCAATGGCAAGGACAGGAGATGCTTCCCTCAAAAGTCCTTGACTGTGGAGTCCTCAGTCAAACACACTTGGAACCATCAAGACACTTTTCATTTGATAATTACCTCCAAAAACCCAGACTCAGGAGCCAAGCCCCTATAACCCACGTGGTGATGCCAAGAGTTGGGGGTGTTGCATGGGTGGGTTAATTTTTTGCACATGCATGCTATAATTTCCCCTACAGTCTCAGGCTTGTTTGCTCTGCCCTTCTCTAAGGTGCTACAAAACTTCTAGAACCCTGCCTCCTAGAGGATTACCACCCTGGCCCCTCTGCCCAGAAGGGTGATGTTGATGACGTGGGATTAGTGGCAGTTATGTTAACAAGGCAGGACTCTATTTACTGGATCAAGTTGTGTCTTAAGTCGATTTCTTTAGAGATATAAAAGACAGATGCTAGCAGAGAGACGGGGGACCTCATATCACCAAAACAGTAGTGCTGGGGGCAGAGTGTGTCCTCGGACCTGGGGTCGCTGTGCTTAGAAGCTCCTCAACTACTGGAAGATTGATGACAAGAGCCTTCCCCCAGAGCCGACAGAGAGAGAAAGCCTTTCCCTGGAGCTGGCACACTGAATTCAGATTTCTAGCCTCCTAGACTGTGAGAGAACAAATTTCTCTTCGTTAAAGACATCCACTCGTGGTATTTGTTACTGCAGCACCAGATGGCTAAGACAACCTCCGTGGTGCCTCAGTGTTCTTTCTGCCACCAGACATCCTGCTGACAAGTCCACACCTAGTGAACAGCTGCTGGGTACCATCGAGTCGATTCCCACTCACGGTGCCTCCCTGGGACAAAGCAGAACTGACCCACAGGGTTTTCTAGGCTGTAACATTTACAGGAGCAGATCGCCAGGTCTTTCTCCTCTGGAGTCACTGGGTGGGTCTGAACTGCCAACCTTTGGCTTGGCAGCTGAGCGCTTAATCGTTGTCCCACCAGGGCTCCTTAGTGAAGAGTAGTTTTATGAACTTCTGTCAAAATAATGAGTGAGTTTTGTCCTCTTTACTGGACCCAGACACACAGTAGGTGGGAAAACCTGACTGGAGACCCCACTGTGCTGGAGTCGGTGTATAAGCGCCATGCTCCTGGTGCCGTGTGCTGACTGACAACTCTCCCATCATTCCTTGCTGCTGAGGACCAGGGCCAAGAAGCAGACCGCACCTCAGAGCTCAGTGTCCTGGCTTCACCAATGACTCACCAGGACCACACAGGGACAAAGGCAGAGCCACCTGCCAGTCTGAGCTGTAACTACATCGCTTACCCCCGTGGGCCAAATTCAAAGCAAACCTCAGTTAGTGGGTGACTGTAGGGTAACAGCTCACCACTAAGGAATTCATCAAACACCTCGCTCCCCACAGGACCGCTGATGCCTATTTTGAGGGCTCCATTTGTTAAACTATAAAAATGGCTGCGAATTAACCCCAAGAACATAACTGAGAAATCTGGCTGTCCCAAGTTGGCTGTGAGCAGCTGGCTGCTGAAATCGTGTCACTCTGGCCTGCAGATCTAAGCCACGTGAGCCCCTTGACACAGAGCAGTGGCCTTGGTGTCCGGACCAGTGCAGAGCAAGTTTGTATTTTCCAAGGCACCTGGACTCCGACTGCGCTTCTCTGCCCAGGCCTTTCTGCACAGCCCTGCTCTGGCCCTATGGACAACCCCGTCTCTGTGTGTTTGGTGAGCAGTGCTTCTTCCGGGGCCTCCCTCTTGCAGCCGGTCAAACCAGGGCTGGACGACTGCTTGTCCTGTGGCTTTATCAAATGACAAGAGCACTGTCAAAGTGTCAACTGGAAATCACTCAGCGCTCACAGGAAAATGAGGCAGAGTGGACGTTTCTGTGAGCGTGAAACCTCGTACCAGTCTTGGTAAGCACGCCATCAAGGCGAAGCTGCTTGCGAGCTCTCCAGCGGAGGATGGCGCATCCCAACATGTCTCCTAAGTGGCCCGGCTGTAACTTATAATCAGGACTGCTAAAGTCCCACGGCACACGTGCGCGTCACGGTTTAAGAAAGTTTTCCCTTTGACACTGGTATGAAACAGTCATAAAAGTTTTTTGCAGCCATTTTCAATTTCTGAGCTGGACCAATAGAAACATTTTTAAAAAGTAAACTTTTGTGTTCACAGATCTTACACTCTCCTTTGAAACAGACCACAACATACACTTCTCCAGGGGCGGATTAGCCAACAGGCATGGTAATCATAGTGCTTGCCTTACTTACCAGATCATCTATAGTGAACAATTTCACATTTTTTCACCACATCAAAGATTTTGCTTTTAGGTATGGCTGGCATTTGTCTCCCTCTCAACCCCACAGCACCTTCCTACAGAATCAAAGCCTCTTTTCAAATTTACAGTCCCTGATGGGGTGGATGACCCAGTCAGCAAGGTAGATGTGGTGAAACTCAAATGAAATTGTTCACTGCACATCAGTAAGCACAAGGAAGCCTGTGCTTACCTTGCTTATTGGATAATCCACCCCTGCAACTTCTCCTGTAGAAGGTGTCTCTTTCAAAGTCTACCCAGCTGTTCTGATTCTTCAGGCCTGGCATTATAAGTTTTGCGATAGCAGCTGCTCCAATCCTGAGGCTAAAGGAGGACATGAGGCCCCGTGGGGGCGGCGGGGGGGGCGGGGCATGCAGGGCTTCCCAGGACTCCCGCACACCCGCACTGCTGATCGCTCTGACACACACTCCACCTCAAAGCAAGAGGCAGCCATCAGCATCACTCGACTCTACAGAGAAAAACTGCAACATGGACTTCCTATGCTGGCAAACACATTTCTCTCAGCACGCCAGCACACACCCACACACACACACCCAGGCTTTTCGGGATCGTAACAGTCATTCAAAAATGCAAGAATTAAAATTACCCTGCAAACGATGACACTGCTTTTTTTTTAAATTGAAATAACGACAAAGGCTGGTCACGTTCAGAGATTAACAGGCATCATCCTGACCGCTGAGATGGCCATACTTCTCCATCCTGGTTAACCATGTCCTAAGTCCTCAACCACCAACAGTGGTCCTCTGAGTTCTGCTACACCACTGTGTGACGAAGGCTGGACAACAGACACGCTGGGCCTGTCTCACTGGATGTCATCATCGTCAAACAGATCTTCAAAATCTAGGTAAAGGAACAGGGCCAACAAGTTAATAGGGCAGGCCAGGGTAAGCAACTGAGAAAACACCTTAAAATGAACCAGAGGTGTCAAACGGTGGCGAAAACAGCAAGCAACTGAACTTGGACTCTCGGTTCTGTGACACTGGGGCTCAGAGTCTCAGGGCATCACATGCTCAGAAATCTGTTTTTATTCTGTTTTTCTTTAGAATAACACACACGACAAGAATAAAATTCCCCCAGGCCAGGCTGGAGGGGACACCTGTCACAGGAGAACTGGTCCCTCCAGCAGAGTCTGACCATCAGCCAGCAGGCTCTAGAAACCTGGGCTGAGCCCCATTTCCACACGCCCAGCGCCTGCCTGGCCTTCATGAGTCCCACTTTTGTTGGCAGCTGGGGTCACTCACTCCCGCAGTCTAAATCCCTACTGGGCACACGTAACACTTTCATGTTGTTGTCGTCAGGTACCGTGGAGTCATGCAGTCTACATTCAACTCACAGAGACCTCACGTGACAGAGCAGAACTGCCCCACAGGGTTTCCAAGGCTGTAACCTCTGCCCCTTACACGTGAGGACAGAGACACTTGGTCTCATGTACTTTGGACATGTCAGGAGGGACCAGACCCTGCAGAAGGACATCATGCTTGGCAGAGGGTCAGCAAAAAAGAGGAAGGCCTTCAGTGAGATGGACTAACACAGTGGCTGCAACAACGGGCTCAAGCATAACGACTGAGAGGATGGTGCAGGACCGGTTAGTGTTTTGCTCTGTTGTGCGTGGAATGGCTATGAGTTGGAACCGACATGATGGCACCTAACAACAATCTTTACAGGTGCAGACTGCCCAATCTTTCTCCCACTGAGCAGCTGGTGGATTCGAACTGCAGACTACTTGGTCAGTAGCCAAGCACTTAACCACTGAGCCACCAGGGCTCCTCGGCATCACTTTTATAACGGGAAAGAAAAAAAAAGAAACTCGCCTGCATGTGCTGTGCATTGATAAGGCCTCTGTGAATTGTGAGTTATAGCCAGTACTT
The DNA here is from genome assembly GCF_030014295.1 of Loxodonta africana. NCBI lineage: Eukaryota > Metazoa > Chordata > Mammalia > Proboscidea > Elephantidae > Loxodonta > Loxodonta africana. The sequence continues at coordinate 2,628,807 of NC_087347.1, read as the reverse complement.
CTAACTCCTGGGGATTACGGCAGAGTGGACAAGCACAGCCCTCCTGCATCACAGCACAGCTGCCTTCTGGGTCAGGGCTGTGTCCAGAGTCATCTCCAGACACACACAGCTGTAGCCTCAGCCCCACCTATGCCCCACCCCATGCACACCAGTTCGTCTGCTCTAGCTCTAAACACTTTCTTCCCCATCCCCGGCTGGCTCCCTCAGCTCAGGATCCCTTCCTGAGGCACTGCCTAGTCTGGGCTATGTCCCTGTAATATAGTCCTAAAAGCCGCCCTAACCACCCCCCGTGTCACGGCACACCCAGTTGCTCTGTACCATGTCCATTTTGTCTAGACCCCCCGTGTCAGGGCACACCCGGTGGCTCTGTACCACGTCCACTTTGTCTAGAACCCCGTCTGTATAAAGCAGGGAGATGAAGTCGAGTACTGCACACAGGTGGTGCCCTGGACACCAGGCCATCACACCTGTCTGCAAAGCGAACAGAAACTTAGTTAGCAGATACCCCTCCTCGGAGAAGGCTGCGTCCTGGACTCACAGACAGTCACAGACCTGACAGGGTGGTGTGCGCTTCACAGCACGTCCGTAAGCAGGCAGCACGTCAGGCCTGGGCCCACTCAGAGGGGCCTCTCATCAGCTCACAGGGCTGGACATGGAACCACGTGAACTCATGCACTACAAACACATGGACTGCCTCACACCAAGGGGCTGGCAGAGGCTGGGTGGGAGAGGCCCTCACGGAAGCCATGAGAACGCGACCTGACCGCTGAAGGGAATCACAAAAGCTGCCCCACAGCCCATGAGACCTGTGTTTCCGAGAGGTGGCTCTGGCATTTTATTCCCTGACTCAAGACCCTTCTCCCCATGTCCCAGAGCCCCAGATCAAATGTCACCCCTCCGTTCAGACACCAGCTGGTGGCAGCCAGCTCCCTGGGGAGACTATACCTGACTCAGCAGCCTGGCTTCTCCCTGTTGGCAAGTACTGACTGACAAAAACACAGACTCGGGCTTCAGATAAAAACCACTGCAGTGAGGTAACCTCTAGCTGCCCAACTCCTAACAAAGGTCCCCTGTAGGGACCAAAACCAAAAAAACCAAACCCACTGCCGTCAAGTCAACTCCGACTCTTAGCGACTCTATAGGACAGAGAACTGCCCCACAGAGTTTCCAAGGAGCGCCTGGCGGATTCAAACTGCCAACCTCTCGGTTAGCAGCCGTAGCACTTAACCACTATGCCACCAGGGTTTCCCCTGTAGGGACAGACACCTGGAATTAAAGTTGATGACAAAGGCAGAGAAAAAATACTTCTTAACTCTTCAGAATAGGAAAACTATCTTGTGTCCCTAGTTATTATTTGAACCCTTGCTAAGGGTTAATATAACCTTTAGGAACAAGGCCTTAAGAAGTCAGAAGAAAACAAAAGAAATATCCGGTAACATTCCTGAAGACTGCGTATAAAGTTGGTCTTCACTGCTTATTTGGTGAAACCATCCACATCCTTCGTACCTAGCACTAAACCTCTTAAACACGAAATGGAGCTGGGACCTGCATCTGATTCATAAGAACGGGGAAGGGGCGACACTGGAATGGCAGCTGTGACTCTGCCGAGGCAGCTGAAGGAAAGAGAATCCAGGTGGACAGGCAGGTGGGCGGAGCTGAGGAAAAAGGGGAAGGAGAATGGAAACCAGCCATCAGGAGCCAGCGGAGACAGAGAAATGCCCACACGGGCGTCTCGGACCAAGGACCAGGCCAGCCACGTGTCAGGTGCCAGAGCTCATCTGTGCCCAAACACAACTGCTGGATGGCAAGGATGGGAGCAATTTCCTGCTGTTTTTTTCTGCTAAAACCAGGGCTGCCTGCCAGCACAGCCAGCCAGTGCTGTCGCCTTATAAACACTGTGCTGTGTTCTGAGAAAGGCCTATTCTGTTCTATGACCCAAGTTACTCACACCACGATGCTGCCCCTGCACAACTTGCAGAAGAAACAACCAGATTAAAACTGACACCCCCAACTGCTGTGTCTTACCGTTAAAAAAGTCGGCGTGCACTGCCTTCTCGTTGGCTGCCAAGTCCATCAACAGTCCAGTGCTGCCTCCAGCCTGAGGGAGGGAGAAAGAGCGTCACATCAGTGCAGGAGCAGGTGACGGGTGGTCAGTCTGCCAGCCACCCCACCTCTGCTAAGGAGGAAGTGGGTGGTGGGGCTGCATCAGGCTGGAGTCAGGCACTGAGCCCCAGACTCCAGGAGTGGGGGCGGGTGTCTGAAGGAACTGTTTTGAAGGTCTTTTCAGTCCTCCTCTCCTTTGGAAATAAGCTTGCTGTCGTCCTCTGCAGCACCACTTCTCTGCAAGCCTTAAGCAGAGGCCGCAGCCTGGTCTGCCACCTGCCCCTGGGCTCAATGCTGGGAGGACCTCTCGTCACGCAATCAGTGACCCTTCTAACTCTGTGGGCTCACGGCTCCTCCCACTCCCTCCACCTCACACACCCACTGGCTTGGCAGCATCCTGGAGCCTGCTGTGACCTCCAGAGTCTCACTTATCTAACCACAGCCCCCTTTCCCCATTCTCCCACCTTCCCAGCAGCTCTGGCTCATTCATCCTCAGGGCTCCATCTTCACACTATTCCACTCTCACCACAACCCGACCTCCAAAGCCAGGCCTTTGCTGAGCCACACACAAGTCCTGGGGGCACTTCTGTTGAGGTACCTGTGACGTTCTATTCCATCTATTTGCAACTGGCCTCTGTCTGCCATACCGTGGCCTCCGTAAAGACAAGGTCTGAGCATCTTTGTTCCCTCTAAGCTTTGAGAAAGAAAATGCCAGGCCCTACCATCTGGGAGCTAGGCCTTGGTGCTCTCTTCCAGAACACAAACCATCCCACAGAACATCATCAGATAAGGTCACTGTGACCATGATGCAGGGAGGACAAAACAACCACACAAAAAGCAAACAGAACAAGGCCACTGTGGAAGCCACAGAAATACCACCTAATTCCTTCTTTCCTCTCCCAGGAACGGCACCCGCTTCTCTGCAGTCAGTTTTAGCCAGCCCTTCTCTCCCCCCCTCCTAGAGAAGATCTATTAAGATTCCAAATCCGAGAATCACCCCAGCTTCCGGGCAGCACCCAACCAGGGCCAAGCCGGCTGGCTTCCCGAACCTTCCCCCAAATCACTAGCACAAGCTCAAATCCTGTAAGAAGTCATTGCTAACACTCTATTGAGCTGCCAGGTCCCCGCGGCGTGCCTTCCCCATCACTGCAAGGAGTGACAAACCCAACCTTTTTGGCCAGTGGTGTGTTCCTGGGGGTCTTCAGGCTGGAGGGCGCTGACAGTTTACCGCAACGCCCGACACCCAGTACAAGGAACCACTCCGGGAGCACTTTCTAGGAGCCCTGCTCGGGGGTGCTGACAGTTTACCGCAACGCCCGACACCCAGTACAAGGAACCACTCCGGGAGCACTTTCTAGGAGCCCTGCTCGGGGGCGGCGCTCCAGGCACGCAGGCCCACGGGCTCAGGCAGGGTCCGCGCCCGGGGCCCCCGGCAGCCGGCGGACACTGGCTTGCCCACCCATTTCCAGCACGCACACCAGCGGGCCCGACCAGCGCGGGCCGCACGGGGCCCCCAGCCGCGCCTCTCCCTTCACGGCCACCACACGCCGCTCCTCGGCTCCCCCGCCCGGCTCCACGCTCGGCCACGCCCGGGAGGCGCCCACAGCCGGGCTCTCCAGACGGCCCCGCGTCCCCGCCGCCCAACCTCGTCCAGGTCCACGTAGGGCCCCGCGCCCTCGGGAAACATCTCGTCCACCGCCGGCTTCATCGCGACCCTCGGCCCAGGCGCCGGCCACTTCCGGCCGCGGCGGCCTCTTCCGGTGCGGCCGAGCGGCAGGTCTAGGCGCGGGAAGACCGCAGACTCTATGGTCGCCCGCCCCGGCTGGCTCTTGGCTGTTCCCGCCTGCCGGGCGCGCGTGCTCCCACTCGGGTCAGGAGGGCGACGCCGGCCGCGCTCGGCCAGCGCTGTCCTGGGCTGCTCGCACCTCCACGGTGGCTGACAGTTGTTTTTGCACTACCCGCCGTTAAACACAACGGAAGCTTGGAGAAGAACTTCTCCGAGGCTTCGGGGCACCGCGGCCACAGACCGGCTGCAGGAGGACCTGGCCCTGGAGGCGCAAAGAAATGCCTGTTGTTGCTGCCGTTAGTTGGCTGTCCAGTGGACTCTCCGGGACTGTGGTGTGATGGGTTGTTTCTGTGTGGCCTTTCTCACCATGGTCTGGTAACTCCAACCCAAGTTTGGGTAAGAAAAAAGAAAAACCAAACCTATTGCCATTATTGGGTAAAAAAAGAAAAACCAAACCAAAAGTTCAGCAGTTTGAATCCGCCAGGTGCTCCTTGAAAACTTTATGGGGCAGTTCCACTCTGTCCTATAGGGTTCTACTATAGCTCTACTATAGTGTCCTATAGGGTCGCTATGAGTCAGAATTGACTACAGCAGTGGTTGGTTTTGTTTTTGTTTTTGTTTTTGCCATTCAGTGGATTCCAACTCATAGCAACCCAATAGGACAGAGTGGAACTGCCCAATAGGGTTTCCAGGGAGCACCTGGTGGATTTGAACTGTTAGCCTTTCAGTTAGCAGCCGAACTCTTAACCACTACCACTAGGGTTTTCCCAAGTCGGGTGGGACTGTGCAAACAGGGTAATTGTGGCCCACTAAACAGATTGGGGCATAGTGGTTAGGTGATACGGCTTCCTGGTGGAGTGGAGTGCCTCTGGGCGCTTATCAGCAGAGCTAAAAGAGCTTTGTAACACTTGCCTGAGCAGGGCAGAGGCCGAGGGACAGGAAGAGGCCTGCCTGCAAGCACTGCTGGGAAGAGGCTGTCCTGATGGGAGAATTGTATCCTAAGCGTTCCTCAACCTGAATTGTAACCGTTACTTCCCTAATAAACCCCATAATCTTGAGTATGGTCTGTGAGTTCTGTGTGGCCACTGCAGTGAATTATCAAACCCAGCAGAGAAGTAGAGAGTGCTGTGGGAGGGATGGCTGGTGTCAGAGTTGGTAAAGATGGCAGAGAGAGGAGGCATCTCTGACCTCCACCTCACAGTAGTCAGCCTGGAGCTGTTGATCTTGATTCTTCTTCCCCCTTGTGAAGTTAGAAGAGGTCAGACACCACCGACGCGCCATTTTAACAGGCACCCTGCATGTGTCAGAGCAGGACTGTGCTCCATAGGGTTTTCAGTGGCCGATTTTCCAAAGTCGATTGTCCGGCCTTTCTTCTGAAGCTTCTGTGGGTGAGTTTGAACCTCCGACCTTTCAGCTAACCATCTGCATCACCCAGGGTAAAAGAAGGTAAATGAGAATGTAGGGAGGGAGAGATGGAGAGTATGAGATCCCAGAGCTGAACCTGCAGGAGTGGGCAGGCTTGGGGGGGTGGATGGCTGGAGAAGTCTAGGTGGGGGAGGAGGGGGAGGGTAGCTCCAGGGAGTGGGGAACGGAGGCAACGTGTGGAGGTGGGATATGGCCAGTGCAGGGAGAAGGGAGAGAGGCTGGGACGAGCCTGTGTCTGTGTCAGTGTCATCCAGCTGAGTATCACCTGGAGTGCCCGTGAGAGTCACAACAGGGGAGCAGCTGCTCAGAGGCAACCAACAGGCCCCCCTCTTGTGGAGGGTGAGACCAGTCAGGGGGCGCTGGGTAAAGAGATGCTGAGGGGATGCTTTAGAGTCAGCAACTCCTGGGGTGGACTGGGAGAGGAAAGCGGGGTCAGGGCCCATCCCAGGGGCACTGACATTTATGGCGGAGCAGCTGAGGAGGTGGGGCTGACACTACAGGGAGAACACGGTTGAGACCCAGCACCACAGACAGCTTCTTGTAGCGAGACCAGGGCTGCGACCCTCCTTTGCAGCCTAAAATAGGCAGCCCGGGGTCTGCCATCCTTCATGTTCTCTGTAGATGTCAATAAGGAGCCCTGGTGGCACAACGGTTAAGCACTGGGCTGCTAACCAAAAGGTCAGTAGTTCAACCCCACCAGCCGTTCTAAGGGAGAAGAGACCTGGCAATTTATTCCCATAAAGACTACAGCCTAGGAAACCCTATGGGGCAGTTCCACTCTGTCACATGGGGTCGCCATGAGTCATAATCGACTCGATGGCACCCAACAACAACAACATAAATGAGAGTGTGGAAATCTGCCTGGAATATAAGCATGCTTGTGCGTGCACACGCACACACACATGCGCGCACACCCACACACACAAATTGACATGCAAATCAATACCGTGAAAACCCTTCTGGAACGTGTGCCTTTGTCTGGTATGTTTGGTCAAGGCCCAGTTGTCCTCAGTTAGAACCTAAGGTCAATCCTTCCTACAAACCAGAGAAAATGCCCAGTTTTTATACAAATCAGGAGTTTTTTATAAATTGCAGGTGACAGAAGCTCAAGGCAGGAAAGAGAAACAAATAATTTGTTGGCTTTCTCCAAAGTGACTAGCTAAGTCAAGTGGATTCCTGGTCTTGAGAATTTAAACGGGAAAAGAGGGGAAGAGAAGGAGCCAGCTGGCAACCAGAGCAGGAGAAGCCACCTGAGAGGGCAGGGGGCTTTGCTGGAGGGGCAGAACCAAGCAGGGCAGCAGGTATTGCAGGACCTATGTCTGAAGTGCTGTCTTGATATCGTTGCGCCTCACAGGGCCCCAAGGGCCTACCCATGACCCCCTGATCTCGCCAGTTATGCCCCCCACCCACTTAGCAGAAAAGGCTCCCTACCTGGCCAGTTCCCCTAGCACCCAGACCAGCTGCACCCTACCTGGTCCTCAACCTAATGGGTTCACCTCCCTGCCAGCCCACAAAACTGGTCAGACAGCCAATCACATCCACCATGGGAATGAGTGGTCACCCCACCCTCTTGTTACTACAAAGCCTGTCTCTCACAGGCTTTAACCCTCTAAATCGATTTCCTCATCCTCTAGTGGGTCATGGCCTTCACCTTCTCCAGCATCTGTTGGCACATGTGCCTGTGGGGTTGCTCCATAACTCTGGAGCCAGCCTTTCCATTGCCACAGAGACTGTCCACTGAGAGACACTCCCCGATGCCTCTACTCCCTGGAGTGCCCAGGGCCAGTAACCCCCTTCCTCCCAGCAGTCTCCGAGACTGGAGTGGGGTCTCGTATTTCCAGAGCCTTCCTCTCACAGACTGAGCACACCCCCTCACCTCTTCCTCCCAGATGTGACCTCTTCTTGCCTCCCCTCCTGATGCCCTTGTGGGAAACTGCTTTTACTGAGAGGTATGGCTGCCAGGCAGGGCCAGGCTGCCCCAGGGGTGGCATTCATGGAGTTTGGCTGCTGCCCAGCTTGTGATCAAAGGCAGTGGTCTGGGTCTGGAACCTGGCTCTTCTCTACCCTGCTGCGCCCCCTTAAGTCTGGCCAGCTCCTCAGTCTCTCTGCCTCGGTTTCCTCACCTATAAGTGGGCAACAGTACTGCCTCTCTCCAGGGCTTGCTGTGAGGGTTAGATGAGATAGCGATACATGAGTTACCAAGTCCTGAGCTGCTCAAAAAGCCCGAGCCATGGTTGGTGGTCTGTAGACAGAAATTGTGCACATGCTGACCAAGGAAGTGCTCATTTGTGATCAAAACGAAGCCAGATGAATCCATCCAGTGACAAAGGAAGTGGGGCCTGACAAGGCTGTTCCTTGAAAGAAAACCCAGAAGCATTTATTCTGCACCTTCGGTCTGGAGTTTATTGAGTAAGGCAGGTCTGTGTCCCCACCGAAGCCAGGGGTGTGGTTAGGGACCCCTGCCTGCCCCCAAGGAGACTGGGCCGGGCTCCAGGCAGGGCCTGCTCAGTCCTCCTGGTAGGGGACATGGAAGCCCAGGGTGGTCCCCAGGGGGAAGTGTGCGAAGAAGGTGCGGGCCAGGTCCTCAATCTGGGGGTAGGCTCCCAGGGACTGGAAATATTGCACATAGTTCCAGAAGTCGGAGGTGGAGAAGGGCCAGTACGGCAGGGCCGGCAGCTCGGCGTAGGGGTCTGAAGAACACACAACAGCCTGCCTCAGGCCACCCCCTCATCCTGCTCGAGGCCAGCCCCAGGACGGACAAACGGGTGGCATAGGGCAGTACCCTCACCTGTGCAACCTTCCCGCATGCATGGAGCAGGTGCTCAGAAGCCTGGGCCACCCCAAGAAACAGCGGGGGGTGGTCTAGGCCCTGGCCTTTGGGGACTCCTGATCTGCAGACAGAGAAAGGGGAGGGTGGAGAGGAAAGAAGGGGGAGGAAGGTGGGATAAAATGAAGGAGGAAGAGGGGGAAGAGGAGATGAAAGAGGGAAAAGGAGCAGAGGGAAAAGGGAGGTGGAAGAGGGGAAGGAGGAAGAAGAAGGAGGGAGAGCCCTGTGATGTTATGGGGTCAGAGTCATTGACAGAAGCCCAGTGGGATTCCAGAAGCGAGCACAACCCTGGAACACAGGAGCACAGGTGCACAGGTACACAGGAGCACAGGTTCACAGGTACAGAGGTGCACAGGTACACAGGCACACGGGGCATAGGTACACAGGTACACAGGAGCACAGGTGCACAGGACACAGGTATACAAGAGAACAGGTACACAGGTGCACAGGCGCACAACGGCACAGGAGCACGAGGGCATAGGTACACAGGTGCACAGGAGCACAGGGGCACAGGTGCACAGGTACACGGGTGCACAGGGGCACAGGAGCACAGGAGTACAGGTGCACAGGAACACAGGAGCAGAGGAGCACAAGAGCACAGGAGCACGGGGCAGGTGCACAGGTATACAGGAGCATAGGGGCACAGGTGCACAGGGGCACAGGAGCACAGGGGCACAGGGGCACAGGTGTACAGGAACACAGGAGCAGAGGAGCACAGGGTCACAAGAGCACAGGAGCACGGGGCAGGTGCACAGGTACACAGGGGCATAGGGGCACAGGTGCACAGGGGCATAGCACAGGGGCACAGGTGTACAGGGGCACGGGAGCACAGGTACACAGGTACACAGGAGCACAGGTACACAGGAGCACAGTTGCACAGGTGCACAGGATCACAGGAGCACAGGTACACACAGGTGATGTTGGGCTTGAGTCTGGACTCAAGGGGTGGTGGGTTGAAGGGCCAGGAGTCCAGGCCTGAGGGTGGGAATGTCAGAGGGTCATCAGGGGCTTAAAGGTGTTCTTGCATTGCCGGGTTGCGAGGAGGGGGCCGGGTCTGTGCTCAGGCCTCAGAAACAGCAGGCATGGGTCAAATTTCCCCCCAGGCACCTTCATTGCCTGGTGGAAGCACTGACCCAGGGCTCCCATTCTACCTGCTTAGGATAGGTAGTCTCTCCCTCCCCAGGTCCCTCCTCTTCCTCTCCCCAGGCAGACACATACAGTACTTTATGTAAATGAAAGAAAAGACAGGAGATGACACCTACCCACCTCCTCCTGCACAGGCTTGGCCCCTGCAAAGGAAGATGACTGCGTCACCCAGGCAGACCAGACCCCAGCCTCCCATCAACTATGGGAAGCCTAGGGTTCAGCACACGGTTGCCGGGGCAGACCCCTCCTCACCTGCCAGGAGCCCGATCAGGAGGCAGATGGCCAGCCCTGGGAGCAGGCGGGCCTTCATCCTCCCTTGTCTCGCTTTCACCTGCAGGAGGGACAGAGAAGGGTGACACCCACCAGGGCCCATTTCTTCTGGCCACCTCCAAATGGGCAGGCTTTGGGAAAACAGAACCTGCTTGTAAAAGGACCAGTTTGGAGTGTTTGCCTAGCAATGTCTGTGGTTTTCAGACCTTTATTCTGAGGTAGAAGCCCACATTCCATTGGCCCTATTAATTCTAGCTCTCTAAGAGATTGTTTTTTTTGCACCCCCCACCAGCCCAGGGTCTGCAGAGCTGACCAATCAGGGTTATCTGGCAGCTTCCCGGCTCAGCCTCAGCTGTGCAGCCTGATGGGGCTTCTGCACCAGGTCACAGATGCCTCTTTTTAAAAGGTTCGGGGACCAAGAAGGAGACGTCGCCTACGGAAACGTCAAACTGCATATTTCATCCCAGCAGGAGGACTGTGGGCTCCTGTGGCTGGCTGGCAGCAGAATCACAGTGTCACTGTCAGAGCCTGGTCCCAGATCAAACAGAGAGAGGAGGAAAGAAATTTCTAGAATTTTTAGACGTGAATTCAATGCCACTGCTTGAACTAAACCCAGGTTCCTCTCTACTAAAGGAGACGCTCTAAGTTGGGTATTGAGGCAGGCTGAGATTTTTCCCCTTGTGAATTAAAAGAAAAAGAAAAGAAAAAATTGCCATGGAATCGACTCCAACTCACAGTGATCCCACGTGTGTCAGAGAACTGTGTTCCACAGGGTTTTCTAGGCTGTTTTTTAATCTTTACAGAAGTAAATTGCCAGGCCTTTGTTCCGAGGCACCTGTGGGTGGACTCCAACCTCTAACCTTTCAGTTAACAGCTGAGCAAATTAACCATTTGCACCCCCCAGGGACTTTCTGTCTGAAATAGGACCAGTGCTGTCCTAGGGGAGAAGCAGGACTGGAGCGAGCCCCTCAGGGAGCCATTAGCCCCGGAGACTCGCAGCCTCTGCCCATAGGACACTTTGCATCACAGGCAGGAAGAGTAGATGGCCGAGGCAGACTTCCAGTCCCCAGACCAGAACTCTTCTGCTTACAAAGCCAGTACATCGGGGCAGGAGTGAGGGGCAGGTATTCCAGCCCTAGGAACACACTGGACACCACCAAGAGGATGTGGAACGAGGGATATCATTGCTGATGTCGTTGGCTGAAAGCAAAGAATACCAGAAAGATGCTTACCTGTGTTTTATTGACTATGCAAAGGCATTTGACTGTGTGGATCATAACAAATTATGGATAACATTTCAATTGTGCTCATGAGGAGCCTGTACTTAGACTAAGAGGCACTCGTTACAACAGAACAAGTCAGGAGAGGTGTCCATCGAGGCTGTATCCTTTCACCATCCTTATTCAGTCTGTATGCTGAGCAAATAATCTGAGAAACTGGACTATATGAAGGAGAATGGGGCATCAGGGTTGGAGGAAGACTCATTAACAACCTACGTTATGCAGATGACACAACCTAGCTTGCTGAAAGTGAAGGGGACTTGAAATACTTACTGGTGAAGATCAAAAACCACAGCCTTCAATATGGATTACACCTCAACATAAAGAAAGCAAAAATCCTCACAACTGGACCAATAAACAACATCATGATAATTTGTGAAAAGAAGGAAGTTGTCAAGGATTTCATTTTACTTGGATCCACAATCAACACTCATGGAAGCAGCAGTCAAGAAATCAAAAGATGGGCTGCATTGGGCAAATCTGCTGCAAAGGACCTCTTTAAAGAGTTAAAAACCGAACATGTCACTTTGAGGACTAAGGCATACCTGACCCAAGCCATGGTGTTTTCAGTTGCCTCATATGTGTGTGAAAGCTGGACAACGGATAAGGAAGACCAAAGAAGAACTTATTCCTTTGAATCATGGTGTTGGCGAAGAATATTGAATATACCATGGACTGCCAGAAGAACAAACAAATCTGTCTTGGGAGAAGAAAAACCAGAATGCTCTTTGGAAGCAAGGATGGCCAGACTTTGTCCCACATACTTTGGACATGTTATCAGGAGGGACCAGTTTCTGGAAAAGGACATCACGCTTGGTAAAGTGGAGGGTAAAGTAGAAATGGATTGACACAGTGGCTGCAAGAATGGGCTCAGCATAGCAATGATTGTGAGGATGGTGCAGGACTGGGCGGTGTTTCGTTCTACTGTACGTAGGTTCATTATGAGTTGGAACCAACTTGACACTACCTAACAACAACAAGGGTTTTTTGGGGTCTACCATCCTGATCCCATTGCTGTACCACACCCACCTTGTCTCTGTGACTAGCAGCCTCTTGTCCTCTGGCCAGGGGTCCCATCACTCCCACTGGACTCCGGACCCTGTGGGATGGGCAGCAGATCCCCTGTCATTCCTGTCTGCAGAGAAGAGCAGCCACAGAGGATGCAGGATGCAGGACCCCCTCATCCAGACACCCCCAAAGCTGGGCGAGGGGGTCCTGAGGGGACAGAGTGCAGGCGGTGCGTGGTCCTAAATAATGAGTCCAGGGCAGCGGGCTGATGTGTCCCTGTCTTCACCTCGGGACCTGTGAACGTGACTTTGTTTGGAAATAGGGTCGTTGTAGATGTACTCAAGTTAAGGATCTGGAAATGACATCTTCCTGGGTTTGGTGATGAGTCCTGATAAGAGAAAGGACAGGGTGATTTGAGACGCAGAGGAGTAGTCATGTGACCATGGAGGCAGAAATTAGAGAGGTGGAGCCATAAGCCAAGGATCGCCCGGAGCCACCAGCAGCTGGAAGAGGAGAAAATTGGATTCTCGCCTAGAGCCTCCAAAGTGAGCATAGCCCTGTCAGCACCCTAATTTTGGACTTCTGTAGAACTGTGAGAAAAGGCATTTCTGGTGTTTTAAGCAGTCTGTGGTGACTTGTAGCAGCACCCCAGGAAATTGATAGATCCCCCAGCACCCCATCTCCCTGAGCCTTTGGATCCTGTCCTCTCAAGAAACCAAGAAGTTTCTGGCACCTCAGCTTCACTCAGCGTTGGCCCCTTCTGCGTCCAGGTTTCAGTCAGCAGCCAAGCAAACAGTCAGAACAGGTCCCTATGACTCAGGCCAGAATCTCTGCCAAGCGGACCATGTCAACAATTTGGGCTAACTCAAATACATCCCCTCCACCTAACCCAAGACCCACCACCCATTCCCACACTTACCCCTGGATTTCTGGCAGAATCGATGGGCAGGGTCTTGCAGTTCTTTTGGCTTCTATGGTACCTCCCTGTGATCACCCTTTTGTACCCTAGAGTCTGGTTCTAGAACTAGAAGCAAACGGGGTGAGTGGTGGAGCAATGGGTATATGCATTTTCTTCTTTCTCAATAAATTTATTTTCCTTAATTTATTACTCTTATGTAGGGGCCCCCTTACTACCCTGGACACGGACCTTCCCTGGTCCCTTACCTGGAGGCCCCCACTAGGAGGGCACCACCTGGAGGATCCAACCTTCAGGTACGTCCTAGAGGCCTCGCCTGGACGGCCCCATCTGGAGGACCCACCTGGAGGATACCACTAGGGGGGCCCCACCTGGAGGGCCCCACCTGCAGTAGCCTTGCTCCTCTGCACCCTGGAAGACATCCGCCACATCACTCTTTCAGCCATCAATCCCTCTCCCTTGCACTGCAGCCCTAAGGAGCACCCTCACTGGTGGTTTATGTGACTCTTGCTTCAGATGGAGCCTGGGAGCAAGGGTTCGCAAACTACATAGGGGTTGCTAGGGTCCTAATTCAGCCGGACTGCTCCACACCAACCAGACTCAGAGGGCATTTTCGGTAGCAAAGCCAGGCCAGGGCTCAACCTGAGTGTATCACAGTCAACTGGAGGACTTGAAAGCAGGTCCCAGGGTCCCAAGCCTGGGACTCTGACTTAGTAGTGCAGGGTGGGCCCGGGAATCTGCATTTCTAATGAGTTCCTGGGAGACATTAGCAGACCCAGGGCCACACTCTGAGAACCACAGTCCTCGAGCACCTAAGTCCTCGAGCTGCTCACTGGGACCAGCTGGGGGCTTTTTAAATTCCCCAGCCTCCCTGCCTCCTAACACAGAAGGAGGCCTAGGTGACTGTGTCTGAAATCACTCCAGGTGACTGCACTGAAGCTCTGGGGGGTAGGTTAGGTTATCTGCTTGCCCTGTCCTGCCCACCCCAGGCTCTCTCAGTGGATGCTTCAGGGCTGCAGGAGGTTCTTGCCTGGGTAAGAAGGTGCTTGTCTGCACAAGGAGAAGCCTGGTGGACAAAGGCTGCCCTCCTGCCTCCCATGCTGGCCAGGGCAGGGAGCAGGGGGCTGCAGGCCTCCAGGGGGAGTGCGGGGAGAAGGAGCCGGGCAACCGGCCTCGCCAGGGCCTCCATGAGCAGGGCACGCATGCCCCTGATGCTGGGTCCAGTCCCCAGGCTGGAAAACATCCTCCCCAGCTGGCCCGCTGCAAGAACCTTGGATTAGGTGGTCTCCTGCACCCCCTGTCGTCCAGTTTGGGAACAGCAGCGTGGCCTCTTGCTGCGGTCAGCTGAGAGCTGGCCTGGCCTAAGGTCCCCCAGGTATGGGGGCTGCCTGACCTCTCACTGTCCGGGGAGGGCAGGCCCTGGGCACATGCTGTCCCAAAACAGCACAGACACTTGGCGATTATTACAGTCCTTCGCCCTCCTCGCTCACCTGCGATGTACCTGGAAAGGACCCCACACTTAAAATTTAAAAGCTACAAATGTTTATGTCCCTTCAGTGCTCCCACTTCCCGCCCTCCTCTCATGGCCACCATCACCACGGCCACCCACCCTTGGCTTTGATCTACTTCTAGAAAGAGTCCAAGCTGCTTATTATAGGATATGAGGTGCCCCATCCAACCTTGGAGTCCCGTCTCCCTCTGCCCATTCTTCCAGCACGGCTCCCTCATTACCCCCACATAAGGGCCCCTGGGATATGCCCCTGCAGTCTACCAGAAACCTCTCCCTGGACTGGCCTGAGGACCTGGCGCCTCCCTCCCCTGGGGCCTTGGCTGACCCACCCATCTCCAGCCCTCTCTGTCACCATCCCATGTCCTGTGCACATGTGGTCCCAACAGGTGACACTGTCCTGGTGCCCCGCTGTGGCCATGCTGCTTCCTTCCCTGGCCTGGGCTCCTCTAGAGCTGGAGAGTGTCTTCTGTAGAGGTCCCGGGACCTCCGGCAGTCCTGCACTGGGTGTGTAGGGCTTCGTGAAAGAGTGTAAACTGAGTGACCTAATAGGGCAGGTAAGGGCTCAGTCCAGGTTCTCCCACAGGCCCCTTATCCCACCTTCCTGTACAGGCAAGGCTGTGCTGCGGGTGGGCAGGCAGGACTCACAGGAGGCCTCTCTGAGTTGACCTTTGATGATCTGCTGATTGAGCGATGCCCTCCCCTCCCTCCATCAAACCAGCTGAGGTGTCTGCCCCCCCGTGCTGCTCACGGCTGCCAGGTCCCTTGCTCCC
Source organism: Loxodonta africana (assembly GCF_030014295.1). NCBI lineage: Eukaryota > Metazoa > Chordata > Mammalia > Proboscidea > Elephantidae > Loxodonta > Loxodonta africana. Next base: position 2,613,766 of record NC_087347.1, on the reverse strand, counting down.
ACCAGGTGGAGGCATACTTTCTAATGGTCACCTATGTTTGCTTCCAAACCATGTGCCCCAACTGCACTTGTTATTTTAATAAAGGAATTTAAGGAAATACTGTGAAATCTAATGAATGTGAAAAGAAAGAATCTTTTGGATGGAAGAAAAAAATTAAGGTGATTGTTGGAAAGGTCTGCTCAAGGTGCAATTTGCTTATAAAAAAACTACCATCAAAGTAGATGTTGTCGTTAGGTACCATCGAGTCGGTTCTGACTCATAGTGACCCTACGTACAACAGAAGGAAACACTGCCCAGTCCTGCACCATCCTCACAGTCGCTGTTTTGCTTGAGCTCATTGTTGCGGCCACTGTGTTCATCTGTCTTGTTGAGGGTCTTCCTCTTTCCGCTGACCCTTTACTTAACCAAGCATGATGTCCCCCTCCAGGGACTGATCCCTCCTGGTAACAGGCCCAAAGTCTGTGAGATGTAGTCTCGCCATCCTTGCGTCAGATTAGTTTTGGAAAGCAAGAGCTCTGAAAGGCTGGAAGCCAAGTTGTGAAAATCTAGCAGCATTCTGCACCCAGGTTGCAGGTCCCCAGTGTGTTCAGTGTTCAGGCCCTTCTGTTGTTGTGAGCTGCTGTCTAGTCAGCCCCTGACTCGTGGCGACCCCACGCACAACGGCAGCAGACACTGCCTGGCCCCACGCCAGCCCGTGATTGGTTGCAGATGAGACCGTCGGTGACCCCCAGGGTTTTCATTGGCTGCTTTTCTCCACTGAAACCTGTTCGGCATCACAGCAGCACACAAGCCTCCGCTGACAGGTAGGTGCTGGCTGCTCATGAGGTGCACTGGTTGGAAATCAAACCCCAGCCTCCCTCATGGAGGGGAGAGTTCTACCACTGAACCACACTGCCCCCTTCAGGCAGTTCTGAGGAAAGCCAGACAGGAAATCCCAGAGGGTGCATCGCTGGAGGGAGACTCCAGGGGGCGCCCTTCTCACTGTAGTCTGGGCACATGGTTTCTGGTTTCTGCCAGAATGAACTGATAGCCAAAGAAAAGCCTAGGCCCGGGTCAAGAATGGCCACTGAAGGCACATTTATAGATTTGAAAGATGTTTAAGTCCCACGTGATTATTCTTCTAATCATTCCTCCTCTAACTGATTTGTGATAACTTCAGGTGTCAGTTCAGTGAATGGGACAAGGGGCTTCTTCTCCTGAAGGAAGGGATACCTGGCCTGGAGTAGGGGGAGGCCAGGGCAGCAGGACCAGATACAATGCAGGTTTCCCAGTGGAGCTTAAATTTCAGATAAATAATGAATACCCTCATAGTATGCATGCACCCCAAATATCATAAGGGACATACTCATACTGAAAGCTATTCCTTGTTTAACTGAGATTCCAATCTAACTGGGCGTCTGTGTTTTTATTTGCTAAATCTGGCAACCCTATGTGGCCCTGCTTGGCACAGGGCTCCATGCCCAGTCTCTCTGGCCAAGAGCCAAGGTCTGGGACACAGGCTGGCAGTGAAGAGGGGTGCCAGCTTCCTGACCACCCACATGGCCCCAGGCCTGGAGGTGGGGCTGTCACTTTCCATGCCCATGGGAGGGTCTTTCCTGAGGCTGGGGCACAGGCTGAGAACACTGCCTTCTGGAGCTAGAGGTCATTACACGGCCCAACTGCAGCTCTGAACTACACGGTCAGCAGAGGCTCCTGACCTGGGCTGGCTTGTCACAGAGGACTTGACTGGGACCCAGGACCCAAGCCTGAGAGAAGGGGCCCTGCAAGCCAGGGCGGGGGCCACAGGGCAGGGGAGCACCCCAAGGCCTGACCCAGGACAGGAGAAGCATCCGCCCTGGCTGCAAGCTGTGACAAGTGCTAGAGCCCTGGTTCATCTGCACTGGGCCCTGGGCCTCAGGCTGGAGCTCCTTGAGGTTGGAGCTGCTCTTGTCTTCTGCATCTTATGGGGGGGGGGCATTGGTGGAGCAGGACATAAACCCTGGCCAGAGGGACAGCCTCCACTTGCAATGACACACCTGTCACACCTGTCACCTGGGCAGGTTCTCATTCAGAAGGGCTGGGCCCCAAGCTTGCTGATGCTGCTGGCCCTGGGAGGCTGCCTGGGCTGCAAGGAGCTGATATATCCAGTGGCCACCTAGACGGAGCTACCAGCTAATCCTGCGGGCCTGAGGGTACTGCTCTGCCTGCTTGCCAGGGCTCGGGTCACAGAAACACCCAGAGGGGCTCTGGACTCCAGGCTTTGGGAAGCCAACAAAAGGTTAGTTGAAATGAACTCTGGCAGCTCACTATGGAGATGGTCAAACTGAAATTTGCCCCACTACTGTGGGTTCTAGGGCTCAGGCCTGGGATACCTGCTCCCAGGCAGCCTCACCTAGGAGGAAGAGGAGGAGTGGGAGAGGAAGGAAGAGGGGGAGCAGAAGGAGGAGGGGAGGCCCATCGTCAAAGGGAAACTTGCTGTCTTCCAGCCTGGCCTGAGTGTTCCCTCCCCAGTTCAGGTATCTCTCCCAGGCTCTTTGCCTCTTTTCAGGTTTCACGCCCGAGGCAGCTCTCTCCAGGCAGATCCTGCCCTCAGATGTTCAGCTCTCGAGGGCGTGGATGTTGTTTAATTTTATCTCTAAACTTTTGGGGGAGAGGTTTGCACACTTAGTTCTCCACAGACCCCACCGAGACCTATCGCCTCATGCCTCCTTGCCTGAGGTTTGCGTGGTCTGCTGCTGTCTGTAGGCACCCAAAGCAGCCCTGTCTGATCTCTCTCTTCTGCAGGCTGTGTGGGTGGGGCGGGGGTCCTGCAGTGGCAAAGCTGGAGGAGAAAAGATTTGTCCTGAGGATTCAGAGCCTGCAGGTCCAGGCTCAGGGCAGAGCCAGTCAAGGAATGGACAGAGGAGGTGATGTGAGGTGGGCTGGGAAGCCTATGCACAAGACTGGGGGAGTCAGGGATGGGAGCCATCTCCCCTGAGCAGCATGGCATTGGGGTCCCCTAGGTTCACCCTGGTGGACCCTGGAGTTGGGCGTGGGAAGAGTCTATGGACAGGCCCCCTTCCTGTGAACCTGGCAGATTCAGGGTCATTGCCCCAGCGGAGCCTGCCTTTCTGGGAGCCCTGCCCCTGGCTGGGATGTGTGGGGGGACGATGCTCGGGCCTGTATTTTTACGTCCAGCCAGGACAGCGAGAGTCAGGTAGGCACACAGGGCTCCCCTCCAGGCGTGGGCCCAGGCAGGGGGTTTCCAATGGGTGGAGCCCTAGAAGACGGCCCCATGACGTTCTCCTTGTCTGTGCCTTCCATCAGCCTTCTGCCTTGCGTCCTTTGGGAATAGTGTTCCCTGAGAGGTAGATAAGCACAGGGAGAAGAAAGCCAGTGGGTGGGAAGTGACCGACATTCCTCTTTCCTGGAGCTCCAGACACCATTCGCATCACTAAAGAATCACCTCACTTTTCACTCAGCATTTTACCCACGTGTGGATCCCAAACTCCTTCCCTGTTTCCCGGGAATACAGTGGGTGGGTGTGGAATATCCCTCGGCTCTTTGCCAGGTTAGCGGATGCAAGATCCTCCAGGGAGGGGTTCCTGGATCTCCTCCAGGACTGGCAGGGGGTTGGGGAATGTGGTGAGCTGGAGGGTGGTCCCAGGAGCAGGAAGGCCTGGGGAGGAGGAGGGTAGGGGGCTTGAATGCCCCCACATGCCCAGGTAGGAAGGTGGCACAGACTCTTCTGCCCCCAAAGTGACAGGTTGATCAATGGGGGATTATGAAGTCGAGGATTTCAGGATTTTTGCTAGTTTTTAAGAATTTTTTTAATTGAGGTATAACATACAGTAAAGTGCACTGATCTTAAAGGCACAATTCAATGAGTTTTTACATGTGCATACATGTGGGTGAACACCACAACCTAGGTCAAACTATGGAACATTCCCAGAGCCCAGAAGCCCACTTCCCTTCCCTTTGGTTTGATGGGTGTTATGGGTTGAATAGGGGCCCAGGTGGCGCCATAGTTAAGAGCTCAGTCTTCTAACCAAAAGGTTGGCAATTCAAATCCACCAACCACTCCTTGGAAATCCTAGGGGCAGTTCTACTCTGTCCTGTAGGTTGCTACGAGTTGGAATCGGCTCAACGGCAACGGGTTGAGTATGGGTTGAATGAGCCCTGATGGTGCAGTGGTTAAGTGTTCTGTCACTAACCAAAAGGTCAGCAGTTCGAATCTACCAGCCACTTCTTAGAAACACTATGGAGTGGTTCTACCCTGTCTTAGAGGGTCACTATGAGTCAGAATCGGCTCGACGGCAAGGGGTTTGGTTTTATGGCTTGAATGTTGTCCCCCCTCAAAAAGATATGTTGAAGTACTAATCCCAGAACCTGTGAAGGTGACTTTCTTTGGAAATAGGGTCTTTGAAGATGTCATCAGTTCGGTTGACATGGGATCATACTGGAGTAGGGTAGGGCCTAATCCTATACGAGTGGTGTCCTTATAAAAGGGGAGAAGAGACACAGAGAGAGGAGGATGGCTGTGTGATGAAGACAGAGATGGAATTATGCTGCAGATGTAGCCGAGGGATGCCTGGGGCTGCAGAAGCTGGAGAGGCAGGAAGAAGCTTCCCCTAGAGCCTTTGGGGAGAGTATGGCCCTGATGACAGCCTGAATTCAGACTCTCAGCCTGCAGAACTGTGACACAATACACTTCCTTCCTTACAGTCATCCACTCTGTGCTACTGTTTGGCAGCCATATGACACTCAGACAGGGGGTCTGCCTTTCTGCGTTCGGAGAGCACTCAGGGTCCTTACAGTCTGACACCTGGGTTAAGAGGCCACTCTGCTTCTCCCTTGGCTTCCCACAGGGGGAAGGATGGGTTGGGTCAGGCTGGTGCTAAGGTCCTTTGCGGTTCTGACCTTTGGATCTCCTTCCACTAGTCCTTGGACACACAGTCAGAGTTGGATAGACACGCTGCACCCCCCTCACACACACACCAGGAGAGGGCACTTCACAGGGCCCATGTGGGTCCAGAGGCTGAGGGCAGGGCTCAAGGCACACCCGTGGTGAGCATCAGTGCCCAGCTGCCTGGCTCCACGACCTCTTGGGCAGGCAAGTGTCATTTCTGTCCCCATGTCTGCTTTCCAGGGCCTAGGCACTCACTGTCCTTACTTTTCAAATGAGAAACAGAGACTCAGAGGGGTGAGACGGCCCACAGGATGGGAAATACAAGGGTCCTTCCAGGGAGCCCCAGTGTCCTTCCATTCCTCTGGAAGATGAGGTTTCCTTTCCAACCTTTGCACCAAACTCAGCCCTCCTGAGCCCCCATGAAAGACTGAAGCCACCCCAACTCTTAAGGAATTTGCCTGCCAATAAATAGCAAACAGCCTTGGGCTTGCTGTCAGTCCCCCGGGACACACAAAGGGTTGTATTCCTAAAGTGGCAACTCCTTACGTCGTCCCTGCCATTGTCGATGAGCAAGCACGTGATCTTCAGCTGCCTATGTTTAAAACAAACATTATTTGAAAATCCTTTACCCTATTTTGACAACAGTTAAACCTTCATTAAGTCTTTAACTTCCTCATTCTTGCTATATAAACCCTGGACTTCTTTTCTGTCAGCAGAGCTCCTTTCCACTCTCAGTTGGGATGCTGCCTGATTCATGAATCGTTCATGAATGTGCCACAGGCCGGAGAACAAGGACTCCAAAGGATGGGTACAAGGGCCCCAGGAGGGAGAGTTTCATGAGAAAAGGACAATGAAAATGATAGGTAATCTGATGCGTTTTGGCATTTGAAAAATTATTGATGACAGTTGATAATTCTATTAGAGCGTTTGGGCAAAAAGAGGTATATGGAAAACTAAGCAATTTTTTAAGATAAAAGCAAGGAAATAACTAACTCCAGGGAAAAAACATATGCAGAAGAAAATATCAACAGAATGCTCAGCTCATCTAAGTAGTAACTTTTCTTTACATGGTCATAATCCTGTGAGACCTGAATTGATTTCACCCTAAACTGTGACAAGGCCGTGTTGGGAGGAAGGGGAAGGGAAAATGCTGGCATTGGCTTGAGACAGCAATAATTCAGTGGTAAGTCTAAGATGATAGAGAAAGAGGGGTGTATACATTACCTATTCCTGTGTAACAAATCACCTTGAGGTGTATTGGCTCAAAATAACAGTCATGATCTCACCATTGTAGTGGGTCAGTGTGATGGATAATGTTATGTGTCAACCTGGCTAGGCCATGATTCCTAGTGTTGTGTGGTTGTCCACCATTTTGTGATCTGATGTAATTATCCTCCATTTTGTGATATTATATAATTATCTTCCATTTTACGTGTTGTAAATCCTAAAGTTCATATGTTAATGTGGTAGGATTAGTGTGGAGTGTATCTTGAGTCAAAGCCTTACAAGAGGGTGTGATTCAAGTCACATCCTTACTCAAGTCACACCCTTACTCAAGTCACACCCTTACTCTGATGTGAGGCGAGTTCCCTTGGGGGTGTGATCTGGGTGCTCTGACAAGGCTCTTCCTTGCTCTGGATCCTGCATCCAACTCGTCATCATCTGACCTCTGATTCTCAGGACTTGAGCTAGCAACCTGTCATCTGACCTGTCTATTCTGGTATTCACCAGCTTCTGCACCCCTGTGAACAAGCAGTCTGCCACCTGACCTGTCAATTTTGGGATTTGCCAGCTTCCACAGCTCCATGAGCCAACAGCCTATTGTCTGATTTGCTGATTGTGGGTTCATCAGCCCCTGCAACCACATGAGTCAGGAGAACCTTCCAGCCTGATGTCTGATCCATGGATTTGGGACTTACCAGCCTCCGCAACAGCTTGAGCCACTCCCTTGAGATAAATCTCTCTCTCTCTCTCTCTAATCTATCTATCTATATGCTTCCCAGGTTTTTAATTTAGTAGATAACCCAGCCTAAGACAGTCAGGAATCTGGGGATGGTATAGCTGGGTTCTGTGACTCAGGGTCTCTCTCAGGTATCAGCCAGGGCTACAGTCACCTGAAGGCTCAGCTGGGAAAGGATCCACCTCACTCCAGAGGCTGTTGCCAGGATCCAGAGTCCCCCTGGCTGTGGGCTGGAGGCCACTCTTGGTTCCTTGCCATATGGTCACAACATGACCCCTGGCTTCCCCAGAGCAAGGGCTCTGACTTCAGAGAGAGGCAGACAGCAGGGTAGAAGCAAGTCTATTTGCCACCTAGCCTTAGAGGGGCATCCTGTCACCTTTACTGTACTCTTATGCATTGGAAAAAGGAGTCTTGGTGGTGCAAATAGTTAAGTGCTTGGCTGCTAACCAGAAGTTTGATAGTTAGAACCCACCTAGCAATTCCACAGAAAGACCTGGTGATCTGCTTCCATAAAGATTGTTGTTGTTGATGGTGGTTGCCCTCGAGCCTATTCTGACCCATAGTGACCCCACGTGACAGAACAGAATTGCCCCATAGGGTTTCCTAAGCTGTAATCTTTACAGGAGCAGACTGACAGGTCTTTCTTCCAAGGAGCTGCTGGGTGGGTTCAAACCACCAGCCTTTTGGTTAGCAGCTGAGCACTTAACCATTGTACCACCAGGGCTCCTTTCCGTAAAGATTACAGCCTAGAAAATTCTATAGGGCAGTTCTTCTCAGTCACATGGGGCTGCCATGAATTGCAATCAACCCCACAGCACCCAACAATAACCACATGAGCTGGAGGCAAGTCAGGGATCCTGCCCACACTCACAGGAAGGGTCCTGAGTACAGGAGGTAGGGGACATTGGGGCCACCCCAGAAGCTGCCCAGCACAAGGGTGTCCACCTGTTGTTTGGGAATCCATAGGTGAAGTCCCAAAGAGCAGCTCATGGAGTAGGAAGTTGTTGATTCCAGACCCGGCAGTTGGGGGCAGGCAGGACAAGAGTTGTGTTTTTCCTTAAAAGCACTTAAAAAAAAAAAAAAAGCAGCATTTGTCTCCAAAATCAGCTATCCTAGCATACGGGCTGAGAGCTGGCCAGGCTGCAAGCTTGCCAGAGGCCCAAGGCTGCAGGAACACGGGTGTGGAGCTAAGGCCCCCAGGAATCTCTCCCTGTCTGAGGTCTTCATGGGGGCGCTGGGAGAGGCAGGATGGAGAGTCTGGAGAACACGACTTCACAGGGACTCTTGCCTGGAGGAGGGAGGACATGGGTTGGGGGGCCACTGTGGATCATTGGCGAGCTGTCACGAGGAGTGGCCAGCTGAATTCGCCTGGCCAAACCTGGCACAGGCGTGGTCTCCATCCTGAGGGAACTGAGTGTCCAAGGCAGAGCCAGGCCGTGGTGGTGGCTGGGAGAGGCAGAAGGGGCGGGCTCTCTTCAGCGGGGATTGTCTCCCTGCCCCTGGAAGGGTTCGAACAGAGGCTAGGACAGTATCCAGGGGGGCCTGGAGGGAGCTCCCATCCCGGGGAAGTTGGGAGACACCCCCAAGGAGAAGGTTGGCTCCCCAGGCAGCATGGTTGCCAGCAGCACCTACTCCTGTGGTTGGGGAGTGGCCTTGCCAACAGAAGACCCCCGTGCCCAGAGGCAGAATCTCCCCCCACACGAGAAGGCCCAGGGCTTCCAGCACACAGCACGCCCAGGCCCCTAATTGTGGGAGGGACACCCTGACTGGGGCCGCTTCTCTGCAGCCTAAACAGACCTATTGTTCCCTGGCTATTCATGGCCACATAAAAGCCGGATTGATGGGAACCAGGGCTCAGTGTGTTTCTCAGCCTGGCCCGACATCCGGCTGTGCAGCCCTGCTCGCCGCCCTCTTGGGATCCCTGGCTCCTTGCCTTTGAGGGTCTCTGCTGGGAGCCACCCCAGGCTCCCCAGGCTGCCCCCTCCTCTCTCTGGCACTTTGGGTGTCCCCTCCATATGCTGGTGGATGCAGAGAGGGAAGAGCAGGCTGCCCATGTCACTTGTAGCTGGTTGTCCTGGAGCCCCCAGCTCATTCAGAAAGCAAGTCTGGAACCCCTCAACACGGGGAGCTGGACATCGTCAGGGGCCCAGCTGAACCGAGATCACCTCTCAGAAATAAAGGGCTGGAACTGCCTTTTGAAACACAAGCTGCCTCTGTCCATCTGGGTGGCTGGAGGCAGGCCCCCTCTCTACCCATGGACCTTGAAAGGACCACCTGTCTCCTGCTTTGCTCCAGGGAGATGCCAGCCACTCAGCAATCAGCAGGCCAAATCAGGTGTGCACGTCACAAATTGAGAAACAGTATAAAAGGGAGAAAAAGGAAGGATGATAACCTACCTGTCCTCCATTTTCCCTCTCTGAGCCAATGTTCTCAGCTGCCCTCAAGCCAGCTCTGACTCATGGCAACCCCACGGACAACGGAACGAAACGTTGCCGGGTCCTGTGCCATCGCCACGATGGGTTGTGGAGCAGACTGTTGTCATCCACAAGGTCTTCACTGACTGATGTTTGGAAGTAGATCAGCAGGCCTTTCTTAGTCTGCAAGCTCCCCTGAAACCTGTTCAGCGTCACAGCAACACACACACCTCCGCTGACAGACAAACGGTTGTTGTGCAGAGGTGCGTGAAAGAAGGTGAGCATTCTACCACTGCACTGCCACTGCCCCCAAACGAACCCGGTCACCACGGAGTCTGCTCCGACTCTTGGCAACTCCATGTGTGTCAGAGTAGAGCAGTGCTCCACAGGGTTTCAATCACCAATTTTTTCAGAAGTAGATCACCAGGCTCTTTTTCTGAGGTGCCTCTGGGTGGACTCCAACCTCCAACCTTTCAGTCAGCAGCCAAGTTTATTAACCGTTTGCCCTCCCCAGGGACTTCTGTCTGAAGTGACGCTCCCTGTCGCTGCCCCCGAGTGGACTGACCCTCTCCCGATTCCCTCTGTCATGCTGGGCAGACATTGTGTGAACCCAAGTGGTAGTGCTGCTCATTCTGCTACACAAACAGGATCAAACCACACGCATTCCTGCATTCCTCTGCAACCGCGCCTTCTCACCAAATGAGACTTTTGGACACCTGCCAGGTCCATGTGCATTAGCCTCACCCATTCTTTCTAACAGCTGGTAATTCTCTAGCCCAGGGTTTTTCAGCCACAGCACTATGGATGTTCAAACCAAACCAAATTCTTTGCCATCGAGTTGATTCTGACTCATAGCAACCCTGTAGGATAGAATAGAACTGCCCCATAGGGTTTCCAAGGAGCAGCTGATGGATTCAAACTGCTGACCTTTTGGTTAGCAGCCGTAGCACTTAACCACTGCACCACCAGGGCTCCTGTAGAACTTTCCCATAGGGTTTCCAAGGAGTGCCTGGTGGATTCAAACAGAGAGGGTAATTCACCATTGGAAGAGGGGCTGTCCAGTGTATCATAGAAAGCTGAGCAGCATCCCTGACTTCTATCCACTAGATGCCAGTAGCTCCCCAATCATGACAACCCAAACTGTGTCCAGACTTTGCCCTATGTCCCCTGGAACCAGAATCACTGCCAGTTGAGACCACTGTTCTGTTGCGTGATCTGTTTGTTTATTCAACCTTTCTGCTTCAGATGATCATTGAGCTATCTCCAGCACCTTGCCACTAGGAGCAACAATGCACTAAACATCTTGAAATGTATCTCATGTTCATTGTTTTATTTTTATGTGATTGATTCTCCAAAATGGGATTGCTGGGTCAAATGTAGGCTGGCCTTGAACTCATGCAGCTCCGGCCCCAGAGCTTGTGCATATCCCTCCCAAGCTCTGGGGAGGGCCTAGCAATGTGTACATTTGGTCATGTGCTTTTTTAAATTTTGCACACACATACAAAGGATAATTTAACAGCAATTATTATCTCCAATAAGCCTATTACCCCCACTCGCCTTCAGTATGGGGGACACCTGAACATGAAGAAAATGAAAATCCTCACACCTGGACTGATAAACTACAGCATAATAGATGGAGAAGAAATGGAAGTTGTCAAGGATGTCATTCTACTTGGATCAACAATCAACATCCATGGTAGCAGCAGTCAAGAAATCAAAGGACATGTTGCCTAAAATGCAAAGACGTCACCTTGAGGACTAAGGTGCTCCTGACCCAAGCCATGGTGTTTTCAATCACCTCATATGCATACGAAAACTGACAGAGAATAAGGAAGACCAAAGAAGAATTGATGCCTTTGAATGGTGGTGTTGGCAAAGAATATTGAATATACCATGGAGAGCCAGAAGACCAAACAAATCTGTCTTGGAAGAAGAACAGCCAGAGTGCTCTTCAGAAGAGAGTGTCTCACATACTTTGGACATATTATCAGGAGGATCCAGTCCCTGGAGAAGGACATTCATGCTTAGTAGAGAGTCAGTGAAAAAGAGGAAGACCCTCAACGAGATGGATTGCCACAGTGGCTGCAACAATGGGCTCAAACAAGCAACGGTCGTGAGGACGGTGCATGTCTTAGTCATCTAGTGCCGACAAAACAGAAACACCAGAAGTGGACAGCTTAACAAAGAGGAATTTATTCTCTCACAGTCTAGTGGGCTACAAATTCAAATTCAGGGTGTCAGCTCCAGGGCATGGCTTTCTTTCTCTGTCGGCTCTGGAGGAAAGCCTTCGTCATCAGTCTTCCCACAGTCGGGGAGCTTCTCAGGCTCAGGGACCCCGGGCCTTAAGGATGCGCTCTGCTCCTGGCACTGCTTTCTTGGTGGTGTGAGGTCGCCAACTCTCTGCTTGCTTCCCTTTCGTTTTATCTCTTGAGAGATAAAAGGTGGTGTATCAGGGAGGTGACCGAGTAAGGGTAGTGTTACAATCCCACCTAATCCCCTCAACATACAATTACAATCACAAAATGGAGGACAACCACACAATACCGGGAATCATGGACTAACCAAGTTGACACATATTTTGGGGGGGACGCAATTCAATCCATGACAGTGCAGGACTGGGCAGTGTTTTGTTCTGTAGTACATAAGGTCACTATGAGTTGGAACCAACTCGATGGCACCTAATAACAACACCAGCGACATTGCATTGGGAAAATCTGCTGCAAAAGACATCTTTAAAGTTCTAAAAAGCTAAGATGTCACTAGCCATGATCTTTTCAATTGCCTCATATTAATAGTGAAAAAGGAAGACGGAAGAACTGATGCATTAGAATTGTAGTGTTGGCAAAGAATATTGAATTATCTGTGGACTGTCAGAAGAAGGAACAAGTCAGTCTTAGGAGAAAAACAACCAGAATGCTCTTCAGAAGGGAGGATGGCGAGACTTCGGCTTCCTTACTTTGGACACTTCACCAGGAAAGACCAACCACTAGAAAAGGACATCGTGTTCCGTAAGGCAGAGGGTTAGTGAAAACGATAGAAGCACCCCTGAGATGGATTGCCACAATAGCTGCAACGATGGGCTCAGACTAGTCATCACGAGGATGGCACAGGATCGGCAAGGTTCTGTTCTGGTGTATGTAAGGTCACCGAGTTGGAGCCAAGTCAATGGCACCTAACAACAAAGCAAAGCTTGAATGTACCAGAGGGTCAGATGGCGGCCATGTGTCCACGCTCATGTCCTGATCTGGGCGATCGCCCTGTGGATGTGTCTTCTCCACGGCCCGGGGTGTTGTTCTGACCTTCTGCACCCCAACATCCCCCTCCTGGATGCCTGGTTTCCTGCAGGGCCTGGGATAGGGGGCAGGGCCAATAGGGTATCCACGTGTCCAACAGGCAAGAGGGAGGGTGGTGGGCCCTCCCCGGTGTGGTGACACCATCCAACACGCCGAGCCACAGAGCCAGAGTGGGAGGCCCTGAGCAGTGGGAGGGAGAGGCAGACTTTTCCAAAACTACAGAAAGCATCCCCAGAGGAGCCTGCACCACAAGTCGGGACCGCTGCATTCCAGGCCTGCTCTGCCCCAGCCGTGTGGTCAGAGGTCTGCTCCTCCCTCTGCCGGCCTCAGCTGACCCTGGGCTGACCCCTCTCTGCTCGAACCTCTAGGCTGGGCACTCACCCCCTTGCAGCTCTGAGCAGCTCGTGAACAGAAATGGGTTAATAGAGCCATCGCCCAATCTGCTGCAAGGGCTGACGAATGCTGTCACTGTGGGACAGCCCTCATCACCCTCATCCAGAGAAATGGACGAGGCCCATAAACCCATCTGGGAGGGCGGTGGTGAGGATCGCTCCCTGCTAATGGCCTGAGTGTGTTGCCTCAGGAGGCAATGATTCAGGGGCCGAGACGTTACGAGATCGATAGCGCTTTTAGTTGGTTCTTCTGAAATAAATGGCAACAAGTCACAGAGGGTAATTTCCTGCTTTCCTCAATTCCTGGCTTGGAGCTTTAAAACTGCACCAGCCAGGCAGGGACAGCGAGCAGAGGTGGCAGCATGGGTGTGGAGCTGGGGCAGCCAGTCATGGCCTCTGTGTCAGTGACAGGGACGAGGTGGGTCTCCAGCAGGTCCAAGAGGCCAGGCAAGCCGGCAGATCCTGGTGAGAGCAGGCTCAGGGAGGGCCTGCAGAGGGGCAATGCCTGGCTTCTGGGCCATGGTCAGACACTGCTGGCCCCAGAACTGCCGGCGAGCCATGTCCGATGCCTCTCGGAGTGTGGGGGCAGAAACTAGCCAGCCCACATTGTTTATTTTCTAGACTTCCATCTGCCCCTAGGGTGACAACCCGTCTGCGCGTGGTCTAAGTAAAGGGGGTTACTGCCTCACCCAACAGGAAGCCTGGAGCTCACAGTCACTCCCCTCACTGAGCACCCACCCTGAGTAAGCACGGGGCACCGTCTTAGAGGCTCCTGGGACCCTAGGCCATGGTGCAGCTGTCCCCGTGTGAGGCTCAGGGACCCTATGCACTTTCCTGGGCTCTTAGGGACATGTCTGCTTCTCCCCAGACTAAAAAGCAAAAAAAAAAAAAAAAACAAGCTCATTGCTGTCTAATCAATTCCGACTCATAGTGACTCTATAGGATAGAGTAGTCCTGCCCCATAGGGTTTCCAAGGCTGTAAATCCTTATGGAAGCAGACTGCCACATCTTTCTCCTGCAGAGCTGCTAGTGGGTTTTAACTCTCTACCTTTCGGTTAGCGGCCAAGCGATTAACCACTGCATCACCGGGCGCCTCCCCAGACATTGGAGATGAGAAATTCTGACTGTAACAGAAATGCCCCTGAGTGACCAGCACCCCTCCACCTCCTCTGTCTCCCCACCTGGGCCAGCTCTGCTGTGGAACCAGACACTGCACCCCCGGGAACAACACACTGTTGCCAGACGCAGTGGGATCAAGTGTGGTGAGGAGGCAGGTGTGAGAGAGAGAAGCTGTCCACAGGGACCCATCTTCAGGAGGTAGGCAGACGGAGTGGCACCTGACCAGCACCCCCCAGACTGTCCTCATCCTGGGGGCCTGGAGCCAGGGAGGCCGGTGGGTCAGAAGCAGCCAGGGCCTGAGGCATGCAGACCGCCCCCCCCCAACACCAGGAGGGGCTGATGGGGGCAGAGATGGGTCTGGGGGCCCCTGGTCCAGTGGGGACACAGTGGAAGCCAACCCTGAGGGCAGGGCCAAGGCAGAAGTAGGGTCAGGCAGTTGGCTCACGGCTAGAGTCCTTCCTCATCTTTGGTCAGTGGAGGGGGTCTCTGGCCAGTGTCCTAGACTCTCTGAGCCTGCTCCGGGTCTGCCCCAAGCCCTTGCACTGGGGGAGGGGGTTAAATGCTGTGCTGGGGAAGCCTTCACACAGCTCAGTTCACAGTGAGAGAGCTGTATACACCAATCGTCATGGTGACAGGGACAGAGGTCAGGGGCTCTGTTGGGACTCAGTCACAGGGAGGAGAGGCCCTGTCAGAGGAGCAAGAAGACATCTGCTGACAGAACCCAGGTTTCTGATTGGTTTCTGGAACGCACAGCAGGAGTCTCAGCAGGCCTCATAGGCACGTGGGAGGCACGGAACACCCGCACCTCTCCAAGGTGACCTTGGTCCATGGTTGGCCTGGCATCACTATTAATAACCCCCTGTGGCATAGTGGTTAAGTGCTACAGCTGCTAACCAGAAGGCTGGCATTTCAAATCCACCAGGCACCCTTTGGAAACCCGATGTGGCAGTTCTACTCTGTCCTATAGAGTCACTATGAGTCAGAATTGACTCGAGGGCAATGGGTTTGGCTCACCTCCTAAAATGCCCTGGCTGGGTGTCACAGGATACGGTGTCCCAGGGTCCTGGACATGTAGGACATGGGGTTTAGACCTGATGGCCAGGTGAGAACCTGTTGTAAGAAGTCAGGGGTGTTAACCTGGCTGTCTCCCACCTTCATACACCCAACCTTATTCATAGGGTTAGAAATTCCACGCAATTTCAGAAGGAGCTCAGACCTCTTAAGGAGCCCCCGGGGGACTTGCGTCCTCCTGGACAAGTTCTGCCAGTAGAGATGCTGACTGGGGACGTGTGTGCCTTTTTCCTGCTCTGAGGAGAAATACAGAGATGACAGAGATTTTTTCAAGAGAGCAGAATGTGTAGTTTTCTTTGGTCTCAGTGGTAAGTGTTTAAAAGTGTTGTTACAAGGTCGTTTATTAAGCTGAGATTTTTTTTTTCTTTCCCACCGTATTAAATCAACATTATTGGGTCAATTGAGAATTTGATTTTCAGGGCTGATGCAGGAGCTTGTTTATTTATTAAGAGTGAAAAAGTGAGTTGGTTGTTAACAGGTTTTCATTAAATTAGTTCTGGTTAAAAGATTAAAGACACGAGAATGGCCGAATTACTTTTTGATTGCTGGGTTGGTTTTTGGTAGTTGGTCCTTATTAAGTCAAATACCAGGTGCTTTATTTGGGTTATTAAAGGAAATTTGTGGTAGAAACGGGGTTGTGGATGAACTAGTAAGTTCATTTATTTATTTGTCTATTTATTGACTGATTGACTTGTTGATTGGTTGATTGATTTTTATGTAGGAAAGGGCAGCCGGGAATTTCATCCCACACAGATCGCACACCGGAGTGCTAGAGCCAAGGTTGAGCCACGGGGATCCCAGTGGTCTGAAAACCACAAAATCAGATGTGAGTCTCTTTTAGGTGGAATATTTTCATGAAACAAAGACAAAGCTTGTGCTCCCACTGCAGGCATCAGCCACGCAGAGATACCTGTGCGTCTAAAATACATTTATTTTGTTCCTTCCTGGGAAATGCCCTCCTGTGTGAGAGTCTAGTTTTAAATAATAAATCGATGGATTAAGACTTTGCCCAGGTCTGCACCAGGCCAACTGCTGGATTGGTTGGAGACATCAACAGGAATGGGGAGGGAAAAATAGAGAACTTGTACTCACTTGGGGTGGATCTTGCACTAACTGCCAGGTGAGCGGGTAGCAGTAAGCATTAGTTTTCTATGCTGCATAACAAATTACCCCAACACGTAGCAGCTTGAAACAATACCCATTTGTTATCTCACAGTTTCTGAAAGTTCCAAGTCCTGGGACGGCTTAGCTGGTCCTCTGCTCAAGGTATCACAAGGCTGAAATTGAGATGTAGGCCGGGTTGTGTTCTCATCTAGAGACTCAACTGGGGAAGGACTTGCTTCCAAGGTCTTTGCAGCTGTTAGCAGAATTCACAGCAGCTTTGCATCTTCACCACCAGCAGGAGAAGCTCTCGCTCTGATGAGACCCTAATGGCAAGGCCTGAGTCTTGTATAACATAACGTAATCATGGAGGTGACTGTCCCTGGCCTTTGCCTTACTCTTTTGGCTAGGAGAAAACCTCAGGTTCCACTGCTCTCAAAGGGTTGTTGTTGTGTTGTTGTTGTTGTTAGGTGCCGTCGAGTCAGTTCCGATTCATAGCGACCCTATGCACAACAGAACGAAACACTGCCCGGTCCGGAGGCCTCAAGGGGTAAGGATTATACAAGAGTATGACTCAACCAGAGTGCTCCTTGGAAGCAAGGATGGTGAGACTGCATCTCACATACTTTGAACATGTTGTCAGAGGAATCAGTCCTTGCAAAAGGACATCATGCTTGGTAAAGCAGATGGTCAGTGAAAAAGAAGAAAACCATCAACAAGATGGATTGACACAGTGGGTGCGACAATGGGCTCAAGTATAGCAACAACTGTGAGGATGGCACAGGACCAGGCAGTGTTTTGTCCTACTGTGCCCAGGACAGCTATGAGTCAGAACTGACCCAATGACGCCCAGCAACAACAACATGACCCATCAATTGCTCATACACAAGTTCAAGTTGAAGTTGAGGAAAATTAGAACAAGTCATGAGAGCCAAAGTATGACCATGAGTATATCCCACCTGAATTTAGAGACCATCTCAAGGATAAATTTGACGCGTTGAACACTAATGACCAAAGACGAAACGAATTGTGGAATGACATCTAGGATATCATACGTAAAGAAAGCAAGAGGTCATTAAAAAGAGAGGAAAGACAGAAAAGACCAAAACGGATGTCAGAAGAGACTTTGAAACTTGCTCTTGAATGTCGAGTAGATAAAGTAAAAGGAAGAAATGAAGTAAAAGAACTGAACAGAAGATTTCAAAGGGCAGCTGGAGAAGACACAGTAAAGTATTTTAATGACATGCAAAGACCAGGAAACCCTGGTGGCATAGTGGTTAAGAGCTACGGCTGCTAATGGCAAAGGTCGGCAGTTCAAATCAAGCCGGTGATCCTTGGAAACTCTGCGAGGCGGTTCTACTCTGTCTTACAGGGTTGCTGCAACTTTGAATCAACTCGACTGCAACGAGTTTGGGGGTTTTGTGGTGCAGAGACCTGGAGATAGAAAACCAAAAGGGAAGAACAAGTTCAACGTTTCTCAAGCTGAAAGAAATGAAGAAAAAATTCAAGCCTCAAGTTGCAATATTGACGGATTCTACGGGGAAAATACTAAACAACACAAAAGAAGATGGAAGGAACACACAGAGCCACTCTACTAAAAACAATTGGTCGGCATTCAACCATTTCAAGAGGTGGCATATGATCTGGAACCGATGGTGCTGAAGGAAGAAGTCCAAGCCGCTCTGAAGGCACTGGCGAAAAACGAGGCTCCAGGAATTGATGGAATGTCAGTTGAGATGTTTCAACAAACGGATGCAGCACTGGAAGTTCTCACTTGCCTATACCAAGAGATTTGGAAGACAACTTCCTGGCCAGCTGGCTGGAAGAGATACATATTTATGCCTGTTCCAAAGAAAGGTCTGACCTTATGCAGAAATTATCAAACAATATCGTTAATATCACACAAAAGTAAAATTTTGCTGAAGATCATTCAAAAGCGGCTGCAACAGTACATCAACAGGGAACTGCCAGAAATTCAAGCCAGATTCAGACGAGGATGCAGAACCAGGGATATCATTGCTGATGTCAGGTGGATCCTGGCTGAAAGTAGAAAATGCCAGAAGAATGTTTACCTGTGGTTTACTGACTATGCTAAGGCATTTGACTGTGTGGATCATAACAAATCATGGATAACATTTAGAAGAATGGGAATTCCAGAACACTAAATTGTGCTCATGAGGAATCTGTACATAGATCAAGAGGCAGTAGTTCCAACAAAACAAGGCGATTCCTGATTTAAAGTCAGGAAAGGTGTGTGTTGTTATTGTATCACTTCACCATAACTATTCAATCTGTATGCTGAGTGAATAATCCGAGAAGCTGGACTAGATATGAAGGAGAACGAGCCATCAAGATTGGAGGAAGACTCACTAACAATCTGCATTATGCAGATGACACAGTCTTGCTTGCTTAAAGTGAAGAAAACTTGAAGCACTTACTAATGAAGATCAAAGACCACAGCCTTCAGTATGCATTACACCTCAACAGAAGGAAAACACAAATCCTCACAACTGAACTAGTAAGCAACTTCATGATAAACAGAGAAAAGATTGAAGTCGTCATGAATTTCATTTTACTTGGATCCATAATCAACAGCCATGGAAGCAGCAGTCAAGAAATCAAAAGACACATTGCATTGGGCAAATCTGCTGCAAAAGACCTCTTGAAAGTGTTGAAAAGCAAAGATGTCACCTTGAAGACTAAGGTGCGCCTGACCCAAGCCATGGTGTTTTCAATCGCCTCGTATGCATGTGAAAGATGGACAATGAATAAGGATACTGAAGAAGAATTGACGCTTTTGAGATGTGGTGTTGGCAAAGAATATTGAATATACCATGGATTGCCAAAAGAATGAACACATCCGTCTTGGAAGAAATACAACCAGAATGCTTCTTGGAAACAAGGATGGCGAGACTACACCTTACATACTTGGACATGTTATCAGAAGAGATCAGTCCTTGGAGAAGGACATCATGCTTGGTAAAGAAGAGGGCCAGTGAAAAAGAGGAAGACCCTCAACAAAATGGATTGACATGGTGGCTGCAACAATGGGCTCAAGCGTATCAGCAACTGTGAGGAAGGTGCAGGACAGAGCTGTGTTTCGTTCTGTTGTCCACAGGGTCTCTATGAGTTGGAACCGACTCAACAACACCTAACAACAACATGGCCCATTGGGGGTCACCTTACGCTGTGTTGACACACAGTAAGGGAGGTGGGTTGAATAAAGGAGCGACTTGCAGGACTTGACACCAGACAGAACGGCACAGACAGAAAGGGCCAGGGGCTCTCAGGCCGGGGGTCCGGAGGGCAGTGGTAAGTAAGGCTGGAAACTTGGGTTGGGCCAGGTTGAGGAATTTCAACTTTGTCTTAGGAACAGTAGAGACATTTGTTGTTTTAAACTGTTCTCGAGGAATTCTATTCTGCAGGTAGGGGAGGGACCAGAAACCTGACTTGCCTCAGTTTACTGAGCCTCATCTGGTGAGGCCCATGCTCCAACTCCATTCATACATACGGATCCAGCTGGCCCCAAGCGACCTGATACATTCGGTTACGGAGATTTAGGTGGGTTTTCCAGGAATCAGTTGCGAGGTCTGGGTGGTTCCCACTGCTATCCTGGACTGGCCTCCTTCTTGGGCAGTCGCATCAGGGAAGTCAGTACCCGTGGCTTCAAACAACGTCCCCCAGTCATCCAAGCCTTAGGGGAAAAGAGCTCATCCACTGTCAGCTGAACATTCCAGTCTGTCAGGTAGAGTTCTATTGGTTACTCAAAGGCAAGGCTTCCGGTAGAATTACAAGCAACCCCTTACGCCTGCCTATGGACGTGTCCATGGGGCTTCCAGGACCCCCACACCACACCACAGCACACTGCCCTGCACTTCCTGCTCCCCCTGGACAGGCTCCCCTTCCCAGGGTAAGCCCTTTAACCAAAACACCCTACTCAGGAACATGCCCCCGGGTAAGCCTTTGGCATTTCCACTTTTTTCTTGTGCTCCCCGTGGAAAAGGAACAGGCTTTCTTTCTGAGCCTGCACTCATCTGTGACACACATGTGTTTGTCCAGTCCTGGCTAGTGCTATGCAAACGAACACTCGCCTAGAGGAAAGAATGAGAAATTTAGGGAAAACTGAAATGGTTTCCATACTTATATTTAATGTATTCTTAAGGTGACGAAGAGTTTTCAGGAACAAACAGGAAACTTTGTTCTTAGCTTATTCATGTAAATTGCCTGCTAGAATATTTAGAAGGCTCAGAATAATTACAGATGTTTCCTTTCTCCATTTAGTTTGTGTTTTTGTCCAAAGTGAGAATATTGTTGTGTTTCCGTGATTATAAATATAATATACGCTTGATGTAAAATGTCATACACAAAAGCATACAACATAAAAAATGGGAGTTCTCTCCATAATCCCATTTCCCACTAGTTAACAATTGTTTCATATTCTTTGGTGTATGTATAATTTATTTTACGTAATCAGCATCATGTTGTCTGCATTTTGCCTATTACCTGCTCCCTTTATTTACTATATCTTGGATATCTTTCTATGTGTAGAAACAGCTTTTGAAGGTTTTCCGAATATCCACGTTAGGTGATCAGACCATCTGGGAATAAAGACAGTTTAGCTTCTTTTTCGATCTAAAAAACCTTTTATTTCTCTTTCTTGGCTTATTACACTGATTGTTTTTGTGGTGTGCCAGTCAGTCAATTCCAACTCAGAGTGACCCTACAGGACAGAATAAAACTGCCTCATAAGGTTTCCAAGACTGTAATCTTTGCGGGGCGCCCTTGTGGTACGGTGGTTGAGAGCTTGGCTGCCAACTGAAAGGTCAGCAGTGCAAATCCATCAGTCACTCTTTGGAAACCCTATGGGGCAGTTCTACTCTGCCCTACAGGGTCACTATGAGTTGCAATCAACTTGACAGCAATGGCTTTTTTTTTTTTTTTTTTCTTTTTTTGGTTAGAAGCTCCAGCATAAGGCTGAATAGAAGTAGTAAGACCGGATACCTTGCCTTGAATCTGATGTAGGGAGAGAAAGCATTCCGTTTTTCACTATTAAATATCATGTTAGTTGTAGTTTTTTTAGATACCCTTTATCAGGTTGGGGATGTTCTGAACTATTACTACCCCACTGACAGTTTTTATCAGAAGTGAATAGTGGATTTTTGTCAAATGCATTTTCGGCATCTACTGAGATGATCACTTTTTAATCATTTTTAGTTTAATAAGGTGAATTATATTGATTCATTTCCAAATGTTAAACCAATTTAACATGCCTAGGATAAATTATACTTGTTCTTGGTGAATTATCCTTTTTATACGTTATAGCTGCAATTCATTAAAATTTGATTAAGAATTATTATATCTATTTTTTATGTTCATGTGAGATATTGGTCTGTAGTTTTCTTTTCTTGTAATGTCTTTGTCTGCTTTTGGTAGCAAGATAATGATGGTGTCATGGAATAAAGTAGGGAATACTTCCCCCTATCCCTACATCAAATTTTTGGAAGACTTTGCGTAGGCGTGGTATTTTCTTCCTTTCATGTTTGGAATATTTCATCAGTGAAGCCTTCTGGGCCTGGAGGTTTTTAACTACAACTCAAATTCTTCAATAGATCTATGGTTACTCAGGTATGTGTTTCCTCTTGAGTGAGCTTAGGTAGTTTCAAGGCATTGGTTCATTCAGCTAAATTGTTGGATATATCAGCACAAAGTCATTCGTAATAGTCTCTTGTTATTATTTTAAAATCTGTAGACTGCCACGAAGCCACGACTCTCGTTCCTGATATCGGTTATCCGTGTCTTCTCTTTTCCCCGATCCGGCTGACCAGCGATCTACTCGCAGAGCTAGGCTTTGGTTTCGTGGATTTTCTCTAATTTTTTTGTTTTCTGTTTTCTATTTCATTGATTTCCATTTTGATCTCAATTCTTCCTTTTCTTCTATTTACATTGTGTTTAGTTCATTCTTTCTTCCTAGTTTTTTAAGGTGGAAGCTGAGCTCGTTGATCGGAGGCCTTTCTTCTTTCTAGCGTGGACATTTAGGGCTGTACAAATCCTGCTTTAGTGACATCATGCAAATTTTGGCATGCCGTATTTTCATTTAGTTTAGATTTTTTTTCTTAGAAAATTTAATTTCTTCTTTGAATCATGAATTATTTAGAAGTATGTTATTTAGTTTACAAATATCTGTGAATTTTACAGATATCTTTCGTTACTGATTTATATTTTAATTTTGGTTTTGTTAGAGAACATATTTTGCATGTCTTGAGTCTTTTAAAGTTTGTTGAGCCTTGTTTTATGATCCAGAATATGGTCTATCTTATTTCAGGTGCGCACTTAAGAAGAATGTGTTTTCCGCTGTTGTTGGATGGAGTCGTGTATGAATGGTAGTTAATGTCAAGTTGTTTGATAATATTGTTCAAGTAGCCTACATCCCTGTTGGTTTTTTGTGTACTTGTCTGTTTGGGACACTCTGGAGGAGCCCTTAGAGGACCCAGGGATGCTGGGTATCAGAATGAGAGAACCTGGCCCTGCTACTGAGGACCCAACGCCTAGGGTTGGATGAAGGGCCTGGCCTCTTGGAAGCTCACTCCTGGGCAGGTCAAGGGCGCCCCACTGGCTGCAGAGAGACAAGATCTCCTGGGTGATTGTTGCCTGCAGTGGATTTACTACTCCACAGAGGGAAGTTAAACTGGGACCTTCCAGAATACATAGACCAGCCCAGACTCATCCACAAAGGCCTGGGCACTGTGAGCGCATCTGCATATTTGGACTCTGTTCCTAATCCTGGGATGGTTGCAAGTGACTCCTCCCTGGGGCTGTTGGCTTCTCCCTGAAATTATTTCTAGCCACTGAGGTGGGGCTTGAACGCATGATAGGGGGGTGTCCGTTTTCCTGGAGGAGGCTTAAAGAGAGGGGAGCAGCTGGGAGCATGGGGATTGTGTCCTGTGAGGAAGCCGGGTGTCTTGTGAGGAAGCTGGGTGTCTGTGAGTAATCTGAGTGTCCTGTGAGGAAGCTGGGTGTTCTGTGTGAGCAATCTCTGTGTTCTGTGAGGAAGATGGGTGTTCTGTGAGGAAGCTGGGTGTCCTGCGAGGAAGCTGGGTGTCCTGTGAGCAATCTGTGTGTCCTGTGAGGAAACTGGGTGTCCTGTGAGGAAGCTGGGTGTCTGTGAGTAATCTGAGTGTCCTGTGAGGAAGCTGGGTGTTCTGTGTGAGCAATCTCTGTGTTCTGTGAGGAAGATGGGTGTTCTGTGAGGAAGCTGGGTGTCCTGCGAGGAAGCTGGGTGTCCTGTGAGCAATCTGTGTGTCCTGTGAGGAAACTGGGTGTCCTGTGAGCAATCTGTGTGTCCTGTGAGGAAGCTGGGTATCCTCTGAGGAAGCTGGGTGTCCTGCCAGGAAATTGGGTGTCCTATGAGGAAGCTGGGTGTCCTGTGGGGAAGCTGGGTGAGAGAGCAGAGGCCCACTGTGGAGTCAACACCATGGATGTTCCAGAGTAGTAGTCTCACCATGTGAGCTGATGGTCACTCCAAGAGCTCCAGTACTTCTGACGGGCCGCACCTGCTCGCTTTCACCATCCTTATTCTCTGCAAAGCTGCTCATGGTGAGTGCAGTGACTCGCAAAGCATGTGCACTGTGGTTTCTCCTCTGTTGTCTCTATTCCTTTGGATTAGCCCAGCCTATCCAGAAGTTCCCAGGGAGCCAAATCACCATCAGGAAGATGCGGGCCTTGATCTTCTACCAGTACATGACCACTCCCAGAGGCAGGGCAAGGGGCAAGGCCCCGGGACAGGGCAGTACCAGAAACATCTCTTCCTGTTAGGTAGCTGCCGCAGTGACGGGATGATGGAAGGAGACTGGGAAGTTCTGGAATGAAAGGTCACCGAGTGGCTCCCATGTTCAGGCAGGCTTGGAGGTCCATGGGCTTCCCCACCGTCTCTGTGCCCCCACAGGCTGTGGCTCCGGAGCGTGGGGTGGGCCTTGAGGCCGGGTGTGTGGTGGGGGCTACAGGCGCCACCATGGAGGCAGGCATGTCAGTTTCTGGCTGGTTTTCTCTGGTGCCACCTGCCGTACGGGGGAGAGTGCCGCCTACCACAGGAACAGAGCCTTCAGGGGTCACCTGCTGCTTGAAGGTCACACACTCCACAGAGCATGTGTCTGCAGGCACGTTGTGCATACTTCAGCCGGTGGGGAGGTTGCTCTTTTCCCCACCCTTGCCAAGCCTGGGACCGAAATTGCTGACAGTGTGGTAGGAAACTCAGACAGAGATTTATGAAAAGTTCTTCCCACGAGTGAGAACACATTAAAACAGGATCCTTAAACTACCAGTGAAAAAAATAAGGTTGCAGAGACTTTTGCATTGATCCGCTCTTCTACATGCACTTCCAGTTTTTCCTTCCTTCTGAGAAGCCGAATGTCTTCTCCTCCCACAGGCACCCAGCCCAGACTTGTGCTTCCTGTCCGCCTTAGACTCCTAATTAATGCTGCTGTAACAGAAACACCACAGTGCGGGATTTAAAGAACAGAAATTTATTGTTTCACAGTTCAGGAAGCTGTCGTTGTTAGCTGTCATCAAGTCGGCTCTGACTCACAGCGACCCCATGAACAACAGAATGAAATGTTGTCTGGTCCTGCACATCTTCACTGTCGTTGGTATGCCTGAGTCCCTTGTCGCGGCCACTGTGTATTTGCAGTGCCTTCCAACCTAGGGGGAATCCCTGGTGGCATAGTGGTTAAGTACTACGTCTGCTAACCGAAAGGTCGGCAGCTCAAATGCACATGCCGCTCCTTGGAATATCTATGGGGGAGTTCTACTTTGTCCTATAGGGTCACTATGAGTCAGAATCAACTCAACGACAACAGGTTGGCTTCCAACCTAGGGGCTCATCTTCCAGGACTATATTGGAAAATAAAAATTCCATTGGGTTTTCACTGGCTAATTTTCAGAAGTAGGTCTCCAGGCCTTTCTTTCTAGCCTGTCTTAGTCTGTAAGCTCTGCTGAAACCCGTCCACCATGGGTGACCCTGCTGGTGTTTGTAATACTGTGGCACAGCTTCCAGAGTCATGGCTACATGCAATCCCCCCACAGTATGACGCACGGACAGACTGACAGGTGGAAGGTCAGAATTCAGGACACGGCTCTAGGGGGAGGCCCTTCTTAGTCTCTTTCATCGACTAGGAGCTGCCGGCAATCCTGGGTAGTAGATTCATCTGTCACGTGTCTGTCTTCATACAGCGTCTTCCCCGTGTGCGTCTCTGTCTACTCTGGTCCTTTATAACTCAGAGAAGATTAGGTTTAGGACCATCTCTGTCTGCTCTGGTCCTTTATAACTCAGAGTGGATTAGGTTTAGGACCCACCCTGCACTCTGTGACCCCATCTGGGTCTCCCTGAGAACAGTGTGTGCTTTCAACTGTGTGTTATTTCAGGTGGTTTCATCAGTGAGGTGTCTACATAATGTTGGGTGAAAAGTACTGTGTCTGGGTCCCAGTACTACCCACTCTGGGCCTCTGTGGTTGGGGGCCTTGGGCAGCTGGGTTTGGGGGCACAAGGCCCCTATCCCAGGTGTCCTTATTTCGTGCTTACAGGTAAACTGTCTCTGTCAGCTCTGAGATGGCCGCACTGGCACATCCCCACTGTCCCGGGAGGTCCCCCATCATGTTCTCACAGGTGTGATGGCTGGGCTGTGCCCCTTTTGTGGAACTGTCTCTGTAGGGAGAGCTTTGAGGTGGCAGAACGGGCGCATGTCCACTGTCCCGGGGGGGGGCCCACCATTGTACTTTCACAGATTTCATCGTGTCTCCCCAGGGCCTCACACCTGCCAAGCCTCCTTATAATGGCGTGGCAGGTTTTCCCAGCTGATGCCACCCTGATGAAAAAGAAAATTGAAAATCTTCACACTTCCTGTCTCCCCATAATGAGGGATATCAGCCCTGGAAATCTCTCACTTCTATTTCACCAAAGCTGGGTGCCACAGGCCCTTCCCAAGTGAGCCCGCAGGAGATCCCTGAGGCTGGTGAAGGCATCTGGGAGGCAGCTCGAGCCAGAGTCCTGAGGTTAACGGAGCTGAGAGGCCCAGTCAGGGTGTCGCAGCAGAAGTTCTGTGTCGAAAACGGAGGAAGGGTGCTTTTGGCCCAGGAGTGCCTGCAGGCCAGGCTGGGCAGGTCTTCACCCAGAATCGCAAGGCCAGGCTTGTCTCCCCTCCCTCGCTGGGAGCTGGTTCCCGAGCCCCCACCTAGGCATGGGTCTGGGGTCTGCCTTCGGGAGGCCTAAGCTGAGAGAGGCCATAGAGACGCCACCAGCGCAGCCCCTGCAGTTGACAGGGAAGCAGTTTTCGGGGCCAGGAGACCTCAGCACTGATGTGTGCACTGTGGTGTGGCCGGCTGCCCTGGACGTGACCTTCCTGGACAACACAGAGCCTTTCCCTGGCAGATCCACTCTGATGATTCTGAAATCTGATTAAAGGAGTAGGGGCAGGTACACCTTCACAGTGCCTTCTGCTGAGAATCGCAGTTAGAGCAACCCGGTGCAGTGCTGACCTAATTAAGATCGGATCGTGTGTACTGGAAATGACATTAGTGTTCGGCATTCAGCCTCCTGTAAGCTCCCTGCCCGAGACAGTGAAGATTTAGGATGTTGGAAATGAAGTTTCTGCAGGTTGGACGCCCATGAGCAGACTAATTTGATAAATTTTGGCAGTTATTCACATCATCCCCTCTGATTTTCTGCTTTAAAAATGGCTCTGGTATGCTTCGAAGGCCAGCGTAGCAGAGGCAGGGGTCTGGGAACCATGATTTCAGGGGACACCTAAGTCAATTGGCATAAATAAATCTCTTAAGAAAACATTCTGCAAATCACTTTGAAGAGTAGCTTCTGGAGTCTTAAACACTAGCAAGCAGCCATCTAAGGTGCATCAACTGGTCTCAACCCACCTGGATCAAAGGAGAATGAAGAACACCAAGGACACAAGGCAATTATGAGCCCAAGAGACAGAAAGGGCCACATGAACCAGAGACTACGTCATCCTGAGACCAGAAGAACTAGATGGTGCCCAGCTGCAACCGATGACTGCCCTGACAGGGAACACAACAGAGAACCCCTGAGGGAGGAGGAGAGCAGTGGGATGCAGACCCCAAATTCTAATAAAAAGACCAGACTTAATGGTCTAACTGAGACTGGAAGGACCCCGGTGGTCATGGCCCCCAGACCTTCTGTTGGCCCAGGACAAGAACCATTCCCAAAGCCAATTCTTCGGACATGGATTGGACTGGACAATTGGTTGGAGAGGGATGCTGGTGAGGAGTGAGCTTCTCAGATCAGGTGAACACTTGAGACTGTTGGTATCTCCTGAATGGAGGGGAGATGAGAGGGTGGAGGGGGTTGGAAGCTGACGAAATGGACACGAAAAGAGAGAGTAGAGGGAGAGAGCAGGCTGTCTCATTAGGGGGAGAGTAGTTGGGAGTGTGTAGGAAGCTGTACATGGGTTTTTGTGTGAGAGACTGACTCGATTTGTAACTTTTCACTTAACCTTTCACTTAAAGCACAATAAAAGTTATTTTAAAAAAATGGCTCTGATGGAGGAGTGAGCAGTGACTTCCTTTAGAACCTTCCAGATCCACTGAGTGCTGGTTCTGTGAGCATAACCAGGGAGCTGAGGGTCCTGGTCCAGTCCCTCAGCCAGGCCGCATCCTCCTGCCTGGGCTGTCTTTGAGGTGCTGTCACCAGGAGGGACTTTTCCTTCAGCCATCCTTTCTGCACCCCGACAGGATGTCCTTGCCAAGGACAGATGGTCATGGCTGGTCTGCAGGCAGGAGCGTGAGTTGGGTCGAGCCTGAGTTCTGAAGACTTCCCCAGCCCTGCAGTATCTGTCAGCCTGCAGACCACACAGGCCAAGGGCCAGAAGGGCCACGAGCTCTGTCTGTGGTGATGGCAGCCACCTTCATCACCATCTCCCCATCCCTGGCTCAATAATGCCGCCGTGTGTCACGGCGCTTCTCTGCCTGCCAGAAGCTCCTGTCGCCCTGGAGTGAACCTGGGCCCGCTCTGGCTCTGCTCTGGCCTTTGGGGAGTGTCTGTGCAGGCTGAGCTCTGTTAGAATGGTCAGAGGCTCCTGGAAACACACTCTCTACTCCATGGAAGACCACCCCCTACCAGGTCAGAACTGCTGTGTGGACCCCTTCTTCCATGTGATGGCTCTGGGGCCCATGACTTCCTCCCCTCTGGCCCTGGGTGTGACCATTTGTGTTGGGGGTGGGGCTTACCCTGGGCCCTGGGTGTGACCAGCCATGATGGAGTTGGGGCTTACCTTGGGCGCTGGGTGTAGCCAGCAGTGATGGAAGTGGGGCTTACCCTGGGCCCTTGGTGTGACTAGCTGTGACGAATGATGAGGCTTCCCCCAGTAGGGCTCCCAGAAGTATTAAATGAGAGTCACTCTGCTGCATTTTACCCTCCTCACCCAGCCCACCTCAGCCCACCACTGAGGCCACTAACTCTGCCTCCGGTACCCCAAGAGTGTCTGCAGATGGGGACCTCCTGCCGCCCCCCCCCCGGAGTCTTGGCATGTCCCTGGACCCTGCCTTCCCACCCATCTCCTTGGAGCATCACCTCAGGTATCCCAAGTGACAAGAAAGGCGACGGATGCATCCATTGTCCCCTCCCTCCTCCCACTGAGCACACGCACATTCAGGGAATGTCACCAGGAGGCCCAGACCACAGCAGTGGAGCTTCTTGTCCACTCAAAGTCTGGCAGACAGACCTCGTTTTAAAGCAGGGATTCTTGACCCTCAGGGGACATGTCTGGAGACATATTTGGTTGTCTCAGCTAGGGGTGGGGTGCTCCTGGCATTCAGTGGGTTGGGTGGGGGATGCTGCTCAGCACCCCACAGTGCACAGGACGCCCCCACCCCAGGGTGGGATCTGGCCCCAGTACCCACAGAGCCTTCATGGGGAGAAGCCAGTGGCCTCACCATCTCAAAGCCATCACTGGCCAGTGCCCGTCTTTGCTCTGCTGACCTCCTGCCTCATGGGCTCAGGCCTCTGAACGTGTTTCTGGAACTGATAGGGTGTGCTGGTTTTCACCTCTCTACCCAGACTCTGAGCCAACTGGTAAGGAGAGTCCAGGTGGGCCAGGGCAGCAAAGTGGCCGAGGAGGCGGCCTGAAGCTGGGGCCTACCGCCATGCCCCTGTCCCACCCCGTGCAGACCCTAAGAGCCTGTGGTGGTGGCCGGTGCCTGCGCTCACTCTGAAGAGCAAGGGCTGAGCCCCTGAGGCCAGTGCAGGGACCTTTGCCCATAGACCCCATGCTCTCGGGGCTCCTCCCTGCCCAACCTGCCACCCATGCCCACCCAAGCCTGTTTGACACGCCCCTGCCTCCCTCGTGGGCACCCATTCTTGCTGAGGAGTGAGGTGGCTGCGGGTGTCCCCCACATGCAGTCACGGGACCCAACTGATGAGGGGAGACAAGGGCCACCATGAGTTCTCCTCCCCACCTGGACCGTCCAGAGATGCAGGAGACCAGGTGGTCAGGGGCCAGCTTGCCTGTGCACCCTGGATGCCTGCCCCCCTCAAAAAAAAAAACTAACAAACCAAACCCATTGCCGTCGAGCCAATCCCACTCCCAGCAACCACACGTGCGCAGAGTAGAACTGCTTCATGGAATTTTCAAGGCTGTGACCTTTCTTCTAAGACTGCTCTGCGTAGGTTTGAACCACCGACCTCTTGGTTAGTAGCTGTGCGCTTAACCGTTGGTATCGCCCAGGGCCTCCAATCCCCCACCTTGAGCCCTTTTCTCTTCACCCATGTTCAGGTAGCATTGCTCCCAGATCCTATTAGTGGGAGACCTAGGCTGAGACAAAGGGTGACCAACGGTGGGAGAACCCGCTTGTCATGGAAGCCCACCCTCCCCCACCAGCGGGATCTCTCCCTCCCCCGCTCGAAGCACACGTTGTCAGGAGAACACGGCTGTCTTCAGCAGCCCTTTTCAGATTAGTCGATCTCCATCCATAACCAGGAAACCCTGGTGACGTAGTGGTTAAGTGCTATGGCTGCTAACCAAAAGGTCGGCAGCTCGAATCTGCCAGGCGCTCCTTGGAAACTCTACGGGGCAGTTCTACTCTGTCTTATAGGGTCGCTCTGAGTCGGAATCAACACGGCAGCAGTGGGGCAGTGGGTTTTGGCTGGTATCCATAACCACCACATTCCGGGGACTCCACAGCATCCCCCAAGAGCTCCACATTTGTATGACAAAAGGTCCCTTACCCAAACAACTGGGGCACAGGGAAGGCCAAGTATTTCCCCCCAGAACAACAGATCCAGTGTCTCCCCCTAAGGAGCATTCCGGTCCCGCCTCGTTTTCTTTCCACATCCACGTGAGAATGAGTCACACGAGCATAAATTCAGCAATGACTTTAACTATGTTACATTAATTTCCCACAACTCTGCCTTAACGCCATCATAATTCATCCCATGTGTTTCCATTTAGTGTGGCACTTGCTGCCGGTTTTTGATACATAATCCATATTACATGGTGAAGGATTTCTTCGTGTCCTAGTTCTTACAAGAAGTTTTACCACCAGAAATGCTGTTGTTTTTAAAATATGTCTGCACATTTTTGGATCCTGCTCCCCTTGAGTGTGGGCTGGACTTTGCAACCTATTTCTAGGGAAGAACATGAGGCAGAACTGCAGGACGGCCCCTTCCAAGTTGGGTCATAAAGAGACTACAGCTTTAATCTTGGGCACCTCTGACTCTCTTAGGTCTCTTGTTCTGGGAAAAGCCAGCTGCCATGCTGTGCCCTACAGAAAGCCTCGTGTGGTGAAGAACTGAGGCCTGAGGCCCACCAACAACCATGTGAGCGAGCTTGGAATTGGATCCTCTCAGTTGACTCTAGGAGCCCTGGTGGTGTAGTGGTTAAGAGCTACAGCTGCTAACCAAAAGGTTGGCAGTTCGAATCCATGAGCCGCTCCTTGGAAACCCTACAGGGCAGTTCTACTCTGTCCATTAGGGTCACTATTAGTCGGAATCAACTCGACAGCAATGGGTTTGGTTTCAACCCACTCTACAGATGAGAACTGAACCCTGATCCAAATCTTGATTACAGCATGTGAGAGACCTTGAGGCAGAGACAGCCCGCTCAGGTGGGCCCAGATTTCTGACCCACAAGAACTGTGAGATAATAAATGCCTGCTGTTTTAAACTGCTAAGCTTTGGGGTAATTTCTTATGCGTCATAGATAACTAATACAGCTGTCATATATCACCAAATGCCTTTTGAATATTGTTATGGATTGAATTACGTCCCAAAAACGTATGTTGAAGTTCTAACTCCTGTCCCTGTGAATGTGACCTTGTTTGGGAAGGGGTTGTTTCTTTGAAGATGTTGTCTGTTAGGTTAACATGAGGTCATACCAGAGTAGGGTGGGCCTTAATCCCTTCCGAGTGGTGCCTTATTAAAGGGGAGAAGAGACTCACACAGGACAAAGACACCATGTGCAGATACATCTACAAGCCAAGGATCGCCAAGGATTGCGGGGAGCTACCAGAAGCTGAGAGAGAGGCCTGGAACAGATTCTCCCTCAGAGCTTCAGAAGGAATCAACAAGGCTGACACCCTGATTTGGACTCCCAACCTCCAGAACTGTGAGACAAAAAACGTCTTATAAACCACCTAATTTGTGGTGTTTTGTTACAGCAGGCCTAGGCCACTAAGGGAGCCCTGGTAGTGCAGTGGTTCGGGGCTCAGCTGCCAACCAAAGGGTCAGTGGTTCGAACCTGCCAGCCACTACGCAGGAGAAAGATGTGGCAGTCTGCCTCCATAAAGAATGCAGCCTTGGAAACCCTATGGAGCAGTTGTACTTTGTCCTACAGGGCAGCTATGAATTGGAATCAGTGTATGTAGGCTGCTAAGACAAAAAAAAAAGACAAAGATCTAGTAAAAATATACTTCTTTTTTCTCTTTATGCTATTAATGTAATGTCTTCTTCTATTTCCTGAACTAAAAACTGTTTTGTCATGGGGTGAGCTGTATTTCCTAGCGGATCCTTCCATCTCGTTGCTCTCCCACTCTGCCATTGCCTGCCTGGTCAGTGTGGTCTTCACAGGCCCAGCAGAGGGCAGGGAGAAGCTGCGTGGAGACACGCACCACCATCCGACTGCCCACACCTGCAGGTGGCGCCCTCACGTCTCATTGGCAAGAGCCGAGTCACATGACCACATCTGGTGGAAGGGATGCTGGGAAAGGTAAGAACCAAGGATTATGAGGTTTAGGATGAAGCACAGTTCAGTTTCTCCATCCCCCGAGCCTGCTCCCCACACCAACTTCTTTCGGCCTTTTTGGCCATTTCAACCACTTGGTTATAGAGCCATGCCTTGAGTTTTCAACATTAGACACCATCCATTGGTGGCTTACTATAGAAGTTGTTATGGATTGAACTGTGTCCTCCAATAATGTGTGTTGTAATTTTTTTTTTATACCTGTGGTTCTAATCCCATTTGGGAATGGGTTTTCTTTGTTATGTTAATGAGGCAGTATTAGCGTAGGGTGTGCCTTAAGTCAATTTACTTTGAGATATAAAACAGCAAATTAAACAAGCAAGCAGAGATGGGGGAAGATCTTCAAGGAACCAAGGAACAGAAGTGAAAAGGGACAAGGACCTTCCCCCAGAGCTAGTAGAGAAAGAAAGCCTTTCCCTAGAGCCAGTGCCCTGAATTCAGGTTTCCAGTCTCCTAAACTGTGAGAAAATAAAATTCTGTTTGTTACTGCCACCCACATGTGGTTCAGTTCTGACTTAGAGAGCCTTATAGGGCAGAGTAGGACGGCCCCACAGGGTTTCCAAGGCTGTAATCTTTACGGGCAGGACTGCCCCGTCTTTCTCCTGTGTCTCTTACAGCAGCACTAGATAACTCGGACAGACGTTAAAGGGTTGGCTATCTGTTGCCTTCCTTCCCCTTCCACACACCATACTTTGCCTCCCCTCCCCCAGTAGAGCTATATCACAATCCAGATGAATGCCGCATTCACTCCGTACATTATTACGACTCTGCAAACTTTCTTCACAGCTGGGCCACGTACTGAAGGATAATTCCATTGCTTTTCCTACGCAGACTTTTTCAGTTATTACTAATTCCTTGTGCAGTGTAATGAATTACTTAATGTGGCCCTTCTAGCTACGGTCTTTGTGACTCACACACAATGATTGAATGGGACTATGCAAATAAGGCATATGGAACCTGTGGTGGTTGGGGTTATGTGTCAACTTGGCCGGACCATGGTTCCCAGTATTGTGTGGTTGTCCTCCACTTTGTGTGTTGTGGTTTCTGACCTCTACATGTGGATGAGACAGGATTGGTGTGGGGTGTGTCTTGGGTCACAGCCTTGCAGGAGGGTGTGACTCAAGTCCCACTCTTACTCAAGTTACACCCTTCCCTGGGGTGTTGCCTGCTTCTAAGGTATATGTGTGTGTCCTGGTGGGGCTCTGTCTCTCTGCACCCCGATCCCTGTCTGGTTAGTGATCTATTGACCTCCAGTTCTTGGGACTTGAGCCAAGGCCTGCTGTCTGACCTGCCAATTCTGGGCTTCGCTGGCCCCCACAGCCCCTTAGGCCTGTGGCCCATCACCCGACCTGATTCACCAGTTTTCTGCAGCCTCGTGAGCCAGCATCCTGTGGTCTGAGCTGCAGATTTGTGCTCGTCAGCCCCTGCAGCCATGTGGTTTGGGAGAAGCCTACGCCTGACCCACAGATTTGGGACTCGCCAGCCTACACCACCCTGTTAACCATTGCCTTTGTACAGTTCGTAAGTTCTGTAAGACGTTGAGGCAAATTAGGGAACCCAAAGACGGGAGGGAGAGTACTGAGGGGAGGAGGAGGAGCTGATGTTAGAGACGATGGAGTGGGACAGCAGCTTGGGCAAGTTGAACATTTGGGACATCTTTAATGTCTGCCTCATAGGAATCAACATTGTGCTGATCCTTAAAAAAGAAATAATTTGTTTACCTTGTTTTGTTTGCTTAGTTTTCAGCGTTTCTGTCACCGATGCTTCCCCACCACTGGCAGAATGTAAAAGTCCTCCTCACAAATACATCAGAAATTTCACTGGCTCTATGTTTGGTTTTCCATGAGGTCTTTTAACTTCCTGACCCAGCTGAACTGATGTCTCCCCATAGGAGCTACCCCTAGGGCCCCAGTTATTCCAGGAACTCCCCTCACTTTTGCTCAGGAAAATACAGGCTTTGTTTTCGGTATGGCATGCTTTCTTCCTGGTTTACTTTCTCCTTTGGGGGAAGTTTGGTGAGGGCAGTGCTGGTCCAGTGGTAGAACTCTCCCCTTCCATGTCGGAGACACAGGTTCAATTCCTGGCCAGTGCACTTCATGTGCAGCCACCACCTGTCTGTCATGTGTTTATGTGTTGCTGTGATTCCAAACAGGTGTCAGCGTAGCTTCCAGGCTAAGATGGACTAGGAAGAAAGGCCTGGAAATCCACTTTCAAAACTCGGCCAATGAGAACCCTGTGGATCACAGAGGTCTGATCTCCAACCCATCATGGGGATGACGCAGGACCAGGCAGCATTTCAATCCACTGAGCATGGAGTGGCCATGAGTTGGGGGCCAACCTAAGAGCAGCTAACAACAGCATCCTACCGTAGCTTTCGGAGGAAGGGGGCAGAGGGGGCCATTTTATTTGATGGATTTCACGTTCATGCCTTTTGTTATATTTCCTAGTGCATTTTTAAGATGTTTCCTTTTTAGTTTGCAACTTTACATTAGTTTTTATTTTAAATTAGAAATGTTTTCCCATTTTGTTGTTTACCTTTCGACTTTATGATGTCTTTTACCTTACTGAATTAAAAAATGCTGTCAAATTTGCATGTCTTTAAAAAAAACTGCTTTCTGATCTTGTCATACTAAGAAGGGCCTTTTCCCTCATTAATATTATAAAAATATTATTTTTTAGACTCCTAGCACTTACATGAGTTTTAAAATTTTGTAAATTTATTATCCATTTGCAATTAATTTTGTGCGTGATGTTAGATAAGAAAACACATTTACTTCTTTAGCCGTAAAATATGAATATTCAATAAACGTATGGACACATTTGCATCTCACTAATCATTTTGAATTTCCAAATGGAAACAATGAACAGGAAACTCCTGCTCCCAGATGGGCTGCACCGCCATCGGCATCACCGCGGTATCCTCATGCATACCAGTAGAAATACAAACGGCACCACTAGGTAGACAGGTGATTTGACAGCACACATCAGGCCTAAGCTGGGTACGCCCTTGACCCAGCAGCGCCACGTCTAGGAATTTATTCCCCAGAAAAAACTCACGGAAGAATACAAAGATGCTCCCTGCCCATTGTCTTCAATACTAAATATCTGGAACCAAACCAAGAGCCCATCAGAATCAGGCATCCATAATTTAACACAGCTCTTACAGATAGATGGAACTGTGTGTGTGGGAGTCAGCGTGTGTGTGTGAGTGTTGTGTGAGATGGTGTGTGACTGTGTGAGCGCTGAGTGATTGAGAGTGTTGTGTGAGTTCGTGTGTGTGGTTATAAGTGTGTGTGAGTGTGTTTGAGTGTCATGTGAGTGTCTGAGTCTGAATGTGTGCGTGGGTGCATGTGTGTGAGTGTGTGTGTGATTGTAAGAGTGTTATAGATTGAGTGGTGTCCCCTAAAAATATGTGTTGTAAATCCTAATCCTTACACCTGTGGCTATAAACCCATTTGGGAGTGAGTTTTCTTTGTTATGCTAATGAGGCCATGTTACTGTAGGGTGTGTCTTAAACCCTTCTCTTGAGATATAAAAGCAGATTAGTTAAGGAAGGAAGCAAAGGAGCAGAGGTGGGGGGCAGAGATGGATGCCAGGCCATAGGAGATCTCCAAGGAGCCAAGAAACAGAAGCTGAAGGGACAAGGACCTTCCCCCAGAGCCAACAGAAAGAACACACACACACACCACTCATAGCGACCCTACAGGACAGAGTAGAACTGCCCCACAGGGTTTCCAAGGAGCACCTGGCAGATTCGAACTGCTGACCTTTTGGTGAGCAGCCATAGCACTTACCCACTACACCACCAAGCCTTCCCCTAAACTGTGAGAAAACAAATTTCTGTTTGTTAAGGCCACGCAAGTTGTGGTATTTCTGTTATAGCAGCCATAGATAACTAAGACGGAGTGTGTGAGTGTGTGTGTGTGTGTGTGTGTGTGTGTGTGTGAGTTGCATCTTTATTTATCAACCTGGAAAACGATCCAAGATTATTTCTGTGCAAAAGTGAAAACAGTATTGGTAGAATAGTGTTAATATAATTCACTGTTGAGGGGGAAAAAAAGTCTCCAATAAACAGTGCAAAGAGTTTGAAAGGAAATGTACAAATCCCTTATCTCTGACTGGCGACATGTCCAGTAATTTTTCTCCTTTTTTTCTTACACTTTCTAAGTTGTTTGACTTTGTAAAAAATTACAAAGAACAAGTACCATTTTTAGAAATAAAAACAGTATGGCTATACTTAAAAAGGAGCTGTGGACTCATAAACTGGAGTGACGACGGGAGGCTCAATGAATGCCAGGTGAGAGGGGGTTTCTCAGGGACAGAGAAGTTCCCCCTAGGCGGTTGGGGTGGGGGAGACGATGACCAGGCTGCCCATCCAGTGATGCCCGGTTCCCTGCACCCTTTCAGGGCCATTGGCCTCAGTCCTCTGTCCCTCAGGGTCCCAGGTGTCTGCAGCATTCACCAGGACCATTTACTCGGCATTGACTGTGCAGAGGACCCTCGCAGCCAAGGTCTTGGCAGAGCTCAGCTGTTCTCCCTTGGAGCGTCTGAGGAATAGCTGAGAGCTCCGTTTGATCAGCTTTTACTGTGCCAGTGCCAAATGATGCCTGGACCCACTGCTGGCCCTGAGGAGAAGACCGGGAACAGGCACCAGTAGCCAAGGTACAGAAGGACACCTGGGTGGGGTGGGGGGCGCAGTGCAGGCACTGCTGAGCTGACTTGGGACAGCTTCTTGGGGGACAGGGCAGCTGAGGTGGGTGTTGGAGGAAGGGTAGGTAAGGGGGCAAATGAGGTAGGCAGTACCGGATAAAGGCCACACAAAGAACTGCAGAGTGGACACCCTGCTCAGAGCCGCCAGTGTGAGTGCTCGCGGGGCACTGCTTTGTGCAGGACTGGTGCTCCCTGTGGGGGTCGCAGAGGCGGGGAGGGGGCGTGTGCTGAGGGCAGACGAGGCTGAGCTGTGCGGCTACAGCCATGAGGAGCACCCACTGGACCCAGCAGGCAGGGGTGGCTGGGCTTCTCTGCCGGTCCTCAGAGGACGCGTGGGCTGGTGGAAGGAAGGGAACACTGGAGGGTGTTGTGGAGAGGAGGTGAGAGCTGGGGGAGGCTTGCCAAGGAGTCTTATTAATCACACTGCTATTAATTACATAAAAATTAAATTGGCAACGACTGAAGCAGAAACCTTGAATCTGACACTTTTCCCATCCCTGCTCAGGAGCTGACTTCATCTTAATGAGCACCAGGCCTCTTTCTTTCTGTTATCCAGCTGACTGCTCTGGCTGGCCCTGCACCTCAGTGTCCCCACAGCCCCCAGGCCCACTCTTCTGTGAAAGGTAGGTCGGGAACTCACTTCTTCAGAGTCCAGGCCAGCTTGGAAATCCCAGAGCATCAAAGGATATCACGACAACCGCATACCAGGTGGGATCTCATTGTGAGCAATGGCAGAGGAGGGAGCACAGAGGAAACTTGGGCTACTCCTGTGATGTAGACTTGTGCACCTGTGGGCCCACCAGGGTCTTGGGGGTCAGCTTGCACACTGGGGAACATTCCAGACTATCCTCTCTGCAGTGTGCCTGAGGAAACTGCCAAGCTGTCTCTGGGAGTCATGACTTTGGTGCTTCCGGCAGCAGGGCCCGAGGTGTAAAGCCCTCCACTCTTCTAGGTACAGAGCTGACCTGGGCTTCTGGAATCAGGTGGCTCCAGGTCC
Organism: Loxodonta africana; assembly: GCF_030014295.1. Taxonomy (NCBI): domain Eukaryota; kingdom Metazoa; phylum Chordata; class Mammalia; order Proboscidea; family Elephantidae; genus Loxodonta; species Loxodonta africana. The sequence goes on along the minus strand of NC_087347.1, from coordinate 2,575,586 downwards.
CGGGTCAGGAGTCTAGGGGTCGGCTGCACGCCCTCTCCCACCCTGGCCTGCACATCCCGCTCTATCCCAGCCCCTCGGGTACCCCTTTGGGGGGAAAATGACAGGGGTGATCCAAACTGCTGTCACCCTTCCAGGCCCTCTCACCTTCCAGCTGGATCTTTAGAAGCAGAAGCTCCCTTTCTACCACAGGCTTCTCAGGCTGCATGGGGCCATCAGTTTATCTTTAATGGAACCGCCCTTGAGTATTTAAGGAGCCGCTGGAGCACAGCCTGGATGAATGCCAGGTGAGGGGGCAGCCAGAGACGCTGACAGTGACACACTGAAAGAAAAAGCCAGCAATCAACAAGACAAAGAGGTCACTTAAACACGATCAAGGTTACAAACCACTGCACAGCTATTTTTCACAAACAAAATATACCAGATAAGTGCCCTTCAGCTACATTAACAGATGAAAGCTATGCAAAGAAAAATTCACAAACATCCAACAGTCATTGACAGATTAAGCAGATTAAAAAACAATTAAGAATTTAGAATATGAGCATAATAAAATTAATGAGAGATAGACATCTTATGTTGCATACTTATCCTGCATACAGAAAATACGGTCATTTCAGTACACAGGCAATACTTAAAAAAATAGGCCATGTGTTGGACCCGTGGTCTCTACACAATTTTCAATCAAGCATCAATCAATAAAAACCTTTGATCATGCGGTCAATATATAGATATCAATTTACTTATATGTTATAATTCATAATATATAATATGTATTTTATGTACAATATAATACGTAATTTGTATACATGTTGTTGTTGTTAGGTGCCTTCAAGTTGATTCCAACTCATACCAACCCTGTGAAAAACAGAATGAGGCACTACCCAGTCCTGTGACGTGCTCACAATCCTTGCCATGTATGAGCCCATTGTTGCAGGCACTCTGTCATCCCCTTAAGGGTCTTCCTCTTTTTCGCTGACCCTCTGCTTTACCAAGCATGATGTCCTTCTCCACGTCCAAAGTATGTGAGATGAAGTTTCTCCATCCTTACTTCTAAGGAGCATTCTGTCTGTACTTCTTCCAGAACACATTTGTTCGCTCTTCTGGCAGTCCACGGTATGTTCAATATTCTTTACCAACACCGTAATTCTAAGGCATCAATTCTCCTTCAGTCTTTCTTATTCATGGTCCAGCTTTCACACTTATATGAGGCAATTGAAAACACCATGGCTTCAGTCAGGCATACCTTGGTCTTCAAGGTAATTACATTGCTTTTAAGCAATAGAAAGAGATCTCTAGGAACAGATATGCCCAAAGCAACGCATCATCTGTTTTCTTCACTGCTGCTTCCACGTGAGCGTTGATTGTGGATCCAAGTAAAATGAAATCCTTGACAACCGCAATCTTTTCTCCGTTTATCATGATGCTGCTTATTGGTGCAGTTGTAAGGATTTTTAATTTCTTTACAGGTGTAATTCATACTGAAGGCTGTGGTCTTTAATCTTCATCAATAAGAGCTTGAAGTTCTCTTCACTTTCAGCAAGCAAGGTTGCGGCATCAGCATAACACAGGTTGTTAAGGAGTCTTCCTCCAATCCCGATGCCCCGTTCTTCTTCATATAGTCCAGCTTCTCGGATTATTTGCTCAGCATACAGATTGAATAAGTATGGTGAAAGAATACAACCCTCGTGCACACTTTTCCTGACTTTAAATCAATCAGTATCCTCTTGTTCTGTCCGAACAACTGCCTCTTGGTCTATGTACAGGTTCCTCATGAGCACAATTAAGTGTTCTGGAATTCCCGTTTTTTGAAATGTTACCCGTAATTTGTTACAATCCACACAGTCGAATGCCTTTGCATAGTCTTAATAAAACACAGGTAAACATCCTTCTGGTATTCTCTGCTTTCAGCCAGGATCCATCTGACATCAGCAATGATATCCCTGGTTCCACGTCCTCTTCTGAAACAAGCCTGAATTTCTGGCAGTTCCCTGTCAATATACCGCTGCAGCCATTTTTGAATGATCTTCAGCAAAATTTTGCTTGCGTGTGATATTAATGATATTGTTTGATAATTTCTGCATTCTGTTAGATCTTCTTTCTTTGGGATAGGTGCAAATATAGATCTCTTCCCTTCAGTTGGCCAGGTAGCTGTCTGCCAGATTTCTTGGCATAGACGAGTGAGCACTTCCAACGATGCACCTATTTGTTGAAACATCTCAATTACATTCTGTCAGCTCCTGGAGCCTTGTTTTTCATCAATGCCTTCAGTGAAGCTTGGACCTCTTCCTTTTTAGTACCATTGGCTCCTGACCATGTGCTACTTCCTGAAATGGTTGAACATCGACCAATTCTTCTTGGTACAGTGACTCTGTGTATTCCTTCCATCTTCTTTTGATGCTTCCTGCTTTGTTTAATATTTTCCCCATAGAATCCTTCAGTATTGTAACTTGAGGCTTGAATTTTTTCTTCAGTTCTTTCAGCTTGAGAAATGCTGAGTGTGTTCTTCCCTTTTGGTTTTCTATCTCCAGGTCTTTGCACATGTCATTATAATACTTTACTTTGTCTTCTCAAGCTGCCCTTTGAAATTTTCTGTTTGGCTCTTTTACTTCATCATTTCTGCCTTTTGCTTTAGCTACTCTGTGTTCAAGAGCAAGTTTTAGAGTCTCTTCTGACATCCATGTTGGTCTTTTCTTTCTTTCCTGTCTTTTAAATGACCTCTTACTTTCTTCGTATATGATATCCTTGATGTCATTCCACAACTCATCTGGTCTTCGGTCATTAGTGTTCCACGAATCAAATCTATTCTTGAGATGGTCTCTAAATTCAGGCAGGATATACTCAAGATCATACTTTGGCTCTCGTGGACTTGTTCTAATTTTCTTCAACTTGAACTTGAACTTGCACAGGAACAATTGATGGTCTGTTCCACAGTCTGCCCCGGCATTGTTCTGACTGATGATATTGAGCTTTTCCATAATCTCTTTCCACAGATGTAGTCAATTTGATCGCTGTGTATTCCATCTGGCAAGATCCACATATATAGTCACCATTTTTATGGGTGAAAAAAAGTATTTGCAATGAACAAATCGTTGGTCTTGCAAAACTCTATCACGCGATCTCTGGTGTCATTTCTACCACTAATGCCATATTTTCCAACTATCGATCCTTCTTCTTTGTTTCCAACTTTCCCTTTCATTATCAGTGCATTTTGATTGCATATTTGATCAATTTTAGTCTGCAGAAGTTGGTAAAAATCTTCAATTTCCAAATCTTTGGTCTTAGTGGTTGGTGTGCGAATTTGAATAACAGTCATATTAACTGGTCTTCCTTGCAGATGTATGGCTATTATCCAATCACCGACAGCGTTGTACTTCAGGAGAGATCTTGAGATGTTCTTTTTAATGATGAATGCGATGGCATTCCTCTTCTATTTGTCATTCCCGACATAATAGACCATATGATCATCATTCAAAATGGCCAGCACCAGTCCATTCCAGCTCACTAATGCTAGGATATGGATGTTTATGCGTTCCATTTCATTTCTGATGGTTTCTAATTTTCCTGTATTCATACGTTGTACATTCCACATTCTGATTATTAATGGATGTTTGTAGCTGTTTCTTCTCGTTTTGAGTCCTGCCACACCAGCAAGTGAAGGCCCTCAAAGCTTGATTCCACCCACATCTTTTAAGTAGGCTCTGCTTTGAGGGGGCTGTTCTCCCCCAGTCGTCTTTTGAGTGTCTTCCAAACCTGAGGGGTTCGTCCTCCAGCACTATATCAGACATTCTGCTGCTATTCAAAAGGTTTTTACTAGCCAATTTTTTCAAAAGTAGGCTGCCAAGTCCTTCTTCCTAGTCTATCTTAGTCAGGAAGCTCAGCTGAAACCTGTCCACCAAGGGTGACCCTGCTGGTATTTGAAATACCGGTGGCAAAGCTCCCGGTATCACAGCAACACGCAAGCCCCCACAGGACGACAAACTGACAGACACATGGTGGAATTTGTATATACATAATGTATTATGTCCATTATAGATTATAATCAAAAATAAAATTTTTGAAAAGTTATGATAATAAGACATGTAAGTAGGCATTTCAAGCTTTTCTCTCCCCTGTGGGTTGACATGTGTTCTGCCTGGACACACACCCCATTTTTGAAGTCAATGTATTATATCAAAAACAAAACCTTAGTACGTCACAAAAAGCAGAGATGATAAAGTCCACATGCCTTGATCACAATTTAAAAGCAAATCAAAGCAAAAACAAACAAACTAGAAATTACTAACAAAATTAGAAGCACCTGATCCACAACAACAACAAAACACTATAACAGAATCTGGAGGGAAGGGGTGAAGGAGGGAAGCACTTGGAAATTTTACAATAGCCTCTCAAATCAATATTGGGTCAAAGGGAACAACAAATTGTAGAACAGCTGGAGTACACTAATTACAAAGCTACCACTTACCAAAACTTCCCTGATAGAACTAACGCTACTCAGAAAGTAAAATGTGTTACTTTAGGTTTGTATTTGTGAACAAGAAAGAATAATAACAAGAAACACATTGAAACTTCAACTCAAGAAGTTAGAAAAACTACAAAAGAAAACTGAAAAAAAGAACTAAAATTACAAATCAGAAATAAAAGAACTAGAAACATGAATTAGAGTTGATAACTGAGTCTAAGTGCTAGTTCTTCAAAGAAATTAATAAAATGGATAAGCCACATTTTTTGAGCCAGCGAAACAATCTATCAAAAACTGTCAGACATATCACAGAGAAGACAAACTACAGACTTTTGATGTAAACAGCTTAAACAAAATATCAGAAACAGGATATATTACTTTTTAAAAAATAGTACCCTGTGCTATTCACTCTGGGAATGCAAGGATGGTTCAGTATTAGGAAATCCACGAATTTCACATACTAATAGATAAAAAGAAGAAATAAATGTGTTCATTGTAGCACTTTTGACAACAATGGAAAGTTGGAAATGAGCCAAGTACCCATTGAAAGTGGGGTGGATGAATAAATCATAGGCCCCCTTCGCAATGGTCTGCTAGGTAGCTGTCCAACGGAATTAGATAGATCTGTATGTGCCATATGGAAAAAACTTATTTAATTATTAAATGAAAATAGAAAGCAGAAAATCCATATACATATATTTATAGATATACGAAACATGAATATGAATAACACAGTATTTGTATATAGATGCAATACATAATTGATATATAAATTGTATATGTATAATTCACAAACAACTGACAAATCACAAGAGATGTCATTTGCATCCATAATTTATGTAGACGTATGCGTGTTTATGTCCCTGGCCTCAGAGGCCTCGGAATATGAGAGAAAACTACCCTTATTTTTCTACCCAAACCCTAGACCACCGTGCCAGGATTCAGGGCTTCCAGGGTTCCTGCCCTTACTATTCTGGCGTGATGGCCGCTGGCCCGGTGTGGCTCTCTCAGGGAGGGTCTCAGCTCTCCTCCTGCCCAGCAGTGGGACGGTCCTGGGGGTGCTGATCCTAAGGACGGCGGTCAGAGGGTCCCTTGAAGGTGGTGACTGCAGCTGTACTGGCGGAAGCACGGTCTGCTGGGGAACAGGTCTTCTCTGCACTGCACCTGGATGCTGCTCCCTCCGATCACCTCACATGGACGGATGGACAGAGCGGGAACCCAGATCCCTCGCTGAGCTGCTGGAGGCCGGCTGGGTGCTCAGGCTGGGCCCCGCTCCCCTGGACCCAGAGAGAGAGTGGGTCCGTTGGTTCACTGAAGGGTGTGCTGGGCATTCAGGCACACACTAACCCGCTCAGCAGCTGAGCGGACACTCCCCCTGCCTTCCTGAAGCCCGCAATCTGCCAGGGGACAGACACCAAAGGACACTTCTTCATACCAGAGGGGCCTCCTGCCTCCCTCCCTCCCTCCCTCTGTGCAAAGGTCCTTCACATTTCTTTCCTGAGGCTTTATCACCCCACCAGTGCACAGGATGACTAATGGTTGGTGATGGGAGCTCCCTTCTCCCCACAAGCATCTGGGGCCTGGCCCTCTCCGGGGACCTTGCTCTGGGGCATCCGGAGGCCATCCACACATCTTCTGCTCTGTAGAGAATTCCAGAACCTGGCCGGGTGCGGGGTCCAGACTGGCCTATGGGTCTCCAGTCTAGAGTCTGGTATTTAGAGAAAGGAGAGTTTGTAAATTCACCACCCAACAGGGGTCCCAGAGAACTGAACCCTATAAGGGAGGGACAAGTCTTAGAAAGTGACCCATACGTGAACCTTTGGATAGGGAATTAAACCCCATAGACCTGGCCCTCATGCCCAAGTATTCACCTTCAAGTGTGTTACCTGGAGCCACTGTGTAAAGTCTTGTTGCTGAACTCCCGCCCTGAGAGGGTCTCTGCCTGTCTCTTTGGAGAAGCTAGCCCCTCTGCCCTGTCACCCTTCCCTTTCCCCCTACACAGCTGACTCCGAAGTTGTAGCAACTGCAAGCTCAGTTATCTCCATCTAGCTCAGAGGGGCCCTCATGAGCTTCCCACCATGCCTGGCTCTGGCCACACAGACCAGTTGGTGGACCTGGCACCGTGGCCTACAAACTACTTTCACCTGGGCATCTCCATGGCTGGCAGGTGAGGAGATCCCAAAGCCCAGCTGGAACGGCTGTCCTTGTCACCCCTCCCCCCACCCCAATCTGAGGGCTAAAAAGGCAGCACTGTGGCTACTCAGGCCAGCCTCCTCTGAGAACAGGGCAGGGGGACCAAGGGGTCCAGGGGGCCTGAAGGGCTAAGAGGAGTGCCTGACCTGGGGAAAACCACTGGGTAAGCAAATCTGCCAGCACACCGCACACCCACTTACAACACAATCACTAAACCACCTGCACGGTGTGTCTGGGTCTTCCTGTGTCCCGTGTGCCATGACATGTTTGTGAGGGAGGGACTCTGAGACAGAGCTGGGTTTCACTGAGTGTGATTGCACCCCTGGGGGACAAACCTTAGTGCTAGAGGACAGGGTCCCCAGTGTGCATGTAAGTGCACAGATCCTAGGTGGAGTTTTACCACCTGGAGGTTTAGGGATCTCAGTCAGTACTTCCCCCTCTCTCTCTCACTCCCTCACCATATCTATCTACCTATCTGTCTATCTGTCTGTATATCTATCATCTATCTACCTATTTACCTACCTATTTATCATCTATCTGTGTATCTACCTATCTACCTGTCTATCTATCATCTATCTGCTAATCTATCTACCTATCTATCATCTATCTATGCATTTATCATCTACCTGCCTACCTGCTTGTCCACCTGCCTGTTGCCTATCTACCTACCTACCTGTCTACCTGCCTACCTACTTATCTATCTACCTGTCTATCTGTCTGTCTGTCTATCATCCATCCATCCATCCATCCATCCATCCATCCATCCATCCATCCATCCATCCATCCATCCATCCATCCATCTATCTGTTGAGTGATAATCCAGTGGCATCAGGACCCAGAGTCGGCCAAATAGCCAAGAGACCAAAGAAAGACTCCGGTACCAGCGATCAGGACATATGACTTATTCAGGGAACTTACAGGACAGTCCAGGGCGGCGGCTGGACCAGAGTAGCACTCTGCTACAGCCTAGCAAGGAACAGAAGCTTATATATAGTTCCAGCTGGGACTAAGGCTTATTTGTTTTCCTTCCAAGTCCCTGGGCGGCCAGTGCTTCCAGGGACCACACGTCCAGGCCCAGATGTTTTTCTTTTTGTTGATAGGGCATTCCTCGCCCTTGGCCACTGGCCCAGTCACGCCACTCCCGGCCTTGTACTTTAGCCTGAGTTCATTCCCAGCATGCTTCAGGGAAGAGCAAAGCTGCCACCATTAGGAGGGGATGCATATAGCTGAATACCATTCCCCTACAGTATCTATCATCTATCACCTACCTACTTATCTGCCTATCTACCTGCCTACCTACCAACCTGTATATCTATATCTATCTATCTATCATCCACCTACCTACCTGCCTGCCTGCCTACCTGCCTACCTGCCTACCTACCTGCCTATCTACCTATCTATCCATCCTGCCAGCCAGCCAGCCAGCCAGCCGTCTATCTACCTATCTAATCTATTGCTTCTGCTTCACACTGGAGAATCATGGCTGAGACAAGAACATTGTACACCTCTTCTTTGGGAGTCTCAGTATTTCTAACACCAAATCAAACGTAAGAATCACTCTTCTATGACCCACCACAAAGCAGCCCCCTAGGACTGGGCGCCCTACCGTCATGTGGTCAGTCAGTCTCCCTCGAGACTGACCGGCTCATCCACTGAGCCTCTCCAAGCCATGGGGAAGCTGCCCCTGGTGTTCTGGCTGGCAAGGGAGAGAAGAGCTGCCCCAGGTCCATGCCCACACCCCCCAGCTCCGTGTCCATGCCCCTTTACTCCCACTGACCTAAGTCTATGCAGCTGGCCACCGACCCCAAGGCTGAGAAGCTTCAGTCCTTGAAACACCAGTCTACCTCAGCAAACACACCAGGGAAAGACACACAGAGAGCGCGTGGCCTGCATCCCAGGAGTGGCTGTTTGTGATCAGCACGTGCCAGAGGTGAGAATGGCTTCATGTCACTAGTGTGGCATAGTGTTAGAAGCCTGGGGCTTCACAGGCAAGAGGGGACACAGCTGGAATCAGGTCAGAAGGTCCAGATCCTCTTGGCACAGAGACTGAAAGGAGAAGGAATGGGGGCGGGGAAGCAAAGGGGCCACCTGGGGTTCTGAAGCTGGGCCCCTTGCTGCCGCTGAGCCTCTAGGTCCATGGGCATGGGACGTAGGTCCTGGGGGTTTCTCGTGAGGTTACTGGACTCCCCAACACCACAGAGCCAAGGGCATCTGGAGCCAAGGGCATCATATGCTCCATTGCCCATGTTTGCCCAGCTGAGTGGGTAGTCGGGTTCCCTGCTTTTGGCCTGAGTCTTGGCAATGAGCGGGTCCCATCACTCGGAGAACCACTGAGAGCTGGACCTCAGGACTGTGCAGATGCAGCTGGAGCCACAGTAGAAGCATGAAAGGTGCACAGGGCATGGACACAGCACCTCACTCCCACAACCTCTCGGTGGTGTCCTGGAGCATCTGTGCTGGGAAAGCAAGGAGACAGCCTCACTCCAGGCCTGTGGGCAGGGATCCCCCAGTACTTCAACAGGCAAAAATCCAAATGCACCCTTGGGTATGACCACAGGTAGGTACCCTCTTAGGAGGGTTCTGGAGGCAGACCCCTCTGCGGGAAAGGGGTGGGGGACTGCCTGACTTCCTTTAGCATTCACTTGCATGCTCCGCCTGGTCAGCATGCCCACCCCCTCAGCCCTGCAGCCCATGTCTTGGTGCTGGTCCCTGCTTTGCTCTGGCTGACTGGTCCCTCTGCAGGATGGCCAGCAGGGGACTGGCTGCCCCGGCCTTGGCCCCCAAACTGTGCACAGGCACGGAGCCATGGTCAATCTGAGCCTTGGCCTGGGACTGAGAGGAGTGGGAGCTTCCAAGCCACGTCCTTGAGGAGGGATTTCAGGGTGACCTTGGGTGTGATAGAACTGAAGGTGCCCCCAAAGACTGTGCAGCCAGGGCTGTACCGTATGCTGGACTGTGGCTGAATTCAGACCTGGAAGAGAGGCGTACGACAACTGATTAGCAATGTCTGGCATGGGCACAGGAAGGGGAGAGGTGTTCCTCCCTGGGCACATTCTCGGAGCTGGATAGATTAGCAATGTCTTCCATGGGCACAGGATGGGGAGAGGTGGAAGTGACTGCTGAGACACTCACCAGCACTCCTTGCCTACGTGAGTATTGGGGCACAACTGTCAAGTTGTTTCTCTGAAGCTGCGGGTCATTAATGGTCTGCTAAGCTTCAAACGGAAACGCTGGTGGCGTAGTGGTTAAGTGCTACGGCTGCTAACCAAGAGGTCAGCAGTTCAAATCCAGCAGGCGCTCCTTGGAAACTCTACAGGGCAGTTCTTCTCAGTCCTATAGGGTCGCTATGAGTCGGAATCGACTCGACGGCAGTGGGTGGAAGCTTCAAACACTGCCCCGTGGATAACATTTCACCCACGAGGGTGCACAATGGCAGGGCTACCCTCCAGGCTTCCAGTGTGGCGTGGCCTTTCAGAACCTTCTCCTAGCTCTCAATTCTGCCCTGTTGTTTTGAAAAGGCAACAGCTCCAAAAAAGCTTCTGGTTAATTTCCCCTTTCCTTCACATAGACCTCTGAGCTCTGTGGACTAGAGACCAAAGACAGGCAGTTAAGACCATCAGCAGCTTCCTTCCCTAAAATAAAAACTGGGGTATAGGGAGGGGGGAGTGGGCTCCCCCAGGGGTCCTCAGTCCAGGTGTGAGTGTTCACGTTCAGCTTGTCCTTTCTGGTCTCATGTTGAGTGAGGTGCAATTAACCCACCTGGTCAAAGCTACAAATTCACTCCCGTAGGTAGAGAGAAGTCTCAGGGTCAATAACCTTGTCTCCACATGAGAAGAAGAAATGGGTAAATTCCTACCTGGACAAAACAGACACAGACTTTCATAGATTTTTTTTAATCCTAGAATAGAAAAGCAATGTTGAAATGCAGATCCCACCTCCAGTGAAGGCCGCTTCTAGTTCCTGGTGAGTTTGTGCTAAATCCAGCCTCATTAAGGCATAATCATGGGGATGCGGGAGTGGGGAGTGTAGTGTTGGAGCTGAGCAGACCTGGTTCAAAGGTCTTTTCCTACCACCCACTATCCACAAACTTCAGGTAATAATCCTAGGTATATACTCAGAAGAAGTGAAGGCAGGAACACAAACCCGTACACCAATGTTTATGGCAGCACTTTTTATAATAGTCAAAAGGTGGAAGCAACCTAAAACAAATGAATAAACAAAATGTGGTATACACAATGTCATGGATTGAACTGTGCCCCCCAAAAATATGTGTATGAATTTGGCTAGGCCATGATTCCCAGTACTGTGTGATTTTCCACCATTTTGTCATCCGATGTGATTTTCCTATGCTTTGTACATCCTATCTCTATGATGTTAATGAGATGGGGTTACAGGCAGTTTTCTTAATGAGGCAGGGCTCAATCTACAAGATTAGATTTTGTCTTAAACCAATCTTTTTTTTTTAATAATTTTTATTGTGCTTTAAGTGAAAGTTTACAGATCAAGTCAGTCTCTTGCATAAAAACTTATATACACCTTGCTACATACTCCCAATTACTCTCTCCCAATGAGACAGTCTGCTCTCTCCCTCCACTCTCTCTTTTCATGTCCATTTCGCCAGCTTCTAACCCCCTCTACCCTCGCATTTCCCCTCCAGATAGGAGATGCCAACACAGTCTCAAGTGTCTACCTGATCCAAGAAGCTCACTCCTCACCAGCATCCCTCTCCAACCCATTGTCCAGTCCAATCCATGTCTGAAGAGTTAGCTTTGGGAATGGTTCTTGTCCTGGGGCAACAGAAGGTCTGGGGGCCATGACCACCAGGATCCTTCCAGTCTCAGTCAGACCATTAAGTGTGGTCTTTTTATGAGAATTTGGGGTCTGCATTCCACTGTTCTCCTGCTCCCTCAGGGGTTCTCTGTTGTGTTACCTGTCAGGACAGTCATCGGCTGTAGCCAGGCACCATCTAGTTCTTCTGGTCTCAGGCTGATGTAGTCTCTGGTTCATGTGGCCCCTTCTGTCTCTTGGGCTGGTAATTACCTTGTGTCCTTGGTGTTCTTCATTCTCCTTTGATCCAGGTGGGTTGAGACCAAATGATGCATCTTAGATGGCCGCTTATTAGCGTTTAAGACCCCAGACGCCACTCTTCAAAGTGGGATGCAGAATGTTTTGTTAACAGATTTTATTATGCCAATTGACTTAGATGTCCCCTGAAATAATGGTCTCCAAACCCCTGCCCCTGCTACACTGGCCTTCAAAGCATTCGGTTAATTCAGGAAACTTCTTTGCTTTTTTTAACCAATCTCTTTTGAGATATGAAAGAAAGAAGTAAGCAGAAAGTCAGGGGGACCTCATACCACCAAGAAATGAGAGCCAGAAGAATAGTGTATCCTTTGGACCTGGAGTTCCTGTGCTGAGATGCTCCTCCACCAGGGAAGATGGATGACAAGGACCTTCCCTGAGAACTGACAGAGAAAGAAATCCTTCCCCTGGGGCTGGCACCCTGAATTCAGGCTTCTAGCCTCCTAAACTGTGAGAGAATCAGTTTCTCTTTGTTAAAGCCATCCACTTGTGGTATTTCTTTCATAGAAGCACTAGATAACTAAGATATACACATAACGAAATATTACTCAGCCATAACAAATTATGGATAACATTGTGAAGAATGGGAGTTCCAGAACACTTAATTGTGCTCATGAGGAACCTTTACATAGATCAAGAGGCAATTGTTCAGACAGAACAAGGGGATACTGAGTGGTTTAAAGTCAAGAAAGGTGTGCATCAGGGTTGCACCCTTTAACCATACCTATTCAATCTGTATACTGAGCAAATAATCAGAGAAGCTGTACTATATGAAGAAAAACGGGGCATCAGGATTGGAGGAAGACTCATTAACAACCTGCATTATGCAGATGAGACAACCTTGCTTGCTGAAAGTGAAGAGGACTTGAAGCACTTACTAATGAAGATCCAAGACCACAGCCTTCAGTATGGATTACACCTCAACATAAAGAAAACAAACATCCTCACAACTGAACCAATAAGCAACATCATGATAAATGGAAAAAAGATCGAAGTTGTCAAGGATTTCATTTTACTTGGATCCACAATCAACACCCTTGGAAGCAGCAGGCAGGAAATCAAAAGATGCATTGCCTTGCACAAATCTGCTGCAAAGGACCTCTTTAAAGTATTGAAAAGCAAAGATGTCAGATTAAGGTGTGCCTGACCCAAGCCATGGTATTTGCAATCACATCATATCCATGTGAAAGGCGGGCAGTGAACAAGGAAGCCAGAAGAAGAATTTATGCCTTTGAATTGTGGTGTAGGGGAAGAATATTGCGTATACCATGGACTGCCAAAAGAACAAACAAATCTGTCTTAGAAGTACAACCAGAATGCTCCTTAAAGGCAAGGATGGCGAGACTACGTCTTACATACTTTGGACTTGTTGTCAGGAGAGATCAGTCCCTGGAAAAGGACATCATGCTTAGCAGAGTACAGGGTCAGCGGAAAAGACGAAGACCCTCAACGAGGTGAATTGACACAGTGGCTGCAACAGTGAGCTCAAGCATAACAACGATTGTAAGGTGGTACAAGAACAGGCAGTGTTTCATTCTGTAGTTCATAGGGTCTCTATGAGTCACAACCGACTCAACGGCACCTAAAAACAACACTCAGCCATAAAGAGAAACGAAGTCTTGATGCATGCCACAACATGAACAACCCTTGAGAACATCATGCTGAATGAAATAAGTCAGCCAGCAAAGGACAAATATTGTATAATCTCACTTACATAAAATAAACAAAAATATAGAAACCAAAGATTATTACTCTGAGTCGGAATTGACTCCATGGCAACGGGTTTGGTTTGTTTTTTTTGGTTTATCAGGGATTGGAGGGAGGGCGAAAGGGGGAGTTTTTGCTTAGGGGGCATTGAGTTTATGTTCACGGTGGTAGAAAAGGACAGCGAGAATGGTGGCACAACCTGAATGTAATCAATGTTACTGAACTACACATGTCAAAATGGTTGAGGTGGTATATGTTTTGTTATGTATATTTTCACCAGAATAAATTAAAAAAAAACACTTCAGGCAAGTCCCTATCCGCTCTGAGCCGTAAAAATTGGGAGACTCATTCATTCACTCACTCATTCAACAACGCAAGGGTCGTGTACAGAGCGACTTTGTTAAGCCCCACTTAGCTGAGCTGCTGAGCTGGTTATGTGAGAAAGTACTTAATGCTCTTAGCATCATGCCTGGGACCCTGTGGGTTTCCTTCCTCCACCCCCACCCACCCGACTGCCTTTGCCCTAGAATTCTCTGCCTTCTGCCAGGAAATCTGGACTCTGTGGGAACTTGGCTGTAGTGTTCCCGGGTTTTACAGATGGTTGGTCCCCAGCTTCCCACCTCTCTTCTGTGGGACATGGTACATAGTCTAAGATATTCTCAACCCCTTCTGGCTAAGGCTGCTGTCCTTGGACGGCTCTGGTGGGTGCAGCCCGTACTCTTCCTGCCTAAATGTGAAGTAATGCAGTAGCCAAATGAAAACCACAGTGGGCTGAATGTCCAAGAAAAATGTAAGCCATATTTACCAGGGATTTTTTTCTTAATATTAAAAGAGCCGTATTGGGGTGATATATTTGGAAACCCTGGTGGCGTAGTGGTTAAAAGCTATGGCTGCTAACCAAAAGATCAGCAGTTCGAATCCACCAGGCGCTCCTTGGAAACTCTATGGGGCAGTTCTACTCTGTCCTATAGGGTCACTATGAGTTGGAATCAACTCGACGGCAGTGGGTTAGGTTTTTTGGGGGGTTATGGAAGAAAGGGCCCTGAGTTTCCCTAATGGTCTGCACTCAGCTGCCAGGCTAATGGTTGGCAGTTCAGACCCACCGAACAGTGCCACAGAAGAAATGCCTTCAGTAAAGATTACAGCCAAGAAAACTCCATGGAGCAGTTCTACTCTGTAACACACATGGGGTTGCCATGAGTCAGAATCAAGTGGACGTCAATTGCTTTTTTGTTTTTCCTTCAATACCCATGGAAGCAGCAGTCAAGAAATCAAACAACGCATTGCATTGGCCAAATCTGCTGCAAAAGATCTCTTTAAAGTGCTAAAAAGCAAAGATGTCACTTTAAAGACCAAGGTGTGCCTGACCTAAACCATGGTGTTTTCAATCGCCTCATATGCATGAGAAAGTTGGACAATGAATAAAGAAGACCAAAGAAGAATTGATGCCTTTGAATTATGGTGTTGGTGAAGAATATTGAATATACCATGAACTGCCAGAAGGACGAAAAAATCTGCCTTGGAAGAAATACAGCCAGAATGTTCCTTAGAAGCGAGGATGGCAAGACTTCATCTCACATACTTTGGACATGTTATCAGGAGGGACCAGTCCATGGAGAAGGACGTCATGCTTGGTAAAGTAGAGGGTCAGCAAAAAAGAGGAAGTCCCTCAACGAGATGGACTGACACAGTGCCTGCAACAATGGGCTCAAACATAGCAACAATTGCCAGGATGGTGCAGGACCAGAAAGTGTTTCATTCTGTTGTGCATAGGGCCACTATGAGTCTGAACCAACTTGACGACACCTAACAACAATGACGACAAGCCTCTTGAACTGTGAGACAATAAATTCCTGTTTTTTAAAGCCACCCACTTGTCACAGCAGCACTAGGAGACTCAGACAACAGAAGCACGTCCCAGTCACAAGTGTGAGCCCAGTGAACTTTCACAAAGTGGATACACCCATAGATTCACTGCCAGAGGAAACTCTGCAGTATCAGCCCTCAAGGAGTCTTCCTCAGCAACTCCCCAGCCACCTACCCAAAAGGACCCTCTATATCAGCATCTGCTCCCATAGATTCACTTTGCCTTTTCCAGAACGTTCTGTAAATGGAATCCGACAGTGAGCGTTCTTTTGCACCTGGCTTCTTTCATTTAATACTGTGCTGTGAGGTTGGTCCTCCACACTGCACACACCATCGGTCCATTCGTTTCCATTGCGGTGTAGTATTTTGCTGATTAGATAATAAATTATCAGCAAGTCTGTTTTTAATTACTGAGGTGTTTCTTGTGCAACACTTGCTTCAGAAATTCCTCTTTAGGAAGAATTGGGAAATAAGTACTAGGTGTGATCAAAGGCTGTTGTTTGTTTAAAAATAATTCAGTATGAATAATTCGGGAAAATGGCTTGGTGAGTCATTCTCCCCTGACTTCATTTCTTTGGGAGTCCTCAGTGCTCACAGATGCCCCCTGAAGGGTGAGACAGAGGAGAATAAGCCAGGACCAACGCCTGCACCTTGTCCCACCTGCGAACTTCAGTACAAACAGCCATGAATGATGAGATGGGTCCTTTTCTTTCCATGAAAACCCAGAGGGGCTGAAGCTTATTAATTAAGGAAACTCTTTAAAACTAATTTCAAAAACATCTGATTATAAAACCAGTGCATAATTCCTGCTAGTTAAAATTTTAGAGCAACAAGAAAAGTATAAATAGTGTAAAACAGACAGATAGTTGCCATCGAGTCAATGACTGTGACTCATGGTGACCCAATGTACAACGGAACAAAACTTTGCCCAGTTCTGCGTCACCCTTACAATCACCAGCATGCTCAAGTCCATTGTTGAGGCTATTGTGACAATCCGTCTCACCGAGGGTCTTTCCCACCCTCACTGACCCTCTATTTCATCAAACGTGATATCCTGCTCCTGACTGATCCCTCCTGAACATGTCCAAAGCAAGCAAATCAAACAATGCTCTATTGGGGTTCATGAGGTTTTCACTGACTAATTCTCTGAAGTAGATCACCAGGCATTTCTTTGTATCTGTCTCAGTCTGAAAGCTCCACCGACACCTGTTCAACAGGGCAACTCTGCTGGTATTTGAAATACTGGTGGCATAGCTTCCAGCATCTCAGCAATGTGCAAGCCACCACAGTGTGACAGACTGGCAGACAGGTGATGGGTTTTCATGCTAATGACATGTAAATGTTATTTGTAGTTGAGCCATATAGTATACTATGTTCTGTTTTCCTTTCTTACATCGCATTTATTTTTTCCCAGAGCTCTTTGCTTGTTAAATTTTCTATGTATATATCACTAATTCAACTTAAAACTCTCTTCCAATTGTCTGTATTTCCCCTAAAGACTTTCAGAGGCGTCAGGTATCAATTTCACCTTCATGAAGACAACCCTCTTAGACTCTTGCTCTCTGGGCATGAGTGGCAGTTCTTGTCCTGGTGTGTCCCCTGGAGATTGTCTCTGCCTCTGTCCTGTTTGAGTCTCCTGTTTCAGGTGCCATGTCTTCCTGCTCCTGATCACTCTTGTTCCGGTGGGGCACCTCCACCAGCGGTTCCAGAGGACGGATGTCGGGACGCAATTTTCTAAAGACACTGCTTGCCTGCAAATATATTTTGTCCCCAATGTTTTATTATGAAAATTTTCAATCATACAGAAAATTGAAAAACATTTTCAGTGAACACCCACATATCCACCACCAAGATTCCACCATATTTTTACTATATTTGTTTTTATCACATATCTATCCGTCCCTCTATCCATTCATTTCTCAAGCTGAAAGAGTTGAAGAAAAAATTCCAGCCTCAAGTTGCAATTTTGAAGGACTCTATGGGCAAAACACTGAATGACGCGAAAAGCATCAAAAACAGCTGGAAGGGTGGGATGCAGACCTCAAATTCTCATAAAAAGACCAGACTTAATGGTCTGACTGACACTAGAAGGACCCCAGAGGTCATGGTCCCCAGACCCTTTGTTAGCCCAAGACAGGAACCATTCCCAAAGCCAACTCTTCAGACAGGGATTGGACTGGACTATGGGATAGAAAATGATACTGGTGAAGAGTGAGCTTCTTGGATCAAGTAGACACATGAGTCTATGTGGGCAGCTCCTGTCTGGACGGGAGATGAGAGGGCAGAGGAAGTCAGAAGCTGGCCAAATTGACACGAAAATAGAGAGTGGAAAGGAGTGTGCTGTCTCATTAGAGGGAGAGCAACAAGGAGTATATAGTAAGGTGTATATAAATTTTTGTATGAGAGACTGACTTGATTTGTAAACTTTCATTTAAAGCACAATAAAAATTAAAAAAAAAAAAAAAAAAAGGAGATGGAAGGAATACACAGAGTCACTGTACCAAAAAGATTTGGTCGATGTTCAACCATTTCAGGAGTTAGCATGTGATCAAGAACTGATGGTATTGAAGGAAGAAGTCCAAGCTGCACTGAAGTCATTGTCGAAAAACAAGTCTCCAGGAATTGAGAGAATACCAAATGAGATGTTTCAGCAAAGAAAAGCAGTGCTAGAGGTGCTCACTCATCTATGCCAAGAAATTTGGAAGACAGCTACCTGGCCAACTGACTGGAAGAGATCCATATTTATGCCTATTCCAAAGAAAGGTGATCCAACAGAATAAGGAAATTATTGAACAATATCATCAATATCACTCACAAGTAAAATTTTGCAGAAGATCATTCAAAAGCAGTTGCAACAGTACATCAACAGGAACTGCCAGAAATTCAAGCCAGATTCAGAAAAGGATGTGGAACAAGGGATATATTGCTGATACCAGATGGATCTTGGCTGAGAGCAGAGAATACCAGAAAGATGTTTACCTGTGTTTTATCTACTATGCAAAGGCACTCTATGGTGTGGTTCATAACAAATTATGGATAACATTTCGAAGAACAGGAATTCCAGAACACTTAATTGTACTCATGAGGAACCTGTACTTTAGACCAAGAGGCAGTTGTTCCAATAGAACAAAGGTATACTGCATGGCTTAAAGTCAGGAAAGGTGGGCGTCAGGGTTGTATCCTTTCACCATCCTTATTCAGCCTGTAAGCTGAGCAAATAATCCGAGAAGCTGGACTATATGAAGAAGAATGGGGCATCAGGATTGGAGGAAGACTCATTAACAACCTGCCTGCCTAATGCAGTTGACACAACCTTGCTTGCTGAAAGTGAACAGGACTTGAAACACTTACTGATGAAGATCAAAAACTACAGCCTTCAATACGGATTACACCTCAACAAAAAGAAAACAAAAATCTTCACAACTAGGACAATAAGCAACATCACCGCAAATGGAGAAAAGGTTGAAGTTGTGAAGGATTTCATTTTTCTTGGATCCACAATCAAAGCCCTTGAAAACAGCAGTCAGGAAATCAAATGACGTATTGAATTGGGCAAATCTGCTGCAAAAGATCTCTTAAAAGTGGTAAAAGCAAAGATGTCACTTTGAGGACTAAGATGTGCCTGACCCAAGCCATGGTGTTTTCAATCGCCTCATATGCATGTGAAAGCTGGACAATGAATAAGGAAGACGGAAGAAGAATCGATCCCTTTGAATTGTGGTGTTGGTGAAGAATATTGAATATACCATGGACTGCCAAAAGAACTAACAAATCTGTCTTGGAAGAAGTACAACCAGAATGCTCCTTGGAAGCGAGGATGGCTAGACTTCATCTCACATATTTTGGACATGTTATCAGGAGGAACCATCCCTGGAGAAGGACATCATGCTTGGTAAAGTAGAGGGTCATCAAAAAAGAGGAAGACACTCAACGAGATGGATTGATACAGTGGCTGCAACAATGGGCTCGAACATAACAATTGTGAGCATGGCGCAGGACCAGGCAGTGTTTTGTTCTGTTGTACTTAGAGCCACTATGCGTTAAACCTGACTTGACAGCACCAAGCAACAACATCCATTCATTAAGCCATATTATTTTTTTATTCTTTTCAAAGCAAATAGCCAACATCAGCACACTTTCCCAAAATACTTCAGCATGCATATCATTAACAAGTCAGTATTTTTGTTAGATTTTTTTTTTTAATTTTGAAGTAAAAATTACATATACAAAAAAAAAAAAAAAGAACTCATTGCCATTGAGTTGATTTCAACTCATAATGACTCTGTAGGACAGAGAAGAACTGCCCCATAGGGTTTCCAAGGCTGTAATCTTCATGGAAGCAGAGCGCCACATCTTTGTCCCGAGAACAACTACTTACACTGTGATGAATGTACAAACACTAGGTGTACATTTGCTGGGATTTTGAAAAATGAATACCCCTGTGTAACCCAAACCCCTGTCAAGATAGAGACTACCCCCCTTACCCCAGACACTACCTCCTGCTTCTTCCTTGTCATCCCTCCCTCTTCCATGCTATAACACCTAGTGTGATTTTTTCCACCGTATACTGGGTTTTGCCTGTTTCAGATTTTCCCAAAATAAAATAATATAGTATGTATATACTCTCTTGTGTAAGACTTCCTTCACTCAGCTTGTTGCCCTTTAGATATACCTATGCATATACAGGTAACTCCTCTTGGTGGATGAATAGAATTGCATTGTAGGATTATTCCAAGTGTGTTTATCCATTCCCCCATTGACGAGCCCCAAAGCTGTCTCCATCTTTTAGCTGCTCTGAATAATGCTGCTATGAACATTTGTGGACAACTGTATTGTCAATGTATGTTTTAATTTCCCTTGGTAAATGCCTAGGATTGGACTGCTGAATCTTAGGATTGGTGAATGCTACAAGAAACTTCCAGACCTTTTCCCGAAGTGGTTGTACAGTATTACTTTCTCACCAGCAATAATGAGATTGCACTCAATCCATGACCTTGCCAATACTTCCCGTTATCAGTCTGCAATTTCAGTCATTCTGGTGAGTTTGTACTGGTATCTCATTGCAGTTTCAATTTTCATTTATCTGATGACTAATGATGTTGAGCTCCGTTCTACAGGCTTCTTGGCCCTTTGTACACCTTCTTTTGTAAAGTGTCTTTGTAAATCTTTTGCCCATTTTGGGGGAGACGTTTGTCTCTTTATTATTGAGTTGTGGGAGTTCTCTCCATATCCTGGATACCAGTTTGTTGCCAGATATATGTTTTGTGATTATTTTTAAGAGTCTATACCTTTCCTATTCATGTTTTTAAATATCTTTTAATGAGCAGGCATTTTTAATTTGATGATGTTTAATTTACTGATTTCGTTGTGGTTTTTTCTTTCTGAGCCTGAGAAACATTTACCACCTCAGTGTCACGTAGCTATACTCCCACGTTTTCCTCTAAAAGCTTCATGGGTTTGGTTCGGTTTTCGTTTAGGTCTGTGACTCATCCCAGATTAATGTTTGTGAAGGTTATATGTAGGTGTCAAGGCTCGTATTTTTTCCATGTGGATTTCCAGTTGTTCCAGCACCATTTGTTGGAAATATTTTTTTCTATTAGATTGCTTTGGTGACTTAGTCAAAAAATTAAATGACCATCAAAAGGTGGAATCCATTTCTGGGGTCTCTGCTCTGTTTCACAGATATATTTGTTAACTCTTACGCCAGTACTTCACACTTTGATTAGTCTAGCTTAGGTAGTGTAAATCTTCCTAATTTTTTTTTTTTCTTTTTCAAGATCACTTTGGATATTCTAGGTCCTTTGCATTTCCGTATAAATTCTAGAAACATCTTGTCAATTTCTATTAAAAAAAAGACAGCTGTGGTTTGGGATTGGGAATAGTACACAGATTGACTTGGGGAACGTCACCGCCTCAGCAACCTTCAGTGTTCCACGTCAAGACATCCTGTGATGACCTTGGTGGGAGGAGGAATGAGGAGCTTCTGTGGAAGCTGGCCTCAGGCACTGAGTCAAGAACGCATGGAGATCTTGGCCGAACTTCCAGCTCCAGTTCTTGGCTGGATCACTGCCGCCTGAGGGCAGGGAGAGTATTCAACTTTGAATCGAGTCCATGGTGCCTCACTGATTTGCACACAGTAGGACCTTGATAAGTGTTTGCCAGCCAACAAGAGGAAGATGAGCTCCCCACCCATTTTGCCTCCTCCCTGTAACACTCCAACCCCAGCTGCCACGGAGTTGATGCTGACTCACGGCTCACGGCGGCCCCGTGTGTGTCAGAGCAGGACTGTGCTGGGCTCCACAGGGTTTTCAATGGCTGATTTTTGGGAAGCAGATCACAGGCCTTTCTTCCGAGGCAGCTGTGGGTGCATTCGAACTGTCAACCTTCCTGTTAGCGGCCAAGCATATTAACCATTTGCACCACCCAGGGACTTCTAGGCAAATAATTTTATTCCTTTCAAACCAGAACATCACTGCCCCTTTCTGCCTCCAGGGGAGCATGTAAAAGAAGGAGATAATGAAAGTAAGAATATTTTGTTGTTTTTCCTTCCTTATTTTATCAAATCCTTAAAAAAAAAAAAACTCTAAAAAGTAAAATAATACAAAGGTGTTTATAAAGAAACACTTGTCAAGCTCCTTCTCGCCACGCCCCCCTTCTGTCCACAGAGAACCAGAGGTGACTTTTTCTCCTTCCCTTGCTGGCCTCTCTCGGTGCTTATAGAAGGTCTACCCAACCCATACACTGTGCGGGTTTTGCTTTTTATTGATATACAAAACATTGTGAACACATGCGTGGGCACCAGACTATAAATGCTCTTCGGAAATGTTGCAAATCTCTTTCTGTCTGGGAGATTATTGCCTTCGGAATCAGGAGAACTTCTTATTGCCCTGAGCAATACCTGCCTGCAACACGTCCAAGTAAGGAGTGGGAGGCTTGATCCCGGGGGGAAAGAATGATGTTTGCTTGTGATGAGCTCCAGCCCAACCCTCAATCACCGCTGGAAAAGTCACGAATAAACATCAGACCATGACGACAAAACTCATTTCTGACAACGGTTATTTAATTCTGCCTAAGACATGGCCATGTGTCCCCCAAATTAAATGCCTAAGGAAGCTTTAAAAGTCAGAATTGCTTGAGACCGCCAGCTTGCTAAGATAGGGACTAGAACCAGGGTCTCCCACAAGGAAGTCAAGAATTCCACCATGGACCTACCGCTGCCCCCAGCTTCAGCCTGAGCTTACTCATGGGGGCTCCTCAGAGGGGCCCCCCTGCTGCCTTGCCAAAGTAGACGCCCCTACTCTCAGGCGTGCTCTACAGTTACATGTGCTTCCTGTCTGTCTGCTCCTTGCCTGTCTCCAGGAACTGGGCTCCACATGGGTTTTCTCTGACCCTCTGTCTTGGGGTAGGGGGATGTCCATGGTGTCTGCACACAGCAGGCATTCAATACACATGGGAGGAAAGAATGAGCACAGCATAATGTGGACCTTTGTTCCCAAGAGTTAGGGTCACGTCAGGGGTCCCTCACAGCACAGTGACCCCCAAACACCGCTGGCCGTGAGTATCAGTGTACCTTCCACAGTAACCCCCAGCGGCAGGGATGGGGCGCACTGCTTCCTGGAGGGTCTCTCATCCAGCCTCTGCAGAGCTCACCCCATCCCCACAGGGGCATCAGTCTAGGGGGAGCCTCTGCTTCCAAGGTGGCCCAGGACAGAGGCTGCCGTCTGAGGAGGGGTGAGGCTGCCCCAGCACACGGGAACCTGTCCAGGGGTGCAGTGGGACAGATGCAGGCCCACACACCTCAGACACAGCACCAGCGGAGAGGAGCGGCCTCCTGACCACAGAGGGCTGGGGTAGGAACGACCACCTCCAGCAACAGAGGACATCCCCAGACTGAGAGCACAAAGTGGGCGTGTGGGGCTGACAGCCAGCGCACATGGGGTGCCCTGGGCTGGGGACCGATGCTTCCGTCTCCAGTCTTTCGGTCTGCTGGGCAGCAGGCACCATGGGCATGGTCTGGCCGGGCACTGAGCTCTTGACAGATTTCTGTGGATGGACGCACTGATTCAGAGCAGACAGCTCCTGGGGCTCCTGGCAGGGGTCAGGGGAAGCAGTGCTGGAGGCTCCTTGTCGCCCACCCATTGCTTCCAGGTCCCCCACCCCATCTGTCTCTGATGCTTCCTCCCTCCCTGGCCAAACAGATGCTGCTGGACCCAGCCTCCACCCAGCACAGCAGGCAGTGGAGACAGAGGAGGAGGTGGCCTCTAGGGTGGGCAGGGTGGGTGTAGGGGGAGGACTCCCTCAGAACGGTTGGGGTGGGCAAGGGGGGGAGGATGCTCTCAGAAGGGATGGATGAGCATGGGAGGGAGGACCCGCTCAGAAGGAGTGTGGTGGGCGTGGTGGACAGGACCCACTCAGAATGGATAGGGTCGGTGTGGGGGGAGGACCTTCTCAGAAGGGACGGGGTGGGGGGGCAGGACCTGCTCTGATGGGGGGGTGGGCGTGGGGGCAGGACCAGCACAGATGGGGTGAAGAAGGCATAGGGAACAAGAGAAAGATAAAAAGGGGTGCTGTGTACTACAATGCTGCCAGGGTGAAAAGGGGGGAGTGCTGAAGGTTATCATTAGTGGGGGGCTTGCAGTGTGCCTGGGGCTGCGTCACCACCCACCCCCTCAGTGGCAGCTTTCCCTGTCTTACAGGGGATCGGCCTCACAGCTAGGAGGCCGTGGGCAGCAGTGAACACACCACTGTCCGCCTGGAACCAACTCAAAGGAGGGTCAGAATCAGGGGTCCTGCCAGCCACGGGTGCTGGTCCAGCTTCAGACTGAGAGACAGGATGAGGAAATGCTCACCAGCCACCCCAGGGGCTCAGCCTGGCCTGCCTCCCCCAGCCCCATCTGTGGAGGAGGCAGGCTGGGTGGTCCCTGCAGAGAGGCAAGAGGTGTCAGGTCTGGCGGTGTGGACGTGGGGGCGGAGGCGTCGCCCCAGGGCGGCCATGTCAGTGCACATCCCCGGGACCAGATGGTACCAGTCATGGCTGACTTCCCAGAGAGGAGCTGACATCTGTCAAGGGGTCTCGTCACCTGTCAGAGTGGGGCTTGTCACCTGTCAGAGTAGGGGCTTGTCACCTGTCAGAGTAGGGGCTTTTCACTTGTCAGGGACAGGGCTGAGGCCACAGAGCAAAGCCGGAAGTTACAAGGACAGACCTGCAGTCCACATTCTCCAAAACAAACCTTGTCAGGAAAAGCTTGGTGTTTTATTGTTAAAGTCACAGACACCCATTATTAAATAAATAGATTAAATGCAGAAAAATATTTAAAAGAAAATAACCATCAACCATAATCCCACCTCCTAGAGACACCCAGTTTTTCATTTTGTTACCTATCCTCATATTGCGTGTGTGTGTGTGTGTGTGTGTGTGTGTTTTACATAGCTGATATATTTTAGCTCAGCTACTAACCAAAATTCAGCAGTTCAAATCCACCCTCCGCTCCCTGGAAACCCTGTGGGGCAGTTCTACTCTGTCCTATAGGGTCGCTATGAGTCAGAATTGACTCAGGGGCAGTGGGTTAGCAAGGGTTAGCTGAGCCGTTTGGCTCTGAAGCAATCTTTCCTGGGGGGTAGGGAAGGCCCACCCCTGCCCGTTTTCGGACTTCATGCTTAGCAAGGTAGAGGGTCAAAGAAAAAGAAGAAGACCTTTGACAAGACGGATTGACACCGTGGATGCAACAACGGGCTCAAGCGTAGCAGTGATTGTGAGGACCGGGCAGTGTTTCGTTCTGTTGTACCTGGGGTTGCTATGAGGTGGAACCGACTCTACAGCACCTAACAACTGTCCCCCGGGCCATCTTAACTCAGGCGTTTATTCTGGTCACTGGTACACAGTCGTCCATGAGGAAGGCCAATGATCCTTGTGAGGACAATGAAAGGAAACATACACTGTCCCCAGAATCAATCTCTGGCTGTTTACCCAACCGTCAGTGTCTGGAGGGGCAAGGTCACAGGCCACAGGGTGTCTCTGTCTCAATGAGTGGGGCCCTACACTCGTCCCTGTCTTAGTTATGCTTTTTGGGACCAAGCAGTAGAAGCTCTTGAAGGTTACGTCAAGTTACACGGGGTGCAGGAGGCATGTGGGAGGTGATGTGGGGGTGGGTAAGGGCTGGGTGCTGCAGGAGGTGGGTGTGGGAGGGTGTGGGGGTGGGAGTGGGAGGTGAGTGAGGGGTGGGTATGGGGGGTGGGAATGGGAGGTGAGTGAGGGGTGGGTATAGGGGGTGGGAGTGGGGGTGGGTGTGGGAGGTGAGTGAGGAGTGAGTGTGGTGGGTAGGTGTGGGAGGTGAGCAAGGGCTAGGTGCTGCGGGAGGCAGGCATGGGAGGTGGGTGCAGTGCGGAGGGAGGCCCCGCGTGTGAAGCCGGGTTCCTGGCATGGGGAACTGGGGAGATTGTGGAAGTTGACGGGCACAGAGTGAAGAAGAGAAGAACCCATCTGTGAGGGTAACTAGCTGTAATTGTAGGGTGATAGGGTCAGCCTTGTTGAGTTTTAGATGCCTGTGAAATATCCCCATGCAAACACAGAGCACCAGCTGAGCAGACGGTAGTCTGGGCCTCAGGAGGAGCGCTAGAGATGGGAGTATGTATTCGGAAGTTTTCAGCACATAGATGGCAACAGAGGCAGATTTTCAATGATCTTCACCGGGTGCATGTGTGTGGCCATATCCGAATCTCAGGCCCACCTGGGCGGGCCCCCCATCCCTCTTCACCACTGGAAACACTCCCCACAATTCTGGCTCTCCCAACACCAGGGGGCGCTCAAGGGCAGGACAGTGCCCACCAGAGCGCCTGAAAGCCCACCTTTTTCATAAATAAAGTCTCAATCTCTGTACCTGCTCAGTTTGCCAGCAGGCCCGGACCTCCAGAGGCAGCTTGCCGTGGCCCCAGGACAACCGACAAATCTGAGACTGATGGAACTCTCCAGAAAGTGCGAGGTCAGGCCTGGGTCATCAGTCCATTGCCTGCCATCAAACAGAAAGGACTGAAGGGCCACAGTCACACAGTGTGCCTCTCGGGGGTGGTGGCCAGCAGGACCAGGAACACATACATCACCCACCAGCTCACATCCCTCTGGTGGGGAAGGGCCAGCTCCACCTTGGACACTGGGCACTCTGTGGTCAGAGATGGGCCTGAAAGGGGCCATGCCTTTGTTCAGTGACAGTGAACGAACAGCATGCATAAGTCTGAGTGCTCTTCAGACTTGAAAGAAAGGCCCGGGGCTGCACTGACCCTGTGTCCCAAAGTCTTGGTGGGTGGTCCCCACCCTAAGCTGTCTCACCTGCCCACAGGCCAATGACCAAGGCCTGGGCCTGACAACGGACACCTGCCCAGCAGTGACTCTATGTCCAGGGGCTCAGGTGTGACACAGCCAGGTTCCCCCACAGTGCTACTCACTAGGGTAGGTCAGAGCAGGGCACTGAGGTGCCACCCAGGCAGGATGCTCTGTGCCAGGCCTGGCTGAGCCACACCTGGGTGCCCTACTCGGCCCTCGGCTCCGTGGACACGAGGCACACTACCACTAGCCTCCACTTACAGTCAGAAGCCGAGCCCCAGACAGGTGTAAGGACCAGCCAGGGTCACGCGGCCCGGGAGTAGTGGACCTGGACTCGAGGCTGGGACTTCAGCCCTGAATCTCCCCACCCTCCAGAAGCGCGTAGGCAGCTGGGGTGCACAGGAAATTTGCCAGACTCAGATCGTTTACACTGTTACCAAGATATTAGAGAAATAAGCCTGCGATACAGGAACACACATACTTTCTTGTTCACACATTATATGATGGATACCAGCAGTGACCAGCCCCGGTGCCCGTGCCAGCCCCCCATGAGACCACCCCGACACCCCAGAGCTGAACTGCCTGCATCAGAAGAGAACAGGGGAGCCCCAGCCTCTGCAAACCATGAGCTACTGGGAACGCACGAGGGCAGGTTATATCGCGAGGTCCTGGGTGATTTCTCACAGGATACAGGCAAGCTGAGGGCCCTCTGCCCCCGAGCAAACACGTCACTGCTCCCATGTGCCCTCCAGTCCCCTGGGCCTGACCACCAAGCCCTCTAGCCAGAGGACTCACTGACACCAGCTCTGCACACCAGGCATCTGGGTCCAGCACCTCCCAGGGGGTCACTGTGTGGTTTTCCCCAGATGCCCTTGAAGCTTTCCGTCTCACTGGGAACTGGGAGATACCCTCGGGTCCCAGCCAGCGAACATGGGGGCAACAGGATGCTGCGGGGGGCAGCCATCCTGGATGAGGCACAGATACCAGATACAGGCAGCGCCCTCCTCTAAGCCTCCTGCCTGTGGGTGTATTTACTGTGCAGCCTGCCCACCAGGCCCCGGAGATACAGGATCTGGGAGCGAGTAGGACAGGCCGAGGGGATGTCAGGCCCAGGCTCAGGCAGCCACCCAGGCCAGAACCTCACCCCTGAGCCCCCAGCTGTGTGGGCCTAGCCCTCTGCTTGCAGGGGGCCCACAGTGAGCATGTGTGACCCAACAAATTTGCCATGCTGGCTACATCTGAGCCTGCCTCTGAGCAAGTGTGGCGGGCAGGAAGCCATCATCCCTCCCACCCAGTCCATGGACCCCTGATTTCCACCCAGGCACGGCCAGGTAAGGACCACCCTGGGCCACCCCGTGTTTCCACAGTGCTTTTCTGGCCCAGATCCCCTCAGGAACCCTCACCCCACCCACCACGGAGGCGCCCCAGTGCAAGCCCCATGGCTACCCCAGAAGGCCTGAGGAATGCCCTGCTCCAGGCTTGCTCCCCGCTAGGCCCTCCCTATAGCCAGCTGGGCCCTGCTGCCCCAAGACACCAGCCACCCTCGGGGCCAGCAAAGACCCTGTAGCTCTTTAGCACCCGCTGCCGTCCCCAACCCTGGGCCTCCCCGGTCGTTCACAGATTCCCGGCCTCCTTTCCCAACCCTCAGCTGGCTGAGGCAGCCCAGGCCTTCTGCCCAGCAAAGTGCACCCAGCTGTATCAGGAGCACACACTGACTCTGTGACGGCCAGGCAGGCCAGGCTCACGCCCACCCGAGGGGCTGGGTCAGGTGACAGGTCTTGGGACAGGCCTGGGTGTCCCTGGGCTGGAAAGAGACAGCTGTTTCCCAGCTGCAGGCACCTGTGGGCAGAGGCCCCTGCCATCCAGTCTGCCCCCAGTTCCTGTGGGGGGAGGTCTGTGTACACGGGATGTCTCCTCAGTATCAGCACCCAGAAGCTGAGTCTGGCATGAAGCCCCTCACTCCAAGACTCCTTCCTTCCTTCCTCCCTTCTTCCTTTCTTCTGCTCTCCTCCCCCACCTCCGCCCCAACTCTTTTTCCCTGAACTGCCCCTTGCAGGTGCCAGGCTTCCACTGCTGCCCAGACCCCAGCTCAGGTAGGTCTGGGACAGGCAGTGGGGGCCAGCCTGAGGACCAGCCTGCAGGGAGCCTGCGGGGGCCAGGGCGAGGGGAAGGTGTCCTTCCTACTCCTCCACAGATGCTTCCCTGAGGGTCTCCCTGCATCCTATTCAGAGGCCGGAGCTCCCACAGAAGACTCAAGGAGCCCTTCCTGCACAGGACACAGCTCCCCGGCCCCTCTCAGTCTGGCCAGGCTACGCCCCTGGGCCTCCTCTCAGAGACAGTCCCATGGGGTCGGGGCGGGGCGGGTGGTTTACAATGTTCTCCTTCAGGGAAAAGAGTATTTCCTCCCCTTCCTCCTTCCTTCCTCCTTCTTTCTCTCAGAAGACCTGGTATAAAGATTTCACCAGGGTTCTAAGCTCAAAACACTGGGTTTTAAAGTCACATGAAGGTTTCTAGTCACTAACTGGATTAACAGCAGGGTCATTTGTTTCTGTGTGTTTACAATTTGTAGGGATTCCTTTCTCGTCCTTTGTGGTTTAATTTTGTTTTTTTAATCAGCAAAACATTTATATGGTCCCAGGATAAACAGTATACATAGCGTGGGCAGCCCGCAAAAGTCCTGCTTCTATGTCTGCTCCCTCCACCACGCTCTCCCTACCCCAACTGCGAGGCGTTTTGATTAGTGTTGGGGTTATCCTTCCACTGGGTCTTTTGGAAAATACAAACAAGCACACTTGCACACACACACACATACACACACCACACACAATAAATCCCTTCCTGTAACATTCTCTAAACACTGTCCTGTGCTCAGGCCCTAAGACTCTCCCTCTTCCTTCCTAGGTTGTGCTGTGCCCCTTACAGGGATCTGTCCCATAGCCAAGCAGCCCCCGCTTTGATGGGCATTTGGGAGTTCTCAGTCTTTGCTGTCGTACAAAGAACCACAAAGCAGTCTTGTCCACATGCCCTTGTGCACCTTGCCTACGTACCTTTGGCATGGGTTTATAGACATAGGATCTGTGGGTTGAAGGCCCAATTGTGAATGTAATTCAGCTAGATACCCCCAGGTTTGCTCCCGAGGAACGGCACCATGTGCATTCACTGGGAATCTACAAGAATTCCTATTTCCCGTAGCCTCACCAACACAGGAAGTTGTCCAGTCTTTGGATTTTTGCCAATCTGATACGTGAGAAATGGAATCTGTGTTGTCTTAACCCACATTTCTGTCAGATGAGCAAGCTCAGACGCCTTTCCATATAACTAAAGGGCATTTATACTTTTTCTTTCATGAAATATTTCTTCACATCTTTTGCCCAGTGTTCTACAGGTTGTGTGACCTTTTTTTTTTTTTAGTTCTTAAGAACTTTTTGCATATCAGCAATAGTAGCCCTGTGTCTGTGATGTTAGTTGCAAATATTTTATTGTGTCTTTTGACTTGGCTTATGGTGAATTTTTCCATACAAAAGGTTTTATTTTTAGTCAAGTTTATTCATCTTTTATTGCTTTTGGGTTTTTGAGTTATAGGTGAAAATGTTTTAATTTTTATGTAGTCAAATTTATTAATCTTTGATTGCTGTTGAGTTTTAAGTCATAGTTCAGAAAAAAAAGTTTTCTTCTGCCCTAAATTATAAAGTAAGTCACCCAATTTTTCTTCCAGGGCTTGTGTGGTTTCATCTCTGATTCCCTGGGACTCCTCTGAGGAATTGATCCAATTTTGTGGGTGCCTGGCTACCACTCTCAGTCATTCTGATCAGGGCCACAATAGATGGATCCTGACAGAACAGAGAAAAAATGTGGAACAAAATTCAAATTCTTAAAGAGTTCAGACTTACTGGCCCAGTTGAGACTAGAGGACTTCCTGAGAATATCACTCTGAGATACTCTTTAAACTTTAAACTGAAATTTTAAAGACCTAGGTACCCCAATTACTTCAATGTTTACTTCTCAGGAACCAAGGACAAAGGTCAACTCATTTAGGGTAAAAATAGGTTCTTTATCCCACATAAGTCATACAGTTTCTTGCATATCAGAGATTTCCCCCCCTCGATAATGTTTCAATCTCTGGCAGGATTCTGCCTTCATCATTAATTGGTTTTACGCTTTTATTAGCCTGCCATTCTATCAATTTATTCTTCCAGCTTAATATAGAATTATTTTCCCAAGTCCCTATTTCTCCAGACCCATGGAGCAGTAACAAACCCATATGCTAATTGGGAATAATAAGCACCTTTGCAACATCTCATCTTCCTGTCCATCCACGTGGTACGTCTCCCCTTTAGGAAAGCCTACCTCCACACTTAATGGTAGAGTTTTGTCATTTTCCTCATAAAAGGCCAAGAGTTTTCTGGTTAAGGTTTTCCTTAGGCAGTTTGTCTATTTGTTTGATGATATTTTATTTGCTTAAAGTGAAGATTCACGCAGCAAACCAGGTCCCCATTTAACAGTTTCTACATAGATCACTCAGCGATGTTGGTTACGTTTTCCACAATGTGTCGTCATCCTCGTTCATTCCATCTGGTTGTACCTTCCCCAGTACTCTGGTTTCTCTGCCCCCTTACCTTCTCGTCTTTGCTTTAGAGTGATTTTTGACCATTTGGTATCATATCAATGATTTCTTAAAGGAGCTTATTACTCATGGGTGATATTCTTTATTTTTTTGAGACAATCTGTTATTTAGCTAAAACGTGACCTCCAGGGATAATTTCAGTTTAAAGTTTAAAGACTATCTCAGGGCAATATCTCAGGGAGTCCTCTAGTCTCAACTGGTCCAGTAAGTCTGGACTCCTTAAGAATTTGAGTTATGTTCCACATTTTTTGTCTCTTTGATCAGGATCCATCTATTGTGGTCTTGATCAGAATGGCCGGTAGTGATAGCCGAGCACCACTGAGTTCTTCTGGTCTCAAAGTAGATGAGGCCATGGTTTGTGTAGACTATTAGTCCAGTAGACCACCTTCTTCTTTGAGTCTTTGGTTTCCTACTTTCTCTATTGTTCTGGAAAAGTAGAGGCCAACAGTTATATCTTAGATGGCTCTTCGAAAATTTTTAAGACCCCAGACACTAGTCATCACATTGGGATGTAAAACATATACTTTATGAATTATATTATGTCATTTAACTGAAAAGTTTGGACACTACCTCCTGAAATGTGTGAATGTATTTTGGTTTTCACTGGCTAATTCTTTTCAGAAGTAGACTGTTGGGTCCTTCTTCCTAGTCTGTCTTAGTCTGGAAGCTCAGCTGAAACCTGTCCACCATGAGTGACCCTACCGGTATTTGAACACCGATGGCATAGCTCCCAGCATCACAGCAACTCACAAGCCCCCACAGTACAACAAACTGACAAATGCGTTCAAACATGTCAGGAGGTAACGTATGATCAGGAACCGGTGGTACTGAAAGAAGAAGTCTAAGCTGCACTGAAGACAGTGGTGAAAAACAAGGCTCCAGGAATTGCCAGAATACCGATTGAGAAGTTTCAACAAACGGGGGCAGCATTGGAAGTGCTCACTCAACTACGCCAAGAAATTTGGAAGATAGCTACCTGGTCAACCAATCAGAAGAGAACCATATTTATGCCTATTCCCAAGAAAGGTGATCCAACCAAATGCAGAAATTATCCAACAATATTGTTAATATCACATGCAAGCAAAGTTTTGCTGAAGATCATTCAAAAGCAGCTGCAGCAATATATCTACAGGGAACTGCCAGAAATTCAAGCTGGATTTAGAAGAGGACGTGGTACCAGGAACATCATTGCTGATGTCAGATGGATCCTGGCTGAAAGCAGAGAATACCAGAAAGGTGTTTACCTGTGTTTTAGTGACTATGCAAAGGCATTCAACTGTGTAAATCATACCAAATTATGGATAACATTGGGAAGAATGGGAATTCCAGAACACTCAATTGTGCTCATGCGGAATCTGTACATGGATCAAGAGGCAGTTGTTAGAACTGAACAAGGGGATACTCCACGGTTTAAAGTCAGGAAACATGTGTGTTAGGGTTGTACCCTTTCACCATACCTATTCAATCTGTATGCTGAGCAAATAATCCAAGAAGCTGGACTATGTGAAGAAAAACAGGGCGTCAAAATTGGGGGAAGACTCATAAACAACCTTCATTATGCAGATGACACAACCTTGCTTGCTGAAAGTGAAGAGGACTTAAAGCACTTACTGATGAAGATCAAAGACCACAGCTGTCAGTATGGTTTACACCTCAACATAAAGAAAACACAAATCCTTACAACTGGTCCAATAAGCAAAGTCATGATAAACAAAGAGGAGATTGAGGTTGTCAAGGATTTCATTTTACTTGGATCTATAATCAACACCCATGGAAGCAGCAGCTAAATCAAAAGATGCGTTGCGTTGGGCAAATTGGCTGCAAAAGATCTCTTTAAACTGTTGAAAAGCAAGGATGTCACCTTGAGGACTAAGGTGCGACTGACTGAAGCCATAGTGTTTTCAATTGCCTCCTATGCATGTAAAAACTGGATGATGAATAAGGAATGCCGAGGAAGAATTGACGTTTCTGAATTGTGGTATTGGAGAAGAATATTGACTATATCATGGACTGCCAAAAGCAAGAACAAATCTCCCTTGAAAGAGATACAACCAGAATTCTCCTTAGAAACAAGGATGGTGAGACTACGTCTCACATACTTTGGACATGTTATCAGGAGGGATCAGTCCCTGGAGAAAGACATCATGCTTGGTAAAGTACAGGGTCCGCGTAAAAGAGGAAAACCCTCAATGAGATGGACTGACACAGTGGCTGCAAAAATGGATTCAAGCATAGCAACAATTGTGATGTTGGCACAGGATCGGGCAGTGTTTCGTTCTGTTGTGCATAAGGTCTCTATGAGTCAGAACTGACTCGAAGGCACCTACCAACAACAACATTTAATGGAGTTGTCCCACGAGGCTATGATCCTAAGCCTTCAAACCCAGAAAACCAGTCTCACGAGGTGTTTGATTATGTCAAAGCAGTATCCATAACTGTGTTCCCTACGTGGTTTATTATACATATGGATATACATGCATGCGCCAACATATCTGTATGTATGGATGCCTATAGGTACTTCTATCTGTGCACACATATGTACGATATATTCATACCCATACCCATACATGCCTATGTACATATTTGTGTAACCACTCACATATTTTTGGTTGCTGTTGGAGTTGTTGCAAAATTATATGTGTCATATCTGTTACCAAAAGTGTTTTTCCTCTTGTGAACTTCTAAGTAAGATCATTTACCTTGGTCAAGCTGTATGCACTTTACCCACATTCCATGCTACCTTTCCCATCACCAAAAATAACAAACGTGTACTATCTTGAGAGTGCTTCCACCCTCCCCTCCCCAATCCTATCCCTTGTAACCAGCAATGAGCATTGGTCTCTGTATATGTATCTATTCTTATCTTCTTATAAAAGTGAGATCGTGCAACATTTGTCCTTTTTTGATTAACTTATTTCATTCAACATAATATCCTCCAGATTCATCTATATAATGTTTCAAGGAGCCATTACTATTCTTTATGGTTGCGTAGTATCCCATTGTGTGTACATACCACATTTTGTTTATCCATTCATCCATTGAAGGACACTTAGGTTGTTTCCATCTGTCTTAGTTTGGGTTCTCTAGAGAAGCAAAGCCAGTGAAGCATACACACACACACACACACACACACACACACACGGAGAGAGAGTGAGAAAGAGTGATGTATCTCAGGGAAATGATTCACATGGCTGTAGAAGCAGTCAAGTCCCACGTCCATGGGTCAGGCGTCAGGATGGAGGCTTCTCCTCACTCATGCAGCTGCAGGGGCTGATGGATCCAAGATTGGCAGGTCAGACAGCAGGCTGCTGGCTCAAGGGCTGAGGAGGCTGATGGATCCAAGATGGGTAGGTAAGATGGCAGGCTGCTGACTCACAGGCTGCAGGGCCAATGAACCCCAAGATCGGCAGACAATACAGCAGACCTCTGGCACAAGTTCCAAGAACCAGAGGTCAGATGATGACAAGCCGGATGCAGGATTCAGAGCAAGAAAAGCCAACAAACTTTGCCAGAATGTCCATATATACATTGGATATAGGTCACAGCCACAAGGAAGCTTCCTTTAAAACCGATTGGCTGATCACATCATGGAGGTAATTACGTTATATCACAAAATGAAGGATAACACATCATTAAATAACTGCCAAAATTACATGTTACTTAACAGCCAAACCACTGAGAATCACAGCCCAGCCAAGTTGACACAAAACCTTAACCACCACAGTCCACTGCTTGTCACCTTGGCACCATTACACATATCCTTAAACCATACACAATCTCTAAATAAAGACAACTACAAAATCCTACTTATACCTAACAAGATACAACTAACATGGATATAACTGAAAATGCACTAGCCCTGTTTACATCTTATATTTTGTAAGTGAAGAAAACAAAGTATTTGATGCACACATACAAGGAAGGAATATTCATAACAATTACAGTCCTTGTTT
The DNA here is from genome assembly GCF_030014295.1 of Loxodonta africana. NCBI lineage: Eukaryota > Metazoa > Chordata > Mammalia > Proboscidea > Elephantidae > Loxodonta > Loxodonta africana. The sequence continues at coordinate 2,540,388 of NC_087347.1, read as the reverse complement.
CTGCAAATGATCACATGCTCCTAACTGGTGTTTAGAACTACCTTCTTCCACCATCCATTCTGTATTCCCTTTGCCCTCAGCAAGCACCTCAGCTGGTCGTGGTTCTTTGCCTTGTGGGGTGCCCCAAACTTTCATTCCTGAAGGATCTGGGTCATTAGTAGTCACGATGGGATTGAGTTGTTGTAGTTTTCCGTTGACTTTAATCACAGGACATGGTAGTACTAAGAGGCGCCCTAAGGGACCTCCTGCATTCCAGACATACTCTTCTTTACCTGCATTATGTAATATCAATCCAATTCCGCTTGGTAATCAGAATCAGTCCCACCAGCCAATACAGTAACTCCCTTCTTGGCCTGTTGATCCAGAGACATGAAGAGCCCAAAGTGGCCAGGTGGCATTTTTAGCTTCCAGTTCAGTGGAATCAGTGATGTGTCTCCAGGTGGGAACATTCCTTCCTTTGAAAATAAGACCTCTAGGCTCACAGAGCATAAGGTCCTGGGGACGGGAAGGAAAAATCTTGCGAGTGGGTCACTAGGGGTAATGGTGAGTGGTGCCACTGCCATTTCCACCCCTTGATTCCTATACCCATGAATCCTGGCTATGGGAGAATCAGCACCACATATTGGACACTGGTTTAGAGTATATACAACCTCCTGGAGAACATTGCAGAAACCCTGAAAGGTATTGTCACCCAACTGGCACTTCAAGTATGTGTTTAAAAGGTCATTCCATAGTTCTACCAAGCGAGCTGCTTCAGGATGATGGGGACATGGTAAGGCCAGTGAATTCCGTGAGCATGGGCCCACTGCCGTACTTCATTTGTTGTGAAGTGTGTCCTTTGATCTGAGGTGACGCTGTGTGGGATACCATGACAGTGGATAAGGCATCCTGTAAGTCCACGGTCGGTAGCTTTGGCAGAAGCAATGCATGCAGGGAAGGCAAATCTGTATCCAGAGTAAGTGTCTATTCCAGTAAGAACAAAACACTGCCTTTTCCATGATGGAAGCAGTCAAATATAATAAACTTGTCACCAGGTTGCTGGCTGATCACTTGAGGAATGGTGCCATATTGGTGACTCAGTGTTGGTCTCTGCTGCTGGCAGATTGGACACTCAGCAGTGGCTGTAGCCAAGTTGGCCTTGGTGAGTGGAAGTCCATGTTGCTGAGCCTGTGTGTAACTTCCATCCCTGCCACCATGGCCATTTTGTTCATGATTGCAACAGGCAATGCCAGGAGTGGAAGGGGAAAGAGGTGACTGATTTCCACAGAACATGTCATCCTATCCACTTGATTGTTAAAATTCTTCTCTGCTGAGGTCACGCTTTGGTGAGCATTCACAGGAGACACAAATATCTTCACTTCATTGGTTCATTCAGAGATGTCTAGCCACACGCCTCTTCCCCATACCTCCTTGTCTCCAATTTTCCGATCATGTTCCTTCCAAGTCCCTGGCCATCCAGCCAAACCATCGGCCACAGCCAATGAATCAGTATACAATCGCACATCTGGCCATTTCTCTTTCCAAGCAAAGTGAACAACCAGGTGCATTACTCAAAGTTCTGCCCATTGGGAGGATCTAGCTTCACCTCTGTCTTTTAGGGAGAGTCCAGAAAGGGGCTGTAGTGCTGCCACTGTCCACATTCGAGTGGTGCCTGCATATCACACAGAACCATCTGTAAACCACGCACAAGTTTTCTTTTTCAGTCAACTGATCATAAGGGACTCACCACAAACCCATAGATGCAGACTGGGTGAACAGGGAGGCAGGTAATGCAACAGAAGTGGAGACCATAGAAATTGGGGCCACTTCCTCATAGGGCTTACTTGTGCCTTCAGGTTCTGCTAAGGCCTGATCTCATATATACCACTTTCACTTAACGATGGAGTGCTGCTGTGCACGTTCAACTTCATGACTCTGTGGGTCAGACACCATCCAGTTCATGACAGGCAGCTCAGGCTGCATGCTGACTTGGTGGCCCATGTCTAAGCATTCAGTCTCTACTAAGGCCCAGAAACAAGCCAAAAGCTGTTTCTCAAAAGGAGAGTGGTTAACTGCAAAAGATGGTAGAGCTGTGCTCCAAAATCCTAAGGATCTGCGCTGTGATTCACCAAGAGGGGCTCGCCAAAGACTCGAAACAACATCTCTATCTGCCACTGGCACACTTCAGGCACCACTGAATCAGCTGGATCATATGACCCTAGTGGCAGAGCCTCTTGCACGGCAGGCTGAACTTGTTACAGAGCCCTAACTTGTTCTGGGCCCCACTCAAAACTAGCAGGTTTTTGAGTCACTTGGTAAATGGGGCAGAGTAGCACACCCAAATGAGGGATATGCTGCCTCCAAAATCCAAAGAAGCCCACTAGGCAATGTGCCTGCCTCTTTTTTGTGGGAGGAGCCGGATGCAATAACTTATCCTTCACTTTAATAGGACTATCTCAACATACTCCACCTCACTGGACCTCTAGAAATTTCACTAAGGTGGAAAGCACCTGAATTTTGGTCAGATTAATTTCCCACCCTCTGGCGTGCAAATGTGTTCTCAGTAAGTTCAGAGTCATTGACACTTCTTCCTTACTAGGTCTGATCAGCATAATGTCATCGATGTACTGGACCAGTATGATGTCTTCTGGGAGCAAAAGGCAATCGAGATCCCTGTGGACTAAATTATGATACAAGGCTGAAGAGCTGATGTAACCGTGAGGTAGGCAAGTGAAGGTGTGTTGCTGGTTCCTTCAAAACCGAAGCCGAGAAACAGGCATTGGCCAGATCAGTAGCTACGCACCAGACACCCAGAGATGTGTTAACCTGCTCAGGAAATGAAAGCACACCTGAAGCAGCACTGTAGCAGCAGTGGCCACCTGGTTAAGTTTACGAGAATCCACCGGCACTCTCCAAGATCCATCTGGTTTTTTTGCACAGGGCAAATAGGCAAGTTGAATGAGGATGTGGTGGGAATCACCACTCCTGCATCCTTCAAGTCCTTGATGATGGCAGTAATCTCTGCGGTCCCTCCAGGAATATGGTATTGCTTTTGGTTTACTGTTTTCCTGAGTATGGGCAGTTCTAATGGCTTCTGCTTGGCTTTTCCTACCATGATATCCCTTACTCCATTTGTCAGAGATCCAATATGGGAGTTCTGCCAGTTGTTGAGTGTACCTACCCAAGTATCCATTCTGGAACTGGGAAAATCACTACAGGATGGGTTTGGGGACCCACTGAACCCACTGTGAGAAGAACCTGAGTTAAGACGCCATTATAGCCTGACCTCCGTACACCCCCACTCTGACTGGTGGGCCATGGTGGTGTTTTGGGTCTCCTGGAAGAATTAGTGTCAGTTCAGAGCCAGTATCCAGTAATCCCAAAAAAGTCTTATTATTTCCTTTTCCCCAGTGAATAGCCACTCTCATAAAAGGCTATAGATCTCTTTGGGGAAGGCTGGGAGAACGATTAACAGTATAAATTTTTGGCAGTGTAATGGGATCTTTCCTCAAGGGGATCCAGCCTCCTCTTCATTCAAGGGGTTGTGGGTCTGTAATCTGGCTCGAGTGTGGGAATTGATTGAGGGGCCATGACACTCTATTCTGGCATCTTGAGTTAGACTGCTGTTCACTTGACCTAGAATTCTTCTGCTTGTACAGATCAAGTAAATGTTTAGTAGATTTCCCATCTGTTTCACTCCTAGGGACACCATAACTAAGTAACCAACGCTGTAAATCTGAAACAGTCAGACTATTCTGATGACCGCTTTGACTCCGCTGTCCGTTATGGTAACCACGCCCACCTTGTCTTTGTGATTGAGTGCTGCCGCTTGTCCCCTACCACCACGGGGTCCAATCAGCCCCCATTGTAGTTAGATGTCTTAATTCAGTTAGGGCAGTTCCCACTGTCAAAACTGACTTACATGAGATAGCAATCACAGCAGTCTTCAAGGATACTGGGGCTCCCTTCACAAATTTATTCCTCACAGTTGTGGTAAAAGGCGTGTCCTCTGGGCACTCCATGGGTGAGCCTGTTTGTCTAACCTGATAAATCCACTCTAGCATGCCATTTTCCTTAAGCCTTTTGGATACCTTTTTCTACGGTATACTAAGGCAGGTCTGATACTTTAACTTGATTTAATAATACAGGCCACCATGTAATCCATGCTTCAGCAACCCAACCAAAGAAACTATTAGATCCTTTCCTAACTTTTCAAACTGAAATATTGAATGAAGAATCTGTGCTTAGTGTGCCCATATCAGTAAACCCAGACTGATCCAATTTTATGTTCCTTACACCATCATCCCACACCCTTAATAGCCATTCTCACACATATTCCCCAGGTTTCTGTTTGTACATATTAGAAAAGTCAAGAAGTTCTTCTGGAGTGTAGTGTACCATCTCCTGGGTCACAATTTGTACTTCACCTTTTGGGGCTCACTGGGACTAAAGTCTTGTTACAGGCCTAGAAACAAAAATGGGTGGTGGCGATGTGTTCTAAGAACGCTCAGCGATTTCTTGAAGGCATCTGCCTTGGGCAGTGCCCTGGGCAATGACTCAGATGCCTCCGTAGGCAATATCTCAGACAAAGGCTCTTTAGACACAGCTGGGTTAATCTCATCAGAAGGGGGTGGAGGGGCTAATGGTTTTACTTAGGAGGGTGGCTTAGAAGACAAAGATGGAGTGATCTTTCAGTTGGGAGTGACAGGGCTGGTTCTGTTGGCAGGAGTGATTCAGCAGAATTTAAGAGCTCAGTGTCCCCAGCTTCCTGCTTATCTGTTCACACGTCACCATCTCAAGCTTCAGGTTTCAGGATCCCATTTCTTCCCAATCGATGCCCTCATATTAACTTCGTATGCCATTTGAGGTTGGGAATTCAGTTGATGCTGTAATTCAGCCGTTGGTGCAATAAGACTCTGGGTTGGTTTTCAGCAATATCAATTCTGTTACTACAAGAAATTAGGCTTTCTTTCAGGGAACAAGTGGCAAATTTGAGGTTGTTTATGCAGCACTTAAGCTGTGACTCATTTCTTTCAGCACTTTGTAGAGCAAAAATAGGACCAACCAATCAGCTTCCTTATACTTCTCATTCTGACAAAATTGTAGAAAAGTATCAAACATGCAATTACCCAGAACCTTGCCTCTCACCAATATTTGATCTATTGGTGGTGATATTTTGCATGTTTCTATTGCTTTTTTTTTTTATTGCCACCTCATGCCATGGACTAGCAGTGCCCTCTTTACTACTGGAAGTAGAGTCGTCAACATCTTTAAGACTAACCAGACTTGAGAACCAATTTAGAAAACTCATCTTTACAATTTTGTTTCTCTAGAACTCTACTCCTGGTACCAAATGTCTTAGGCTGAATTCTCTAGAGAAACAAAACCAGGGACATATGCATCTGCATGCGTATATATATATATATATATATATATATATATATATATATATTTGTTGTTGTTGTTAGGTGCTGTCGAGTGGGTTCCAACTCAGCGATCCTATGTACAATGGAACGAAACACTGCCCCGTCCTGCACCATGTTGCTATGCTTGAGCGCATTGTTGTAGCCACTGTGTCAATCCATCTCTCTTAGGGTCTTCTTTTTTTTCGCTGACCCTCTACTTTACCAAGTATGATGTCCTTCTCCAGGAACTAATCCCTCCTGATAACCTGTCCGAAGTACATGAGATGTAGTCTTGCCATCTTTGCTTCTAAGGAGCATTCTGGTTGTACTTCTTTCCAGGCAAATACGTTCGTTCTTTGGCAATCCATGGTATATTCAATATTCCTCACCAACACCACAATTCAAAGGCTTCAATTCTTCTTCAGCTTTCCTCATTCACCGTCCAGCTTTCCCATGCATATGAGGCAATTGAAAACACCTTGGCTTGGGTCAGGCGCACCTTAGTCTTCAAGGTGACTTCTTTGTTTTTCAACACTTTAAAGAGGTCTTTTGCAGCAGATTTGCCCAATACAATACGTCTTTTGATTTCTTGACTGCTGTTTCCATGGATGTTGACTGTGGATCCAAGTAAAATGAAATTCTTTACAACTTCAACCTTTCTGCATTTATCATGATGTTGCTTATTGGTCCAGTTGTGAGGATTTTTGTTTTCTTTATGCTGAGGCGTACTCCACACTAAAGACCGTTGTCTTTGATCTTCATCTGTAAGTACTTCATGTCCGCATCACTTTAGCAAGCAAGGTTGTGTCATTTGCACATTGCAGGTTATCAATGAGTATTGCTCCAATCCTGATGTCCTGTTCTTCTTCATATAATCCAGCTTCTTGGGTTATTTGCTCAGCATACAGATTGAATAGGCATGGTGAAAAAATACAATCCCGACGCACACCTTTCCTGACTTTAAACCATGCAGTATTCCCTTGTTCTGTTCGAATGCCTGCCTCTTGATCTAGGTACAGGTTCCATAAGAATGAAATTAAGTGTTCTGGAATTTCCATTCTTCACAAAGTTATCCATAATTTGTTATAGTCCACAAAGTTGAGTGCCTTTGCATAGTCAATAAAACACAGGTAAATATCTTTCTGGTATTCTCTGCTTTCAGCCAAGATCCATCTGACATCACCAATGATATCCCTGGTTCCATGTCCTCTTCTGAATCCACTTTCAATTTCTGGCAGTTCCCTGTCAATATACTGCTGCAGCCGCTTTTGAATGATCTTCAGCAAATTTTACTTTCATGTGATATTAATGACACTGTTTGATAATTTCCACATTGTGTTGGATTACCTTTCTTAGGAATAGGCATAAATATGGATCTCTCCCAGTTGGTTGGCCAGGTAGCTGTCTTCAAAATTTCTTGGCGTAGTTGAGTGAGCACTTCCAGCACTGCATCCGTTTGTTGAAACACCTCAGTTGGTATTCTGTCAATTACTGGAGGCTTGTTTTTTGCCAATGCCTTCAGTGCAGCTTGGACTTCTTCCTTCTGTACCATTGGTTCCTGATCACATGTTACCTCCTGAAATAGTTGAATGTTGACCAGTTCTTTTTGGTACAGTGACTCCGTGTATTCCTTCCATCTTCTTTTGATGCTTCCTGTATCGCTTAATATTTTCCCTGTAGAATCCTTCGATATTGCAACTTGAGGCTTGAATTTTTTCTTCAGTTCTTTCAGCTTGAGAAATGCAGAGCATGTTCTTCCCTTTTGGCTTTCTATCTCCAGGTCTTTGCACATGTCATTATAATACTTAACTTTGTCTTCTCGAGCTGCCCTTTGAAATTTTCTGTTCAACTCTTTTACTTCATCATTTCTTCCTTTTGCTTTAGCTACTCGAGGTTCAAGAGCAAGTTTCAGAGTCTCTTCTGACATACGTTTTGGTCTTTTCTTTCTTTTCTGTCTTTTTAATGACCTCTTGCATACATACATATACATGTATAGAGAGAGAGAAAGATTTATCTCAAGGAAATAGCTCACACCGTTGTCGAGGCTGGCAAGTCCCAAGTCTATGGGTAAGGTGTCAGGGTGAAGGTTTCTCCTGACTCACACAGCTGCAGGGGCTGATGAACTCAAGATCAGCAGGTCAGATGGCAGGCCACTGGCTCACAGGCTGTACAGCTCAACAAATCCCAAGATCAGCAGGCAATACAGCAGGCCACTGGCTCAAGTCCCAAGAACCGGAAGTCAGATGATGATAAGCCAGATGCAGAATCCAGAGTAAGCAAAAGACAGGGAGCTTTGCGAAAATATCCACATATATTTGATGCAGGCCACATCCATGAGGAAACTTCCCTTACAACTGATTAGCCGATCACATCAGATCACATCACTTAAATAATTACATTATATCACAAAATGGAGTATAACTTCATCATTACATGACTACTAAACTACATCATTATATAACTGCCAAACTACACCTTCACTTAACTGCCAAACCACTGAGAATTATGGCCCAGCCAAGTTGATACACAACCTTAACCATTACACCATCTTTCTGCTTTTGTGAATAATACTGCCATGAACATAGGTGTGCATATGTCTATTTGTGTCACTGCTATTAGATCTCTAGGGTATATACCCAGGAGTGAGATTGCTGGATCATAGGGTATTTCTGTTTCTAGCTTTTTAAGGAAGTGCCATACCATTTTCCATATTGGTTGTGCTACTTTACAGTCCCACAAGAAATTGATAAGGGTTCCAGTCTCCCCACATCCTTGCCAGATTTTACTGTTTTCTGGTTTGTTTGTTTGTTTCTTGTTTGTTTTATCAGTGCCATTTTTGCAGGGGCAAAAGAGTACCTTGTTTTAGTTTTAATTTGCATGTCTCTAATGGCCAATGATTGTGAGCATCTTTTCATGTGTTTGTTGGCTGCTTCAATGTCCTCTTTGTTGAAGTGTCTGTTCATGTCCTTTGCCCATTTTTTAATTTAATTTGTCTTTTTGTTGTTGAGTTGTTGAAGTTTTCTGTGTATTTTAGAGGTTATACCCTTATCAGATATGTCATTCCCAAAGATTTTTTCACAGTCCGTAGGTTGTCTTTTTGCTCTTTTGATAAAGTCTTTTGATGAGGGAAAGTATTTAATTTTTAGGACGTCCCAGCGATCTAATTTGTCTTCTGTTGTTTGTGCATTTGTAGTTGTGAGGTAGTTTGTTTTTATAGCAAGTTTGAAATGAACTATATTCTCTTTTTTCTTGAAGCTTATTATTTCTGGAATATAAGAAAAATACTGATGAACGGCTATAAATACAGATCTTATATATAGTCACATTTACTAAATCCTTATTTTATTGGAAGGAATTTACAATGCACATTCTACTGTGTCACAAGTAGATTAAGGATTTAGAAATAATAATAATATTGTACCCTTGGTGCAATCGTTAAGTGCTCGGATGCTAAACGAAAGGTTGGTGGTCCTAATCCACGCAGCAGCTCTGCAGGAGAAAAGCCTGGCAGTCTGCTCCCGTAAAGATTACAGCCAGGAAAACCTTATGGAGTTCAGTTCTACTCTGTCACGTGGGGTCACTAGGAGTCAAAGTTGACTCGATGGTACCTAACAACACTCTTCTTTTACAACCCACACGAGCGATTCTTTTTCTGCCCCCTGTTTTAGGGCTTGACCTTAACAGTGGAGAGAACAGCCTTCTTGGTTTCTTGCTGACACCTCTCAGGCAAAGGTACTGGTGTTGTTGAGGAAGTTATTACTGATCAGGCTAGTACAGCAGCCCTGACTTACTTCTTACATGGATTAGAAATGCCAGCTACCCGGTGTGCTCTCAAGACGGTGGTTTCAGGGCCTGTGAAATGAGGGAGTTGGATTAAAGGAATGCTGAAGTTCTTTCTGGAGCCAGTAACCAATTCGGCAGACCTCAGAGAGCCACAGGCTAAAATCTCTTCTTCTCACTCTGTGCTTCCGAGCTGTGCATGGCAACTTTTCCTTCAAATTGCTTTTTTCAAGGAAAGTAAACCTTCTCCTGACCACATGGTCTCTGCAGGATCTCCAGGGCTTGGCTCCAAGGCCCCGCTCCTGAGGGAAATGCTTGCCGCTGCAGCTGTTAGGCGGAGAGAGACTTTTCGGAGCAGCTGGACAGCGGGCTAGTGCAGGAAGGACGGCAGATCTGCAATTAGCTGAGACGCAGAGCTCCACAGGTGTGCAGCATTGCTCGGGAGCCACGCTGAGCTGCTCTGGATGGCTCAGTCGGCATGCACGTGCCTGTCCTGCAGTCTCCAGAGTCCCCCGTCTGTCCCCACCTCACGCGGCTGCAGCCTCGGCACGTGAGTGGGGGACGAGGTGGAGCCACAGGTTTGTAGAAGTACAGGGTGCTTCTGGGTTACACACACATTCACAGTACTCACACACACGCACTACTCACACTCACACACACTGAAACACTCTCACACTACTCACACGCTCATACATACAGACACACCCTCACACTACTCACACACATACGCTCACACATTCACACACATACACACGCACTCACACGATCTCACACACACATTCACACATACACACTTTCACATTCATACAAATACCCACACATACTGAGTCTCACACGCTCACATTCTCTCACACAGTCACACTCACACACACTCTCTTACAGTCTCATAAACACTCACACACACACTGCCTCATACACACATTCACACGCTGTCACACACACACACACTTATAGAAGAGACATGGAGGGTGTTTCTGGGAACCACACACTCTCTCACACACACTGTCACACACAGGCTAACGGGTTGGAGAAACGACTCCCTTCTCCCACCCCACACTCTTCCGGGTGCAGGGCCTGCTGCCCACGGGGCAGAGTTCCAAGCCAGGGGACACAGGTTCTCAGGACAGTCACGCACGTGCACATCCGGCTGCCCTTGCCTCTGGTCACGTCACGAGCAGCTGGGGAGCTAATCCTAGGCATCTTCCCCATTTGGAAACATACCAAGAGCCTGATTCTCCCAGGCCCCCCACCCGTAAACTTGCTCCACACCCAGGACCTGACAAAGATATTCCTGCGCCCGAGCAGAGGGCTTCAGTGGAGCCCTTTCCTGAAAACCATGAAAAAAAAGTCTATTGCGTTACAGGGTCAGTCCTGAAAAAGGACATCACACTTGGTAGAGGGTCAGTGAAAAAGGGAAAGACCCTCAGTGAGATTGTCTTAGCCATCTAGTGATGCTATAACAGAAATACCACAAGTGGATGGCTTTAACAAAGAAAAGTTTATTCTCTCACAGTCCAGTAGGCTAGAAGTCCAAAGTCAGGGCACCAGCTCCAGGGGACGGTTTCTTTCTCTGTCAGGTCTGGGGGAAGGTCCTCGTCATCAGTCTTCCCTTGGTCTGGGAGCATCTCAGCACAGGAACCTCAGGTCCCAAAGATATGCTCTGCTCCCGGCACTGCTTTCTTGATGGTATGAGGTCCCCATGTCTCTCTGTTCACCTCTCTCTTATGTCTCGAAAGAGATTGGCTTAAGACACTATCTAATCTTGTAGACCTCATCAATAGAACCGCCGCTAATCGGGGTGGATTACCATCTTATTACGTCACAGTGCTAGGATTTACAACACACAGGGAAATCACATCAGAAAATAAAATGGTAGGCAACCATACAAGGGAATCAGGACCTCGCCACGCTGACAGATTTGGGGGACACAACTTGATCCATGACAGAGATGGATTAACACAGCAGCTGCAACAACGGGATCAAGCACAGCAATGATTGTGAGGATGGCACAGGACCGGGCAGTGTTTCATTCTGTTGTACACAGGGTCGCTATGAGTCGGAACCGACTCAACGGCACCTAGCAACAACATTCCTTTACTTTATTTCAAACAGCAAATTGACACAACGAGGAAAAAAATATGATAAAAACACACACGACCTTTGTCTTTTGATGCTTCCTGAGGGCTCCCACCGCGGGGACCCGCTCTCTTCCTTCCAAGTTGCTGCCACTTGGGATGCAGCCTCCTGAGGTGTCTGGAGTGGTCTGGGCACAGTGGTGAGCTTTTCTTTACAGATTAAAACAGTCAATAGTTTGTCAAACACGAGAGTGCTTTCTACGGCAGGCTTTCGCGCCCCCTACTTACGCCACGACGCAGTGTGGTAATGTCTGAATAATTATGTTAACTACTCGATATTTAGTTTGTTTTGATAATACTTCAGTCAAATCAAGTTTTTGGCACATGTGGAATTTGGCACCCCACCAAGCCTATTGCCCAGCAGCCGGCCAGATACCCCTCATCCGCACCGTCCTTGCTGTCTTCCCATCACAGTCAACGGCTGTCCACGCTGCCAGGGTCCAAGCCACGTACCTGGACTCCTCCTCCCACCCATCAACCCCCTGTCCAGCCCACCAGCGCATCCTGCTGGCTCTGCATCCAGAATCCCCCTGGGGTCCCCCACGTCTTGTGAACCACACAGTAGTGTCCTGAACACCCCTTCGCCTCGTCCCCTCCCCCTGCTGGCTATTCTCCACCAGTAGCCAGAGGGGCCTGTGAAAAGAGAAGCAATTCCCCAACCGTGGGGTAAAGCACTTGTCTCCCCAGCAGCCAGCGAGGCAGTCTGACGCCCTGGACCACTCCGACCCTCCAGCCTCTCCTCCTCACTCCTGGTGCAGCTGCACCAGCCACCTCTCCCGTCAGGACTCTGCACTGGCCTTCCTGCTGTTCCCTTGGATGCTCTTCCCCGTGGCATCCTCGAGGCTGCCCTGCACTTCCTTCCAGCTTCAGGTGAAGCATCACTCTGCAGGGCTTTCGTGACCACCTGTCTCAGGTGAGACCCGCCAGCAGGCCATGCTCTAGGACGAGGCTGGTGCGTGTGCTGCCACATCACTAGGAGCAGGAACTCGGGGACAGAAGGACAGGCAGCCTGGGCCTGTCCCTGAGCTGGTCCCGTCTGGCTTGTCTCATGTGGAAGTCTTCCAAGAGGCCAGGGGAGTGCTTGCCTCCAAGGACAGCCCATCAGGAAGAGGAGTCCCACTGGTCCAGTGCCCCCCATGGCACGTCGAGTCCCCATCACGTCCAGGTCATGTATTCAGGGGGCCTGGCCAGTGTGCAGGGCTGTGCAGATCTGGGGGCTGCAGCTGCTGCTGAGGCTGGACCGAGAGGCCAAAGGCCCCCAAGAGAGGCAAGGTGAGAGCAGGGCTTGCAAACAGGGCCAGGTAGTAAATATTCTCAGCTTTGCAGGCCATACGGCCTCTGTCAGAGCTCCACGATCCTGGTCAAAACACAAATGGGCACGGCTATGTTCCAGTGACCCTTTATTTACAACAGGCCATGGGCCGCATTTGCCTGCGGACGGTAGTTTGCCACTCCGTGGTCTGGAAGGCCCACAGCACGAGGTATCTGAGCCGTTGTCCATGTGAAATAGCAGCCCTGCCAGCAGCCAGGTCTGACCCCTTCCCCCCACCTGAGCACGTCTCCCTGCGATCCTGGCCGGAGGAGAGGGAGGCTGTGGAGCCACCTGAGAAGGAGGAGAGGCCACGTCAGCTCAGGGAACCCGGGAAATATGCTACGCGCTAGCTTACTAGTGCTTGTTGACTGCTCTGTAGTGCACAATTTCACACGGGTTTCACCACACAGCAGGTGAAATTTTTACTACAGTAAACACAAGTAAGGCCGTGGATTTCCTGCTTATTGGGTATGGCCCTGACCGGAGGGCTGCCTGGAAGCAGAGGCATGGGGCTGGGCGTTGGCAGCTGGCAGGGTTGATGTAGCTGTTGTCAAGGAAAGCACATTCCTGCTTCCCCTGTGGCCTCCCTGTGACATTTCCTCTGAGAACGTCCCCCCCAGGCCCAGTCCCTGGCACCTCCCCAGACCCTCCCTGTGGCTTCCCCCTGCTCCTGAGGGAGGCTGCCCAGCCCCTCTGCCCAGCTGCACTCCCCTGCATGTCTGCTGCCCCAGACCTCCGCACGCAGTTTCGCTGACCTCCTGGAAGGACGGCAGGTGTGTGTTTACAGAGCCCGGTGGGAGCAGCCTTCAGTGTTCAGAGGGGTTCCACCTGTGGCTCAGCGACTGTCCAGGATGGCTGCAAACAGGGGGCGTAGGAAGCCGCAGGGCTGGTGAGGGCCGGTGGCAGGGGCCCCAGTGGCCAGCCCTCGCCCCTGTCCCTCCACTCCACCATCTGCAGGAGGAGGTTAATCCTCACGGCCCTGCTGCTGCCTAGAGGAGCCTGGGAGGACACCAACAGCCCTGTAGTGGCCCTGTCTGCATGGTGTGGAGGGGGACAGCCCCACAGTGGCCCTGTCTGCATGGTATGGAGGGGGACAGTCCTGCAGTGGTGCTGTCTGCGTGGTGTGGAGGGGGACAGCCCTGTGGTGGCCCCGTCTGTGTGGTGTGGTGGGGAACACCCTGTGGTGGCCCTGTCTGTGTGGTATGGAGAGGGACAGCCCTGTGGTGGCCCTGTCTGTGTGAGGTGTGGACGGTGACAGCCCCGCGGTGAGCCTGTCTGTGTGGTGTGGAGCGGGACAGCCCCGTGGTGACCCTGTCTGCATGGTGTGGACAGGCCCTGGCAAGATGACTACCCCACTTGGAGAGTCTAAGGAGCCTGGGGCCAGTCTCTTCAGACCCTCTGTCCTTTCAAAATAGTAGAGACACTCTTGGCAGCTGCCCCAGGCAAGACTCCATGGGCCTTTTAAAAGCCCGACAGTCCCCAGTGGGAAAGTCTGGGCTCTGTGCCCATGGGGTGGGCCCAGCCACCCTGGAAACGCCCCTCACACAAGGAGAAGTTCTTCAGGGATGCTGCTGGGTGGGGGCATGCTGGTGAGGAGGTGGGGGCTGCAGTCTGGCTGCTGCCTGGACAGGGGCCAAACCCACAGGCTGTGAGAAGACCAAAAGCTTCTGCAGGGGCGTGGCCTCCTGCTATCCTGGCTCCTTCCACTGGGCCAGTCTACCAGCCAGGGGCAAGGGGCTTCCAGGCAGAGCTCCAGGGCCCAGGGCCAGGAGGAGCCCCAGGGCCAGGAGGAACCCCAGGGCCAAGAGGAACCCCAGGGCCAGGAGGAATGTCAGGGCCAGAAGGAGCCCCAGGGCCAGGAGGAGCACCGGGGCCAGGAGGAGCCTAGGGCCTGGAGGAGCATCAGGGCCAAGAGGAGCACGAGGGCCAGGGGCTCTGCCCTCCCTCTGGGTCTTCATGACCTCCTCACCATGGTGCCAAAGAAAGCCAGCCTCAGAGGGGGCACACAGGTGGGCTAACCCAGGGCCTGCTCCCTAACTTCCAACCCCCAAATCTTGCCAGATCTCCGAGGCCTCCCCAGTCAGTCTCCGACCACCCAGCTGGATCCAGCTGGCCTGGCTGTGACCGTGCTCTTTCTGGCTTCCTCATGCGCCTCTCAGGAGACAACAGACCAGAAGGGACCTCTGCTTGCTCCCCATCTCCCCAGCTGCTGTTCCTGACACCTTCCTTGATGTGCTGGCACGGCTTTTCACCATCCCCCTCCAGGGGCCTGAAGTTGCACAGAAAGTTCCAGCAGCAGCCCAGATGTGACCAGTGTCTCACTGGACCACTCTCTTAGCCAGTCAGGCTCCCTGGAAAGAAAAGGCACACAGCTCTTTCTACCCTCTGTGCTCCAAAGGGCTGCCACGGAACAGGCTGGAGGTCTGGCCAGCACAAGGTGTCCTGAGGAGCTGAGGACCCCGGTCCAGCCACGCTGCCATAAAGGAAGCCACACTTCACCTCTGGGTGGTGACACACTAACTCTCAGCTGCTTGGCCCAGGCTGTGACTCAGGCTCAGCTGTCCCGAGGTTACCATCTGAGTCACAAGCTATGGTCTCGAAGCCCTTTGTCCCCCACACGTGTGTGACCCCACTGCCTCACAGAGTGGCCCCAGAGGCCATCCTCACAGCCCTCCCATCTCACACAGAAGGCAACTCAGGCATCAATAGGGTATTGCTGTCATCTCACTTCATGGGGCCCTGGAACCGCCAGCCTGCTGCCTGGTACATCCAGGTGGGGGTGGCTGGTCACAGAAGGCCAGGCTGTGTTCTACTGGGCCTGACTCACCAGCCTCACAAGTGAGCCCCATCTGTTGGGTAGGGGCGGCTGTGCCCACCCGCCTGGCCTTGGGGCTGGAAGGGGACGAGGTGACTCTGCGAAGTGCACCTTGTAAACTGTGAAGTCCCGCAATCCCCCAGGCTGCAGTGGCAGCACTTCTGTACTGGCAGGGACCAGGACAAGTGTGGTGAGATCAGCCACCAGGTCCCTGTGAAGACCCCTCAGAGGTGGGGACATCTTCCACGCTGACACCCCTCCCAGAGCATCCTAGGTGCTTACACACTCCTGTCTGATGTGAAGGAGGTGAGGAGCTTAGCCTGGTGTCAAGATGGAGGTTTGCTGCAGAATGACTGAGCGAACTTCAGACAGGAAGCAGCGACTGTCCTGGCCTGCCCCCTTCCCACTCCCTGCTCCTATCCCCCAGGATGGTGGGCTGGCTCTAGGGGGCCCCCAAGTGCCCAATGACTGCCCAGGCTGGCCCTCCTGCATGTTCCATGAGGCCTATCAGAGGTCAAGTCCCTTCATCATAATTATTTTAATGAAGAAGATAAGAAACACAGCTTATCGAAGATGCCATTATAATTAGCAGCTAAAGACAACCTGGATGAGTGGATGCCAGTTCACACTTCTCTATACAGAGTGCCTGAGAAATTAGAACGGTCCAGAAAAACTGGGTGGATCGTGGGTTGGTGTGATGAGGAGAGGGGAAAGCATAGCTCTCTGGAACCAGAGAAGGGGGAGTGGTTCCCAAGGTCTCCTTGGACCCTTAGATGGTGCAGTCAGGCCCCTGGCCATCTTCCCCTGAGCACGGAGGGATCTGAGGAGGGATTTGTCCAACCAAGCGTCACCCTGTGCCCACCACACTCACACTCAGGGTGAGGTGTGCTTGTCCAGTTTGGGGCTTTGTGGCCTGCTGGGGTCACAGAGACTCAGGGGCTTAGAGCTCATGACAGTGCCAGGCTCCAAGGGGGCACCCACAATCGGGGTGTGCAGTAGGCCATGCCTGGGGGGCCCAGGGATTGGCCCCATGAGCCATGACTGCAGGGTCACGGGGGTGTCCACCAGGAGCAGCTCTGTGCTGCAGGTAGAAGGCAGACCTTCCACCCGTAGGCCTCCTTTTCCCTCCTTGGATGACACCAGCTGGCGTTTAGGCGGGATGGCCTCACAGTGCCTAGGAGATGGGCACTGAGATGCACACAGAGCTCAAGGGCCTCAGAGATAGGTCTTGAGTCAAATGCACAGCCATGCGATGGGTGACCGGTGGCCAGCTGAGCCCCAGTACACTCATCATGAACCACCACAGAGGGATGCCCAAAGGGTCAGACGAGCCACACGCTCATGTGGGGCCTGTCTGTAGCCCTGAAAACCCATTGCTGTCAAACCGACCCAGACTCATAGCGACCCTTTAGGACAGAGTAGAACTGCCCCGTAGGGTTTCCAAAGACTGGCTGGTGGATTTGAACTGCCGACCTTTTGGTTAGCAGCCTGAGCTCTTACCCACTATGCCACCAGGGCCCCCTAAGTGTAGATAAGAGGGGCTTGCTGGATTCTGGGGTCCCAGGAGAATTATGACTAAGAGTTAGGATAAGCTGGAAGAAGTACACCCAGAATGCTCCTTAGAAGGAAGGATGGCAAGACTTCATCTCACATATTTTGGACACGTTATCAGGAGGGACCAGTCCCTGGAGAAAGACATCATGCTTGGTAAAGTAGAGGGTCAGCGAAAAAGAGGAAGTTCCTCAACGAGGTGTATTGACAGAGTGGCTGCAACAATGGTCTCAAGCACAACAATTGTGAAGACGGCATGGGACCGGGCAGTGTTTTGTCCTGTTGTACATACAGAAGCTATGAGTCGGAACTGACTCGATGGCACCTAACAACGACAGCAGACGGGGGCATCGGTAGTTCAATGGTAGGTTCCTTACCTCCCAGTTTTCAATTCCCAGCCAGTGCACCTCATATGCAGCCACCACCCAACTGTCAGTGCAGGCTTGGGTGTTGCCATGATGCTGAATGGGTTTCAGTGGAGCTCCCAGACCTAGACAGACTAGGAAGAAATGCCTGGTGATCTATTTCAGAAAATCAGCCAATGAAAACCCCATGGATCACAACGGTTCAATCCACCATCAATCGTGGCTATCACGCAGGACTAGGCAGTGTTTCCTTCCATTATACATGGGGTCCCCATGAGTCAGGGGCTGACTCAATGGCAGTTAACAACAACAGATGAGGACGGATTTTGTCTCAATTTAACCAGGGACATTTTAAAGCACAAAGGCCCTCAAGGGGCTGCCCGGGCAGAGAGAGATTGTATGCCTTTGGACCACAGCAGAGGCTACCCCATGCTCTCTGGGTGGGAAGCAGGGCAGGTTCATGTCCAAGGGCCCTTCTGGGTCTCAAATAAAGATGCTCTTGCTTGCCTTCACAGCCATCCAAGCTGAAAGGAGATCAAGAACCTCATGAGCCAAAGACTGAACAGGAATTGACCTTAATTCAAAGCCCTTTGAGTGCTCACTCCTCCAAATGAAAGGAGAGGAGGATGGGCCCTGTCTCCTGATTGCTGGAGAACTAGTCTAATTTTCTGCCACAGGGTACCGCCTCCTGATGAAGTCAAATGTTCCTATTGTCTCAGTGATGGCTGAACTTAACCTCCAAAGGAAACCTAACTTATTCTTCCCTTCAAACCTGTATCTTCTCACACTCTAAAAAATGCCCTCTGAACTGGTAGATGAAGGGTGAACACAAACTCTTAAATCTAGACCAATTCACAGCAAGTTCTGGAATAGACAAAGTGTACCGATCAGGCTGGGTTCTCTAGAGAAGCAAAACCAGTAAAGCGTCTAAATAGATACGGAGATTTGCGTAAAGGAAATGGCTCACACAGTTGTAAAGGCTGGAATGTGCCAAGTCCGTGGGTCAGGCTGAGGCTTCTCCTGATTCACGTAGCTGCAGGGGCTGGCAAACCCGAGACTGGCAGGTCAGACAGCAGGGCTCTTGTTCATAGGCTAAGGCCAACACATCCCAAGATCAACAGGCAAGCCTGCAGGAAAGCCGCTAGCTCATGTCCCAAGGACTAGAGGTTAAATGAACAGGAGCCAGCTGCGGGATCCAGCGTGAGCAAAAGCCCACAGGGCTTGCCAGCAAGTCCACCTATATTGGATGCAGGTCACATCCCTAAGGAAACTCCCTTTCAGTTGATTGGCTACTCACAGCAGATCCCATCACGGAGGTGATCACGTTATATCAAATCTCATCATGGAGGTGATCGCAACTGTCAAACCACTAAGAATCATGGCCCAGCCAAGCTGACACACAACCTTAATGGTCACATGTTATCATTACCCCCTTCTAGCAAGTATGACCCCTGGCTTTCCCCAGCTTCAGGCATCTGGATATCCTATTGGTCCTTTTTCTCTGGAGAACACTGACTGAGACAGATCTTGGAACTAGGAAGTGGGGAGCTGCTGTAACTAAACTGTGGAAGTGGTTTGGAATTGTGTGATGGGTAGGGGCTGGAATACTGTCGAGGCACTTGATAGAAAAATGTTGTACTGCCTTGAAGAGACTGTTGGTAAAATTATGGAAGTCAAAGGCAATTCTAGCGAAGACTCAGAAAGAAGTGAAGAGAGCTGTAGAGAAAGCTTCTATTTATTTAGAGAACACATAAATAGTCATGAACAGAATGTTTTTAGAAACATGAACATGAAAGGTGCTTCTGGTGGGCACAGATATGAGGAACATATTATTGGACCCTGGAGGAAAGGTAATCCTTGTTATAAAGTGGGAGAAAACTTGGCTGAATTGTATTCTGTTTTTGGTGGGAGTCTCTGGGTGGTGCAAATGATTAACACGCTCACTGCTAACGAAAAGGTTGGAAGTTCAAAGCCACTCAGAGGTGCCTGGTGATCTACTTCTGAAAGACCAACCATTGAAAACCCCATGGAGTGCTGCTCTACTCCGATACATGTGGGTTGCCATGCCTGAGAGTCGACTCTATGGCAGGTAGTTTTCGGTTTTGTGGAAGTGAAACCTGAAAGGAGATTTCCAAACAAAACATTGAAGGTGTGGCCTGGTTTCTCCTTGCTGCTTATAGTAAAATGCAAGAGGAAAGAGGTAGATTCAGGAAGAACTAGTAAGAAAAAGTAAACTGAGGAAGGAACCAGTAAGAAAAAGTAAACTGAGGAAGGAACTAGTAAGCAAAAAGTAACCAGAACTTGAAGATTTGGAAACTCCTCAGGCTATCCACATTGCAAAAAGTGAGGAAGGAAGCTGTGGAGAGGACACCAAGGGAGTGGCCCGACGACTGTTGGCTAAAGAGATTAGGTGTGTGGCTTACGCCCCCAGCCAACCGTCTCAGCAGAAATGCCGCCAGCCTGGATTAAAGGAGACAGAGACAGGACAGAACGACGGCAGGGGTCAGACTTCTGGGGTTTTATTTACCAGCAAGAAATGGGCCACTAGACAACTTGAGTGCAGACCCAGGGGGGTGAGGCCAACCCCCCAGGGGCACAGAGGGCAGAGCATCAGGCCACAGAGGGTTATTCTCAAGTGTTGGAATCTAACGGCTGTTGCCTTGCCAGGGTTTTGGGCTTGCATGAAGCCGTGAGCCCTTTTTTCCTTCCAGCTCCTCCCTGTTGGAATGGGAACATCCGTGCTATGTCTGCCCCACCATTGTACTTTGGAAGCAGATAACTTATTTTCTACATGTCCACTGATGGAAGGAGTTTTGCCCAGGATGGATTTCACTCAGACTTCCACCCAGACTGATGCAGATGAGTTAGAAGATGAGAGCTGATCACATTATGCTATTTTTGGACTTAGAGCTGACGGCGGAATGCGCTAAGGCTTTCAGGGATGCAGGGTTAGGGTGACTGCACTTTGCACATGAGAAGGAAGGACATGAATTTGGGGGGCCAGAGGGTGGATTGTTATGGGTTGAATTGTGTTCCCCAAAAAGATATGTTGAAGTCTTAACTCTTGTACCTGTGAATGCGGCCTTATTTGGAAACAGGGCTTTTGCAGATGTAATGAAGTGACCCAGTATGACTGACACCCTTATAAGCAGAGCAGAGACACGGGCAGACACACTCAGAGGGGAGGCGCCACGTGAAGGTGGAGCCAGAGTTTGGAGTGAGGTGTCCACAAGCCAAGGAGAACCACGGGTTGCCAGGAATCCCCAGAAGCTGGAAGAGGCGAGGAAGAATCTTCCCCCAGAGCCTCCAGAGGGAACACAGCCCTGCCGACACCTTGACATCAGGCTTCTGGCCTCCAAAACCCAGAGACAACATATTTCTGTTGCTTTACGCCCCCGGTCTACGGTAACCTGCTGCAGCAGCCCTAGGAGCACGCCTCACGGGGTCAGGGAAGGGGAACAGCGAACAGAGCCACTGGTCCTGTTTTCACCAGGTAACACTCATTCACAGTCCTTTGGTCTGGGCTTGCAGACTCCGTTAAATCACATTCCAGTCAGTATCACCTTTCTTTTAAGTAAGGGGAGCCTGGGGTTGATCGGATTAGCTCAGCTTTTAGAAATGATTATAAAGCGTGTATTCCATTTGATCCAAGAGTTTCAACTGGGCACCTTGTGTCTGGAGCTTTGAACCACGCAGTGTTGTGAGGCCTTCAGGGATGGCCCACACTCTGTGCAATACGAGGGGGCACCGTGGTTGTTATCATAAAAGTCAAACTGGGCCCCGAGGGCTGACAACTTGCCCAAAGACACGGAAGGCTTAGTTGCTGAGCAGGGACTGGGCAGCAGTGCCCCGATCCCCTGGCCCAGCGCTGCCCTGAGACGGTTCTTGTGTCCCCGAATCACAGCCTGGCTCCACGCGGCGCTCCACTTTCTCGTCTTTACAGCGTCCGGATAAGCAAGACAGGTGCAGTGATTGTTGCTGAGTCTCAGACACGACACAAAGAGAAGTGCTTTCGAGAGCATTTGAGTCTCTTCATCGTTGCCTTCTGCAGCCCTGATGAAAGGGCCGATTTCCTCCCGGAGTCGGGGCCTGTACATACCTGGAAGGGCACACATTCCTTTTGATCGTGTTTCTCAGCCAGATCCCGTCTGCGATCAAAGCGGCGAGGTGGCAGGCTGCCTTTTGAAGCCTCGCACAGGCTTTCTGAGGGGCAGGTCCTGGCACAACAGCGTTCTTGCTCCAATTGAGCAGGTTGGTAAGTGAGTCTAATGTCTCGAGCAGGGCTTTTTCATCTTTATAAATACTTTTCCTTCATGGGAGCACTTGCTGGCCCCCTGAAATGGCCAAATATGGTGGACACCGCCTGTTCTGCCCACCCACCGTTCTTTGCCCTCTTTAGTAATGCCCTTTCCTCTGAAAATGACCCTCTCCCGGGGCAGTGACCCTGGAGGGACATAAATGTGGCAGTGGACATGTGACCCAGATTGGTCATCAGCACTGCCCACCCCCTTCAGACAGTGACTGATGAAGGGATAATCACATGACCCAGGATGCCCAATCAGCACTGCCCACCCCCTGTGGACAATGACTTACCCAGGAATGATCACATGACCCAGGCTGGCCAATCAGAGTCCTGTGAGAGGTTTATTTGTTTGCCAAAAGAGAGGGTTGCTGTATGCCTAGAGCTTCTTGTGGTCACCTTTGTCCACCTGGAGACAGCCTACCTGAGGAAAGCTCCAGAGGGAAGTAGCAGAACACAAGAGGGAGAGATGGTTCTGATAACCTCACCTTGCCTCCTGGATCCAGCCATGCCTGAAGCTCCATATACCACTTCCATTTTCCAATTCTATAAACCAATCCTCTAACTTCTTTGAGCAGGGTTTGAGGCAAGTGTCTGTCCCTTGAAGATGAGTGATTACTGACCGCTAGACAATGGCTTCTCCATAGAGTTTGGAGCTGGAGTAGGGGTGCTGGCTTGCTGGTCTGCTGGTGGGGGAGAAGTCCATCGGAAGGGACTATTTCTCTGGGTGGCCAGGAGCTTCCTCTACCACCAGGTGCCTGGGGCTTAGAGGGCTGTACTGTGCCTTCACGTCCACAGGTGGGATCCTGGAGGGGTCCTGGGGCTGCAGGGAGAAGTCATAGCTCAGTTCACAAGAGGCAGGGGCACCCTCCAGGATGGAGCCCCCACTGAAGAGGCCACCTCCCTCAGCATCCATGTTGGCCATAGCCCTGAGTAGCCTCGCTGCAGCCTGCATTGCAAGCCAGGTCTGTGCATGTCGAACCTATAAACAGGTCATGGTGTTCATTGGTATTGTCATCAGGAGCCTCCTTGGGGCCACGGGAGTGCCATTGTATTCAAGGCACAGCTCAGCCACACCAGGGCATGCTGCAGGTGATGGCTGCAGTGGGTGGCCAGCTGGGGACAGGCACAGAGGCCCCCTACAATGCTGGCCAGGCTTTCAGTAACACCCACGTGGGCAAGTGCCAGAAGGCCAACCCATTTCCTTTCACTCACACTGAACACAGGTAATGAGGCCAGTCCCCTCTCTACCCTGCCTTCTCACATACATCTCTCCCACCTCCACACAGTCCTGCACACACCTGGGCCACAGACAGTGCATGTGGCCCTCAGGCCTGAGAGCACCTAGACACAGTGTGTGGTTCACAGGCACGGCGTCCCAGGGCTAGGCAGCAGGGCACCAGGGCCGTGTCCAGAAATACCCGAGGCTCACGCAAGCTGGCCTGTTTTAAAAGCAAATACTCGGTGAACTCATCAGTCCTCCCCTACCCCTGGTGAAATCTATTTTAAAGATCAGCCTTTCCTTTACATCCACCTCCTAGACACACCACAGGAGGTAAGTGGGACATAACAGGCACGGGAGGGGCAGTGAGCGCGAGCGGGGAGGAGCTGGGCTGGTCAAAACCCCAGGTGGAATTGGTCTCTGAATCTCCAATCTCACAGCAGCCACACCCCAGGGGTGAGAGGTACAGACCCAGGGCTCCAGCAGGGCCCCCAGCCCTCTCTCCACCATCACTTCCATGTCCCAGCAGCTTGAGTCAGGGACTGGGCAGGGCTGCAGGGGAGTGACCAGTCCCCTAGACAATGGGAGAAGCTGAGCGTAGTGTTTTTCTGGGGTGCTATTAGGCCCCTGCCAGCACCCCCCCCCCACTCCGCAGAGCACCTGGAGCCTGTCGGGGCGACGAGCATCCTCTCAGCTTTCTGCCCAGCCTGGGGTCCCACCACCTTGTCTGGGACCCTGACTGGTGTGCCTGGACCCCGCCTAGCCACAGCCCCTTGGCCAAGGGGTTCCAGCTCATCACACCTGGGCTTGCAGGGTCCACAGGAGGACACGCCTTGGCAGCTTTGAGCCTGGAGTTAGGAAGGAACTTGTCTGTCCCCCCATCCCTCCAGCTGATGCCCAGGACCAGCCCAGCAAGAAGAGCACCCTGATGTAGCCCTGGACCCGTGGCTAAGACACAGTGCCCGGAATGGGGTATGGGGCCACATGGAGGGGCCATGGGCTGAGCCTGCCACACACCTGGTGCTGGTCACCCCAGCTAATTAGGCTGAGGTCCTTTCCAGGTCAGGGAACCAACCCTGGCCTGAGGCCTCCTCAGAGTCCAGGGGCCACTGGGAAGCCCTTTTAGAGACCCTGTTGCTCCCTTAAAGGAGTCCCGTCTTCCAGGCTAAAGTCATCTGTCCCTGCAGCCTCAGCCATGGAATCCCTGAGCCAGCCCTGTGGGAGGTGAAAGTGCACTAGCAGTTCTGACTTGGGGTGGGGGGGGAGTGGGGGGTGGTGGCGGACGACACTGTTGGAGGGGTGGTGCTGGGGCTGGGAATGTCCCCTGCTGTGTCGCATTCTGGACTCCTGGGGGTCGGAGCCTCAGCACTCCCCCCCGCCCACCACCACATGGCTCAGGCCGCAGACGGTGCCCACTTTCCTGGTTTGCATTTGTGTTTCCCACTGGGAGGGGAGCCTGCCTTGGCCCAGGCTGCTGGCCAGGGCCCCACGGCAGTGTGCCTAAACCCCAGGCTCTGGCTAGGGTCCTGCGAATGGGGGGGGGTCTTCTGCACCGGGGGACCCCATGCCATCCCTGTCACGGCTGCCGCCTCTCAAGGTCAGACCCTCAAGGTCCCTGCTCCTTCTCGCTGTGCCCACCTCTTCCAGGAAGTCCTCCAGGACAATCCACGACTCTATGTCCTCTCTTTTTGAACTCTGAATCCACCACTTGGACTCTCCTTGCAAACTGCACACCACACCCACAACTGTGTAAAGTCTCACAATCACTGTGTGACTCCTCCCTCTCCAGGAGCCACAGACCCAGTGTCAGCCA
Source organism: Loxodonta africana (assembly GCF_030014295.1). Lineage (NCBI taxonomy): Eukaryota > Metazoa > Chordata > Mammalia > Proboscidea > Elephantidae > Loxodonta > Loxodonta africana. Next base: position 2,515,711 of record NC_087347.1, on the reverse strand, counting down.
CTCACAGACGCCACAGGGCTCCAGCCAGCCTCTCAGGGCCCCATGCCCCCACCCCTCGAGCTGCCTCCCCTGCCTTCCACAGCACCGCCGGCTGTGTGGGTGCCCTGCATTCCTGGCTGCCGACCCCTCCCAGGTGTCCACCCCTCGGTCCGGGTGAGTCTGGCACAGGCAGGACACCATTACCATTTGGTGAGTGAGCATTATGGTCAGGGCCTCGGAGGAGAACGTGGACACTGGAGGGGGTGCACCGTGAGTGGCACAGAGGCAATGTCTGTGCTGGGGACATGCCCCACAGCCAGGCTGGGGCCACAGCCCAGAGGTGGACAGTGAGCGCCCCTGCTCCCAGGCGCTGCTGCCAGCCCCACTGCTCTGCTTCACTCAGGGAATCCTAGAACATCCTGGGTGCCCCTCCAAGGCCTGCTGGGCTGACAGGGCCGTACGGGAGCAGAGTAGGGGTATCCCCTGTGCTTCAGTCTCAGCCTAGGAGATTCTCCCAGCTTTGGTAAGCAAAGAGCAAGCCTGCGTGGGGAGCCTGGGTCTGTCTGGGACATGGGGCCTGGCTGGTCCTGAGTCCTTCCCGCCCAGGCCTGGTGCTGATGGGGCTGAACCTGGGGCAGGTGTGGGTCTTGGGTGGAGGTGGACTCCTAGGCGTGGATCCTGCCCTTCAGGTTGGGGCCCTCATTCTAAGCTCAGTGGGAGGCTGGGGGTATCCATCAGGGGGCCCAAGAGCCAGCTGTGTGGCTAGCAAGCCTCCAGCACCAGGGAGAAGGGGGGAGGAGGGAGGTGAGGCCAGCGGCAGGTGACTCAGAGGACTTCCGCAGAGTCCAGGAGAGGGCAGGAGCACGGCTGTAGACCGTTCTGGTGACCCACATCCACCCATCCAGTGGCCGAGCCTCCCACCAGCTGCCCAAAGGCCCTCCCAGGGTGTCCTTGTGCCTGGAGAGCCCTGACCCCTGCACTGCAGCTCCAACCTCCCTCCAGGCTCTGGTTCTGGGTTCTGGGTCCTGGGGCCCTTGGCCCCAGCTCTCACAGGACCCCCATCTATGAGGCCCCAAGGTGGGTGTGGGTGGTTCCTGAGATGGCCTGAGCCCACAGGGAAGCATTTGGGGCTGGTGGGGAGGGCCGACCCCTGCCCCAACTGCTGCTGGCATTCTCCCTGTGGACGCCAAGGGCAGACACATCCGCCAGCCCATGAGGGGCCCTTCTGGGAAGCCAAGGCCAGGCTATTTTTGCTCGCTGACTGGATAACAGAAGCCGCTATGACTTATCTCCACCACCACCACCACAAGGATGCCTTTGTGCCCTTCACCCAGCATCCCTCCGCCCCCCAATCCCAACTCAGACAAGAGTGGAGTAGGAGAGGGGCACCAACAAGGCTGCTGATGACCCCTCCCATCCCCTGGGCCATAGCTCTGAGTCAGCGCCTCTCAGAAAGCCACCAGCCCCTGCCAGCTGACCAACTGGCTCAAGCAGGTCCCCACCCTTCAGTAACCATACCGACTCTGCTCAGGGTGCACCCCAGGCCACCCACTGCCTTCCCAAGCACCTAGATGCTCCCTCTACACCAGGCAGGGTCCTGCCCTGGTTGCCACAGCAGGGGACACTTTGAGACCCCCACCTGGAGGAGGTCAGGATGCCTGGGGTCAGGTCTCCTGATTGCTCCTGTGTCAGCCCCCCATGAGGGGAGAAGTACAGCTGGTCCCCCAGGCCCACATGGAAGTAAATTTGCCGCATAATTTTAGCCAAGAAATGAAGACTTGGAGGAGGGGCAGAAACCTGACAGAGCCCAGCAGGAAGTGGGGGCTCCCTGGGGCAGCCCCGTCTCACTGTAGCAGGCAGGGAAACCTCCCCTGTGACCACGAGGTAAGTGCTGAGTGCCCTGGTCTTACACCTGGCACACTAGGGCCCTTACTCTGGGGGTCACAGCAGCCATTTCCTCATGGCCCGACAGGAGAGGTGCCCCAGCCCCCTCACCCCTGCTTTTCCTGCCACTGTCCAGCAAGGAGTGGCCACAGGGCAGCTTGCTGAAGGTAAGCCCTGAGCAGAAATCCTTCTAGCCTCCAGGAAAAATGCTACTTGTCCTGATAACAAGGGGCAACACCCTCCTTTGCCCTTCACCCTTCTCCTTCTTCCTTCCTGGAATGCAGATACAATGCCTGGAGGTACCACAACCACATTGTAGCAATGGGGACACACTCCAATCTCAGGGGAGAAAAAAGAAAAAGAACTCAGGGTCCTTGACGATAGTGTTGGGTCACCCATTGTTATAGATTGAATTATGTCCCCCAAAATGTGTATCAACGTGGCTAGGCCATGATTCCCAATATTGTGATTATCCACTATTTTGTGATCTGATGTGATTATCCTGAGTGTTGTAAATCCCATCTCCATGATGCTGATAAAGTGGGATTAGAGGCAGTTACTTAGTGAGGCAGGACTCAACCCACAAGATTATATTGTGTCTCCAGTCAATCTCTTCTGAGATATAAAAGGGAGAGGCGAGCAGAGAGACAGGGGGACCTCATTATCACCAACCAAGGAGGGCCAGTAGCTCGCATCCTTTGGACCTGGGGTCCCTGCGCTGAGAAGCTCCTAGACAAGGGGAAGGTTGATAACAAGGACCTTCCCCCAAAGCCAACAGAGAGACAGAAACCTTCACCTGGGGCTGGCACTCTGAATGTGGACTTCCAGCCTCCTGAACTGGGAGGGAATAAGCGTCTGTTTGTTAAAGCCACCACTTGTGGTATTTCTGTCACAGCAGCACTAGGTGACTAAGGCACTCATAGGCAGCCTCCCTCCATCCAGACTTTATCTTGCAAGACAAGCACATCCCTTTTGTTTACGCCACTGTTCGCTTTTATGTTGCTTGCGGACAAGTCAGTTCCTGACAATCTTTGATTCAACAAATATTTGTTGAATATGGAATGTTGAATATTTATGGTGAGCGTGGGGTTAGCATTTTAGAGTCTTAAAAGAGGCACAGCAGCACTTGATGAAATCAGTCTTTGGTAAAAGATGTTTATCTCGACCTGATGAGTTAGGTAAATCAGCTTAGCTGTGGGGCAGCTCTGTAGAGATACGGATGAAGTGTTAGTTCTGTAGGGTTAAGGGTGACACGAGAACAACACAACCAAAACCTCCCTCCCTGCTATGTGTTGCTGTGATGCTAGGAGCTATGTCACCTCCAATCCCAGCAGGGTCACCATGGTGGACAGGTTTCAGCAGAGCTTCCAGACTAGGAAGAGAGGCCTGAGGATCTGCTCCTGAAAATTAGCCAATGAATATCTTTGTCTAATATAGTGGTGAGCACCCCAAGTTGGAAGGCACTCAACGCACAGTGGCCTCTGAAGCACACCGATGATTGTGAAGACAGTGCGGGATCAGGCAACATTTCGTTCTGGCGCACAGGAGGTTGCCATGAGTTGGAGCCACCTCTAAAGCAGTGAACAATACCAACGTTCCCCTCCACCGTGACCTCACCTGGGTACAGAAGCGGTGACCAAGGCAATGAACAATACCAACGTTCCCCTCCACTGTGACCTCACCTGGGTACAGAAGCGGTGACCAAGGCAATGAACAATACCAACGTCCCCCTCACACTGTGACCTCACCTGGGTACGGAAGAGGTGACCAAGGCAATGAACAATACCAACGTCCACCTCCACCGTGACCTCACCTGGGTACGGAAGCGGTGACCAAGGCAATGAACAATACCAACGTTCCCCTCACACCGTGACCTCACCTGGGTACAGAAGCGGTGACCAAGGCAAGGCAATGGGACAACGCAGGAAAGGGTGTTGTAAATAGGGGAACTGCCTGCCCTGTTCCAGGGGCTGGTCCTTCACAGCTGACTTTTTCCTCAATATCCCAGGACCTGGCCTGGCGTAACTGTGTCTCCCCTAGCAGCCCTGCAACTCCGAATCCTCCTTGACCTGGGACATGAGTCCAGTCCTGGCTTCTCGGGCCTAAGCTGGAATCCACTCCCCTTCCTGGGTGCTCTGAACAGAGCTGAGCACATGGCAGAGGAGAAAGAGGAAACTCAGCCCAGAAAACACAGACGCAGGTGGCCGGCTGTGTTCTCCCTCCCAGCCCTGGCCTCCTCCCTGGCCGGCTCCTTCCACAGCCATGTCAGCGTCCACCTCCAGCTGGGAAGTGCAGTTTCTGGCTCCTGGGTCCAGCAGTCCCAGCATCCTCAGTCCTGGGGCACCTGGAACTAACGTGCAGGTCCACACCCCACAGACAAGCAGGTGGAGCCAGGCACAGGTGCTCCCTGGAGCCCCAGGTGGTTCTGGTTTGGGTCCAGGGCTGATTCATTTGCAGCTGTGGGATGGAAGGAGGAGCTGGGCTGGATGCGAGGATGCCAGCATTTCCCAAGCCAAGGCACCTGAGAGCAGAAGCAATGGAAAACGGAGTGACGGTGATGTTGGCAGAGGCCAAGGAGCCGTTCTGCTAGGGGCTGGGGATATGTCCTAGCACGGTCGCCATAGCAGCGCCAAGGCAGCTCTGGTTTACAAAGCCAGCCACGGGGACATCACAGCTCCTGACAGCCACAGAGAAGACGCTGATCCACGAGGCACCGCTCCCCCAAGGGCCCACCCACAGCTCGTTGTCCACCAGCTCAGTCCTGTCCCATCTCCCAGAGCCCGCCTCCCTGATTGGGCAGCAGCCCTCAGTCAGCATCATCCAGACACCTGAGCCACAGCAGTCCTTGTTCAGGTCCAAGACTGGTGGGTCACAGCCCCTGGGGAATTTTATCTCCCAGAGCTGGGCTTCCTCCTGCCGTCCCAGGTCAGGATGGCTCTACCCCTCCGCCACCCACACCTCACCTCACGGTGCCCAAGACCACTCTGGGGACACAGGACACCTGGGTGCAAAGCCAGCTTCCCTGCTGCCCAGAAATCCTGGACTTCCTGACATTCAGAAAAGGTTCTCGATGATCCAGCTCCTGTGGTGACTTCCAAACACTGCCATTTGTGTTCATCAAAAGTCACCACAAGAGAGTGGAAAGCAAGCTGCAGGGGAAGCGGGCACCTGGCACAGACGCACACATGGAACAGAAGAGGAATATACTCAGAAATGCAGGAAAAAGCAGGAGAGGTGAGTGGAAATGAGTGGAAGGCTGGTAGAGATGGTTTTGAGAACCAAGATATATAATGGGCTCTCGAGCAAATGAAAAGGCACTTAGCGTCGTCACTCCATGGGGCAAAGCAAATGCAAACCACACGCTCAGTGGGACGGCTAAAATTAAACAAAAAGAGGAAATCGGAATTCTCACGAAGTGTTGATGGCACCATAAAATGTTATAACTACTTTGGAAAAGATTTTGGCAGCCTCCACTTAAAGCTGAACGTTTGCACACTCTGACTCAGCAATTGTGTGTGTGCGTGTGTGCACACGATGAAAAGTGACCATCTTCAGCCAGACACAACGATAAGGATGAGTCTCTCAAGCCCAATACCAAGCAGTCAAAGTTCTACGCAAAAAGGCCCATTCCGGGAGATTCCGTCTGCAGAAGTTTGAAAACAGGCAAGACAAATCTTTGGTGATGGATGTCGGATTAGGGGGGTGACCTTTAGGAGGGCGGACGGCTGGCAGGGCCATGTGGGAGGCTTCCGCAAAGTGGAGGTGTTGTGTACCTTGACCTGGGTTCCGGTTACAAAGGTGTGTTCACTTTATGAAGCTTGTCATGGAGCAGAACGCTTATCCTTTGTGTGCTTTTATGTATTATGTTATACTTCAAAAAAGAATAATAACTCACAAAAAATAGACCAGATTTACTGGCCTGACAGAGACTGGAGAAAGCCCGGGAGTATGGCCCCTGGACAGGCTTTTAGCTCAGTAATGAAGTCACTCCTGATGTTCACCCCTCAGCCAAGGATTAGACAGGCCCATAAAACAAAACAAGACTGAAGGGGCACACCAGCCCAGGGGCGAAGACAAGAAGGCAGGAGGGGACAGGAAACCCAAGGTAACAGGAACCCAAGGTCAAGAAGGGGAGAGCATTGACATGCCGTGGGGCTGTTAACCAATGTCATAAAGCAATATGTGCACTAACTTTTTAATGAGAAGCTAGTTTGTTTTGTAAACCTTCATTTAAAGTACAATTTTTTAAAAAGTGAAAAAATAATAATAAGCTTACCAAAAACTAAAAACTGATTTACACCAAAACCAGGGGAAAGGCTGTTGAATTTCCTTTGGAAAAACAACAGACTAATTCAGCAGCAGCCGCAAACCCTACCGTTTTGCTTGCAGAATGCGCACCTATTTCTGATCTGAGTTAAGATGGAGTCCTCAGCACTCAGTTCAAAGGCAGAGGCACCAACAGAGCCCTCGCAGCTTAGCAGAGAGGGTATAAATCCCTCAGTCTCTACCTCCTGAAGCCTCCCAGGGTGGGAGTGTTTGAGGTCGGGGGTGCAGTTGTTTGTTGGTCACCAGGTCAGTGGAAGGGGACAAGCGGAAGGAAATAGCCAGACTTGAGCTCCTGAAGGATCTGAAGTACTAGTGTCGGCGGAGAAGAGGAGCTCATTCTTGGCCCATTTTTGTGCAACTGAAACATGGGCTTCCAGCCTGTACCTGGACCCCATCCACTTCCCCTGTGCCACGCGGCTGGATGGGGGCTGCAGGGCGCAGCTGCTCAGAAACACGCACCTGCACGGTCCCCGAGCATACAGGCCAGTGGGGGGAGCCGCCTTTGCAGGGCCCCTGTAGTGCGTTGATGGGGTTGGTTGGCAGGCTGACAAGGCCATTATCGAAAAACTCGGTGAAATATTATTCAAGCTTGGCTGCAAGGAACTGATTGAAAACCCTCTTGGCACACCGTCTGGAAGGAAAGAAACTCATCTGAGCAAATGGACTTCAGGCTGGCCGTGCAGAGTGTTCTGGTTAGCTGTCCAGGTCTCCTGAGTGGCTTACACTGAGCCGGAAAGGCCGGCCCCAGGGCCCACAGGCTTTTGGGGAGACGCCCTGCATTGTCAGAGAAACAGACGAGGGTAGCCAAGAACCGCACACGTCCTGTGAGTTGGCATGGTGGGTGGGGGGCAGCCTGGGGCCCTGGGACTGAGGCCACACGAGAGCTGACCAGTCATGTTGGCAAGCCCGTAAAACCACACAGAGACAGCCAGGGGGGGTTCTGTGGCTGGTCCGAGCAGCCGCTTCTAGGGCAGCTGCCTCCTACACACCCAGCCACCCACCAACCGACCAACCAGTTTCCGCCAAGTCAACCCCGACTCATGGCGCCCCCGTGTGTGTCAGAGTGGATCTGTGCTCCACAGGGTTGTCATGACTGATTTTTTTAAAGTAGATCTCCCGGCTTTTCTTCTGAGGTGCCTCTGAGTGGACCCAAACCCCCAACCTTTCAGTTGGCAGCCGAATGCTTTGCAGCAGCTCCCTGGGATGCCCCCTGCACACAGGCACCCACATACAGAGCACCCAGCATCCTGGGGGACCCATCCAAGTGTTACTTATGGAGATGTGCAAGAAACTTACTTTGTGACAATTAAACCTGTGTGATTTAGCTGACTTTTGTTCAGCCCGTGCATAGCATTTTCTTAATTAGATGATCAATCACCTTGCTTTGGCCTCCCAGCATCTGATTCTTCCATAAAGCTTCGTTTTAATTCCCTGAGTGGTTTCGTGGCCAGCGTCCTGGAAGGGAGTCAGGAGATCTGAGTTCCAACTCTGTCTCGGCATAAGTTGTTCGGGGCTGGCAGGTTGGTGGGGATGAGCTGGGGGTGTCGGTGGGGCCTGTACTGGTCTCCTTCTGCTGCTAGAGCAGAAACACCACAAGGAGGGGCTTTAAGGAGCAGGAATTTATCGCCTCCTGCCAGGTCTAGGGAAGGTCCTTCTTTGTCCCTTTCAGCCGCTGGCTGCTGTGGCAATCTTGGGCGTTCCCGGGTTTACAGAAGCTTCTGCCTCTGTCGTCACACGGTGTCTGTCTTTCTGTCTGTGTCTCCTTGTGTATCTTCCTTTTTATCAGACACCACTCTGGGGAGATTAGGTTTAGGACCCACGATACTCTGGTATGACCTCATTAGCTAATTACAAAAGAAAAACTATTTCCCCAAACAGGGTCGCCTTTATAGGTACAGGGGCTGGGACTTCCATATTCCTTTTGGGGGACACAATTCTATCCATAATTGGGTCCCAGCAGAAAACATGGTGATTGCAGAGTCTTCACTCAGGAGTGGTCTGCTCAGGGGAGTGAAAGGCACCCCAGGGAACCCACCTGGGCCTGGTCGGGTGGGGAGCACCAATCCTCTCTCTACACCTGGAGGTGGGAGCAGGGGCTGTTACAAGGCTGTGTGGAGGAGAGGCTGCCGGGCAGGAGCCTGACTGAGCCCGGCCCCCTGTGACCCTTACAGATAAGTCATATGCCCCGGGGTCTAGCCATTCTGAACTTCAGGGCACCGCAGAGCCATAGGAGTGGCCAGGAGCAGCTGTGCTTCCGGAGGGGGACCGAGGGCCTGGTGGGCCAGCACAGGCCCAGCTGCCCCTGCTCCCAGCCCATGGCGGGACAGGCACCCGGCCCAGCCTGGGCTCTACACTCCTGGCCTGGCCTGGAAGCAGACAGTGCGCAGGAGAGGCAGCCGGGCTTGGGTGCCACCGCACAGACACGTGTTCCCGAGGACTTAGCAAATGTTTCTGAGCTGTGTCCTGGGTACAGGGAGCACCGCAGACCCCTGCACACAGCCAATACCCAACACACAGCATGTGCTTACTGCAGGACAGAGGCAACACAGGGCCAGAGCGGGGCAGGGACCCTGTCCAGTGTCCATCCTCTGCCCCTCTGGAGTGAGTGAGAGGGCCTCCCTGGCTCTCTCAGGCTTGAGCTGACCTTCCTCATCTGACCCTTGGCTTCCGGCAGGTGTCGGGGGACGGGCTCCCTCCTGCTCAGCCACCACACCCCAAGGCGTCCGGACTGGTCATGGCTCATCCAGGTCAGAGTCCAGCTCTTCCCAACAGACTTCAGAGCTCGGCCCATCGTCTCCATGGTTGGTTTACCATCTTCACTGCTCGGAGCAGGTCCTGAGTGTAGACCCCTGTTCCTCACCCCAACACACTGTGATGGCCTTGTGCCTGGCATCAGGCTGCCTTGTCTCAAGGTATAAAGACCATGGGCGAGAACACAGCATCAAACAGCTTCACTTGGACACTTGGGGGTGCTCTGTAACTGAAGGCAGAGTGGGTGCTTGACTGGTGGTAAGCTCAGGTCCCCTCACCTGGACCTTCTGAGCCCACCCCTCAATGCTAAGTTGGTCCAGGAGGGGGTGGCTAGAAGGCAACTCTTGCCAGGCTCAAAGCCTCCCACGAGGGCACCAGGAGCCCAGAACACCGGACCACATCCCAGAGGACACAGGGACCCCAGAGCGCAGTGACCATGGCCCAGGAAACACTCTGTCACCACAGGGGAAGGTGCCCTGCTTCCCCACAGATGCTTACTTGGTGGAGAGCAGAGACTTCCAGAGGCTGAAAGATGTCTTCCACAGAGTGAAGGGATGAGTGACACAGAAGGTGAGGGAATATTTGTGACGGACAGAACACTCAGAGGATTACCATCCAGGGTACACGCGCTCCCCACGCCTCTGAGAAAAAGGCTAATGGCACAAAAGAAAAGGTCACAAAGAGCCAGAGGCCAAAGCTCACAGACGAGAAGGATTTCCCACCGCCGGCAGAACACGCTTGGCCTCAGGGCCACCAGAAAGACACACGAGCAGCTTCCCAGCTGTCAGATGGGCAGGAATGTCTGGTAGTGGCCAAAGCGGGCGGTCAATGTCCTGTCAGGAAGACAAAGCTGTCCAGCCTCCAGAAGGCAACCTGACAATTTCTATCCAAATTAGTCCTGTGTATGCCAAGGAGCCCTGGTGGTGCAACGGTTAAGCACTCGGCTGCTAATAGAAAGGTTGGCAGTTCAAACCCACCAAAGGTTCCTCGGAAGAAAGCCCTGGCCATCTGCTTCCATAAAGATCACAGCCTCGGAAACCCTACGAGGCAATCCTACCCCGTCCTATAAGGTCACTGTGAGGCAGGACAGACTCACGGGCATGCAACATCAACAACCACCACATGACTTGCACCCTGGGACTCTGGGTGGGGCAAATGGTCAAGCGCGCAGCTGCTAACCAAAAGGTGGGAAGTTCGAGTCCACCCAGGGGTGCCTCGGAAGAAAAGCCCGATGATCCACTTCTGAAAAACCAACGATTGAAAGCCCTATGGTGTGCAGTTCTGCCCTGACACACGTGTGGTCACCATGAGTCAGTCAACCCCACGGGAACCCTCACAGACAGAGATAGTCGTAAACGAGCTAAGATCTCGTTTTTAAGTAAAAACGTTCAGATGGTAAAAATTCAGTCTGCGTCCAGCAGCAGAATTCTATTCTGTCAAAGTAACCAACCATTCACAACGCTGTTTGTTGTTAAAGCCGCACAAATTCTATGCAAGGACTTATCTGCTGATCAACCCTGCCCACCCCGTCACCCTCATAGGGGGAGTGGGGTGGAGCAGGCTCTGTCGGGCCGACCCTCCCTGCCCAGAGCACCTGTTTGCCCAGCATGTCCTTGGTGGCCCTGGGGACAACCGTGAGGGAGCAGGAAGCCCACCCAGGCAGCAGGGCCTCTCCAGGCGTCACCCACACAGAAGCAGGGAATGGGCACCCAGTACCTCCAGGGGCTTTCCACAGCCAGCTGACCTCTCTCTCTCAAGTTCCGTCTCTCTGTCTCTGTCTCTCTCTGTGTCTCTCTCTATACATCTTTCTCTCTGTCTTTCTCTCTGTATCTCTCATTGCTCTCTGTCTCTCTCTCTCTCTCTCCTCTGTCTTACTGGGTCCCTCCCTGAGGACATAGGGTAAACAGACAGACCAGGCCTCTCAGGGTTCCTGGGCCATTCAGGGAACAGACCAGGACATCCCCTGGCAGCAAGAGGTCTGTGTAAGGAGGGTTGTGGCCCAGGAGGACCAGAGGTTGGGGGAAAGGCATCTAGCAGGAGGGGCCACAGCACCAGGGGCTGGGGGCGAGGTGAAGCCGGAGCTCCAGGTCAGCGGGGACCCCCCCATCAATGTCCGTGGTTTTACTGAACTGACGCACCTTGAGTTGTCATTTAAGCAACATGCAGAAAGTAATCGGTGGTCATGGGAATTGTTTTTAACCAGAAAGCCTAACTTTTAGCAGAGAGTGAGAATTTTGGTCAGCATTTCGGTCCCCTTGGATGTGTGGCTGGGACTAACCGAAGGGAGGGGGCGGAGGCCCTGTGACCCTCTCGGGGAAACTGGGTGGAGAACTCCAAGGTCTCTGGAATTGTTCAAACTTGCAAACTAACGTTTCCTTGAGTTTTCAGGGCTCGATCGAAGGGCCCCCAGAAACTGCATTTCTTTCCAGCATTTTCCATGTATGTAAATGCCACTTATTAGGGATGTTTGATGCCTGGGCCTCACCTCACGCCAGGACCTCACGTAAGATGACATCAGTGTAATTGTAGCCCACCTGCGGAGCGTCACCCTCCCTGCCGTGTGGCTGAGGGCACCCCTCGCTCATCGCCATCACTGTCCCTGGGGTCTGCTTGGTCTGGGGACACTCCTGCTCAGGTGGCCCTTTAGCAGAAGCGCTCAGCAAGGCCGGCCTCTTTGAGGAGGGGCGTGGGCAGGAGGAGTCTGTCCTTTGGATCCCCTGGCATAGCCCGAGTGGGCCCTGCTGGATGACCAGTGACCCCCAGCACCACAGTGCCCAGAGCTGGCTGTGGTCAGCGAGGCTCATGCCCCAGCTGCGTCTCAGTGTCCTGGCTGCCCAACAAGGCAGGGGCCCTCACGGGGGCACCAGCTCCAGGCCCAAGAGGCCAGAGGCAGACCCAGCTGAGCCTACAGTAGCACAGAGCTGTGGGGCCGCTGCCCAGGGAGGCCCTGCTCAGCTCTGTCCTCCTCACCCTGAGTGCGGCTACGTGCCAGGAGCTCAGGGCGGGCGCAGGTGGCCAGGCTGCCTGAGGGTGCAGGGCAATCCCGCCTCTGTTCCGAGGCCTAGCGTGGAAAGGGGTCCTAGGCAGCTGTTGCCCTGTCCAGCGGGGGGCCCTGTCTCCAAGGCCTCAGTCTCCCTTCCCTGGGCCCCACTGCTCTGCTGGGAAAGATCCTCCCTGGCCTGCCTGCAAGGCACACCTGGCAGCAGTGTTGGAAAACCAGGCCCGCCTTGGTCCTGCCACGCTCACCACCCTCCACCCTGTTCGCCAGTGCCTCGTGGTCCTGCCCAGGCCCCTGTCTGCAATCCAGGTGGCAGTAACTCCCACTGCTTGGGAACACGGACTGCCTCAGGCTTCACAGGAAACCTGAGCCTGTGGCAGGTGCAGGCGGGGGCGGGGGGAGGGTGGGTGGTGCGAGAAGCATCTCTGAGTACTAGTGTGCAAGTCTCTGGGGGCCTCCTACCCCAGGGGCTGTGGGAACTTACAGAAGGATCCACAGAGCCACGCTGCCCTGGCCTGCTAGGGCTCTGAGGGGCTGGTGCCATTTACCCCATTCTCACTCTCAAAGCCAGAGTTCTCCCACCCCAGGTGGGTCAGGTTTCTGTCCCCGTGGAGCTGGCCTGCAGCTTGGCCAGATAAGAGTGGGGGGCTGCTGGGAGCCAAGGTCTAGTTTCCTTGGAGATAGAAGCCCATTGTTGGCCAGCTTCCCACTGCACTTCCCAGGGAACATGGAGGCCGGGTGGCACCCCTGCTGGGCTGGGCAAGCCTGGGGGCTTCAGTGGGACAGATTGGGCTTGGTTCAGAGTTGAGAATGCAGAGAGGTGACCCTGAGGCTCTGAAAGCAGAGGGGGCCGAGGCCGCAGATACTGTGTACCCTCGCAGCTCAGGGGCTTTCAGGAAGCCCTGCTGCCCATGGAGCCAAGACCAGTCAGAGGCCACCTGCTAGGCATGCCGCAACGGTTGCCCAGGGGGCTCAGCCCTGCAGCCAGAGGGCAGTTATCCCACTCAGACTGCCATTTCCTCTGTGGCTGGTGGACACACCCATAACCCCTACACACAAATATCCCAACTCACCTGGGGCAGGTGGACCCCACCCTTCACCCCCCACAGCGTCCAGATGTCATGTCCCCAACCCTCAGGGCTGCTGTAGGGAGCTCTGCCAAGGACCTGTGGCAGGTGAGAGGAGGAATGGTCCCGCCGCCTGGGTCCTGGTGCCCCACCCTCTGACAGCTCTTTTCCTGGCTTCTTGGTGACTCGCAGCAGCGCCAAGAACCCACGACCTGCGCGTTCTCACGGTTTGAGTTACAGGCCCGAGCGGCCCGATGATGGGATTAATTAGATGGGTCAGAAACTGGCCTCCTCTGTTTCTCCTTTTACCTTGCTTTCTGGCAGCACCTACTTCAGGATTGTAAGCCCTCTTCCCGCCTCCCCCTAGGGACTGGGTGCATTCTCGATACAGCTGAGCGCCAATTAATTTGTCTCATTTACATGAAAAAGTGCAGAAGATGTCTTTTTCCACAATTAACTACATTTTGCAAGTCATTAAAATTCTGCAGCCCTGCCCACAATAGCACCCCATTCACCACCAGAGATAAGTGCCTGCTTCTGGAGGGTGCCCCCAAGGACGGGGAGGCAGAGACGCAGGCGCAGCATAGCTGATGCATATTCATGAGGGGCTGCCGCCCAGCTGCCGGCTCCCAGGGTCTGCAATGGCCCCACTGCGCCGGGGCTGCAGGGTGCCCTGTCCAAGAGGACAGCAAGAGTTTGGGTGGGCTGCTGTGAACGTCTCAGACTCTCGAGAGTTCTGGTCAGGGTCTCCCTCCCCAGGCCAGCACTGAAGGCATCCCTGCTTTCTGGAAGTTTCCCTGGGTACCCAGTGCTATGCACAGAGCCCTGGGCTCAAGGCTGAGGAGGGGGCTCACTACACCCCTCCCTGACCCATCCTGCCTGAAAGAACAGCATCTGGGATATCTCCCCCAACGGAGATAGTGCCCCTCCAAAAAGAGGGGAGTCCCTGTGTGGCCGACTGTTGGGGGCACTCTGGGACTGGCAGTGGAGATGCCCAGAGGGCCTTGCCTACTTGTCCTCCTAGCCCCTCTCCTTGTCCGCCGTGGCGGCACCATTTCTGGAGAGCATGTGGGCTGAGGGGCACCCAGGAAGGGAGCCCCCTGCCAGCCCAGATGCTCCATCCCTCCCACCGTCCCTGCTTCTTCCCCTGGGAGAAAAGGGGCACCCTCTCCTCAGAGCCAGGAGTAAACAAGGCCATGCCTGTGGGGGTCTCCCCACACTGGCTGTGATGTCCATCCAACAACCCTCCCCATCCTGAGCTGAGCTATCTGTGCCCAGCACCCCCCTCCAGACGCTGCGTGTCCCTTCTGTGGCTGTTTCACGTCTGGCCCTTCACCAGACGCTGTGAACCAACCCCTCAGATGTGTGGGCATTCCTCCACGCACAGACACCACAGAAAGGGGACACACGTTCTCCCATGGGCACGTGGTCCAGCAGGGAGACAGCCAACAGACCCTCCATGCCCAGGACACCACAGAGAAAGGACACTCAGTCCTCCCAGGGGGTGCAGTCCGGCAGGGAGACAGCATCAGCCAACACTCAAAGGCAGGAACGATGCGTAGTGGATTGAGGGCCTGAAGTACAGAGCCAGGATGTGGGGAGGGCCAGCTGAGGGGACTCAGGGTCTGCTCAAGCAGAGGAATAGGAGAGGGGGCTCAAGTCAACAGCACGACAGGGGTGGTCCCTTCGGCCTAGCAGCCATGGGGCCAGGATGGGTGACCATGGGGCTGGATGGGTCATCTCGGGGCTGGCTGAACTTGGGGCTGGGTGACCTCTGGCCTGGGTGACCTCAGGGATGGTGACCTCCAGGGTGGGTGACCTTGGGAATGGGTGACCTTGGGGCTGGCTGACACTGAGGCTGGGCTACCTTGGGATGGTGACCTCAGGGATGGTGACCTTGAGGATGGGTGACCTCGGGGATGTGACTTCAGGGCTGGGTGACCTTGGGGCTGGGTGACCCTCAGAGTTTGTAGCACTCAAATGAGTCATCACACACGACTATATAGCCTGAAAATGGTGGAGGAGGTTGTTGGAGCCCAGCCAGCAAGGGTGGGCGGCACAGAGGGGCTTGGGGGCTCAGGAGTGGCCAGAGCAGAGGTTGGGTGAGGGAGGGTGCCAGGCCCACCCTTGCTATGCCATAGCCCTGGACACATGGCCACTGGGAGGGTGCATGGGGGCTCCATGTGGACGTTTGTGTAGGGATACCCAGGGGGCTGAACCCAGCATCGTGTCAGGCAGTGTCTTCCTGGGGGAAGGTGGTGGGTGCTGAGCCAGGGCTCCAACTCTGCTTCTTAGGGTCCCTGAGAGCAGACACCTGAGGCCTGAGTGAGCCTGTGGAGGCATCAGGGACAGGGGAGCCTCACAGGGGCTTGGTGGCCCAATGGTGACGGGTGGCAGCCAGGGGGCCAGGGCTCTGCTGGGTGGCTCCAAGGAGGGTGTGGGGTTCTCTACTCCCCAGAAAAGAGGGAAGGGTAGTGACAAGGCAGGTCAGAGACCTCGACCCCAGGTCTGGCCCCTGACCTCCACCCCAAATCAGCGAGTGCACCCCTCTGCTCTCCACCCTGGCCAAGACCTTGGGGTGCTCCCATTGACCTCATTCAATGGGCCTGCTCACAGGGAGCTCGCTCTATCCAGAGAAAATGAGAATGGAAGCCCAGCCCAGCAACACATGAAGTGATGCTAGACTTCGCTCAGAATTAAGGAAAC